>NC_140585.1:69826401-71176401 GCF_964204655.1 Triturus cristatus | reverse complement strand
TTCTAGGTCTTCTCTAATAAGGCCCTGTAAACTAGATGATTCTGCATTCTCACAATACATAAATAATTAATCAGATTGATATAATTTAAGGTAGCTAACTGCTTTAACCCAAATTCAAATTTTATCAAAGCATGCAGCATGCCAGATAGTATTTTAAAAATGTGTCGTATAACATTAATCAACAAGGAGTTTAACACATTTATTTCAGTGGCTCCCCATCATCCTTATTGAGGACTGGAGTCAAATCTGCAATATGAAGTGCAAATAGTATAGGTGCCCGGGTACACTCTAGTCTAAGACCATTACCAGTTTTGAATTCTGGTGATGGTTCATGCCACTGTGCTAGATTGACTCGCACCCAAGTGTCAGAGTAAATATCTATTAGTAAATGTAAAAGGGTGACATCAATACCTCAACTTTAATCATTTTATCCAGGGTTTATATCTTAAAACCTTATCAAATGCAGTGGAAAAATCCACAAAACAAACAAAAAGATTAAAAAGAGTGCTTGAAGGATAATGTTCAATGAACTAAAGTAGCTGAAACGAGTATATTATGGTGGAGCAGTTTGATCTGAAACTAGTTTGATGTATCATGATATGGCCTCTCTCTTCTACTTAAACTGATATAAAGGTCTGAAGATTGTTTGCGAATAATTTACCATTTGCGTCTAACACTGCGATTAAGCGCTAACTATTAGGATCGGATTTAGGTTCTTTAATATAAATTGGTTGTAAATAGGAGCGTTTCCAAGATGGTAACAGTTCACCCCCAAATAATGACTGATCAATTAGTAGTGACAAGATGTTACTTCAATTCCTTATGTCTGTTTTAATAATCAATATAGGAATACCATGTGGGCCAGAGACCCATGATTCTCGGCTGTGATCTGGTGATCTCTTTGGACCCCAAAAACAACAGAAACTTTGAGGGACTCTCACAATGTTTGGAAAAAATCAAGGAGTGAATGACAAAACGCTGCTTAACATTACATGAGGATAAAACTGAGCTAAGGATCCTCGGGAACAAGATCTGTCCTGGGCCCTCCATAAGCTGACCAGAAAGCCTGGGCAGCTCACCCATGCCTAAAGAAATAATCAAGAATCTGGGTTTTTGGCTAGATAAGGATCCCTCTATGGCCACACATGCTAAAAAAGTTGCAGCCACCTGTTTGGACTGCTGAGAAGTCTTCGAAAAATCCTAGATAGGATTTCAATCCAGCACAGAAAGACAGTAGTTCATTCCTTGGTGACCTCGCTGTTGGACTAAGGGAACTCATTGTTCCTAGAGGCACCAAAATATGTAACCCATAGATTGCAGGTGGTCCAGAACACTGCAGCAAGGTTGTTGTGCAATATACCGGCTCGGGAATTGGTAAAGAAACACCTAAAAGGGTTACATTGGCTCCCAGTAGAGGCTAGATTCCAATTTAAGATTTTAGTTATGACACACAGAGCTTTACTTAATAGGGGTCCCAGGAAAATCAGGTGTCTGGCATCCCCTTATATCCTAAACAGACATTTGAGATCAGGCTCTGAGGGACTCCTAAAACCTACTAATGCCAGGAGGGAGAGGTGGAGAGGACGATCCTTTCCCCACCTGGCTCCCAAACTCTGGAATTCTCTTCCACGGGAATGTAGGTCTCTGGACAATTGCAGTTCCGCAAAACAATTAAAACATGGCTGTTTAAAACATACCTTTAATGTCCAGTCAAGTAGCTGTGTGTCTCCTAGCGCCGCGATGCCCTTGGGCGGCCATGCGCTCTATAACACACAAATAATAATAATAATAATAATGACCTTTGTTACAGGTTTGTGCAAAGTTTCAATTACAGTTGAAATTACTTTTGGATTACTTTTGAGAGTACTTTTTAGAGTACTTTTTGACTACTGTTTCTATATGCATAGATATTACACTGGGACATTTTTTTCCTAGCTAAAAGGTAAGTAAAACAGTTTTTATCAAAACACAGTTTCTTATGTTTCCATACAAACCACCTAAATACAGATGTTAGAAACGGGGTAGCGTGGTGCGGAGCGGGTAGGCTAAACCAGGAGCATTCTGTAAAGCAGCCACTCACAAGCGACACACCGGGCATACCACAAAAGGAGACTCCACACCAGGTTGCATGAAAATAACTTGTGTATTATGCAAAACACATCAGTAGGCAACCACAGTTGCAAAAGCACTGTGCCACTGGCACCGGGTAGTCATTTACAGGGGGGATTATTTACAAGGCAGGTGCAATCGGGCAGCTGCCAGAACCATCACAAAAGTACCAATAATAAATGCAAAAACACCAGCAGTAACCGTGTAACCGCCAGCAGTCGCTGGCGAGGCCATGCATTCAGCATAAATCAGGTAGGCATCGACATGCAGCATGCACTTCGTTAGCATAACCCACATTACACATAAACCTGTGAGCATAGAGGCATAAGCCATGAGCATGGGAACACATTATGCATAACCATAGGCATAAGCACCTTTGCATAAATGGCTTTAGGCATAGATCAAACAGGCATTAGGCATAAACCTTATCAACATAAATGCATTAGGTCAGGCAGGGAGCATATTATACCGTCCCTTAGCATAAGTCCATGAGCAACACTAAGGGTAATCAGTCCATACCTACGGGTAGAATAATAACTTAGCATTGTCACATTAGCCTAGATCAGAGTGGGCAGGAACATGGGAACAGTAGGCATACTCCCTTAGCACAAGGGTAGGCATGGAGACCCTTAGGCTTAGAAGCACATTAGCATGTGGCATCTG
The DNA here is from genome assembly GCF_964204655.1 of Triturus cristatus. Lineage (NCBI taxonomy): Eukaryota > Metazoa > Chordata > Amphibia > Caudata > Salamandridae > Triturus > Triturus cristatus. The sequence goes on along the minus strand of NC_140585.1, from coordinate 71,173,629 downwards.
GTTGGCCTGAACATCAACATGAATAACCCATCAGGCAGGAAAGCTTTAAGGGAAAAACATTAGGCATCAACCTGTGGGTATAACCATAGGGGGCATAAAGCGGTAGGTGTAAATCCCATTAGCATACATCACAGTACGTGCTCTCATTGGGTTCCAGCGACCTTAAATCAGACCCCTTGGGAAAAGGTTGCACACATGAGTGCCCCTAACGTGCAGGTCAGCCTTTGGCGCCACTGTGCCGGTGGAGCCCCTGCCCTGGGACTCTGGAATCAGAAGTTATACCCAAAACGGTGCGTCCACCCACTATCCGGGGGGCAGTTGTGTAGGAAATCAGCACTAGCACGGGGGAGCCCCCTCTGGGACTCTGCAATGGCCCACACAGTACGGGTACAGTATGAGCCCCCTCAGGGACTCAGTAATCCAGAAACATGCCCCAAAACGGTGCAGCTGCCTGCTGTCAGACAGGGCAGCTGTAAGTCAGCACAGGCACTCCTGGTGCCCTACGAGGGTCCACGGGGGGGGGGGGCGGACAGACACCAGCAATGTGCCCCAGCACCTTCCCCCGAACAATAGGATCACCACTGAGCCCCACTCACCGGGCTCCTCTTTTCCGCCGTTGCTCGGGACATGCGGGGCTCTCATCTCCAGCATGGGAGCCCTGCCAGCAGCAGCACCTTCCTGGTGGCTCTCCTTCTCAGCTGCTCGGGTCACAACGGTGCTTCTGCTCTTCACCCGGTCCCTCTCCCGGGGCCGGAACTTCAGTATGGAGCCGGCGGGCTCCGGACTCTTCTCCTCACCACCGCAGGGCTCTTCCTGGGTTTCTTCCGCCTTCTTGGGGCATCAGCGCCGTCTCCTCTCCTGACTTCACCCGGGCTGTAGTATGCTGTATGTATCTGTATCTTTAAGTGCAGAACCTTTTATGTTAGAACTGTAGTATGTCATGATTACATCGTTGTGTTCTATGATTCTATGATCTTATATGACGATTAGAGTTGGCTGAGTAACGGCGTTGTTCCTGTGCCGTGGGCTCTTTGTGTATTTACTACTGGTAAATTAAATCTCCAATTTGAAACTCATCTTGGATTTGGATTCGTGTGATTCCGCCACGCTACATTTCTTGGTACCAGGAGTGGGGTTACATCTTTGAAGATTTGGAAATTCGTCAGTTGGCACCCTGACCAACCTAAAGAGCCCACGGCTGTCCCATTCTCGCTCGCTGCCCACCGGATCAATACAGGATAATTGAGGTGGGTTAAGCGCTAGCACTATCTGACTTTATTTTTGGGAAAAAAAAAACGTTTTCTAGACTTTGCCATTTCGGCAGTTACGTTTGAATTTTCTCTAACCTGCGTGCCACTGGATGCTCGTGCCGTCCGCTTCGAGCTCTTTTAGAGTGTTCAGCTTCACGGAGTCCTTAGAGCGTTCAGCTTCACGGAGGCGTTCCATTTTTACGATCTCTTCTGCTGCTGTGTCAAGTGTTCTCTCAAGAAAAGACCGCAAAGCCTCATGGGAGCGTGATGACGTCATACGCCGGCGGCCATTTTGGTTAAGTTTCGAAGTTTCTTTGATCAGTTTCAGTACAACGTTCGTTTTGGCATTTTTAATGCGGTTTTCCTCATTTTTTAATCAAATCTCGGCGCAATTTATTAATTGAGCTTCATATTCAAAACGATAATTTTTTTTTTTATTTGAAACCTGGTTTTGATTTTTATCTCAAGTACATTACTTTACCTCATTACATTAAAATGGCAACTGCTCAAGGAGTTATTCAGCCTACTTCTTTTCTTCTAAAACCAGGCAAACCTGAATTAAAATGGACTGAATGGTTAAAGGACTTTGAGAATTACCTTACTGCCATAGGTGCGGATGCTTATGCCCCTACCAGGAAATTGGCACTACTTCTCAACCATTTAGGTGCTGCTGGACGCAGAGTTTTCGAGAACCTTCCTCATTACCCGGCTCCTACGTCCGAAGACACCATTTGGAATGTTTTTGTTGAAGCAAAACTACGCATGGGGAAACAATACCCTGACTCAACAAGTGTTCTTCTGGAGAGATTCAATTTTGCGATGTGTAAACAAGCCTCAGATGACTCAGTAGAAGATTATATTGCTAATTTAAGAGTATTAGCCGAGAAATGCGATTTTGGTGCAAATGTTGATACACACATAAGAGATCAATTCGTGTTTCATTGTTTTTCCAAGAAAATACAGGAACGATTGCTCACTTCTTGTAATCCCACTTTGAGCGAAACAATTGATATCGCGAAAAGCATCGAGAGGTCAATTGTTACGTCCAAAGTTTTATCTAGTGTTCAACCCATGCAGTCGCTTACACAAGGTGTTCCTCAACAAGTATTACCACAAACCACGAATTTTATTTCTGATGAGAATACTGTTTGTGCCATTAATCCAAGACAATACACTGATAGAAGGTTCATGAGAAACCAAAACCCTAGAGCGCAATTAATTTGTTTCCGTTGTGGATCAAGGAATCACATTGGTAATAACCCTTCATGTCCGGCTTTAGGGAGGAAATGTGGTAAATGTCAAAAATTTGGACACCTGCAAAGTGTTTGCAATAAAAGGTCAAATTATACCTCGTCTAATTCTAACCCCAATAGAATTAGAATTTCAAATGTCACTCTTGACTCTCCTGAAGTTCAAGATTGCACTTCCCAGTTCTCTAACATAGTAGTTACTATTGACATTCCGGAGAATTCTGACAAGCCTATTAAAGGGCCATTCACAGATATATGCATTGATGACAAAATTGTCTTGGCTATGGCAGATTCAGGTGCGCCAGTCACTATTTTAGCTGATGTTACATTTTATAGGTTATGGCCTAACAAGTTCCCTCTGTTTCCTCCTGACATAAATCCAAAAGCATTCGGAGAACAGGATATTGACTTAATTGGTTATTTCTGGGATACGCTGTCTTGTTTAGGCAGATCAATTAAGACCAAAATTTACGTAGCAATCAAGGGCAGGGACATTGTTGGGTGGAAGGATCTCGCTTTGTTAGGTATCATTTTACGTCCGGGCCAAGATCCCCCTATTGTTTTAGGAGACCTTCCATCTAGTGTTTTGTCCATTACTAATCAGATTCCCATCATTGACAAGTTTGCACAACTATTTCCTAATGTGTTCAAAAATTGTGTGGGTACTGTTAAGGGGTATGAACATTCTATAATTTTGAAAAAACATGCTATCCCGGTTGTACACAAAGTAAGGCCAATTCCCATTAGTGTCAGAGAGGATTTGAAAATGCTCTTATCCAATCTACAAATGGAAGGTATCATTGCCCCAATAGATGCTTCCGAATGGGTTTCTCCGGTAGTTTTACGGAAGAAAAAAACTGGCGACCTCAGGCTCTGTGTTGACCTTAGATCCCTCAACCAGAACATTCTTGTAGACTGTCACCCGTTACCACACATTCACGAAATGCTTGCAAACATTGGTAAGTCTAAATTCTTTTCTACGATAGATCTACATTCAGCTTACCATCAGATTCATTTATCGGCCACTTCTCAACCACTTACTACGTTTGTAACACCTTTTGGTGCTTTTAAATATTTGAGGTTACCATTTGGTTTAGCATCGGCTGCAAGTGTGTTCCAAAAGCTCATGGACGGCCTTTTTGGTGATTTGCAACAAGTCCAGGCATTTCAAGACGATATTTTGGTCCACACAGAGTCTGAGGAGGAACACACAGCTATCCTTAATAAAGTTTTCACCATACTGCAAAACACAGGCATGACTGTTAAGGCTAGTAAATGCAAGTTGTTAGTACACGAGGTTGATTATTTGGGTCACCTCATTTCCAACGAAGGCATCAAACCCAAATTTTGTAATGCTGAAGCTATAAGGAATGCTCCTCCTCCAACTGACAAAGACGCGTTGCGTTCTTTTCTTGGTCTTTGTGAATATTATGCTAGGTTCGTTCCTGGTTACGCACAAATTGTCCAGCCATTGAGGGCCTTACTCAAGAAAGGTTCAAAATTCACATGGGATGACACACTTCAAGAGTGTTTTAATCAGGTCAAACCGTTAGTCATTAATGCACCTGCACTACACCCTTTTGTACCAAATGCCAAACCTTTCATGTGTGTAGATGCTAGTCAAAAAGGTCTTGGGGCGGTTTTCGGCCAATGGGTGGATGGCAAGGAGAGTACTATTGCTTTTGCATCCCGGTCTCTAACACCTACTGAGACAAACTACAGCACTATTGAACGGGAAGCACTAGCTATAGTGTGGGCCACTGAAAAGTTTAAAACATATATTTGGGGTATATCGTGTGAAATTTTTACAGACCATAAACCATTGGTTTCTTTGTTATCTGGTAATGGTTTAGGTAAGTCGTCTGCCAGATTGGTTAGATTACTTTCCAAACTTCAAGAGTATAACCTCATTGTTAAATACATCCAAGGTGGGAAAAATGTACGGGCAGATTGTTTATCTCGCATTCCCCTTCCTGATGCAAGCGAAGGTGAGAACAATTGCTCTAAAGATTGTGTAGTTGGTTTAGTTGATGCTGTTGCTACTTGTTCCAACAAAATCTCACAGGATGAATGGATTTCTGCTATGTCTAAGGATAAATCTTTGGAGAAAGTTGGAACTTTCATTAAAACTAGTTGGCCAAACCTTAAGAAGTTAGACATTGAGCTTAGGTCTTATGCACAAGTCAGTGATGAACTTTCATTTGATAATGGTGTTTGTCTTAGGAATGGGCTTTTCATTCCTCCAATGGATTTACGTGATAAACTCATAAATATCGCTCATGAGGGCCACTTGGGCATTTCAGCGACATGCAAGAAACTCAGGAGTATTTATTGGTGGCCTAGTTTAGACACACAAGTAAGGTCATTTATTGAGAACTGTCCGGTTTGTGTTGTTTCGGACAAACACTGGAAAATGCATAGGAAGCCTTTATTTCCTGTTCCTTTTCCAAATCTCCCCTGGGATAAAATTGCCATTGATTTTTCAGGTCCTTTTTCTTTACTTCCCGCAGAGAAAAGGTACTGTATTGTTGCAATTGATTATCACTCTAAATGGATCTATTATTCCTTTGTGGATGCCCAAAATTCTAATTCGGTTATTTTGTTTTTAAAGAATATTTTTAAGATTGAAGGCAATCCAAATTACGTAGTTACTGATAATGGCCAACATTTTCTTTCAAATCAGGTTACTGAATTTTTACATAGCAATGACATACAACATCTCAAAGTTGCTTTGTATTGCCCGGCTTCGAATGGCCTTGTTGAGAGGGCTAACCGGTTCATAAAAGAAGGTGTACAAACTGCTTTGGCTTCTAATGTTGATGTAGGCGTTTTCATACAAAACAAAGTTTGGGCATATCTTAACACACCTCATTCCACTACCAATGTCACCCCGTTCAAAGCCCTCAGAGGTAGAGAAGCAAAGTCTAATTTAATGCCTAATTGGTTTAACAATTTGGCTGCTGGATCTGATTTGGAGAAAAGAAGAAACATGCCAGTTGATTATCACGTAACTAGAGAAACTGTATCTAGGAAACAACTGGTACAAAAAGAGTGTCACGATAAAACTTCAAGGTTGCAACTTGATTTTAAACCTGGTGATTGGGTTTTAATTAAAAAACCGTTTAGAGTTTGCAAGGGACAGTCCAAATTTTCTTTGCCTGTTAGAGTTATTAAAGTTAGCAAACCGTCACTGTTCTTAGAGAATGGAGGGTGGTGGAGTAAGAATAGTGTGGTCAAAATTTCTGAACCTCAAGTCAATATTTTCAACAAGGTGTATGCTAACAGAAATGTTGATGATAACTCTGATTTCTCTTTTGGTCCTGATTGTGGAAATGTTCCTGTTACTGCAAGTTCGTATGTAGATTCTAGTTCATACGTAGATTCCTCACCAGTTTCAGATGCTGTTTCTCCAACACCTGATCTGAGTGCACGTAATCATCGGGTTTGTGGGCCACCTGTAAAATTGAAAGATTATGTTTTATATTAACTGTGTTGCTGTTTCTTTGTTAGCTTTCATTTAGTTTTGTTTTGTTATTATGGGGGGGGGGGTATGTAGTATGCTGTATGTATCTGTATCTTTAAGTGCAGAACCTTTTATGTTAGAACTGTAGTATGTCATGATTACATCGTTGTGTTCTATGATTCTATGATCTTATATGACGATTAGAGTTGGCTGAGTAACGGCGTTGTTCCTGTGCCGTGGGCTCTTTGTGTATTTACTACTGGTAAATTAAATCTCCAATTTGAAACTCATCTTGGATTTGGATTCGTGTGATTCCGCCACGCTACACGGGCCCCCTCCTGGGACCTGGGACTTCAACACGGAGCCCGCGATGCTCCAGCAGGCTCTTTCAGCACCGGGGCTCCCACCAGCTCACGGGAGCCCCGCGAGGCGCAGCACTTCCGGGTCCGGCCCGCCCACATCCAGGCAACTTGCCTGCCTTCCGGGTCGCCGCAGGCAGCGCGGCGGCCCACCACGGAACCTCGGGTCGCGGCTGTGATTTTTCTTTTCCTCAGTGATTTCGGAGAGCGGCGTGGGCACCCGCTGTGAAAAATAAAGTGTAGATGCGGGGTGGGCACCCGCTAATGTTAAATCAGCAAAAAGCGACACATGCGGGGTGGGCTCCCGCCTATCGTAAATAAGCACAGAGCAGCGCAAAGGCTGGGTGGGCACCCGCGAAGGCGTCAAACGGCGGGGTAGGCTCCCGCTTGGGGTAAATAAGCAAAGTGCAGCAAAATAACACGGGGTGGGCACCCGCTCCTCTTCTCCTGGCAACTTGGATATAGGGCTTTGACAGCACAGCGCTGCAGGCGTCCTCTCCTCTTCCCCTGGCACTTTGAAACTAGCGCTTACGCGGTGCTAGGTCCCGACAGAAGATAGCGCACCTCTTCTGGTAATCAAGAAAATAGTCCCACTAGGCGCTAGAGGGCAGGCAGAGCAGCACAGGCACTTCAAATATGGCGCTCACAAGGCGCTAGGTGGCTCACAGTTCCAGTGTCCCACACGAGAAGGTAGCGCCCATGCTCCTCACCTCCTTGGAGTGCAAGCCAACAACCGATGGCGTTCACGAGGCGCTAGTGCAGGAGAGCAGGCAGGCAATGCTGGGCAAGATTAGCAGACAGTGGGCACTCATCAGAACAGGACAGCAGTTCCTAGGAACAGTCAACCCCCATAAAGTGGCACTCCTCCTGACGTAGCAGTCTTCACTCCAGCAAAGGGCTCTCACTGGCCCTGTGGACAGCAGAGGGGTACAGATGGGCACAGGGGCCAGCACACAGGCCCTTGTGGCGGTACCTCCTGGCAGAGTGCCCCCTCTCAATCAAAGTGGAAGAGAACAATGGTTCGGGATGGCCTGAGAAGGTCCAGTGAAATGAAAAGCCCTTAGGAGGGCGAGATGATTTAGTATAGGTTCAAGGACTCAAATTGGAGAGTGATACTTAATATAGAGAAACAAGGGACAGGAGAGGTCAATGTATGACACTTATTTATTGAAGAAAGATTGAATTCAAGTGCTCACATATTTAGTGACAAGAAAGCGTGACATGCAGGTGAGGGTGGAGTCTTTAAAAGAGAACATCACATTGGCAACAGTAGAGAACCATTTTTTAAATAAAATTAGTACAAAATAGGTTCGAGTTGCATAGGGTCGACGGCGTTTCGAACTCAGTTATTTGAGTTCATCATCAGGACAAAATGTGAGCATATGAACTCTAAATGTGAAAAAATACAGAAAAATAATAAATAAATAAACAAGTACAAAACATAAATTAGTCCCTGAACTGTAACAAGCATCACAAGCAATTAATGAGCGGTACATAGTGTTCTCCAAAACGTGATGCAATTACATAAAGATGAAAAATCGGTAACCTGGCAGAGTCAGCAAAATGATGGAGCTGAGCAGTCTAGTGCCCTGAAGTAATGCGCAATTACAAGAATAGGATGTAAGAGACTTGGAGCTCATAGTGACGAAGTAACTAGTAGCGCTAGGGGCCGAGGTTGGGGCATCATTGCGCGCGCATGAAGTGGATCACTTACTGAGCATATGAGCGGTAGAGTGACGGGGTAGTCGTCAGTGAAAAACGTAGTCGTCGCGGTAGTGAACGTCTTGATTAGAATCAATAGCCTAGGAAAACGGAGTGATTATAGGTTACAACTAAACAAGGCGCGTGGTGATTAAGGCAAGAATACCGGGTGGTGTCAGGGTAGTGATGACACTTACTGAAGTAACAAACTGGGTCCAGACTTCTCAATAAATGGAAGCGCGGTGTCAATGCCGAAAATTATTCAAGCAGGTATCAGGAGGAAGTTGCCTGAGGAAAAGGGGGGGTTTTGTTAAAGGGACGTAGTACGGTGTGTGTACAAGGGAATACGGGGCGGTGCCAAAGTTAGGGCGAAGACACTTACTTAAAGTAGGAGTGTAATCATGCCTGCTCAGCGAGTTGAGGCGGGTTTTCGGTGCCGAGGAACTTAATCTGTAGAAGAGGATGCGGGAGGTTACCTTCAGGCGGATATTAAGGCCGCGAGCAAGTGGAGGGAGGGGGGGGGGGTGTAGTTTCAATAGTACTTACTTAATCCATGCGGCACTCGATGCATTCAATGGGGGTCACGGGGAGTGGAGCGAATCCTGTGTGCGTGTAGTTACGTGCGGCGACTGGCCGGGAAGTGGGAGGGGGAGGTTTTTAAAGGGCAGGGTTGCCACTGGTTACTCGAGGCGTCTGCAGCTGCGCCGATCGCATTGTGTGAAGGCCCAACAAGGGTAGTAGGCTCAGGGGGTGCCTGTATGCAACTAAAAACGCTAGCATGAATGGGACTGCTCGAGTTGTTAGTTGCTGAGATAGGGCATGATTCCATAACGTTGGGCAAACAGTGTTGAGAATTCTTAAGTATGGGGTCAATACAAAAGAGCCAAAGGGGGTATTGGCCGGTTCAATAACTAAATTGTAGCACCAATATAGTAAAGGCAGCGTAGGTGTTCAAATACTTGCCCGCTTAGTCTACATGCAACTATATACAAGTAGTACAATAGGAAACAGAAAGGTTGCTTTACAGACAAGAGTACAGAATTGCATGTACGAGGTCTCAGGGTTAGCAAGAAGAGACATGTGTTACAAGAGTTAATGGCATATTTGAACACAGAAGGTGGTTACAGAATGGTTCTGTATTCGTCCAGAGTGTTAAGTCCTTGTTCAATGGAGCGGCATTTAAAAATCCATTTACATTCCATGCGGTTAAGGATTTGCTGTTGATTTCCTCCTCTGTGGTTGTGTTGTAGGCTGTCAATCACTTGCCATGTGAAATCAGATTCAGAGTGTCCTTTGGCCAGAAAATGTTCCACAAGTGGTGCCGTTTGTATTTTGCAGCGGATCCTGCTCCTATGTTGCGAGATCCTGGTCTTGATTTTCTGCGTGGTTTGCCCGATATAGAGTAGTTGGCAGGGACATTTTATACAGTAGATCACATTTTGTGAATTACAATTAGAGAAGAACTGTAAAGTGTGTTTGGTGCCATTATATTCAAAAGACTGGGTGTTACAGGTGGAATCACACGACAGACAGTTGTTACATTTATAGTGGCCTTGTAGAGGAGGGAGGCCAAGGAAAGAGTGACGAGTATTGTCCTTGTGCACTGGTTTCTGGGCTCTAACTAGGTGGTCCTTAATATTACGTCCTCGCTTGAAGGCAAAAAGTGGAGTGCCTGTATTGAGTTCCAATGGGCCTAGTACTGACCAGTGTTTCTTTATCATTTTGGTAAGTTTGTTGCTAACCGGGCAGAAGGTAGTGACGCATGTGATCTTGTTGAGGGATGCCTTTTCTTTGGGTTGCAGCAGGAATTCACGGTGTGAGTACCATGCTCGTTTCATTGACCTCTTTACTAGACGTCTAGGGTAGCCCCGATTGGTGAGTTTCTTACATAGGATTTCAGCCTCTTGGAAGAAATCCTCTTTGAACCTGCAATTTCTGCGAATACGGAGGAACTGACCGTAGGGTAGGCCATCTCTCAGAGCCCTGGGATGACAGCTATCGTACTGTAAGAGGGTGTTACGCTCTGTAGGTTTTCTAAAGAGGGTAGTGTAGAGTTCACCCTCGGACGTTTTGACCGTGACATCTAGGTAGTCAATTTTGTTTTTATTGAAATTGTAGGTAAATTTTAGGTCCGGCTGGGTGTTATTGAGCCATGCACTGAATAGTTGGAGTTCAGTTTCAGTGCCAGACCAAATCATGAAGACGTCATCTATGTACCTTCGCCATACGCAAATTTTGTTAAAGAAGGGGTTGTTGTTGTTGAGGATGAACTTATTTTCAATGTCATCAACAAAAAGTATGGCAAAATTAGGAGCAAAAATGGCCCCCATTGAAGTGCCTTTACATTGCCTGTAATACTGGTCTTCAAACATAAAATAGTTTCTGGTGAGGGCTATTTCCAGGAGTGAGATGATGAATTCTGTTGGGACCCGATGAGGTGCTGGGCGTAGATTGAGATGTTTAGTGATAACTTCTATGCCTTTGTCTTGGGGAATGTTGGTGTATAGTGACTCGATGTCCAGAGTGACCAGGAGTTCAGTTTGGGGGTCAAAGGGCTGGGATTCAATTAGATTGATAAAGTGAGTGGTGTCCTTAACGTAAGTGGCGGTGTCTTGTACCATATTCTTTATAAAAAAGTCAATGTAGCTCCCTAAAGGTTCTAGAATGGATCCGCACCCAGAAAGGATGGGTCTGCCTGGTGGAGTTTCCAGATTCTTATGGATCTTGGGAAGAGTATATAGGACAGGAGTCCTAGGGCTTTTATTATTTAGAAAGGAAAATTCGTGTTTGCTGATGTAGCCTTCTTCTAGAGCCGTTTTGGTAGCTGTGAGGATGAGGTCACTGATGTCTTGAAGAGGATTGCGCATGAGGCGTTCATAATGTGACGTGTTCCTGAGTTGGCGTTGGATTTCATTTTCGTAGGCGGTTTTGTCCTGTAGGACGATACCGCCTCCCTTGTCACAGGGTTTTATGACCACGTCAACGAGGTTTTTTAGAGCGTTGAGACTATGTCTTTCTTCAAGGCTAACATTGAAGGGAGTGAACCTGTAGTTAGTTTTTAGAGGAAAGTCCTCTACTAAGTAGGGCTATGTCAGTCGAGGCCAGCTGATGTTTGGAGAGGTTAAAGATAGGCATTTGGTCCATGTTGGATGAGAGAGATGGGAAATCCAACATGGACCAAATGCCTATCTTTAACCTCTCCAAACATCAGCTGGCCTCGACTGACATAGCCCTACTTAGTAGAGGACTTTCCTTTGTCATCACGGAAAAACCTAACTGGTTTGACATCCACACCGAAATCCTTCAATTCTTTAGGAAAGTAAGACTTAATGTATTCTTCCAAGATAAAGAGACAACCACTAGAAATGATATCACAGGACTTCGACCCAAATCCACATTCAATCCACCCACTGGTTCGATGCCACCGGAAGTTATTGCCTTCGAACATCTCGTACTTAAAGACTTCAACAACATAAAAACTAACTACAGGTTCACTCCCTTCAATGTTAGCCTTGAAGAAAGACATAGTCTCAACGCTCTAAAAAACCTCGTTGACGTGGTCATAAAACCCTGTGACAAGGGACGCGGTATCGTCCTACAGGACAAAACCGCCTACGACAATGAAATCCAACGCCAACTCAGGAACACGTCACATTATGAACGCCTCATGCGCAATCCTCTTCAAGACATCAGTGACCTCATCCTCACAGCTACCAAAACGGCTCTAGAAGAAGGCTACATCAGCAAACACAAATTTTCCTTTCTAAATAATAAAAGCCCTAGGACTCCTGTCCTATATACTCTTCCCAAGATCCATAAGAATCTGGAAACTCCACCAGGCAGACCCATCCTTTCTGGGTGCGGATCCATTCTAGAACCTTTAGGGAGCTACATTGACTTCTTTATAAAGAATATGGTACAAGACACCGCCACTTACGTTAAGGACACCACTCACTTTATCAATCTAATTGAATCCCAGCCCTTTGACCCCCAAACTGAACTCCTGGTCACTCTGGACATCGAGTCACTATACACCAACATTCCCCAAGACAAAGGCATAGAAGTTATCACTAAACATCTCAATCTACGCCCAGCACCTCATCGGGTCCCAACAGAATTCATCATCTCACTCCTGGAAATAGCCCTCACCAGAAACTATTTTATGTTTGAAGACCAGTATTACAGGCAATGTAAAGGCACTTCAATGGGGGCCATTTTTGCTCCTAATTTTGCCATACTTTTTGTTGATGACATTGAAAATAAGTTCATCCTCAACAACAACAACCCCTTCTTTAACAAAATTCGCGTATGGCGAAGGTACATAGATGACGTCTTCATGATTTGGTCTGGCACTGAAACTGAACTCCAACTATTCAGTGCATGGCTCAATAACACCCAGCCGGACCTAAAATTTACCTACAATTTCAATAAAAACAAAATTGACTACCTAGATGTCACGGTCAAAACGTCCGAGGGTGAACTCTACACTACCCTCTTTAGAAAACCTACAGAGCGTAACACCCTCTTACAGTACGATAGCTGTCATCCCAGGGCTCTGAGAGATGGCCTACCCTACGGTCAGTTCCTCCGTATTCGCAGAAATTGCAGGTTCAAAGAGGATTTCTTCCAAGAGGCTGAAATCCTATGTAAGAAACTCACCAATCGGGGCTACCCTAGACGTCTAGTAAAGAGGTCAATGAAACGAGCATGGTACTCACACCGTGAATTCCTGCTGCAACCCAAAGAAAAGGCATCCCTCAACAAGATCACATGCGTCACTACCTTCTGCCCGGTTAGCAACAAACTTACCAAAATGATAAAGAAACACTGGTCAGTACTAGGCCCATTGGAACTCAATACAGGCACTCCACTTTTTGCCTTCAAGCGAGGACGTAATATTAAGGACCACCTAGTTAGAGCCCAGAAACCAGTGCACAAGGACAATACTCTTCACTCTTTCCTTGGCCTCCCTCCTCTACAAGGCCACTATAAATGTAACAACTGTCTGTCGTGTGATTCCACCTGTAACACCCAGTCTTTTGAATATAATGGCACCAAACACACTTTACAGTTCTTCTCTAATTGTAATTCACAAAATGTGATCTACTGTATAAAATGTCCCTGCCAACTACTCTATATCGGGCAAACCACGCAGAAAATCAAGACCAGGATCTCGCAACATAGGAGCAGGATCCGCTGCAAAATACAAACGGCACCACTTGTGGAACATTTTCTGGCCAAAGGACACTCTGAATCTGATTTCACATGGCAAGTGATTGACAGCCTACAACACAACCACAGAGGAGGAAATCAACAGCAAATCCTTAACCGCATGGAATGTAAATGGATTTTTAAATGCCGCTCCATTGAACAAGGACTTAACACTCTGGACGAATACAGAACCATTCTGTAACCACCTTCTGTGTTCAAATATGCCATTAACTCTTGTAACACATGTCTCTTCTTGCTAACCCTGAGACCTCGTACATGCAATTCTGTACTCTTGTCTGTAAAGCAACCTTTCTGTTTCCTATTGTACTACTTGTATATAGTTGCATGTAGACTAAGCGGGCAAGTATTTGAACACCTACGCTGCCTTTACTATATTGGTGCTACAATTTAGTTATTGAACCGGCCAATACCCCCTTTGGCTCTTTTGTATTGACCCCATACTTAAGAATTCTCAACACTGTTTGCCCAACGTTATGGAATCATGCCCTATCTCAGCAACTAACAACTCGAGCAGTCCCATTCATGCTAGCGTTTTTAGTTGCATACAGGCACCCCCTGAGCCTACTACCCTTGTTGGGCCTTCACACAATGCGATCGGCGCAGCTGCAGACGCCTCGAGTAACCAGTGGCAACCCTGCCCTTTAAAAACCTCCCCCTCCCACTTCCCGGCCAGTCGCCGCACGTAACTACACGCACACAGGATTCGCTCCACTCCCCGTGACCCCCATTGAATGTATCGAGTGCCGCATGGATTAAGTAAGTACTATTGAAACTACACCCCCCCCCCCCCTCCCTCCACTTGCTCGCGGCCTTAATATCCGCCTGAAGGTAACCTCCCGCATCCTCTTCTACAGATTAAGTTCCTCGGCACCGAAAACCCGCCTCAACTCGCTGAGCAGGCATGATTACACTCCTACTTTAAGTAAGTGTCTTCGCCCTAACTTTGGCACCGCCCCGTATTCCCTTGTACACACACCGTACTACGTCCCTTTAACAAAACCCCCCCTTTTCCTCAGGCAACTTCCTCCTGATACCTGCTTGAATAATTTTCGGCATTGACACCGCGCTTCCATTTATTGAGAAGTCTGGACCCAGTTTGTTACTTCAGTAAGTGTCATCACTACCCTGACACCACCCGGTATTCTTGCCTTAATCACCACGCGCCTTGTTTAGTTGTAACCTATAATCACTCCGTTTTCCTAGGCTATTGATTCTAATCAAGACGTTCACTACCGCGACGACTACGTTTTTCACTGACGACTACCCCGTCACTCTACCGCTCATATGCTCAGTAAGTGATCCACTTCATGCGCGCGCAATGATGCCCCAACCTCGGCCCCTAGCGCTACTAGTTACTTCGTCACTATGAGCTCCAAGTCTCTTACATCCTATTCTTGTAATTGCGCATTCCTTCAGGGCACTAGACTGCTCAGCTCCATCATTTTGCTGACTCTGCCAGGTTACCGATTTTTCATCTTTATGTAATTGCATCACGTTTTGGAGAACACTATGTACCGCTCATTAATTGCTTGTGATGCTTGTTACAGTTCAGGGACTAATTTATGTTTTGTACTTGTTTATTTATTTAATATTTTTTCTGTATTTTTTCACATTTAGAGTTCATATGCTCACATTTTGTCCTGATGATGAACTCAAATAACTGAGTTCGAAACGCCGTCGACCCTATGCAACTCGAACCTATTTTGTACTAATTTTATTTAAAAAATGGTTCTCTACTGTTGCCAATGCGATGTTCTCTTTTAAAGACTCCACCCTCACCTGCATGTCACGCTTTCTTGTCACTAAATATGTGAGCACTTGAATTCAATCTTTGTTCAATAAATAAGTGTCATACATTGACCTCTCCTGTCCCTTGTTTCTCTATATTAAGTATCACTCTCCAATTTGAGTCCTTGAACCTATACTAAATCATCTCGCCCTCCTAAGGGCTTTTCATTTCACTGGACCTTCTCAGGCCATCCCGAACCATTGTTCTCTTCCACATTGTATCACCCCAGGTTCGCATAAGGGGTACCCTTGTTCTTTAAAACCCTCTCAATCAAAGTCCACGTACAGTTTGTCATATGGAGGCACAGCCCCCCTATATATACAACCCTCATCCCACCTACCAAAAAGGGCTAGAACCTTCTAGAAGGCTCTCTATGGAAACCGGTCCCAACTGGTTTTGGGGGAGGTGTAGAGCACCCTGACTGCCAGACTTCCCGCCAAGAGCTGGGGGTGGGGCGACAGACAGCTAGACCGGCAACCCACCTCAGACAGGCAGGCACAAAGCACACCAAAATGGCATCATTTTAAAAGTGACATTTTCCTTAATGGTGAAGATAAACCTCTGCACGCCATCGCACAGCATTTATTATTTTCCATCTCACACATCAAACATACATATTAATTGTGTTTCCTTTAGAGTCATCCATAGGGGGGGTAGTTCCCAATACTAGCCTATGGAGGGTAGAAAGCACACGCACTTCGCACTGCTAATCACCGCTAAAGTGCCTAGAGTCCTGAAACCACCAACCCCAGGTTATGAAAAAAACTAGGGGGAAGGCAAAAAGTTCCGGGATGACCTTGCAAGCAGGGCCTAGTCCAACAGTGGGACAATGCTCATCTCCAGCGACTGGTTCATGATCTTAGTTAGGGAAGGAAGGATGACAGGTATAACTGTTCTGAGGATATGTGGTGGGGCCGGACCTAAAGGGGAGCCAGACTTTACCTTGTCCATCAGAGCTTCTACAGCTTCTGCTTTCACTGGCGGGAGGCTTTCCTGATCCTTTTCCCACTGTGAGGTTAATTCCCCATTTACTTTAAGGGAGATGTATATAACTGTTACTTTTGAGAGGAAGTGGGTGGCTAAGTCATTGTACCTCTCTTCTGATGTATTTGATGGAAGAATGTCCTGGTCTGGCGTAGTTAAAACCTTGACTATCGCAAATAGTTCCCTTGAGGAATTCTGAGCCTCACTGATTTTCTTCTCGAAAAACTTTGCCTGAGTAGTTTTAATACTATTGTGATAATTTCTAATGGCTAGCTTATACATATTTTTGAGGTGTGGATCATATTTAACAGATGAGGATTAAACCATCCATCCTCCCTGGGTCTAGTTTTTGGTTTGGAAGTAACCTTAGGGGCTACTTCATCCAGAGATTGAGGTTCCCCACCTAGCGTATGCTTCCTCCACTGTTGCCGAATGCTCAGTGTCAGATATACTTGTATCTGTTAAGATGTTCCCCCCATATCTCTGAGTTGAGTTTAGCCCAGCATCTTTTCATAGTTTTGGCATTGGAGCTGTTGCCCCGGTACTCTTTCCCTTTCTTTTCCAAATTGAAGGGGATGAAATGGTGATCTGACCAGGGTACCGATATTGGAGGTGCGACCTCGATGTTGGGTTCACTGGAGATGACAAAATCCAGTATATGACCCTTAACATGCATGGCTGTTTTTACCAACTGGGCAAGTTGTAGACTTTCTAGATCTGATAGAAATCTTTTGGTACTGGGGAGGTTCT
This sequence comes from Triturus cristatus, assembly GCF_964204655.1. Classification (NCBI taxonomy): domain Eukaryota; kingdom Metazoa; phylum Chordata; class Amphibia; order Caudata; family Salamandridae; genus Triturus; species Triturus cristatus. Next base: position 71,156,851 of record NC_140585.1, on the reverse strand, counting down.
GATCCTCCATATGTAGATTTAGGTCTCCTAAAATGGTGATGTTGGATTTCTTTAGAAACATGCTGGCTAAAGCTTCAGGTAAGTTTTCTAAAAAATCTCCCTAGGGGCCTGAGGGTCTATAAATTAGGAGGCCTGATAAGCAGTATGTGGGGGCTAATAAAATTGAAAACAGGATGCATTCACACCCTTTGATAAGGAGGGCATCAGTGGAGCACTTATATTCATTCTTAGTTAGGATGGCCAATCCTCCCCCTGATTATCCAATCTGAATATTTTATATCCTGATGGCAAAGCCATCACTATGTCAGGGGCTGAGCTGTCTTTAGGCCAACTTTCTGTGATGAATAGAGCATCTCCTCCAACAGTAAGCGGATTTCTATTTTATGTTTCGGCAGAGTGGCTTTAGCCTGTTTGTCTTGCCTGAAACTGGCTTGTCGGGTGCTTTCCACACTAACTTGCAATGCTGACAAATCTTCTCTAAGGAAGACTCGCACATAAAATTCCAGCTATTCTCACAGCCGTCCATTTTAAGTTTATTAAAACTATGTTAATCCTCTCCAGAGTATGTAATTCTATGGATTTGAGCAGAGTTTCTGGCCCCTGGGCCCGGTCGGGCGCGGATGGGCACAGACAGGCTTGCCTTTGGTGCACCTTTGTAGCCAAAAATCCTCTATGGAAGAACCCGCCCCCTCGCCTGATGGTTTAGAAGGATGGACCCCATCTCTGCGTTCATAATGACACCCCGCAAGGGATGTCAGACTGCAGCGTGTCGAAGATTTGGCATGCAGGACCCCATGTCAGCTTGGAAGGAATCCTCCTCTGATTTGTAGGGGGATAAGGGTACTAGAGTAGTCACTAGACTAGAGTAGTCACTCCAGGGTTTTTTCTAGAATCGGTATGTTTTTAAAACAACCAAAAATGTTTTGGAAACAATTTTGAATGTTTTTCTAAACACATGCAATTATGCACAGCTGACTGTTGGCCAAGGATGAAAAAAGTGGTGGCCCTTATACAGAATAATTATACTGTGCCTAAGGACATGTTTATGCACGTCGGGTACAGGAATTATGATAGAGTACCAAGAGCCTGGTGTCGAAGAGACAGGAGCAAGCTACTAGGTAAAAGACCACCTGTTTTGAATTGTTGTCGTGTGGATGAGACAATGTATGTAAAATTGGGTATGCATGACAGGACTAGCCTAAAGGACATGACACAGAAAGATTGGGGGGTGAGCTTCAGGTTATCCGACAACCATGCTGGCATAGCATGTTACAATACATTATAAGGTAAGCAGTGCAGAAGGGGAGTTTAAGAGGTGGTGGAAAAGGAGTGGAGTGCAGATTGCAGGGGTACTTAAATCACAATAGTTGTTAGAATAACCAATGTTTAAGAAAATTAAAACATAGATGATAGACTGTGTGTGTGCATGTATTATTGTCTGTGTGTGTGTATGTAATAATCTCACATGAAATTTGACAGACTCCTCATCACACCCAACTAAAAACGCTTGTACCCAACTATTTACCAGAGTATAGATTTATTGGGGGGGGCGTGTAGATTTATTGGTAGGGTGAAACTTGAAGCTCACTTCAGCTGCTGTCTTGTAAGTTTCATGGTGATCTGTCAAGCGGGGGCCAAGATAAAGGGGGGTCCCAAAACACGTGTATATATAGGGACGCGAAGGCTCCACAAACCCTCATGATCTCATGCTGAAATCTGACTGGCTTCCAACACTTCTAACCAGGAAGTGTTGGCAGCCTTCTTGGGACCCTGCTTGAGACGAGTCCCACAAAAAACGTAACTTTTTTTTAAAAACAGGGTAGGAATACCCTGGCCCCCTAGGCCTCTTGGGACCTTTACATGTGCTACATAGAATAGGATAATGTATTTTTAAACCAAATTTGGCGGGAGCCGTGCTGGAGGTGTGGCTCCCGCCAGGAAAAGAAAAAAAAGCACCGGCTCCCACTCTTATCTATTGTTTAGACCCCGGATGGGCCAGGTCCCGGGGGCAAGCGACCACCACCTCCCCGGGGAAATTATAAAACAAATCAGGGAGACCCTTTCTGAACCCCAGGCCCCAGGGACCACCACCTTCCCAGGGCTATTTTATGTGTAATGGGGGGGGGGGGGCCTCATGGACCCCACTGGGTCCAGGGGACCACCACCTCCTCAGGGCCAAATTCTATTTTAAAATGGTAGGCGGCGGCCCCCTTCCCGAGCTGTTCTCGGCCTCAGGGACCACCACCTCCCTAGGGCAGGCCCTACTACAGCAAAGGAACAGGGTTGTGTGACCACCCACCTGGAGCCATAGATGACCTTGGGGACCGCCAGGGCAAGCACATGCTGTGTTCCAGGGGGCCCACCCCTGGAACATAGCTGTTTTCTGTGGCTTGGTGGGAGCTTTAACCACTCCCACCAAGCCACAGCAAACACACCGCTTTCAGCGAGCAAGCAGGGAAACAGATGAAAGGATTGCTCCTTCACGGAGGGAGCTGCATGTTTAGCAGTTTTCTCCATGCAGCAGAAATGCCAGCTCCCACAGGCAGTGGGGAGTAGGCAGGGACCTTGGGGACCTGGAGTCTCACCTCTGGTCCCAGTGGAGACTGGGTGTTCTGGTGGTACCCAAGAAACCGTGGCTGGGCCCCGGGGTATGGGGTCCCCAGGGCCAAAATCATTCATGGGAGGGGTCCCAAAAGCCCCCTTCTCCATTTCTAAATGGCTGGGCCCTGGGTCCCCGGAGGCTAAAATCGGCATAGCGAGGGGGGGACACAGCCGCCCTTCATTGAAAAAAGGCCGAGCTGCAGAGATGGGGTCCCCGGGGCCGCAATCGACCCAGGGAGGGGTCCACGCTGCTCCCATCCTATTTCTAAATGGCTGGGCCCTGACGGATGGGGACCCCAGGGCTGAAATTGGTATCGGAGGGTGCTCCATTAGAGTGGAGGAGTGCCGCCGCCCCCTGCCACCAGCAGCAAATAAAACGATAATAAAACTGATTTTAAACCCGTTTTATTACCATTTTATTTTAATCCCCTGGATCCACCCACAGGACTCCTACGAGTCTTGGGGGCACGTCCAAGGGATTATACTGCAGGTGGGGGAGTGGTGAGCACTCCCCCCTTCACTGCGCATGAGGTCTTTAGCCAGCCATCTTAGCCCAGCCAAACACCACATACACAGTGACGCTCTCTCCAGCCCCAGCTGCATTGCTGGGGCTAAAGAGAGCAGGCTCAGGCTCCCAGTCTGCCTGGGAGCGGAAGTTGCCGGTGCTCAGGCCAATCCTGAAAATGCTCTCATGCGAGAGCAGCTTCAGGATTGGCTGCTGGGCAGGCTGGGAATCTGTGTCCAGGGCCAGAAGGACGGAAAAGTGTGATGCGGTGGGAGGAGGCGGCAGCGGCGTTAAGGTAAGATTTTTTCTTTTTTGCCCCCGATCCCCCCTCCACACTCCCTCCTTCGGCCAGTACACCCCCCACTTTGCCAGGGGACAGGCCGCTACTGGAAATCAGCACAGAGACAGGGCCGCACAGTCCCCCTCCTCCATTGCAAAAAGGTCAAGCTCTAGGGGATGGGGTCCCCAGGGCAAAAATCGGCTCAGGGAGGGGGGGCCATCAGGTTTCACTCCCCTAATAAAAAAAAATATGAAAAAAAGCCCAGCCACAGGAGAAGTCGACAGAGGCCCCACCCCCTTTCTCAACCACTCTGCAAAGTGGCCTCCTGGTGCACAACTGTTGGGGGATGAACTCCCCCCTGGCTGCTGAGGGTCCCTGGGAGCCAACAACCCCTCTTGTTACCTCTAGTATGTCCAACACAGAAATATTGCTGAGAGGTCACTCGAGCCCCTGCCTCCTTTCTCCACCACTCTGCAAATGCACCTCCTGGCACACTACGGCTGGAGGATGAAGTTCCCTTAGATGCTGAGAGTCCTTGGGGGCCAAGAACCGCTCCTGTTACCTCCAGTAAGTCCCACACAGTAGGATTGCTGAGAATTCGTTGGAGGCCCGCCACCTTTCTCCACTACTCCGCAAACCCACCTCCAGGCACACTACATGTTGGGGGATGAAGTCCCCTTTGGGTGCCGAAGGTCCTTGGAGGCTAAGAACCCCTCCTGTTAACTCCAGTAAGTCCCACATAGTGGGATTGCTGAGAGCTCGCGGGAGGCCAATCCCTCTTTCTCCACTAGTTAGGAATAGATTTTTTTTAAAAAGGTTACAGGGAGATTTGTGTAGAAAATAACATTAACGAACCATAGAAATTCACTGAAAAAAACCAAAGGTGACAAGGATATTATAGTTAGTAAACAGATTTTTTTTTTAACTTAGAAATTCACTGAAATAAACAACGGTTAGAGGGATGTTATAGTTAGGCTCAGATTTCACTCGTACAAAATCATTGAAATTCAGCAGTTATAGTTACTTGAGCTAACTATACCTTATGGCCCCGCATGCACTGCTTTCGACTTCACATATTGCATTACTCATGACATGATCAGTGACATCACTGATGACATCTCAAATGACATCACTGATTACATCATCCACAGAACCATTCACACACCCACTTACACCCCCATACATCTCCTATACCCACTCCCACACAACCACTGATATACCCATTCACAGACTCCACACTCACACCCCCCTCATTGATTCATATAACTCACACACACAGCTACTAATGCAACCACTAACTCATATACAGTAACTCATTCACCTACTCACTGACCAATACAGACACTCACACATCAATCTATAGAGACACTTACACACCCACTCACACACTGAATCAGTCACCCATATAGCTATTCACACACCTACTCACCCACTTATACAGTCACTCATACAGCCACTCACTCACACATACAGCTACCGCCTATGTTCCCCCTAAGCTGCACGCCAGCGCATACAGTGATTTCATCCCCTGCAGAGGCTCATACGATGCGCGCATTACAAAGGGCATTTAGTAATGGGAGAAGAGCTATTTACAAGGTGTGAAGAGAGATGATGCTGAAACAAACTGCCTGCCAGGGACGCCAAAGGCATTCAGGCTCCTACTGTGAACCACTTTTGAAACAGGACCCATTCCCTTCCCATGCAGCCACTGGGACTGGAGTTTCCCCTTAGGAGGTATTTCACTGGACTGGGCCAAAGAATGGCCGTTTTAACTACAGAACTTAATCTCCCAGAAGGCATCACTTAAAAGTAATGCATACTAATTAGCTTGCCTTTGAAACTGTTAAATCAAGCGCATACCTGAGTACGTGGTCGAGCAGACTGTGTCTGGGTGTAATCTAATTTTAGTTCTAAGAAGTCTTTCGCAGTAAGCCTCGAAGCTGTCTTTTGTAACTGATGAAAGTGCTGTCATTGTATGTAGACCAGGAGCCAGGGATGTAGTTAAGTAGATTTATTGATTCAGGTAAGTTGGTACAGGGTGCCCCACCGGGAGCAGCATCCTGCTGCTCAGCCCCACTCAATCCAACTGATCACTCATTCAAAGCATGCACACACACCCAACATTCTATGACATCATACTCATGCAGGCTGAGCAGCCAGGACTAGGAAGTATAGGATATAACACTGTCCATACTGTCTGCTCAGTAGAGTGCTCTACAAAATTATTGCTGTCCCATCCACTCCCTATTAAAAATGTGTCTCGTTCTGACATGTTAATTACACTAGGTATGCAGTGCATTCTTGTTTATGTTTCACTTGTTTGACTTAAGTGCACATTCCCTAGGAGAATTAACCCCTTCAGCATGTTGTGTTTCCGCATTTTTTATGTAGCATATTACTCTTGCATTGTGCATATTTTGAACTAAGTTGCTTCTATGTGTTTTTAACGGGCCATGATTGAGCACTCCAGGGCAGAAGCTGAAGACAGTGCGAGTTTCTCACAGGGCCTGTCAGTGGGACATAAAAATGTTAAAAATACATGGTCATTCAATCCTTGGCCTCTTTGCAGAGCGCACAGAGCAATACTCATGTATTCTAGTCACAATTGTGATTCTGTGCGAATGTTTTTCTAAAGGAGGTTCACTGTTGTCAAAATATTGACAAGGTGAAAGAAAAGAAAATACGGTGCTTACACGTGAGTGGATGTGGTGTGTGTTTGGGGGGGTGAATTGAAGGAGATGGTGCCAGCCCAAACCAGTGAATTGCCCACCTTGCTGAGTGGGGCCCTGTCATTGTTATTTTTTATAGCATTTGATCTAGCGCAAGGGGCACATTTACATATTCTCCCTATGTCACAGATTCGTAATCACGACAACTCATCCATACATTCATTCATTGGTGGGGCCCATAACACCAACACGCACTCGTCTCACCCGAATCTGTGCACAGGAGAAAAGGCGCCGGACATGTGGGTACCTTATTACCTATCAGGATTACATTTCTTTACATTATATACATTATATACACGTGCAACTATAGAATCCCGACTTTAACATTAAGGCACTCCACCACTTGGTCGATGGACCAATTAGTTGGACTGGTTGATGGTGAATTAGAACCAGCTAAAACACAATTAAAGCCTTGGAAACATTTAATTATTTTCTGTAATCAAATTAAAGAACCACAAACTCTTTCTTATTAATTCAAAATGTGTTTATCTAATAATAAATGTCTCTGCTTTTAGCATTTATGCACTACAGGTCATCGCATAAACTTGGTTATTTAAAGAGAAAATCAAACATCTAGTAAATAAGCATGAATTTAGAAAGTGCATTTAATAATTACCAAATGTTAAACGTTGGCAAGCCTCTGAGCAGTCAAAGAATTATCCGCATTCTCTTGTACAGTCTCCGGGAAAATGTTCAACCCACAGCAAGGATGAAACCATCAGATGAAATAACTTCCCGAAAATCAAAGAAACCCAAGGCAAACCATGGAAATCTTCATCAGCTCAAATGCAGACCCAACGCCATGAAAGATCCACCCAAATGAACCAACCCCCTTTGGCGGATGAGGGTATTTTATACCCTTTTACCCTCTTACTTCAGTTTAACATGCAACATTTTAGGGGTAGAGAAATGTTCTGATTGGACAGTCTGGGACAACTTGTAATTTTTCAAATGTTTCCCAGGACCAACTGGTTTTCCATGATACTTGGCATTGCAAAGCGCAAATTTTATATTATCCATTCGGTTCACAGGCGAATGTTCAGAAAGTAACTTTTGGACAGGTTTTGCATTGTCCCCTTTTGCTTCACACCGTCCATCAGTTGGCAAGCCACCATGCTCATATCCTTGACAAGGAACACGGTGTCGCAGAGCTGAGGTCACTTGGAGATCTCCAGAGCCATCCGATTCTGCGCAGAAGTCATCGCACTCACATAACGGCGCCTGCATAGGACCTCCATTTTAGGTACTGCGGCCTAGTAGGCCCGAATGCCAACTTAAGCAAAAACAGACATAACAATAATTAAAATATAGAAATGGAGATTCTAATGTTTAGACCCACACTAATCCCAATGTGTATTAGTATTTACCTAGCTTGTAGCACCATTTAAGGCAATAATACTCACCATTCTGCAGTACTGAAAGCACAAACCATCACAAAAGCAACATAAATCATGCAATATTCTACTTCACCACAAATCTAAAGTTAGTTTGCATACCATAGTTAATTAATTAATTGTTCTGCCATGCAATTAGCATTTAGTCCCACGTGTATTTTGTGTTTATCAAGGTGTAAATGTTGGTTAGTAATACCTCACTTCAAACCAATTAGTACGAGTTAAATTTTAAATGATTACGTCATTAATTTAATGCAAATCAGAAGGTATATGTGAGAAAGTGCCATCTCTCTTGCATGGTATGCCCCCACTTTTTTCTGTATTGCTGAATGTACTTTGACTGAGTATGCCCTGGGCTCCTGCCAATCAGGTACCCAGGGCCTATGTTCCTTCCCTAAAAACTGTGCTGAAACCTAAACCCAAATTGGCAAACCCTGGCCACATGTCAAATGGTACACTAGGTACCCAGGGCCTTGTGACCAGGGAAGGCCCCCTAAGGGCTGCAGCACTTATTGTGCCACCCTTAGAGGCCCTGTACCCTGACTCACACACACTGCCCTTGCAGGCTGAGTGTCTGGGTACAGAACAAAACAGAGAGTCGACATGGCACACATCCCTGTGTGCCATGCCTACAACACACACTGCCCTGGCATACATCAGCCAACCCTCTAGCTGGGTGCCCTATGCCAGTGGTGTGGGTACAGGTGCATGAGCCCTGTGCCCCTACAGTACCCAGGTCCATTACTGTAAGTGCAGTGCTGCCATTTAAGAGCCTACCTTGTTCCCTCCCTCATAGTTACGTGCTTGGAGGTGTAAAAGAGTCTTTTTGGCCTCATTAATGTGGATTGCTTCAAGTTTCCCTTTAACATGGGTAACCTTACGGAGGGTTTGTACCGAGGGGGAAGCCTTATGGTCATCCTCAGCAGAGCGAAGTTCGCTCTCTAGAAGGAGACGTTCTCCCTTGCGTTGCGTCTTAAGCATGGCCTCTAATTCAATACATTTTCCTCTGATGACCGCCTTGAAGGCGTCACAGTTGTTGGCTAACGAAGTGTGTTCCGGGTCACTGAAGTCAAAGTAGTCTGTGATTGCTTTTCGTAGTTCGTCTCGGAGGAGTCTATCTCTGCACAGGTAATTGGGGAAGTACCACCTGGCGTATTTGGAGCGTGGTGCAGGCCAATCTAAGGTCAGTTCTATTGGCGCGTGGTCCGAGAGGCAGACCGGGTGAAACTGGGTTCCCAACACCATATAGAGGAGGATCTGACTAATGGAGACATGAGCTATTTTGGAGTATGTCCTATGCGAGTGGGAGAATAAGGAGTAATCTCGGGTCGAGGGATGAGTATTCCTCCAAACATCTACCTGGCCCAGCCCCCGTAAAGTTGCTTGAAGCGGTTTGCTGAACTCCCCTCCCCCCCCCCCCCCCGCTGCCTTATGGGCATGTGTGGTATCCAGAGACGGGTCCCATATCAAATTGAAGTCCCCAAGCAGTATAATGTCGCCTCTTGCAATTCCCCCCAGGATAGATAGGAAGGAACTGAGGAAGTCATGTTGCCCTGTGTTGGGTGCATAGAGCGCCGCAATCGTACATGGTCTGCTCCGTATTTCCCCCCCTTCACCATCACAAACCTCCCCTCCTTGTCCATTTTAGTGTCTTGGGGCAGAAAGGGGGTCGAAGTGTGAAAGAGCTGCGCCACACCATTGTGTTTAGTGCATGCCAAAGTGTGAAAAATTTGAGGGTATTCCCTGTGTTTGACGGTGGTCTTCTGTGCGGGGAAGGTGCGTCTCCTGGAGAGCAGCAATTTTAATCTGGTGATCCTGTAAAAAGGTCCAGATCCGTTGCCTCTTGTCAGGGGAATTAAGCCCCTTGACATTCAATGTCAGACAGTTAAACCCCGCCATTTGTCAGCAATATCAGGTCAGCTAGGCCCCACCTCCCTCCCCTGCACATTGCCCATCAAATTCCCCCCCCCTCCCTCCACCCTGCATCAGCAACCTAATATGAAAAAAAGGAATAAGGAAGACCGTGACATCAAAAAACCTAAAAGAAAAAAGGAAGAAAAAGGTGAACCATGTCCAGCTTGGATCAAAAACTTGCTCTCAAAGGTCCTCGATCATAGAGGAGAACCTCATTACGGGCAAAAAACCGGGGCGTACTAAATTCCGCTTCCGAGGCCCATTATCAGTTCCGTAGAGGTTGAAAGAAGTAGAAGCCAGTAGCTAGCCGGCTCTTTGGTTGTTGTGGTCAGCATCATAACTTCAAACTTTTCTCCTCATCGCGTTGGCATAGGTGGGCAACAAGTCTCTTCCATTACTAGAAAGCCAGGGGTTCGTCAACCAACCGGGTTTTTGCTTGGTCGTCGCTGTTGAAGCCAGGGGTTTCCCCAATGTTCCTTCGGGCCTGTTGCTGCCTCTGCCCTCCTCTCGTTTGTCGTGTGTGCTGTGGTTGGCACCTCAATGCCCAGGATAGTTGCTGCCTCCTCTAGTTCCATGCAGTGATAATTCTTGTTATCCAGCGTGAATACCAGCCCAAAGGGGTATGTCCAATGGTACCTCACCTTGCGTTCTCTTCAGGCTGCAGTGACGGGTCAAAATTGTTGACTTCAGGCTAGTGTGGCTTGAGCCACATCTTGGAAGAGCGAGCACTCCGTGTTTTGAAAGGAAACCTTGTCCAAGGCACATGCTTTCCGGGGGACCATCTCCTTAGTTTTAAAGGAACTGAATTTTGCCAACCCATCTCAGGACTTTCTGGCACCTTCTGGGCCCGAGGCCCCACTCTCTGTACCCTCTCCAGACGCACCTCCGGCTCAGAATCCCCTAGCACAGAGGAGAAGAGCCCCAACATAAAGGCTTCCAAGTTTGGATCCTCGCACCGTTCCTCCAGGCCTCTCACTTGTATGTTCTCCCAGCAGGAGCGGTTCTCACAATGGAGCATCGTGGCCTTCAACTGTGCGCGAAGGTCTTCGGAGTGGGTCTCCAAGGGTCTCATGTGGTTCTCCAGTTTCTGATGTTTTGCCTCCAGGTCGAGAGCACGGTCCCCAATTGAGTCCACGTCCGATTTCAGGGCCACCAGCCGACCTCCCATTTCTGCCTTGAATGTGTCAAAGGAGGCCCCTATGTTGGCCTTGATGTCGTCCCTGAGCACCTGCTTGAAGTCCTGTTGTGAGGACAGCAGGTCCCGTCTGGTGAGCGACATACTGTCAGCTGTTCGTGTGGGTTCGTCGCTGACTGCCCCCTTGGTGGCAGGGGAAAAGAAGCTGGAGACCCTTGGAGGTTGTGCTTTTTTGGTGGCATAGGGACCTTCACTCACCTCTTGCGCGGGCCTTCCTAGCTGTGGGAAAGGCTGTGGAGAGCTTGCCTCTGCAGCGATTCGCCAATCTCGCTCTGCCAGGCCGACCTGGGGGGGGGGAACAGCTGCGTGGGGGCTAGTTGTCCCGGGGACCAGGGCTCTTTGTAGTGGGGGCAGGCGTGTAGTGAGTGACCCTCCACGTCTTGGGTCCCGCCAGATCGGTGCGGGCCCAGGTGCTCATGTGGTCCCAGGACCCACCTCTGCTGTTGGGCGTGATAGGCAGTACTCAATAACCCGTTGAGATCAACCTCAGTTGCAGCACACCTCTCGGCTTTAAGGGTGCTTGTGTGAATGGGGCCTCAAACTTTCCCCCTTATGCTATTATGAAGACTCATATCTGGACAAGTAGGCAGATCCGGCTTGGAGAGTCACCATTTGTTATAAGGCCCCCCCCGCCCCCTCAGGGAGTAGGTACATCACCAATTTGGGAAGAGCTCAACTCCTGAGCCCCCTCACGAGGCTCCGGGCCGGCGCCTGGCCGCTGCCATCTCAGGGCCAGGCACCGCTTATCACAACCTCCGTCAGCGTGCTGTTGTGCTGAGAGGGAGGCCCCCTGCTCCTCACTGGTGTTTTCGCTTGCCTCCTGATGGGGCCCCAAGCATCTCTGGTCTCTCTGAGGACCCATTCCGTCCTTCAGGGTTGCTGGTGGGAGGGCGCGTCTTCCCGCGCAGAGGCCGGATACCATCAGGCTATGTGTGCATTCAGCCCCCGGGTCCCTGATGCGTCGCCTCGCCGGGGAAAGTCACCGGGGACGCAAATCGTCCTCTCCTGGCCTTCTCATGAGGTACTGACTGTGCCTGGCTGCCGCCATCTTAGGGCCAGGCACCGTATTTCTCAGGAACCTTCAGCGGGCTATTTGATTAAGAGGGGGGACCCCCCTGCTCCTCACCGGTACCAACAATCGCCTCCGGGTGGGTCCCTGAGCCCTTCCACCACCTCTGGGGACCTGATGGTGGTGAGAGGGTGCGTCTACCCACACGGGCGCCGGCCCCGTTAATCACCTTTCAGCCGTATTGTGGAGGTAATACCTGGGGCCAAATGAACGAGGCCCTCTGCTCTTCCACTCCTCCACCAGAGCGCGAGTTCATCAGCAGGATCTGCCACAATGGAGCGGGTCTTCACTGCCGAGCTGGGTGGCGGCCACCATTTTGATCCACCTCTGGTGCCGGTGAGCGAAATCTCGTGCTCCTCATACCACACTGGGGGAACTGTTCCCTCTCTTTGTTGCTGCTTCTCAGGCCCCGGGTGCGTAGGATCAGCCTGCGAGCAGAGTTTGGGGCATTTGGTACCCCGCGCGGAGCCGATCGGATTCACGTCCAGTCGGCCATGATGGTTAGCCACGCCCCATAACATTAGTTTTTAACATGCAGTCACCTATCAATCACCTGTATTCGTGTCTGCTCACTACGCGCCCGTCTTCATTTGTTCACCGTTTAGCATTTGTAAAGAAAACTTTTGTTTTCACAATTAGTCACTCATTATTTTGACGTCCACATGATGCTTGTTATACAGTCGATCCCACTGATTGTCACTGCATAGAAGTTAAATAAAGCATTGCATGTTACTGTATATTGGATACAGTGAAACTGAAATGTACTGAGCCACTGTCAATTCTATGTTTGCAGAATAGGCCCCCTGACGAAGGGTAATACCCGAAATGCATTGGGCTCAAATTGATGTATTTAACGGGTGTTACTGAGGAAAGTAAAATCCAAAGAATCCAAGAACCGAATAATGATAAACAATATATAAATAAAGAATTCAACAAAGAAGTTTGTATGAATTTATTGTATGAATTTATTGAACACTTTACAACTGAGTGCGATTGGGAGACGCTTCCCCGTTCGGGGACGGCGCTTGTTCTCATAGTTTTCCTATCCTCATACTCGGGAGGATTTATCCGCCAACATGATTAACAAATCGATCTAATACTTTACCATATAGTTTAAACAATCTTTACCAGAGAGTGCGACGGCCCAATTTCCATTTGGAGAATCTCTTTTGCTCACTATGCCACCCCAGTTTTGACCTAGTCATATGCAAATCAGTCTTGACCATGCTCCTCATGCGAACAGTCCAGACTGCACTGCCAGGTTCTCCCTGGATCAGAAACCAGCCTCTTGGGAACAAAAGATTTAACCCAGATCTCTTGTGTGGGGTTGAGTGTTTGACTTGTTCAGCATTCTATCCTTCCTTTGTTGCTGTAGCACTTATTGCCCTAAGTGAGATGGGTATGCCCAGACGTGGGTCCCTTGCTTGCTGTGCCACTGGATTCAAGCTGGCCTGACTGATGAGGTCTTAGGATGCCCCTTCTTGCACAAAACAATCCTGCCTATGTTGGTGCTAAGCAGCAATGTGTGCACCAACGCAAGGGGAAAAAACAGGAATGCACTATATTTCACAAATATGGTACATTCCTGCTCTTGCACATTAGCGTAGGGCAGTTCAGAAAGAAGACTCATGGTGCTGCCCTAAGCCAATTCCTAATAAATGATGCACTTTGTTTTTAGATACACCTTTGCCCACGCTCAATGACCTTTGGCTTGCTAATCCCTGTTTAATATTTCCCCACCATAAAAATTATTTGCTGTGGGAATTGGGGGCGTTTATGGTTATTGATAGTTGATGATGAGGAGGAGTACCAGGTTCTAGAAATTTTTGTCCAGAGAGGTCCTTGCGCCTAACGAATTTTGACAAGCAGTCTGCATCAACAAGTGTGAAAACCTCTGACCTAGAGGAAACCTAGAAAATAGACAGAATATAGTTACATTGATTTGGAGGGGGGAGGAAGGAGGGGGTGCTGTGCAAGAAAGTGTTTTTTTCCTTTCCGAAACGAACAGAGGTTTACTAAAACCGTTTTTTTAATTTTTTTTTTTACCACTGCATTTTTCTAAGAGGTCATCTATTTCTTCTGATTCTTGTGGTCTCAACCTACTTCCAGTTTGTTGTGGAATTTGGAAGGTGGTGCAGTGCAAGAGTTTTTTTTTTCTTTCTGAGAGGAACTAGCAGAGCTATATCAAAACCATTTTTTCTTACCACAGCATTTTGGCATGGTTCTAAGGGAGTCCATTTTTTCTAAATTCTATGTCTTCAATCTACTTGCTGTTTGTGGCGGTATCAGATATGAAACTCATGGGTAACCCTGGAAAGCTATACAATCCTCGATATGATGCCCAATTCTGAATTCAGTGTCCTAAAAAAACTCGTTATTGAAATAAATTCCGAAGATGAGATGAAAAAAATAATAGCCATTGGTGTCCGCGTTTTAACCTACGTTTTTTCCCCCCTTTGGTCATGATAGCAGAAATACAAAAGCGTTCCAAAGCGGTGGGAGAAGCTCTCGGTATTAGCAAAACATTCAAGCTTTACAGAGCGCAATCAGGACATCTCTTATAACTGGAACAGACTTAAAAGTTAAATCTCCAAATTAACAAATGTTCACAAAGGATTGTATTCTTTATGCTCATATTGGCCAATACGAATAGAACATAGACACCGCCAACTCTGAAAAGCACATAAAAGACAATAAGCAAAAGCTACAATTGAGTACGGTGCAATCATATAGAAAGAATACAAAAAACACAATCATCCTAAAAACAAAGTTAACAACATTGTAACTATATAGTATACCAGCTAGAAATACATAGATAGTTCATTGCCATAACATAGGGTGCCCATGCGAATTTATCTATTAAGTGAATAAGCAATTCTTTTTCTATATATGTCGTGTGTTCTATTTTCTATTATTGCTTTCGCCTTTCTTCCCCCCTCCGTTTTTCTGAGTGCTTTCTCCTGCTTTTGCCTTGTTTTTACTGCTTTCTTTTTCCTCTCCCCCATTTTTCTTTGTACTTCATCTTGCCTCATTTTTTTTGTACTTCTCTCCCCATTTTCTAAAGGCTTTTGCCTTGTTTTTCACTGCTTTCTCTGTGAAGCAGCTAGAAACCCCAGCCCCTTGAGAGCCTCATGGGTGATTTGAAGCGCTTTATAAATCCTGATTGATTGGAATCCTGAACTAGTGTTAACCAGGTCAATGAAAGGATCATTTGAACCCATGCATGAAGCCGCACCCAGACTTCTTTGAAAATAGTGCTCTTAGGAACCAGCACATCACGAAGAAGAGTGCGATAACAGCTCAAATGGTGCAAGAGCCATACAGAAGGATCAGTTGATAGCGAGGACACGTCCAACATTCCTACCAAACACCATCTTACCTTTTCACGCAAGACAGGCCAGCACTATACCAACCAGCTCTCAAGAATCTTCAATACGGCAGAAAGGGCCTTGCACACATTGCACGTCAGGGGGGTGGGTATGTGTAGCATAGAAAGAACCCAGAGTATCCGAAATATAGTTTTTACTTTGATATCACCACACAAGTGATAACGTTTCAAACCTTGTAGGGATTGTGATGTCAAATGTCCATATTTCTCACACACACACACACACACACACACACACACACACACACACACACACACACACACACACACACACACACACACACACACACACACACACACACACACACACACACACACACACACACACACACACACACACACACACACACACACACACACACACACACACACACACACACACACACACACACACACACACACACACACACACACACACACACACACACACACACACACACACACACACACACACACACACACACACACACACACACACACACACTGGGTGTAGGAAAGTGGGTTTCTGTTGCAGTACCCCCCCCCCCACACACACACACTTTTTGCTAGACTACTGATGCACTTTGACTTGATGTGCCCTGGGTCGCTGCCAATCAGGTTTCCAGGGCCTGAGTTCTTTCCCCAGAACGAACCCAATTGGCATCTCTAGCCACTTGTCAGCCCCTGGTAAATGGTACCCCAGGTACACAGGAAACAGTTACCAGGGAAGACCCCTAAGGGCTGCAGTACTTATTGTGCCACCCTTAGAGGCCCTGTACCTTTACACACACTGCCTTTGCAGGCTCCGTGTTTTGGTGCAGAACAAAGTGAAGAGTCGACATGGCACACATCCCTGTATGCCATGCCTACAGCCCACTGCCCTGGCCTAGATCATTCACCCCTCTAGCTGGGTGCCCTATGCCAGTAGTGAGGGTACAGGTGCATGAGCCCTGTACCCCTACTGTGTCTAAGTCCATTCTTAGACATTGTAAGTGCAGTGCTCCCATTAAGAGTATATAGTGCTGGGAGCTTGTCATTACGAACTCCACAGCACCGTAATGGCTGCACTGAAGACCGAGAAGTCTGGTATCAAACTTCTCCGCACCTTAAATCCAGACTGATGCCAGTGTGGGATTTAATGAAAAATGCACACAGAGGGCATCTTAGAGATGCCCCCTGAAAACTAACCTACCAGTAGTGTCCAGGCTGAGTGTCTGCTTTCAGCTGCCACCACCAGACATGTTTCTGGACCCCTGGGTCAAGAGCCTGCTGCCGTCTGGGGCCTGAAACAATGCACATCATGGGACGAGGTGCCAAGCTTCCTCCCCCAGTATGGGCAGGGCTCACGAAGGGGAAGCTTCAAAGGCTTGCTGCCTTTGTGAGCGTCCCAGGCCACTTGCTGCTCTCACCAACTGGTCCCCACTGGTTCTGACCCCCACTTTGGGCAGGAGAACCGGCGGGAAAAACAAGTGAGGAAGAGAGGCGTGCCCACCTCTGCCAACTCCACCCCTCAGGTGGGGGAGGAGAGTTGAAGCACAACTCGGTCCACGCCATCTTGAAGATGGGGTGACTCAGCCAACTGGGGACAGGCTCATGCCCCCCTCCCACTGGAGGGTGGCATAATAGGGGGGACGGGACCCTGTGGTCTCTGCCTTTTACCTACCTGTGATGCCCCTAAATCTAGTATCTAGGGGCACCCCTGAACCTTGCTTCCTCAGACAATAACCTGCAACAAGAAGAAGGACCGAACAGCCGTGCAGCAGCTAACAAGAGGAAGACGCCCACTGGTCTCCCCCCTTGAACCTGCTCCAGCGAAATTCCGGTGTGTCCTGCAGCAAGCCACCACGCAAACTCAGAAGGACCTGCCTGCCTTCAACTACAAAGACTCTGTGTCCCGTGAACACGGGATTTGTTCATCTGCAACCTCTGGCTCCGGCCGGATACCGCGAATCCGCCCCACTCTGCACCCACCGTTCACGGCCCGAGCGGGCAAACACCACGAGGAGGTCACACCAGCGATCCCGACACAAGATCCAGCGACCCCTGACCTGCCTCAAGCCTCCAGCCAACGCCTGCAGCCTCAATCCAGAAGGCCCCCCTAACGGCGACCAGGAGCTGGTAAGGAGATCCGACACCGAAAGGCATGCCTGCACCAGACGCCCCATGGCCTTGTGTGCCCAAACCGACAGTGCCTAACCAACACCTAACTTCCCAACTTACCTCTCTAAGTGGTCGTTGCACTCAGAAGACCTTCGTCGCCGAGCCTGCTGTGCCTTTGCAAACCGGGGGTTCCCCAATGAAACCAACAGGGCGCCCGACGTCGAAACAGCACCCTGCACCCGGCCACCCAAGTGTCGCTAAAGGTGCACCTTTGGTGCTATGTTGTTTCCACATTTGCCCTGAGCTAAAGTCCAGGAGCTTTGCTCCCACAACCCAGTGGCCTGCTTGCCAGCAGCCACCAACCGGAGGCCCCCTAGCCCCCATTGGATAACATTGGGCCTCAGCACTCTGCACCCGGCCGCCCTAGTGCCGTTGAGGGTGTAACGAGAGTGCATCCTTGACCCTGCTGGAACCCTTGTTCTAAACTCAGAAGCCGTTACGAGCTGTTAGCAGCAAGTGAATACACTGTGTTTTGCCGCATCTTGCATTTTTTGTTACTGTTACTGTTTTTAAACGCTTTTAAACTTTGGAGTGTTAAAATTTGACCTGAACTTATTTGCACTTGAATTTGATTCCACACTGCTGCACTCACCACTTTTGAAGAGGAGGGCCCTCAACGCTCTTCCTGGTGGAACCCGGGGTAGACAACTGAGGCCGCCATTTTAGGAAGGGCACGCTCTAGTTGTTCTTGGGGATTGCACTCAAATATGCGGCCTGCGCGGACGCACACAGCAGGCGCCGCTGATGCAGCGGACGTGCCGCTGGCACGCCAAAGGCAAGCCAGTCTGCGCCCGTCCGCAACCCGGAAGCAGCCACACCAACCATGCTGCCCGTTTTACGATGGGTCTGTCTGGCTTCCGTTTGTCTTATAGCCGCGCGGACCTGTTAGCACTAGGTCCACAACGTGGTAAGTGTGTCAGGCCGTTGATGGCTTTAGATAATCTTAAAACGATTTGTGAGAATTGCAACTTCAGTTTTTGCACTAAACTGGCTGACTCCAGTCCCACCTGCTTCCCCCCCTCTGACTACCCCGAAGGGGCGCTGTATTCGGGCGGCTTTGATCAATGCCCGCTCATTAGTCAAACATGCCCAGTATATTTATGATCTTCTCTCGGATGAGCCCCTTGATTTATTATTTATAACTGAGATGTGGCTCAATGAGTTTTCGAATCCAGTCATTGAACTGGCCATTCCGGGGGGGGGGGCACAAAATCTCCAGGGCAGATCGCAAATTGGGAAGAGACAGAGGCATAGTCGTGGTGTTCAGGGACATGTGGACTTTCACCAGCGGGGAGACTTTGGGAATTGGGGACAGGGAGGCGCTTGATTTTTCCATTATTAGAACACCTCATTTCACGCTGGGTGGCACACTGGTTTATAGGCCCCCTGGCCCTACAGGTGACTTCTTAAAAAGCCCTAGATGAGGTCATTGTTCTACTCCTTAGGGACTTTAATATCTACTTGGACTGCGTGGAGGCGAGTGACACTAGGGAGCTTTGTGATTCACACAACCTCGCTCAACTCACCCAATGGATTAGTTCCCCTTTGCACTGTGGTGGGCACATTTTAGACCAGGTTTGCTCCAATTTCCCTTTATGTGTTAAGGAACCCCTTCGAGTCTCCTGTTTGGGTCATTTTCTGATCCATTTCTCGTGGACCATTCAGATTCCTATTCAACTAGTGGACATCACCAAGGTAGACCCTCTCATAGAAACGATCCTTCTACTTTGATTCGAGGCTTGGCAGACACTCGTCCTACTTTTTCCCATGGATCCGGGTGCAATTATTATGTGGAGCGCATATCCATGTCTAAAAATAATGCTAAAGAAATATTTTCAATCGTTCAGAGCTTTCTAGCCCCCTGCGCAGAGTGTATTACCTTTCCTACCTTGGACACATGGTGTGAGAAACTTTCAAGTTTCTTTATTGACAAGATCCAGACAATCCAGGCCTATTTAGGGACTAATACCCCTGGTCAGGCTGGGTGTGCCCTCCCGAATATCTCAACTTCCAGCCCATCTTTTCCTTCTTTAATGGTATTTTTTCCTATTGTTCCTCAAGATTCATTGTCTATCCTCAAATCGCTGAAATCGGGTTCTCCAGCAGACCCTTGTTTGGCCAGATTTTTAGCCACTGTTGCAGAGGTGTTCAATCCAGAGATTAATACCCTCATTAATATGTCCCTTCAGACCGCCACTGTTCCACTAGAGTGGAAGTAGGCCAAACTACTAACTTTATTAAAAAAAAAGCCTTCTTTGGACCCTGCCACACCTGCTAGCTACTGCCCTATTTCTCTTCTCCTGACTGTGGCAAAAGTGTGTGAGAAAGTTGTGAGAAAGTGCCATCTTTCTTGCATGGTATGCCCCCACTTTTTGCTGAATTGCTGAATGTACTTTGACTGAGTGTGCCCTGGGCTCCTGCCAAACAGGTGCCCAGGGCCTATGTTCCTTCCCTAAAAACTGTGCGGAAACCTAAAAACCCAATTTGGCAAAACCTGGCCACATGTCAGCCCCTGGTAAATGGTACACTAGGTACCCAGGGCCTTGTGACGAGAGAAGGCCCCTAAGGGCTGCAGCACTTATTGTGCCACCCTTGAAGTCCCTGTACCCTGACACAAACACACTGCCTTTGCAGGCTGAGTGGCTGGATACAACAGAGTCGACATGGCACACATCCCTGTGTGCCATGCCCACAGCATACACTGCCCTGGCATACATCAGCCACCCCTCTAGCTGTGTGCCCTATGCCAGTGGTGTGGGTACAGGAGCATGAGCCCTGTGCCCCTACAGTGCCCAGGTCCATTCCTGGGCACTGTAAGTGCAGTGCTGCCATTTAAGAGTATATGGTGCTGGGAGATCATCAACACGAACTCTACAGCACCATGATGGCTTCACTGAAGACTGAGAAGTTTGGTATCAAACTTCTCAGCACATTAAACCCGCACTGATGCCAGTGCAGGATTTAATGTACAATGCACGACAGAGGGCATCTTAGAGATGCCCCCTGAACCTAACCTACAATCCACATCTTGTCTGAAGGGCTGCCTAGGCTGCCACACAGCAGACATGTTGCTGGACCCCTGGGTAGAGAGCCATCCACTCTCCTGGGCCTGCAACAATGCACATCCTGGGCGAGGAACTAGGTCTCCTCCCCCAGGAAGGGCAGGGGAAGCTTCAAAGGCATGCCGCCTTTGTGAGATTCTCCAGGCCACTTGCTGTACTCAGCAACTGGCCCCTACCGGTTCTAAACCCCCACTCTGGCGGGAAGACTGTCCGGAAACCCCAAGGAAGGACAGGGGGTGTGCCAGCCTCTGCCAACCCCACCCCTCAGGTGGGGAGGCGAGGTGAAGCACATCTCCGGGCTCTCGCCATCTTGGAGATAGGGAGCCCTGCCCAATCAGGACTAGGCCATTGCCCCCCTCCCACAGGAGAGTGGCAGGATAGGGGGTGTACCCATCCCAGGGCTGGGACCCAGTGGTACCTGCCCTTTACCTACCTGTAAGGCCCCTAAATTTATTATTTAGGGGCACCCTGAATCTTCCTACCTTAGATCCAGATTCCGAAACAGCAAAGAAGATCAAGAAGAAAGAAGACCTGCTGTGCAGCTGCTAACAAGAGGAAGACACCAACTGCTCTGGCCCCAGCCCTACCGGCCTGTCGACCCTCTAACCTGCTCCTTCTAAATCCTGGCATCTCCCGTGGCCAGCAACCTCACAAACGCCGGAGGACCTGGCTACCTTGTGACTCTGAGCATCAGGGACTCCCACGAGCAGTGGCTCTGCTCAAAGCAAGTAACTGACCCCTGGCATCAGCCAGGAACCGCGAACCCTGCACACACTGCACCCGCCAAGCCTGGCCTGTGCTGGAGTGGACCAAGACCACGAGGACGTCCCGCCGGCAACTGTGACCCCGAATCCGGCACCCATGGACACACCTCGACGCTCCTGACGACGCCTGCAGCCTCAGAACCAGGGACCCCCTCCCCCCCCAACCGCGATCAACAGAGGGTAAGATTTCCCGACACCAAAAGGCACCCTTGCACCCGGCGCCCTGCAGCCCCCTGTGCTCAACTCCTGGGTACCTTCCTATCCTCCAACTACCCAACTTACCTCTCGAAGTGGTGGTCGCACCTGAAGAATCTTCGTCCCCGATCTTGCAGCCTTTGTTCGTTCTTGAGCTTCTCCATTGCAATCCATTGAGCGCCCGACGGCTCAAAAGCACCCTGCACCCAGCCTCCCGAGTGCCCCTGACTGTGCAACCTCTACTCCTACCTACTTCCCCATTTGGCCTGAGCAAGTGACCAGGAGCCCAGCTCCCACAACCGCGTGGCCTGCTAACCAGCAGCCACCAACCAAGGGCTCCCTGCCTTCCATAGGATAACATTGGGCCTAACTCACTCTGCACCCGGCTGCCCCTGTGCCGCTGAGGGTGTAACAACTGTACTTACCTGACCCTGGGAGACCCCTGAGTCTATGCCCAGAACCTTAACTCTGCCAGTCGAGTACTTACCCAAAAGCCGATAACTCACTTTTCTTCCATAGGGTAACATTGACTGGTTTCACTTGAAATTTCTTCTAGGTGGGGAGTTTCTAAACTTAAAAATATTCACCTAAAATCAACCGAGTAACGAAAACAGAAATACTCACCTGCTATTAGGAGAGATCCCAGTGCTGGATCTTGGTGCCCAGCACTGACCCTGAAAAGTAATTACAAACCATACTTACCGCTAACTCAATTTTCTTCCATAGGAAACCATTGACTGTTTTTCTGTGAAATTTCTTCTGTCGATTTTGCAAACGTACAAATATTCGTTAAAAATCGCCTGTATAACCTAAACGCATTCTATCAACTGCCTACAGGTGGTATACTAGAGCTGGATCCAGGATCCAACACTGAACACGAAACAGTAACCATAACCCCACTTACCTGCTAAGTGAATTTCTTCCCATAGGATAACATTGGTAATTTGATTAGAAAAGTTTCTAAGTGTCAACTTTTAAAATACCAAAATATTGCTTAAAAATCACAACAGGGGGGGCATGGTTAAGATGGCGGCTTAGGCAGACGTGTGGTTCTGCCTCTCCCGCGGGCGGCCCAGCATAGCCTCGGTGATCGGCCGTTTCCAGCTGGCCAACACCCATGATATTAGCCCAGCGTGTGCCTGTCGAGACTGCGGAGGCAAGAGCGGCAGCCTGGCGGAGAAATGACCCCCGGGGCCCAAGCGAGCGGGACAGAGAGCGGACCCGCGAGGTAAAGGCCTGGACACAAGGAGCCGCGGCCTTGCAGTAACTGAGGCCGAGCGGGATCATCCGGGGTCGGCCTGCAGTGACGCGGGCCCCGGGAGGAGGACTGGCAAGTCGGGCCGCGCCGGGTGAAGATCCCGGCCGCCCCCCGCGCAGGGGAACCCTGGCGCCCTAAGCCCGGTGAGAAGAGGAGTGGGCCGGTTCGGAGGCAACGTGAGCCCCTGCAGAGTGGCGAAACCAGCAGCCACGGTGTTGGCGCGGATCGGTTGCCTCGGAGACGCAGCGGCGCCTTGGTGGCCCCGGATCGGGGCTCCGAGACCCTGACGGGACGCCGCCACTGGACAGGTAAGTTATGTTATGTTATAGTGATTTATATAGCGCGCGATTACCAAGTAGGTGTCCTGGCGCTGTCCATTACGCCCTACTCTCAAGAAACCGAAATTATTTGTCAAACAACCAGGTCTTCAAAGCTTTCCTAAATTGCAGTAGGTGTTCCATGCGTCTCAGGTGGAGCGGCAATCCGTTCCACAGCTTGGCTGCACCGTACGAAAAGCTACGTCCTTCCCAGTGAGCTTTTTTTATGACAGGGACCGTAATCAAACTGGCATCTGAAGAACGAAGACGCCGGGCAGGACATACCTTTTGAATCGTTTTATGAGGTAGTCAGAGCCCTCTCCGTTCAAGGACTTGAAGACCAAACAAAGAGACTTAAACTGGACCCTACTCTTGATTGGAAGCCAGTGAAGGTCTCGGATGGCCTTTGATATGGGAGAAAATTTAGGGATGCCAGTTAAGAGTCTGGCAGCAGCATTCTGCAATAGCTGCAGTCTCTGCAACAGGTTCTCCTGAATGTTGAGGTATAGACTATTGCAGTAGTCCAATCTAGATGTTACCAGGGCTACTACCAGAGTCTGTCGATATTCCTGAGGAAGCAGGAACAGAATCTTTTTCAACATTCTCAGGATATAGCCGGTTTTAGAGGCTACCGCCTTTACCTGTAATGTCATGGATAGTTTGTCGTCTACTACCATCCAGAGATTCTTCACTTTGTTGACCGGAATGGGAAGGGCCCCCAGTTCCTGTGGCCACCATGAAGGGGTCCAGAAACGGGGGTTGTTACCAAACAACATGACCTCGGTTTTGTTTGAGTTCAACCTAAGGCAGTTGCTTGCCATCCATTGGGCCACTTCCGACATACAGGACTGAAAGTTCTGGTCCATCCCTAGTTCGCGTCCAGGAAGTAAAGACAACAATTTGCGTGTCATCCGCATAGGAGGTGACACTAAAACCGTGGTTTCTGATAATGGGAGCAAGGGAGGAGACGTAGATATTGAATAGGGTGGGACTCAATGAGGACCCCTGCGGGACCCCGCAAGGTAGAGAAAAAGGTTGGGAAGAAATTTTTTCCAATGATACTATTTGGCTCCGCTCAGAAAGAAAGTTTAGCAGTTCCCATGCCTTTTGCTGGATTCCACCTTTCCTTACCTGGTCCATCAACAAACCGTGATGGACCGTATCGACAGCGGCCAATAGATCCAAAAGCATCAAGGCCGCTCTGCCTCCCTGATCCACCACAGACCTAATCTGTTCAGTAGCCGTAATCAGAGCGGATTCGGTGCTGTGTCCTTCCCGAAATCCGTGCTGGGAGGCATCCAACAGTAATGTATTCCTCACAAATGCTGTGAGTTGTTGGTTTATTGCCCCCTCTACTAGTTTAGCCGGAAGTGGGAGACGGGAGATAGGCCGGAAATTATTCGGATCAGAGGGATCCAGGCTGGGTTTTTTCAAAAGAGGGAGAATAGAAGCCATTTTCCAAATTTTTGGAAATATCCCTCCTTCAAACATGCCGTTAAAAATAGGGGTAAGGTGGATGGCTATAGGTAGTGGAGCCAGTTTAATGATCTTCAAAGGGCAAGGGTCCAGTGGGGATCCGGAATTGGCTTTAGCTAGTATGTCCAAGGTGTCCTGAAGGGTGAGAGGCCTAAACTTCTTAAGGATAGTGGATGGTGGAGCCACATTGGTCTCTGTCTCGTCCTCCTGCTCAATCCTGATAGGGTCACTGAGATGCAATTTTTTCACAAAGCTCTGTACTAGCCGGGACGGGGGCAGGTTTGACTGAGGACAGCTTAGTAATAGTGGAGAAAAGCTCTTTTGTTGAGTTTTTGGCCGCTGATATCTGGGCGGCAAAGTGCTTTTGCTTAGCATCCCGTAACATGCGGCCAAGCTTGCCAGATATAGCAGTTTTTCCTCCTCCGTATATCCCTTCCTCCAATTGCGTTCCAACCTCTTACATGTACATTTTTGCAGTTTTAATTCCCTCGAGTACCAAGGGGCTGAGGGCACCATTCTTTAGAAAACCGCTAATTTGGGTGGAGCGAGGTTAGCACAGGCCTGGGTAAGCCAATTCGTGTAAGACGAGGCAGCCTCCTCGATAATTACTGGAAATGGGAGTAAGAGAGGTGGTGAGTACCCTAGATAGGGTCTCAGCTTCCACCCTGTTCCAAGCTCTGACTTCTTTACATACTGTTTGATACCGCCCATTGGCTATGTGGGGTGTGGGTGGGATGTTAAACCAAACTCCCGCATGATCTGACCAAGCCAAAGGTACCAGGGCTAAAAAAGCTAGTTCTGGGGTGTCGGAAAAAACCCCATCGAGGGTGTGTCCCGCCTGATGCGATGGGCCCGTTACGTGTTGTAACAGCTCTGCAGTTTCCATAATATTGAGGAGGCGTGCCGTGTCTGGGTCATCTGCCAGCTCAAGGTAAAAGTTAAAATCCCCTAATATGGTATGCGAGTTCCCCAGCAAGGCATCCTCTAAAAGGGTTCTTAATGCGGGAAAGAAAGATGATTTAGTACTCGGGGGTCTATAAATGAGGATACCTTTAAAGGAGAAGTGACTTGTTAGTCTCAAATTAAATGCGAGAGCTTCGCACACCGGCAACGAAAGGGCTTTAAATGTTCCCTGTAATGAACTATGGTATAAAATACCCAGGCCACCTCCCCTCTTGTTAGGTCTGTTAAGAACTTCACAGTAAAAACCCAGGGGGGTGGCTTTAACTAAGTCTGGACCGGATGCCTCATCCGTCCAGGTTTCTGTGATGAAAGCGAGTTTGATATCTAAATCAAACAATAATTGAGAACATTCCGTGCCATGTTTCACCAATGATCTGGCGTGTATTAGGATACAGGAAAAGGTCTCCGACCCCCCCCCCCCACTAGCAGATATTCCATCCTTTGTCATGGTTTTGATGGATTCACAGCATATCGGTGGATAAGGCGTTAAACAATTGGGGCAGGGGCCAGAGGACCTAGCGTAGCCAAACTCCACCGGTATGCGAGGGCATTTGACAATACTCCCCCTCGAGTTTAGTTCCATCAAAGTGGCTCTTGAGTAATAGAGTCGTTTATGCTCACCTGAGTGCAACTGGGCAGGGTGTAGTGCGCTGAGCGCGACCTGGGCACAGACGGGCTTGCCTTAGGCGCGCCCATCTGCTGCGCGGTCGCGCCAGTGCCCCTAAAATAGGCATCTTAGAACAACTAGACTGCCAAACAAATCTTGCCTACCCAAAATGGCCACCGCTAGCCAGAAGCCCGATCCACAGGTGATGCCTGTTCGGGTCTGGGCAGCGCCGAGAAAGCAAGGGAAACAAAGGTGAGCAAAGCGACTAAGCGCTGCTTATTTTTATATTAAAATAAAGCTAACAACCAATGTGCAAAGATATGCGGACAGACAAAAGTGCAAATGCATAGGAATAAAAGCAATTTGATAAAAGCAGTAAAGCCAGTCGCCTTGAAACGCGATAGTGTTTCTAGCTGCCTGAAAAGAGTGTAACTCTCAGTCATCTACTCCCGGCTCAAGCCTCAGGAGCCGCGCTCAAGTGGTCACGCTGTTGGCGACATCGGTGGGGGTCCCGGGGTAGAAGGATGGAGTCATCGGAGAGGGACTTGCAGCACCCTCCTCGGGGATTAAGGCCCGACGGCACACCCAAGGGAACAGAGGCACGTGCCGAGGACTAGCGGGCTGCATAGAGGGAAGAAAGTGGCGCTGAGATCGGAGCCCGCCGGCTAGTGAGGCGCGGAGGCTGTGCGCGGGCCAGAGCCAGCACAACCGGCGGGTGGGGGCCTGGGGCCGGAGCCTCGGAGAGACTGGGCCCACCATTGTGGACACCACTATTTGGGCAGCCCGGAGCTCGTGGAGGGGCCAGCCCTATCGTCGGGGGCCTCCTGCCCCTACGGCAGCCCGGCGAACGTTTGCGCAGGAGGTGGGAGCTGCGTGGGGCTGGATATGGGAAGCGCATGTACTGCCATTGGAATCAGACCCCGGTGAAGCGCCCAGGGGATCACTGGCTCTCAGCATACTTGGCACAACGGAAGGGACCTACTGAACCCACGAAGCAGGAAACAGAGCAGCGAGGCTGGGGCAGGTCGTCCTGTGGCGAGTCCTGCCAACGAGGGACATTCCGGGCAGCCGTTGGGGACGCCTGAACAGCGAGGTTGCGGTGAGGGGACTCGAGGTGGGGGCCCCGCAGGGAGACGGAGAAGCGTTCCGGGTCCCTGCTTCCCCGGTGGACCGACGGCATCCGGGCCTCCGCGGCAGGTGCGGGAACGCAGCACGGCTGGACAGCGCTTGGCGCCCGGTGGACGCTCGACCACGGCGGTGTAACCGGGAGGAGGGTCGCCGAGGGCACGGTTCCAGGGCAGTATCAGGGGCAGCATACCAACCGGTGGGGCCCGATGGCCAGAGTGAGGCCCGCCTGGGTGGACTAGACGGCGGAGGCGGCAGAGCCGGTTGAGGTAGACGGGTGGCCGGGGCTGGATAGTTGTCGGGCAGAGTCGCGACTCCTCCCGGGCGGGCCAGTGGAGGAGCCGGGGGCACGTTATGGTCCCCCCGAAGGGCAGCAGAGACAAGACATTGAAAGAGCTGTTCGCAAAGCCACAGGTGGGGCCCTCAGCAGGCGTCATGGCGGCAGGTGCGTCTGGTCCCCCACCCACGCAGTCAGAGGGAGCTGAACTGATCACTAAGGCATTCCTAGAATCCATGTTCACTGGTCTGCGAACTGATATCCAAAATCTTCAAAAAGAATTCGCGGCGGAGCTTAAGGAAGTCCGCAGGGATGTGGACGGCATCGGGGAAAGGGTTGCCACGCTGGAGGACAAATGTGATGGCCATGACACAGAACTAGCGGCGCTACAACAAGAAATCATCCGGATACATGACCAGTAGGTGGATCTTCAGTCACACGTAGAAGACCTGAAAAAACGGTCTCAACGCCATAATATCCGCATCCGTGGAGTGCGAATAACCGAGGACTCGAAAGGTCTATTTGCCTTCACGAAAGAGCTCTTTAATCATATTCTAGATCGCCCACTGGAGTCGGAGTTGCGGATTGACCGGGCACACAGGGTGGGTCCCCCGCGGCCCTTGGCCGCCAATCCACCCGACATTTTAGTGTGCGTGCAAGACTACCGCACCAAAGAGGACATACTGCGCAAAGCCCGTCAGCAACACCCAGTGAAGTTCCGAGATCACGCACCGGTGCTATACCAGGATCTATCGGCCCTCACGCTCCATAAACGCAGACTTTAAGCCGATCACGGCGCACCTTCAGCAGCGCAACATCCAGTATAGTTGGGGCCATCCCTTCTGCTTGGTGTTCCGAATTGACAGTACTCTCTACCAATTGCGGTCCTTGTCAGAGGCGGCAAAGCTGTTGGGGGTGGATCTACCGGCGGAGGACAGTGGTGCTGAGGGGGGCCCAGTAGATGCAAAGGCGGCCGGGCCTGGCTGGCGCCAACAGGGCCGTCGTAGGCGCGCTAAGAAACCTCCAGTGGCGGAGATCCTCAGAGGACAGCAAACGGCACTAGAAACAGTCTCCGCGGGTTTGAGTGGCCTTTCACCCAGCGGGGTTGAGGGATGGCTGCAGCCGGCTCCACCGCTGGATCTCTGAACGGGCCGCCTGTGGGAGGGGGACCTTTTCATTGTGTTACCCCACCCTAAGTTCCTACATTACCATCCACCGGAAGGTGGAGGACACTGGTTATGGGCTGTTGCTGTTCAACTGTTGGGATGTTCGGGGGAGGGTTGGGGGGGTGGGTTGAGGGAAGGCATGGGGTTCCACGTCCATCATGGGGTGGGGTTATGCAGGTCGCAAACACGCAGGGAGCAAGCAGCACCCGCCCAAGGTACAGTCCTCTTGCACGAGCTGCGCAGTTCGCATTGCGTTTTCTGATATTGCTAGTCGGAGGGCATGGCGCCGCACACACTTAAAGTATTAACATTCAATGTTAGGGGTGTTAACAACCCGGTAAAGCACAGAGCCGTGCTGTCCTGTTTGGAGAACTCGCAGGCCGATATCTGTCTCCTCCAGGAGACCCACTTACTAACTCAAGACTGTCACCGGCTCAGGTCCCGCAAGTTTCCGGTACAACTCTTCTTCTAGCCTCACCAAGACTGCGGGAGTAGCGATCTTGGTGGCTCAGAGGTTTAGGGGGGGAAGTTTTGCAGAAGGAGGCCGAACTTAGAGGACGGCTATTGACCTACAGGTTTGCCTTGGGAGCCTTGACCTTTACCAACGGCTCTATCTACGCTCCCAATGAGGGTCAGGAGCGCTTTTTGCAGTCCGCCCTCACGGAAGTCACGGCAACGACAGATCGCCATATCCTCTTTGGGGGGGGGGGGGGGGGGGGGGGGGGGGGGAGGGCTTGAATCTAGTTTTTGATAACATACGCGATAGATCTGGTCAGCGCACGCATCAGGCAGGGGCACTCTCTGCGGCAGGCCTTGACAGACTACGTGAATTAGGGCTTGACGATTTGTGGCGTAGTTTCCATCCTCAGAGTCGGGAGTTTTCTTACTACTCTCATGCACATAAAACATATGCGCGACTGGATTACCTTTTGGTTTCTTCCACGGTCAGAGAGATGGCAGTGGAAGTAGAGATGGGGGCGGCTTCGCTCTCTGATCACGCTCCGGTGTTTACTACTTTGACTCTGCCACCGGTGGTATGACCAGATAGGATATGGCGCCTTAGGGACAGCCTGCTACACCGGGAGGAAGTGCTGGGGCAGGTCCGTAGATCGATCACAGATTTAGCGACACAGTGGGCGGCGTTGAAGGCGGTCCTCAGGGGAGAGTTTATGCTATCTCTGCGGCCGATAATTCAGAGCGGCGACGCAAGCGAGAGGAGCTTACACAAAAAACTAAGGAGTTGGAGCAAATGCACCAGAGGACGGGCGCCCCAAGGGTATGGCGGCAGCTGAAAGCCATCCGACAGCAGCTGGCGGCTCTTGATCAGGATAGGGCGGAATATGCCGCCCTCCGTTTAAAGCATGCTTATTACACGGGAGGGGATAGGTGCGGGAGCCTTCTTGCACACAAACTCCGGGAGGTCCGGAAACGCCAGGGGGTCCGTGAGATCTGCCGGGAGGACGGTACGCGAGTTACTGAAGACAGGGACATAGCTGAAGCATTCCGTGCATACTACGCTACCCTGTACGCCGGCTCTCAGTTGACCGCCGATAGTGAGGCGGCCTTCCTAGACTCGGTCACGCTCTCCACTCTGACCAAGGTCCAGGAGGATCAGCTGGATAGAGACATCCGCCCTGAGGAAGTGATAGCTGCTATCTCCCGGCTGAAACCGGCGAAAGCCCCGGGGCCGGACGGCTTTACCGCCATTTTCTAAAAGAGGTTCTGCACTTTGCTGGCGCCCCTTCTCACCCGGCTCTTCAACTCCTTCTCGACCGCGGGGGCGATCCCCCCCGGACCTCTTGGGGGCCCACATAGCAGTCATCCCCAAACCGGGGAAAGATCGGACTCGTTGTGGGGCGTTCTGTCCCATCTCCCTGTTAAACATCGATCTTAAGCTCTACTCGGGAATCCTAGCCGGCCGATTGGCACCTTATATGCCAAACCTAATTGATCCGGATCAGGCGGGGTTCATCCCAGAACGTCAAGCCCCCCGACAATACGAAATGAGTCCTGCATTTGGTTGAGAAAGCCTCCCGTATGGCAGGAGAATATATGCTGCTCGCGATCGACACTGAAAAGGCGTTTGACCGTGTTCATTGGCCCTACTTGGAGCAGGTGTTGTTGCGGATGGGGCTGGGAGAGAAATTCCACACCCATATTTTTAATTGCTACAAATTTCCGTCGGCGATGGTTCGGGTGAATGGCCACACGTCCACTAGCTTCCCCATAGCGCGAGGCACGAGGCAGGGGTGCCCGTTGTCGCCGCTGCTTTTTGCTGCATATATGGAACCCCTTGCCCAGAAGATCCGGCAAAATCCAGGAATCTCCGGAATCAAGTTCGGGGGGCATGTTCACACCATTAGCCTATATGCAGACGATGTGCTACTATCTTTATCAAACCCGCGGGAGGCATTGCCGGCGTGCATGGCAGATTTGGATGCCTTTGCACGGGTGGCGGGGTTCAAGGTTAACGCGGACAAGTCAATGGCTCTTGGCCTCTCCTAGACTCCCTCTACCCGGGAATACTTGGAGAGCTCACTCCCTTTTCAATGGGCGGAGGAATCGGTCCCCTATTTGGGGATCCAGTTGGCTCCTACGCTTTCACGAGTGGTGGCCCTCAACTATGCTGCTTTGCGCCGAAAGATTCGCAGAGAGTTGGGGCAGTGGAAGTACTATCCCCTATCGTGGTTGGGCAAGATCGCGGCGGTCAAAATGACCATACTACCACAGATCCTCTACCTCTTTCGCACCATTCCTTTATATCCGCCTGTCGGATGGCTTCGGCATACACAATCAGAGTTGGCCAAGTTCATTTGGAACGGGCGGAAGCCGCGCATTAAGAGGTCGTTGGCCACTCTCTCACCTGAAAGCAGGGGGCTTGGGATCCCTGATCTTCAACTCTATTTCAGGGCCGCACAGCTACGCTATCTGGTGGAGTGGAGTCGCTGGGAGTCGGAAAAGCATTGGCTGTTACAAGACCAAGCGGTAGTTGCCCGGCCTTTACAGGAAATCCCTTTCCTGCAGAAGCAGCACAGGCCCCCCAACCTCAACGCCTCCCACATCACTCGCGTTTCCCTAGAAATCAGGGATCGTACTAATGTCTCATGATCTCACCACCTTTCCCTCCCCGCTTACACCCCTGTTCGACAATCCGGAGTTCACTCCCGGAATGGACTCGGTAGCCTTCAACAGGTGGAAACCGGCAGGCTGCCGTTTTCTCTATCATATGTACGATGCGGATGGGGTGCGCTCGTTTCAGCAATTCCGGCAGGAATACGGCTTGCCGGAAACGGAAACGGATCCGATATCTCCAGGCCCGACATTGGGAGCTGGATGGGCGGGTCCGCCCATTTGCAGACAGGCGGCTCTCCCAGTATGAGCGATGGTTACTAACGCGTTCATCAGATAAACAACTAATCTCTGACCTGTATAGAATGCTCCAAATACGACTCGCGCACACTTACAATGCAGGGAACACGCGTTGGGAAAGGGAGCTCGGTAGGAATCTGACTCACGAGGAGTGGGAGGGAATATACTACAGGGCCAGACACTCATCATACCACATGGGACTCACGGACACGCTCACAAAGATTGCGACCTATTGGTATTATACTCCAGAGCGCTTAAACGCGATAGACAAGAAGAGAGACGCATACTGTTGGAGGGGCTGTGGGCGGACAGGTACCTTGACCCATTTGCTTTGAGATTGTGAGGGTGTCCAGCCATACTGGACTCAGGTGCTCGATGAGGTGGACAAACATTTCGACACTACGATACCGTGCTTCCCGGCGTACATACTGCTGGGTCTCCCAAACCCTTTGACATACCCGCTTAAATCGCGTAGGGGCCGACAGATAGCCATAGCGCTGGGCTCAGCGACACAGAACATACATACTTATTGGCGCACCCCCAACACACCAACGTTTACAGGCTGGATCTACCGATTGTGGCATGTCCTGGGCATGGAAAAACTCACACTAACACTGACCGGGGAGGGCTCCAAATATTGGGAGCTGTGGAAGCCTCCGAATTTAGGGAAGTTACTTGTCCACGTTATCTACGCTTGCTGCGACTATCCGAGGGGCAGACAGAGGGGTAGGGCTTGGAAGCAGCTGAGACAGCGGGGGAAGGGGGACAGATGGACGTGGAACGTGGGGAGGGGATGGGTTAGGGTAAGGGAGGGGGGAGTTCTTAGATTTATTGTTTGCTCCATAACACCTTACTGGGGATTATTATGGCGTCTCCAAGTTTGTCGACGTTTGACTTAGACTATAGCAGGGAAATGTGAGACTTACCTACCATCTGGAGACTGAGCAAGGTGTTGCCATTTTCCTTGGTTGGAGCCTTTTTGTGTATTTTTGAAATGCCAATAAAAGATTTAAACCATAAAAATCACAACAGTAACTAAAACGTATTTACTCACTTGTTTCCAAGATCTGTCCCAGGACTGAATCTAGGATCCAGTTCTGAAATTAGAAAAGTAATCCTGAAAGTAATCAATTGCATGTAACTTAAAATTCCCATTGAGCTCAATGTATTATTGTGCTTGAAATTGTGATGCCTATTGCAATAAACTAACTATTGCATTCAAAAGTCAATTGCCTATTGCAAAGTATTCAGCTAAAGCATCTCATTCTGTTAAAGTATATTTTGATACCTATTGTTGGTTCTAAAATAAAACAGATATATTTTTATATACAAACCATTGGCCTGGAGATCAGTTCTTGTGTGTGTGAGACCAATTGCTGACTGAGTGCTTTACACTGTCCTCTGATACTGCCTTACTGCTCGACCAAGCTACCACTTTACAGACTAAGGTTATATCTAACTTTAGCCTCTGCCAAACCTCTGGGGACTGTGGACTCTGTACATACTGTACCTATTTGGGAAAAGTATATACAGAGCCACTTTCCTACAGTCCCCAAAACCCAGTGAGCCTCTGACCTACCTCAACCCATCGCCTCAAAGCACCCCTGCGCTCCAGAGTCTGAGGGAGGCAATGGTGCCAACGTGGCCACCGAGACCCTCAGGAGCTGAGCCCACCCTTGGGGTTTAGTCAGACTGGTACCCCAGTCGCTGCCTGCAGCCTCCCTGCAAGGATTGAGAACAGAGTCCTCAACAGCACAAATCCGCTGGACAACTGCACACGAGTCCCCCATCCAAAGTTCGAGTGGACCGACAGTGTGCCTGTGTGCCTAAGATAATCAAGACCTGAGCCCCCGAGACCCCTCAAGAAGGTTCACCCAGACTGGACCCCAGTCCTAGCTTGCAACCGATTTAACAGGACAGTCTCCCATAGACTAGAAAGTCTAAACCAGACGCCGAAAAGCACCTCTGCACCCAGACGCCCCAAAGCCGGCAGAGGTGACTGGTTGGTGCCTTGAACCATACCCCATACTTACTTAAACTCCAGATGAACAGCCCTGTAATTCACAGCCAAGTGACTGAATGCAGTATATGTTTTAACTCCATAGGATAACATTACCGTTTTAAAGATAAGAGAATTTTTTAAGTCTTGAAAAATCACTCTCTCGAAAAGTACTTACTTGATTACGATAATGGTTTTGGATTTCTTCATTGTGTCTCACACTTACTGTGTGCAATAAATGCTCAATATTTTCTGATAAGCCCAAACAGCTCACCCACACTACCACAAAAGAAATCATTTAGTGTTATCATTTTTGCCTCTGTAAACCAATAAGGGTTGCCTGGACACAGTGTACCTCGTTTTGTTTCACTATATAGAGCTAACTTCCTACAGGAAGTAACCGCTTTCTTTTGCAGTATGAAAGCACTTCTAGATTACCATGCTTTACAGCAAGTATGCAGGTTATGATTGCTCCAAAAGAACAAGTTACTTACCTTCGGTAACAATATATCTAAGAGACATTGGATTAGTTATAGATTCCTTACCTTAGAATAACCCCCAGGCGTCAGACTGGATCCGGAAACTTTGTGTCAGCAGTTCCCCTGCGTGTCGAAAGGTGGCGGCGGGCAGCAGCCGGGATGGCGGCGGGCGGCAGCCGGGACGACGTTGCCTGCCGGGATGACGTTGCCTGCCGGGATGGCGGCGGGCGACAGCCGGGACGACGTTGCCTGCAGGGACGACGTTGCCTGCCGGGATGGCGGCGGGCGACTGCAGGGACGACGTTGCCTGCCGGGATGGCGGCGGGCGACTGCAGGGACGACGTTGCCTGCAGGGACGACGTTGCCTGCAGGGACGACGTTGCCTGCAGGGACGACGTTGCCTGCAGGGACGACGTTGCCTGCAGGGACGACGTTGCCTGCAGGGACGACGTTGCCTGCAGGGACGACGTTGCCTGCAGGGACGACGTTGCCTGCAGGGACGACGTTGCCTGCAGGGACGACGTTGCCTGCAGGGACGACGTTGCCTGCAGGGACGACGTTGCCTGCAGGGACGACGTTGCCTGCAGGGACGACGTTGCCTGCAGGGACGACGTTGCAGTAGCTACTTAAATGCAGCCCTCGCGCGGCGACGTCAGTTCTGTACACTACTTTCCACGCCAGAAACGCAGAGCCATGCAAGAAACTGGGGCACAAAACTAGGGCCCTGAAAGGAAGTCCTTAACCCTAGAAATCAGTTCGCAGAACGGGGAGGTTTGGTGGGGCGGTAAGGAATCTAGTAGTAGTAGGTAAGTAACTTGTTCATCTGAAAGACAATTACTTATAGATTCCTTACCTTAGAATAGATACCCCAGCAATACCAACCCCGGAGGTGGGTCTGCGAACCAAGTTCACACCAGAAAGTCCGGTAGAACAGAACGGCCAAAGAAGACATCTCTCCGGACTGGACTGTCCAGGCAGTAGTGGTTTGTGAACGTGTGCAGCGATGCCCACGTAGCTGCCTGACAGATGTCATTAAGAGGGACTCCCCGTTCCAAAGGAGTGGTAGCTGCTGTTGCCCTGGTGGAATGGGCACGTAACCCCACTGGAGGCTCCTTCTTTGCCAAGGAATAGCAAGCTTTGATGCACAAAACGACCCATCTAGAAATGGTCCGTTTGTGCACAGCCCAAACTTTTTTGGCACCCACGTAGCCAACAAAGAGCTGGTCATCCACCCGGAATTGTTTTGAGCGATCCAAATAAAATAAAAACGCATGTTTTGGATACAGACGGCGGTGCCTCTCTTCCTCTTTGGATGGATGAGGAGGGTAGAGAAGGTGGGCAAAAAGGTCTGTCCAATGTGGAAAGTAACCACTTTGGGAAGGAAGGACGAGTTCGAAGGACAACCTTGTTCGGATGAACAGCCAGAAAAGGAGGTTTAGAAGATAGAGCTTGGAGCTCAATCACTCTGCGCGCAGAGGTGATGGCCACCTGAAAGGCAGTTTTCAAAGTCAAGAAGCCTGAGAGGACAGTTATGTAGCGGCTCAAAGGGAGCGCACATAAGATACATAACAAAGTTCAAGTCCCACTGGGGCATTACGAAGGGAACAGGAGGACATAGAGGAGTAATGCCCTTAACCCCTTCGGTGCTCATGACGGAACGGTTCCGTCATGAGCCACGGTTGAGCTGTGCTCATGACGGAACCGTTCCGTCATGACCACGCCCGCGCAAGATTCCGTCAGCACAGCGGCGGAATTTGCGCAGCATGGAAGGGGTTAAGGAAGCGATTTACAACAGGGGACTTGAAAAGAGAAGGCTGATCAGAAAGCCTAAGAAAGGCTGAAATGGCCGAGTGGTAGCCCTTTAGAGTGCCCTGAGCAGAGCCCTGCTGGGCTAAGGAAAGAAGAAACAAGAGAACCTCAGAGAGAGGGGCAGAAAGGGGATCCACAGCCTTTGCTGTGCACCATGCCACAAATGTGTTCCATCTACAGGCGTACACCATCTTAGTGGAGGGACACCTGGCTGCCAAGATTATATCACAGACTTCGGGAGGCAGGTCAAAAGTCATCAACTGCCACTGCTCAATCTCCACGCAAAAAGGTGGAAACTGGACCGGTTAGGGTGGAGGACCGTCCCCCACTGCTGCGACAGAAGTACCCCCCCTAAGAGGCAGTCTGACCAGAGGATCGATGGCCATGTGTAGCAGTTCGGGATACCAGGCTCTTTGTGACCAATTCAGAGCCAAAATAATGACTTGGGCCCGGTCGCGCTTGATCTTCAGCACTCTGGGCAGAAGTGGTCTAGGTGGAAAGGCATATAGAAGACCGCAACTCCACTCGTGACGAAAAGAGTAGCCTAGCTGGTGCCACCTTGGTAATTCCAAAGTGCAGAATCGCCAACATTGCGCGTTCTTTGTGGTGGCGAATAGATCTAACCAAGGCTCTCCCCACTGGTGTAAGAGACCTTGCACCACCACCGAGTGAAGACGCCATTCGAGATCCATCATGCACCTGCGGCTGAGTTTGTCCGCCCTGGTGTTCAGTGAACCTGCCAGGTGTTAAACTACCAGGGATATACACCCTGATGTTCCAGCCATGTACAGAGACGGAGAGCCTCTTGACAGAGTCCACGGCCCACACCCTGTCCTGTTTGTTGCAGTACCACATGGTAGTAGTGTTGTCCGTGAACACCTGCACTATTCTTCCCCGGACAGAAGGAAGGAATGCTTTGAGTGCAAGACGGATCACCCAAAGCTCCAAATGGTTGATGTGGAGCTCGGACTCCGCCGGAGACCAGAGGCCTCTGATCTCCACCTCCCCCATGTGGCCGCCCCATCCCAGAAGTGATGCATCCGTCACTACTGTGAACTCTGGTTGGGGAAGGGATCTGCCGTTGACCCAATTCAGGTTCGTTAGCCACCACTGCAATTGGTGTGCAGTGCCCTCTGAGATCAGGACGCAATCGGACAGGTTCCCCTGATGTTGTGCCCACTGGAACTTCAGGTCCCACTGCAGCGCCCGCATGCGCCATCTGGCAGGGTCCAACAGCAGGATGCAGAAAGCCATCAGGCCCAGTAGCCTGAGGGTCATCCTGACCAAAGCCCGGGATAGAGGATGCAAGATCGGAGTCATAACCTGAATATCCCGGACTCGCTGATCGGGATGATAGACCCAAAACTGCATCGTGTCCAGAAGCGCTCCGATGAAGAGGAGCTTCTGAGAGGGAGTCCGTTGCGACTTCGGCACGTTGGAGAACCCCAGCGAATGTATGAGGTCCACCATAGTCTGGATGTGGCAGATGACAGCCTGGGGTGAATTCGCCTTCAACAGCCAGTTGTCGACATGGGGGAAAACTAACCCCTGATCTGCACAGATGAGCTGCGACCACCGCCATCACTTTACAGAACACCCGAGGGGCGCTGGTAAGGCCGAAGGGGGGCACGGAAAACTCAAAATGCTTGTGGCCTACTGTGAACCGTAGGTAACGCCTGTGGGCCAGCAGGACGGGGATGTGAAAACAGGCATCCTGCAAGCCCAACACTACCATCCAGTCTCCAGGGTAGAAGGCAGACAGGACCTGAGCTAGTGTCAACATTTTGAACTTCTCCTTCAGGGATAAGCGGTTGACGTTCGAGATCCAAGTTAGGACGCAGGCCTTTGTCCTTCTTGGGCACCAGAAAGTAGTGGGAGTACCAACTGTAGTGTAGTTCCCATTTCCCTAATAAACCACAACCTACTTCTGGGGCAGGAACTCATTTGATGGCTCCCTTGGCCAAGAGTCATAACTTCCTGTTGGAAAAGGGCCAGATGATCCTCCGACATGTGATGGTGCTGAGGTGGTATGGATGGAGGGGTAGTCTTGAAGGGGAGAAAGTAGCCCCTTCGGACAATTTGCAAAATCCACCTGTCCGACGTGATGGTGCGCCAGTGGGGGAAGGTGATGGCGAATCCTGCCACCCACTGGCGATTGGTGGCCCTGAAAGGTCGAACTAGGAGGGTTTGGAGAGTGCTGCAGAGGGGGCTGGGCTGGACTGGCCTGCCCGCTGGCCCCAGAACCCCAGAGGGGGTTCCCAAGTCCCCAGCCACGCAGGGCTGAACAGCTTACGCCAGCCTGTGGCTCTGGGCAGAATGTGGCGGGGCACCCCTTCCGTAGGCACGAAAGGGGCAAAAAGCAGACTGCGCATGGTAGGAGGTGGAGAGGCCCAAGGGCTTGGCCATAGCCAAGAGTCCTTAAAGCGCTCTAGAGAGTTGTCTGCCTTGTCGCCGAACAGGCGACAGCCATCAAAAGGCATGTCCATAAGAGTGGATTGGAAATCCCCTGAAAAACCAGTCAACCACAGCCAGGCGTAGCGTAGAAGGGCTACCGATGTGGAAATCGTCCTGCCTAGTGAGTCGGCGGTATCCAGTCCACAGCGAATGGTAAACTTTGCTGCGTCTCTCCCCTTGGCAACTGCAAAGGAGCGCACGGCCCGGGCATCCTCCGGGCACTGGGGCAGCACTTGTGCCACCGTATCCCACACAGAGCGATTATAACAGTCCAACAGACATGCGGTGTTGACCGACCGCAGTCCCAACCTAGCAGAAGAAAACATTTTTTTTCCCAAGGTGGTCCTGCTTTTTGGATTCCCTATCAGGTGGTGCGTTAGGGAATGCGCCCTTGGATGTGGAGGCTTGGACAACCAAGCTCTCAGGGGTGGGGTGTGGAGAGAGAGAGAGAAGTGGGGTCGCCCAGGGTCAGGCGTGGCGTCGGGCAATCATCCTATCCACAGGAGCCTCTGTGTTGGGCCTGGACCAGGGGCCCAAAAGGATTTCAGTGAGGGCTTCATTAAACTGTAGAAGGGGCTCCAAAGAGTTCGCTGACGGTTGAAGCATCTCTTTCAGGAAGTTAGTCCTGACTGCCACCGTAGGTAGCTGGAGGTTGAGGGCCTCGGCTGCCCTGCGCAACACCACTGCGTAAGACTCTCCCTACTCCGTAGCCACAGTAGGAGGAGACTTGCCATGGGCTGGTGAGGTATCCAGACCACTGGCTTCCCCCAGTTCCTCTCTCCAGTCCGGTACGTAACCTAGCTGGTCAGTCAAAGGGTCTTCAGACCCCTACCAGTTCTCCACACCCTCCTCTGGCTGCCAATCTGGTCTCAAAGAGCCAGGGTAGAACAGGGGCACAAAAGTACCTGTCGGCACCGGATCATGTGTCGGTCGAAGCTGGTCTGACTCCTTGTCTACATCGAGGTGGAGGCCAGTTGTGTCCCCAGCCGGCGTCGGCTGAGGACGTGGTGACAGTGGAATCGGCGTCAGGGGAGGTGTAGTCAGGTCGACTGGTGCTGATCCGGAACCAGGCCTGGATCAAAGGGGGCCTAGCAGTGCCGGAGCCGCCTGAGTCGAAGGCCCAGGTCCCCCAGCTGAATCCACAGGGCACCAAGGCGCGCCGGCAGAGTTGGGCTGCCCAAAGATGGCTTGCATTACTTCGTAAAAGGTGCGAAGCTAGGCAGGCGTCGTTCCGGGTCCAGAGAAGGGAGGGAAACTGAGTTGACCCTTGGGCCCCGCACGCAGAGCCGTGGGAGGGGCACCACCTGCATTCCTCTTGGCGTCAGCCGACCGACAGGGAGAAGTCGGAGAGCGACTGTGCTTCTTCGACTTCCTCTTGTGCTTCGACTTACCTGAGGAGTGGGAAGAGTTTGATGAAGACTGGTGGTGGTGGCTCCGCCACCGGTCCCTCGACGTCCCACGCAACCAGGACCTCGAATGCCACGGAGCCAACTGCCGGGCCTTGAGAAACTTTTGGGACGGCTCCCGCAAAGATTACGGATTCATGATCCGGCAGTCGGAGCACGACTTTGGGTCGTGTTCGCACTCCAGGCAAAACAGGCACACGCAGTGTGCATTGGTTACGGATATCAGCTGTCTGCAGGAGCCGCAAGCCTTGAAACCGGGCATCCCTACCGTGCACCAGGACTCGAAGACTCAAAATCAATGTCTACAAAAGTCGGCTAAGAGCCATTCAAAAAGTGACTGGAGGTACCGCTCTCTCCGGATCGGAGCTGGCTGGTGCCGAAAAAGAAAGAACGGACGTCAGCATGTGAGGGCGGTGTCTAAGTAGTTACCACAAAGTCATCCTGGCGACCACGCCACCGACTAACGCGGAGCCGACCGACACCACCTTTCGACCCGCAGGGGTACTGCTGACGAAAAAAACTTGGCGGATCCAGTCTGACGCATGGGGGAACTTTTAAGGTAAGGAATCTATAACTAATTGTCTCTTTCAGAGGCCTTGTTCCTGGAGGCATTATAGACTTAAGAGTGACCTTGTCTGAAAAGATTTGTTATGCTCTACATCATATGATCCTTATTCAACCTCTGCCTGGTGTTTTCTCCAAGCCTCGACCTCTTCTGAAAAAATCCTTACAACAAGAGATGGTTACTTCTATGCAGTTTTGACTGCCCAGACGAGTCTACAGCGGTTCACTGCACAATTAATGTTTTGGGTCTGCACAATAGGAGTTTAGATTTATAACACCAACAGGCAAAACAGTCTTATGGTCTTATGGGAGCCAGAACATGCATTCTGGGCCTTCGTCATTAACTGAATGGTTAGTGGCAATTGTGGCAGCATTATCCATGCTACAATATGACATTGCAGTCTCAGGACCTTACCTGTAGCATTTAATATTCTATGACTACAGCAAAGACCTCTTGCAAAAACCTGAATCTTCGATCAAGTGCTGATCATGGTTACGCCTGACAACCTTTAAACAATCCTTTGACGAATTTCACATTTGTTAGCACATTCGCAGGAGCTCTTGATGCTCTTTTGAACCCATCAGCAAAAAGAATCTACAATGGAGGTAACATTAGGGGGCATTTTGAGATTACAGTTGATGTCCCAGTGAGTCATACTAACTCAGCCTGTGCTTGACACCCACCAGGAATGTTTGTAAGTGAACACTTCCAGACTCAACCACTAGATGGTAAATTAGTGCACAGCATGCAAATCTAGAAGAGATTCATGCAACAAAGCTCATGAGATACTAAATTAACACAGGTTTGGTCAGCAGATTGCTAGCTTGCCAGACTCAGCACCTAATCTACTGAAAACCACCATAGAGAAAACTCACATGTACCATATAACATTAACCAAAAGGATTTGGGCTATATGATGACCGAACACCCCTGATCACCCACTAAGACCATCCGCTGAGAAACCCATAAATGGCATACCTCAGTGTGTCTTCGAGGCCAATTGGCTAGTGATTTACTACACAGATGTAGTATATCATTAATACAAAAATCAGACACCTGCAGAATGCAAACAATCCCAAAGATGCAAAGTTTGTACAACTTTTTATTGTCCAAAAAAATATTTTGATTCCAAGCAGGTATCTGTTATTGTGAGGAGGACCCATAGACATCATTGTATGTCTTACAAAATCTAATTGGAATATTCTGTGTATATCATCCAAGCCCCAAGCACCAGCAGAAAAAAATGAATCATACAGCCACATAATGTAGCAGTCTCACACTCCCACTGACTGCATAAATAGACCTGGTATCAAACAAGAGACTGCGCACTAACGCTTAGAACATTAAAGATTCTGCACACACCCATTGCTAGTCACTCACACAACAGAAAATGAATTATTGATTCAATTAAACAAACAGAACTAATATTTTACAAAATATTTCAATAGAAAAACATTTTTATCAGCATAGCCATATGTGCACTATCACCAGCTGGTCATGCTCACAAGGACCCTATCAGCCCTTTCTATCTGGAGCGGGGAGGAGTTGACAGTCTAGAATGGGTGGTGCAAGAGTCTGGGACATTTGCAGTAGAAGGGAGAATAAGTAAAAAAACTGCTACTACCCTGACTGTCCATTCAACAAAATCCGTCTCCCTTTCTACAGCTGAAAATAAAACTCGGGGAACGCTGAACAAAATGAAGAAAAGTTAAAATAACTTTAAGACTTGAGATGCAGGTTGTTGATGCAATGACTACACGCATTTTTATGCAATTCAAATATGTACAACATCTCCTTGTCTGTACTAACAATGCTGTGGGTCTACATTCCTAAGATTGCAGCTTCCATGGTCTGTGGTTGTCTTACAAATGTGTCATTGATTGCCGAGTGGTAACCAGGCTCACCTCTTCGGCAGACATCAAGGAGGAGAATTAATGCTATGAAATCATAACCCATCCTCTTGGTAAATTAAATGTCTTACGTGAACAGAAAGCTTGGTAGATGGGCTAGAAGCTATTTTCCCTCCTTACTGAGATCAACACAGCAACTGAGATATGGAAATCCATCAACAACCAACACTGAATGGATATGCAAACTCTATGGTTCAACATATAGCAAGATTATGTTCTGTTGACTTTTGCCAGGTTTAGGAAAAACCAAAAGTGGGGTTTGATGAGACATCCCATATGACTGGTTCACTTCAGTCAGTCGAATTGGAGGGAGATTCATAATGGCAGTGCCAGATACAGTTCAAAGAAACTTAAAGCACACCAGTGCAAGAAAGCTTACGATTTCTTTTGCCAAACATCTTGATTTCTTCTCGCAAAACATGTTCCCTCCCTACTTCTACTCTTCTCTTCATACTTTGTCACAGCTACTTTGCATGAAATCCCATTACAGTTTAATTAAGCTTTGTTAGTTCGATAAAATGTTTTCATGCTACCTAGATACCCTGAGGTATCAATGAACCAAAGGCAAATCAGCATCAGATGTTAGACCAGTACATTCAATGGCTGCTACAAGATGTAAAAGCTACTTGTGCGTAGGTCAGGGTCTGCCAGTTGCAGCGGACAGGATATTACATTCAAAGAGCCATGGGTTTAATCAGCTGAGCAATGTATGGTTATATTTAAGGGACAGCCTCGGGTAAGCCTATGCAACATGACTGGCAAGCATATGCAACATTTTGTTCCCGTCTTAGAGGCATTCTTGATCATATTCACTGCACACAATCACTTGACTAATTATCGGTTTATGTTGGCAGTCTTATTTGACACTGATTAGTCTTCAGTTC
Organism: Triturus cristatus; assembly: GCF_964204655.1. Taxonomy (NCBI): domain Eukaryota; kingdom Metazoa; phylum Chordata; class Amphibia; order Caudata; family Salamandridae; genus Triturus; species Triturus cristatus. The sequence goes on along the minus strand of NC_140585.1, from coordinate 71,113,552 downwards.
CTTGGCACCACGACAACCTTTTGGGTGACCACTGCTGCATAGGTGATAAATCAAATCCTTAGGCTTTGCTAGGGGTGTGTGAAGTGAGGATACGGATGAGGGCATGTCAAAAGCTCTAGTTTGCTATACATGCCTGTATAGCATTGTTACACCACATGGCAGGAGTCCTGTAAACTTGCAGCATCAAACTCAAAACTGACAGCTTGCTCTTCCTGCTTGCTCCAAGGCAAAAGACTTTTTCAAAGTCACAATCAAATACAAGTTCCCCATAAGCGCAAGAAGTTCTTCCTACAAAATACAGCTCATTTTGTGAACATTTCACAGTATCCTTATTGTCTACTTGTTTGTTGCAATGAAGAGCATAAGGACTAGCCGCCTTCCAGTGTTCTCACTGAAATCTGGTCAAGTGCAAAGAAAGTAAGTGATGCTAGGGTACAGATCAATTTAGGAATTTCTACTGAACAGCCTGCCACGCAGGAGACCAACCACATTGCATAATTACTTTACCCAGCAAGTCTCCTTTTTGGTATCCAACTGGCAGAAATTCTGAAACCTTGCATTATTTGAATAAAACCTTGCGTCTATATAGTTATTCCATTAATTTAGTGAGTGCGTTCCAAAATTAAAATCTTAGACCCTTCCTGTCCTGCACTACATCAGCTAAGGGGGATCAATTTGTAACCATATTAATGCTCAAATAAAGCCAAACATTCCGGCAAGTAAACAAATTCACTCCTGGGAGGGATGGAGGAAAGTATCCTCCACTATAAGCAGCACACACTGCATTAGAAAGAGGACATGGCAGCAAGTCCGGAGACAGTTTGAGAAAAAGTAAACACTAGTCGCTCACTTTTGTTATGGTCAAGGTATTTTGAAGAGTGCAGCCATATACATCAGGATTTGGAACAGTGCAAACAAAGGAATATGGATTGTAGGGAACCAGCTCTAAATTATTTGTGGTTGCAAGTATTTGGAAGAAGAAAAAAAAAAAAAAAAGGACGAGCCAGGTCATCAACAAGCTAAGGGTTTACATCACAACCACTGAGAAATTAGTTTAACGAAGGTGACAAGTGGGCAACTGTAATTTCATGCCTGGATATCGGTCTGAAAGCTTGCCTGATGAGCAGCTGCAAGCCATTCTTATAAATGACGTCTGTGTTATTTGGTGGATTATCATTTGCAGTGTGTGGAGGGTGAATGTGTTAGGAATGAATATCATGGACATGTAGTCTTTGGAGAAATAGCTCAGCTTCAGGCATGGAGACACTTTGCTGTTGATGAATTTGCTCCACTGGAAGATGATCTGTAGACAATCAAAGCTAACTTTATTTCCAGTTGTTTGAAGTAACAGAGCGTCCAAGCCTGCACATTAATGAGTGCAGAAAGCAGCCTTATTGATGCTGCAGTTGTCTACTTACAAGAGTAAATAATTTCTTGCTTCTCATACAGTGCTGGCGACCTCAGGAATTCCACATACAGAATACACCACAGGGAAAGCACAGCTCACCCAAAAACGAACATAAAAAGCAGAGTCTTTATTGTGGAAGACTCTTGACGCTTCAGACAGTAATGGAGGGAAGATCAAAGGAAATGCTGTATTACCCCCAAAACCACCTATAATACCACGGTTATTGAGCCAATGCCTCTTCTCACCTGCACTCTAAGGGACTTTTCTTTCTTACTAACAGGAGACAATGCAACAAAGTGCCTTGCCAAGTTCAAATTTAGAGCCCAAGCAAAGAGAACAAAAACAACAAAGATGGTATTGTGGCACTGAATCAGCCCGGTGAGAATTGCACAGACAGCAAATACCAGGTCCTCTGGAACAGTAAGGTTCCCCACAAACAAACCCTGTCAGAATAAACAAAATAAATTAAGTGAAACTGTGAAGGAGGAGCATTCTCTTATTGCGCACTTCAGTTTTAATCCTCCTCCATCCAAGCTTTTACTCTTCAGTAGACCAATAATGCCAGGTGGCAAAAGCAAGAGCAAACGTGCGACAATCCAGAGAATGGTGGAGGGCGGAGTTCAAGCCCAGGCCCATCGAGCACACGTGCTCACTCCAAGGCTTCCGGGAGCCCACCGAGGCTGGCTGCAGTCTGTGCCTTGCATCGGACTCTCCTTGGAGAAGGGTTTGGGGAGGGGTGTTTTGGTGGCAGGGACACACAGAGCCCATCCGTAGTCTTTTACTTCGGTGCCCACTAGCTGATTTTCTGAATGAGCTTGTCATCGGACAGGCAGTACAGGCTGTTGATTGAAAGGTCTGAAATGAAGCTGTCACAGGCTGAGCGAGTAATCTGTTTGCAGCCACGAAGGTCAATGAGGTTGATATTGGGGATTCGTCTAAGGAACAGCAGGCACTGATCTGTCATCTTATTGCAGCCTGTTTAGAAATAAGAGAACAAGAGGTTAAGAACAGGAAAAAACAGTTTGGAGCAGACGAACAAGTTACTTAGCTCTGGTAATATGCTTTATAGAGACTGCTGTATGTAACCATATAGACCGTACCTTTTTAAACATCCAAGATGCCAGACTGGATATGCAAAGTTTCTACAACAGATCCTGTCACTGGCATGTTGTTGCATCAGACCGTGGAGACACCATCCCACATCCAGAATTAAAGGCCCTAAGCTGACTATGTGTCAACCCTGTCCACCGATGCCATACACTTTATGAACAAACTATAGCTCCTATTGGAGGAACTGGATCATCAATAATAAATTGCCTTCATTGAAGGAAGAATCCATCAAATCAGGGTAATCAAAGCACAAAAAAATATTGTAACAGTCAAATATTAATCTACATAACTAATGGGCAATGAGGATGGAGCCACTAGAGGAAGAATGGGCGGGAGGGGGTCATATTCAACAACCAGGTTTACAGTTCATGTCTATGGAAAAGCGGAATTATCAAAGATTCATTAATGTGCAGAAATTATTAAACTAATAAAATCAGACTGAACCAAGTTCTGTAACATCACTTGGGGTGCCCAAGAGGTGCCAACAGTGTTTGACCCATTAAAGATGTAGCTTCAACTGCACATCATGCATGTGCTAACCAGCAGTAGGCTTGAAGTACAAGAAGTCTCAGAACCAAGGCACTAGCCTGATATCAGGACCAGGGATCCCCACCATTGAAGAGGGGGTGGGGGGTAGATGGTGAGGATTGCCGATCTACAGGTGCCCACAGATTTTGCCACCAATTCCAGCCACAATGTTGGGCAGGATGTATTCAACGTGTCTGAAGTCAAGACCCCTGTAGTGTCCCGGGAACTTCCGGTACTACTGATATTTGGCAGTAGCCAGCCAGTCTTTATAGAGCTCCTGTTGCAAATCCACATTCAAACTGAAGCAGCCTGTCTGTCCATCAACGATGCTTGGAGATCTCCAGAGGACCTGGGTGCAATGCACCAAAGCATATTGTCAAACAAGGATGCCAGTGCCCATAGTGCAGCTGACAGTCTAGTGTCCAGACCACCTCTAAGAATGCATTGCAATATACAGGCCATCATGCAGGGTTTGAGTAAAGGAATACCTCTAGACCCCAGAGTAGAAAGCTGGCTATGTATATACTATACCAAAATTAGGTATAGTGTGCACAGAGTCTAGTGGAACCCCAAAGGTAGGCAGAGGTAAAAGTAGATAGCACCTTATTCTGTATTTGTGGTAGTGTGGGTGAGCAGTAATGCTTTATCAGAGGGTAGTGTTAAGCATTTATTGTAAACACTCAGGCAAGATATTACATCATACACTTAAAGACTGAACTCAGACCAATTTTGTCTGTATAAAAGGAAAATGCTACTTACCAGTATGTGTGAGAAAGTGCCATCTTTCTTGCATGGTATGCCCCCACTTTTTGCTGAATTGCTGAATGTACTTTGACTGAGTGTGCCCTGGACTCCTGCCAATCAGGTGCCCAGGGCCTATGTTCCTTCCCTAAAACAAACCAAACCCAAATTGGCAAACCCTGGCCACATGTCAGCTCCTGATAAATGGTACCCTAGGTACCCAGGGCCTTGTGACCAGGGAAGGCCTCTAAGGGCTGCAGCACTCCTTGTGCCACCCATAGAGGCCCTGTACCCTTACACACACACACACACACACACCCTGCCCTTGCAGGCTGAGTGTTTGGGTGCAAGACAAAAACAAAGTCGACATGACACACATCCCTGTGTGCCATCCCCATCACCTACACTGCCATGGCATACATAAGCCACCCCTCTAGCTGGGTGCCTTATGCCAATGGTGTGGGCACAGGAGCAGGAGCCCTGTGCCCCTACAGTGCCCAGGTCCATTCCTGAGCACTAAGTGCAGTGCTGCCATTTAAGAGTACATGGTGCTGAGAGCTCGTCAAACACGAACTCCACAGCACCATAATGGCAACACTGAAGACTAAGAAGTTTGGTATCAAACTTCTCAGCACATTAAACCCACACTGATGCCAGTGTGGGATTTAATGTACCCAGCACCCCAGAGGGCATCATAGAGGTGCCCCCTTAAACCTAATCTACAATCCACGTCTGCTCTGAGGCTGCCTAGGCTGCCACCCAGCAGACATGTTGCTGGACCCCTGGGTAGGAGAGCCCCTGCTCTCCTGGGCCTGCAACAATGCACATCCTGGGCGAGGTGCTAAATCTCCTCCCCAGGATGGGCAGGGGGAAGCTTCAAAGGCATGCCGCCTCTGTGAGCTTCCCCAGGCCACTGCAACCCCCCCACTCTGGCGGGAAGCTTTGGCCGGAAACCCCAAATAAGGACAGGGGATGTGCCAGCCTGCCAACCCCACTCCTCAGGTGGGGGAGGCGAGGTGAAGCACATCTCCGGGCTCTCGCCATCAGGAGATGGGGAGCCCTACCCTATCAGGACTAGGCTACTGCCCCCCTCCAACAGGAGAGAGGCAGGATAGGGGGTGTACCCACCCCCAGGACAGGGACCCATTGGTCCCTGCCCTTCACCTACCTGTAACGCCCCTAAATCTAGTATTTAGGGGTACCCTGAACCTTCCTTCCCCAGATTCAAAAACTACAAAGAAGAGCAAGAAGAAAGAAGACCTGCCCTGCAGCTGCTAACAAGAGGAAGACACCAACTGCTTTGGCCCCAGCCCAACCGGCCTGTCGACCCTCGAACCTGCTCCTGCTCCAACCCGGCATCTCTTGTGGCCAGCAACCTCACCAACCCCGGAGGACCTGGCTACCTTTTGGCTCTAAGCCCCTGGGACTCCCATGAGTAGAGGCTCTACTCAAAACCTACCTCTAATCCCTGGCAGCTGCCCGGAACCGCGAACCCAGCGCACACTGCACCAGCCAAGCCTGGCCAGTGCCAGAGTGAATAAAGACCACGAGGACGACCCCACGGCGACTGTGACCCCGAGTCCGGCACCCAAGGACCTCCCTCGACACTCCTGAAGAAGCCTGCAGACTCAGAACAAGGTGCCCCCCCTACCGCGATCAACAGAGGGTAAGATTTCCCGACACCAAAAGGCACCCCTGCACGCAGCTCCCCGTGGCCCCCTGTGCTCAATCCCGGGGTACCTATCTATCCTCCAACTACCCAACTTGCCTCTCGAAGTGGTGGTGGCACCTGAAGAGTCCTCTTCCCCGAGCTTGCAGTCTTTATCTAAACCGGAGATTTCCCATTGAAATCAATTGAGCGCCCGAAGGCTCAAAAGCACCCTGCACCCAGCCACCCGAGTGGCCCTGGCAGTGAAAACTCTACACCTACCTACTTCCCCACGTGCCCTGAGTAAGTGACCAGGAGCCCAGCTCCCACAGCCGCGTGGCTTGCCAGTCAGCAGCCACCAACCAAGGCCCCCCCTATCCCTCATAGGATAACATTGGGCCTAACTCTCTCTGCACCCGGCCGCCCTAGAGTCGCTGAGGGTGAACCAACTGTACCTACCTGACCCTGGGGGACCCCTGAGTCTATGCCCAAACCTCAACTCTGCCAGTCGAGTACTTACCCTTAAACCGATAACTATTTTCCTCATAGGGTAACATTGACAGTCTTTTTCCTGAAATTTCTTTTAAGTGTGGACTTTCAAATCTTAAAATATTCACCAAAAATCAGCTGAGTAACGAAAACGAAATTACTCACCTGCTCTTAGGTGAGCTCCCAGTGCTGGATCTTGGTGCCCAGCACGGACTATGAAAAATACTTACAACTGCACTTACCCTAACCCAATTTTCTTCCATAGGAAATCCTTAACTGTTTTTCTGTGAAATTTCTTTTAAGTGCCGATTTCTGCAATCTTTAAATATTCTTCAAAAATCGTATAATATCTGAAAACGTCATTACTTACCTGTTTTGGATAAAGGTCCCAGTACTGAGTCTAGGCACCCAGTACTGGATTACAAAAGTAACGAGAACATACTGTACCTGCAACTTGAATTTTCTTCCATAGGGAATCTGACTGTTTTCTTAAGTGTCAACTTTTAAAATAGCTAAATATTGTTTAAAAATCATTAAAGTAATTAAGTCGACTTTCATCACTTGATTCTGAGTACTGACCCAGGACTGAATCTAGGATCCAGTCCTGGAATTCCAAAAGTAATCCAAAAAGTAATCTGTTGCAAATAACTTGAATTTTCCATTGAGCTCAATGCATTGTTGTGTTTAAAATAGAGTTGCCTATTGCAACCACTTGTAACTGTTTACAAAAGTCAATTGTATATTGCAAAAGTATTTATATGAAACATCTCACTCTGAGAAAGTATATTTTAAATCCAAGTGTTGGTTCTAAAATAAAACAAGCATATATTTTTTATATATACACACCATTGGCCTAGAGTTCAGTTATTGAGTGTGTGGAACCATTTGCTGACTGAGTGTGTACAACAAATGCTTTACACCCTGTACCTATTAGGGATCAGTATATACAGAGCCACTTTCTCACAGAATGCATCTGTTTTTGGCATGTAGAGCTGCAGATCCTCACACTTGCATTAGATCGCCATCTGGTGTGGGGCTCGGATGCTTGTACGTTGTTGTCTTGGAAGAAGTCCTTGGAGTCACTAGATAGGTGACTCCTCCCTTGGACGATAGTGCGCATGGGCATCGACTCCATCCTTAGATTGTTTTTCGCCATGATGGGAAATGATGGAGTTAGTAGAAAGAAAAAGGTGTGTATATCCAAGTAAGATAGAACTGGAACAGATACAGGTCCCGGGAAGGTGGGTGGGCGTGTGTGTGTGTGAGGATCTGCGGCTCTACATGCCAAGAAGGAGTAGTTTCTTACCTGTAACTCCAGTTCTGTAGTAGGGGTATCTCTGATATAGTCATAATCTATGAATAGTCCCGCCCATGTGCGGGGACCTCGGAGCAATCAAAATATCTCTTAAGCTGTCCTGCATTTGCAAACCTGCAAAGACTTAAGAGACAGACAAAATAATACAGCCTAATTAACAATATGGCTGCACTGGCCAGCACTTCATCTGAAGTGAACACAAAAGCCAAAATAAAGTTTAAATGTCATTTTTATTCACATCTGACATGTTCCTTTATTGTAACACACTCCCTTCACCAAAATCCCTTTAAACAATAGAGAGGAAGGGGTGGACAGACAAGCCCTATAGGCTGTCATTATGTGTCTGCTAAAAGGATACCGTGCCTTTAAGGAACTCTCCAGAGACCCCCGGTATCCCAGGATGCACAGCCAAAGCAAGTTACTTTCAGTTCTTTTTGAAGGTGTACAACAACAGGCCTGATACTGTCAGGTTACTCCACCGGGGAGGAGGGAGGGTCGCTTATGACTATAACAGAGATACCCCTACTACAGAACTGGAGTTACAGGTAAGAAACTACTCCTTCTGTAGTAGGGGTTCTCTGTGTATAGTCATAATCTATGAATAGAATGGCAAGCCCATCCCAACCAACAAACAGCAGTGGAGTAAAAACCGAACACCAACAAATTACTGTGCAAACAAATTCCTCAGCGAAGCCTGTCCAACCTGCGCATCTGCCCTAGCGTCAGAGTCCAGGCAGTAATGCTTTGTAAACGTATGGGCCGACTTCCAGGTGGCAGCCTTACAAATGTCAGTAATTGGAACATTCCTAAGCAAAGCCGTAGTCGCTGCTTTGCCCCTAGTCGAATGCGCTGTAGGCTTACCCCCTAAAGTCTTATTAGCTTTCTGAAAACAGAGCTGAATACAAGACACAATCCATCTGGAGATGGACTGTTTCGAGGTAGCTAGACCAGTTCTTACTGAACCATAATTTACAAACAGTTGATCCGACCTGCGGATGTCTTTTGTCTTATCTAGATAGAATTTTAACACTCTATGCACATCTAGCGAATGCAGAGACCTCTCCGCCGGAGAGGAGGGATGCTGAAAAAATGTAGGCAAAGTTATCATTTGATTTACATGAAAATCAGATATCACTTTAGGCAAAAACTTAGGATGAGTACGCATTACCACTTTAGAAGCATGGAATACAGGATACGGCTCTTGACATCACAGAGCCTGAATCTCACTTACTCTCCTGGCCGATGTAATGGCCACAAGGAAGGCGGCCTTCCAGGACATATGCTGCAGAGAAGCCTTATGAATAGGCTCAAAAGGCTCCCTCATTAATCTGGACAACACCACGTTCAATTCCCATGGTGGAGAAGGTCGTCTAACAGGGGGAAACACCTTACGCAAACCCTCCAAAAAATCTTTAATCACAGGGAGTTGAAAAAACGAGGTTTGGGAAGGGCCTTTTCTATACGCAGTCAAAGCTGCGAGATGAACTTTAATAGACTGAAAATTAAGCCCAGATTGAGCTAACTGCAGCAGATAAGGAAAAATAACATCTTCTTTACAGGATGTAGGGTCAATGTCCTTTGCCTTGCACCATAAGCAGAATCTCTTCCACTTATAGGCGCAAGAAGTCCTCGTAGACTGTCTCTTCGCCTCTTTCAAGATCTCCATACAGTCCTGAGGTAGGTTCAAGTGTCCATACTGTACTAGCTCAGGAGCCATGCTGCCAAACTCAAGGACGAGAGATTGGGGTGAACCATCTGTCCTCCAAACTTCGTGAGAAGGTCCGGCCGACACGGCAGGCGCCGGTGTGGCAGATCAGACCGGTGAAGAAGGTCGGTGAACCACCATTGCCTCGGCCACTCCGGAGCAATCCGGATCATCCTGGCTCTGGATTGCGACAGCTTGATCAGCACCGCCGGAATCAGGGGAATGGGTGGAAAGGCGTAGAGAAAGCTGTTGGACCAGCTGATCCATAGGGCATTCCCCAGTGTCCCTGGTTGGTAGTACCTGGACGCCAAGTCGCGGCATTTGCTGTTTTCTGCCGTAGCGAACAGATCGATATCCGGAGTGCCCCACTCTGCGAAGACGTCTCTTAGCACGTCGTCGTTTAGCACCCACTCGTGATTTTCTTGAACGAGCCTGCTGAGTGCATCGGCTTGGGCATTCTGCACTCCCGGCAGATGGGTTGCCGTGATCGTTAGGTTTCTGGCCCCCAACCAATTCCAGATCGTCTGTGCCTCCCGAGACAGCGTGCGTGAACGGGAGCCCCCCTGCTTGTTGAGGTAATACATGGTAGTAGTATTGTCCGTCTGAACTAGCAGGGAGTTCGTCTTGAAGGAGGGATGGAACGCCTTCAGGGCCAAGTGTACTGCTCTGAGTTCCAAAAAGTTGATGTGGTAAGTCATCTCCGTCTGTGACCATGTCCTCTGAATCTGAAGAGGGCCCGAATGCGCTCCCCATCCCTGGAGAGACGCATCGGTCACTATGGTCTGGACCGGAATATCCTTGTGAAAGGGAGTCCCCTTGTAAACATTCTCTGAGGAGCACCACCATTTCAGAGACTGTAGAGCGTGTTGGGACAGATGAATCGTGTCCTCCGAACGCCCCCGCCTCTGGTCCCATTGATCCTCCAGACATTCCTGCAGAGGCCTCATATGCAGACGCGCATTGGGGGTGAGAAAGATGCAGGAAGCCATCGACCCCAGTAAAGAGGACACCGTCCTCACTGTAGGAGAGTGGGCTGAGAAGAGGTGCAGGGCCTTCCAACGGATAGATAAGCGTCTCTCCTCCGAAGGACACACGCTTGCGTTCAAAGTATTGACTGAGGCCCCCAAGTACTGGAGACACTGCACCGGGATCGGCACTGACTTCGACATCAATGACACTGGGCTGCCTGGTACGTGGAAGCTTTGATCAGCCAATCGTCCAGGTATGGATACACAAACACTTTGTTCTTCCGCAAGTGTGCTGCCACCACTGCCATGCACTTGGAGAACGTCCTTGGTGCAGACTTCAGACCAAACGGGAGTACTGTATACTGGTAATGGTTGTTGCCTACCAGAAACCTCAGGAACTTGCGATGCTTTTGTGCGATCGGCACATGAAAGTAAGCGTCCTGCAGATCTATGGCGCACAGCCAGTCTCCTCGATTCAACTGAGGGTAAATCTGATGCAGGGACAACATACGGAACTTTTCTCTGCGGATCCACTTGTTTGCTTGAAGCAGATCTAGAATAGGCCTGAACTCGTTCTTGTCCTTTTTTCTGACGAGAAAGAACCTTGAGTAAAGACCTTTTCCTTTTTGCCTCAAAGGAACAGTTTCTATCGCTGTGAGAAGTTGGCCTGATGTATGATGTCACTAGTTATAGTGTACACCTTATATCAGTCCAAATACCCTTATGGTGATTGGTTGTAAAGTCAACCTTATAGACCAGCTATCCTAGTGGTAGCATGGACAAGAGCAGTCTTAGGCTAAACTCTGAATGGCATGTGAAGCCAGCTGTGATACCATATATAATCCCTTGAATACCAAATGAAAGGACACCACAACAGATATATATATATAAAATAAAGTGTATTTATTCTAAGCAAACCCTCAGCACTCTTTATGAGATTAGAGGCAAGTACAACACAGTCTTATTAATGCATACAGTAAGTCACACAGGTAAGTAATACAGTTAGGCCCTAGGGGCCACGCAAACCATATACTAAATAAGTGGTATAAGAACCACTGTCACGGAAATAGAATAGGCCTAGGCCTAGGGAATCGCTGGGGCTACACTACACTAGCGTTAGTTAGGAAGTGGGAGGCCCACGGGATTCGTGTGCAGAGTGGAAACACTCACGCGTAATGCGTACAAGTCAATAGCAATAGTACAGTTTAGAAAACGGTAGATTTAGGACACTTCCGGAGTAGCTAGGAAGTTGAGACTTGAAAACTAGACACTAGGATAGTCACTATCCTGATGAGCACCGGAGTACCCAAGTTACCTAGCCCACAGGCTGCGGGTGCATAGGGGTGAAGATGCGTCGTTTTCGTCGTCGACTCCTATGGATGCCTGAAGAAAGATGCTGACAGGCAGTCAGGGGGGAGTGTCCGGTGGATCCCAAGGCTGGGATCAAGAAGAGAAGAAACCTGCAAGCAGAGGGGACAGAGTCAAGGTCACTAGCCAGTGACCACGTGGAACCAGGAAGGAACCAGGCGATGTCGTGAAGAGTTGCAGGTGAAGGTGAAGCTTGTCGCTGCAGCCAGGAGGACCAGGAAGCGTCGAGGACGACCAGGACCAGGAGGCGAGCTGTCCCACGAAGGCTCTTGCTGTCGGCGGCGTCGAAGTTGGACTAGGACTCACCAAGCCTTGGCAAGCGGAACCCACGAAGAACAAAGGACTTGCTTCTGGTGCAGACCAGGAAGGTCTGGGGTGCTTTTTCTTTGCAGAGAAGCGGGAGCCAGTCTAGAGGAGCCAAACCAGCGCAGAAGATTTCAGGGAGCGTCGTCACAAAGGCCACTAGCCAGCGGGCAAGCAACCGGACAGACGCGGCAAGCAGGAAAATGCTGAAGGGCCCCACGCAGGACTCGTGGAGTGTGGGGGGCTGGTCTTCGGTGCAGATGGTGCTTGGGGTTGGGGCTTCTCAATCCCCGGTGCACAACTTCGAGGGTACCTCAGAAGCTGCGCTGTAAGTTACTAGCCACTTTTCCCAGGTAGCCGGTCCCACGTCGCTCGTCGCCTCCACGGATCTCAGCTCTGCTGCAGATGTGGATGAGGGTCGGAGAAGTCTGGAAGTCAAGGCTCTGGTCGGGCTCTGCAGTCGGTTCCTCGTAGAACGGTCGCAAAGCAAAGGGTAGTCTCTTGATGGTGCCTGTTTGCACAGGGTAGCCACTCCTTGGCTACAAGGGAGATTCTTCAGTCTTCTTCTTTCGTCGAATGTCGAAGGTCCAGAGTTTCTGTTCAGTTTTGCAGGTTCAGGATAATCTAAAGTCTTGAGGCCCAACTCCCACTCTTATACTAATCTGGGGGGCTGGGATACCTGCTAGGTCACGCCTTATGGGTGGGACCTGGGAGGGGGTGGTTACACCCGCTTCCCTTTGTCCAGTTTCGCGCCAGAGCTGGGGCTGGAGTGCCCCAGCGCCGGTTTGAACTGGACTATGCAAGGAACACCTTGTGTGCCCCAGGCATGTCTCATTCCTTTCAGCCCACCCTGCCCCAATACACTAAAGGCTGTCTGGAGAGGTGCTAGCACCTCCCCAAGCAGGAAACCTATTGTCCAGGCCTCCCTGGCTGGGATCGCTCCCAGCTGCAGGAGGTCAGACTTGTGTCGTGGCAGCAGCATCCATTTTGTGATGCTGAGGCTTTGGTCAGAGGCTAACAGTTGAAGTATGATTTTAACATGTCTTTCCCTCTAGCAGGGGGGAATAATATTCTCATGTCCAGAAAAGGTTCCGAAAGCTGCAGACAGGCTCAGCTCATGCTACAGCACCATCTCACATGTTACCAAGCACTCTGCCTCCAGGATTGTCAAGGCCTGCCATAGGAGTGACTGATAGGTACACGTGTCTATATGTAAGTTAGGTATAGGAATACTACACCTAAGCAAGGGGTGAGTACACGACCTTGCCCCCAGCTGAGTGATCAGCCAGTTGTGTCAAAATGGAAGGCCAGGCCAGGGGTGGCATAATACATGCTGCAGCCCCTGGTAGGCCTAGGGTACACCTATGCCCTGGGTACCTAGGGTACACTGTACAGGGGCCAATAAGGTGATCCTATCCAAATGGGTTATGCACCTAAAGTACATAGTATTAATTTAGAGAGAGAACAGCAGGGCTGTGGGTCTGATTGGCAGGCCCACAGCCACATCTAAGTCGAAAACCAGTAAAGCAAAAGCAAAAAGTGGGGGTGAACATAGAAAGCAGACCCTACTCTCCTACAATCGCCTTCTTCTTTAACAGAATGTCCGCCTCCCCCTGGAGCTCTCGCACCATGTAGGGAGAGCGCACTGGTGGAATCTGCGGAGGCGGGCTGGTGAAACGAAGACTGTACCCATTGCAAACAATATTCAGCACCCACTTGTCCTGAGTTATTGTTCTCCACTCTGCCAGGTAGTATTGAATACTTTTCCCCCCCACCGGAGCGATTAACGGATGAGGGGGAAGTGACCTTTCAGGGCTTCGACCCGGCCGGGCCTTTGTTCCCCGACGAGGATTGATGCTGGCCTCTGCCCCTCTGGCGCTTTTGAAAGGACTGCCTCGGGAACTGTTGTTGCTGCTGGTGTTGTTGTTGACCAGACTGACGCCCTTGGCCGCGTTGTTTAGAATAACGCCTGCCACAGGAACGGAATGACCTCTTCTGTTCCTTGGGTTTTTCCAACCCCACGGCCTTCAGGGTTTCTGCTTCGGCCTTCATGCGGGCCATTTCGTCATCCGCATGAGACCCGAACAACGTCGTGCTAGAGAAAGGCAAGTTAGCAATCTTTTGCTGCGCTTCGGGCTTTAGAGAGGTAAGCCTCAGCCAGGAATGTCTCCTCATGTGTACTCCATGACAGTACCCATGGGCCGCCAGCAACGATACATCCCCCGCTGCACTGATGATCTGGTTGGAGACCATCATGCCCTCATTCAGCACCTCCTGGAAGTCCTCCCGTTTATCCCTAGGTAGGGAGGCAGCAAACTGTTGCAGGGAGTCCCAAAGCGATCGGTCATAGCGACCCAGCAGAGCGGAGGCGCTAGCAGCCTTAATAGTCGTGGCCGACGTAGAGCACATTCTCCTCCCCAAGGAGTCCATCTTGCGACTCTCCTTATCCGGAGGAGCCGTGGAAGAGGGCGTCGTGGAGTGTTGTTTCCGCGCCGCAACCACAATGACAGAGTCCGGGGGAGGGTCCACCCTGAGGAACGCCGGGTCCGAATCAGGGGCCATGTACTTTTTCTGCAACCGTGAGGGAGCAGACTTCACCACGGCTGGTGTCAAGAAGACCTCCATGGCTGGTTCCTCCAAACCTGGAACCAAAGGAAGGAGGGGGCGTGACAGGTGAGCCTTGTGCAATGTCTCAAATATCACAGAGGTAGTGGGAACCGGCACTGCCACTGAGATTCCCAATTTCGCCGCCACCCTCATCAGTACATCCTGGAAGGTGGCAATATCATCCACCGGCGAGATTCTAGTAGGCGGCGTTTCCGACAACGAGGGGGAAAGCCGTCCATTGCCAGAGGAGTCCGTATACCTCGTGCCTCTGGAACGAGATCTATATCTCCGTCGTCCATGCCTTGTGTGAGTGGACGATCTGTGTCTGCTCCGTGACCTCCGGCGAGATCGAGAGCGTGATCTCAGTCTGCGTGGGGCCTTAGGAATCACCGGTAGCCGAGGAGACGGCGGGAGCTGAGGCACCGGCGGAGGCGGCGTAGGTCGCTTAGGAGGAGGAGGAGGAGGAGGAGGAGGAGGAGGCTTCTGAGGCAGCGGCTGAGGGAGAGGCTGCGGAGTTCCATCACTCCTTGCAGGAGAACCCGGACTAGCACTGTCCGGACTTCCGTCCACCCTTCTCTTCTTGGCGGGCCTATCCCGTGCTGAAGTAAACGAGGGGGAGCGCCCTCTTCTCCTAGATCCACGACTGGATATCGTAATCACCGAAGAAGTGTTACCCGATGTCCGCGACGTCGAACTGAGCGTCGACCTCGTACGGCTTCTCCTCGCCGTTGACCGCAAACGGCGGCCCCTCGACGGCGATCTCCTTCGCCTCGACGGCGATCTGTGTCTCGACGGCGATCTGTGCCTCGACGGCGATCTGTGCCTCGACGGCGATCTGTGCCTCGACGGCGATCTCCTTCGCCTCGACGGCAGTCGCCGGTGTCTCGGCGTCGATCCATGAGCTGACGGCGACGAGCGGGTTCGCCGCGACGGCGAGCTGCGCTGTCTGTGGGGCTCGGTACGACGTCGATGGTGTGTCGACGTTGACTGTGGAATCCGACGGCGATCCAGTCCTAGGTCTCGCCGGCCCCTCTCTCGACGTCGAACGTCAAGAACGCCGGGATCCAGAGCCCTGGATCGACTGTGAACACCGGTGCTTTACCTCTCGCCGTCGTCGCCTTCGACGTCGAATGCGATCTACCAGCCGGTAGGTGTCGTTTCTGCTCCTTTTTCTGCCCGGAGGTCCCTCCAGTGGCTGAAGCATGGGCAGAGGAAGGGGAATGAGATCCTCCATGCCCCGAAGTCCCACCTGTTCTCTGCTTTTCCTGTCCCTGAAGGCGAATCTTCTCTGTCTCTCAGGGTCCTCTTGGAGAAGGTCTTGCAGATGTCACATGTAGCAGGGACATGTGAAGATAAGCAGAGAATACAGACATCATGTGGGTCCGTCTTGGCCATTTTCCTCCCACACTCAGGGCATTTATCAAATAAAGCCATGCTAAGAGTGGGTCAGACTGCCCCAAATTGCAGGATGCATCAGAGAAAGGCTCTAGACGTCGAATGAACAACTTCTTTTATCAAAAAAAACAATTTTTATCCAAATATCCACCCAAAAGGGTAGAGCTCAAGCTCCAGGGTCCTGCTAGCAGGAGCCGGAAAAAAGAACTGAAAGTAACTTGCTTTGGCTGTGCATCCTGGGATACCGGGGGTCTCTGGAGAGTTCCTTAAAGGCACGGTATCCTTTTAGCAGACACATAATGACAGCCTATAGGGCTTGTCTGTCCACCCCTTCCTCTCTATTGTTTAAAGGGATTTTGGTGAAGGGAGTGTGTTACAATAAAGGAACATGTCAGATGTGAATAAAAATGACATTTAAACTTTATTTTGGCTTTTGTGTTCACTTCAGATGAAGTGCTGGCCAGTTCAGCCATATTGTTAATTAGGCTGTATTATTTTGTCTGTCTCTTAAGTGTCTTTGCAGGTTTGCAAATGCAGGACAGCTTAAGAGATATTTTGATTGCTCCGGGGTCCCCGCACATGGGCGGGACTATTCATAGATTATGACTATACACAGAGATCCCCTACTACAGAACAGATGCATACTGGTAAGTAGCATTTTCCGTTCGAGGCATATGAGCTGCAGATCACACACTTGCATAGACTGTACAGCAGTATCGCCCCTAGCGGTGGTCACCTGTATCGGTTGCAGTAGTTTTAAAGAGTTTTCAGAACAGCTTCGCCCACAGAAGCTTGCTGCTTGGCTTGCATGTCAACACAATAATGTTTAGTGAAGGTGTGTGTTGTAGACCATGTTGCTGCCTTACAAATGTCTTCTGGGGGAATGTTCCCTAAGAATGCCATAGAGGCCCCTAGTTTGCGTGTGGAATGCACCCATGGGGGAATTTTCAATGTGCGTTTCACTTTCTGGTAGCATATTTGGATACATTTGACGATCTACCTTGCAATCCCTGCCTTGGAGATGGGATTACCCTTATGCGGTGGGGAGAAAGCTACGAACAGTTTTGTTTTGCGAAAGGATTTGGTTCTGGCAATGTAATAAAGCAGGGCTCTTTTTACATCTAGGGTGTGTAGAGCTCTCTCCGCTACGGAGTCCGGGTTTGGAAAAAACACTGGTAACTCTACTGATTGGTTAAGATGAAATGGAGAGATGACTTTAGGAAGGAATTGTGGGTTTGTTCTGAGAACCACCTTGTTACGATGTAATTGTAAGAATGGTTCTTGTATGGTTAAAGCCTGGATCTCACTTATTCTTCTAAGAGGTGATGGCAATTAGGAAAGCTACTTTCCATGTGAGGAACTGCAGTTCGCATTTATGTAAAGGTTCAAATGGGGGTCCCATGAGCCTGGTAAGAACAATATTTAGATTCCACATTGGAGAGGGTGGTAACCTAGGAGTAATGATTCTTTTCAGGCCCTCCATGAAGGCCTTAATTGCAGGGACTCTAAAAAGTGACAGGTGTTGTCTGTTTTGCAGGTAAGCAGCAAGTGCTGCTAGATGTAAACGTATGGATGAGTATGCTAGTGTGAGAAGTTGGCCTGATGTATGATGTCACTAGTTCTAGTGTACACCTTATATCAGTCCAAATACCCTTATGGTGATTGGTTGTAAAGTCAACCTTATAGACCAGCTATCCTAGTGGTAGCATGGACAAGAGCAGTCTTAGGCTAAACTCTGAATGGCATGTGAAGCCAGCTGTGATACCATATATAATCCCTTGAATACCAAATGAAAGGACACCACAACAGATATATATATAAAATAAAGTGTATTTATTCTAGTCAAAACCTCAGCACTCTTTATGAGATTAGAGGTAAGTACAACACAGTCTTATTTAAGCATACATTAAGTCACACAGGTAAGTAATACAGTTAGGCCCTAGGGGCCACGCAAACCATATACTAAGTAAGTGGTATAAGAACCACTGTCACGGAAATAGAATAGGCCTAGGCCTAGGGAATCGCTGGGGCTACACTACACTAGCGTTAGTTAGGAAGTGGGAGGCCCACGGGATTCGTGTGCAGAGTGGAAACACTCACGCGTAATGCGTAAAAGTCAATAGCAATAGTACAGTTTAGAAAATGGTAGATTTAGGACACTTCCGGAGTAGCTAGGAAGTTGAGACTTGAAAACTAGACACTAGGATAGTCACTATCCTGATGAGCACCGGAGTACCCAAGTTACCTAGCCCACAGGCTGCGGGTGCATAGGGGTGAAGATGCGTCGTTTTCGTCGTCGACTCCTATGGATGCCTGAAGAAAGATGCTGACAGGCAGTCAGTGAAGAGTGTCCGGTGGATCCCAAGGCTGGGATCAAGAAGAGAGGAAACCTGCAAGCAGAAGGGACAGAGTCAAGGTCACTAGCCAGTGACCACGTGGAACCAGGAAGGAACCAGGCGATGTCGTGAAGATTGCAGGTGAAGGTGAAGGTTGTCGCTGCAGCCAGGAGGACCAGGAAGCGTCGAGGACGACCAGGACCAGGAGGAGAGCTGTCCCACGAAGGCTCTTGCTGTCGGCGGCGTTGAAGTTGGACTAGGACTCACCAAGCCTTGGCAAGCGGAACCCACGAATGGAGGACTTGCTTCTGGTGCAGACCAGGAAGGTCTGGGGTGCTTCTTCTTTGCAGAGAAGCGGGAGCCAGTCTGGAGGAGCCAAACCAGCGCAGAAGATTTCAGGGTGCGTCGTCACAAAGGCCACTAGCCAGCGGGCAAGCAACCGGACAGACGCGGCAAGCAGGAAAATGCAGAAGGGCCCCACGCAGGACTCGTGGAGTGTGGGGGGCTGATCTTCGGTGCAGATGGTGCTTGGGGTTGGGGCTTCTCAATCCCCGGTGCACAACTTCGAGGGTACCTCAGAAGCAGCGCTTTAAGTTACTTGCCACTTTTTCCAGGTAGCCGGTCCCACGTCGCTCGTCGCCTCCACGGATCTCAGCTTTGCTGTGGATGTGGATCAGGGTCGGAGAAGTCTGGAAGTCAAGGCTCTGGTCGGGCTCTGCAGTCGGTTCCTCGTAGAACGTGGGCAAAGCAAAGGGTAGTCTCTTGATGGTGCCTGTTTGCACAGGGTAGCCACTCCTTGGCTACAAGGGAGATTCTTCAGTCTTCTTCTTTCGTCGAATGTCGAAGGTCCAGAGTTTCTGTTCAGTTTTGCAGGTTCAGGATAATCTAATCTCTTGAGGCCCAACTCCCACTCTTAAACTAATCTGGGGGGCTGGGATACCTGCAAGGTCACGCCTTATGGGTGGGACCTGGGAGGGGGTGGTTACACCCACTTCCCTTTGTCCAGTTTCGCGCCAGAGCTGGGGCTGGTGTGCCCCAGCACCGGTTTGAACTGGACTATGCATGGGACACCTTGTGTGCCCCAGGCATGTCTCATTCCTTTCAGCCCACCCTGCCCCAATACACTAAAGGCTGTCTGGGGAGGTGCTAGCACCTCCCCAAGCAGGAAACCTATTGTCCAGGCCTCCCTGGCTGGGATCACTCCCAGCAGCAGGAGGTCAGACTTGTGTCTGTGGCAGCAGCATCCATTTTGTGATGCTGAGGCTTTGGTTAGAGTTAAACAGCAAAGTAGGATTTTAACATGTCTCTCCCTCTAGAAGGGAGGGATAATATCCTCATCACCAGAAATGGTATGGGGGTATTATTCCAAAGTGTTAGACACCTTACACGACATGTTTTGATAAAGCCAAACCATAGTTACCATAACCGTTTAAGATTATAAGGCACTTTAAGAGTATATGGTAGGCTATATCATAGAACAGCTATAAGGACATGGTTCCGAAAGCTGCAGACAGGCTCAGCTCATGCTAGAGCACCATCTCACATGTTACCAAGCACTCTGCCTCCAGGATTGTTAAGGCCTGCCATAGGAGTGACTGATAGGTACACATGTGTCTATATATAAGGGTAGATATAGGCATACTATATCTAAGCAAGGGGTGATTACACGACCTTGCCCCAGCTGAGTGATCAGCCAGTTGTGTCTGATTGGAAGGCCAGACCAGGGGTGGCATAATACATGCTGCAGCCCCTGGGAGGCCTAGGGTACACCTATGCCCTGGGTACCTAGGGTACACTGTACAGGGTCCAATAAGGTGATCCTTACCAATTGGGAAATGTACCTAGGGTACATGGAGTCCATTTTAAAGAGAGAGCAGACAGCCTGAGACCCTGAATGGCAGGATCTCAGGCCAACTAAGTCGAAAAACCAGCTAGACACTAGGCAAAAAGTTGGGGGTAACCATAGTCCGATATCCACCTTCCTACAGCTAGATTACATCTTTGCAAGTGCAGGAGATAGCAAATGATATTCTAGATGGAGGCATAGCAAGCTCTAGTAGTAGGGCGTCTGGCTTCTTTAATGATGTTCATACTGTCCAGTGGTAGGTTAAGGTAACCGAACTCTAGGACTTCAGGAGCCAGATTGCCAGATTTAGCTGACCTGGATCTGGATGTCTGATCTCTCCATGGTTCTGCGTTAGCAAGGATGGGGACAGGCGTAGTTTTTGGTGTGGAACTAGTGAGAGTTCCAACAGTGTTGTGAACCACAGTTGGCATGCCCATGTGGGAGCAACTAAGATTAGTTTGAGAGGCTGTTGTCGGAGCTTGCGTATTACTAGTGGAATCAGTGGGAGTGGCGGAAAAGCATACGCAAATCTGCCTGACCAGTTCATCCATATCGCATTGCCCTTGGACAACGGATGTGGAAACCTGGCGGCGAAGGTTGGGCATTTTGCGTTTGTGTGTGGCGAACAGATCTATGTCTGGTTGGCCCCACATCTGGAAAAATGGCAGAAGAACTTGGGGATGCAGTTCCCATTCGTGAATCTGTTGTGTTTGACGACTTAACTGATACGCAATCTGATTGTGAATTCCTGGAAGGTGTTCGCAAAGTAGATCTATATTTTGTGGGATGGCCCATCTCCAAATGTTCTGTGCGAGCTGGGACAGCTGCAGAGAATGTGTGCCTCTTTGTTTTTGTATGTAGTACATGGCTGTCTTGTTGTCCGTCCGGATCAGGACAGCTTTGTTTTGTACATGTACTTGGAATGATTTTAAAGCTAGAAATATTGCTACTAGTTGGTGACTTATGGAGCACTTTTTGTTGAGTGGTCCACTTGCCTTGGATTGCGTGTCCGAAGGAGATGGGCTCCCCATCCTTGGAGTGCAGCGTCTGTGTCGTGAGCACTATCTGTGGAACAGGTTCGAGGAACGGCCGTCCTTTGGACAAGTTATTTGTGTTCCACCACTGCAGAGAGCGATGTGTGCGGCTGTCCACCAACTCCAGATCTGCAAGTTGTCCTTGAGCCCGATTCCACTGATATGCATTTGAAGTTTTGCCTAAGGTACAATAAAAATGCAAGATGCCATCATGCCTATGAGTTGCAGGAACACTCTGGCTGGGAGAGAGTGTAGGGATTGAAATTTTGTGATGAGGGTTTGTATGCTGGCTATCCTGGCTGGACTGGGATATGCTAGAGCTGTGGAGGCGTTTATTGTGGCCCCCAGATATTGGTGTATATGAGAGGGCGGGAGATGAGACTTGGTGTAGCTGACCGTGAATCCCAAGCTGTGTAAAGTTTGGATGGTCTGGTAAGTATGTTGAACACATTGGTTGAATGACTTGGCTTTCATTAGCCAGTCGTTTAGATATTGGAAGACATGGATCTATTGTCTCGTCAGATGTGCTGCTACTACCGCAAGACATTTTGTGAATACTCTGGGTGCGGTGGTGACTCCAAATGGAAGGACTGTGAACGGATAGTGTTGTTCGTCCACTACCAACCTTAGACACTTCCTGTGAGCAGGATGTATGGGAATGTGGAAGTAAGCGTCCTTGAGATCTAGTGTGGCAAGGAAATCGCCTTGTTGCAGCAGCGGGAGCACTTGTTGGAGAGTAATCATATGAAAATGATCCGAGTGTATATATAGGTTGAGGGGTCTGAGGTCGAGTATCGGTCTTAAGAGTCCCATCCTTTTTGGGTATTAGGAAGTACACATGTTTTAGTGGCGTGAGATGATCTGTGGACATTGGACTCTGCTTGGGTGGTATGTGTGGGGGCTAGCTGTAAGTTCCAGGCAGTAACCATACTGGATAATCTGTCTTTCCCACTTGTCTGTTGTGATGGAATTCTAGACAGGTAGGAACTGTGATAATCTTCCCCCGACCGGAGTAGAATGGTCTGGGAGAAGCAGAGGGAAGTCACTGTTTTGTAGTGGGGGAGGTGCGAGTGTTATTACCTCGGCCACTTCCTTTACTGTTATTCCTTCAGTATCCGCCTCTAAAATATCCTCTATTGGGGGATGTTTGTGTAGTAGCTTTAAACTAAGATGAGGTGTCTGCACCCATGTTTCTGGAGGCTCCTCTATAGCAGGAGCGACAAAAGGAGCCACGTGTCTGTGGAGACTAACGCTCCCATGGACTTGGCAGTCTCAGTGTGTTTTTTCATCTTTTCAAGTGCAGTGTCTACAGCCGGGCCAAAAACGGCTGGTTGAGGATGGTAGTCTGGACGTCCTGCTTAAAGTCTGAAATGTGCAGCCAGGCATGTTGTCTAAGGAGTACACTGGTATTGATGGATCTAGAGGCAGTGTCTGCCACGTCAAGAGCACATTTATTTGACGCGTTTGAAAGTAGCTTACCCTCTAGGATGAGATCATTTGCCTGGGTTTTATATTGGTCAGGAAAATGTAATAGGGTTTCCAGTTGGTCATAGTGGGCCCTATCATATCTAGCCAGCAGTGCTTGCGTGTTGGCTATGCGCCAGAGATTGGCTGCCTGCGCAGCTACCCTCTTGCCAGAAGCGTCTAGTAATTTGGATTCTCGATCAGGGGGTGGCTCATCCCCAGAGGTTTGTGAGTTGCCGCACTTTCTAGCGTTGGAAACTAGTAGAGAATCCAAAAGGCAGCTGTCCCTTAATGTAAGCATGGTCTTCAGGGGCAGGTCTATATTTTTTATGGATTCTAGGGTTAAGAATCCTGGCACGTACAGGATCTTTGAACACTTCAGGGGCTTGCTTAATGACTCCCTTGATCATTGGCAATATTTGCACTGTCTTTTGGGACTGTTCGAATGTATCCAAAAGGAAGTCTTCCTCTGCTGTGTGAGTGTATTGTGACACCGTGATAAACTGCAGCCCTATTAAGCAGTTGTCCAAAACCAATATTGTCGTCTGGGGGAGATGTTTTGAGGGGTATGGCGGGGGGCTTGGAAGGTCTGGTAGATCTGTTGGGACAGGGAACTCCCAGTCATCTTGTAGTGGGTCGTCTGGATCTGTGAACTGGTCATTTGGGTCACCCCCCACCCCTTGGTCATCACCTGGAGGTGCTGTATGTGGTGAAGTTACAGGCAGAGGTGGTGTAACAGATTTAGGGAGAGGAGGTGGGTTAGAAGGAAGTACAGGAGAAGGAGGCATAGGTGATGTAGCAGAGTCCTTTTTCACAAGCACTGAGTGGCAGGTGCTGTGTCTAACTTCCTCTTTTTTTTACATGGTACAGCTGTGACATGTCCTGTTTTAGGATTAATATAAATCTTTTTCGGCCTTGGATCGACAGGATCCAGGTGAAAAAGTTCCTCTTCCTCGGGAACCGCCTTCGGTGTCGATGTTTTCGGTTCCGAGCGTGGCTGGTGTTGATTTTTATGGTCTTTTGCCTTAGGAGGCGTGGTAGAGTCCTTAGGCTTGTCTTGGTTCCGAGGGTCTTGGTTTTGGAGCTAAAGCGGGATCTTTATACTTGGCGTTCGAAGCCGGCTTATCCACGGACCTCGATTTTTTCGGGGCCCGATTTGTCTCTGGAGGTGGAAGGCGTCAGAACCGATTTCGGATCAGAGTGTTCCTGTGGCTTCGGTGCCGAAGGCACCGGCGGGAGGATTATGGGAGGTTTGCTCGGTCCCGAGCTACCGGAAGGCTTGTCTTTTTTCTTTGGAACCAGGCCCGGAGGCGGGGCTTCTAAAGTGTGTTTTCGGTCGCGACTGGGGCCAAAAGGCAAAGTCTTGACCAGTGCCTTCGGTTTTGGTGGTGGGGTAGGGGCAGTAGTACTAACTCGTTGACCAGGAGTGATGGGGTCGCCCGAGTTGTCTGCCTCAGACACAATTTTGAGATCTTCAGAATCTTCTTCTGGGAAATCCAGGCCTTCGAAGATGTCCTCTGGTTCCGGAACTGACCTCTATTTGCAATGATGTGACATCGAGCCCTTCGATCTCGAATAGTCTTCTTCGATACAAGGCTGGACAGCTGGACTCGTCGTGTTCAGGTGAGAGGCACAGGTTGCAGACCTTGTGATGGTCACTGTTTTTGGAATTTTGCTCCACACTGGGGGCATTTTTTGAATGGCAACCTTTCCATGAGCCGTAGGCCTTACGGTGTGGATAGGCCCAGCGGCCCGCGTCGACGACCGGAATCGAGCCGATTAAAGGCGCGAAGATGAAGATGTTCGAAGTCAACCTGGAGAGTTTGTGGAAGTTTTGAGCGTCAAAAAAGTTTGAAATGGAGATTTCGAACTTGAGCGCAAAAGTTGCATCTGAACCCAATAGCGGAAAAAAACAATTAAGGATGGAGTCGATGCCCATGCGCACTAACGTCCAAGGGAGAAGTCACCTATCTCGTGACTACAAAGACTTCTTCCAAGACAACAACAACGTGCAAGGATCCGAGCTCAACACCAGATGGCGATCTAATGCAAGTGTGTGATCTGCAGCTCATATGCCTCGAACATATTATTTAGCTATTTTATTTCTAGAACCAAGCCAGGCCTGGTGCAGGTAAGCGAAATAATACTTTGCGTTATTTTACAATTGAAATAGAACTGAAATGCAGTTGGATGCAATGAACAAGTTACTTACCTTCGGTAACGATATATCTGTAAGACACATTACACGTGTTCCTCACCTTAGAATTACCACCAGGCGTCAGACTGGATCCAAATAATTTTTCTTCAGCAGTACCCCTGCACGTCTGTAGGTGGCGTTGGTAGACTCCGCGAACGTCGTTATGATCACCAGACTGACATTGTGGCATCTACTTAGACGCCCCTGTGCGCGGACGGCAGTTCTTTACACGACATTCCACGCTAGAAGCACAGAGCCATGCAAGACACTGACCACTGGTGCATAAAACTAGGGCCCTGAAAGGAAGTCACTCACTCTAGAAGTCAGTTCGCAGAAAGGGGAGGATGAGTGGGGACGTAAGGAATCTATAACTTATATATGTCTCTTATAGATATATCATTATCGAAGGTAAGTAACTTGTTCATCTGAAAGACTATTAGTTATGGATTCCTTACCTTAGAATAGATACCCCAGCAATATTAACCCCAGGGGTGGGTCTGCGAACCAAGTTCACAACAGGAAGTCCTGAAGAACGGAGCGGCCAAAGAAGACAGTTTTAGGACTTGGCTATCCAGGCAGTAATGTTTGGTGAACATGTGCAATGAAGCCCATGTGGCTGTCAGGCAGATGTCATGAAGGGGGACTCCACGTCCCAAAGCAGTAGTGGCTGCCGTCGCCCTGGTGGAATGGGCGCGCAATCCTACTGGAGGTTCCTTCTTCGCCAAGGAATAACAAATTTTAATGCAAAGAACGACCCATCGAGAGATGGTTCGTTTTTGCACAGCCCGACCTTTCTTGGCACCCACATAGCCAACAAAGAGCTGATCATCCACCTGGAATGGTTTTGTGCGATCCAGGTAAAATGAGAGCGCACGTTTTGGATCCAGACAGTGGAACCTCTCCTTTTTAGAAGGATGCGGGCGGAAAGAAGGTGGACAAAGTGATGGTCTGTCCTATGTGGAAAGAGGTAACCACTTTGCGAAGAAAAGGCAGAGTTCGGAGAACAACCTGGTGTGGATAAACAGCAAGGAAAGGAGGCTTAGAAGAAAGAGCCTGAGGCTCACTCACCCTGCGAGCAGAGGTGATGGCCACCGGAAAAGCAATCTTTAAGGTCAAGAGTCTGAGAGGACAATTATGTAGTGGCTCAAAGGGAGCGCACATAAGTTAAGTCAGAACAAGGTTCAAGTTCCACTTGGGTATTACGAAAGGAATAGGAGGAAACAGGTGAGTAATGCCCTTAAGGAAACGATTTACAATAGGGGACTTGAAAAGAGAAGGCTGATCAGGAAGGCAAAGAAAGGCCGAAATATAGGCCTTGAGGGTGCCCAGAGTAGGAAGAGGAGAACCTCAGAAAGGGGGGCAGAAAGGGGATCCACAGCCTTTGCTGCGCACCATGCCGCAAATTTGTTCCATCTACAGGCGTATATTGTTTTATTAAAGGGACGCCTGGCTGCCAAGATAGAATTACAGACTTCAGGAGGAATGTCGAAGGCTGTCAACTGTTGCCACCTAATCTCCACGCAAGGAGGTGGAGGCTGGACAGGTTTGGGTGGAGGACCGTCCCCTCAAGTTGCGACAGAAGATCCTTACCGAAGGGGCAGTCTGATCGGAGGATCGATGGCCATGTCCAAGAGCTCAGGATACCAGACTCTTCTTGCCCAGTCAGGAGCCACAAGAATTACTTGGGCCCGGTTGTGCTTGATCTTCAGCACTCTGGGCAGAAGTGGTATAGGCGGAAAGGCATATAGAAGACCGCAACTCCACTCGCGACGAAAAGAGTCGCCTAGCGAGTGCCACCTTGGAAACTCCAACACGCAGAACTGCTGACATTGCGCGTTCTCTTTGGTGGCGAATAGATCTAACCAAGGCTCTCCCCACTGCTGAAAGAGACCCTGCACCACCTCCGAGTGAAGTCGCCATTCGGGATCTATCAAGCAGCGGCGTTCAGGAAACCTGCCAAGTGTTGAACTACCAGGAAGATGCCCTGATGTTGCAGCCATTGCCAGAGACGAAGGGCCTCCTGACAGAGGGTCCTCGACCCCACTCCACCCTGTTTGTTGCACGACCACATGGTGGTGGTGTAGTTCGTGAACACCTGCACTACTCTCCCTTTGACAGAAGGAAGGAATGCCTATATGTATAAAAAAGGATTCCCCTAATTACTTTTAGGCCCAAGAGGAGGGGAGAGAGTAAGTACAAAGGAAAAACCTGTAATCTGAACTTTCCAATTTTTCAATAGTAATCACTTATATATACACATTCCCCAAAGCAATATTACATTGCAAAAACAACTCTCCTCTTTTTATTTTATTTTTTTAACTAAACATTCATATAGTTTTTTACGTATGAATTATGTATTATTTTTAGATATTTTTATAAAAATATTTCCACATGGAATTAAATTCTGACAATCCATAAAATTGAGAAACAAGAGAATTTGCTCAACTTCTTAGTTTAGAAAAAAAGTTTAAAGAAACATTTGAAATACCCCCATAAAGAAAACCATCACACTGTCATTCTACTCATGTATACCATCAATCACACCACATAAAAGAATGGCTGAAAACCACATCTGATGTGAGATCCTGCTTGAATTCTAGTTTATAACTTTAGGAATCTTGTGTGAGAAAGTGCCATCTTTCTTGCATGGTATGCCCCCACTTTTTGCTAAATTGCTGAATGTACTTCGATTGAGTGTACCCTGGGTTCCTGCCAATCAGGTGCCCAGGGCCTATGTTCCTTCCTTAAACCACACAAACTCCAAATTGGCAAACCCTAGCCACATGTCAGCCCCTAGTAAATGGTACCCTAGGTACCCAGGGCCTTGTGGCCAGGGAAGGCCTCTAAGGGCTGCAGCACTCATTGTGCCACCCTCAGAGGCCCTGTACCCTTACACACACACTGCCCTTGCAGGCGGAGTGTCTGGGTGCAGGACAAAACAAAGAGTCGACATGGCACACATCACTGTGTACCATGCCCATCACCTACACTGCCAAGGCATATATCAGCCACCCCTCTAGCTGGGTGCATTACGCCTATGGTGTGGGCACAGGAGCAGGAGCCCTGTGCCCCTACAGTACCCGGGTCCATTCCTGGGCACTGTAAGTGCAGTGCTGTCATTTAAGAGTACATGGTGCTGAGAGCTTGTCAAACACGAGCTCCACAGCACCATATTGGCAACACTGAAGCCTGGGAAGTTTGGTATCAAACTTCTCAGCACATTGAACCCACACTGATGCCAGTGTAGGATTTAATGTACTAAGCACCCCAGAGGGCATCTTAGAGATGCCCCCTTACAGCTAACTTACAATCCACGTCTGCTCTGAGGCTGCCCAGGCTGCCACACAGCAGACACGTTGCTGGACCCCTGGGTGGGAGAGCCCCTGCTCTCCCAGGCCTGCAACAATGCACATCCTGGGTGAGGTGAGAAATCTCCTCCCCCAGGATGAGCAAAGGGAAGCTTCAAAGGCAGGCCGCCATTTGGAGTTTCCCCAGGCCACTGCAACCCCCCACTCTGGCGGGAAGCTTGGCCGGAAACCCCATACAAGGACAGGGGATGTGCCAGCCTGCCCACCCCACCCCTCAGGTGGGGGAGGCGAGGTGAAGCACATCTCCGGGCTCTCGCCATCTTGAAGATGGGAGGCCCTACCCTATCAGGATTAGGCTACTGCCCCCCTCCCACAGGAGAGAGGCAGGATAGGGGGTGTACCCACCACAGGACAAGGACCCATTGGTCCCTGGCCTTCACCTACCTGGAACGCCCCTAAATCTAGTATTTAGGGGCACCCTGAACCTTCCTTCCTTAGATTCCAGATAGAAAACTTCAAGAAGAGCAAGAAGAACAAGGACCTGCCCTGCAGCTGCTAAAAAGAGAAGAAGACACCAACTGCTTTGGCCCCAGCCCTACCGGCCTGTCGACTCTCGAACCTGCACCAGCGCGCCATCTCTCGTGGCCAGCAACCTCACCAACCCCGGAGGACCTGGCTCTAAGCCCCTGGGACTCCCACGAGTAGAGGCTCTACTCAAGAAACCTATTTCTAACCCCTGGCAGCAGCCCGGAACCGCGGACCCAACACACTCTGCACCAGCCAAGCCTGGCCAGTGCCGGAGTGGACAAAGACCCTGAGGACGACCCCACGGCGACTGTGACCCCGAGTCCGGCCCCCAAGGACCCCCCTCGACATCCCGGAAGAAGCCTGCAGCCTCAGAACCAAGTGCCACCCCAGCCGCGATCAACCAGAGGGTAAGATTCCAGACGTCAAAAGGCACCCCTGCACCCGGCGCCCTGCGGCACCCTGTGCCCAATCCCGGGGTACCCACCTAACCTACAACTACCCAACTTACCTCTCGAAGTGGTGGTGGCACCGGAAACCTCCTCGTCCCCGAGCCTGCAGCCTTTTTCCAAACCGGAACATTCCCATTGATTTCCATTGAGCGCCCGAAGGCTCAAAAGCACCCTGCACCCAGCCGCCCTAGTGGCCCTGGCAGTGCCCTCTCTACACTAACCTACTTCCCCATTTGCCCTGAGTAAGTGACCAGGAGCCCAGCTCCCACAGCCGCGTGGCTTGCCAGACAGCAGCCACCAACCAAGGCCCCCCTATCCCTCATAGGATAACATTGGGCCTAACTCTCTCTGCACCCGGCCGTCCTGAAACCGCTGAGGGTGAACCAACTGTACCTACCCGACACTGGGGGACCCCTGAGTCCATGCCCGGAATTTCAACTCTGCCAGTCGAGTACTTATCCTTAAACCGCTAACTTCATTTTCCTCATAGGGTAACATTGACTGGCTTTTTCTTCAAAAATCTTCTAAGTGTGAACTTTTCAAAACTGCAAAAATTCACCAAAAATCAGCCAAGTGACAAAAACGAATTTACTCACCTGCTCCTAGGTGAGCTCCCAGTGCTGGATCTTGGTGCCCAGCAATGACCCTGAAAAGTGTTCACAACTATACTTACCTCTAACTCATTTTTCTCCCATAGGAAACCATTGTCTGCTTTTCTGTGAAATTTCTTCTTAGTGTCTATTTTTGCAAATTTGAAATATTCTTTTAAAATCGTACCATTTCTGCAAACGGAATTACTTACCTGCTTTTGATAAGGACCCCAGTCCTGGGTCTAGGTACCCAGTCCTGGATTACTAAAGTAACGATAAAGTACTCTACCTGCAATTTGAATTTCTTGCCATAGAGATCCATTGAATGTTTTCTCTGAAATATTTTCTAAGTGCTAACTTTTGAAATAGCTAAATATTATTTAAAAATCATTACAGTTATTAAGTCGACTTTCATCACTTGATTCTGAATACTGACCCAAGGCTGGTTCTAGGAGCCAGACCTGGAATTCCAAAAGTAATCTGAAAAGTAATTTATTACAAATAACCTGAATTTACAATTGAGCTCAATGCATTGTTGTTTAGGAAATAGGATTGTTTATTGCAACCAACTGTGACTGTTTACACAAATTTATTGCTTAAGACAAAAGTATTTATATTCAACCTCTCATTCTGAGAAAGGAATATGCTACTTACCAGTATGCATCTGTTCTTGGCATGTAGAGCTGCAGAGTTGTACACTTAGCATAGATCGCCATCTGGTGTTGGGCCCGGATGTTTGCAGTTTGTTTTTCTTCTTGGACAGTCTTTGGAAGTCACGAGTTTGGTGACTCCTCCTTCGGTCCGTACTGCGCATGGGCTTCGGCTCCATCCTCAGATTGTTTTTCGCCAACAGGGAAATGATGGAGCGTAGTAATAACAGTGAGAAACCCATGTGTTGTATCTAAATAAGATGTACTGGAACGGATACAGGTAGCCGGGGAGGCGGGTGGGCGTGTACAACTCTGCAGCTCTACATGCCAAGAACAGATGCATACTGGTAAGTAGCATATTCCGTTCGAGGCATATGAGCTGCAGATTGTACACTTAGCATAGATTATATAGCAGTACGCAACCTTAGCGGCGACCACCGGTATCCGTTGCAGCTGTTTGAAAAAGTGTCTTTAGTACAGCCTGGCCCACCCTAGCTTGCTGCTTGGAATGCACATCTACACAGTAGTGTTTTGTGAAGGTGTGCGGTGTAGACCATGTGGCTGCTTTGCAGATGTCATCTAAGGGTATATTCCCTAGAAAAGCCATAGAAGCCCCTAACTTTCTTGTAGAGTGGGCTTTAGGAGGAACAGATAATGTTCTCTTTGCCTTTTGATAGCAAATTTGTATGCATTTTACAATCCACCTAGCTATCCCTGATTTCGAAATGGGGTTGCCTTTATGTGGTGGAGAGAAGGAAACTAACAATTGTTTAGTCTTCCTGAAGGGTTGCGTTCTTTGTATGTAGTATAGCAACGCCCTTTTCACATCAAGTGTGTGTAAGGCCCTTTCCGCAACAGATTGGGGTTGCGAAAAGAAGACAGGTAATTCCACTGATTGATTGAGATGGAAGGGGGAAATGACTTTGGGCTGAAACTTCGGATTTGTGCGAAGTATGACCTTGCTGTGATGCATTTGTATGTAGGGTTCCTGTATGGTGAACGCTTGTATTTCACCAACCCTTCTAAGGGAAGTGATAGCTACAAGGAAAGCTGTTTTCCAGGTGAGAAACTGTAGCTCACATTTGTGCATTGGTTCGAAGGGCGGACCCATTAGTCGTGTAAGAACTAAATTTAGATTCCATACAGGGAAAGGTGGTGCCCTGGGAGGAATTACTCGTTTAAGGCCTTCCATGAAGGCTTTAATAGCGGGCACTCTGAAGAGTGATAAATGCTGTCTGTTTTGTAGATAAGCAGCGATCGCTGCTAGGTGTAGGCGTATGGATGAATATGCCAGGTTACACCTGTGAAGATGGAGCAGATAGCATATGATGTGCTGTATGGATGCATCTAGAGGGTTGATTGTATTATTACGGCAGTAAATTACAAATCTTTTCCACTTTGCGGCATAGCATGCTCTAGTGGTAGGACGTCTGGCTTCCATGATGATGTTCATGCAATCAGGGGGAAGGTTAAGGTATCCGAATTCTAAGATTTCAGGAGCCAGATCGCCAGGTTGAGCTGAGCTGGGTCCGGGTGCCTGATTTCTCCATGGTTCTGGGTTAGGAGGCATGGGGATAGGTGCAGTTTTTGATGTGGTACCACTGATAGTTGTAGTAGCGTGGTGTACCACGGCTGCCTGGCCCACGTGGGAGCTACCAGAATGAGTGTGAGGGAGTGCTGTTGTAGCTTCCTGACCACTAATGGAATTAGTGGGAGAGGTGGAAAGGCGTATGCAAATCTGCCTGACCAGTTCATCCATATGGCATTGCCCTTGGACAATGGGTGTGGGTATCTGGCGGCGAAGCTTGGGCATTTTTTGTTTTCGTGGGTGGCGAAGAGGTCTATCTGAGGATGCCCCCACTGTTGGAAGAATGGGTGAAGAACTTGTGGATGCAGTTCCCATTCGTGTAGTTGTTGCGTTTGTCTGCTGAGCAGATCTGCCATGGTGTTTTGTACGCCTGGAACGTGCTGTGCCAGGAGAAAGATGTTTTGGGGAATTGCCCATCTCCATATGCTCTGGGCTAAGCGGGAGAGCTGGGGAGAGTGTGTCCCCCCCTGTTTTTGTATACAATACATCGCAGTCATGTTGTCTGTGCGAATGAGGACTGCTTTGCCCGAAATCTGTTTTTGGAAAGATTTTAGGGCTAGAAAGATCGCCAAGAGCTCCAGATGGTTGATGTGGAGCGATTTTTGCTGTGGCGTCCATAGACCTTGCATGGTGAGGTGAAGGAGGTGCGCTCCCCAGCCGGAGAGCGATGCGTCCGCTGTTAGAATCACCTGAGGAACCGGGTCCAGGAACGGCCGCCCTTTGGAAAGGTTTGTGGTGTTCCACCACTGCAGAGAGTGATGTGTGCGGCCGTCCACCAACACCAGATCCGTCAGCTGACCCTGGGCCTGGTTCCACTGTTGTGCTAGGCACTCTTGAAGTGGACGCATGTGGAGTCTTGCATGGGGCACTATGAAGATGCAAGACGCCATCATTCCTATGAGCTTCATAAACACTCTTGCTGGAAGAGAGTGTTGAGGAAGGAATGTTTTGCGTAAGGCTTGAATGCTTGTGATTCTGGCTGAGTTTGGATAGGCAATACCTTTGGAGGTGTCTATAGTGGCCCCGAGATATTGCTTTGTGTGAGATGGTATGAGGTGGGACTTTTGGTAGTTCACCGTGAAGCCTAGCTGGTGGAGCAGTTGGATGGTGCTGTTTGTATGTTGCACACATTGGTCGTAGGACGCGGCTTTTATCAGAAAGTCGTCTAGGTAAGGGAAGACGTGAATATGTTGACGTCTGAGGTGTGCTGCTACTACTGCTAGGCATTTGGTAAACACCTGTGGTGCGGTGGTGACCCCGAAGGGGAGAACCGTGAATTGGTAATGTTGCCCGTCCACCACGAACCTGAGGTATTTCCTGTGAGAGGGGTGTATTGGAATGTGAAAGTATGCGTCTTTCAGATCCAAGGTTGTGAGAAAGTCTCCCTGGCAGAGGAGTGGGAGGACTTGTTGTAGGGTGACCATGTGAAAATGGTCTGAATGTATGTAGGCATTTAGAGGCCGGAGGTCGAGAATGGGTCTGAGGGTCCCGTCTTTCTTTGGTATTAAGAAATATAGGGAGTAGACCCCTAGATTTTGTTGATTGACGGGGACCTGCTCTATAGCGTGTTTTTGGAGGAGTGAGAGTACCTCTTGTTTGAGCAGTGTGGAATGTTCTTGAGACATTGGACGGTGCCTTGGTGGGATATTGGGTGGGGTAGATGTTAGTTCGAGACAGTACCCTGACCGAATGATTTGGGTCACCCATTTGTCCGATGTTATGGACGCCCATGTGTGGATAAAGTCTTGTAGTCTGCCCCCGACCGGAGTGGGATGGTCTGGGGGGAGCGGAGGGGAGTCATTGTGCGGGTGGGGTGGCAGAACGGGTGTTGTTGGTTTTGCCCCTGCCCTTATTGTTGTTGCCTCTGTAACCACCCCTTTGATTGCCCTTTGAAAAGGTATTTTGAGGAGGGGACTTGTAGGAGGTAGAGGCGTTATCGGTGGAGGAGCCTCTGCCTGTGCCACGAAAGGACGAGCGTCGAAAGGAACGTTTAGAGGCTTGTGTTTGGAGTGCCCCCATAGACTTTGCTGTGTCTGTGTCCTTTTTCATCTTTTCCAACGCTTCGTCTACCTTTGGCCCAAAGAGAGTTTGCTGGTCAAAGGGGTGATTGAGTATGGACGCCTGGACTTCAGGCTTGAACCCTGAGATCCTGAGCCAGGCATGGCGACGAAGCAGGACACTTGTATTTATGGCTCTAGAAGCAGTGTCGGCTGCATCGAGGGCACACTTAATGGAGGTGTTTGTAATTAGTTTACCCTCCTGTATCAGGTCATGAGCCTTGCGCTTGTGTTTTTCTGGAAGGTGCTGCATAAGAGCCTCTAGTTCGTCATAGTGTGCTCGGTCATATCGCGCAAGCAGTGCTTGTGTGTTTGCAATGCGCCACATGTTTGCAGCTTGGGAGGCAGTGCGTTTACCAGACGCGTCCAGAAGTTTAGATTCCTTGTCTGGCGGTGGGGCTTCTCCTGAGGATTGGGAGTTAGCCCGCTTTCTAGCTGTGGAGACAACTAGGGAATCTAGGGGAGCAGGGCCCTTAATGTATGCAGGGTCTGTGGGTGCCGCTTTGTACTTCTTCTCTATTCTAGGGTTCAGTACTCTGGCCCTGACAGGGTCTTTGAACACCTCTGTAGCGTGCTTGGTGACACCCTTAAGCATGGGTAAAATAGAAGTGGATTTGTCTTGTATGTCAAATGTATCCAGTAGGAAGTCTTCTTCCACTGGTTCACTGTGCATGTCCACCCCATGGTAGTGTGCTGCTCTCTGCACTAAATGATGAAACCCTAAGGAGTCCTCTGGAGGAGACGGCCTGGATGGGTATAGGTCGTCCTGAGGTATATCAGGGTTATTGTAATCCTCCCATGGGTCTGGGGTCCCTGGTGGAGTGGGATCCATTGGGACGTCCGCCGGGTAATTGTCCGGGTCCCCGTCATCCGGATCTGGGGATGGGGCCGGATCGTAGTGAGGTGGAGGTGGCGGAGACCTGGGAGGGGGTGGAGGAGGTAGGGGAGGCGGTAGTGGGGAGGGCACTCTGAGGGGAGAAGTAGCAGAGTCCTTCCTTTTGGGTGGAGGAGGAGGAGCCGGAGTATCAAGGCGTCTTTTCTTGGTAATTAAAGTCAAAAGCCCAGTCTTTGGATCTTTGGACAGAGTCTTTTGTAGAGGGTCTGGTGTAAACAGAGCCAATGGTGCCGGATCGTCTGTCGGCACCGGTGATTTCGGAACCGAGGGTTTCGATGGTTTGTGTGCGCCATGCTTTCTTGAGGTCTCCGGGTGTTTCGGCGTCGAATGAGGTTTCGGCGCCGGGGCCGACAGATGTGTTTGTGTTTGGTCGGCACCGAGTGTCCAGGCTTCGGCACCGGTGGCTTCGGAGTCAAGCTGGATATTGCTTTCTTCGGTGCCGGATGCTGTTTTTCGGCACCGGGCGTCGGCTGGCTCGATCCCGAGCTGCCGTGAGACTTTGGAGGCTTCGACACCGGGCCCGTAGGTGGGGTGATAGAAGCTTTGGTTTTGGTTTTGCCCAGGCCGGCAGGCGAGGGAGTAACCGGAGTCTCTTTGGTTTTCGGCGCGGGGGTGGGAGGGGGCATAGTACTCACGGCCCGCTGCGCCGGTGTAACGTCCTCCACGTCGGAGTCGTCGGCCTCGGAAGCGCTGACGACGTCTTCCTCCTGCTCGGTGTGTGTTTGCCCCGAAGCTTCGGCGCCGTCTCCGAAGATGTCCGGTGGAGCTGCAGAGGATGAGTGCGCCATGGTGCGTCGAGCTCTTCGATCTCGGATGGTCTTCTTCGATCGAAAAGACTTGCAGGCGGGGCAGTCTCTAGCCTCGTGTTCTGGAGAGAGGCAAAGGTTACACACCTGATGGAGGTCGGTGTGGGGAAATTTAGACCCACATTTTGGGCACTTTTTGAACGGAGTCCTTTCCATCGGCCGGGACCGGAGTCGAGGAGGGCCCGAAGGCCGGTGCCGATGTACGGGATGGAGAAAGTGCCGCTTCGAGAGATGAAGATGATGATGAAGAAACTCGAAGAAACGAGGATTTTCCGTCGAGGCTGGAACCGTAGAAGTTCGAAGCCGGAGCACGAAGTATCACATCCGAGCCCGATGGCGGAAAAAAACAATCTGAGGATGGAGCCGAAGCCCATGCGCAGTACGGACCGAAGGAGGAGTCACCAAACTCGTGACTTCCAAAGACTGTCCAAGAAGAAAAACAAACTGCAAACATCCGGGCCCAACACCAGATGGCGATCTATGCTAAGTGTACAATCTGCAGCTCATATGCCTCGAACGTATATTTTTACCCCCTTTGTGGTTCTAAAAATAAAACAAGCATATATTTTATATATATATAAACCATTGGCCTAGAGTTCAGTTATTGAGTGTGTGAAACCATTTGCTGACTGAGTGTGTACAATAAATGCTTTACACTGTCCTCTGGTACTGCCTTACTGCTCGACCAAGCTACCACTTTTGAGAGTAAGGTCATACCTAACTTTGACCTCTATCAGCCTCTGGGGGACTGTGGACTCTGTACACCCTGTACCTATTAGGGAACAGTATATACAGAGCCACATTCTCACATCTTGAAAGAGCAAAAAACATTTTAATCAGTACATTAGCAAATGATTCTAATATGGATCTTCCAGATGTGTGATCACTGCCTTCAGTGCAAGACTAATCGCCGGAGTGATGTGGAGCCCGGACTCCGCCGGAGACTAGAGGCCTCTGATCTCCGCCTCCCCCATGTGGCCGCCGCACCACAGAAGTAATGCATCTGTCACCACTGTGAACTCTGGTTGGGGAAGGGAGAGGGATCTGCCATTGACCGAATCCTGATTCGTTAGCCACCACTGCAATTGGTGTGCAGTTCTCTCCGAGATCTCGATGCAAGAAAGATTCCCCTGATGCTGTGCCCACTGGAACTTCAGGCTCCACTGCAGAGCCCGCATATGCCACCTGGCATGAGCCACCAGCAGGATGCAGGCGGCCATGAGGCCCAGCTGGCTCAGGGTCATTCTGACCGAAACCCAGGATAGAGACTGAAAGATCATAGCCCGAATATCCCGGACTCGCTCTTCAGGAGGATAAGCCCGAAACTGCGCTGTATCCAGAACCACCCCGATGAAAAGGAGCTTCTGAGAGGGAATCAAGTGTGACTTTGGCACGTTGATAGTGAACCCCAGCAAATGCATGAGATCCGCCATAATCTGGAGGTGGCAGATGACAGCCTGGGGTGAACTCGCCTTCAATAGCCAGTCGTCGAGATAGGGGAAGACTGGAACCCCTGATCTGCGCAGATGAGCTGCGACCATCGCCATTACTTTCGCTAACACCCGAGGGGCACTGGTAAGGGCAAAGGGGAGCACGGTAAACTGTAAATGATCGTGGCCTACAATGAACCGTAGGTAAAGTCGGTGGGCAGGCAGGACGGGGATGTGAAAATAGGCATCCTGCAAGTCCAACGCTACCATCTAGTCTCCAGGGTCGAGGGAAGACAGAACCTGAGCCAATGTCAACATTGTGAACTTCATGAGGAAGCAGTTGACGTCCCTGAGATCTAAGATAGGACGCAGGCCTTTGTCCTTCTTGGGGACCAGAAAGTAGTGGGAGTAACCACCAAGACCTACTTTTGGGGCAGGAAGAACACAATAGCTCCCTTGGCCAAGAGCTGCAACTTCCTCGCAGAGAAGGGCCAAGTGATCCTCCGATATGCGATTGAGCGTATGTGGCATGGGTGGAGGGGTAGTCTCGAAGGGGAGAGAGTAGCTCCTTCGGACTATCTGCAAAACATACCTTTCCGACATGATGGTTTGCCAGTGGGGGAGGTGATGGCGGGTCCTGCCGCCCACTGGCAACTGATGGCCCTGAAAGGTCGGACTAGGAGGGTTTGGAGGCTGCTGCAGAGGGGGCACTGGTGGACTGGCCTGCCCGCTGGCCCCCGGACCCATGACGCTGGGTCCCACGTACCGGGCCGTGCAGAGGCTGGGCAGCTTGAGCAGGCCTGTGTCTCTGGACAGAACGTGGTGGGGCACCCCTTCCGTAGCCACGAAAGGGTCGAAAACCAGACTGTGCGGGGCGAGAGGTGGTAGCGAGGCCTAAGGATCTGGCCGTAGCCCTAGAATCCTTAAAGCGCTTGAGCACGATGTCTGCTTTTTCGCCAAACAAGCAACGGCCATCAAAGGGCAATCCAAAAAAGTCGTCTGGACATCGCCCGAAAAGCTAGAGGAACTCAGCCAGGTGTATCGTCTCAGGGCTACTGGTGTTCAAATCGTCCTGCCTAGAGAGTAGGCGGTGTCCAGCCCACACTTTCGCTGCATATCTACCCTCAGCAACCTCACGGGAGAGAACGGCCCGGGCCTCCTCTGGGCACTGTGGCAGCACCTGCGCAACAGTGTCCCGCACAGTGTGGGTGTAATGGCCCAAGAGACATGCGGTGTTCACCGACCACAGTCCTAAGTTGGCAGAAGAAAACCTCTTCCCAAAATGATCCAGTTTCTTGGATTCCCTATCTGGGGGGAACAGTAGGGAACGTGCCTTTTGACGTTGAGGCTTGGACTACCAAGTTCTCAGGGGTAGGGTGTTGGGAGAGGAAAGTGGGGTTGTCCGGGGCCGGGCGGTGGCGTCGGGCAATCATCCTATCCACAGGAGCCCCTGTGCTGGGTTTGGACCAGGTGCCCAGAAGGATGTCTGTGAGGGCCTCATTGAAATGCAGTAGGGGCTCCGAAGAGGCTGCTGCTGGTTGAAGCACCTCAGTCAGGAGGTTAGTCCGGACTGCCACCGTAGGTAGCTCAAGGTCCAAGGCCTCAGCCACCCTATGCAACACCACAGCATAGGAGGCTCCCTCTTCTGTAGCCACAGTAGGGGGAGGAAGCATACCAAGGTCTGGGGATGTATCCAGACCACTGGCCTCACCCAGTTCCTTTCTACAGTCTAGCTCTTCCAACTGGTCTGCTAGGGGGTCAATAGACCCTTCCCAGACTTCCTCACCCTCCTCTGGCTGCCACTCAGGGCGATAAGGAACTTCAGGATGGAACAGACGTACAAAAGTACCAGTCGCAGCCGGTACCGGCTCCGTGTCCATGTAGAGGGAGAGGCCGGGGTCGACACCGGATTGGGACACAACCGGTGTCGGAAGGGGCGGAGGTGTCACCAATGGATTCGATGCCGGAGGTGTCGCAAGGTTGACCGGCACCAATCCGGATCCAGGCCTGGATCCCTGGGGGCCCTGCCGCGCAGGGGCCGAAGCTACCAGCATCGACGGCCTAGAACCCCCAGCCGAGTCCACGGGGCTAGAAAGGAGTGCCGGCGGAGTCAGGCTACCCAAATAGAGTGGAGGGCTTTGTAAAAGCTACAAAGTTGGACAGGGTTCGCTCTGGCTCCCGGAAAGGGAGGGAAGCTCGGAGCCGACCCTCCACAGGTGGAGCCGGACTACCTTCCGCATTCCACGTCGGCCGACAAACTGGGAGAAGACGAAGAGCGACGGCACTTCTTCGCCTTCTTCTTGTGCTTCGACTTAACCGAAGACTTAGAAGAGGAGTGATGGTGACTACGCGACTGGTCCCGTGCCCTCCCTCTCGATCGCGGCCTCGAGCGGCGCAGAGCTGACTGCCGAGCCTCGAGAAACTTTCAGGACCGGTCCCGCAAAGACTTCTGTTTCATTGCCCAGCAGTCAGAGCACGACTTCAGGTCGTGGTCGCGCTCCAAGCACCAGAGGCACACGAGATGTGGGTCAGTGACCGACATCAACTTGACAGTTGAAGCCAGTCCATTGAGGTGACATTCCTTGCACCAGGAGTCGAACGACAAAAAAGAAGTCAACAAAAAGTCAAAAAAACTCTAGTCAAACAAGACTAAGGGTACCACTCTCTCCGGATCGGCGATGGCTGATGTGGAAAAAGAACGGACGTCAGTGCGCAGGGGCGGCGTCTAAGTAGATACCCCGGTGTCATTCCGGCGATCACGCCGCCAATGACGAATGCGGCGTCTAACGACACGCAGGGGTACTGCTGAAGAAAAATTCTCCGGATCCAATCTGATGCCTGGGGGTAATTCTAAGGTATGGAATCCATAACTAATAGTCTTTCAGATTGGTTTGTTTACAGGTAAGTCAGTCAAAATTAGTTACTTTTGAGATGACTTTGTATGTTACTTTTCAGATTATTTTTCAAGTTTTTTTTTCTACCAAGTGCGATATGCCTAGATATCACACTGGAACATTTCCTAGACATTCAGTTTTTGTACATTTGTAGTTTTTCAAAGTTTCATACAAACCAACTCCACACTTAAAAGAATTTTCAAAGACAAGCAGTCAATGCAATCCTATGGGATGGGAGGAAGGAATATGCTACTTACCAGTATGCATCTGTTCTTGGCATGTAGAGCTGCAGAGTTGTACACTTAGCATAGATCGCCATCTGGTGTTGGGCCCGGATGTTTGCAGTTTGTTTTTCTTCTTGGACAGTCTTTGGAAGTCACAAGTTTGGTGACTCCTCCTTCGGTCCGTACTGCGCATGGGCTTCGGCTCCATCCTCAGATTGTTTTTCGCCAACAGGGAAATGATGGAGCTTAGAAATAACAGTGAGAAACCCATGTGTGTTGTATCTAAATAAGATGTACTGGAACGGATACAGGTAGCCGGGGAGGCGGGTGGGCGTGTACAACTCTGCAGCTCTACATGCCAAGAACAGATGCATACTGGTAAGTAGCATATTCCGTTCGAGGCATATGAGCTGCAGATTGTACACTTAGCATAGATTATATAGCAGTACCCAACCTTAGCGGCGACCACCGGTATCCGTTGCAGTGGTTTGAAAAAGTGTCTTTAGTACAGCCTGGCCCACTCTAGCTTGCTGCTTGGAATGCACATCTACACAGTAATGTTTTGTGAAGGTGTGCGGTGTAGACCATGTGGCTGCTTTGCAGATGTCATCTAAGGGTATATTCCCTAGAAAAGCCATAGAAGCCCCTAACTTTCTTGTAGAATGGGCTTTAGGCGGAACAGATAATGTTCTTTTTGCCTTTTGATAGCAAATTTGTATGCATTTTACAATCCACCTAGCTATCCCTGATTTAGAAATGGGGTTGCCTTTATGTGGTGGAGAGAAGGAAACGAACAATTGTTTAGTCTTCCTGAAGGGTTGCGTTCTTTGTATGTAGTATAGCAAAGCCCTTTTCACATCGAGTGTGTGTAAGGCCCTTTCTGCAACAGATTGAGGTTGCGAGAAGACAGGTAATTCCACCGATTGATTGAGATGGAAGGGGGAAATGACCTTGGGCAGAAACTTCGGATTTGTGCGAAGTATGACCTTGCTGTGATGTATTTGTATGAAGGGTTCCTGTATAGTGAACGCTTGTATTTCACCAACCCTTCTAAGGGAAGTGATAGCTACGAGAAAAGCTGTTTTCCAGGTGAGAAACTGTAG
Source organism: Triturus cristatus (assembly GCF_964204655.1). NCBI lineage: Eukaryota > Metazoa > Chordata > Amphibia > Caudata > Salamandridae > Triturus > Triturus cristatus. Next base: position 71,072,568 of record NC_140585.1, on the reverse strand, counting down.
CTCGCATTTATGCATTGGTTCGAAGGGCGGACCCATTAGTCGTGTAAGAACTAAATTTAAATTCCATACAGAGGAAGGTGGTGCCCTGGGAGGAATTACTCGTGTAAGGCCTTCCATGAAGGCTTTAATAGCGGGCACTCTGAACAGTGATAAATGCTGTCTGTTTTGTAGATAAGCAGCGATCGCTGCTAGGTGTAGGCGTATGGATGAATATGCCAGGTTACACCTGTGAAGATGGAGCAGATAGCATATGATGTGCTGTATGGATGCATCTAAAGGGTTGTATTGTTACGGCAGTAAATTACAAATCTTTTCCACTTTGCGGCATAGCATGCTCTAGTGGTAGGACGTCTGGCTTCCATGATGATGTTCATGCAATCAGGGGGAAGGTTAAGGTATCCGAATTCTAAGATTTCAGGAGCCAGATCGCCAGGTTGAGCTGAGCTGGGTCCGGGTGCCTGATTTCTCCATGGTTCTGGGTTAGGAGGCATGGGGATAGGTGCAGTTTTTGATGTGGTACCACCGATAGTTGTAGTAGCGTGGTGTACCACGGCTGCCTGGCCCACGTTGGAGCTACTAGAATGAGTGTGAGGGAGTGTTGTTGTAGCTTCCTTACCACTAATGGAATTAGTGGGAGAGGTGGAATGGCGTATGCAAATCTGCCTGACCAGTTCATCCATATCGCATTGCCCTTGGACAATGGGTGTGGGTATCTGGCGGCGAAGCTTGGGCATTTTTTGTTTTCGTGGGTGGCGAAGAGGTCTATCTGAGGATGCCCCCACTGTTGGAAGAATGGGTGAAGAACTTGTGGATGCAGTTCCCATTCGTGTAGTTGTTGCGTTTGTCTGCTGAGCAGATCTGCCATGGTGTTTTGTACGCCTGGAACGTGCTGTGCCAGGAGAAAGATGTTTTGGGGAATTGCCCATCTCCATATGCTCTGGGCTAAGCGGGAGAGCTGGGGAGAGTGTCCCCCCCCCCCCTGTTTTTGGATATAATACATTGCAGTCATGTTGTCTGTGCGAATGAGGACTGCTTTGCCCGAAATCTGTTTTTGGAAAGATTTTAGGGCTAGAAAGATCGCCAAGAGCTCCAGATGGTTGATGTGGAGCGATTTTTGCTGTGGCGTCCATAGACCTTGCATTGTGAGGTGTAGGAGGTGCGCTCCCCAGCCGGAGAGCGATGCGTCCGCTGTTAGAATCACCTGAGGAACCGGGTCCAGGAACGGCCGCCCTTTGGAAAGGTTTGTGGTGTTCCACCACTGCAGAGAGTGATGTGTGCGGCCGTCCACCAACACCAGATCCGTCAGCTGACCCTGGGCCTGGTTGCACTGTTGTGCTAGGCACTCTTGAAGTGGACGCATGTGGAGTCTTGCATGGGGCACTATGAAGATGCAAGACGCCATCATTCCTATGAGCTTCATAAACACTCTTGCTGGAAGAGAGTGTTGGGGAAGGAATGTTTTGCGTAAGGCTTGAATGCTTGTGATTCTGGCTGAGTTTGGATAGGCAATACCTTTGGAGGTGTCTATAGTGGCCCCGAGATATTGCTTTGTGTGAGATGGTATGAGGTGGGACTTTTGGTAGTTCACCGTGAAGCCTAGCTGGTGGAGCAGTTGGATGGTGCTGTTTGTATGTTGCACACATTGGTGGTAGGACGCGGCTTTTATCAGCCAGTCGTCTAAGTAAGGGAAGACGTGAATATGTGGACGTCTGAAGTGTGCTGCTACTACCGCTAGGCATTTGGTAAACACCCGTGGTGCGGTGGTGACCCCGAAGGGGAGAACCGTGAATTGGTAATGTTGCCCGTCCACCACGAACCTGAGGTATTTCCTGAGAGGGGTGTATTGGAACGTGAAAGTATGCGTCTTTCAGATCCAAGGTTGTGAGAAAGTGTCCCTGACAGAGGAGCGGGAGGACTTGTTGTAGGGTGACCATGTGGAAATGGTCTGAATGTATGTAGGCATTTAGAGGCCGGAGGTCCAGAATGGGCCTGAGGGTCCCGTCTTTCTTTGGTATTAAGAAATATAGGGAGTAAACCCCTAGATTTTGCTGATCGACGGGGACCTGCTCTATAGCGTGTTTTTGGAGGAGGAGGAGTACCTCCTGTTTGAGCAGTGTGGAATGTTCTTGAGACATTGGACGGTGCCTTGGTGGGATATTGGGTGGGGTAGATGTTAGCTCGAGACAGTACCCTGACCGAATGATTTGGGTCACCCATTTGTCCGATGTTATGGACTCCCATGCGTGGATAAAGTTTTGTAGTCTGCCCCCGACCGGAGTGGAATGGTCTGGGGGGAGCGGAGGGAAGTCATTGTGTGGGCGGGGTGGCAGAACGGGTGGTGTTAGTTTTGCCCGTGCCCTTATTGTTGTTGCCTCTGTAACCACCCCTTTGGTTGCCCTTTGAAAAGGTATTTTGAGGAGGGGACTTGTAGGAGGTAGAGGTGCTATCGGTGGAGAAGCCTCTGCCTGTGCCACGAAAGGAGGAGCGTCGAAAGGAACGTTTAGAGGCTTGTGTTTGGAGTGCCCCCATAGACTTTGCTGTGTCTGTGTCCTTTTTCATCTTTTCCAACGCTTCCTCTACCTTTGGCCCAAAGAGAGTTTGTTGGTCAAAGGGGTGATTGAGTATGGACGCCTGGACTTCAGGCTTGAACCCTGAGATCCTGAGCCAGGCATGGCGACGAAGCAGGACACTGGTATTTATGGTTCTAGAAGCAGTGTCGGCTGCATCGAGGGCACACTTAATGGAGGTGTTTGTAATTAGTTTACCCTCCTGTATTAGTTCATGAGCTCTACGCTTGTGTTTCTCGGGAAGGTGCTGCATAAGAGCCTCAAGTTCGTCGTAGTGTGCTCTGTCATAGCGCGCAAGTAGCGCTTGTGTGTTTGCAATGCGCCACATGTTTGCAGCTTGAGAGGCGGTGCGTTTGCCAGACGCGTCTAGGAGTTTGGATTCCTTGTCTGGCGGTGGGGCTTCTACTGAGGACTGTGAGTTAGCCCGCTTTCTAGCTGTAGAGACAACTAGGGAATCTAAGGGAGCAGGGCCCTTAATGTATGCAGGGTCTGTGGGTGCCGCCTTGTACTTTTTCTCTATTCTAGGGTTTAGTACCCTGGCCCTGACAGGGTCTTTGAACACCTCTGCGGCATGCTTGGTGACACCCTTAAGCATGGGTAAAATAGATGTGGATTTGTCTTGTATGTCAAATGTGTCCAGTAAGAAGTCGTCTTCCACTGGTTCAGTGTGCATGTCCACCCCATGGTAGTGTGCTGCTCTCTGCACTAAATGATGAAACCCTAAGGAGTCCTCTGGAGGAGACGGCCTGGATGGGTATAGGTCGTCCTGAGGTATATCGGGTATATCAGGGTTATTGTAATCCTCCCATGGGTCTGGGGTCCCCGGTGGAGTGGGATCCATTGGGGCGTCCGCAGGGTAATTGTCCGGGTCCCCGTCGTCCGGATCTGGGGACGGGGTCGGAGAGTAATGAGGTAAAGGTGGCGGAGACCTGGGAGGGGGAGGGGGTGGAAGAGGTGGAGGAGGCAGGGGAGGAGGTAGTGGGGAGGGCACTCTGAGGGGAGAAGTAGCAGAGTCCTTCCGTTTGGGCGGTGGAGGAGGAGCCGGAGTATCAAGGCGTCTTTTCTTGATAATTAAAGTCAATAGCCCAGTCTTTGGATCTTTGGACAGAGTCTTTTGTAAAGGGTCTGGTGTAAACAGAGCCAATGGTGCCGAATCATCCGTCGGCACCGGTGATTTCGGAACCGAGGGCTTCGATGGTTTCTGTACGCCATGCTTTTTGGGGGCCTCCGGTTTTTTCGGCGTCGAGGGAGTTTTCGGCGCCGGAGCGTCGGTGCCGACTGATTTGTGTTTGTGTTTGGTCGGCGCCGAGAGTCCAGGCTTCGGCACCGGTGGCTTCGGAGTCGAGCTGGATATTACTTTCTTCGGTGCCGGATGCTGTTTTTCGGCACCGGGCGTCGGCTGGCTCGATTCCGAGCTGCCGTGAGACTTTGGAGGCTTCGACACCGGGCCCGAAGGTGGGATGATAGAAGCTTTGGTCTTGGTTTTGCCCAGGCCAGCTGGCGAGGGTGTAACCGGAGTCTCTTTGGTTTTGGGCGCGGGGGTGGGAGGGGGCACAGTACTCACGACCCGCTGCGCCGGTGTGATGTCCTCCACGTCGGAGTCGTCGGCCTCGGAAGCGCTGACGACGTCTTCCTCCTGCTCGGTGTGTATTTGCCCCGAAGCTTCGGCGCCGTCTCCGAAGATGTCCGGTGGAGCTGCAGACGATGAGTGCGCCATGGTGCGTCGAGCTTTTCGATCCCGGATGGTCTTCTTCGATCGAAAAGACTTACAGGCGGGGCAGTCTCTGGCCTCGTGTTCTGGAGAGAGGCAAAGATTACACACCTGATGGAGGTCGGTGTGGGGAAATTTAGACCCACATTTTGGGCACTTTTTGAACGGAGTCCTTTCCATCGGCCGGGACCGGAGTCGAGGAGGGCCCGAAGGCCGGTGCCGATGTACGGGATGGAGAAAGTGCCGCTTCGAGAGATGAAGATGATAATGAAGAAACTCGAAGAAACGAGGATTTTCCGTCGAGGCTGGAACCGTAGAAGTTCGAAGCCGGAGCACGAAGTATCACATCCGAGCCCGATGGCGGAAAAAAATCTGGGGATGGAGCCGAAGCCCATGAGCAGTACGGACCGAAGGAGGAGTCACCAAACTCGTGACTTCCAAAGACTGTCCAAGAAGAAAAACAAACTGCAAACATCCGGGCCCAACACCAGATGGCGATCTATGCTAAGTGTACAATCTGCAGCTCATATGCCTCGAACATTAAGTTACCGGTTTGCAGGTAAGTACTTGGTTGTGGAAGTTGGGTTTCTGGGGTTAGAACCAGGGTTCCCCAGGGTCAAGGATGCACTCTCAATGCACGCTCAGCGGTACTAGGGCGGCTGGCTGCAGAGTGCTGAGGCCCAATGTTTTCCAATGGGGGATAGGGAGCCTCTGGTTAGTGGCTGCTTACGAGCAGACCACAAGGTTGTGGGAGCAAAGCTCCTGGACTTAAGCTCAGGGTAAAGGGGGATTCGAGTTAGCACACAAGATGCACACACATCGGCCCTGGGTTGGCTGGGTGCAGGGCGCTGTTTTGGCGTTGGGTGCCCTGTTTTCAGTGGGGATTGCGGGTTTTGGTATTTGGCTGCAGGCTCGGTCCAGGAAGACTTCTGTGAGGAATCAACAGCTGGGCAGGTAAGTTGGAGGGCTCAGGAACATAGGTGCATCTCGGGTTCTCTTCTGCAGGGTAGCTGGATGCAGGATTGTCTTTTGAAGTCGGATTTCACCTTATCGGGCCACATGCGGTTGGGGGGTTCTCCTTTCAGGGCTGCAGGTGACATAAGGGAGTCCTGGAAGGGGTCAGCCCCACAGTGGACTCTGAAGCGCTGGTGGGGACCTCGCTGGGACCAGTCGGCCACTGACTTGGGCAGTAGTAGTCAGGTGCAGTGGTGGTTACAGGAGACTGGTTTCTTTGTCCTCAGAAGGCTCCCATCACAGGCTGGTCAGTTTTCAGGGGGAATCAGTGTGGGTTTATTATGCTGAAAGGTTTGCTACCAAACTTCCCAGAGTTCAGGAAAGCCATTATGGTGCTGTGGAGTTCGTAATGACAGCTCCCAGACCATATGCTCTTTATGGCTTTGTTGCACTTACAATGTCTAAGAATGGACTTAGAAACTGTAGGGGTACAGTACTCATGCAACTGTACCCTCACCAGTGGTATAGTGCACCCAGCTAAAGTGGTGTCTTACCTATACTATAGGCAGTGGGTTGCTGGCCTGGCACAGAGGAATGCGTGCCATGTCGACTCTTCACATTGCTCTGCAACTAAACACACAGCCTGCAAAGGCTGTGTGTGTGTGTGTGTGTGTGTGTGTGTGTGTGTATGTTAAGGTACAGGACTTCTGAGGGGGGCGCAATATGTGCTGCAGCCTTTAGAGGCCTTCCCTGGTACCTTTTACAAGGTACTTGCATGTGGCCAGAGAGGAATGTTCTTTAGTTGAGGTACGCTGTGTCCTCAGTGGATCGTGTAATCTCTCTCTTTTTTCATTCATTATCAGACAGGAATTATCAATTTAAGGTGTCTATTTGAACGTTGTACAAGTTATTTTTGTATCTGTTTTGTCCTGATTCAAACCATATAGTTTCATTCTTTGTGAGCATTGTATGTAAATTGTTTAAAAATATGGTGCATATGTATATTAATCATTGGAATGTAACCACTTTCTTATATGTTGTTCTTATATATATTTTTTTTTCAGTGTCAGCACAATAGACGGTTTTCTTGATGACGGCAGTTATGCCGAAACGCGCGTAGTCCCCATCTACCGCATTGTTTTTATTATTTACATGTCTATTTAGTTTTTCTGTTATCTGATTTTTGATATCAATACATATATATTGTTTGTATTTTCTTTCATCTATTTCTGAATTAACCTTATTGTATTTTGTTTGCTGACTTGTACATATTGTTATATATTTAAGTGCTATACGCTATATCAAACTCCGATTGAATAATATACAAAAAGAATATCAAATGAAGAAATAAAAGTATTTTTCTGATCAAGGTTTTGGTCTATATGATTAGCACTTTAGTGGTTACATCTCATGATTAATTTTGTATATATATTATTTTGTATATTTATCCACTTGTTCTAGTTCTTTACCTACATGTGGCCAGAGAGGTGCCAATTGGGGGTACAAAGGTACAGTTTTGGGAAAGAACACAGGCTCTGGGAACCTAATTGGCAGGGACTCCGGGCACATCAAGTCAAAGTGCATCAGAAATCTGGCAAAAAAGCGGGGGTTTACTGTAACAGAAAACCCAGCTTACGACACAGTGAGAAGAGCAAGATGTCACTTCCAACGCCCCAGAGGACGTGTGTATAATGGTCATAGGCATAAAGAGTTCAATGACCCCTGGGCCTAACTGGGGAAAGAAACATACTTGTCTAAATTAATATTTTTGGACTCCCTACTAGAGGAGCAGTAGGGAAAGCATTAGTGATCACTGTGCTCGGCTGAACAATGAGACTCTCCCGAGTTCCATCATGAAGGGCCCGTTTCCCATGTGCAGATATGTGGTCAAGAACAGTTGAGTGGCTCATAGGTGATGCAGAAGGAGTAGTTTCTTTTCTGTAACTCCAGTTCTGTAGTAGGGGTATCTCTGTTATAGTCATAATCTAGGGAATAGTCCCGCCCATGTGCGTGGACCCCGGAGCAATAACAAATAATCTCTAAAAGGTGACAAATCATGCAGACCTGCATACACCTTTAAGAGAGAATTTAATTTAAAGACAGATAATGCAGCCTATACCCACAGGCTACACTGTCCAGTACTTCAACTAGAATTCCACCAACATCCACAAACAGCCCTGCCTGTCTAGTTTTTCTCCACAAAGGAAAAAACCCTGCCTCTACCAGCAAAAGCCTCTGGAATGATAGAGAGGAAGGAGAGGACAGACAAGCTCCATAGGCTGCCATTATGTGGCTTGGAACAGGATACTGTGCCTTTAAGAAAACTTTCCAGTTTTCCAGAACTTTCCCCAGTATCCCAGAATGCCCAGCAGGTCCCATTTACTTTCAGTTCTTTTTGAAGGCGTAGCACGCCAGACCTGTAGCATTCTACATATGAATAAGTATCTCTCCACCGGGGAGGAGGGCGGGCGCTTATGACTATAACAGAGATACCCCTACTACAGAACTGGAGTTACAGAAAAGAAACTACTCCTTCTGTAGTAGGGGATCTCTGTGTATAGTCATAATCTAGTGAATAGAATGGCAAGCCCATCCCCACAAAACAAAAGCGGTGGAGAACACACAAGACACTACCACTACTGTGCGAACAAATTTCGCAGCGAAGCCTGCCCAACCTGAGCATCTGCCCTGGCATCCGTGTCCAGACAGTAATGCGCAGCAAAGGTATGGACCGACTTCCAAGTGGCCGCCTTACAGATTTCCGCAATCGGAACATTACGCAGCAAAGCCGTCGTGGCAGCTTTGCCCCTGGTGGAATGAGCCTTAGGTTTACCCCCTAAGGTCTTATTAGCCTTTTGATAACACAATTGTATGCAGGACACAATCCACCGAGAAATGGACTGCTTAGAGGTCGCAAGACCCGTCCTGACTGAGCCATAGTTAACAAACAATTGGTCAGACCTACGAATATCCTTGGTCTTATCCAGATAAAATTTCAACACCCTCCGAACATCCAGGGAATGGAGAGACCTTTCCGCTGGCGAAGAGGGATTCTGAAAGAACGTAGGTAAAGTTATGGTCTGGTTGACATGAAAATCAGAGATAACCTTAGGAAGAAATTTAGGGTGAGTACGCATCACAACCTTAGCAGCATGAAATACAGTATAAGGTTCTTGACAACATAATGCCTGAAGTTCACTCACCCTGCGGGCCGATGTAATGGCCACTAGGAACGCCGCCTTCCAGGATAGGTGCTGCAATGAAGCCTTGTGAATGGGTTCAAAAGGCTCCTTCATCAGTCTGGACAGCACCACATTCAAGTCCCAGGAAGGCGAGGGAAGTCTGACGGGAGGAAACACTTTCTTCAAGCCTTCCAAAAAATCCTTGACCACAGGGATCTGAAAGAAGGAAGTCTGTGAAGGGCATTTCCTGTAAGCAGTCAAAGCAGCCAGATGAACCTTAATGGAATGGAAATTAAGGCCAGACTGCGCCAGATGTAAAAGGTATGGAAGGATGACATCTTCCTTACATGTCGTCGGATCAAAGTTCTTGGACTTACACCAGATACAGAACCTCTTCCACTTGTAAGCATAGGATGTTCTAGTGGAAGGTCGCTTAGACTCCTTCAGAATGTCCATACAATCGTCTGGTAGATTCGGATGGCCATATTGCACTATTTCAGGAGCCATGCCGCCAAACTCAAAGACGAGAGGTTGGGGTGCACCATCCGCCGCCCGAACTTCGTGAGAAGGTCCGGCCTGCAAGGCAACCGCATGTGAGGAAGGAGAGACCGGTGAAGAAGGTCCGTGAACCACCACTGCCTGGGCCACTCCGGGGCGATCAGGATCATCCGCGCCCTGGACTGGGACAACTTGATGAGCACTGCCGGAATCAGGGGAATGGATGGAAAAGCGTACAGAAAGCTGTTCGACCAATCGATCCATAGCGCATTCCCCAGCGTCCCCCGCTGGTAGTACCTGGATGCGAAGTCTCGGCATTTGCTGTTTTCGGCGGTGGCGAACAGATCTACGTCTGGAGTCCCCCACCTTGCGAAGACTTCTCATAGTACTTCGTCGTTTATGACCCATTCGGGGTTTTCCTGAATCAGCCTGCTCAAGGCGTCCGCCTGAGCATTCTGCACTCCTGGCAGATGCGTGGCCGTAATCGTCAGTCCTCTGGCCAGCAGCCAGCGCCAGATCGCCTGCGCCTCCTGCGACAGAGTGCGCGATCTCGATCCCCCCTGCTTGTTGAGATAATACATCGTGGTTGTATTGTCCGTCTGTATCAGCAGTGAGTTGGTCTGGAAGGACGGAAGGAAGGCCTTCAGTGCCAGGAAGACAGATCTGAGTTCCAGGAAATTGATGTGGTACGTCGATTCCAAAGCAGACCACTTCCCCTGAATCTGCAAGTCCCCGGAATGCGCTCCCCAGCCCTGGAGAGACGCATCCGTCACGACACTCGTCGTGGGAATGTCCTTGTGGAAGGGAACCCCCTTGAGGAGGTTTTCCGCCGAACACCACCACTTCAGAGACTGAAGAGCATGCAGCGACAGGCGTATCTTGTCGTCCCAAGAGCCTGTCCTCTGATCCCACTGATCCTCCAAACACTCCTGCAGTGGTCTCATGTGTAGCCGAGCGTGAGGAAGATACAGGAGGCCATCGATCCCAGTAGAGACGACACCTTCCGCACTGTTGTCGATGGAGCAGTCCTGAGCCTTCCGAAGGAGTGATAACCGTCTCTCCTCCGAAGGAGACACGCTTGCTGACCGCGTATCGATGGAGGCCCCCAGGTACTGTATGCACTGGACCGGAGTCGTGACCGACTTGGACATGTTGACGTGTAACCCCAGCTTGTGCAAGAGCTCGCACGTCCATCGGAAGTGTTCTTGCGCTTCCGCGAAGGATGATGCCTTGATCAGCCAATCGTCCAGATACGGGTAGACAAACACCTTGTTCCTCCGCAGGTGTGCCGCCACCACCGCCATGCACTTCGAAAAAGTCCGGGGCGCAGATTTTAGCCCGAATGGCAGTACTGTGTATGGATAGTGATTGGCGCCGACTTGGAATCGCAGGAACTTCCTGTGCTTCCTCGCTATGGGCACATGGAAGTACGCATCCTGTAGATCTATGGCACAGAGCCAGTCTCCCCGTTGCAGCTGAGGGTAAATCTGGTGCAACGAAAGCATGCGGAACTTCTCTCTGCGAATCCATTTGTTTGCCTGCCTCAAATCCAGAATGGGCCTGAACTCGTTCTTGTCCTTCTTGCGAACGAGGAAGAACCGAGAGTACAGACCTCTTCCCCTTTGAGACAGAGGTACCTCTTCTACCGCCTTTTTTCTCAACAAGATGTCTGCCTCCGCCTGGAGCTCTCTCAGCTGGAATCGAGAGCTGACCGGCGGAATCGCTGGAGGCGGGCTGATAAACCGAAGACTGTATCCATTGCAAACAATATTCAGCACCCACTTGTCCTGAGTAATTTTTCTCCACTCTGCCGGAAAAAATTGAATGCTTCCCCCCCCACTGGAGTGGGTAACGGTTGAGGGGGAAGTAACCGCTCAGGGCCGAGACCCGGCCGGGCCCTTGGTTGTGGTAGTAGCCTGCTGGCCTCCTCTACCCCTCTGGCGTTTCTGGAAGGGCTTGCGGAACTGCTGCTGTTGTGGCTGCTGCTGTCCCGAGCCCTGCCCTCGCCCTCTGCCCGACGACCCGAACCTCCTTTGGAACGGGTGCTTCTTTTTCTCGGCCTTCTCCAACCCGACGGCCGTCAGGGTTTCTGCCTCAGCCTTCATGCGGGCCATCTCATCGTCCGCATGCTTCCCGAACAGGGTTTCCCCCGAGAAGGGCAAGTTGGCCACTCTTTGCTGCGCCTCTGGCTTGAGGGACGTCAGGCGCAACCACGAATGGCGCCGCTGGAGGACGCCGTGACAGTAGGCGTGGGCGGCCAATAAAGCTACGTCCGCCGCTGCACTGATCGTTTGATTCGACACCAGCATGCCTTCGCGCACCGTCTCCAAGAAGTCCTCCTTCTTGTCCCGTGGCAGGAGGTCTGCATATTGCTGCAGGGACTCCCACAGGGCCCGGTCGTAACGGCCCAACAAAGCCCCTGCACTCGCCGCCTTCATGGTGGTGGCGGCGGTGCCACACACCTTCCTGCCCGCAGAATCCAGCCAGCGGCTTGCTTTGTCGGGTGGAACCGTGGAGGCCGGGGCGATCGCATGTTTTCTTGCCGCCGTCACGATCACCGAATCCGGCTTCGGGTCCACTCTCAGAAATGACGGATCCGACTCCGGGGCCCTGTACTTTTTCATGAGCCTGGAAGGAGCGGCCTTCGTCGTCGCGGGAGTAAGGAACAGCTCCAAGGCGGGTTCCACCAGTCCTGGTACCAAAGGCAGTAGGGGGCGAGACAGGTGTTTTTTTATGAAGCGTCTCGAATATCACGGACGTCGTGGGTGTTGGAACCGTCACCGTGATACCCAACTTTGCAGCCCCCCGCAACAGCACCTCTTGGAAAGACACCAAGTCGTCCACCGGAGATACCCTCGTCCCCGGGGAGTCCGACAGCGTCGGGGAAAGGTCTCTGTCCGAGGAGCGCGTGCGCGACCTGGACCTATACCTCCTACGGCGTCGTCTTGAGTCCGACGAAGACCGTCCACGGCTCCGTGATCTTCTCCTCCTGTGAGAGCGGGAGCGCGACCTCTTCGGCTTCGGCCTGTCCGCCGGTCTCGCTGGTCCAGGCGACCGTGGGCGTCGTGGTTTCGGGGTCCCCTGCGGCGGAGTCGGGTACCGTGGAAGGGAAACCGACCGCGGAGGAACCGGCGGCGGCCCCACAGGGGTGCGTGGCAGCGACAGAGGCTGGGGCGGCGGAGGCAGCGCCCGCGGCCGAGGTGGCGGTGGTGGCGGCGGTGGAGGTGGAGGTGGTGGAGGCGGCGGGAGAGGAGGAGGCGACGGAGGCACCCGAGGCGGCGTATACACCACCGAGTACACCGATCCCGGTGACTCTCTCTTCCTCGACGTCGATCTTCTCCTCGACGTCGATCTTCTCCTCGACGTCGATCTTCTCCTCAACGTCGATCGTCGCCTCGACGGCGACCTGCGCCTCGACGGCGCCCTGTGCCTCGACGGCGCCCTGTGCCTCGACGGCACCCTGCGCCTCGACGGCGACCTGCGCCTCGACGGCGACCTGCGCCTCGACGGCGACCTGCGCCTCGACGGCGACCTGCGCCTCGACGGCGACCTGCGCCTCGACGGCGACCTGCGCCTCGACGCCAATCTTCGCCTCGGCGTCGATCTTCGCCTCGACGGCGACCTTCGCCTCGACGGCGACCTCAAGCGTCTCGACGTCGATCTCCTTCTCCTCTTCATCGACGGCGAGTTGCGATCCCTCGACGGCGAATGCCGACGCCGGGTCCCATCTCGACGACGACCGCTGGACGGGGCCGACGACGGCGTCGTCGCCGACGTAGTCGACGGCGGCCTATTCAAGTCCCTCGACGGCGATCGTCGACGCCGCATCTCCCCAGAGCCCTGGGGGAACGGCGAACAGACGGTGGTCATCCTCCACGACGTCGCCGTCGACGCCCTCGACGGGGAGTGGGAGCGCTTACTGGTCTTCCTGCCCCTGGGGAGCCCCCCAGAGGCCTCAGTATGGGCCAAATCAGCCCCTCCAGACCCACCTGGTGCCTTCAGTCTTCGTTCCTCCAGAACTTGAAGCCTGATCTTCATTCTGTCCCTCAGGGTCCTGGCAGAGAACGAGTGGCAGATGGTACAGCTTTCAGGCACGTGGGACTGGGGAAGGCAACCTATGCACACCTCGTGTGGATCAGTTTTAGCCTTCTTTCGACCACATTCCGGGCACTTGTCGAACAAGCCAGGCATGTTGACAGTACCAGCTACTAAACACAAGAAAAAGTGACAAAAATTGCCAAAATCTCAATTAAACCCTTGAAAAGGGGAGAGCTCAATGCTCCAGGGTCCTGCTAGCAGGAGCCGGAAAAAAGAACTGAAAGTAAATGGGACCTGCTGGGCATTCTGGGAAAAGTTCTGGAAAACTGGAAAGTTTTCTTAAAGGCACAGTATCCTGTTCCAAGCCACATAATGGCAGCCTATGGGGCTTGTCTGTCCTCTCCTTCCTCTCTATAATTCCAGAGGCTTTTGCTGGTAGAGGCAGGGTTTTTTCCTTTGTGGAGAAAAACTAGACAGGCAGGGCTGTTTGTGGATGTTGGTGGAATTCTAGTTGAAGTACTGGACAGTGTAGCCTGTGGGTATAGGCTGCATTATCTGTCTTTAAATTAAATTCTCTCTTAAAGGTGTATGCAGGTCTGCATGATTTGTCACCTTTTAGAGATTATTTTTTATTGCTCCGGGGTCCACGCACATGGGCGGGACTATTCCCTAGATTATGACTATACACAGAGATCCCCTACTACAGAACAAGGTTTGGAGCAGGTCGCCCTAAGAACCTTGGTCAGGGCTTAGTTAAATGGCAGTAACGGCTCAATAGTGGATGGTCAAGGTTGCAAAATTTCAGTCAGTATGGGTGCAAATTCGATGTCGGGCGACCAATGCTTTTCAAAGAGGATTTTCCTGACGGCAAAGAGACTGCAGGCATGGCACCAGAGGTTGCATGAGGAAAGACCAACAGCAGAGGTAAGTTGGGATGTAGGGGGTCGTAGGAACACCGTTGGTTCAGCTTACCAAGGCCCAGGGGCTTCAGATGCAGGGGTGCGTTTGGATGTCGAATCTTCTACCGGAGCCAGTCGCAGTGGGGGGTAGCCTGTGGATTCACACTGCAGATGCCTTCGTGGAGGGCAGGAGAGGCCAGCCAACGCTGGACAAGAAAATGCCAGGATTGCTGAGGAGACTTCAGACTCCGGCTGTGGGTGTCGGGTGCAGAGTGGGCTGGGGACATAGATCTGGAGTCTTTGGAGTCTGTTTCTTCTGGAAAGGTTTGTGGTCCCAGTGAGATTCAAGTCTTTATTGAAGGCAACAGTCCCCCCAGGGGTTTTGGAGGTAATTGCTGCAAGACAGGTCGCAGGTTTTGTCGAAACTGGAGAAAGGCCAGTAGGCTGGGGACAAGGCAGTTGTCTTCTGGCTTCTGCTGCAGGGTGTCTTTCTTCTTAGGTCGTCGCAGATCTAGCGCCTAGGTCTGGGGAGCCACCTAAATACTAAATTTAGCAGGCGTTTTAGGGGAGTAGCAGTTAGGGCCAATGGGCACCTCACCTAGGGACATGGACTTAGCCCGGATTGGGGGATGGCGGGAACTGAAACGTGTGCTTCACCTCGACCCCCCACCCCTTAGGGATGGGGTTGGCAGAGGTGGGCACACCTATCTTTACAAATTTTGCCACCGGTTTTCCCAACCAAAGTAGAGGTGTAAACCAGGGGCTGCCACCTGCTGCTAGCACCAGAGGCTGAGGGTCACATTGCAAAGGCGGCAGGTCTTTGGCGATTCACTCTTCAAGCACTGGCCCATCCTGGGGGAGGAGGCGTGACACCTGCAGAGGATGTGCATGGTTTCTGGTAAAAGAGAGCAGGGCTCTCCACCTAGGGGTCCAGAAACATGTCTTTTGGTGGCTGGCTGCATACAGCCTGTCAGAGACCACACCAGGGTTGGTAGGGATTTGGGGGAGAACCTCTGAGGTGCCCATTGGGTAAATGGTACAATAAATCCCACGGCTAACCATGCCAAAGAGGCACTTTCTCATAAAGTGCCCAAACCAATGGTATTCTGAAGGTCAGGGCAGAGGCCAGCATAAATAGGAGGGCATTGTCTGCTTCCGTCGTCTTTGAAGCAAAGGAAAAGGAGAGGAATCTTCCCAAGCCACAAGCTTTCATAGCACAACATCAGCTAATATACCGCTAGTCGCTTCCAGATTGGATGACCAAATCTGGGTGTAGCCTGGAACCCAAGCCTCTGGAGCCAAGGGCTAGTTGGTGTCACAGCAGGACCTGCCAGTGGAAGTCCTACTGAAGGCCCTGAAAGGCTGGCACATCCCCTGTCCTTATTTGGGGTTTCCGAACAGGCTTCCCGCAGAGTGGGGGCTGCCAGTGGCCTGGGGAAGCTCATCAAGGCGGCATTCCGTTGAAGCTTCCCCCTGCCCATCCTGGGGGAGGAGATCTAGCACCTCGCCCAGGATGGGCATTGTTGCAGGCCCAGGAGAGCAGGGGCTCGCCTACCGATGGGTCCAGCAACATGTCTGTGTGGCAGCCTAGGCAGCCTCCCAGACCAGACGTGGATTGTAGGTTAGGTTTCAGGGGGCATCTCTAAGATGCCCTCTAGGGGTGCTTGGTACATTAAATCCCACACTGGCATCAGTGCGGGTTTAATGTGCTGAGAAGTTTGATACCAAACTTCTAGTGTTGCCATTATGGTGCTGTGGAGTTCGTGTTTGATGAGCTCTCAGCACCATGTACTCTTAAATGGCAGCACTGCACTTACAGTGCTCAGGAATGGACCTGGGCACTGTAGGGGCACAGGGCTCATGCTCCTGTGCCCACACCACTGGTATAGGGCACCCAGCTAGAGGGGTGGCTGATGTATGCCAGGGCAGTGTAGGTGGTGGGCATGGCACACAGGGATGTGTGCCATGTCGACTGTTTTGTCTTGTACCCAGACACTCAGCCTGCAAGGGCAGTGTGTGTGTGTTAGGGTACAGGGCCTCTAAGGGTGGCACAACAAGTGCTGCAGCCATTAGAAGCCCTTCCCTGGTCACAAGGCCCTGGGCACCTAGGGTACCATTTACCAGGGGCTGACATGTGGCCAGGGTTTGCCAATTTGGCTTTTAGGTCTTTAAGGAAGGAACATAGGCCCTGGGCGCCTGATTGGCAGGAGTCCAGGGCACACTCAAAGTACATTCAGAAATTCAGCAAAAAGTGGGAGCATACCATGCAAGAAAGATGGCACTTTCTCACAATGTGCTTGTGTCGAGACTGGTTTTCAAAGTTTGTCTTGGATTTGCTGGAGGATAGCTAATGGGACCAGGAACGGTCTTGAGATTTCAATAGAGCCTGCCCTAGGTTCTAGTGCTTGGTGACGTAGAGGTTTTTCGTCTCACTCCCAGATGGCCTTCAAATGAATCAGGGAACATTAGTCATATGCCTTTAAGTTACATTTGGAACCAAGTTACCCAAGACGGACATCGTCTAGGTCCTATTACCAACATTCTCTTCTCGCAGGCAAAAGCACAGCTTACATCCTGTAGTTTTAGGATTTATGATTGTAGTATGTCAGAAAAAGAAGTTTGGAAGTCAATAAATCGATGACAAAGTTTGGAGCAGAGGTTCAGATCTGCCTTGAACGATGCAGAAAAACTGCACCTGACAAGCACACAAGGATGGTGCCTATGTGTGTCTCTGCCATTACTCCCAAAGCTGGGATGCAGCCCAATGGATTCACCTACCAGCACAGGGTAGAGATTACAGAAAGTTTGCAGATCCAGTCTGGTGCCTGGGAGGATTGAAAAGTTGAGGAGTATGCACTTAGACGTATCCATAAGAAATGACAGCCCTAAAGTAAGGGGGAAAGACCTAGTCTTAGCTCTGGCAAAATCCTCAAAACTAAACCAGGATGACAAATCTCATTTACAATAAAAAGATTGTAGCATTTATAGTGTAGAAGAAACTCACCTGCTAAACTTAACTCTGTCAGTGAGTTGCGGGTCGAGGATCCAACAGCAGTCAGCAGGTTGACAGACTGGTCGGTTAGGTGGTTGCAATGACTAACGTCCAGCCTTGAAAGGACAGGCATGTGTCTGATGATGAGCCTCAGTGTGGCATCAGTTAGGTCAAGGCCAGCCAAGCGAAAGTCTATCATGTTCCTGAGCTTGCTGCGATTGTCATGCCCTGTAAAGAAGTGCAGGAGAAATTAAGCCAACTTTCCAAAAATGCATTAAAAACAAAATGGCTACCTGGTACAATGGTTTTATTTATTCTTTGCACAAATCTAATTTCCGCTCACAAAGCTTAGTGAAAGACCAAGAACTGTATTTTGCTTGTATGGGGTTGCTTATGATATTTATAAAACGTGAATATCTCAAAGTTCCTGCAGAATAAAATGGTCTGTTAAAATGCACTTCATTTTATCCAAACTATCAATGGATTTTGGAGTTCATGAACTGGAAAACTTAATCTAACTGTCAGCATGGGCCCTGCACTGCCCCTTTATATAAAGAAACCCAAGAGCTCTACTACTGAAGATTACTCTGCAGACATGTAAAGCGCAACTGTTTTTTCTGATGTGCTCTTCTCATCTACTTTAAGGACTGAACAAGTTACTTACCTTTGGTAACGAAATATCTGTAAGAAACATTAGTTAGATTCCTTACCTTAGAATATCCCCAGGCGTCAGGCTGGATACGAAAAGATGTGTCAGCAATACCCTTGCACGTCGCTAGGCGTCATCTGCGGCTCCGCGTCCGTCGTGAACCCCTCGGAGTACTTAGACGCCGCCATCGCGCGCTGACGTCAGTTCTTGTACATAGCTTTCCGCGCCAGGACCGCAGAGCCATGCAAGAAACCTACACTGGTGCCATGAATCTAGGGCACGAAAGGCATGACCTTAACCCTAGATATCAGTTCCCAGAACGGGGAGGATGGGTGGGGCGGTAAGGAATCTAACTAACTAATGTTTCTTACAAACATATCGTTACCGAAGGTAAGTAACTTGTTCATCTGAAAGAAACACGCTAGTTAGGTTCCTTACCTTAGAATAGATACCCCAGCAATACCAACCCCGGTGGTGGGTCTGCGAACCAAGATCACACCAGGAAGTCCTGGAGAACGGAACGGCCAAAGAAGCCGTCTCTCCGGACTTGGCTGTCCAGGCAGTAATGCTTAGCAAACGAATGCCGCGAGGCCCACGTAGCTGCCAGACAAATGTCCTACAGAGGGACTCCCCGTCCCAGGGCAGTAGTAGCCGCTGTGGCCCGAGTGGAATGGGCCCTCAGCCCCACAGGAGGTTCCTTCTTAGCCAAGGAATAACAGGCCTTAATGCACAAAACGACCCACCGAGAGATGGTTCGCTTGTGCACTGCCCGCCCCTTCTTAGCACCTACGTGTGAGAAAGTGGCTCTGTATATACTGTTCCCTAATAGGTACAGGGTGTACAGAGTCCACAGTCCCCCAGAGGCTGATAGAGGTCAAAGTGGTAGCTTGGTCGAGCAGTAAGGCAGTACCAGAGGACAGTGTAAAGCATTTATTGTACACGCTCAGTCAGCATATGGTTTCACACACTCAATAACTGAACTCTAGGCCAATGATTTGTATATATAAAATATATGCTTGTTTTATTTTTAGAACCACAAAGGGGGTAAAAATATACTTTCTCAGAATGAGAGGTTGAATATAAATACTTTTGTTTTAAGCAATAAATTTGTGTAAACAGTCACAGTTGGTTGCAATAAACAATCCTATTTCCTAAACATAACAATGCATTGAGCTCAATGGTAAATTCAGGTTATTTGTAATAAATTACTTTTCAGATTACTTTTGGAATTCCAGGTCTGGCTCCTAGAACCAGCCTGGGGTCAGTATTCAGAATCAAGTGATGAAAGTCGACTTAATAACTGTAATGATTTTTAAATAATATTTAGCTATTTCAAAAGTTAGCACTTAGAAAATATTTCACAGAAAACATTCAATGGATCTCTATGGCAAGAAATTCAAATTGCAGGTAGAGTACTTTATCGTTACTTTAGTAATCCAGGACTGGGTGCCTAGACCCAGGACTGGGGTCCTTATCAAAAGCAGGTAAGTCATTTCGTTTGCAGAAATGGTACGATTTTAAAAGAATATTTCAAATTTGCAAAAGTAGACACTTAGAAGAAATTTCACAGAAAAGCAGACAATGGTTTCCTATGGGAGAAAAATGAGTTAGAGGTAAGTATAGTTGTGAACACTTTTCAGAGTCAGGGCTGGGCACCAAGATCCAGCACTGGGAGCTCACCTAGGAGCAGGTGAGTAAATTCGTTTTTGTCACTTGGCTGATTTTTGGTGAATTTTTGCAGTTTTGAAAAGTTCACACTTAGAAGATTTTTGAAGAAAAAGCCAGTCAATGTTACCCTATGAGGAAAATGAAGTTAGCGGTTTAAGGGTAAGTACTCGACTGGTAGTGTTGAAATTCCGGGCATGGACTCAGGGGTCCCCCAGTGTCAGGTAGGTACAGTTGGTTGACCCTCAGCGGTTTCAGGACGGCCGGGTGCAGAGAGAGTTGGGCCCAATGTTATCCTATGAGGGATAGGGGGGCCTTGGTTGGTGGCTGCTGTCTGGCAAGCCACGCGGCTGTGGGAGCTGGGCTCCTGGTCACTTACTCAGGGCAAGTGGGGAAGTAGGTTAGTGTAGAGAGGGCACTGCCAGGGCCACTCGGGCGGCTGGGTGCAGGGTGCTTTTGAGCCTTAGGGCGCTCAATGGAAATCAATGGGAATGTTCCGGTTTGGAAAGAGGCTGCAGGCTCGGGGACGAGGATGTTTCAGGTGCCACCACCACTTCGAGAGGTAAGTTGGGTAGTTGTAGGTTAGGTGGGTACCCCGGGATTGGGCACAGGGGGTCGCAGGGCGCCGGGTGCAGGGGTGCCTTTTGACGTCGGGAATCTTACCCTCTGGTTGATCGCGGCTGGGGTGGCACTTGGTTCTGAGGCTGCAGGCTTCTTCCGGGATGTCTAGGGGGGGTCCTTGGGTGCCGGACTCTGGGTCACAGTCGCCGTGGGGTCGTCCTCTGGGTCTTTGTCCACTCCGGCACTGGCCAGGCTTGGCTGGTGCAGAGTGTGTTGGGTCCGCGGTCCCGGGCTGGTGCCAGGGATAGCAAATAGGTTTCTTGAGTAGAGCCTCTACTCGTGGGAGTCCCAGGGGCTTAGAGCTAAAAGGTAGCCAGGTCCTCCGGGGTTGGTGAGGTTGCTGGCCACGTGGGATGCCGCGCTGGTGCAGGTTCGAGAGTCGACAGGCCGGTAGGGCTGGGGCCAAAGCAGTTGGTGTCTTCTTCTCTTTTTAGCAGCTGCAGGGCAGGTCTTTGTTCTTCTTGCTCTTCTTGTCGTTTTTCTATCTGGAATCTGAGGAAGGAAGGTTCAGGGGGCCCCTAAATACTAGATTTAGGGGCGTTACAGGTAGGTGAAGGCCAGGGACCAATGGGTCCTTGTCCTGGGGTGGGTACACCCCCTATCCTGCCTCTCTCCTGTGGGAGGGGGGCAGTAGCCTAATCCTGATAGGGTAGGGCCTCCCATCTTCAAGATGGCGAGAGCCCGGAGATGTGTTTCACCTCGCCTCCCCCACCTGAGGGGTGGGGTGGGCAGGCTGGCACATCCCCTGTCCTTGTATGGGGTTTCCGGCCAAGCTTCCCGCCAGAGTGGGGGGTTGCAGTGGCCTGGGGAAACTCCAACTGGCGGCATGCCTTTGAAGCTTCCCTTTGCTCATCCTGGGGGAGGAGATTTCTCACCTCACCCAGGATGTGCATCATTGCAGGCCCGGGAGAGCAGGGGCTCTCCCACCCAGGGGTCCAGCAACGTGTCTGCTGTGTGGCAGCCTGGGCAGCCTCAGAGCAGACGTGGATTGCAAGTTAGCTGTAAGGGGGCATCTTCTAAGATGCCCTCTGGGGTGCTTAGTACATTAAATCCTACACTGGCATCAGTGTGGGTTCAATGTGCTGAGAAGTTTGATACCAAACTTCCCAGGCTTCAGTGTTGCCAATATGGTGCTGTGGAGCTCGTGTTTGACAAGCTCTCAGCACCATGTATTCTTAAATGACAGCACTGCACTTACAGTGCCCAGGAATGGACCCGGGTACTGTAGGGGCACAGGGCTCCTGCTTCTGTGCCCACACCATAGGCGTAATGCACCCAGCTAGAGGGGTGGCTGACATATGCCTTGGCAGTGTAGGTGATGGGCATGGTACACAGTGATGTGTGCCATGTCGACTCTTTGTTTTGTCCTGCACCCAGACACTCAGCCTGCAAGGGCAGTGTGTGTGTGTAAGGGTACAGGGCCTCTGAGGGTGGCACAATGAGTGCTGCAGCCCTTAGAGGCCTTCCCTGGTCACAAGGCCCTGGGTACCTAGGGTACCATTTACTAGGGGCTGACATGTGGCTAGGGTTTGCCAATTTGGAGTTTGTGTGGTTTAAGGAAGGAACATAGGCCCTGGGCACCTGATTGGCAGGAACCCAGGGTACACTCAATCGAAGTACATTCAGCAATTTAGCAAAAAGTGGGGGCATACCATGCAAGAAAGATGGCACTTTCTCACACCACGTAGCCAACAAAGAGTTGGTCATCCACCCGGAACTGTTTCGTGCAGTCCAGATAGAAGGACAGCGCTCGTTTTGGGTCCAGGCGGTGGAGCCTCTCTTCCTCTCCTGAGGGATGCGGAGGCAGAAAGAAGGTGGGCAATGTAACAGACTGACCGATGTGAAAGGCAGTTACCACCTTAGGGAGAGAGGAAGGACGAGTCCTGAGAACAACCTTGTCCGGATGGACAGAGAAGAAAGGAGGCTTAGAAGAAAGAGCCTGGAGCTCACTCACCCGTCTGGCAGTCTTAAGTGTCAGAAGACGGAGAGGACAATTATGAAGTGGCTCAAAAGGAGCGCACATCAGATAGGTTAACACCAGGTTCAAGTCCCACTGAGGCATTATGAAAGGGACAGGAGGAAACATGAGTAATGCCTTTAAAGAATCGAGCAACAACAGGGGACTTGAAAAGAGAAGGCTGATCAGGAAGCCGTAAGAAAGCAGAAACCGCTGAAAGATATCCCTTGAGGGAGCCTAGAGCAGAGGCCTGCTGGGCCAGAGAAAGAAGAAAGAGGAGAACTTCTGAAAGAGGGGCATAAAGGGGATCCACAGCCTTTGCTGTGCACCATGCCACAAATCTGTTCCACCTGCAGGCGTATACCGTTTTAGTGGAGGGACGCCTGGCTGCCAGAATGACATCACAGACTTCAGGAGGCAAGTCAAATGGCATCAGCTGTCGCCGCTCAATCTCCACGCATGGAGGTGGAGGCTGGACAGGTTCGGGTGGAGGACCGTCCCCAGCTGCTGCGACAGAAGGTCCCCCTGAATTGACAGTCGAATCGGGGGATCGATCGACAGACTGAGTAGCTCGGGATACCAGTATCTTCGTGCCCAATCCGGAACCACAAGGATGACTTGGGCCCGGTCGCGCCTGATCTTCAGCACTCTGGGCAGAAGTGGTACAGGCTGAAAGGCGTACAACAGACCGCAACTCCACTTGCGCCGAAAAACTTCTCAGAGCGAGTGCCGCCTTGGAAATTCCAACGTGCAGAACTAATGACATTGCGTGTTCTCTTCGGTGGCGAATAGATCTAACCAAGGCTCTCCCCAATGCCGAAAGAGGCCTTGCGCCACGTCCGAGTTCAGACGCTTTTCGTGATCCATCATGCACCGGCGGCTGAGTTCGTCCCCCCCCTGGCGTTCAGAGAGCCCGCCAGGTGTTGAACCACCAGGGTGATGCCCTGATGTTCCAGCCATGTCCAGAGGCGCAGAGCCTCCTGACAAGAGTCCACGACCCAACCCCGCCCGGTTTGTTGCAATACCACATGGCGGTGGTGTTGTCCATGAACACCTGCACTACACTTCCCCGAACAGAGGGAAGGAATGCCTTCAGTGCAAGCCGGATCGCCCGCAGCTCCAATAGGTTGATATGGAGCCGGGACTCCGCCAGAGACCTCTGATCTCCGCCTCTCCCATGTGCCCCCCCCCCATCCCTGGAGGGACGCATCCGTCACGACTACGTGCTTCGGTAGGGGTAGGGAGAGGGATCTGCCACTGACCCAATCGCGGTCCGTGAGCCACCACTTGAACGGTCTTGCAGTGCCCTCTGAGATCAAGACCTGGTCAAACAAGTTGCCCCGATGCTGGGCCCACTAAAACTTCAGGTCTCACTGCAGAGCCCACATCCGCCACCTGGCGTGATGTACCAGCAGGATGCAGGAGGCCAGCAGACCCAGTAGCCGCAGCACCAACCTGACCGAAACCCAGGATAAAGGCTTAAAGATCGGAATCAGAGCCTGAATATCCCGAACCCGCTGTTCCAGAGGATAGACCCAGAACTGTGCAGAGTCCAGAACCGCTCCAATGAAAAGGAGTTTCTGGGAGGGACTCGGATGCTACTTCGGCACGTTGATGGAAAAACAAAGCAAACGCAGGAGGATGGCCGTAGTCTGGAGGTGGGAGACGACTGCCTGGTGCGAGCCTGCCTTCAACAACCAGTCGTCGAGATAGGGGAAGACTGGAACCCCTAATCTGCGCAGATGAGCAGCGACCACCGCCATCACTTTCGTGAACACCCGAGGGGCACTGGTGAGGCCAAAGGGGAGCACGGTAAACTGAAAGTGCTCGTGGCCTACGGTGAACCGCAGGCAACGCCGGTGGGCCGGCAGGACGGGGATGTGGAAATAAGCGTCCTGCAAGTCCAACGCTACCATCCAGTCTCCATGGTCCTGGGCAGCCAGAACCTGAGGTAAGGTGAGCATCTTGAACTTCTCCTTCCGGAGGACGGCGTTGACGCTCCTGAGGTCCAAGACAGGGCGTTGGTCCACTTTGCCCTTCTTGGGAACCAGAAAGTAGTGGGAATAACAACCTCGACCTACATCTGGGCCAGGAATGCGCTCGATGACCCCCTTGGCACAGAGGGCCGTAAATTCCTCCTGCAGAAGTTGCAAGTGATCCCCGAACATGCGGTGGTACTGCGGTGGCATGGCTGGAGGGGTCGCCTCGAAGGGGAGGGAGTAGCCCCATCTGACATTTGCAGCACCCACCTTTCCGATGTGATGGTACGCCAGTGGAGCAGGTGATGGCGAACTCTGCCTCCAACTGGCGTGGAATAGGCCTGAAATCTTGGACTAGGAAGGCTTTGAGGCAGATGCTGCTGGGGTAGATGTGGGCTGATAGGCTCTGTCCCCCGCTGCGCCTCGGCGAAATCCACATCCGCGTTGAGGCTGGTTCTGCAGCCTGTGGCTAGACGGACGTATGGGGGCACCCCTTCCTTGGCCACGAAAGGGGCGAAAAGCAGAAGTTTGCGGGCACGGGGTCAAGAGGCCCAAAGACTTGGCTGTAGCCCTAGAATTCTAAAGCGCTCCAGGGCACTATCCGCTTTGTCGCCAAATAGGCGACGGCCATCGAAGGGCATGTCCATGAGGGTGCTCTGGACATCCCCAGAGAAATTTGTGGACCTCAGCCAGGCGAATCGCCACTGTGGTCGCAATTGCCCTACCTAGCGAGTCTGTTGTGTCAAGCCCACATCGTATCGAATACCGTGCCACATCCCGCCCCTCGGCAAG
The DNA here is from genome assembly GCF_964204655.1 of Triturus cristatus. Taxonomy (NCBI): domain Eukaryota; kingdom Metazoa; phylum Chordata; class Amphibia; order Caudata; family Salamandridae; genus Triturus; species Triturus cristatus. The sequence continues at coordinate 71,048,064 of NC_140585.1, read as the reverse complement.
AGCCTGGGCGAGCCGTGTCTGATCCTCCTCCGGACACTGGGGCAGCACGTCCGCCACCGTATCCCACAAAAAGTGGGTGTAATGTTCCAAAAGGCACGCAGTGTTGATAGACCGCAACCCCAAACTAAGGGAAGAGAACAGTTTCTTTCCAACCTTTTGGATTCCCGATCCGGGGGAGCGGACGAGAAGGCGGTCTGGGAGGTAGAGGCCTGGATAACCAGGCTCTCAGGCGTGGGGTGCACCGACAGAGCTGGGGTCGCCCGGGGCGGTGGCGCCGGGCCACGTTCCGGTCCACAGGAGGGACTGTGGAGGGCTTGGACCAGGTGCCCATCAGAGCTTCATTGAACTGCAGCAGAGGCTCCGAGGAGCTTACCGGCGGTTGAAGCACTTCAGTGAGGAGGTTGCACTTCAGTGAGGAGGTTAGTCCTCAAGGCTACTGCAGGGAGCTCTAGCTGAAGAGCCTCGGCAGCCTGCGCAGCACCACAGAAAAGGTAGCACCCTCCTCCGTAGCCACGGAAGGAGGAGAGATGAAGCCCGTGTCAGGGGAGGTGTCAAGACCACTGGCATCCCCCAGCTCTTCTGCCCAGTCCGGAGATAACTGGCACTGCTGTGCCAGAGGGTCCTCAGACCCCTCCCAGTCATCCCCGTCATCCGACTCCTGGTAGACAGGTGGAAAGTCGGAGCCGGGCGGTAGATGGATCTGTCATCCATCGGCGCCGGATATGGCGCCGCTCCGACGCTGGGAATAAACCTGGGGACGACGTCATCCGAAGACTGCGCCGGGGGCAGCACCGAAGGGGTAGGCGCAGGAGAAGGGGTCGTAAGGTCGACCGGGATCCAGGCCTGGATCCCCCGTGGGCCTGCGGCGTCGGGACCGAAGTTGACGGGGCCGGGGCCGGAGCCGCCGGCTCGCTAGGAGCCCCAGTCGGACCTGCGTGGCCCGAAGGCGCACCGGCAAGCCTCGACGGCGGAGCGAGACTCCTCATGGCCACGAGGAAGTCTCGGATCTCCGGAGTCGCATCTGGCTTAGGGACCGGAGGGTATGGGGCCGGACGCGACTCTTGCGGCTCCCACGTGGGTGGTGCCACCCGAACCCTCAGCCGAGTCGCGCGACCGGCGAGGGGAGTCAGAAGAGCGATGTCTCTTCGACTTCTTGCTGTGCCTCGACTTACCGGAATGCGAGGACTTGGACCCCGACGAGCGGTGATGGCTGCGGCTCCGCGACCGGTACCTCGTCCTCCTCCTTCACCGGGACCTTGAGCGGCGCGTAGCCGACTGCCGGATCTCGAGCAGCTTGTGGGACCACTCCCGCCTAGCCTTCGAGGTCAAGGCCCGGCAGTCTAGGCACGACTCTGCATCGTGGTCGGCCCCAAGGCAGTAGAGACACCAGCGGTGGTGATCCATGACCGACATCAGGCAGTGACAGGTGTCGCACGGCTTGAACCTGGGCATCCCTACCGGCACCAGGAGTCGAGGTCGACTCGAAATAGGAATCAAAAAAAGTTCAAAAGGTTTAGTCAAAAAGTGACTAAAAGGGTATGCTCTTCCCGGATCTGCGTTTACTGGCACGGAAAAAAGAAGAACCAACGTCAGCGCGCGAAAGCTCCGACGACGTCATCCCGGCGATCACGACGCCGACGACCGACGCGGAGCCGCAGAAGACGCCTAGCTATGTGCAAGGGTATTGCGGACGAAAAATCTTTCCGGATCCAGCCTGACGCCTGGGGATATTCTAAGGTAAGGAATCTAACCAACGTGTTTCTTTCAGATCAGGGCGTTGTAGACAGCAATTTCATCAGAGGGTGATGATCTGGAAAGATAGGTGTCCGCTATTTCAGAGCAGTTGTTCTCTATGTCCTGCCACCACTGCTCAGTTGTGTCTGGGTCCTGGAGAAATCCCCGGTCAAACAGACCTTTCTTTCCAGGCATCTCTCCTCACAGAATAATTGCACTTCTTCCACCTGGGCATTAAGTGTTGGAGGCTCAAGTGTCATCCTGCTTTACATCTTGTTTTCTCCGAGGCTAGAGTGGAATGAGGAAACCTTTGAGGAAATTTAACTCCTTCCTCTTTATGAGGGACTCAATTTCAGCTTCAAGCCTTCATTTCTTTCGACGTCAAACTTTTCCGCTTAAGCACCAAGGCTCCCTTCTTTCTAGGCTTTTTCCCTTCTGTGACCTCTATCACCTTTTAAGAGTCAAGGCCAGTTCTGAGGGTTTACCATCAATGGTGCCTTTTGACCTCGACCTGTAGGGTTCCTTTTGTTTATGCTTACTCTCACGTTGTTTGGTGTCAACGTAACCTTTGATTTTGAGTCTGAATGCTTTGCTCTTTCGCACTTCGCCCAAGTTACCTGGTGCTTCTACTATTCGTCCTCTGGCAACTTTAACTTCTCCCTCGGTTTATATGACCTTTCATCATCAGAACTCTGCGCTACTTCAGTTTCTTCTTAGTTCTCTTCGTAGCTGTTAAGGCTGATGTGCTTCAATGATTTTTATTTTATACTGCATCGTGGCGAACCGAGCCAACCTCAGTTTCTCCCTCGTCTTCAGGGTCTTGTGTTGGAACTCTGCACACATGTCGCAGCCCTTGGAACCATTGTCTTTAGGTAGGCAAAGGTAGCAATCCTCATAGATATACTTGTGTCTACATATGGTGGCGCTTCAGGCAGAATCTAAAGAGGGTATGGTCCATCCCTGATATATATTCACCGATACTAGCACCCAATGTCCCTCCAATGTGTGCACTTGAAAAAACCCTCAGTTTTCTTCAGTGGTAATCCTCCTTTCTTGACATCTGTGCTCTAACTTTAATTTCCTTCAGGATTTTTAATGTGTGTGATAACAAAAAAAAAAAAAAACTAACTTTTCCCTCTACAGTCTTCAGTGTCCTTGCTCTGCTTCTAGATGGTGGACAAAAGAATCTGAAGATAGCAACCACGCAAAAGGACTGCAGGCGCAGGCTTCTGAGGTCACAGCAGAAACTGTTCACACAATCAGAGCAGAGGGGGGAAAAGGAATAGCTAGAACTCCATGCCCAACCACTAGATGGTGGAATAATGCACAGCATATGAATCCATAAAAGATTCATGCTGCTTTTTTTCCTCTTGATCAGCACTGTCATTTTGGCCTCAAGCTGACCGTTAAAAAGGAGAATATGGATATTTATTTAAATTGTTTCACACACACTCTTATTTTACCTACCTGTTTCTGCCATTTCTAGTGACCAATTGGGACACTGGTCTTCTCCAGGGCTTGGGAAATTCCTAAGTAATCTGCAAAAGCTCTCATGCCTCATGTTTATGAGAAATGTATTCCATATAGTGCAAATATAATGAAATTGTGATTTAAAATTGATAGAAGCATTAGCAATGTGTCTGCACACATTAGTGAACACTGCAAAACCCCCTCTGTGGAATACCCACTAATGGCATGTGTACACGGCACAAGGAACACCAAATGTGATATAAAGTATGTCAGCCAAACAATGATTCCGATTTACCCTTACTTGGGGGTTTTAATGACTTCCTGGACATGAAAACAGGGGCACTTCCCTGTAATCACACACTCGTGGAGTAGAGCAGATTAGTTTAGCTTAATACGTACGTTCTGTATTTATCAGCTAACGCATCTTATTCTTGTTGTGATTAACTGACATACAAACAGGAAGGCATGCAAGACAGACATCCATAAAGATGGAATGTTTAATGCTCAGGTCCCAACATAATTGTTCAATTTTCTTACGGTTTGTATTTAGATACTGGATGCACCAGTAGAACAAAGTGGGTCTCTGAAAAGGAACCCATGCACTTGTTGTGTCTATGTGCATTCTCCGGCCCAATCCCATACAGGGAGGTTTCTGGGGCATAAGAGGTCATAAAAAAATAAAAAAAAGTATGATGCCCAAAAAACCCAATAAGCAATTCTGGATCCAGAATGGAAGAATAATGCAAAGCACGTGAATCCAGAAATGTTCATGCTGCAAACCGTTTTTTGCATGTTTGGCTAACTGCAGGAATAAAATACTGCTGTACTTTTGCTCTTCAAATTGAACTACTTCGTAACTAATGAGTCGGACTGAAGTCGTCAAGAAACATTCAGAGAAGCTGTTTAGGGATTTTTTTCCTTGTAAAAACACGAGGTGCTTAGCTTCAGGACAAATGACAGCATGTGCCAAATATGCTTTTGAGCTGCAATATATTTATACTGCCTGCACAACACGAAGCACAGGGAACATCAAAACGGCAGTGCAGTATTCAGTAGCTGTGATCTTTTACCATTTGGCGATTATTCTGGTGTTCACTGGAAGCCACTTAAGCTCTAGCTAGAGGGACAAGCCCACACCACTGACAGGGGATAAGAGTATACAAAAGTTACTTACCTGGCTTTTCAGAAGGCGGTGTTAACAGGTCTCTGATCTGGGTGTCTTTGATGCCTGGTGCCCACCGCAGATCGAGTGTCCTGAGAAGGGGGCAACTAGAAGTGCTGAGAGCAGAGATGGCGGACCAAGAACAGCCTGCCAGCATAAGGTCTTTCAGGCCTGCAAGGGAATGGAGAACACTATGAGACACCAAATGCATGTTAGTTACCACTGCCACATCTGTACACTTAAAAGTCTGAAAAAAAACATTTTCGGGAGAAGGCTTCTAGTGTCTGAAAGTGGAAAAATCCAATAAAAAGGGTTGCAACTGGAAACAGTTGCACGATCATAAATAAAGCAATGAGACCCCGGAAATATACACCCCAATAGTTTAAAGGGCTTGCTCATCACAGTTGTACAGGTCAGTGAGTTAACAGTTTATTTCAGTGGACTCATGGCTAGATGCAACAACGCACAAGTTACTTGCCTTCAGTAACGATATATCTGTAAGAGACATTAGTTAGTGAGAGATTCCTTAACTTAGAATTACCCCCAGGCGTCAGACTGGATCCGGAAAGTTTGTCAACAGTACCCCTGCACGTCCGAAGGTGGCGTCGTGCTCACCAGGATGACGTTGCGGCAGCTACTTAGATGCCGCCCTCAGGCGCTGACGTCAGTTCTGTACATGACTTTCCGCGCCAGGAACGCAAAGAGCCATGCAAGATACTGACCACTGGTGCATTGAATCTAGGGCCCTGAAAGGGATGACCTTAACCCAAGAAATCAGTTCGCAGATGGGTGGGGCGGTAAGGAATCTATCACTAACAAATGTCTCAGAGATATATCGTTACCGAAGGTAAGTAACTTGTGCATCTGAAAGACACGTTAGTGATAGATTCCTTGCCTTAGAATAGATACCCCAGCAATACCAACCCCGGTGGTGGGTCTGCGAACCAAGATCGCACCAGAAAGTCACGGATAACAGAACAGCCAAAGAAGCAAGGCAATAATGCTTAGTAAAAGTGTGCCGCAAGGCCCACGTGGCTGTCTGACAGATGTCTTGCAGGGGACACCACGTCCCAATGCAGTAGTAGCTGCTGTTGCCCTTGTGGAATGGGCGCGCAGCCCCACTGGAGGCTCCTTTTTAGCAAGAGAATAACAGGCTTTTGTACACAAGACGACCCAGCGGGAGATAGTTCTCTTGTGTTCAGCCCGGCTTTTCTTGGCGCCTGCGTAACCAACAAAGAGCTGGTCATCCACCCGGAACTGTTGTGTGCAATTCAGATAAAATGAGAGCGCACATTTTGGTTCCAGACAGTGGAGACCCTCTTCCTCTCTGGAAGGGTGCGGAGGTGGAAAGAAAGTGGGCAAGGTGATAGATTGCCCGATATGGAAGGCAGTAACAACCTTTGGCAAAAAGGAAGGACAAGTGCAGAGCTCAACTTTGTCCGGATGAACAGACAGAAAAGGAGGTTAACAGGAAAGAGCCTTGAGCTCACTCGGGTGCCTAGCAGAGGTGATGGCAACCAGGAAAGCAGTCTTCAAAGTCAATAAACAAAGAGGACAGTTGCGCAGCGGCTTAAAGGGATCGCACATCAAATAGTTAAGAACCAGATTCAAGTCCCACTGTGGCATCACAAAAGAAATAGGAGAGAAAAGGTGAGTAATGCCATTGAGAAATCGATTTACAACAGGTGACATGAAAAGAGGGCCGATCAGGGAGCCTGAGAAAGGCTGAAATTGCAGAAAGGTAGCCTTTAATAGTGCCCAGAGCAGAGCCCTGCTGGGCCAAAGAAAGAAGCAGCAAAAGGACTTCTGAAAGAGGGGAAGAAAGGGGATCCACAGCCTTTTCTGTGCACCATGCCACAAATTTGTTCCACCTGCAGGCATATACAGATTTAGTGGAGGGCCGCCTGGCCGCCAGAATGATATCACAGACTTCAGGAGGCAAGTCAAATGGAATCAACGGTCACCGCTCAATCTCCACGCAAGGAGGTGGAGGCTGGACAGGTTTGGGTGGACGACTGTCCCCTGCTGCTGCGACAGATTCTCCTGAAGAGGAAGCCGGATCGGGAGATCCATGCTCATACTGAGTAGCTCGGGATACCAAACTCTTCGAGCCCAGTCCGGGGCCACCAGACTGACTTGGGCCCAGCCGTGCCTGATCTTCAGCACTCTGGGTAGAAGTGGTATAGACGGAAATGCGTACAATATACCGCAACTCCACTCGTGACGAAAAGCGTCGCCGAGCGAGTGCCGCCTTGGAATTCCAACGCGCAATTGCTGACATCGCGTGTTCTCTTCGGTGGCGAATAGATCTAACCAAGGCTCTCCCCACTGTTAAAGAGACCTTGCGCCACCTCGGAGTGAAGACGCCATTCGTGATCCATCATGCACCTGCGGCTGAGTTTGTCCGCCCTGGCGTTCAAAGAACCTGCCAAGTGTTGGACCACCAAGGTAATGCCGTGATGTTCCAGCCATGTCTAGAGACCACCCCGCCTTGCTTGTTGCAGTATCACATGGCGGTGGTGTAGTCTGAACACCTGCACTACTCTCCCCTTGACAGAGGGAAGGAATGCCTTCAGTGCTAGTAGGATCGCCCGGAGCTCCAGATGGTTTATATGGAACCTGGACTCCGCCGGAGACCAGAGGCCTCTGATCTCCGCCTCTCCCATTTGGCCGCCCCATCCCAGAAGGGACGCATCAGTCACCACTGTATGCTCCGGTTGGGGAAGGGAGAGTGATCTGCCGCTGACCGAATGTTGGTTCGTGAGCCACCACTGCAATTGCCGTGCAGTGCCCTCCGAGAGCTTGATGTACTGGGACAGGTTCCCCTGATGCTGCGCCCACTGGAACTTCAGGTCCCACTGCAGAGCCCCCATATGCCATCCGGCATGATTGGTCAGCAGGATGCTGGAGGCCCTGCAGCCTCAAGGTCATCCTGACCGAAACCCAGGACAAGGGCCGAAAGATCGGAATCATAGCCCGAATGTCCCGGACTCGCTGTTGGGGAGGATAAACCCGAAACCGCGCACTCTCCAGAACTGCTCCGATGAAGAGGAGCTTCTGAGAGGGAATCAGGTGCGACTTCAGCACGTTGATGGAGAACCCCAGCAAATGCAGGAGGTCGGCCGTAGTCTGGAGGTGGGAGATGACTCACTGGGGCGAGCCCGCCCTCAACAACCAGTGTTCGAGATAGGGGAAGACTGAAACCCCTGATCTGCGCAGAGGAGCTGCGACCACCGCCATCACTTTCGGGAACACCCGAGGGGTGCTGGTAAGGCCAAAAGGGAGCATGGTGAACTGAAAGTGCTCGTGGCCTACCGTGAACCGCAGGTAACGCCGGTGGTCCTGCAAGTCCAACGCTAACATCCAGACTTGTGGGTCTAGGGCAGACCAGACTTGAGCAAGTGGGAGCATCTTGAACTTCTCCTTCTGGAGGAAGCGATTGACGTTCCGAAGGTCTAAGATAGGACGTAGGCCCTTGTCCTTCTTTGGAACCAGGAAGTAGTGGGAATAACATACACGATCCACTTCTGGCATCTGAACGCGCTCGATGGCCCCCTTGGCCAAGAGGGCAGCAACTTCCTGTTGGAGAAGTGTCAAGTGATCTCCCGACATGCGGTGGAATTGAGGTGGCATGGCTGGAGGGGTAGACTCAAAGGGGAGGGAGTAGCCCATTTGTACTATCTGTAAAACCCACCTGTCCGAAGTGATGGTGCGCCAGTGGGGGAGGTGATTGCGAATCCTGCCACCCACTGGCGTTTGATGGACCTGAAACACCGGACTATGAAGGTTTGGAGGAGGTGGTGGTGGTGGACTGACCCACCAGCTGGTCCCATAACCCACCTCGGCAGGTCCTACATCCGCGGCTGAGCGGAGATTGATGCTGCGCAGGCCTTTGGTTCTGAAACGAACATGTTTGGGGCACCCCTTCCTTGGCCATGAAAGGAGCGAAAAGCAGAAGCCGAAGGAGTGTGTGTGTGGCCGAAAGGCCGAGGGACCTGGCCGTAGCATGCGAGTCCTTAAAGCACTCCAACGCACTGTCCCCAAAAAGAAGAGTGCCATCAAAAGGCATGTCCATCAGTGTGTTCTGGACATCCCCTGAAAAGCCAGTTGTCCTCAGCCAGGCTTGACGGCGTAGCGCCACTGTCGTTGAAATCGCTCTGCGCAGCGAGTCTGCGGTGTCAAGACCACAACGAATCGTGAACTTGGCTGCATCTCTCCTTTCAGCAATAGCTTGGGAGAGCACCGTCCAGGCCTCCCCTGGACACTGAGGCAGCACCTGCTCCACCGTATCCCACACAGAGTGGGAATACCAGCCCAAGAGGCATGCAGTGTTTACAGACCGCAACTCTGAAACTGTCGGAAGAGAAAATCTCCCCAAACTGCTTCAGTTTCTTGGATTCACTGTCCAGAGGTGCAGAAGGGACCGTGCTCGGGGATGCAGAGGCTTGGACAACCAAGCTCTCAGGGGTAGGGTGTTGGGAGAGGAAAATGGGGTCAGCCGGGGCGGGGCGATGGTGTCGGACCACATTCCTATCCACAGGAGCCCCTGTGTTGGGCCTGGACCAGGTGCCCAAAATAACGTCTGAAGGTGTGTCATTGAAGGGCAGCAGCAGCTCCGCAGAGGAAGCGGCTGGCCAAAGAACTTCTGTCAGAAGGTTAGTCCTGACGGCCACTGTAGGGAGCTCCAGGTGGAGAGCCTCGGCTGCCCTATGCAACACCACCGAGTAAGTACCACAGTCCTCCATAGCCACAGCAGAAGGAGACTATGAGCCAGGTTCTGGAGATAAATCCAGTCCACCTGCGTCCTCCAAATCCTCTGCCCGTCCGGTCTAACTCGATTGGGCTGAGAGAGGGACTTCAGACCCCTCCCAGTCCTCCACGTCCTCCATATCCTCCTGGCCAGGCAGAAAAGGAGGAGGATGGAGAAAGGGATAGAAATTCCCCATCGGTGTCGATCGACACCGGTCCGGCACCGTCTCAATGTCGATGTGGAAGCCGGGGACGACATCAGCCGGGTGGCCGGCTGATTCTGGCGGCGGTGCCGTAGACAGACGTTGGTGCAGGTCATACGAGGTCAACCGATGTCGGCTGTGATCCATGCATGGATCCATGGGGGCCTCGCTGCACCAAGGCCAGAACAGTCGACGTCAGGGCCGGAACCAACGACAAAGGGCGAGGAACCTCAGTCAAACCCGCGGGGCCCAAAGGCACGCCCGCGGGGCCTGACGGGCCAAAGAGGCGAGCAATGGCTGACAGGAAGTCCTGCAGCTGGGCTGGAGTCGCACACGGACCCAGGAAAGGCAGGCAGGCCGTCTGCAACTGCGTAGGCTCCGCTGGAGCCGCGGTTATGGCACCACCCGCACCCTCAGCCATGTCACACGACAGGCTATGGGAAGGCGAAGAGCGATGGCGCTTCTTTGACTTCTTGTGCTTTGTCTTACCTGACCCAGAGTCTGAAGTCTTCGAACGATGACCGGTCCCTCTACCTCCCACGGGACCCGGGCCTTGAACGGCGCGGAGCAGTCTCCCAGGCCTCAAGCAACTTTCGGGACCGCTCCCGCAAAGTTTTCGGAGCCATGGCCCGGAATTCGGGGCATGACGTGGGGTCATGGTTGCGCCCCAGGCCGTAGACACTCGCGGTGCGGGTCCGTCACAGTCATCATGCGGGAACAAACTTCGCAAGGTTTGAAACCGGGCATGGGGGGGCGAGGCTTAGCCAGCTGAAAGATTGCCGCACTTTGAGTGGGCTCTGCCGGCCAAGCCTGTTATCCGCCACGATCCTGCAGATAACTTCGGAGCTTTCACCTCGGTCAGAGCAATCCTGTTCCAGTGCATCTTGGGGCACCGACTGCTTCGTTTCTGGCCCTCGGAGCTCGCCGCTACACCACCTTACCCCAGCTGGTGGCTGCCCGGGCCTACTGGGTAGCCGCGCTACCGTGGAGCCATTGCCCCCGCTCCTCGCATCGGCCGCCTCACTGGAATTGCGGTGCCCCGCTGGGGCCTACCTGTTGCCTGACCCCAGCTGATCCCGGTGAGTGGTGCTGCCGTGGGAGGGGGGGGGGGGGTGCAGAGGTCCTACGGCAGAGCTGGGCACGTGCACACCGCGGGGCCTGGTCTTACCTCCATCGCAGCTGGGGCTCTCCTGCTCTGCCTCTCTCGGTCGGCCTCACTGCTCTGGCCCAGCGACGAGGGCTGCACGCCCCCCGCGTCTCCCCGCTGTCATTGCCCCGCGGCTCTGCCATCTTCTGCAGCCCTCACGGCAGGGGCTCACGTCAATGCGGCCAATACTGGCCGGTTAGTCTACGGCCCTACTGATTCCTCACGCCGCCTCTCCACCCTCCTCACCAGGGACCTGCTGTTCTGCCGACAGCCCGCCCCGCTCACCACTCCTGGGCCCCTGAACTCTCTGCTGCACCACCCATTCATCGCTGGCTGCAACGCTTACCTTCTGGATAACGCGGCGGGCGCAAGGCTGGAGCCCGCGTTGCGCCAGGGCTGCTTCTGCCTCTTCACCTCGCTGACCTGCTGGGTCCTGCCTGCCACCCCGCCCCTGCTGGTGAGTGGTGCCACCGTGGGGGTGCCTGCGGCTGGGTTGGGTGCGCGCTCGCCGTACTGCAGGGCCTGGGCCTTTCCCCAGCGCAGCTGAGGCCCCTTTCCTTTTGCCTCTCATCGCTGGCCCCACGACAAGGGGGGCGCGCCCCCGTGTTTCCCCACTGCATCTGCCCCCGCGGCCCCGATTCCCTCTTCTGTGCCTACTGCGGGGGCGGTACTGGCGTGGCCACAATATTGCCGCACACCGCCGGTCCGGCTGCCTCACCACGCCGCCATCCCAGCTCCTCTTCTCCGGGGCCCGCGGACCTGACTGGCACATGATATAGCCTGCTATTACGAGAGGTGACATCAGTAGCTTTCTCTTAGTCATCCTCCTCTGGCCTGGCCACCATCTGCTCCGAGAGCGCCTGGACTCTTGCCATTGGGTCCAGACGGCCCGATCCACTTGGTCCCGTTGCGGAGTGCTGCACACATCCCAGGGCTCTACAGTCCTGGCTCTGCCGTTCCTGTCTGTGCAGCCCCTCAGGTTTCAGTGCCTCCTCTTCTGGCTGCCACCGCATGGACCTGCTCTACTTCTCTTGGGCCTTTTCCTTACTGGGTCCCTGTCTTTGCTGCACCTCTCCTACGTGGGACCTGGACTTGCGACCCTGCCCCGCGTGTTGGGTCCGTTCTTTCTCTCTCCTCCCGGGGCCCTGCATTTGCTGCCTCGCCACAGCCTTTGAACGCCCTCCCTCCCCACCATCCATTTGGCTCTCTGTTGCAGACCCCCTCCTGCTCGTCGGCGGACTTTCTCACTTGCTCCTGCCCGACCATGGGGAAGACCGACCCTAAACAACCCAAGATCGCCTTCGATCAACGCTGGCAGACTCGTCAGGATGGTGCGGTCGCCGATGTGAGTGACCCGTCTGCCCAAACGGATGTGGCCCTGACACGGGAGGACGATCTGAAAACCATCATGCTAGACGTTAAATCCACAGTCAGTCATCGGCATTGTGGCCCAACTCGACCAGCTGTCGACCCACCTAGACACTGTCAAGGCCCGAGTTGACTCACACGTCACCCGTCTGCAGCACATTGAAACAAGGGTCTCGGATGACGGACGCCGCCACTCATGATCGCCACAAGCTCCTTCAAATGGACAAGATTCTTGAGCTGATCCATAACAAGAATGAGGATTTGGAGGCACGTTCCCGAAGGAGCAACCTCCGCATCACAGGTGTGCCCAAATCCTCCAAGATCACAAAGTCTTCCATTTTTGAGGAGCAGCTCATTCGCAAACTATTTGATGTCCTCTCCTCTGTTTTCATTGTCGTGCGGGCCCACCGCTCCCTTGGCCCTCACCCTTCTCCTGGCCTGCCGGCTCGCCCCATTATCGCCTAACTCCTGAACTTCAGGGACCGCGACGCCATTCTTTGTGCGGCCAGGTAGAAGGGCGAAATTCGTCATCAGGGCAACTGTCAACTACCCCGACTACACTATGGCGGTGCAGGTATGCTCGGAAACTGATTCTTCAAAAACATGTCTCCCATTCCCTGGCATATCCCAGCAAACTGCGAGTCAGGCATGGCTCCAAGATGCTAGTCCTTCCGGAACCCAAAGATGCTTTGGCCTTCGCGAAGAAACCGGATTGGGCACAACGTTCTTCTCCTGCTAACTCTCAGGTCACAGCCGATGGCAATTTACGTGACATTGACTGAACCCTGTTGGTTTCTTGACACTATCGCCAACTGCACTCCTTGTTGTTCAGTCACCTGTTATGGGTCACTCCCACTTTGTATTTTTTTCTTCCACAGGGCTCTCTACACCAAGACCACGCTTCGGGCTCGCTGCCCCGGATTCCCTGGTGACAATCCCTTCTGTTGTCTGCTACGACCTGTGACTTGGCCACCCTGTCTCTTTGGCAGGGGAGTATGCTGGGCTACATCACGCCTCCACGGGATGATTCCCTTATTGGACATCGAATTTTCCCTTCCCAGTTGTGGGTCCCCGGGGTGTGGGTGGAATCTCAGCCTGATTGGGGTGTTGGTGTGGGTGGTGGGGGGTTAGGTTCTCGGGGTTTGTTGCCTCCCTCTGAGGCCTTATTGTTTGTATTGATCTATGCCTTTTTTTGGTCTCATGTCACCTCAACCATACAGCGTTTTGTATTGCACTTCTCTCTTTCACTGCATTATGTCCCCAACGCACATCTGCCTCTACTTGCTATTAAGGGGTTTGGGTTATTGGGACCGTTACCTCCGAAAGAAGCTTTTGTTCTAATCTTGACTTGGGTGCTTTCCTGCACCTCAACTATGCGCTTCTGGTTATGTTCCTTATTGCACTTCTCTACCCGACCGCGCGCTATTCTCTCTGAACTTTTAACCTTCCTCGACATTCCCTTCTCTGGCATGGCGCTATGACAGATACCACGCTCTGGACCTGGAACGTCCGCGGTCTTAACGACCACCGTAAGGCTCGCCTGGTCCATACCCACCTTACCCGGCATAAGGTAGACATTTGTTTCATACAGGAGACCCATTTGCTGCCTGCTACCTCTTCTAGACTCTCCAGGCACTGGGGGGAAATACATTCCCCATTTACTCTAACTATTCCTGTGGGGTGTCTATCCTGCTGCGCAGAGTGCTTCCTTGGCAGACCTCCCAGGCAATCATTGACCCAGAGGGGCGCTTTGTCGTCCTGCACGGCACCCTCCTGGCCCAACCATTGACCTGGTCTTCGCTATACGGTCCCAACAATGACGACTCGGATTTCTTTGCACATGTTTGGCATCACACACGGAGAGGGGTGTTTGACGTTACGCTGTCTACCACGCCAGATCGCTCCGGAACACACACTTCTCATCCGCTCGCAACTTCACTATTGAGCTCTATTCTCACTGACAACTCTTTGCATGACACGTGTTGACACGCTCGCCCTGAGGCACTTGCATGACAGGCTCCCGTGGTTGCTGGTCCCGCTTGGACCTCTGGATTACCACTCTGTACGCATTTGCGTGGCTCACCTCTGTTGAGCATATGGCACGCACCCTCTCAGATCACTCTCCTGTTCACCTCTGCCTGCGCCTCCCTCACTCCCCACGTCACGCATTCTCTTGGCAGCTTCCCCCTAACGTACTGCGGGACTCAGTCTTCTGCGATGAGATACAAACTGCAATTATGAATTACTTTGAGCTTAATGAGGGCACTGTTGACTCCCCTTCCACGCTTTGGGAAGGATTCAAGGCTGTAATGCGTGGGGAATGCATTTCTAAGCAGTCCAGTGTATTATGCTCTATTTGCGGTACTCTTGGTATGGAGATTAAGGCTCTGGTCTCCTCCCAATCCCTGGACCCTAACCCCGACACGCTCGCTCAGATCCGGGGGAAGCTCACCAACTTCGCTGATGATGCCAACAGAGAAAATGCGTTTCTGGGCAGGGAGGAGAGAGCGCGCCGCTTCGGTGAGGGAGACCGCCCTGGCAAGACCCTTGCCAACCTCCTCCGCTCGCCTCATGCAGCGTCCTATAGAACTGCTCTCCGGGACGAAGGCCGGGACAGAACTACTTCTCCTGAGGAGATCAAGGCACGTTTCACCGCATTTTAGTCTCAACTTTATACAGCTGGGACCGTGGATTCTTTATCAATATTTCGATACCCTTCAGCTCCTCTGGCTTGGCAACCCTCACAGGGAATTCCTTGGTGAGCCCTTCTCCAAAGAAGAAATCCTTAATGCTATTAACGGCCTGCCCAGTGATAAGGCCCCCGACTCGGACGGCCTGCCAGCATCCTTTTATAAGACCTTCACGCCCCTCCTAGTCCCGCACTTAACTGCCATGTATAATGAATCATTTGAGAACGGTCGGTTTCCCCCTTCGCTCCACGAGGCATTACTCAGACTAATTCTAAAACAGGACAAACCCCCCCGAGCTCCGCAACTCTTATTGTCCCCTCATTAATTAATACGGATAACACGATATTTGCCAAACTACTTGCCTCCCGCCTTCTCCCCCGCATGACGCTCATCGTTCGCCCGGACCAGGCCGGCTTAATTCCTGGTCGCGCGACCTCCCATAATCTCCAGACCATCTTCTCAGTCCTTCATCAAATTAATCCCACGCTCCGGACAGTGGCCGCCCTGCTAGACGCCACCAAAGCCTTTGACACCCTTGAGTGGCCCTTCCTCTTTTATCTCCTCCCTCGGTTGGGCTTTAGCCCGGTCTTTATGCGCAAAGTACAACTTCTCTACACCCTTCCCACTGCCCGTCTCCAGATTAATGGTCAAATATCGGAGCCTATTTCCATTGTGAGAGGTACTAGGCAGGGGTGTCCGCTGTCACCCATGCTCTTTGCCATCGCCATGGAACCCCTCACCGCTAGACTCCGACAGCATCACAGCCAGAGAGGTCTTGGCTTTGCGGCTCATGCCCTTGTCGTCTCCATGTATGCGGACGACGTTACACACGATGTCCGCAACCCTCGGGAGAATCTCAGTCCTCTGGACAACGAGGTGATACGGTTCGGGAGCTACTTCGGCATCCAGGTTAACTAGAGTAAGTCTGTACTTTTCCCCCTCACTGATTCCACGGTCCCCTTTACTCCGGACTACCCTTTTGTGTAGGCGTTGGGTCCTACAAGATACTTAGGTATTTGGCTTAGTAGGGACGTAGACTAACTTTGGAGGGCTATTTTTGGCCCCGCTGTGGACTGGTTTGAGTCCAAGATTCCCCTCTGGCGTAGGTTACCGTTGTCACTGGCGGGTCGCATAGCCATCGCCAAGATGGTGGTGCTCCCGAAGTTTTTGTATTTGTCAATATTCCCATCCCGCTCACTGCCCACTTTTTTGGCAGATTACGCTCATTGATCATCACCCTGGTCTGGGCTGGTCGACAGCCCAGAATCGCTTGTAATAGCCTCACCCTCCTGGTGTCACGTGGTGGTCTTGGTGCCCCAGATTTTAAACTATACGCCCTTAGCGCCCAGGCCAGTTTTCTCCACTTCTGGCTCCACCCAACTCCTTTTCAGCCGCATATCGCGGTGGAGGCCGACCTTGCTGGCCCCTGGCCGCTCATAACTGCCTTATTCGCCCTGGCGAAACTTCCACGCACCGAGATAGACATGGTAGAAACTCTGCGCTGGGCCTGGGATGGGCTCCGGAAACTCTCCGGCTCCAGCATGCTCTCCGCGAATGCCATGCCTATTGCTCATCACCCGGCTTCTCCCCCCCCCCCCCCCCATCCACCCCCCCCCCTTCAGTCAGCTGGGATGGTGAAACACGCAACCTGCTTGGGGCTCTCCACAGTGTCTGACCTCTACCCTGGGGACACGTTCTTCGCCCTTGCTGTCGAATCCAGCCTCATGGACACATTGCTCTATCAACTAAGGGCTATTTGCAGGGAGCTTCACCCTAAGATTTCCCAGCCTCCTTCCTCAATGGCCACTCTTAACTTACTTTACACATCCCCCTCCCCCCGAAAGCTGGTCACCAAGATTTACGCTCTTGCGGCATCTCCCATCTCTACATACCGGGCGCGAGTGGTGTGAGGACCTGGGTGTTGAACTTTCTCAAGAGGACTGGCTTTATTGTTGCAATCAGATTAAACGACTATCCCCAAATTATCGAACTCCTGCTCAGCTGCACAAAATGGGACTTATCCACAGCGACAGATGTCTGCGATATTCCTCTCCTGCGGCAGACTTCTCCCACCTAGCCTGGCTGTGCCCTCAGATCTCCGCATACTGGTGTGAGGTGTGTGCCGCTATCTCGGAGATCACCTCGTCGCCGGTCCAGCCAGACCCTGTGCTTTGCCTTCTAGGCTTCCTGAAATCCTGCCCAAATGCTACACACCGCCTGACTGCGATGCTTCTTGTTCTGGCGAGGCGTAGGGTCTCCATGTGCTGGGGTCGCAGGCCTGTACCTACGGTTGACGCTTTGCTTGAGGATGCTTCTCGTTGTCAGCCACTTCTGTCCGAATTCTGAGACCTAATGCCAGCCATTTCCTGCCCAATTGACATATGGGGTCCACGTGTATCTTACCTCTCAAGTTGCAACTTTCAGCATCCTGCGACCTCTCCCGCGCTCCCCAACGGCGTTCTGCCCGCCGCGGCCGACGGTGATGGCCAGTGAGGTGCCATCTCCCTGCTTACTCCTCCCTCTGCTTCCCTAGCTTCTCTCCCCCATCTGATGGGCCTCTCCCCTCGGCTTACAAACATGCAGACCCGCATTTTATTCTCTGTATCATTAACAGGTATTACGCGTCTGAGGTAACCTCGGTTGCTTAATACTGAATGGGGCCTCCCCACATGTTTGGGGTCCCTCTGCTCGTATATAATGTCTTGACTGAGTGCAATCTTGTAACCCTACTGTGCAAATTTGTTCAATAAAGGTTTTTGAGAAAAAAAAAAAAAAAAAAAAAAGATTTGAAACCGGGCATTCCTACAGCACCAGGAGTCGATAGACTCAAAAAAGACAGGCAAAAGTCCCAAAAACTCAGTCAAAAATTGACTGGAGGTTACCACTCTCTCCGGATCTGCGCTTGGTGGCGTGGAAAAAGAAATAACTAAGATCAGCGCGAGAGGGCGGTGTCTAAGTAGCTGCCGCGACGTCATCCCGGCGATCACAATGCTTACGACGGACGCAGAGCCACACAACGCCACCTTCCGACGCGCAGCGGTACTGCTGACGAAAACTTTCCGGATCCAGTCTGACGCCTGGAGGTAGTTTTAAGGTAAGGAATCTATCACTAACGTGTCTCTTTCAGATGCTGAGATTAGGATGTGTTGACATTAAGATACGTCAAGACTGTACAAGAAACTTAAGTAAAAATTAGATAGACACGATAGGTGCCAGTCATCTGGAAAGACAAGTCTGTTGTTGCAGGTATCCCTTCTATGGAGAGGAGTTGCAGCCTTTGAATTTGCTCTTGCCTGCTACTTGAGAAAGGCACATGTGGGCATGTGTCAGAAGAACATCCGTGGCCATAGCGAAGTCTATATCCTCCTAAAACTTGTCAACCAAACTATCCACTTGAGTGCTGAACTAGTGGAACGGTAATGAAGTGCTGTTGTACCTCTAACCTGAAATCAGACTCACTAAGCCATGCATGGTGGCAGAGTAAAATGCCAAGTCAGCTGAATCAGGATGCTTTGGTATCACTGGAGATCTATTTTCTCTCCACAACAAGTTCCCTTTCTGCTCTCCCACTGGTAACTATTGTAGTGAGAAAGCAGTCAAACTGAGTTGGGAATTTTACACTCTGTGGCTGCTCCCCACAGCTACATGCTTCTCTGCTGCATCAATCTTTTTGCTCTCCTTCTCTGGAGGGGGATCCCCAGCTGCCTGGGCACAAGCTCTTTTCCAGCGTGCATGCACAACCAAAGAGTCTGGTGAGACCTGTCCTCTGACGTACCTAGGG
This sequence comes from Triturus cristatus, assembly GCF_964204655.1. Taxonomy (NCBI): domain Eukaryota; kingdom Metazoa; phylum Chordata; class Amphibia; order Caudata; family Salamandridae; genus Triturus; species Triturus cristatus. The sequence goes on along the minus strand of NC_140585.1, from coordinate 71,029,760 downwards.
ATGTCCAGGGCAGGCTTCAATTTCTTTTCAACCCTTGGGAACTCGTACCTTGACTGGGTACTTGAAATTGTCAGTATTCTACTTGGTCACACGTTTAAGCATCAGTAGGTACTAAACAGACCTCTCTGACCTGAACCGTCTCCACCTGTAGGAAGCTGGGTTTCTGTTGCAGTAACCCCCCCGCCCCCACTTTGCCAGACTACTGATACACTTTGGCTTGATGTGCCCTGGGTCCCTGCCAATCAGGTTCCCAGGGACTGTGTTCTTCCCCAAAACTGTACCTTGTACCCCCAATTGCACCTCTAGCCACATGCCCGTCCCTGGTAAAAGGTACCAAGGGCACTGTGACAAGGGAAGGCCTCCAGCACTTACTGTGGCACCCTTAGAGGTCCTGTACACACACATATATTTATATACACACACATGTATATATATTCATTCTCGCTCTCATTCTCATTCATTCATTCTCGCTCTCATTCTCATTCATTCATTCTCCCTCCCTCTCATTCATTCATTCTCCCTCCCTCTCATTCATTCATTCTCCCTCCCTCTCATTCATTCATTCTCCCTCCCTCCCATTCATTCATTCTCCCTCCCTCATTCATTCATTCTCCCTCCCTCATTCATTCATTCTCCCTCCCTCATTCATTCATTCTCCCTCCCTCATTCATTCTCCCTCCCTCATTCTTTTTCTCTCTCTCTACAGCCTGCATGTTTTGGTGCAGAACAAAGTGAAGAGTCGACATAGCACACATCCCTGTGTACCATGCCTACAACCCACCGCCCTGGCATAGGTCAGCCGGCCAGCTAGCTGGGTGCACTATACTAGCGGTGAGGGTACAGGTGCATGAGCCCTGTACCCCTATAGTGTCTAAGCCAATTCTTAGACATTGTAAGTGCAGTAAAGCCATTAAGAGTATATGGCGCTGGGAGTTTATTACAAACTCCACAGCATAATGGCCTTACGGAAAACTGGGAAGCTTGGTATCAAACTTCTCAGCACATTAAACCCACACTGATACCAGTATGGGATTTAATGAACAATGCACTCTGAGTGCATCTTAGAGATACCCCCGGAAAAACAACCAGCCTCTGGTACCCACTGGTACACGTCAGCCTGCCACCACCAGACATGTTTCTGGACCCCTGGGGTGGGAGCCTTCGCTCCCTGAGCCTAGAAACAAAGACATTCCTGGGTGGAGGTAGTCACACCTCCCTCAGGTCAGGAAGAGCCATCTGTGGCAGGGGAGCTTCAAAGGCCTTGCCACCTTTGTAATGTGACCCCCAGCCTCTCCTGCTATCATGAGCAGGCCCGCTTCCTGTCTCCCCTCCTTTTCGGCAGGGAGACAGGTGGGAAAAATTAGAGCAGCCCAGAAGGTGTGAAACGGTAGCATTGGAGCTCATGACTACGGACAGTTCGTTTTAAATAGAGGGGCTTATCATAGCCTTGGTTATCACCGGTACATTAGCGAATCTCCACGGGCAAATTTTAAAGGGCTTACAATAGCCTTTTCAACTAGCCGGGTGTATTAGAAGGAATATGCTACTTACCAGTATGCATCTGTTCTTGGCATGTAGAGCTGCAGAGTTGTACGCTTAGCATAGATCGCCATCTGGTGTTGGGCCCGGATGTTTGCAGTTTGTTTTTGTTCTTTGCAAGTCACGAGTTCGGTGACTCCTCCTTTGGTCCGTACTGCGCATGGGCTTCGGCTCCATCCTCAGATTGTTTTTCGCCAACAGGGAAATGATGGAGCGTAGTAATAACAGTGAGAAACCCATGTGTGTTGTATCTAAATAAGATGGACTGGAACGGATACAGGTAGCCGGGGAGGCGGGTGGGCGTGTACAACTCTGCAGCTCTACATGCCAAGAACAGATGCATACTGGTAAGTAGCATATTCCGTTCGAGGCATATGAGCTGCAGATTGTACACTTAGCATAGATTATATAGCAGTACCCAACCTTAGCGGCGACTACCGGTATCCGTTGCAGCGGTTTGAAAAAGTGTCTTTAGTACAGCCTGGCCCACACTAGCTTGCTGCTTGGAATGCACATCTACACAGTAATGTTTTGTGAAGGTGTGCGGTGTTGACCATGTGGCTGCTTTGCAGATGTCATCTAAGGGTATGTTCCCTAGAAAAGCCATAGAAGCCCCTAACTTTCTAGTAGAGTGGGCTTTAGGTGGAACAGATAATGTTCTTTTTGCCTTTTGATAGCAAATTTGTATGCACTTTACAATCCACCTAGCTATCCCGGATTTAGAGATGGGGTTGCCTTTATGTGGTGGAGAGAAGGAAACGAACATTTGTTTAGTCTTCCTGAAAGGTTGCGTTCTTTGTATGTAGTACAGCAAAGCCCTCTTAACATCAAGTGTGTGTAAGGCCCTTTCTGCAACAGATTGAGGTTGCGAGAAAAAGACAGGTAATTCCACCGATTGATTGAGATGGAAGGGGGAAATGACCTTGGGCAGAAACTTCGGATTTGTACGAAGTATGACCTTGCTGTGATGTATTTGTAGGAAGGGTTCCTGTATAGTGAACGCTTGTATTTCACCAACCCTTCTAAGGGAAGTGATAGCTACGAGGAAAGCTGTTTTCCAGGTGAGGAACTGTAGCTCACATTTATGCATTGGTTCGAAGGGTGGACCCATTAGCCGTGTAAGAACTACATTTAGATTCCACACAGGGGAAGGTGGTGCCCTGAGAGGAATTACTCGTTTAAGGCCTTCCATAAAGGCTTTAATAGCGGGCACTCTGAAGAGTGATAAATGCTGTCTGTTTTGTAGATAAGCAGCGATCGCTGCTAGGTGTAGGCGTATGGATGAATATGCCAGGTTACACCTGTGAAGATGGAGCAGATAGCATATGATGTGCTGTATGGATGCATCTAAAGGGTTGATTGTATTGTTACGGCAGTAAATTACAAATCTTTTCCACTTTGCGGCATAGCATGCTCTAGTGGTAGGACGTCTGGCTTCCATGATAATGTTCATGCAATCAGGGGGAAGGTTAAGGTATCCAAATTCTAAGATTTCAGGAGCCAGATCGCAAGGTTGAGCTGAGCTGGGTCCGGGTGCCTGATTTCTCCATGGTTCTGGGTTAGGAGGCATGGGGACAGGTGCAGTTTTTGATGTGGCACCACCGATAGCTGTAGTAGTGTGGTGTACCACGGCTGCCTGGCCCATGTTGGGGCTACCAGAATGAGTGTGAGGGAGTGCTGTTGTAGCTTCCTTACCACTAACGGAATTAGTGGGAGAGGTGGAAAGGCGTATGCAAATCTGCCTGACCAGTTCATCCATATCGCATTGCCTTTGGACAATGGGTGTGGGTATCTGGCGGCGAAGCTTGGGCATTTTTTGTTTTCGTGGGTGGCGAAGAGGTCTATCTGAGGATGCCCCCACTTTTGGAAGAATGGGTGAAGAACTTGTGGATGCAGTTCCCATTCGTGTAGTTGTTGCGTTTGTCTGCTGAGCAGATCTGCCATGGTGTTTTGTACGCCTGGAACGTGCTGTGCCAGGAGAAAGATGTTTTGGGGAATTGCCCATCTCCATATGCTCTGGGCTAAGCGGGAGAGCTGGGGAGAGTGTCCCCCCCCTGTTTTTGGATATAATACATTGCAGTCATGTTGTCTGTGCGAATGAGGACTGCTTTGCCCGAAATCTGTTTTTGAAAAGATTTTAGGGCTAGAAAGATCGCCAAGAGCTCCAGATGGTTGATGTGGAGCGATTTTTGCTGTGGCGCCCATAGACCTTGCATTGTGAGGTGTAAGAGGTGCGCTCCCCAGCCGGAGAGCGATGCGTCCGCTGTTAGAATCACCCGAGGAACCGGGTCCAGGAACGGCCGCCCTTTGGAAAGGTTTGTGGTGTTCCACCACTGCAGAGAGTGATGGGTGCGGCCGTCCACCAACACCAGATCCGTCAGCTGACCCTGGGCCTGGTTCCACTGTTGTGCTAGGCACTCTTGAAGTGGACGCATGTGGAGTCTTGCATGGGGCACTATGAAAATGCAAGACGCCATCATTCCTAAGAGCTTCATAAACACTCTTGCTGGAAGAGAGTGTTGAGGAAGGAATGTTTTGCGCAAGGCTTGTATGCTTGCGATTCTGGCTGAGTTTGGATAGGCAATACCTTTGGAGGTGTCTATAGTGGCCCCGAGATATTGCTTTGTGTGAGATGGTATGAGGTGGGACTTTTGGTAGTTCACCGTGAAGCCTAGCTGGTGGAGCAGTTGGATGGTGCTGTTTGTATGTTGCACACATTGGTTGTAGGACGCGGCTTTTATCAGCCAGTCGTCTAAGTAAGGGAAGACGTGAATATGTTGACGTCTGAGGTGTGCTGCTACTACCGCTAGGCATTTGGTAAACACCCGTGGTGCGGTGGTGACCCCGAAGGGGAGAACCGTGAATTGGTATTGCTGACCGTCCACCACGAACCTGAGGTACTTCCTGTGAGAAGGGTGTATTGGAATGTGAAAGTATGCGTCTTTCAGATCCAAGGTAGTGAGAAAGTCTCCCTGACAGAGGAGCGGGAGGACTTGTTGTAGGGTGACCATGTGGAAATGGTCTGAATGTATGTACGCATTTAGAGGCCGGAGGTCCAGAATGGGCCTCAGGGTCCCGTCTTTCTTTGGTATTAAGAAATACAGAGAGTAAACCCCTAGATTTTGCTGATTGACGGGGACCTGCTCTATAGCGTGTTTTTGGAGGAGGGAGAGCACCTCCTGTTTGAGTAGTGTGGAATGTTCTTGAGACATTGGACGGTGCCTTGGTGGGATATTGGGTGGGGTAGATGTTAGCTCGAGACAGTACCCTGACCGAATAATTTGGGTCACCCATTTGTCCGATGTTATGGACTCCCATGCGTGGATAAAGTTTTGCAGTCTGCCCCCGACCTGAGTGGGATGGTCTGGGGGAGGGAAGGGGAGTCATTGGGCGGGCGGGGTGGCAGAACGGGTGGTGTTAGTTTTGCCCCTGCCCTTATTGTTGTTGCCTCTGTAACCACCCCTTTGGTAGCCCTTTGAAAAGGTATTTTGAGGAGGGGACTTGTAGGAGGTAGAGGCGCTATCGGTGGAGTAGCCTCTGCCTGTGCTACGAAAGGATGAGCGTCGAAAGGAGCGTTTAGGGGCCTGTGATTGTAGTGCCCCCATAGACTTTGCTGTGTCTGTGTCCTTTTTCATCTTTTCTAACGCTTCGTCCACCTTTGGCCCAAAGAGAGTTTGTTGGTCAAAGGGGTGATTTAGTATGGACGCCTGGACTTCAGGCTTGAACCCTGAGATCCTGAGCCAGGCATGACGACGAAGCAGGACAATAGTATTTATGGCTCTAGAAGCAGTGTCAGCTGCATCGAGGGCACACTTAATGGAGGTGTTAGTAATGAGTTTACCCTCCTGTATTAGTTCATGAGCCTTGCGTTTGTGTTTTTCGGGGAGGTGCTGCATAAGAGCCTCAAGCTCGTCGTAGTGTACTCTGTCATAGCGCGCAAGTAGCGCTTGTGTATTTGCAATGCGCCACATGTTTGCAGCTTGGGAGGCGGTGCGTTTGCCAGAGGCGTCTAGAAGTTTGGATTCCTTATCTGGCGGTGGGGCTTCTCCTGAGGACTGGGAGTTAGCCCGCTTTCTAGCTGTGGACACAACTAGGGAATCTAAGGGAGCAGAGCCCTTAATGTATGCAGGGTCTGTGGGTGCCGCCTTGTACTTTTTTCTATTCTAGGGTTCAATACCCTGGCCCTGACAGGGTCTTTGAACACCTCTGCAGCATGCTTGGTGACACCTTTAAGCATGGGCAAGATAGATGTGGACTTGTCCTGAATGTCAAATGTATCCAGTAGGAAGTCGTCTTCCACTGGTTCACTATGCATTTCCACCCCATGGTAGTGTGCTGCTCTCTGCACTAAGTGGTGAAACCCTAAGGAGTCCTCTGGAGGAGACGGCCTGGATGGGTATAGGTCGTCCTGAGGCATATCCGGTATGTCAGGGTTTTGGTAGTCTTCCCATGGGTCTGGGGTCCCCGGTGGAGTGGGGTCCATTGGGGCGTCCGCCGGGTCATAATCTGGATCCCCGTAATCCGGATCTGGGGACGGGGTCGGGGAGTGATGAGGTAAGGGTGGCGGAGACCTGGGAGGGGGAGGGGGTGGAGGAGGTGGAGGAGGAGGTAGTGGGGAGGGCACTCTGAGAGGAGAAGTAGCAGAGTCCTTCCGCTTGGGTGGTGGTGGAGGAGCCGGTGTGTCAAGACGTCTTTTTTTGACAACTAAAGTCAATAGCCCAGTCTTTGGATCTTTAAAAAGAGTCTTTAGCAAAGGGTCTGGTGTAAAGAGATCCAGTGGCGCCGAATCGTCCGCTGGCGCCGATGTTTTCGGAGCCGAGGGCTTAGATGGTTTCTGTGCGCCATACTTTTTTGGAACCTCCGGTTTTTTCGGTGTCGATGGAGTTTTGGGCGCCGGAGCGTCGGTGCCGACAGATTTGTGTTTGTGTTTTGTCGGCACCGAGAGTCCAGGCTTGGGCACCGGTGGCTTCGGAGTCGAGCTGGGTATCACTTTCTTCAGTGCCGGATGGTGTTTTTCGGCACCAGGCGTCGGCTGGCTCGAGCCCGAGCTGCCGTGAGACTTCTGAGGCTTCGACACCGGGCCCGAAGGTGGGGTGATAGAAGCTGTGTGCTTGGTTTTACCCAGGCCTGCAGGCGAGGGTGTAACCGGAGTCTCTTTGGTTTTGGGCGCGGGGGTGGGAGGGGGTACAGTACTCACGACCCGCTGCGCCGGTGTGATGTCCTCCACGTCGGAGTCGTCGGCCTCGGAAGCGCTGACGACGTCGTCCTCCTGCTCGGTGTGTAGTTGCCCCGAAGCTCCGGCGTCGTTTCCGAAGATGTCCGGTGGAGCTGCGGTCGATGAGTGCGCCATGGTGCGTCGAGCTCTTCGATCCCGGATGGTCTTTTTTGATCGAAAAGACTTACAGGCGGGGCAGTCTCTAGCCTCGTGTTCTGGAGAGAGGCAAAGGTTACACACCTGATGGAGGTCAATGTGGGGAAATTTAGACCCACATTTTGGGCACTTTTTGAACGGAGTCCTTTCCATCGGCCGGGACCGGAGTCGAGGAGGGCCCGAAGGCCGGTGCCGATGTACGGAATGGAGAAATGTGCCGCTCCGAGAGATGAAGATATGATGAAGAAACTCGAAGAACGAGGATTTTCCGTCGAGACTGGAACCGTAGAAGTTCGAAGCCGGAGCACGAAGTATCACATCCGAGCCCAATGGCGGAAAAAAACAATCTGAGGATGGAGCCGAAGCCCATGCGCAGTACGGACCAAAGAAGGAGTCACCGAACTCGTGACTTCCAAAGACTGTCCAAAGAACAAAAACAAACTGCAAACATCCGGGCCCAACACCAGATGGCGATCTATGCTAAGTGTACAATCTGCAGCTCATATGCCTCGAACACACGGTTTCCTTCATTTTTCAAGACGGGTCTATAAGAGTCCATCAGGAGCTGCCCATAAATTTGCATCTTCGCTATTACCGGCATACCAGTGAATCTCCATGGACAAATCTTAAACCTTCAGAGTTTACTTGGATTTGAAGTGACATATAAATCATGCACATTTATTGGCGAACTGTGGTCTTCCTACGCAGAACCATAACATTTTCGTTTAGAGCCTCGAGGAAGTCACTGGATGTGACGAAACACGTGTCGGCTGTTTGTGCTTGCTGACCAGGACTGACTCATGTCACTACTTCAAGGAATGTCTTTCCATCTGTACTTGCTCTAAAACGGTGGTGCGTTCAGTCCTGTAAAAAATTGTCAGTGATGCTTTTCTAAATCCTTGTACAGAATAAATTGAAGAATTTTGTATGAATACATCTCTGGTGTTTTCCGGTGATACAGTGGACCTCTGTCCTATTGGTTCTAACTTATCAAGGTCACACATTTATAACTTACATTTCAGGAGTGCCGGGGTATATTTTGCTGTATACTACTTCACAGGCACTTTTGTAGGTCCCTGTGTGTTTTTGCACCCAATGTAGTGGGGTGCTATTTACCCTTAGTGGCACCGCTAGGTATTTCCTTGCTCCGTGATACATTTAGATTATGTGTACTTGCTAGCCCAGTTTACATGTATAACTATTGGTGTGACCCTTATATACACTACTACCGTTCTCTGTTTTGCAGCCCAGGTGGTGTGCCCACCTCTGCCAACACCCCTCAGGTGGGTGAGGCGAGGTGAAGCCCCCGCTTTAGTGCGTGCCATCTTGCAGATGGCAGGAACTCTCCAATCAGGATTAGATATTGTGCCCACTCCCCTACATGGGGTGAGCACACCAAGGGTGTAGTCACCCTAAGGTCAATAGCCCACTGGCTACTGACCTAGAGACCCCTAAAACGCCCCCTAAATACAGTATTTAGGGGGCAGCCCTGAACCAAGAAGACAGATTCCCACATCCTACGAAGGACGAAAGACACCCAGGAGAGGAGACTGCAGAAAAGAACTTACTTACCAACCCATCTGCACTTTCCAGAGATCCTGCGCCAAAAGTCGCCTTTTTCTGCAGCGAGCGACCTCCAGAACTGGGAGGACTGACTGCCTTCAAAAAAGACCGGATCTCCTGTGAAAAGCACCTCTGTTCAAAAGAAACTCCCAAGATAGACTCTGAGCCTGCTGAGGACAAAGAAACCAGACGCCTATGGCCCGAATCCGGGTGGCCCACTGGTCCCAGCAAGGTCCCCCAGTGCTCCAGAATCGTGGGTTGACCCCTCCGAGACTCCCCGATGTCGCCTAAAGCCTCTGCATGGAGTTCAGTCTGAGTGTGTGACATTTGCTGCCTGAGTCTGTACAGCAAATGCTTAACACTACCCTCTGATAAAGCCTTACTGCTTGTTCACACTAGCAATAATAGAGAGTTAGGTGCTATCTACCTTTTCCTCTGCCTACCTTTGGGGCATCACTGGACTCCGCATATTATAGCTAATTTTTGGTATAGTATATACAGAGCCAGCTTCCTACACCACCACAAAGCAATCTTCCTCCAACAGCAAAGCTTTACTTTGTGTTGGTCCGCTGTCCTTAGGGTATGGAGAACCATGTGGAATGCTGTGGTGAAATACTGTGGGGAAGGGCCCCTGGGGAGGTCTTAACAGGATAAGGCTCTAAGTCAACAATGTACTGTGAGACAACCTAGTAATCTTCCCAAGGATCATCCAATCACAAAGTGACATAGGTTATAGATACGGGTCCTGCACATCAGATGCACCTGTCCGACTGAGGTGAGTTTGTGACTGTGGCAGACATTGGGGGAACGATAGCATGGAACTGTGGTGGTGGACTAGTGGTATTGTCTCTACGTGTCTAAAAAAGGGGGCATTCGTCAAGGCTTTTTCGGAGCTGCAATTGGGCTGGTTTTGAATTTTTTTAACCGAGGGGTTGGGGCAGTTCTCTAAGGATCGAGAGGTCACAGAACCTGGAGTCAAACCATAAGGTTGTGCCTCTTATGGCTAGTCTTGGGCCTCGAGGTGAAACTATCTTGGTTGGTGGTGTTAAGTTTGTCTGGCATCCTTTGCTCTGTTGTGATGGACCTTCCTCCTCCTTGCTCTTATCCATCAAGAGGACAATACCAAAGGGCTTTGTTCATGTGGCAGGACATACGACTGGCTTCCACTCTTGGAGACCGTGGCAGAGGTTACAGATCCAAAAGCGATGGTAACATGGCAGAGCATGTGCATCTGCAACAATGCATGCTACCAACACTAAAGTACTACATTATTATAGCCCACAGCTTAAGGCAAGGGCCTTTAACAAGGGAACGGGCCTTAATGGCCAATATTGCCTGCTACAGAGGGGTAGAAAGCTAGTAGAACATTCCGCCCATAGAAGGGAGAATGTTCTAATTAGGAAAAGAAAGACCTCACGAAACCAGAGGGGGTTGAAATCCCCTTGGGCTCCGTGAGGCCTTGGTTGACCGCAACACCTGTGAACAACAAACATTGGAATGTGGGAGCTCCGAGCTTTTACTGCGCATTAAATGCCCAGAGCACTCCACTGTTTCATCTCCTGTATGGGAGCACCATTGTTCCATCTCCTGTATGGGAGCACCATTGTTCCATCTCCTGTATGGGAGCACCATTGCTCCTCTATCCAGACTTATGGGACCTCCATTTGAAATAAAGTGTAAATTGAAGCTCCAAAATCTATTGTGGTTAGGCTGCATTTTAGTGCCTGCTACATACGGTTTGCTCACCATTTTGGCATAAGGAAGTTAACTTTATTCAGTATTAGAACATTGGAATGTTGGAGCTCCGAGCTTTTACTTGCCATTAGATGCCCGGAGCACTTCACTGTTTTCAATGGAGCTCCCAACATTCCAGTGTAGTAGCCCTTAAAATGAAGCATACACACAATAGATTTTGAGGTTCAATTTACACCATTTCAAATGGAGGGCCCACACGTCTGGACAGAGGCACTCCGGTGCTTCCATAGGAGATGATCGGATGTCAACTGGGGACAGACCAACTGCAGGAGTGGTGAGGATGTTTCTAAATGCGGTAACTGCAGGTAAAGAAATCCTCAGTTGCTTGCATCTCCCCCAGTGTGGTATCCACGTCAATGCGGACCCATTACAAGTTTGTCTCCCAAACAGAATATTTCATGAGACTAACTCTGGAAACCTATTAGTGGATCCAGAGTAGCTTTTATTAACATGACATTGTTGGCCTACTTTCAGTGGTTTTCAGACTCTAATCTCTTCAGAGGGACTCCGTTCTTGTTCGGGGGTATGTTTTTGTGCCAACAAGCTTTCTTTAGTGTATGGTTAGAGTTTGGTACAAAGATCAAGAGCAGAAAAAATATTTAAAATATGTACTTTTTATCTTTCTATGGAGCATGTCTGCCCAACTGACTAAGAACTGTTTACAGAGTAAATCCAAACGAATCACAAAGTGGTCGCCCAGTGTGCAAACACTGCCATAACGCTCACTGTTCCCAAAATGCAGCAAACTCGTTTGACACTGTACTGCAGCTACAGAAAGCGCTGGCATCTATGTTTCTCCTACCCTACTTGGGTTGTAATTAATTGCCATTCTTTGACAGTACAGTACAGTACAGTACAGTAATGGCTGGAGATGAGGGCTCACATCAGAAAGCTAAATGAAAGCAATTAAAATAACTTCCAAATAGAACTCCACCAAGGAAAAGGCGTTGTGGGGCAGATTGGGAGTACAGTGGGAGTGCATTGAGACATTAGAAGAGCAACTGGTTTCCGCAAAGAAACTGCGTGATAGCAACTTGTACTCCTGGTGAAAGTCTGCTACTTATCACTGCCTATATGTCAAACTAGACTTTAGTTTCATATCAGCAGCCCTTCACACATACTGGTAATTTCTTTCTATAAATTACTGCACGAGAGTTTCACTTTAACACTTAGCATAGTCCACTGGAAAACATACCTAGGATGGAGGAACTGAGTGAGAAATTAGCAATTTATTTAACCAACCTAGATGGCATTAGGAGCGGATGTTCCAGTGTTGTTCTTTCATGTTGATTGAGATGAAATGCGGGGCTGCATCAGTGATGGAGATAACTACAAGATATTGGTGCCGTTTCATTAAATAGAATGAAGAATATTCCTTATCCGAGTAACATCCAAACACTATAGTTATCAAGAACTAGTCTGGATATTTTTAAAGCTTCGTGGGATATGTCAAAATGCACAGACCATGTTGCAGGGATGAGGCAAATTGCATTTCTAAAATCCTTTGGGAAAGAATGACTTGTCAAGCCCCCCAGTGAAGTTCAGAAAAATAATATCTTGGCTGCAAATTATAGAAAATGTGCTCTTAATTTTACTAATTTTACGCAGGCTAGAAATGAATTTTTACAGCAGGAAAACTTTGAAATTTCAAAAGCTATCTTAAAAACTCACCTGGTAGCCTATTGACAAGCCACGTTAGTTGCTTTTTGGAGATGTTAGTCCAGCTGAGATCAAGTATGACTGGTTGCCGCTTGATGATGCCGCTGAGAGCTTGTGGGACTATGGTCTTCCACCGGCTCAGATCAATCTTTCTCCACAGTCTCTTGTCGCAACACCTGTCCAGACAGATGGAAGAAATGGATTAGACCTCATACTTCAACATGTCACAGAAGTGGCTACTATGGAAATGGAACCAATAAGAGCCAATCCCTGTAGATATTTCCAATCTTCACAGGGACTAACATCTTTTATTCTACAACCCCAACTTTGAAAATGGCCTAATGGGTAACTACAGTGCCCGCTCACTATTGTAGCACTCCAAACATTACAGCTATGTGACAAAACTAGTCTGCTAACGTAGCTCAGAAAATGACTACTCGCTTTGTGGTTACATCCAGTAATAAGTCTTGGTATAATCCATAGCAGATCATGCTATTCCAGCACTGAAACTCCAACACAGCCCTCAGAACATTAACTTCAAACTCTAGCCTGCACCCTCCCATATCTAATATTTAAGGTCCAAACCGTCTTCTCCCAGGCCATATTGGTAGCTCACCATTTGTACCATGTCTTGCAGACACGCATGCAGTCACACAGTTCTTTCCGGTTGAGGTAATGAAACACAGACATCCAGACATCCTTTTGCATGAGCAAGTCCTGGCCCTCTCGGGAACTTGATGTCCGTCTCCGCCCTCGGGGGCTGGAGCCATTGCTGCCACTTTCCTCCATGCTGTCATCCTCATCGTCATCGTACTCATCCTCCTCTTCATCGTTATCCACTCTACCCCCATGGGACTGCAGCCTGGACTGCGCCTGTTGTGACAGAATGCGAGCTGGAGGTGATGGGCGCAAGTTTGCAGACAATGCAGTTATGGCCTGCAGCTTGGGCACTATGGAACTGGATTGAAAATCTTTGGGCGCCCGCTGCAGTGTCACTGTGAGGTAGGACCCACGAATCTTGGCCCGCTCTGCCTCGGACAGCTCCTTACCACTTGGATTATTCTCTTTTTCCTGTGCTAGTTCGATGCCAAGTTCACCAGTGTGAAGCCGCAGGAGCTGCCGTCTCTTTAGACGGTCATCGCGGGGATGATGACTGGGGCCAGCACCCGGAGAAGAGCGAGTCACCATTCCACCCCTTGTGGGGGACTGTGGAGAACCTGGGTCATGGGTCAGTTGTAGCCTGCTGGAGGGAGACTGAGGCGGGGAGGCCAGTGGGTCCTCACGACTCCGTAATGGTCGCAGCACCTTCGTGGTCACGGTCTCATCATCGCTGTCCTCCAACTTCCGCTTCTAGAAAAAAGAAAATTATGAAATTGTTTATTTTTTTCCAGGGAACATCGACGTAACGTACAGCCACAAATACCTCTCATTCCGAGAAGTAGTTTTACCCTTAGAACAATCAACTGATATGCAGTAATTCAATCTATCCAGAAAGTAATCCACCAAAAAATGTGTTTTTAGAATTAGAGCATTGCCACTTCTGGGGAACATCCACACCGCTATAAAGTTGTTGTTGTTGCCCAAGGCTTTGATAGCCCAAACAGTATTCACAAAGAGTTAAGGTAAGAAGTCAAAAGGGAAGAAAATAACTCACTGGCTGCAACAGAAGTCGATCATTTTCTTGCGCCATCTGGAAGAAAAGACACCAAAAATCAGGGTCAGCAAGTATCCTATACACCACATAGGGAGATCTCAGTCAGACAATCTGGGCATTTGACCCCATTCACTACTAGGGTCGCAAATGGCAGCCCAGCAGTGCAAAGTAATTCGATAAATCATTTGTCAGCTAATGGAAAAGAGCTGTGAAAATAGGCCAAAGTCTCCATCTAATCAGGGGAATGAGAGAATAAGGAGACAAGAGAACACCTATTCCATAACTGGATGCTCTAAATAGGCAAAGTGAGACATTTGTCACCAGAATAAGGGTTTCTACAGGATTTTTTTTAAATCCTGAAAGAGCTGGAAAGATTTTTCACAGAAAACATCCACTCTGAAACAACATGCCATTTTGTTTGACATAAGAAAAGAGACATTAATGAATGGCTCAAAATCTGTTTACGCATTTTGGTAGGCAGGCTGCAAATAACCAATTCCAGAAATGTTTAGCAGGTCCAAGCTCCTCTGTCATCAACTTTGGGAATTCTCAGTTGCAGTGTGTGTTGTCCGCTTAGAGCTGAGAAAAGATTTAGCCGTAGCACTTTTCTGGAGACATTTAACCTTCTGTAAAAGTGAAAATAGCATTCTTTGATGATTCAGGATCCTGAAATGTAAGGCAATCCCAGAGCTAAACCGCATCAATCACTCGCAATCCGTATTCCATAATGTCTTCAGCTAAGGTCAGAGAACAATTTAAAGGCAGTCAATGCCAAATCTATTAGTTCTGGAAAATCTGGTTTCTGAATTGGTTTAATACTTTACAGCCCAATGGACAGAATGAATCATTGTGGATGGATCTGCTGCACTGGGTATACAATCCAAAATGTGCTGCATACTTTAAAGATTTCAACAAAAAAGCATTTTGCTTCAAGCTCCAAAGGATCATATGGATTAAAACACCATGACACCTGGTGCCTCAGTGACAGTCACCTTTCAGTTGTGATTTCTGGATTCTGGTGTTCAAACTGCTTGACTGAATTGAAGTATTTGCCAAAATAATATTACTGTATTAAAATGATAAAATAGCAAAGCATGGCTACCGTAAATGCCATATAATGCAGCTTAGGTTGGTCTTTTCTTGCCGCATTATTCTCAACACTGCGAGATTATTTGGTTCTATAGCCACATAATTCCACTGGCCCTGGACATATTCGCCATCCTGTCATGAAGATACCTGCAACCAACATTAGATGAGGGACCAAACAGCTCTATGTGTCCAAAAAACAGATAAGTACATGCTGCTAAGACACCAAATGGTGAGTAGTGGAGAAACGTAGGTAGATCGGTACATATGAAACATACAGTAGTCTAAATAGGAGATGGACTCTGGTCATTCACACTCTTCAGAAAGATCTGCTCTATCCTTTTCTCCAAGCAGTAAGGTCTTTTCAACTAAACTGGTTAACTGGTGCCATCTATGGGTTTTATGGTGCAACCTGGCTGGGCCCACGGTTAAGGGAGCAGCAAGGCAAAGAATTAATCCAGTTTTTGCACATTTTACTCCACATGCTCTTCCTACTTTCCTCTCACCTCAGGGTGGCTGGCTTACTCTTCCATATCAAGCATTGGCAAAGCCAATGGTTCTTATCCACACTGCACGGAGCCTCGATGCTGCACAGCGTGTCTAAAGTTATATTTAAAAAAACTGCTTTGCTGAAGCTGGCAGCCTCATTTTGCAGGCACACGCACCACACATGCAGACGCATACAAAAGAAACCAGGCTTTTTTTTCCTTCTAAATTACGGGCCTGTGTTGGATCAGCAACTCAAAATAAATTTAAATGTGAAAAAGCACTTGATTTTAGAAATGCGATTAAAGTAAGCTAGGAACTAGGGGGACGAAACAAAAGCAAAGGTGGTTGGGTGGTGAAAGGAAGCAATGGGGGACCTGAAGTAACAAGGGGGAAAGCAGAATGAACCCAGGGGATGGTGGTGGGGATTTGGGCAAAAGCAACATGGGGGCTTCTGGAGGGGGAGGGGTCATACACAAAAGCAACACAGAAGATGGGTAAGCAACACAGGGAGGGCAGGAGGCACAGAGATGCAACAGAGCACGTGGGGGTGGGAGTAATGGGAAGAGGCACATGGGGGGGGGCGGGCGCAGCAGGGGGGGTTGTTGGACCGAGCAATGCTTCAGGAGACTGCTCATGGTCAAAGACTAATACACTTGTTTCGGTAAATTAATGAACATTTGTGTGCACATTTATTCCAGTAGTAATCAGCAACTTTGACCATGGGTGGGGTAATGAAAGCATGCAGGGTCTTGGCATATTTATTTCTCTGTTGTGCAAACAAATGTATGTTTGGTCTACGTAATGTGTTGAATATACTTTAGTGATTGCTTAACAACGCCTTACTGTCTGCTTACAAAGTGAGTGTTTTCGTACCTACGAACATTATTTGCCATTAAAAGGAGGTTTCCTATATTGGCCCAGTGCCAGACAGCCTTGTTGCGTATCTATTACTTGCCCCTGAATTTTAAGACTTTGGATTGGATTGCATTCAATCTCACAATATTGTGTTTAAATCAAGCAAATGGGAAATGCTACTTACCAGTATGCATCTGTTCTTGGCATATAGAGCTGCAGAGCTGTACACTTTTGCATAGATCGCCATCTAGTGTTGGGCTCGGATGCTTGCACCTTGTTGTTGTCTTGGAAGAAGTCTTTTGTAGTCACGAGATAGGAGACTCCTCCCATGGATGATAGCGCGCCTGGGCATCGACTTAATCTTCAGATTGCTTTTCGCCATAAAGGGAAATGGAGTTAGTAAGAAATAGAAGAGATGTCCATGTAAGTGCATCTAATTAAGAGAACACTGGAGCAGTTACAGGTCCCGGGGAGGTGGGTGGGCGTGTACAACTCTGCAGCTCTACATGCCAAGAACAGATGCATACTGGTAAGTAGCATTTTCCGTTCGAGGCATATAAGCTGCAGATTGTACACTTTTGCATAGACTGTATAGCAGTGTCTCCCCTAGCGGCGGTCACCTGTATCTGATGCAATGGTTTGAAAAAGTGTCTTAAGAACAGCCTGGCCTACAGAAGCCTGTTGCTTTGCCTGCACATCAACACAATAGTGTTTGGTGAAGGTGTGTGGTGTAGACCATGTTGCTGCTTTACAGATGTCATCTAAGGGAATGTTCCCTAAGAATGCCACGGAGGCCCCTAGTTTGCATGTTGAATGCGCTCTAGGGGGAATTGTTAATTCGCGTTTAGCCTTTTGGTAGCATATTTGAATGCATTTGACTATCCACCTAGCAATCCCAGCTTTGGAGATAGTGTTTCCTTTATGAGGTGGTGAGAAAGCTACAAACAACTGTTTTGTCTTTCTAAAGGTTTTAGTTCTGTCAATATAATAAAGAAGGGCTCTTGACGTCAAGTGTGTGAAGAGCTCTTTCTGCTACCGAATCTGGGTTTTGGAAAAACACTGGTAACTGATTGCTGAAGATGAAACGCAGAGAAGACTTTGAGAAGGAATTTTGGGTTTGTTCCAAGAACCACCTTGTTACGATGTATTTGTAAGAATGGTTCTTGTATGGTTAAAGCCTGGATCTCACTCTCCTGAGAGAGGCGACTGCCACTAGGAAAGCTTCTTTCCATGCAAGGAACTGCAATCCACATTTGTGCAGAGGTTCAAATGGTGGACCCATGAGCCTAGTAAGGACAATGTTTAAGTTCCACACCGGAGAGGGTGGTACTCTGGGAGGAATTACTCTGAAGGCCTTCCATAAGAGTCACAGGCCTGGCAATGTTGACTCTCGTGTTCTGGCAAGAGACAAAGGTTGCAGACCTCGTGGAGATCTGTGTGGGGGGAATGTAGCCCCACACTTACATTTTTTGAATGGAGTCCTTTCCATATGCTGGTTGATGGCGCCGATCGGCCCACGTTGACGACGGGACTCGACAATGTCTTCGAAACCAGATGCACGTGGAGAGGGATTCGCGATCGAAACAATACCGTCGAGCAGTGGGAGTTTTTGCGCGTCGAAGGAGAATCGAACAACGTCGGCCCGGAGCGCAGCAATTTAAATCCGAACCCGATGGCGGAAAAAAACAATCTGAAGATGGAGTCGATGCCCATGCTCACTATCGTCCAAGGGAGGAGTCACCTATCTCGTGACTACAAAAGACTTCTTCCAAGACAACAACAAGGTGCAAGCATCCGAGCCCAACACTAGATGGCGATCTATGCAGAAGTGTACAATCTGCAGGTCATATGCCTCGAACATATATTGAATATGCTACTTACCAGTATGCATCTGTTCTTGGCATGTAGGGCTGCTGACATTCATATCTGTGCATAGATCGCCGCCTAGTGTTGTGTCCGGATGTTTGCAAGTTGTTGTCCTGGAAGAGTCTTCGAAGTATCCTTGGATAGGTGACTCCTCCCCTGGACTACAGTGCGCATGGGCATCCTCTCCATCCTCAGATTGTTTTTCGCCATTGTGGCAGTGATGGAGTAGATACAGAAAGTGATGACCATGCTTGCAGTAATTCTGAGAGCTGCAGCTGCGACAGGCGCCGGGGAGGAGGGAGGGCGATATGAATGTCAGCAGCCCTACATGCCAAGAACAGATGCATACTGGTAAGTAGCATATTCAGTTCGAGGCATGTGGGCTGCTGAATTCATATCTGTGCATAGAATACATAGCAGTACCCTCTATTGGCGGCGGCTACCCGTGCCAGCTGCAGCGGTCTGAAAAAGTGTTTTGAGAACAGCCTGTCCTACAGCTGCCTGCTGTTTTGACTGCACATCTACGCAATAGTGTTTTGTAAATGTGTGTGTAGTGGACCATGTGACTGCTCTGCATATATCATGCAGGGGAATATTTCCTAGGAAGGCCATGGAAGCCCCTAACTTACGTGTTGAGTGGGCTCGTGGTGGAATAGTTAATGTGCGTTTTGCTTTTTGATAACAGATTTGAATACACTTAACTATCCATCTGGCTATCCCTGCTTTGGAGATGGCGTTACCTTTGTGGTGTGGGGCAAAGGCAACGAACAGTTGTTTTGTCTTCCTGAAGGGTTTAGTCCTATCTATGTAGTACATGAGGGCCCTCCGCACGTCTAGTGTATGTAGTGCCCTTTCTGCAACAGTTTGTGGGTTTTGGAAGAAAACTGGCAGTTCAATAGTCTGATTCATGTGGAACTGCGATATTACTTTGGGCATGAATTTGGGGTTGGTACGTAGTACGACCCTGTTGGTGTGAACCTGTATAAATGGCTCTTGAACGGTTAGTGCCTGGAGTTCACTAACTCTTCTTAGGGAAGTGATCGCTACTAGGAAAGCTACTTTCCAGGTGAGGAATTGAATCTCGCATGAGTGTAGAGGTTCGAAGGGTGGACCCATCAGGCGTGTGAGGACCAAGTTGAGGTTCCACATTGGAGCCGGTGGGTGGCTTGGTGGAATGACTCGTTTGAGTCCTTCCAAGAATGCTTTGATGGCAGGCACTCTGAATAGAGAGAGGTGCTGCCTGGTTTGCAGATAGGCTGAGATTGCGGTCAAATGGACACGTATAGAGGTATACGCCAGATTGCATCGATATAGGTGTAAGAGATCACAGATGATGTTTTGGATGGATGCGTCCAGCGGGTTGATGTCATTATTACCGCAATAAATGACGAACCTTTTCCATTTGGCTGCATAGCAAGCTCTGGTAGTGGGTCTCCTGGCCTCCTTGATGATGTCCATACAGTCAGGTGGCAGGTTGAGATAGCCAAACTCTAGGACTTCAGGAGCCAGATCGCCAGATTCAGCTGTTGCGGATCTGGGTGCTGAACCTCTCCATGGTTCTGCGTCAAATGCGCGGGTTTGATCCGCAGCCTTTGATGCGGCACCACGGAAAGTTCGAGGAAGGTGGTGTACCACGGCTGGCGTGCCCACGTGGGAGCAACTAGGACGAGTGTCAGGGAGTGTTGTCGGAGTTTGCGGGCCACTAGCGGTATCAATGGCGCTGGGGGAAAAGCGTACGCAAATCTGCCGGACCAGTTCATCCATATCGCATTGCCCTGCGACTGCGGATGTGGGAATCTGGCGGCGAAGCTTTGGCATTTTGCGTTTTCGCTTGTCGCGAATAGGTCTATCTCCGGATGACCCCACTGCTGGAAGTACGGTTGGAGTACTGATGGGTGTAACTCCCACTCGTGCATCTGGTGGCTGTGTCTGCTGAGCAGATCCGCCATCTGGTTGTCCTTGCCAGGGAGGTGTTCCGCCATGAGGAACATGTTCCTTTGAATGGCCCACTTCCACATGCTCTGAGCCAGATGAGACAACTGTGGAGAGTGTGTTCCTCCCTGTTTCTGTATGTAGTACATTGCGGTCATGTTGTCCGTCCGGATCAACACGACCTTGTTGCATAGATGTACTTTGAATGCCTTCATGGCTAGGAAGATTGCCATTAATTCCAGAAGGTTGATGTGCAACTTCTTTTGTTGTGTTGTCCATAGTCCTTGCACTGTGTAGTGGAGTACATGAGCTCCCCATCCCTGGAGAGACGCGTCCGCTGTCAGTACTCTCTGTGGGACAGGCTCTTGGAATGGTCGGCCCTTGCAAAGGTTTTGTGGATTCCACCAATGCAGAGAGTTGTATGCCCGACCGCTCACCAACACTAGGTCCTTTAACTGTCCTTGAGCCTGATTCCACTGACGTGCTAGGCACTCCTGAAGTGGGCGCATATGTAATCTCGCGTGCGGGACTATGAAGATGCAGGAGGCCATCATGCCTATCAACTGCATAAACACTCGCGCTGGAAGTGAGTGATTGGGTTTGAACTTGGAGATCAGCAGTTGTATGCTGTTGATCCTCACTAAATTTGGCTGAGCTGTGGCCGCCAGAGTGTCTATAGTCGCACCTAGGTACTGTTGTACGTGTGCGGGCTGGAGATGGGACTTTGTATAATTTAGTGAGAATCCCAGACTGTGAAGAAGGTGAATGGTGCGGGACATGTGGCTTGCACATTGCTGGGCTGACTTCGCTTGAACGAGCCAGTCGTCTAGGTAGGGGTAGACGTGTATATGCTGCCTCCGTAGATGTGCTGCCACCGTAGCTAGGCACTTCGTGAAAACCCTGGGCGCTGTTGTCACGCCGAAGGGAAGGACTTTGAACTGATAGTGCTGCCCCTGAACAGTGAACCTGAGGTATTTTTTGTGTGAGGGGTGGATGGGTATGTGAAAGTACGCATCCTTGAGGTCCAGTGTGGCTAGGAAGTCTCCCTGCTTGAGAAGCGGAAGGACTTGCTGTAGAGTGAGCATGTGAAAGTGCTCTGAAAGAATGTACTGGTTCAGGGGTCTCAGGTCTAATATAGGTCTGAGCGACCCGTCCTTTTTTGGAATTAAGAAGTAGAGGGACTACACTCCCGCACCCTGCTCGTGGATGGGTACGACCTCTATAGCGCCTTTTAGAAGCATACTTTGCACTTCTTGCTGTAAGAGCGTTAAGTGCTCTGAGGACATAGGACGGCTTCTTGGTGGTATTGTGGGTGGAGTGGAGGTTAACTCCAGACAGTAACCGTATTTTACAATCTCTTTGACCCACCTGTCCGTGGTGATGGAATTCCACGTGGACAGGAACCTTTGTAGCCTTCCCCCGACAGGTGTTATGTGGTCGGGAGGAAGGGAGAGGGCGTCACTGCTTGTTCTTGGGGGAGGACCTGGTGTTGCCGTAGCCGCGTCCTCTGCCCTTTGTGCTGGAGCCA
The DNA here is from genome assembly GCF_964204655.1 of Triturus cristatus. NCBI lineage: Eukaryota > Metazoa > Chordata > Amphibia > Caudata > Salamandridae > Triturus > Triturus cristatus. The sequence continues at coordinate 71,008,463 of NC_140585.1, read as the reverse complement.
CGATATCCACCTTGGGTGTTTTTATCATAGGTGGTCTGTGTATTGCCTTTGTTATATGTTTGTTGTGACCCCTGTCCTCTACCTGCTCCCTTGTTTCCGGGGCGACGAAAGGAGCCGCTCCGAAAGGACTGAGTTTGTAGGGCGCCCATGGACTTTGCAGTGTCCGTGTCCTTTTTTATCTTTGAGGGTGGTGTCAACCTCTGGCCCGAATAAATAGTCGGGGTTGACGGGCTGGTTCAGTATATTGTTTTGTACCTCAGGCTTGAATCCTGAGATCCGCAGCCAGGCATGTCGTCGGAGCATGACGCTTGTGTTTATGGCTCTGGCAGCCGTGTCTGCAGCATCTAGTGCGCATTTGATGGAAGCGTTCGTTAGTAGCTGTCCTTCTCTGATGAGCATTTCTGCGCCTTCCTTGAACTGGTCAGGGCGATGTTGGAATATTTGCTCCAGTGTGTCATAGTGCGCTCTATCATAGCGAGCAAGGAGCGCTTGAGTGTTGGCTATGCGCCATATGTTGGCAGCTTGGGCGGCAACTCGCTTGCCAGAGGTTTCTAACACCTTGGACTCTTTGTCCGGGGAGGAGCGTCACCTGTCGTTTGCGAGTGTGCCCTCTTGCGTGCATTCGCTACGACGATGGAGTCGAGTGGTAATTGTCCTCAGATGTAAGTAGGATCCCCAGGTGCTGATCTGTATTTTTTATCAATCCTGGGGTTTATCACTCGTGCCCTGGTGGGTTCTTTGAAAATGTCCTTGGCTGGTTTGAGGACCCCCTTCAACATTGGCAGAGTCTTTACATGTCTTTCTGAGGATGCAAAGGTGTCCATTAGAAAGTCATCTTCGATGGTATCAGAGTGAAGCTGTACCCCATGGTTATTTGCAGCACGTTCAATAAGAGCGTTGAACGCCGCAGTATCCTCCGTAGGAGATGTTTTTGCCCCATAGAGTTGTTGGTCCTGTGCATCGAGAGGTGCACTGGGGTCTGCAGGGTCGCCCCAAGTTTGATCAGGGTCCTGCTGGTCATCAGGGTCCGTGTCTACATGGTAGGGGACTTGGTCATCCATGTAGTCCTCCAATGCATCCGTATCGGAGCGTGTGGGGGAGAACCGGTGTGGATCCTGGTAGGATGAATGGAAGGGTTCATAAAGGAGAGGTTCCGATTCTGCAGGCAACTTCCTTTTTAGTGGGATCCTGAAAGGGTCCAACGGCGGCTCCGAAGTTATCCTTCGGTCGTGGAGAATCATCCTGCCAGTGTCGGCGTCGATGATACGTGCCGGAGACGTCTCAGCAGGTGTGACCGTAGGTTGGGTGACCCGTGTCCTGAGTTGGAACATTTTTGGGATTGTCGACGGAGGCAAGCCGAAGGTAATGTTGGCCGGCCCCGAAGAGGCTGCTGGAGCTCCGATCGAACCGGAACCCAACGTGTCCTGGAGGACAGCTGTGGTTTTGCTGCCTTGCGTCGCACCAGGTCGTACTTGGGGCGCCTTCGAGGCTTTGGCACCGGCCAGGCTTGTAGAGACGGCCGTGGATTTTTTCGGCGCCGGCGGTTCATCGAGTCGAGGTGCAGAGATCACCGTCGAAGTCTTCGATACCTGAGGCTTAGGTGTCGGCGAGGGAGCGATGCGAGACACAGCAGGCGGTACGGCCCTTGGTGTCGTTGGTGCCGGTAGCCGAGCAGGTTTGTCGGTGCCGATGGCTTTTTTCCGGTTGTCGACTCCAACGTCGCCCGCTTCAAGTTCGGCACCGAAGTCCCTCTTGGTGCGGTCGGTGCCGACGCGGTGCGCTGGCGTCGAAGGCCTCGATCCGACCAGCGCCACTTTCAGTTTCGGTTTCGGTGGAACCGGAGCAGCTTTCGGTTTCGGGGTAGGGAAACCAGCCTGTTTATGTAGTAATGGCTGCCGCTGAACGTCCGAGGCCGGGCCCGAGGGCGGGGCCGAAGAACTGCGGGATGGGTCTCGGGTAAGGCCCGAAGGCGATCCCTCGACCGGAGCCATAGGCTGTGGCACTGGTGTTTCAACGGTTTGAACAGGTAGGCCTTGTTCATCATTGGAGCTACTCTCTTCGGCCCCTAAGGCCTCCTCGTCGTCTCCTACCTCGGTGTCGTCTTCACCTCTGTGGAAGAGTGACTCGTCTACCTCGTCCGATCCGGGTTCGTGTTCGGAAACGGGACTGGAGGGCAAGACTTCTAATTCCTCGACGTCTTCGGCCTCGTCGAAGATGTCTGTTGGGGCCGGTGCCGCGTGCTGCGCCTCGAGTCTCGCCGCTCGTCGATTCCGCAGAGTCTTCTTGGAACGGAACCGGGCACAGGCCATGCATGTCGATTCGTCGTGGTCCGGCGAAAGGCATTTGTTGCACACCGGATGGACGTCTATGTGTGGGTACTTCGCATTGCATACCGGACACCTTTTGAATGGCGTCCTCGATTCCATCGTCGAAGTAGTCGATGGACAGGTAAATGCGAAAAAAGTCGGTGCTGAAAGTTAGTAAACTAACAGGATTGTATCGAAACCCGATCGATAAACAGTACCGACGCAAACTAAAGGCCTTTTGGCCTCGAAAAAATATTTTCCTAACTTGAGCTAAGATAGCACATCCGAACCCAATGGCGGAAAAAAACAATCTGAGGATGGAGAGGATGCCCATGCGCACTGTAGTCCAGGGGAGGAGTCACCTATCCCAGGATACTTCGAAGACTCTTCCAGGACAACAACGTGCAAACATCCGGACCCAACACTAGGCGGCGATCTATGCACAGATATGAATTCAGCAGCCCACATGCCTCGAACTTACACGTATCCTGCTCTGGACAATTGCTCTTAACTTACAGAATGTGAAAGTGTTCCCCAAGCCACGAGAGAAGCGTCTGATAACAATTTAGTCTTGGATTGATGTGACAATTATTTCCAGTATTTTTCATCAATGTTCTATCAGACACGGAGGCGTCGGCTACAGAAGAAGTTTGACCCTGCAGAGCCAATCCTCTTTTGAACAGGATTACTAGTGTTAAATCCATATGGAGCGAAGTACACAGAAGGAAAACGCTACTTAGACTCTAAACATTTGTTTGCAGCATGTAGAACAGGTTCCTCTAACGAGTAGCTTGTGAGCTACTGGTAGTTCTCCAGTTACCTTTAAGTAGCTCTCCTAGGTGCAGCCCCGCCTACTAAACTACAATCTTTTGCTTGGTTGCTTTGGTATTTATACCAAAATTGAAGAGTGTGCATTCAAGACAAAAATGTGTGTATTTCCAGAACAGATAAGCTGATGGTTGTTTTTGTTCAAAGAAGTTTCTAGTTGCAAGATGGGTTTTAACTCCTCTTATTGTAAATTGCGCATGGGCACAAACTTCATGCTAGACTACATTTTACAGCGCACGAGTGTGCAAGGAGTGTAAATGTGAATTATTATTTGTGAAGCACAACGAAAATAAAGCAGGAGATTTAAAAACAAGCGTCCGGTTAGGACAGAAGCAGGTCATTACTTACCTGTACACTGTGGCTCTCCAGTATTAAGATCCTTCATAGATTCACATGCTTGAATCTTCCCAGCCAATCTACATTATTAGAATAGACACAAAATTCAGAGACAAGCCTCAGACCCCCATACCTCAGATTTCGAGCACAAGTGTGACTAAGAGAATAGTCGTATGAGGCATAATGTAGTAAGCCCAAAACGGGGAGGTGGGACATTTGAATCTATGAAAGATCTCAATACTAGAGAACCATGGTGTTGCAAAGTCACCATGTGCCCTGGGCACACCCCAATTGTTTGCTGACTGGTACTGGTGGTAACTGACTGACTGACTGACTGACTGACCCTGGGCTCTGCCTAACCAGGCCCAGGGCCAGTGCTATGCTGAAAACAACTAGAATACAGTGAAAACACCTACATACACTAGGGTACACTAAGGGTTGGGGTATCCCTGTGATTGGCATGACCTACCCGATAGGGCACTAGAACATAATAAGGCAGGGGAAACTACCTATCCATCCATAGTATACAATAGGGGATGGCAGTTTAGAGGCCAGCAGCCCTTTCTGCACTTGCATGTGTGCACTGCTGAAGCCTGAGGTCAGTTTTAAAAGTGGCTCTGGGCTACAAGACTGCTTTCAAAAAGTAAATTGTGGCCACACTTGACTTTTGTGTTTGAGGCACTTAAAAAAGGTTAACCTACAATGTTTGGGCATATTAGGTACCCCCAGGGTCTCCTCTAAGTGACCCAGGGGTGGGGGCCAGGTACCTATAAAGTGGACCCTTAGACCATGAGTTTTATATGCTCTGGGTAAAGTGAAATTGCACATTTTACTCCCCAAATTGTGATTAAGTACTGCCCAAAATCCACTTTGGTAGTAGGAGCACCGTGGAGGGAGGATCTGCTACATTTTTACATATTCAGAACCCCTAAAGTCTCCTGGGGTGGGGGTCCTGTAGATCTATGCAGCGTACTTCTAAAATATGATTTTATAATCAATCATGGCATTTGTAAAGCACACAACATGCCCACGAGGATCTCAAGGTGGGGGTGTGGGGAGGTGGGGGGGTGGGGAGCTGCTACTGTTCGAAGTGCCAGGTCTTGAGAAGTCTTCTGAAGGTCAGAAGGTCTTCGGTCTGCCGCAGGAGGATGGGGAGGGTGTTCATGTCTTGGCAGCGAGGTGGGAGAATTATCTGCCGCCGGTGGTCACTCTTCGGATGTGGGGGATGGTGGAGAGGGCGCGGTCTGCGGAGCGGAGCTGGCGGGTGGGGGTGTAGAGGCTGAGTCGGCTGTTGAGGTACATTGGTCCGGTGTTGTGGAGTGCCTTGTGTGCGTGGGTGAGGAGTTTGAAGGTTATCCTCTTGTTGACCGGGAGCCAGTGTAGGTCTCTCAGGTGGGGTGTGATGTGGCTGCGGCGAGGGATGTCGAGGATCAGGTGCGCGAAGGCGTTCTGGATGCGTAGAAGCCGTTTAAGGAGTTTGGCCGGGGCTCCTGCGTAGAGTGCGTCTCCATAGTCCAGTCTACTGTCGACGAGGGCCTGGGTGACCGTCCTCCTTGTTTCAGTGGGGATCCATTTGAAGATCCTGCAAAGCATGCGGAGAGTGTTGAAGCAGGAGGAGGAGAAGGCGTTTGTAGGAAGGTGGATATCTGACTATGGTTACCCACAACTTTTTGCCTAGTGTCTAGCTGGTTTTTCGACTTAGTTGGCCTGAGATCCTGCCATTCAGGGTCTCAGGCTGTCTGCTCTCTCTGTAAAATGGACTCCATGTACCCTAGGTACATACACAATTGGTAAGGATCACCTTATTGGACCCTGTACAGTGTACCCTAGGTACCCAGGGCATAGGTGTACCCTAGGCCTCCCAGGGGCTGCAGCATGTATTATGCCACCCCTGGTCTGGCCTTCCAATCAGACACAACTGGCTGATCACTCAGCTGGGGCAAGGTCGTGTATTCACCCCTTGCTTAGATATAGTATACCTAGATCTGCCCTTAAAATAGACACATGTGTACCTATCAGCCACTCCTATGGCAGGCCTTAACAATCCTGGAGGCAGAGTGCTTGGTAACATGTGAGATGGTGCTCTAGCATGAGCTGAGCCTGTCTGCAGCTTTCGGAACCATGTCCTTATAGCTGTTCTATGATATAGCCTACCATATACTCTTAAAGTGCCTTATAATCTTCAACGGTTATGGTAACTATGGTTTGGCTTTATCAAAACATGTCGTGTAAGGTGTCTAACACTTTGGAATAATACCCCCATACCAATTCTGGTGACAAGGATATTATTCCTCCCTTCTAGAGGGAGAGACATGTTAAAATCCTACTTTGCTGTTTAACTCTGACCAAAGCATCAGCATCACAAAACGGATGCTGCTGCCACAGACACGAGTCTGACCTCCTGCTGCTGGGAGTGATCCCGGCAAGGGAGGCTTGGACAATAGGTTTCCTGCTTGGGGAGGTGCTAGCACGTCCCCAGACAGACTTTAGTGTATTGGGGCAGGGAGGGCTGAAAGGAATGAGACATGCCTGGGGCACACAAGGTGTCCCATGCATAGTCCAGTTCAAACCGGTGCTGGGGCACTCCAGCCCCAGTCCTGGCGCGAAACTGGACAAAGGGAAGGGAGTGTAACCACCCCCCTCCCAGGTCCCACCCATAAGGCGTGACCTTGCAGGCAACCCAGCCCTCCCAGATTAGTATAAGTGTGGTAGCTGGGCCCCAGGAGATTAGATTATCCTGAACCTGCAAGTTGAACAGAAACTCTGGACCTTCGACATTCGACGAAAGAAGACGACTGAAGAATCTCCCTTGTGGCAAAGGAGTGGCTACCCTGTGCAAACAGGCACCATCAAGAGACTACCCTTTGCTTTGCTGAAGTTCTACGAGGGACCGACTGCAGAGCCCGACCAGAGCCGTGACTTCCAGACTTCTCCGACCCACATCCACATCCACAGCCGAGCTGAGATCCGTGGAGGCGACGAGAGACGTGGGACCGGCTACCTGGGAAAAGTGGCGAGTATCTTCCAGCGCAGCTTCTGAGGCACCCTCGAAGTTGTGTACCGGGGATTGAGAAGCCCCAAGCACCATCTGCACCGAAGATCAGCCCCCCACACTCCACGAGTCCTGCGTGGGGCCCTTCTGCATTTTCCTGCTTGCCGCGTCTGTCCGTTCACTGGCCCGTTGGCTAGTAAACTTTGCGACGACACACCTGTAACTTTCGACTACTGGTTTGGCTCCTCCAGACTGGCTCCTGCTCTTCTGAAAAAGAGAAGCACCCCAGACCTTCCTGGTCTGCACCAGAAGCAAGTCCTCCATTCTGCGTGGGTTCCGCTTGCCAAGGCTTGGTGAGTCCTAGTTCGACTTCGACGCCGCCAGCACAAGCCTTCGTGGGACAGCTCGCCTCTTGGTCCTGGTCGTCCTCGACGCCTCCTGGTACCCGTGGCTGCTGCGACAAGCTTCACCTCTTAACCTGCAATCTCCCGACATCGCCTGGTTCCTTCCTGGTTCCACGTGGTCACTGGCTAGTGACCCAGACTCTGTCCCTTCTGCTTGCAGGTATCCTTCCTTCTTGATCCCAGCATTGGGATCCACCGGACACTCTTCACTGACTGCCTGTCAGCATCTTTCCTTCAGGCATCCATAGGAGTCGACGACGAAACCCGACGCAACTTCACACCTATGCACCCGCAGCCCGTGGGCTAGGTAACTTGGGTACTCCGGTGCTCATCAGGGTATTGACTATCCTAGTGTCTAGTTCTCAAGTCTCGACTTCCTAATTACTCCATAAGTGTCCTAAACTTTTTCAAACTGTACTATTTCTATGGATTATACGCATTACGCGTGAGTGTTTCCACTCTGCACCTGAATCCCGTGGGCCTCCCACTTCCTAACCTTTGGTAGTATAGTGTAGCCCCAGCGATTCCCTAGGCCTAGGCGTATCCTATTTCCGTGACAGTGGTCCTTATACCACTTAATTAGTATATGGTTTGCGTGGCCCCTAGGGCCTAACTGTATTACTTACCTGTATGACTTAATGTATGCTTAAATAAGACTGTTGTACATACCTCGAATCTCATAAAGAGTGCTGAGGGTTTGACTAGAATAAATACACTTTATTTTATATATATATATATATATATATATCTGTTGTGGTGTCCTTTCATTTGGTATTCAAGGGATTATATATGGTATCACAGCTGGCTTCACATGCCATTCAGAGTTTAGCCTAAGACTGCTCTTGTCCATGCTACCACTAGGATAGCTGGTCTATAAGGTTGACTTTACAACCAATCACCATAAGGGTTGTTTGGACTGATACAAGGTGTACACTAGAATTAGTGACATCATATCAGGCCAACTTCTCACAGTTACCCTATGGAGAAAATTGAGTTATCGGTTTAAAGGCAAGTACTCGACTGGCAGAGTTAAGGTTCTGGGCATAGACTCGGGGGTCTCCCAGGGTCAGGTAGGTACAGTTGGTTCACCCTCAGCGGCACAAGGGCGGCCAGGTGCAGAGAGAGTTAGGCCCAATGTTATCCTATGAGAGGTAGGGGGGCCTTGGTTGGTGGCTGCTGACTAGCAGGCCACGCGGCTGTGTGAGCTGGGCTCCTGGTCACTTACTCAGGGGAAGTGGGGAAGTGGATAGGTGTAGAGGCTGCACTGCCAGGGCCACTCGGGCAGCTGGGTGCAGGGTGCTTTTGAGCCTTCGGGCGCTCAATTGATTTCAATGGGAAAGCGCTGGTTTAGAAAAAGACTGCAAGCTTGGGGACAAAAAGATTCTTCAGGTGCCACCACCACTTCGAGAGGTAAGTTGGGTAGTTGGAGGATAGGTAGGTACCCCGGGATTGGGCACAGGGGGCCGTGGGGTGCCTTTTTGTGTCGGGAATCTTAACCTCTGTTGATCGCAGTTGGGGGGGGGGCACCTGGTTCTGAGGCTGCAGGCTTCTTCAGGAGTGTCGAGGGAGGTCCTTGGGTGCCGGACTCAGGGTCACAGTCGCCGTGGGGTCGTCCTCGTGGTCTTTGTTCACTCTGGCACAGGCCAGGCTTGACGGGTGCTGGGTTCGCGGTTCCGGGCTGCTGCCAGGGATTAGAAGTAGATTTTGAGTAGAGCCTCTACTCATGGGAGTCCCAGGGGCTTAGAGCCAAAAGGTAGCCAGGTCCTCCGGGGTTTGTGAGGTTGCTGGCCACAAGAGATGCCGGGTTGGAGCAGGAGCAGGTTCGAGGGTCGACAGGCCGGTAGGGCTGGGGCAAAGCAATAGGTGTCTTCCTCTTCTTAGCAGCTGCAGTGCAGGTCTTCTTTCTTCTAGCTCTTCTTCGGATTTTGGAATCTGGAAAAGGAAGGTTCAGGGTGCCCCTAAATACTAGATTTAGGGGCATTACATGTAGGTGAAGGGCAGGGACCAATGGGTCCCTGTCCTGGGGTGGGTACACCCCCTATGCTGCCTCTCTCCTGTGGGAGGGGGGCAGTAGCCTAATCTTGATTGGGCAGGGCTTCCCATCTTCAAGATGGCGAGAGCCTGGAGATGTGCTTCACCTCGCCTCCCCCACCTGAGGGGTGGGGTTGGCAGGCTGGCACATCCCCCCCTGTCCTTACTTGGGGTATCCGGCCAAGCTTCTTGCCAGAGTGGGGGGTTGCAGAGGCCTGGGGAAGCTCACAGAGGTGGCATGCCTTTGAAGCTTCCCCCTGCCCTTCCTGGGGGAGGAGTTTTAGCACCCCGCCCAGGATGTGCATTGTTGCAGGACCAGGAGAGCAGGGGCTCTCCTACCCAGGGGTCCAGCAACATGTCTGCTGTGTGGCAGCCTAGGCAGCCTCAGAACAGACGTGGATTGAAGGTTAGGTTTTAGGGGGCATCTCTAAGATGCCCTCTGGGGTGCTTGGTACATTAAATCCCACACTGGCATCAGTGCCCCTGGAAGTGCATTTGACTCGTGAGGGACATCTAGTAGCCACTAGTTGAACTGCACCTCTTCGTAGAATTATTTTGATTGAATATGCTACTTACCAGTATGCATCTGTTCTTGGCATGTAGGGCTGCTGACATTCATATCTGTGCATAGATCGCCGCCTAGTGTTGGGTCCGGATGTTTGCACGTTGTTGTCCTGGAAGAGTCTTCGAAGTATCCCGAGATAGGTGACTCCTCCCCTGGACTACAGTGCGCATGGGCATCCTCTCCATCCTCAGATTGTTTTTCGCCATTGTGGCAGTGATGGAGTAGATACAGAAAGTGATGACCATGCTATACAGTAATTCTGAGAGCTGCAGCTGCTACAGGCGCCGGGGAGGAGGGTGGGCGATATGAATGTCAGCAGCCCTACATGCCAAGAACAGATGCATACTGGTAAGTAGCATATTCAGTTCGAGGCATGTGGGCTGCTGAATTCATATCTGTGCATAGAATACATAGCAGTACCTCCGATTAGCGGCGGCTACCAGTGCCAGCTGCAGCGGTCTGAAAAAGAGTTTTGAGAACAGCCTGTCCTACAGCTGCCTGCTGTTTTGAGTATACATCTACACAGTAGTGTTTGGTAAATGTATGTATAGTGGACCATGTGGCTGCTCTACATATTTCCTGTAAAGGAATGTTTCCCAGGAAAGCCATGGACGCCCCTAACTTACGTGTTGAGTGGGCTCGTGGGGGAATCGTTAATGTGCGTTTAGCCTTTTGATAGCAAATTGGAATACATTTAACGATCCATCTGGCTATACCTGCTTTGGAAATGGCGTTGCCCTTGTGGTGTGGAGAAAAGGCAACGAAAAGTTGTTTTGTCTTCCTAAAGACCTTAGTTCTGTCTATATAGTACATGAGGGCTCTCTTTACATCTAGTGTATGGAGCATTCTCTCTGCTACATTCTGTGGATTTTGAAAGAAAACCGGCAGTTCAATAGTTTGATTCATGTGGAACTGCGATATTACTTTGGGCATGAATTTGGGGTTGGTACGTAGTACGACCCTGTTGGCATGAACCTGTATAAATGGCTCTTGAACGGTTAGTGCCTGGAGTTCACTAACTCTTCTTAACGAAGTGATTGCCACTAGGAAAGCTACTTTCCAGGTGAGGAATTGAATCTCACATGAGTGGAGAGGTTCGAAGGGTGGACCCATCAGTCGGGTGAGGACCAAGTTGAGGTTCCACACCGGTGCTGGTGGGTGTCTTGGGGGAATTACTCGTTTAAGTCCCTCCATGAAAGCTTTGATGGCAGGCACTCTGAATAAAGAGAGGTGCTGCCTGTTCTGGAGATAGGCTGCTATTGCGGTCAAATGGACACGTATTGAGGTGTATGCCAGATTGCATCGGTATAGGTGTAAGAGGTAACAGATTATATTTTGAATGGATGCGTCTAGCGGGTTAATGTCATTGTTGTTGCAATAAATGACAAACCTCTTCCATTTAGCTGCATAGCAAGCCCTGGTAGTGGGTCTCCTGGCCTCCTTAATGATCTCCACACAGTCAGGTGGCAGGTTTAGGTAGCCAAACTCTAGGATTTCAGGAGCCAGATTGCCAGGTTCAGCTGTTGCGGATCTGGGTGCTGAATTTCTCCATGGTTCTGCGTCAAAAGCGCGGGTTTGATCCGCAGCCTTTGATGCGGCACCACGGAAAGTTCCAGAAAGGTTGTGTACCATGGCTGACGTGCCCATGTTGGAGCAACCAGGATGAGTGTCAGTGAGTGCTGTCGCAGTTTGCGTGCCACCAGCGGTATCAATGGCGCTGGGGGAAAAGTGTACGCAAATCTGCCGGACCAGTTCATCCATATCGCATTGCCCTGCAACTGTGGATGTGGGAACCTGGCGGCAAAGCTTTGGCATTTTGCGTTTTCGCATGTTGCGAATAGGTCTATCTCTGGATGACCCCACTGCTAGAAGTACGGTTGGAGTACTGATGGGTGTAACTCCCACTCGTGTATTTGGTGGCTGTGTCTGCTGAGCAGATCCGCCATCTGGTTGTCCTTGCCTGGGAGGTGTTCCGCCATGAGGAATATGTTCCTCTGAATGGCCCACTTCCACATGCTCTGAGCCAGATGAGACAACCGTGGAGAGTGTGTTCCTCCCTGCTTCTGTATGTAGTACATGGCAGTCATGTTGTCCGTCCGGATCAACACGACCTTGTTGCACAGATGTACTTTGAATGCCTTCATGGCTAGGAAGATTGCCAACAGTTCCAGAAGGTTGATGTGCATCTTCTTTTGTTGTGTTGTCCATAGTCCCTGCACTGTGTAATTGAGTACATGAGCTCCCCATCCCTGGAGAGACGCGTCCGCTGTCAGTATTATTTGGGGAACAGGCTCTTGGAACGGTCGGCCCTTGCAAAGGTTTTGTGGATTCCACCAATGCAGAGAGTTGTATGCCCGACCGCTCACCAACACTAGGTCTTTCAACTGTCCTTGAGCCTGATTCCACTGACGTGCTAAGCACTCCTGAAGCGGGCGCATATGTAGTCTCGCGTGTGGGACTATGAAAATGCAAGAGGCCATCATGCCTATCAACTGCATGAACACTCGCGCAGGAAGGGAGTGTTGGAGTTTGAACTTGGAAATCAGCATTTGCATGCTGCTGATCCTCACTAAATTTGGCTGAGCTGTGGCTGCCAGAGTGTTTATGGTCGCACCTAGGTACTGTTGTACGTGTGCGGGTTGGAGATGTGATTTTGGGTAATTTAGTGAGAATCCCAGACTGTGAAGGAGCTGAATGGTGCGGGACATGTGGCTGGCACATTGCTGGGCTGACTTTGCCTGAACAAGCCAGTCGTCCAGGTAAGGGTAGACGTGAATGTGTTGCCTCCGTAGATGTGCAGCCACGGTAGCTAGGCACTTTGTGAAAACTCTGGGTGCTGTTGTTACTCCGAAGGGGAGGACTTTGAATTGATAGTGCTGACTCTGAATGGTGAACCGGAGATATTTTCTGTGTGACGGGTGTATGGGTATGTGGAAATACGCATCTTTGAGGTCTAGCGTGGCTAGGAAATCTCCCTGTCTGAGGAGTGGGAGAACCTGCTGCAGGGTGAGCATGTGAAAATGCTCTGAGAGAATGTAGTGGTTGAGGGGTCTCAGGTCTAGAATAGGTCTGAGTGACCCGTCCTTTTTTGGTATTAAGAAGTACAGAGGGTATACCCCTGTTCCCTGCTCGTGTATGGGCACGACCACTATTGCGCCTTTTTGCAGCATACTTAGCACCTCCTGCTGTAATAACGCTAAGTGCTCTGAGGACATAGGACGGTGCCTTGGCGGTATGGTGGGTGGAGTGACGGTTAATTCGAGACAGTAACCGTGTTGGATAACATCTTTGACCCACCTGTCTGTGGTGATGGAATTCCACGTGGACAGGAACCGCTGGAGTCTCCCCCCGACAGGTGTTATGTGGTCGGGGGGAAGGGAGAGGGCGTCACTGTTTGTTCTTGGGGGAGGACCTGGTATTGCCGTAACCACGTCCTCTGCCCTTGGTGCTGGAGCCACGATATCCACCTCGGGTGTTTTTATCGTAGGAACCCTGTGTGCCCCCTTTATTGTAGGTTTGTTGTGCCCCCTGTCCTCTACCTGCACCTCTATTTCCGGGGCGACGAAAGGAGCCACTACGAAAAGTCTGCGTTTGCAGAGCCCCCATTGACTTCGCAGTGTCCGTGTCTTTTTTTATCTTTTCTAAGGTGGTGTCAACCTCCGGTCCAAATAAGTAGTCGGGGTTGACCGGCTGATTGAGGATGTTATTTTGGACTTCAGGTTTGAATCCGGAGATTCGTAACCAGGCGTGTCGTCGTAGCATGACGCTAGTGTTTATTGCCCTTGCAGCTGTGTCTGCGGCATCCAGTGCACACTTGATGGATGCGTTTGTGAGCAGTTGTCCCTCCCTGATGAGGAGCTCCGCTGCCTCTTTGTACTCATCTGGCAGGTGTTGGAGTAGGGTCTCTAATGTGTCATAGTGTGAACGGTCGTAGCGAGCTAGGAGGGCCTGTGTATTGGCGATGCGCCATATGTTTGCTGCCTGGGCTGCAATCCGTTTGCCGGAGGTTTCTAGAACCTTGGACTCTTTGTCCGGGGGAGGAGCATCACCAGTTGTCTGCGAGTGTGCTTGTTTGCGAGCATTGGCAACTACAATGGAGTCCAGAGGCAGCTGGCTCCTAATGTATGTGGGGTCCCCAGGTGCGGGTTTGTATTTTTTCTCGATCCTGGGGTTTATGACCCATGCCCTGGTGGTTTCTTTGAAAATGTCCTTTGCTGGCTTTAGGACACCCTTTAACATGGGCAGAGTTTTTACAGTCCTCTCGGAGGATGCGAAAGTGTCCACCAAGAAATCATCCTCGATAGTGTCTGAGTGGAGTTGCACTCCATGATTGGCTGCGGCACGTTCAATGAGGGCGTTGAATGCAGCAGTGTCCTCTGTGGGGGACGTTTTTGCGCCATAAAGTTGCGTGTCCTGTGTATCCAGGGCAGCACCAGGCTCTACGGGGTCATCCCAGACTTGATCAGGGTCTTGCTGGCCCTCAGGGTCCATGTCTTCGGGGTAGGTGGTGTCGTCACCCATGTAGTCCTCCACTGCATCCGTGTCGGAGTGCGTTGGAGAGAATGATGGATCCGTGTAAGAGGTGTGGATGCGTTCATAAAGAACTGGTTCCGATTCCGCCGGCATTTTTTGTTTTAGCGGGATCCTATAAGAGTCCAAAGCGTGCCCTGAAGTGATCTTCCGCTTTTGGAGCATAAGCCTGCCGGTGTCGGCGTCGATGAAGTGGGACGGCGATGTCCCAGTAGTCGAGTGTTCGGTAGATGGGGACCTTGTCTGTGTGACGCGGGTTCTGATTTCGAACATGTGGCGCCGTGGATGGCGGCAGACCAAAGGTGATGTTGGCCGGTGCCCAAGGTGCCTTTTGTGCCCGGTTCGGAGCCCGACGAGGTCTGGAGGGCTGCCTTTTCCCTGATGCGTTTCAAGGACGCTGCCACTTGTTGCACCTGGAACGCCGATAGGTTCCGTATCGGCAGGCGTGGACTTCTTCGAAGTCACCGGGTCATCGAGCCGAGGAGGGGTAGGAGCAGACGACGGCGTCGAGTGAATGTACCTTAGTCGCTGCCTTCGAGGTGGATAGCGATGCAGTGGCCATTTTCACCTTGATGGCTGGTGCCGATGTTTTCGGTGCCGGGGGCCTTAGCGCTTTGACGGTACCGATAGATTTCCTTCTTGGGTCGGCGCCGACATCGGCTGCAGCAAGTTCGGCACCGAAGTCCCGTTTGGTGCGGTCGGAGCCGACGGGTTTGGCTGGCGTCGAAGGTGTGGTGGTCTTCGATCTGACCAGTGTCAGTTTCACTTTCGGTTTCTGTTGAACCGGTGCGATGAGTGGTTTCGGTTTCGTGGTAGAGAAACCAGTCTTTTTAGGTGACAATGGCTCTTGCTGAATGTCCGTGGCCGGGCCAGAGGGCGGGGCCGAGGAACTGCGGGATTGGTCTTGGGTAAGGCCCGAAGGCGATCCCTCGACCGGAGCCGTCGACTGACCCATTGGGATATCCTCCATTTGGACGGGTCGGCCTTGCTCCTCACCGGAGCTACCTTCTTCGGCCCCTAAGGCCTCATCGTAGTCTCCTACCTCATCGTCGGCTTCTTCCCTGTGAAAAAGCTCTTCTTCGACATCTTCCGATCGGGAACAGTGTTCGGAAGTGGGGCTGGAGGGTGTATTTTCCACGCTTTTGACATCTTCGTCCTCGGTGCTGAAGATGTTGGCCGGTGCCGCTTGCTGCGCTTCCAGTCGCGCGGCTCGTCGATTCCGTAGAGTCTTCTTGGATCGGAATCGGGCACAGGCCATGCATTTCGATTCGTCATGATCCGGTGAGAGGCATTTGTTACACACCGGGTGGACGTCGATATGGGGGTATTTGGCGTGGCAAACAGGACACCGCTTGAATGGGGTCCTCGATTCCATCGTCGAAGTTTGGTCGAGGTCGGATTGAATGGATCCGATAAGTTGTTAAAATCGCGAAACTAGTCGATACCGATCGGAAACAGTACCGTCGAAAACTAAAGGTCTTTTGGCCTGAAACTAGATTTTCCTAACTTGAGTCAAGATAAGCACATCCGAACCCAATGGCGGAAAAAAAACAATCTGAGGATGGAGAGGATGCCCATGCGCACTGTAGTCCAGGGGAGGAGTCACCTACCTCGGGATACTTCGAAGACTCTTCCAGGACAACAACGTGCAAACATCCGGACCCAACACTAGGCGGCGATCTATGCAAAGATATGAATTCAGCAGCCCACATGCCTCGAGCATTGTACACTATAATGTTAACTGCCCACTGCTAATCTCGTCCCATAATGCTTTGCAGGGCCTTTGGTTGGGATTGTATTTTTGCCCATAACTGTGCTTGGGGTGGTCCTAGGAGGAAGGGACCACCACTGAATCGTTCACCAGCATGATATGCTCTTTGTGTTCAAGGCATCTGCTTGGTCCTCCCCCTAGGTTGGGGGGACCCCAAAATCACCTCTCTCATTGCCTAATATTTTCATTCACAGTTCACTTTTGTGAATTGGTTATATGCTTTATAGCATGTAAAATTGCTTTATCAAAACATTTGTGGGTGTTGTTGATTTTGCCGCTACGTTACGGGTTTTAGAACAGTTTTTGCACTGTGCTACGTGCATTTTGGGTAGTAGTGCAAACTACGCATGCTCCGTGAGCGCTGCGTAGTACTACGCCCAGGGTTAACCAGGAGAGATCCCAGTGCTGGATCTTGGTGCCCAGCACGGACCCTGAAAAGTAATTATAACTGCAATTTTCCGATAACCAAACGTTCCTCCATAGGATAACATTGCCTGTTTTTTGCCAGAAATTCTTCTAAGTGTCGATTTTTGCAACATACAAATATTCCTTAAAAATCGCCTGTGTAACAAAAACGATTTCTTTCAACTGTTTACAGGAGATGCACCAGAGGTGAATCCAGGATCCAGCCAGAGTAAGAAAAACCTATGCAAAGTAATTGATATTGCCTTTACTTAAAAATTCCAAGTGAGCTCAATGTTATAATTGTCTAACTTGTGTTGCCTATTGCAACAACTGTAACTATTGCATTTAAAAGTCTATTGCTGAAAGTATTCAACTAGAGCATTACATTCTGAGAAAGTATTTTGATACCTATTTGTGGTTCTAAAATCAAACAACTATATTTATTTTTATAAATCAAACAATTGGCCTAGAGTTCAGTTCTTGAGTGTGTGAGACCATTTGCTGACTGAGTGTGTACAACAAATGCTTTACACTGTCCTCTGATACTGCCTTACTGCTCGACCAAGCTACCACTTTAGAGAGCAAGGTTATATCTAACTTTAGCCTCTGCCAAACCTCTGGTGACGGTTTGACTCTGTACCTTACCATGGTGCAGTATATACAAAGCCACTTTCTTACAATGAGGCATTCCATTCAAGGGGTAAAGAAATCCCTGTATGTAGAGTGATATCCTTCATGAGATAGCCTGTTATATGCGATGGATGTGCCATTCTGTGAAGGAATGAATGATAATTTGTAAGGTGTAACAGTTACCCTAATAAGGGTGTCCTAGCGCAAATAATTTAAACAGTTGGAGAAAGCCACAAGGTCTGAGCTAAAGTGTGAAGGTTTCCAATTGTTTAGTGAAATCCAAGTGAGATTATTTGGCGAAGATTGAAACTTAACAGATAGTTGATAGTGAGATAGCTAAAAGAATGTTTTCCAAACCTTTGCCAGTGGGGAGAAGAAACAGAGAAGACAAGCCGTACACCAGCAGAAAGGACGAGCAAGTTGACATTCTGTTAAACGTTGCCTAATATTCTTAGGTGCTGTCTGGTTTAATGCATGATGGCAGCAGCAGATCCTGCTCCTGTGAGAGGGCTACACAGAGGGTGCATGGGGACAGCTGCTATGACCCAAAAGGCAGACAGTATTTTACTCTTGATGTGGGTTGTCCGAGGCTGGTTTGTATTTCTCAATCGTCAGGGAAACTGCTTCAACTTTGACCGGGCCCTGAAATTGAGGCATCAGCTGCCCTTTGTATTATGGCACCGCATGCCATGATGCCATTGAGGTGTGAGAACTTAACTGGCTAAAGCTCTAGATTGTTCTCCAGTGCATCTACATGGCAATGCTTCCATGGGTCATCTATCTCCAGGTGGTTCAGGACCAAAGTAAGGGTCCTGTGCGTCATTTTTGCTGTCATGATCGGAATCTGTGATATAGAAAAGTACAACCATGAGGAGATGGTGGTCTTAGTGGTGAATGGGCAGTGGTGGAGGAAGCTGTAGTCCGGGACTAGAAGCTTGGTCTATCTACTTCTTGGGTATTGGATAATTCCCTACCTCCTCTGTTACTTCCTCTTCAAGGTGAGCTTCCTTTAATTTCAGGGGGCCGGTTGCAGCATTTGTGGCTCCTCAAGAAGCAGTGGCCGAGCAAACTTCGCCCCAACGAGGGGTGAATGTACGTCTTGTACTGCCTAACAAAGAACCTTGTAGAGCTCAGTGACCAGGCAAGAGGTTACCATGATCTGTGTCCAGACTTTTTTTAGTGCTGGTTTTGAAGTCTGCTTTGGTGTAAATTCCGGCTCTATGGTAGCTGGTCTGGCCTTTTGGGTCAAGTCCAGGTCGGCTGGTGGCCAAGTTATTTGCCGTTGGCACAAGGCTGTTACCAAGTCAAATTAAACTCTTGGTGATGCGGCACACCAAGTGAGAGGCCGGACCAAAAGATCCAGGCCTCTTGTGGGCAGTCATTCTTGTGGGCAGTCATTAGGTTTGATCCTCAGGTGAGGGTCGAGGAATGGTGGCTTTGGTGCAGCCTTTGTACTGGGTCCTTGACTGCCTGTGTATTAACATGCTTCCTTGTCATCGGAGGCGTCGGATGAAAGGATCTTGGGCCTTTGTTACTTTGTGGCTGGTGGAATACTCGAAGGGCCCTCAATTTTGTAATAGTGTCATGGAAGCCAGTCAGCATATCAGTAGGATCACAACACTATCTGGTAGTGTGCCCAGCGAAGTTATCTTCCATTCTTGATGGGTTTCTTGTTTCAGAACACCTGGCACGCTGAGCAGTTCGATTCCTCGTGGTGTGGAAGGAAGCAAAGGTTGCAAATCTAATGTTCAGCCGACCACAGGAATTTGAGGTCACACTTAGGGCGAAGTTGGAAAAGCGCATTCTCCATGAACCTCCATTAAGTCATTCTAATATGACCAAAGTACAAGTTGGAAGAAAATAAAACACTCTGGTATGGCTGTGCTTTAAAATGGCGACACCTTGTCTAGTCTTCCAAAAACGGATTTTGAAATTCGACAAGTGGAACCAAAAGGATCAAAGAAACTGAAGATGTCATAACAGAAGAAAAACTTGCAAAATGCCTACACGCAATCTACAGTTTAAAAGGGTAGCAGTTTGTTATGGGATACTTGCACTCTGAAAAGTATTGAGAGCAAAGTCACTCCAAGTAAAATGTTGTATAAAGAATATTTTAAGTATATTAAATTTTTACAAAAACTGCTAAATTACAAAAAAAAAAAACGAAAGCTCTGCCTTTATGAACTTTACAAATAATGGTTAGTTTTGGGATTTCGAAATTCGGTCGAAGATTCTAGTGTGCATGGTAACGGTTATCCATGCTAGGAAAGCAGTTTGCTTGGAATCTTATATCTCAATCATGGGTTCCTCCAAGAAGTGAGCACCTTGTTAGAAATCAAAACTGGGGTTGACTGGCGCAAATTAGCGTCACTGGAGAGCTCCTGTTGTGGGGAAAATGTTTACCAGAAAAATCCATTGGGGCGACTAGAGGATAAGGAATATGGAGGTGTAAGTATCCACCAGAAATTGTCTCCAACTTCTCACCTGTACCGACAACCCCATAACAGCAAATAGGCAGGCTTTTTTCTTGCGAACACAAAAACTCCCTGAACAATTGGGATATAGCCCACATACCAATAAGTTACTTACCTTTGGTAATGCCATATTTGGTAGAGACTATCTAGTCGCAGATTCCTTACCTTAGAATTATTCCCAGGCAACAGACTGGATCCAGCAATTTTTCAGCAGCAGTACCCCTGTGCGTTGGTAGGTGGTATAGTTCAGTTCCACGTAGCATCGCTGGCATCTGAAAGGACGTCCGTGGTGGATACACTGGCACCACTAAGGCCTTCTGTCAGTTACTTTTCACTACTTTCCACGCCAGAAGCACGGAGCCACTAAGTACACTGAAATGTGGTGTGGAAAACTAGTACCCTGAAAGGTGAAAGCCCTGTCCCTAGAAATCCATTCGCAGAGAGGTGAGGACGGGTGGGTCGGAAAGGAATCTGCAGCTAAACAGTCTCTCCCAGATAAGGCGTTACAGAAGGCAAGTAACTTGTTCATCTGATAAGAGACTTTAAGCTGCAGATTCCTCACCTTAGAATAGATACCCAAGCAATACCTTCCTGGAGGTGGGTCTATGGACTAAATTCACACTAGTAAGTCCCGGAGAAAAGGACAGGCAAAATGCGGACCCGAATATCCAGGCAGTAGTGTTTGGTAAACATGTGCAAGGAAGCCCACATTGCCACCTGGCAGATGTTCAGGACTGGAACTCCACATGCCAACAGTGTTCACAGCTTTAACTCTGGAGGAATGGGCACATAAACCCTCTGGGGGCTGCTTTTTAGCCAATGCATACCAGATCTTTATATACAGCACGATTCTTCGGGAGATGGTCCACTTCTGCACAGCCCGTCCTTTCTTCGCTCTGACATACCACACGGGAGTTGGTCATCCAACTGGAATGCGTTTGTGCGGTCAAGGTAGAATGATGCTCTTTTTTGGGTGAAGCTGCTCCCCTTCCTTGGAGGGATGAGGCGGGGCATAATAAGTAGGCAGAGTGATGGTTTGGCCTACATGAAGTGACAACTTTCACAAGAAAGGAAGCCCTTGTACGAAGCACCAGTTTGTCTGGGTAGATGTTCAGGTAAAGAGGCTTGGATCTCATTGACCCTCTGGGCAGATGTTATCGCTACGAGAAAGGCCAACATTCACTGCTCATTCTCCACAAGAGTGCAGAGCGTTGACAGGTTCGGGTGGAGAACTCTCCCTGCTGCTGCAACATAAGATAGTTCCAGATGGCCATGCTCAACAGCTCGGGATACCAGACTGTTCCAAATCCCGCACCTCAAAAATGACTTGGGCCAGGTTGTTCCTGATTTTCTAGAGAACTCTGGCCTGGAGTGGTATGGGTGGAAAGGCCTACTGAAGGCCTGAGCTCCACTCAAGATTAAATGCATCTCCGAGCGAGAGCCGCCTTCGAAACTCCATTTTTGTTGGCGACTAACAGATCTAACCAAGGCTCTCCCCACTGCTGAAAGAGACCTTGCACCACCTCCAAAATGGAGATAGCATTCGACATCTGCTAGGCATTTTCGGCAGAGTTAGTCTGCTCCAGAGTTCAGAGAACTCGCCAGATGTTGAACCACCAGGGTTATGCCCTGCTGTTCCAGCCATGTCCACGACTCCACCCTCCTAGTTGCAGTACCACATAGCGGTGGCGTGGTCTGTGAAAACTTACACTAGCCTTCCCTGAATGGAAGATAGAAAGGCTTTGGTGCGGTAGGGAATGCGACAGGATTTACACGAGACATTGAGGCTTGGACCACCAAGCTCTCCTGGGTAGGTTGTTGGGTGAGGAAATTTGGGTTCCTGGATAGGGGCAGTGGCGGCGGGCAATTGTCGTGTTCACAGAATCCCGTGTGGGGCCTGGACCAAGTTCCAAGAACAACATCAGTAAGTGCCTTATTGAAAGGGAGAAGTGATTCTGATGAGGACAAGGGGCAAGGTAAGGTCCAGGCCCTCCACAACAACATTTCGAAGGAAGCTCCATCCTCTAACTGTGATGGGGGAGAAAGCATGCCAGAAGTATCCAGTCCACTGGCTACACTTGGATCCTAACACCAGTCCATTGGTTCTTCAGAAGGCTGGTATTCCTCAAGTCAAGAAGGCATGGACACGACCCAGGTGCTGGCTCAACCGCAGAGCCAGGCCTAGACTGGCCACGTTCCCTCGTCTTGTCTGCTGATGGACAAGGTCAAGTCTAAGCACAGACTTGGGTTTCATTGTGTGGGACTTGGACTTACCTGAATGGTGTGAGAAAGTGGCTCTGTATATACTGTTCCCTAATAGGTACAGGGTGTACAGAGTCCACAGTCCCCCAGAGGCTGATAGAGGTCAAAGTTAGGTATGACCTTACTCTCAAAAGTGGTAGCTTGGTCGAGCAGTAAGGCAGTACCAGAGGACAGTGTAAAGCATTTATTGTACACACTCAGTCAGCAAATGGTTTCACACACTCAATAACTGAACTCTAGGCCAATGATTTGTATATATAAAATATATGCTTGTTTTATTTTTAGAACCACAAGGGGGTAAAAATATACTTTCTCAGAATGAGAGGTTGAATATAAATACTTTTGTTTCAAGCAATAAATTTGTGTAAATAGTCACAGTTGGTTGCAATAAACAATCCTATTTCCTAAACATAACAATGCATTGAGCTCAATGGTAAGTTCAGGTTATTTGTAATAAATTACTTTTCAGATTACTTTTGGAATTCCAGGTCTGGATCCTAGAACCAGCCTGGGGTCAGTATTCAGAATCAAGTGAAGAAAGTCGACTTAATAACTGTAATGATTTTTAGATAATATTTAGCTATTTCAAAAGTTAGCACTTAGAAAATATTTCACAGAAAACATTCAATGGATCTCTATGGCAAGAAATTCAAATTGCAGGTAGAGTACTTTATCGTTACTTTAGTAATCCAGGACTGGGTGCCTAGACCCAGGACTGGGGTCCTTATCAAAAGCAGGTAAGTAATTTCGTTTGCAGAAATGGTACGATTTTAAAAGAATATTTCAAATTTGCAAAAGTAGACACTTAGAAGAAATTTCACAGAAAAGCAGGCAATGGTTTCCTATGGGAGAAAAATGAGTTAGAAGTAAGTATAGTTGTGAACACTTTTCAGAGTCAGGGCTGGGCACCAAGATCCAGCACTGGAAGCTCACCTAGGAGCAGGTGAGTAAATTCGTTTTTGTCACTTGGCTGATTTTTGGTGAATTTTTGCAGTTTTGAAAAGTTCACACTTAGAAGATTTTTGAAGAAAAAGCCAGTCAATGTTACCCTATGAGGAAAATGAAGTTAGCGGTTTAAGGGTAAGTGCTCGACTGGTAGTGTTGAAATTCCGGGCATGGACTCAGGGGTCCCCCAGTGTCAGGTAGGTACAGTTGGTTCACCCTCAGCGGTTTCAGGACGGCCGGGTGCAGAGAGAGTTGGGCCCAATGTTATCCTATGAGGGATAGGGGGGCCTTGGTTGGTGGCTGCTGTCTGGCAAGCCACGCGGCTGTGGGAGCTGGGCTCCTGGTCACTTACTCAGGGCAAGTGGGGAAGTAGGTTAGAGTAGAGAGGGCACTGCCAGGGCCACTCGGGCGGCTGGGTGCAGGGTGCTTTTGAGCCTTAGGGCGCTCAATGGAAATCAATGGGAATGTTCCGGTTTGGAAAGAGGCTGCAGGCTCGGGGACGAGGAGGTTTCAGGTGCCACCACCACTTCGAGAGGTAAGTTGGGTAGTTGTAGGTTAGGTGGGTACCCCAGGATTGGGCACAGGGGGTCGCAGGGCGCCGGGTGCAGGGGTGCCTTTTGACGTCGGGAATCTTACCCTCTGGTTGATCGCGGCTGGGGTGGCACTTGGTTCTGAGGCTGCAGGCTTCTTCCGGGATGTCGAGGGGGGTCCTTGGGTGCCGGACTCTGGGTCACAGTCGCCGTGGGGTCGTCCTCTGGGTCTTTGTCCACTCCGGCACTGGCCAGGCTTGGCTGGTGCAGAGTGTGTTGGGTCCGCGGTCCCGGGCTGGTGCCAGGGATAGCAAGTAGGTTTCTTGAGTAGAGCCTCTACTCGTGGGAGTCCCAGGGGCTTAGAGCTAAAAGGTAGCCAGGTCCTCCGGGGTTGGTGAGGTTGCTGGCCACGTGGGAGGCCGCGCTGGTGCAGGTTCGAGAGTCGACAGGCCGGTAGGGCTGGGGCCAAAGCAGTTGGTGTCTTCTTCTCTTTTTAGCAGCTGCAGGGCAGGTCTTTGTTCTTCTTGCTCTTCTTGTCGTTTTTCTATCTGGAATCTGAGGAAGGAAGGTTCAGGGGGCCCCTAAATACTAGATTTAGGGGCGTTACAGGTAGGTGAAGGCCAGGGACCAATGGGTCCTTGTCCTGGGGTGGGTACACCCCCTATCCTGCCTCTCTCCTGTGGGAGGGGGGCAGTAGCCTAATCCTGATAGGGTAGGGCCTCCCATCTTCAAGATGGCGAGAGCCCGGAGATGTGCTTCACCTCGCCTCCCCCACCTGAGGGGTGGGGTGGGCAGGCTGGCACATCCCCTGTCCTTGTATGGGGTTTCCGGCCAAGCTTCCCGCCAGAGTGGGGGGTTGCAGTGGCCTGGGGAAACTCCAACTGGCGGCATGCCTTTGAAGCTTCCCTTTGCTCATCCTGGGGGAGGAGATTTCTCACCTCACCCAGGATGTGCATTGTTGCAGGCCCGGGAGAGCAGGGGCTCTCCCACCCAGGGGTCCAGCAACGTGTCTGCTGTGTGGCAGCCTGGGCAGCCTCAGAGCAGACGTGGATTGCAAGTTAGCTGTAAGGGGGCATCTTCTAAGATGCCCTCTGGGGTGCTTAGTACATTAAATCCTACACTGGCATCAGTGTGGGTTCAATGTGCTGAGAAGTTTGATACCAAACTTCCCAGGCTTCAGTGTTGCCAATATGGTGCTGTGGAGCTCGTGTTTGACAAGCTCTCAGCACCATGTATTCTTAAATGACAGCACTGCACTTACAGTGCCCAGGAATGGACCCGGGTACTGTAGGGGCACAGGGCTCCTGCTCCTGTGCCCACACCATAGGCGTAATGCACCCAGCTAGAGGGGTGGCTGACATATGCCTTGGCAGTGTAGGTGATGGGCATGGTACACAGTGATGTGTGCCATGTCGACTCTTTGTTTGGTCCTGCACCCAGACACTCAGCCTGCAAGGGCAGTGTGTGTGTGTAAGGGTACAGGGCCTCTGAGGGTGGCACAATGAGTGCTGCAGCCCTTAGAGGCCTTCCCTGGTCACAAGGCCCTGGGTACCTAGGGTACCATTTACTAGGGGCTGACATGTGGCTAGGGTTTGCCAATTTGGAGTTTGTGTGGTTTAAGGAAGGAACATAGGCCCTGGGCACCTGATTGGCAGGAACCCAGGGTACACTCAATCGAAGTACATTCAGCAATTTAGCAAAAAGTGGGGGCATACCATGCAAGAAAGATGGCACTTTCTCACACAACCCCCCCCCAAACGAAAGGTGATGAGACTAACCTTGTCCTATGGAGTCTTCATTGTCTAAGTGGAAGAACCTGGAAAGTCCATCTGCATTGGCATGGGCAGTCCCTGGTCTGTGTTCCACTTCAAAGTCCATTCCCTGTAGGGAGATGGACCACCTCAGTAGTTTTGGATTTTCCCCTTTCATCTGCATTAGCCATCTGAGAGGTCTGTGGTCAGTTTGAACTAGGAAGTGAGTGCCAAACAAGTATGGCCTCAGCTTCTTCAGGGACCAAACCACAGCAAAGGCCTCCCTCTCAATGGCACTCCAACGCTGCTCTCTAGGGAGTAGTCTTCTGCTTATAAAAGCAACAGGTTGGTCTTGGCCTTCATCATTGGTCTGGGATAGGACCGCTCCTATCCCTAGCTCAGAGGCATCAGTCTGCACTATGAACTGCTTGGCATAATCTGGAGCTTTTAGAATTGGTGCTGAGCACATTGCTTCTTTTAGGGTGTCAAAAGCCTTTTGACAACTAACTGTCCAGTTAACTTTCTTGGGCATTTTCTTGGAGGTGAGTTCTGTGAGGGGGGTCACAATGGACCCATACCCCTTCACAAACCTCCTGTAGTACCCAGTCAAGCCAAGGAATGCCCTGACTTGGGTCTGGGTTGTTGGAGCTATCCAGTCCATGATGGCCTGGATTTTGGGTTGTAAGGGCTGTACCTGGCCTCCACCTACAAGGTGGCCCAAGTACACCACAGTGCCCTGCCCTATCTGGCATTTGGATGCTTTGATAGTGAGACCTGCACTCTGCAGAGCCTCTAAAACCTTCCCAAGGTGGATCAGGTGATCCTGCCAGGTGGAGCTAAAGACAGCAATATCATCAAGATAAGCTGCACTAAAGGACTCCAACCCAGCCAGGACATGGTTCACCAACCTCTGGAAGGTGGCAGGGGCATTCTTTAACCCAAAGGGCATCACAGTAAACTGATAATGCCCATCAGGGGTGGAGAATGCTGTCTTTTCTTTTGCTCCTGGGGCCATGCCAATCTGCCAGTACCCTGCAGTTAAGTCAAAGGTACTGAGAAATTTGGCAGCCCCCAATTTGTCTATCAGTTCATCTGCTCTTGGGATAGGGTGAGCATCTGTCTTGGTGACAGAGTTGAGCCCTCTATAGTCCACACAGAACCTCATCTCTCTCTTTTCACCCTGTTGATGAGGTTTGGGGACCAGAACTACTGGGCTAGCCCAGGGGCTCTCTGAAGGCTCAATGACCCCTAACTCCAGCATCTTGCTGACCTCAGCTTTGATGCTTTCCTTGACTTGATCTGACTGTCGATAGATTTTGTTCTTGACAGGTGCACTGTCACCAGTGTCCACATCATGGGTACACCAGCTTGTCAGACCAGGGGTCAGGGAAAAGAGGCTAGCATATTGTTGCAAGACTTGCTTGCAGTCAGTCTGTTGTTGGGCAGAGAGGGTGTCTGAGAAAATCACACCATCTACTGACCCATCTTTTGGGCTGTAGGATAGGAGGTCAGGGAGTGGCTCACTCTCTGCTTCCTGTTCTTCATCAGTCACCATCAGCATGGTGATGTCAGCCCTATCATTGTAGAGTTTAAGGCGGTTCACATGGATGACCCTTTTGGGTGTCCTGCTAGTGCCCAGGTCAACTAGATAGGTGACCTCACTCTTTCTCTCTAGGATAGGGTAAGGGCCACTCCATTTGTCTTGGAGAGCCCTTGGTGCCACTGGCTCCAAAACCCACACCTGTTGCCCTGGTTGAAATTCAACCAGTGCAGCTTTTTGGTCATACCAGTGCTTCTGGAGCTCCTGGCTGGCCTCAAGGTTCTTGGATGCTTTTTCCATATACTCAGCCATTCTGGACCTTAGGCCAAGCACATAGTCCACTATGTCCTGTTTGGGTTCTTGAAGAGGCCTCTCCCAGCCCTCCTTTACAAGACACAGTGGTCCCCTTACAGGATGACCAAACAGAAGTTCAAAGGGTGAGAAACCTACTCCCTTCTGTGGCACTTCCCTGTAGGCGAAAAGCAAGCATGGTAATAGGACATCCCACCTCCTTTTGAGTTTCTCAGGGAGTCCCATGATCATACCTTTCAATGTCTTGTTGAACCTCTCAACAAGGCCATTGGTTTGTGGGTGGTAGGGTGTAGTAAACTTGTACTGCACTCCACACTCTTTCCACATGTGTGTTAGGTAAGCAGACATGAAGTTGGAACCTCTGTCTGAAACCACCTCCTTAGGAAAACCCACCCTGGTGAAGACACCCAGGAGGGCCTTGGCTACTGCAGGAGCTGTAGTAGTCCTAAGTGGAATTGCTTCAGGGTACCTAGTAGCATGATCCACTACTACTAGAATGAATTTGTTCCCTGAGGCTGTGGGAGGTTCGAGTGGACCCACAATGTCCACACCTACCCTTTCAAAGGGGACCCCCACCACTGGTAGTGGAATGAGGGGGGCCTTTGGGTGGCCACCTGTCTTGCCACTGGCCTGACAGGTAACACAGGAGCTGACAAACTCCTTCACCTTTTGGTGCATCTGGGGCCAGTAAAAGTGACTCACTAACCTTTCCCAAGTTTTGGATTGCCCCAGATGTCCAGCTAGGGGGATGTCATGAGCCAAAGTTAGGAGGAACTCCCTGTACTTCTGTGGCACTACCACCCTCCTGGTGGCTCCAGGAGTGGGGTCTCTTGCCTCAGCATACAGTAATCCCTCTTCCCAATAAGCTCTATGGGTACCACTGATATCTCCCCTGGCTTCTGAAGCAGCTTGTTGTCTCAGGCTTTCAAGAGTGGGACAGTCTTGCTGACCCTGGCACAGCTCTTCCCTAGAGGGTCCCCCTGGGCCCAAGAGTTCAACCTGGTAAGGGTCAAGCTCCATGGACTCAGTTCCCTCAGAGGTATCTACATCCTCTCCAGGGGGAGAGGGGTTCTGAGTGTTTGGCTGTACAGAAGCTGGTCCCCCAGTCTTCTTGCCCTTCCTCTTGGTTGGTTGGGCCATTATTCCAGGCTCCAAACCTACTTTTTCACCCTTCCTCTTGCTCTGTGCTCTGGTTTGCACACACACCAATTCAGGGATGCCCAGCATGGCTGCATGGGCCTTTAACTCAACCTCAGCCCAGGCTGAGGTTTCCAGATCATTTCCAAGCAGACATGCAGCTGGCAACTTTGGAGAGACCACTACCTGTTTCAGGCCAGTAACCCCCCCCCAGCCTAATGTTACCATGGCCATGGGATGACTAGTGGTGACACTGTCAGCGTTGGTGACTGGGTAAGACTTCCCAATCAAGTATTGCTCAGGGGAAACCAGTGTGTCTTTCACCATAGTGACACTGGCACCTGTATCCCTCAGAGCTTCTACCCTAGTTCCATTCACCCAGGGGTACTGTAAGTATTTCTTCAAGTTGGGGGGCCACACAGCCACAGTGGCAAACTCCACTTCTCCCAAGGAGACTAAACTTGCTTCAGTGTGTTCCCAGATTTGCTCAGGGTACACCTCTGATCCCATTTGTATACTTGCTGTCCCAGGAGTGGCTGTACTGGGTGCCTTAGGGGCTTTGTTTTGGGGGCAAGATACAGTTAGGTGTCCCTGCTTCTTACAGGTATTACAAAAGGCCTTTAAGGGATCAAAGTTCTTCCCCCTATATGGTTGGGGCACATAGGGAGTAGTTTGGGTCCCACCCACCTGAACAGGTTTTTGGGGCCCTTTGGAAGACTCAGACTTTTTATCTTGGGGATTCTCACCACCTTTCCCCTGGGGAGATTTTGTGACCACCTTCTTTTGGTCACCCCCAGTGGTTGTCTTGGTCACCCTAGTCTTGACCCAGTGGTCCGCCTTCTTTCCCAATTCTTGGGGAGAAATTAGACCTAGGTCTACCAAATGCTGATGCAACTTTTCATTTGTGCAGTTACTCAAAATATGTTCCTTCATGAATAAATTGTACAATCCAGTAAAATCCTGCACACCATGTCCAGCTAACCAACCATCCAGTGTCTTCACTGAGAAATCTACAAAATCAATCCAGGACTGGGTCTGGGTTTTGTGAGCCCCCCTGAATCTAATTCTATACTCCTCAGTGGTGAATCCAAATCCCTCAATCAGAGCTTTCTTCATGAGGTCATAGGATCCTGCTTCTGGCCCAGAGAGAGTCAGAAGCCTGTCCCTGCAGTTACCAGAGAACAGTTCCCACAGGAGTGCCCCCCAGAGAGGTTTCTTTACTTTCCTGATATCACAAGCCCTCTCAAAGGCTGTGAACCATTTGGTGATATCATCACCTTCCTCAAATTTAGGGACAATCCCTTTGGGGATTTTAAGGTCAGAAGTTTCCTCCCTATCCTTGTTTTTATTATTGCTGCCACCATTGATGGGTGCTAAACCCATCTCTCTCCTTTCCTTTTCTAGAGCCAGGAGCCTGGACTCTAGATCTATTCTTTTGGCCAGCCTCACAAGGCTGTCCTCTTCACTGGGGGGTCCCCCAGTGTTGTCTCTGGGACCAGAGCCACCTGTGTGGTCTCTAGGTGCCCAGATGCTATGTCTTGAGTTGGAGGGTATGGGTGCCATCTCCTCCCTAGGGAATAGTATGGGGAGGTTGCTGTCCTCCTCCCCTGTTTCCCTTTCCTCATCTGACTGGCCATCACCATGTTCAGATGGGTGGTCTTTAGCATACTCAGCCAGGAGCTCCTGGAGCCCTTGTTTGGATGGATGCTGACCCATTTGTAAATTTTTGAGTTTACATAAGGACCTCAATTCCTTGAAAGACAAGTGTAAGTAAGGTGTGAGGTCGAGCTCCTCCACCAGGTCCATGTTATTATTATCACTAATAGCTGGGTTTGTTTGAGACATTCTAACCTGACAGTTCTAACCCTCTACCCTGACTATAGTGACTTTTATTTTTCTAAAATTCTAATGGGACTTAAGCAAGGCCCTAGCAAGACTTTTAGTAATTTTGGAAAAACCAATCAGAATTCTAAAGGCAATTTTTAAGAGTTCTGTCGTGTGATCAGATGGTAACCAAGTAGTCCAACAAATGCAAGTTTGTATCCCACCGCTGATCCACCAATGTGAGAAAGTGGCTCTGTATATACTGTTCCCTAATAGGTACAGGGTGTACAGAGTCCACAGTCCCCCAGAGGCTGATAGAGGTCAAAGTTAGGTATGACCTTACTCTCAAAAGTGGTAGCTTGGTCGAGCAGTAAGGCAGTACCAGAGGACAGTGTAAAGCATTTATTGTACACACTCAGTCAGCAAATGGTTTCACACACTCAATAACTGAACTCTAGGCCAATGATTTGTATATATAAAATATATGCTTGTTTTATTTTTAGAACCACAAGGGGGTAAAAATATACTTTCTCAGAATGAGAGGTTGAATATAAATACTTTTGTTTCAAGCAATAAATTTGTGTAAATAGTCACAGTTGGTTGCAATAAACAATCCTATTTCCTAAACATAACAATGCATTGAGCTCAATGGTAAGTTCAGGTTATTTGTAATAAATTACTTTTCAGATTACTTTTGGAATTCCAGGTCTGGATCCTAGAACCAGCCTGGGGTCAGTATTCAGAATCAAGTGAAGAAAGTCGACTTAATAACTGTAATGATTTTTAGATAATATTTAGCTATTTCAAAAGTTAGCACTTAGAAAATATTTCACAGAAAACATTCAATGGATCTCTATGGCAAGAAATTCAAATTGCAGGTAGAGTACTTTATCGTTACTTTAGTAATCCAGGACTGGGTGCCTAGACCCAGGACTGGGGTCCTTATCAAAAGCAGGTAAGTAATTTCGTTTGCAGAAATGGTACGATTTTAAAAGAATATTTCAAATTTGCAAAAGTAGACACTTAGAAGAAATTTCACAGAAAAGCAGGCAATGGTTTCCTATGGGAGAAAAATGAGTTAGAAGTAAGTATAGTTGTGAACACTTTTCAGAGTCAGGGCTGGGCACCAAGATCCAGCACTGGAAGCTCACCTAGGAGCAGGTGAGTAAATTCGTTTTTGTCACTTGGCTGATTTTTGGTGAATTTTTGCAGTTTTGAAAAGTTCACACTTAGAAGATTTTTGAAGAAAAAGCCAGTCAATGTTACCCTATGAGGAAAATGAAGTTAGCGGTTTAAGGGTAAGTGCTCGACTGGTAGTGTTGAAATTCCGGGCATGGACTCAGGGGTCCCCCAGTGTCAGGTAGGTACAGTTGGTTCACCCTCAGCGGTTTCAGGACGGCCGGGTGCAGAGAGAGTTGGGCCCAATGTTATCCTATGAGGGATAGGGGGGCCTTGGTTGGTGGCTGCTGTCTGGCAAGCCACGCGGCTGTGGGAGCTGGGCTCCTGGTCACTTACTCAGGGCAAGTGGGGAAGTAGGTTAGAGTAGAGAGGGCACTGCCAGGGCCACTCGGGCGGCTGGGTGCAGGGTGCTTTTGAGCCTTAGGGCGCTCAATGGAAATCAATGGGAATGTTCCGGTTTGGAAAGAGGCTGCAGGCTCGGGGACGAGGAGGTTTCAGGTGCCACCACCACTTCGAGAGGTAAGTTGGGTAGTTGTAGGTTAGGTGGGTACCCCAGGATTGGGCACAGGGGGTCGCAGGGCGCCGGGTGCAGGGGTGCCTTTTGACGTCGGGAATCTTACCCTCTGGTTGATCGCGGCTGGGGTGGCACTTGGTTCTGAGGCTGCAGGCTTCTTCCGGGATGTCGAGGGGGGTCCTTGGGTGCCGGACTCTGGGTCACAGTCGCCGTGGGGTCGTCCTCTGGGTCTTTGTCCACTCCGGCACTGGCCAGGCTTGGCTGGTGCAGAGTGTGTTGGGTCCGCGGTCCCGGGCTGGTGCCAGGGATAGCAAGTAGGTTTCTTGAGTAGAGCCTCTACTCGTGGGAGTCCCAGGGGCTTAGAGCTAAAAGGTAGCCAGGTCCTCCGGGGTTGGTGAGGTTGCTGGCCACGTGGGAGGCCGCGCTGGTGCAGGTTCGAGAGTCGACAGGCCGGTAGGGCTGGGGCCAAAGCAGTTGGTGTCTTCTTCTCTTTTTAGCAGCTGCAGGGCAGGTCTTTGTTCTTCTTGCTCTTCTTGTCGTTTTTCTATCTGGAATCTGAGGAAGGAAGGTTCAGGGGGCCCCTAAATACTAGATTTAGGGGCGTTACAGGTAGGTGAAGGCCAGGGACCAATGGGTCCTTGTCCTGGGGTGGGTACACCCCCTATCCTGCCTCTCTCCTGTGGGAGGGGGGCAGTAGCCTAATCCTGATAGGGTAGGGCCTCCCATCTTCAAGATGGCGAGAGCCCGGAGATGTGCTTCACCTCGCCTCCCCCACCTGAGGGGTGGGGTGGGCAGGCTGGCACATCCCCTGTCCTTGTATGGGGTTTCCGGCCAAGCTTCCCGCCAGAGTGGGGGGTTGCAGTGGCCTGGGGAAACTCCAACTGGCGGCATGCCTTTGAAGCTTCCCTTTGCTCATCCTGGGGGAGGAGATTTCTCACCTCACCCAGGATGTGCATTGTTGCAGGCCCGGGAGAGCAGGGGCTCTCCCACCCAGGGGTCCAGCAACGTGTCTGCTGTGTGGCAGCCTGGGCAGCCTCAGAGCAGACGTGGATTGCAAGTTAGCTGTAAGGGGGCATCTTCTAAGATGCCCTCTGGGGTGCTTAGTACATTAAATCCTACACTGGCATCAGTGTGGGTTCAATGTGCTGAGAAGTTTGATACCAAACTTCCCAGGCTTCAGTGTTGCCAATATGGTGCTGTGGAGCTCGTGTTTGACAAGCTCTCAGCACCATGTATTCTTAAATGACAGCACTGCACTTACAGTGCCCAGGAATGGACCCGGGTACTGTAGGGGCACAGGGCTCCTGCTCCTGTGCCCACACCATAGGCGTAATGCACCCAGCTAGAGGGGTGGCTGACATATGCCTTGGCAGTGTAGGTGATGGGCATGGTACACAGTGATGTGTGCCATGTCGACTCTTTGTTTGGTCCTGCACCCAGACACTCAGCCTGCAAGGGCAGTGTGTGTGTGTAAGGGTACAGGGCCTCTGAGGGTGGCACAATGAGTGCTGCAGCCCTTAGAGGCCTTCCCTGGTCACAAGGCCCTGGGTACCTAGGGTACCATTTACTAGGGGCTGACATGTGGCTAGGGTTTGCCAATTTGGAGTTTGTGTGGTTTAAGGAAGGAACATAGGCCCTGGGCACCTGATTGGCAGGAACCCAGGGTACACTCAATCGAAGTACATTCAGCAATTTAGCAAAAAGTGGGGGCATACCATGCAAGAAAGATGGCACTTTCTCACAAATGGCTCGACTAATTGAGTGCAATGACTACCTCAGACTCTGCGACTTCTTGACCAGTACCTCGACCATTGCACGTTCAGCCACTATAAGCTTGAGGGATTGTTCGCTCAAGACCTTCGGGTTGTGGTCCCACTCGCGGCACCAGAGCTGTACAAGATGCATCTCCATCAATGACATCTGTTGGTGACTGGACTCGCAGGGTTTGAAGCTGGTCTTTGATGACATTTCTGCCACACATGGAGGGTAAACCTCAAAAAAGACAAAACATTGAAAACAAACAAGTCAAAAAGTGACTAAGGGGCAGCTCTTCCCGGATCTGCGCTGACTGGTGTAAAAGAACAGACGTCAGCACTGCTGTGTGGTACCTATATAGGCACTGTAAGGAATATGCTACTTACCAGTATGCATCTGTTCTTGGCATGTAGAGCTGCAGAGTTGTACACTTAGCATAGGTCGCCATCTGGTGTTGGGCCCGGATGTTTGCAGTTTGTTTTTCTTCTTGGACAGTGTTTGGAAGTCACGAGTTTGGTGACTCCTCCTTCGGTCCGTACTGCGCATGGGCTTCGGCTCCATCCTCAGATTGTTTTTCGCCAACAGGGAAATGATGGAGCGTAGTAATAACAGTGAGAAACCCATGTGTTGTATCTAAATAAGATGTACTGGAACGGATACAGGTAGCCGGGGAGGCGGGTGGGCGTGTACAACTCTGCAGCTCTACATGCCAAGAACAGATGCATACTGGTAAGTAGCATATTCCGTTCGAGGCATATGAGCTGCAGATTGTACACTTAACATAGATTATATAGCAGTACCCAACCTTAGCGGCGACCACCGGTATCCGTTGCAGCTGTTTGAAAAAGTGTCTTTAGTACAGCCTGGCCCACCCTAGCTTGCTGCTTGGAATGCACATCTACACAGTAGTGTTTTGTGAAGGTGTGCGGTGTAGACCATGTGGCTGCCTTGCAGATGTCATCTAAGGGTATATTCCCTAGAAAAGCCATAGAAGCCCCTAACTTTGTTGTAGAGTGGGCTTTAGGGGGAACAGATAATGTTCTCTTTGCCTTTTGATAGCAAATTTGTATGCATTTTACAATCCACCTAGCTATCCCTGATTTTGAAATGGGGTTGCCTTTATGTGGTGGAGAGAAGGAAACGAACAATTGTTTAGTCTTCCTGAAGGGTTGCGTTCTTTGTATGTAGTATAGTAACGCCCTTTTTACATCAAGTGTGTGTAAGGCCCTTTCTGCAACAGATTGGGGTTGCGAGAAGAAGACAGGTAATTCCACTGATTGATTGAGGTGGAAGGGGGAAATGACTTTGGGCAGAAACTTCGGATTTGTGCGAAGTATGACCTTGCTGTGATGCATTTGTATGTAGGGTTCCTGTATGGTGAACGCTTGTATTTCACCAACCCTTCTAAGGGAAGTGATAGCTACAAGGAAAGCTGTTTTCCAGGTGTGAAACTGTAGCTCACATTTGTGCATTGGTTCGAAGGGCGGACCCATTAGTCGTGTAAGAACTAAATTTAGATTCCATACAGGGGAAGGTGGTGCCCTGGGAGGAATTACTCGTTTAAGGCCTTCCATGAAGGCTTTAATAGCGGGCACTCTGAAGAGTGATAAATGCTGCCTGTTTTGTAGATAAGCAGCGATCGCTGCTAGGTGTAGGCGTATGGATGAATATGCCAGGTTACACCTGTGAAGATGGAGCAGATAGCATATAATGTGCTGTATGGATGCATCTAGAGGG
Source organism: Triturus cristatus (assembly GCF_964204655.1). Lineage (NCBI taxonomy): Eukaryota > Metazoa > Chordata > Amphibia > Caudata > Salamandridae > Triturus > Triturus cristatus. The sequence continues at coordinate 70,973,705 of NC_140585.1, read as the reverse complement.
TTGATTGTATTGTTACGGCAGTAAATTACAAATCTTTTCCACTTTGCGGCATAGCATGCTCTAGTGGTAGGACGTCTGGCTTCCATGATGATGTTCATACAATCAGGGGGAAGGTTAAGGTATCCGAATTCTAGGATTTCAGGAGCCAGATCGCCAGGTTGAGCTGAGCTGGGTCCGGGTGCCTGATTTCTCCATGGTTCTGGGTTAGGAGGCATGGGGATAGATGCAGTTTTTGATGTGGTACCACTGACAGTTGTAGTAGCGTGGTGTACCACGGCTGCCTGGCCCACGTCGGAGCTACCAGAATGAGTGTGAGGGAGTGCTGTTGTAGCTTCCTGACCACTAATGGAATTAGTGGGAGAGGTGGAAAGGCGTATGCAAATCTGCCTGACCAGTTCATCCATATCGCATTGCCCTTGGACAATGGGTGTGGGTATCTGGCGGCAAAGCTTGGGCATTTTTTGTTTTCGTGGGTGGCGAAGAGGTCTATCTGAGGATGCCCCCACTGTTGGAAGAATGGGTGAAGAACTTGTGGATGCAGTTCCCATTCGTGTATTTGTTGCGTTTGTCTGCTGAGCAGATCTGCTATGGTGTTTTGTACGCCTGGAACGTGCTGTGCCAGGAGAAAGATGTTTTGAGGAATTGCCCATCTCCATATGCTCTGGGCTAAGCGGGAGAGCTGGGGAGAGTGTGTCCCCCCCTGTTTTTGGATATAATACATTGCAGTCATATTGTCTGTGCGAATGAGGACTGCTTTGCCCGAAATCTGTTTTTGGAAAGATTTTAGGGCTAGAAAGATCGCCAAGAGCTCCAGATGGTTGATGTGGAGCGATTTTTGCTGTGGCGTCCATAGACCTTGCATGGTGAGGTGTAGAAGGTGCGCTCCCCAGCCGGAGAGCGATGCGTCCGCTGTTAGAGTCACTTGAGGAACCGGGTCCAGGAACGGCCGCCCTTTGGAAAGGTTTGTGGTGTTCCACCACTGCAGAGAGTGATGTGTGCGGCCGTCCACCAACACCAGATCCGTCAGCTGACCCTGGGCCTGGTTCCACTGTTGTGCTAGGCACTCTTGAAGTGGACGCATGTGGAGTCTTGCATGGGGCACTATGAAAATGCAAGACGCCATCATTCCTATGAGCTTCATAAACACTCTTGCTGGAAGAGAGTGCTGAGGAAGGAATGTTTTGCGTAAGGCTTGAATGCTTGTGATTCTGGCTGAGTTTGGATAGGCAATACCCTTGGAGGTGTCTATAGTGGCCCCGAGGTATTGCTTTGTGTGAGATGGTATGAGGTGGGACTTTTGGTAGTTCACCGTGAAGCCTAGCTGGTGGAGCAGTTGGATGGTGCTGTTTGTATGCTGCACACATTGGTGGTAGGACGCGGCTTTTATCAGCCAGTCGTCTAGGTAAGGGAAGACGTGAATATGTTGACGTCTGAGGTGTGCTGCTACTACTGCTAGGCATTTGGTAAACACCCGTGGTGCGGTGGTGACCCCGAAGGGGAGAACCGTGAATTGGTAATGTTGCCCGTCCACCACGAACCTGAGGTATTTCCTGTGAGAGGGGTGTATTGGAATGTGAAAGTATGCGTCTTTCAGATCCAAGGTTGTGAGAAAGTCTCCCTGGCAGAGGAGTGGGAGGACTTGTTGTAGAGTGACCATGTGAAAATGGTCTGAGTGTATGTAGGCATTTAGAGGCCGGAGGTCCAGAATGGGTCTGAGGGTCTCGTCTCTCTTTGGTATTAAGAAATATAGAGAGTAGACCCCTAGATTTCGTTGGTTGACGGGGACCTGCTCTATAGCATGTTTTTGCAGGAGTGAAAGTACCTCTTGTTTGAGCAGTGTGGAATGTTCTTGAGACATTGGACGGTGCCTTGGTGGGATATTGGGTGGGGTAGATGTTAGCTCTAGACAGTACCCTGACCGAATAATTTGGGTCACCCATTTGTCCGATGTTATGGACTCCCATACGTGGATAAAGTTTTGTAGTCTACCCCCGACCGGAGTGGAATGGTCTGGGGGGAGCGGAGGGGAGTCATTGTGCGGGGGGGTGGCAGAACGGGTGTTGTTGGTTTTGCCCCTGCCCTTATTGTTGTTACCCCTGTAACCACCTCTCTGATTGCCCTTTGAAAAGGTATTTTGAGGAGGGGACTTGTAGGAGGTAGAGGCGTTAGCGGTGGAGGAGCCTCTACCTGTGCCACGAAAGGACGAGCGTCGAAAGGAACGTTTGGAGGCTTGTGTTTGGAGTGCCCCCATAGACTTTGCTGTGTCTGTGTCTTTCTTCATCTTTTCGAGCGCTTCGTCTACCTTTGGCCCAAAGAGTGTTTCCTGGTCAAAGGGGTGATTGAGTATGGATGCCTGGACTTCAGGTTTGAACCCTGAGATCCTGAGCCAGGCGTGGCGACGAAGCAGGACACTGGTATTTATGGCCCTAGAAGCAGTGTCGGCTGCATCGAGGGCACACTTAATGGAGGTGTTTGTGATTAGTTTACCCTCCTGTATGAGGTCATGAGCCTTGTGCTTGTATTTTTCTGGAAGGTGCTGCATAAGAGCCTCTAGTTCGTCATAGTGTGCTCTATCATATCGCGCAAGCAGTGCTTGTGTGTTTGCAATGCGCCACATGTTTGCAGCTTGGGAGGCGGTGCGTTTACCAGACGCGTCCAGAAGTTTAGATTCTTTGTCTGGCGGTGGGGCATCTCCTTAGGATTGGGAGTTAGCCCGCTTTCTAGCTGTAGAGACAACTAGGGAATCTAGGGGAGCAGGGCCCTTGATGTAAGCAGGGTCTGTGGGTGCCGCCTTGTACTTCTTCTCTATTCTAGGGTTCAGTACTCTGGCTCTGACAGGGTCTTTGAACACCTCTGTAGCGTGCTTGGTGACACCCTTAAGCATGGGTAAAATGGAAGTAGATTTGTCTTGTATATCAAATGTATCCAGTAGGAAGTCTTCTTCTACTGGTTCACTGTGCATGTCCACCCCATGGTAGTGTGCTGCTCTCTGCACTAAATGATGAAACCCTAAGGAGTCCTCTGGAGGAGACGGCCTGGATGGGTATAGGTCGTCCTGAGGTACATTGGGTATATCAGGGTTATTGTAATCCTCCCATGGATCTGGGGTCCCTGGTGGAGTGGGATCCATTGGTGCGTCCGCCGGGTAATTGTCCGGATCCCCATCATCCGGATCTGGGGATGGGGCCGGATCGTAGTGAGGTAAAGGTGGCGGAGACCTGTGAGGTGGAGGGGGTGGAGGAGGTGGAGGGGGTGGAGGAGGTGGAGTGGGTAGGGGAGGCGGTGGTGGGGAGGGCACTCTGAGGGGAGAAGTAGCAGAGTCCTTCCTTTTGGGTGGAGGAGGAGGAGCCGGAGCATCAAGGCGTCTTTTCTTGGTAGTTAAAGTCAAAAGCCCAGTCTTTGGATCTTTGGACAAAGTCTTTTGTAAAGGGTCTGGTGTAAACAGAGCCAACGGTGTCGAGTCGTCTGTCGGCACCGGTGATTTCGGAACCGGGGGTTTCGATGGTCTGTGTGCGCCATGCTTTTTTTGAGGTCTCCGGGTGTTTCGGCGTCGAATGATGTTTCGGCGCCGGAGCGTCGGTGCCGACAGATTTGTGTTTGTGTTTGGTCGGCACCGAGTGTCCAGGCTTCGGCACCGGTGGTTTCGGAGTCGAGCTGGATTTTGCAGTCTTCGGTGCCGGATGCTGTTTTTCGGCACCGGGTGTCGGCTGGCTCGATCCCGAGCTGCCATGAGACTTTGGGTGCTTCGACACCGGGCCCGAAGGTGGGGTGATCGAAGTTTTGGTTTTGCCCAGGCCGGCAGGCGAGGGAGTAACCTGAGTCTCTTTGGTTTTCGGCGCGGGGGTGGGAGGGGGCATAGTACTCATGGCCCGCTGCGCTGGTGTAACGTCCTCCACGTCGGAGTCGTCGGCCTCGGAAGCGCTGACGACGTCTTCCTCCTGCTCGGTGTGTGTTTGCCCCGAAGCTTCGGCGTCGTCTCCGAAGATGTCCGGTGGAGCTGCCGAGGATGAGTGCGCCATGGTGCGTCGAGCTCTTCGATCTCGGATGGTCTTCTTCGATCGAAAAGACTTGCAGGCGGGGCAGTCTCTAGCCTCGTGTTCCGGAGAGAGGCAAAGGTTACACACCTGATGGAGGTCGGTGTGGGGAAATTTAGACCCACATTTTGGGCACTTTTTGAACGGAGTCCTTTCCATCGGCCGGGACCGGAGTCGCGGAGGGCCCGAAGGCCGGTGTCGATGTACGGGATGGAGAAAAGTGCCGCTTCGAGAGATGAAGATGATGAAGGAACTCGAAGAATAGAGGATTTTCCGTCGAGGCTGGAACCGTAGAAGTTCGAAGCCGGAGCACGAAGTATCACATCCGAGCCCGATGGCGGAAAAAAACAATCTGAGGATGGAGCCGAAGCCCATGCGCAGTACGGACCGAAGGAGGAGTCACCAAACTCGTGACTTCCAAACACTGTCCAAGAAGAAAAACAAACTGCAAACATCCGGGCCCAACACCAGATGGCGACCTATGCTAAGTGTACAATCTGCAGCTCATATGCCTCGAACACTTAATTTCCAGAGCAGGCGACGCCAAGCAGAGTCGAACACCGCCATCTACAGACGCGCATGGGGTACTGCTCACAAAAAAATTCAGGAATCAGTCCAACGCCTGGGAATAAAGTAAGAAATCTGCGACTAGTAGTCCATCAGATAAGCTCAGACACGAGATGGGTGTTTCAGGCTCAGCATGGAGTCTTGAGTAATGCTAATGTTGGTATGAGGCAGAAGAGTGGTTAACAACTGTTCAAGCACAATCAATGCAGCTGATAAGGTGGTAGGCCTGGGTCTCTCATAAGCAGTATAGGATTGGAGGACAAAGTTCAATACTTCATTAGCTACTGCAAAAACCTTTCTAGTAGTACGAGTAAAGACATACCAGCTGAGGCTCAACAGTGAAGTTTCTTGAAAATGTTGCGATCCTTGAAGTATATAGCCAGGAGCTTAAACCATTAACTGGCATGTTGGGTAAATAAATAACTAAATGCTTAAAAAAGGCATTGCCAGAAGAAACTAAACTGTGTTTTACAGAGGAGATACTCAACATCTGACATTGACAGAAGAGGTTTAGGGCAGGTCAGAAAAAGGCGATTAATGGTGCAACAGCCAGCAGGATATTAAAGTTTTAAAGCAAACCAATACAGTTTACAATTCTCTTGCCTGTCTTAGAAGCTGGAAATGTAAAGGGGTGGAAGCGGTTATCAACAGTGGAGAAGGCAAACAAGGTACTGAATTGCATGAAGATTTTGATCTAAAGAGATTTAGGAAAGGGGTACAAATTAAAGACCGCAATGAAAGATGCAAGACGTGAAGCAATAGGCAGGAAAATCGGAGATTGATTAGAGTTAAGTAGAGGAGTATTATTGATTCAGCAAACTGTGGAATGAAGATGTAACTTTACCATGACATTCTCAGATTTCTTCTCCTCATTGCACTTTGGACACTCCCAGCAATTGGGCAACTCTTCGTTCAGTATCCCTTCACCATCCATCTGTGAGTATAGAAGACAGAGAAAAGGTGATAAAAAGAAGTGTTCTAAGTTGCATACGGGCATAAGGAATAAAGGCATACCAAGTCCACCCAAACCAACTTATGTGGACCCCCCGGGCAATAGACATACTAGTTAAAAGCAACGAATGACTAACCCAACCACTGTCTCCACACAAAAGCCATAGCCACACTGCGCCAGGTCTCATTTAACCCATTCCGTGGTTGAAATAAAGACTTGCACAATAAACCACCCGGCATGCGATTAGCTCACACTCTAGTAAGACTCACCATCAGGCAGCTTGGATGAACGATTTCGTTACAGATACAACATTCCATCAGCTTCTTTTCAAAGCCCTCAGCATTTTCGTTCCGGTCCACTTCCCCACAAAGGGCACAGGTTACAGAGTGAGGTAGCCTTGGCTGCAAAGAAATAATAGTGATTGCAAGACTGAACAGACTTTAGCAGGAGCATTAACTCAAGCCTCTGCAAATAAAGTATTCTGAGGAATACCACTCCCAGTAAAAAGTACACGCTGTCCCAAACAAATGTTTCCAGTGGTAACTTCCATTCTAAGTCCTTTATATGTCAAAGCAAACCCACAAGAAAAGCCTGCTTCACATTTACCTCTTGCTCACACGGCATGGCACCAACTTTGCTTGTCCCCATTGACTCAGTTAAGAGGACTTAACTTTATAAATCAGCAGGATTGATCCAACTGGATCAGTGTGTTAGGAAGAAGTGAACTAGAATAGGTTATCAATCAAAGCTATTGTATTGTTTTACTTTTCTTTTTACCTTACTCCATTCTCCAAGTACGAAACTCTAATGCAGGAATTACCTAGGAGGATTGTGGCAGTAGAGAGAGATCTCAGAGTACTTATCACCTGTTTACACGAACACCGGTCACTGGTGCAATATTGCCAGGAGCAGTGGTGATAAAATCCATCAGTGTAGCCCAGGAGTCTGCCACATTTGGTACGTTTAGACCAATTTCTAGAAAGTAACCAAACCTGCATGGTCTACTAGAATGGGCATGACTGACTGGAGATTGTCTAAGTAGCTTATATTAATGACAGCTATGCAAGCAGGGCCTTTATTACTATAAACAATGCACGTAAGCAGTCAGATGTGCATGTGCTAAATACTACAACAGTGTACACTGTGGCTAAATAGTTCCAGACAAACTGAAGTGGGACTGAAATACCATAGTAGAGCATGAATAGGCAAAGTCACGGATCCATGCATTTTTTTTATGGGCCACATGTGGGTACTATAGGTCTCACCAGCCACATAACCGTTCATTTACATACCAGTAACTGCCATTTTCTGTTTAAGTTATACCAATAACTAGACAGTTTGTCATTGCTATTGTATCATGGTGTACCATAGTATCCAAACCCACCATAGAGTAAGAACTGTTCTCAAGCTGCCATATTAGTCTTCATAAAATGGAGAGAAAAAATAAAAAGCTCACGTCAGTCCCTCTAAAAACCATCAGATTTCTCCATTATCCATCCTTAAGTTTAGAGAGGCTCATTTTTAATTTAATCTTAAGCACTAGCACACCACTCACGTCACTTGAACGCAGATATTGCCAGAACGCACTGTACCAATTATTTTTTTTTCATCACTAGAGCTCCACCCAATTTACCTTGCAAAATGCTACTAAATGTATCCGGATACTCATTCTGATAAGCTCACCTCACTAAAACAGCGGCTATGTACAAACAGGCTTAGGCAACTACCACTTGCACTACACATCAGTGATCTGCTACGGCATTGTATTTTTCTTTAACCACAAACCTCAGTACTATAAAATGTCCTTCCCTAATCCAGGCACCTTGATACACATTTAATAGCCGCCTCTGTCCATCACAGACTGGATGGCCACATATACAATTATTTCTCCTTCTGAGACCATGGCTCACCTCACTAAAACAGCGGCTATGTACAAACAGGCTTAGGCAACTACCTCTTGCACTACACATCAGTGATCTGCTACGGCATTGTATTTTTCTTTAACCACAAACCTCAGTACTATAAAATGTCCTTCCCTAATCCAGGCACCTTGATACACATTTAATAGCCGCCTCTGTCCATCACAGACTGGATGGCCACATATACAATTATTTCTCCTTCTGAGACCATGACCATCATCACATCACATTTTTTATTTTTGATCTATCAACTATAACTCAATTCAAATGTCACTAATAAGTTTTGATGTGTGTGAGTTGATGTGATCCCCAAAATAAGTTAACATGTTACTTTGCTTTTATACCTTATTTACCATTGGTGGATTACTCGTGTCACTATTTATTACAACCACGCTTGCCATCCTTTCTTTTACACTTTGCTGTGATGCACCTCTTTGCTGCTCATCACCTCTGTGAACTCTGCTCCTCCCCTTGTGCATGTAGTCTTCAAGCAAGTGTACAGTGCACGCTTATAGGATTGTTCTCAGATTGGACAGGAACCTCTCGCTCTGCTGCTACATGCAGGTTTCTCCTTTACAACCCTTGTTGGTACTTTCTTGCAGGACAAACTAATATTGTCCTACTACCACCTATACTGTTATAATGTCCTTGTGGTTGCTCATGGGGATTCTTTTTATCAACAGAGATGGCTCTGACCTGGAGTGCAACCTGTTCTGGTACAGGATTAGAGTCAGAACCAAAGAGAAAATTGAGCCTCTGCCGATAGCTGCGCTGCAGTAGAGGCACAGAGTTAGAGTCGGGATGCATAACAACTGGCTGTGCTTGTGCCGCACAACATCGGTCAAGCTCCGGCCAAATCTAGTTTGGGGTCCAACACAAGTGTTGTCACCTGAGTTGGTTTCAGTTGGCTGTTTAGGCTGGAGTGAAAGCCTGCATAAAGTCAGTAACTGTTCCCACTTGGACAGACTGCATATGGGAAGGGCCCCGACAGCAGTAATCAGACTGGAGGCTTCTGCTGTTATGTGAGTGCCAGAGGCAGTTGGATGCAGACTAAAGATTTGCAGCATGGTCTCCTTGAACATCTTTATTTGCTGCACGGAAGACTGTGCCCAGGAGAACTCGGTGTGCTGAGACCAGCTACACTATCTGTTCCGAAACTGGTGACATTGAGAAAGTGTCACTCAAATCTTGACACAGTCATGACCTCTCTGGAAGCAGAGGCAGGATGGGGTCAAGGTCAAGTTCCAATATTTTGTGCTTATATTTAGACTTTGACTTGCGTGAACATTTTGAGTGGGAAGTGGAGCAGTACAGGAACAGCCTTGTGAACGCAACCAGGTCCATGACTTTGGGAGGGACCTGGACCAAAGTTAAGACTGCGACAACTATACATGTTAGTCAATGCACAGCTTCAAATTCCGATCTCAAATCACCTTCAAGTGCATTAGTGATTTGGTCGCACAACTTCAAGACGTGGACAGAGCCCAGCACCAAGGCTTCCTGCAGTCAGGGCACAGCTTGAAACATGTTTTCTGTGGCGACATCATTCCCTATGCAAAAAGAGCAATTGATGGACAGATTCCTGCACAATCTCAAACATTCACCCCAGTACAGAGATCTGGGCCTAAATCCATTGTATATTTTGCTCCCCATGCCGTTCCAGTTCAGACCCAGCCATAAGCAAATCAGTCTGGACCCTGTTCTCCTTGGGAACAGTCCAGCCCAAACTGCCAGGCCAGGTCCTCCCTGGACACAAGCATTCTGGGACCGGTATCGGGGCAACACCCCTCATCAGCCAGGATCGATTGACTCCAGTGGCACAATGAGGCCAGGACCCACATCTGGGCAATTTATAAAAATAACAGATTTTAACAATTTTTGACACCAACAATATCGAATCAGGGAAGTACTTTTAGAGTTATGGATTTTACAAGAAAGTACGCGAAGAAAACAAGTTACTTACCTGTAACTTTGGTTCCCCAGTATTGGTAACTTTCATAGATTCTCATGCTTTGTATCATTCCCCGTCGTCAGAATGGGAGCCTCGGTAAATAAAAAATATCATAACCATAGAAACAAAAGAGAAAATAGGCTTAGGCCTCATCTCATTTTGTAGCATATCACCCTCTTTGTGTAAAAGAGCCCAAACTTTTGCCAGGACCAATCAGCACAGCCTCACCCTCTGGAACCTTCCTGAGAGAGCTCAGAGCCTCAGATTTTCGTAGCCGTTGTGCAAACAGCCACTACCTCAGTAAACCGGCAGAGCTTTCCCAGGGGAGGTGGGTGGGCGCATGAGAATCTATGAAAGTTACCATCACTGGGGAACCAAAGTTACAGGTAAGTAACTTGTTTTCTTACCCCAGTATTGGAACTTTCATAGATTCTCATGCTTTGTATCAGAATAGCTAGCAGTAAATCACAAAAGCACATTTTGGTAGACACTTGGCCTTACATAACCATCTCAATTTACAGTAAAAACTAGTACATGGTAATCAAGAAAAAACAATCATCACTGAACCAAATGTGCTTACCAGGATGGAGGGATTGTAGGGAAAGCTCACCTCTCAATGAAAAAGATTCCTGAGGACTGCTTGACCAACAGCAGCGTCATCTCGTCCCACCGACTCCAGGCAGTAGTGTTTCGTGAAGGTGTGTACACTGCTCCACGTTGCTGCCCTGCAAATGTCTTTGATAGCAACTCCAGCAAAAAGAGCCACTGAAGACGCCATCTCTCTTGTAGAATGAGCACGGGACCTTCTGTCCAAAGGTTTGCCCGCAGCCTGATGACAGAATTGAATTGCACTGGAGCTCCAGCGGGAAATGCCACTCTTAGCGAGAGGCAATCCCTTCCGTGGCGCACTGTAGGAAACAAATAACTGTGTAGACTTCCTGAAAGATTGTGTGCGCTCGAGATAGAATTTCAGACATCTCTGGACATCCAAAGAATGCAATGTTCGTTCCGCCTGGGTAGAAGGACGTGGAAAAAAAAAGGAATTCAAAATCAAGGGTTCATTCAGATGAAAATCCGAAGGCACCTTCGGCATGAATTTTGGGTTGGTTCTCAATATTAGCACATCCTTTTTGAACTGAAGAAATGGCTCCACTATGGACAGAGCCTGGAGTTCACTAACCCTCCTAGCCGATGTCAACGCTAAGAGGAGGGCTAGCTTCCAAGAGAGGAACTTCAAGTCCGCCCTGTGAATTGGCTCAAAGGGAGCTTTCATGAGCTGAGCTAGTACTAGGTTGAGTTGCCAGATCGGTGGAGGTGCTCGGACCGGAGGATACATCCAAAACAACCCTTTAAGGAACTGTTTTACAATCCTCGCGGACCATAGAGATGGCCCCGATGCCTTTCGTCGAAAACGCGATATGGCAGCCAGATGTACCTTGACAGAAGAGTGCGCCAGACCTGATTTAGCCAGCGACAGGATGTAAGGTAAAACCTGATGTGGCAGGGATTTATAAGGATGGAGTTTATTCCTCTGGCACCACAGACAAAACCTCTTCCATTTTGCCCTGTATGTCTTATTAGTGCTTGGCGCCCGCGCCGGAGACAAAACATCCCTGCACTCCCTGGAGAGATTCAGATGACGGAATTCTCTGTATTCAGGAGCCACGCTGTCAAGTGTAGTGACTTCGGATCCGGATGGAGCACCTGTCCCTGATCCCGCGACAACAGATGGAATCAGCGGCAAGCAAATTGGGCGATCCTGGGAGAGAAGCAGGAGTTCCGTGAACCAGAACTGCCGGGCCCACGCTGGAGCAATGAGAATCATCTTGCACGGTTCCGCCTTGACCTTCCTGAGAACTCGAGGAATGAGGGGAATGGGAGGAAAAGCGTAGCAAAATGCGCCGAACCAAGCAATCGAAAGGGCATTCCCCAGAGATCCTCGATGGCGAACCTTGATTGCGTAAAACCGACATTTGGCGTTCTCCGGGGACGCAAAGAGGTCTATGGTCGGAGTACCCCATACCTCGAACACTCCCTCCAGCGTGGCTTGGTCTAATTCCCACTCGTGAGTCACTTCCGTCTGACGACTCAGAGCATCCGCCGTGATGTTGAGGCATCCTGCTAGGTGCTCGGCTTGTAGGTCGATCTTGTGAGAAATTGCAAAATCCCAGATCGTCTGAGCTTCCTTTGACAGAGTTCGCGATCTTGTTCCCCCTTGCTTGTTGATGTAGTGCATGGCCGTCGTATTGTCCGTCCGGACCAGCACTGCACGATTCTGAATTCTGGGAAGGAATGCCAGTAGGCTAAGCGAATGGCCATCAGCTCCAAGAGGTTGATGTGGTTTAGGCTCTGTGCTGGACTCCAGTGACCGCTGATTTGAAGCTCCTGGAGTACCGCTCCCCAGCCTTCTAAGGAGGCATCTGTGGTCACCACCATAGGTGACGGTGGAGTCCGGAATGTTAATCCTACTGCGATGTTCTCCTTTACCAGCCACCACTCGCAGGCCTTGCGCATACCTGGTGTTACCCACACCTTGTCGTTGAATGACCCTTCTGCCTGGCGCCATTGTTTGTCTAACTCCTCCTGCAGAGGACGCATATGACGCCTGCAATGCGGTATTAATGGTATGCAGGATGATATCGATCAGAGTAAGGACTTGTACAGGCGAACCGACAAATATTTCCTCTGCAGCACTTGACGAGCGGAGGTGATCAGCTTGCGCTGACGCTCCTCCGACGGACGAGCGGTGCATAGTGTCGTGTCCAGAATAGCTTCAAGGAATCTTTGCGACCTGGAGGGTATCAGCACCGACTTGGACCTGTTGAGCTGAAGACCCAAGTGGGCGAACAACTGAATGCAAGTTGAAACGGCTTGAGAAGTTGCCTTGAGCGATGGAGCCTTGACGAGCCAGTCGTCCAAGTATGGGAACACTTCTAGGGATTGCTTTCTGAGAAAAGCAGCGACTGGTGCCAGCATCTTCGTGAATATCCAAGGTGCAGACCGAAGGCCAAACGGAAGCACTTTGAACTGGAAATGACTTGCCTACTGTGAAGCGTAGATATTGCCTGTGAGCTGGGTGGATTGGAACGTGGAAGTATGCATCCTCTAAATCCAGGGACGCCAAAAAAATCGCCCGGATTCAGTAGACGGAGAATATCCTGGAGAGTGACCATCCTGAAGGAGAGCTTGATGAGATAGGTGTTGAGCTCCCTTAGGTCTAGTATAGGACGCCACGTATCTGCCGTCTTCCGAACCAGGAAGAACCTGGAATAGAAACCCATGCCCCTCTGTGAAAGAGGCACCGGTTCTATTGCCCCCTTGATGAATAGTTGGTGGGCTTCGAGATGTAACAGTCGGAGATGTTTTGAGGGACGGGCGTCCGGAGCTCTCGTTGGAGGATGATCTTGGAATTCCAACGTATGGCCACTCTGAACAATATTCAAAACCCACCGGTCTGATGTTATAAGGACCCAGCTGTCCAGACAATAGGAGATCCTGCCCCCAACCGGTGTCTTTGGTAGGGGAGGAACAGTAGTCAGAACCAGGAGGCCGCTATTGCCTCTTGGCATTGCCTCGTCCCTGACGATTCGGACGTCCTCTCTGAGACTGACGAGAGAAAGACGCCGATTGACCTTGGCGTTGGTTCGAGAACTGAGCCTTGTATGATTGTCCTGACTGCGTTGAATACTGACGCTGGTTGCCTCTGTAAGAAGTGAACCCTCTTCCACGAGCTCCTCTGAATGGAACCTTCCGGTAATTTAAGGATCCCAAGGACTTTGCTGTGTCCGTGTCCTTCTTGATGCTCTGCAGGGCCTCATCGACATGCTTGCCAAAAAGCATTTCCCCGTCAAATGGAAGGTCCAGGATCTTATTTTGGACCTCCTGACGGAACCAGGTTGCCCTTAACCAGCCTTGACGGCGCAAGACCGCTGACCCTGCCAAAGCCCTGAAAGCGGTAGAGGCTATGTCCATAGCACAGTCAATGATCTCAGAGGAACATCTCTCTCCTTCCATGAGGACTTGCTTGGCCTCCTTCTGATTAGAGTCTGGTAGTAGATCAATAAACGGCTCCATGTCGCACCACATTTGGCGGTCGTACCTGCCTAGAATGGCTAATGAATTTGCTGCCCGAACCAACAAACTGGCCATGGTGGAAAATCTCTTCCCTACATTGTCCAGCCGCCTGCCATCCTTATCCGGAGGTGTAGTCAAAGGTGTTGAAGGATTCTTTGACTTGCTCTGTGCGGCCTGAGATATCACAGAGTCAGGCTTTGGTTGTCCAAGAAGACATGCAGGACTGCCCTCAGGGGCCTTGTATTTCTTCTCCAGCAGGGGAAGAACCGGGATGACAGTGGCCGGGTTCTGCATAATCTTGATTCCCTCATCCCACACATGCTCAATGATTGGAATCGACCTGACGGACTTTTTGTATTGTGCCTTAAAATCATATAGAAAACAGTCCGACTGTTCCACTGTGAGAGGCAGACCAAATCTATTGGATGCACGCTCCATAAGATTATGGAACCCCCCCAATATCTGCCGGAGGCGATACGTTCGTGTCCCGCCCTGTAGCATCCGGATCTTGCATTCCAGTATCATCAAGATCCACATCCGGATCCCCTGGATCAGTTAGTGGGACCACGTGCACCTCATCCTCTTCATCTGTATCAACCTCCTGTGTATCTTCATTGGCAGGTTCCGGATACGAAGTCTGAGGAACCACTACTGGTACCACCACTGGTGAGGTACGTGGTATATTTTTAGGGGGAGGTGGCAAGTCCACTGATGGCCCTCGCGGAGCCACTGATGTAGATGGATGCACTGGTTGAACGTCAGGGTGTGATGGAAATCGAGCTCTGTAGTCCTGCAACATCTGCAAGTTCGTAACCAGAGCAACTTGCATAGCTATCATGTCCTGTCTCAAAGTGCGAGGACGTACTTCCTGCTGAACATATTGTTGTTCCTCCTGCTCATCTTGTTCATAATAATCCTCAGTATTAATCTCTTGCTGCTTTACATGCAGATCTGAGGGACCGTAGGCATCCCCATACTGCTCAAACTCATCCTCCGACTCATCTAGCAGCATAGATGGCGGTAAAGGCGTAACCCGCCTAGGTGATGTCATCTCAGGTGTCATTTTCAACCTCTGTATTGAAAAAACAGAAATTTGACCCGTCGACGGCCCTGTCGTCGAAGGAATCCCAAGCGTCGACGAAATAGACGATGAAATAGTCGACGGCACAGTAGTCTTCGTCGACGGAGTGTGAATCGTCGTCGTCAATAAGGTCGTCGACGATGCTTGAATAGTCGTCGACGGTAGGATCGTCGACGGAGCCTTTTTCTTAGTCGACGGCAAGCTCGTCGACGGAGCTTTCTTCATCGTCGACGGGACAACTGTCGATGATCTCGTCGACGAGCTCGTCATCAGCATCGACGACGTCGCCGTCGTCGTGGTCTTAGTCGTCGAAACTGCCGTCGACAGGAGCTTCATGGAAACCGTCGTTGACGACGAGAATGAAGCTATCGTAGACGATGAAACAGGAGCAGACATCGTCGACGGTCCCGTTGACGAAACCAAGGAAACAGTTTTTACAGTGGAAATCGTCATCGACGTACCTGCTTTAATCACCGTCGACGGACGCAGTTTCTTCACAGGAGCCATCTGTGGATTTCCTGCAGAGTGTTTCTTAGCAGGCTATTCCTTCTGGGACAGAGGAGAAGATATAGAAACCTCCTTTTTGTCCCTAGAGGCTGTGTCCACACCAGCAGCCTGTCCCTGCCTCTCCTTTTCACTTTCGTGAGGAGATTTCATGGGACCAGCTTCCTCAGACCTTTCAGAGATCCCGTGAGGGGCTTTGACAGGGGGTTCTGCAGAGATGTAGGGAGATGACCTACCCCTCTTCTTTGATCTCCTGGAGGAAGTGCCAGAAATCGAATCTTCCTCATCTGAAGAAAGAACCTCCTTCCTGGTCTTCAGCTTTTGCAGCCATGTCAGCAGTCGACCCTCTCTGTCCCGCAAAGTCTTAGTAGATAGAGTCCGACAAATCTTGCAGTCTGTGGCCTTGTGTTCAGGGTATAAGCAGTAAATACAACTCTCATGCTTATCCTCAATGAAAAGTCTCTTCTTTCCACAAGAAGCACAGGGCCTGAATAAGGCTTTCTTTTCCCTATATGACATAATGTCACTATAGATGTTAAAATGTAAATATCTGAAATAAAAGTTGAGAAAACTGAGCAGAGCTCAGTGGAGACTCCCTAGCACAACGTGCGGTAGAAAAATCTGAGGCTCTGTCTGAGCTCTCTCAGGAAGGTTCCAGAGGGTGAGGCTGTGCTGATTGGTCCTGGCAAAAGTGTGGGCTCTTTTACACAAAGAGGGTGATATGCTGCAAAATGAGATTAGGCCTGAGCCTATTTTCTCTTTTGTTTCTATGGTTATGATATTTTTTATTTACCGAGGCTCCCATTCCGACGACGGGGAATGATACAAAGCATGAGAATCTATGAAAGTTCCAATACTGGGGTAATAACGGATTTTGAGGTATGAGCCTCAAATGCTGTAATGTTATCCTATGGGAGGAAAGACATTTACTGCAAACATACTTTTAGGCGAAGTTCGGTGTGCATTTTGGAACTTATGGTGCTAGGGGACCAAGGTCCAAAGAACCACCAACGGTTTTAGCTTGCCTGTCCTGGTGTGCCTGGGTGCAGAACTGCTGGACGGGTTAGGAGCCTTGAGCACTATACCATAGAAAGAAATGGGTATCTGATAACAAAGACTGCAAGGTGATACAACCCAAAGTGGGGATTTAGAACAATGGGTCTCAGTAGATTGTCGTGAACCTGGGCTGTGGAGCTCGGGTGCAGAGGTGTTTGGCTGGCTGGCCACTTGCATTGGAGGCTTGTTTGGTTTCTGCAGAGGGGTAAAAAACAAGACAGCAGGGCCACTCTCGGTGTGGATCTCACTGGTCCTGCAGTCACTTGTTGTGCAGGTCAGGTTTCCTCAGCTGTGGTGTCCGGACTGGACACAAACAAGCCTTGGCTGGTGCAGGTACTACCCAAACCAGGGTATTGGCGCAGGTGGAGGGGTAGAGGGGAGGTGGAGATACTACACTGACATTCTAGAACCAAAGATCTCCTCCTGATGTACTGATCCCTCGGTGGGCTCAATAGCCCACAACACAGTGTACCAAGCAGATGCGGCCAATGCCTGCAGAGGAGTGGCGGTTCCACCACTAGGGAGATGCTAGATAGTTAGCAAAGTGCTGGACAGTCCTCCAAGTGTTGGGGCGGATAAACAGCTTTTGGACGAGTCATCTTTGCCTGTTGAGGCAGCCAGGCAGGGCTGGCGGCAAGTTACATGCGGATCCCCCTGTTCTTGCGGGTTTGAATCTTTTCCCAGGTAGTTGAATCTGTCTGGTGTTGGGGAGGACCCCTAAATACTGAATTTAGGGGAGTTTTGGGGAGTATAGGGTAGTAGCGAATCGGCTACCCACCCCTGAGGGGCCTACACCCCCTATATGACCACTACCCGAATGTCAACACGAGCCGCGGACAGACACTATGGGAGAATGAACAGATGCCACATTCCGAGGGGAGACTGAGGAGGTGCTGAGGTGGTGGTACAATCGGTGTCGCATGCAATAGGTCTCGCATTTGCTTTAGTTGGAGCTTTTGGGTAAAAAAAAAAAATTGTCATTTACAACTCAATGTGTTATGGAGTGTATGTATATGGTGTGAAGTCGAATTATGTGAGCTGTATTGGAATTGTTAGTTGTGGAAATGTGTGGTGTGGAATTGTGTGGTGCGCAGTAGATTTGTGTAGTGTAATTGTGGCATTGTGTGGAGTGGAACTACGTGGATAGTACTTATGTGGTATTGAGTGTACTGGAACTATGTGGAGTGGGATTGTGTGTTATGGAGTGTAATTATGTGGAATGGTATTTTGGGCTGTCCGCTTTTGAGTGCGCATTACCAAACCTCTTGCCTACGGTATTTCACGGAGTGGAATCGACCACTCTCCAGCAATCACTGGAATTTTATGGACCAGACGGTCGCTGGCTGTAATATATGGCGTGAGCTCTGGCTTCCGCGAAGGCATGGGTCCTCTACTTGTCACCGGTGACTTCCCCGACTCTCAAAGCGTGGGATCAGTTGGTTGGCCCTAGGGGGTGGACCAAGTTCCCATCCCCTATGACCCCTATCGTGGACAACCCTGAGTTTCCGCCAGGATGTGAGTCTCCTGTTTTTCAGCGATGGCGAGAGGAGGGGTGTAAGAGGGTGGGCTCCCTCTTTGATTCGGACGGTGTGATCCCCTTCGCCCAACTGCGCAAAGACTATTTTGACCTGCCGAAAGCTGACGCCTTCCATTACTCGCAACTAGAACATTGGGTGACCCTACCCTCTAACTTCGCCTTAATGTCCCGTCCCTTGACCACTTTTGAGCGCTGGTTGGTTTGTAAGAAGGATGACCGGAAACTCATATCGGATCTGTATGCAATGATAATGAAGCGTCCTAAGCAGCAGCGGTCGAAGGCGCAGGTTAGGTAGGAGACTGAGTTGGGGCGCCCTCTAACGCGCAAGAAGTGGGGGCATGTTTTCTATCGCGCCCATCACACAGCATCTGACACGGCGGGAGCGAAATCTGCTTATACGGTGGCGGCATACTGGTACTATACTCTGGCGCACATTCAGTCTTGGGACCCTATTAAATCTGGCCTTTGCTGACGGGGGTGTGGTCACCCTGGCACCCTCGTTCCTTTGCTGTGGTGCTGCCCGAAACTGGTGCGGTGATCCTGGATGATCTTGATGAGGCGTTTCAGATCACGCTGCCCACGGAGCCTGCGCACACGCTGTTGGGTCTCCCTCACCCAAAGTCCTTTCCCTTGCGCACGTTGCGGGGCAGACAACTTGCGTTTGCGTTGCGGCAGGTTCTTTTGGCGCAGTGGGGCTCTCCGGCTGCGCCAAACCCGAGTGACGGGCTACAGAGACTTTGGCCCCTCCTTGCGATGGAGCGCCTATCGCTCAGAGTTGATGGGAAGGGATCGGAATACGCTAAGCCTTGGAGTCCTTTCTCGCAACTTCTGTCGAAGGAGTTGAGGGAAGTCACGTGCCCCAAATATTTGCTAATTCTTCAACTTATTCCTTTGGAACCGGTAGCGGCAACTGGGGTAGATTGACATATCTTTGACTAGGACTGTTGACCCCCGGGGATTTCGGTGTGGAGGATAGAGACTGATGCGGAGAGGGTGGGATTTTGGGGGGGGGGGGGGGGGGGGGGGGTGGAGGTTTGTTTGTCTTGTTTTCAAATTTTTCTTATAAAAGTGATACATGAGCAATTGCCTTGCAGGTCTGTCCTACACTAAATCATCTTCTTGCGGGGTCACACTCCGGGCTGTAGACCTGTGCGCTGTGTACTGCCCATTCCGTTTTGCTCTGCCGGCCGATGGTTGTAGGCCGTTGAGCTGTGTACTTTGGATGCGCATCACAGAATGAAAATGATTGATTCTAAAAAAGGATTTAAAAAACGTGCAAGTTTACAAACATCACAAAGGAGACAGATCAACCCTGACATCAGCAGCAGTTACATGTGCACGAAGCTTTGTGCTTATAAATGCAATTTAAAAAATAATTAAATATTTAGCATGTTCTAATGCTGAAGTCATTTGTGTCCATGAGGACATTGGTAGGTTCCAAAGGTGGTGCTTGTAAAAAGCAGCTAATATGTGCATCGGGAGGAGCCCACTGAACAAATAAGCTACATTTTTTGGGTGCTAAAACAAGTTTTGTGAATTGGTTCTGGGGCTATTAATAGAGAGATTTCAGGTGTGCTAGGTTTTATATTTTAAACAGGTAATTGATCTACAACATTGAACTTGGGAACTTTCCGAGAATAATTTACGAGTCACTGGGAACAGACAGCTTGCCAGAGTCATCACAGCAGGAAGTGAAATGAAATTGGTCATTACAGAAATACCTCATCATGCTACAAGGGCTTAAGAATATCACCTAATCGTAATATAACGGAGTTAACAAAAGTAGAAGCAAAGCGCAGTTCAAAGAAGGGGTACTGAAGAGAAGGGGAGGCTAAAGCTCATGACTGCGGAGTGCTGAGAGAAAATATTGAGTCTGAATGAATTTATGGCACCTCTTACCGCAAAGAGACTTAGAGGCATTTTGCACAGGAAGATAAGGCAATAGACTAGAGGCTGTGCTGAAATTACAAAGGAAGAAGCCCAGGCAACTGCATTAGTGAAAATAAGACTATATAAGAATATGGATTAATATCTGCAGGGACGGAACCTCCATTTGAACGGAGGAGAGTCGCCCCAAAGGTCAGAGCTGAAAAATAAAATGGTAATAAGGATAACTTATCTGTAATCCTAGTTCTCTTCCAGGGATATACTCATCAAAGTCATAAGTACTGAATAATCCCCGCCCACATGCGTGATCCCAGCGCATATAGAAATACACACACACACATACATATACACATACATACGAGAAGAAAAGGTTGCCGTAGCTTGAGCTGCACTTTCAGGAGACAAGTAAAGATCAAGGGAAATGAAGTTGTGCCCTTTGCGCCAACATCTTGACACAGGAGCGCGTGTTGAGGAGAAGCAACAGTGAACAGCAGGAGAAGGGAAATAAGGGGCGGGACAAGAACCAGCTGTCGGAGTACCTTCAGAAAGGCAATTAATACAACAAGCTTACAACGCGAGCCTGAGGCAAATGAAAAAGTAGTACACCGAGATTAACATATATGGCTAGAAGTGCAATGATTCAAGTAACAGTGGCAGCCTCCAGGACGGTACCAGAACAGCAAAAGGAGGAACAAGTGTAAACTATTGAAAAAGAAAACAAAGGAATTTTGAAAAGCATACGAAGGAACCAATGATAAGGGATGGGAGTACTAAAAGCCCGTAGAGTAGAAACATGTCTCGAAGAGACCGCGTATGCGCTGCCTTGGTTAGACCTAAAAATGGCTACCTGGCCACTTGCAATGGCTAGCAATGGAACCAGACATTACAGGGGCATATCTGCTCATGCAACCTGCCTTAGGGCTCTTAAGGCCTGCTGTAGGAGTGACTTACATATAGTACAGATAATGTACATTGGAACTGCACACAGGGAGTGGACAATGTTGCATTTTCGGAATACCTTACACCATTTCACACATCTTGCAATGGTACTGCATGCAGTTTATGTGTGTGTCCCTTTGGCCCATAGGGACCCTCTTTGGTACCCATGCCCTCGGTACTATAGGTACCATTTACCAGCGACTTAAAGGGGAGCTAAACTCCTTGCCAACTGGAAAACTGGACATGTAGTTTTGGGGCTACAACCATTGGTACTGGAGCCTGGTAAGCAGCCATCAGTCCACTGTCAGTCGAAAACCAGCATCTAGTAGTTCAAATGGGGGCAAAAAGTGTGTGGGGGTGCAGCTGCAAAGAGAAGTCCACTCCCTACAACTAATGCTGGTTAATTAACATTTTTGCATCAAGGCACTGGATTCCATTCCATCTCATCTTAATTTTTGTGTCTGCATGAAATGTATCTTGATTTTGACAGAAGGATATTGTTCCCCCATCCTTTTTGCCTTGACCACCATTACAACCCTCTTAATGTTTGCAATATGCAGCCATTGCCTGTAGTCTCAGACATTAAATAACTAATCCTCAGCACATTGGCCTACCGGAAAAAGTGGGTCAGCAGTCACCTACTATTGCCAACATGTAAAATAACATTGCCTGTTCAACACAACTGCCCCAGTAGGTGCTCACTAAAAAAGTACTCCCAACTAGAAGTCTTGTGTGTGTGCAGTCTTGACCCACTCCAACTCATGCAATATCCCTTCACACCCTTGCCCATTTTCTATGCTCTCATGCAGTTGCAGGGTGGGGAGAGAATGTTTTTGCTCTTCATCATGCAGGGTAAGCTAGAACATATTGTATGGGATGCGCATTAGGTACAATTCACAGGGTTGAGATTGTTTATGCTAGAGAATTGTGCAGAATGTACATCTCTGCCTTGAAGCCAACATGGGAACCGGGCCAGCTTCTGTGAGTGACCTAGACGCAGACCAGTACGGCCAGCCTTGTTTTTGCAACAGAAGGAAGGGGGAGAAATTTCTAGAAATCTCTCCTTGGGTGAGTAAAAGGTATTAAAGACAGGGAATCTTGAATTTCAGATAGAAGCTCGCCTGCATTGTCACAGGGACTTTCAATGTTCCCGACCAAGACTTCTGACTGACTGTAAAGGGCTCCCTAGTCGTGCTGGCCAGAATGTTGAAAGACTTGAGATTATATATTTCTATAACTTACTTTGTGGATATATGCTAGGAGTTTCATTACTCTATGTATATTTCATATGTTTTTCTGCTGTGTATACATGCTCTTTATATTTGATTTCTTTCATTAGACATCTGGGAAGTGCATTGCAAAATACATTTTGTCTTCCTTTTAAAAGAACAATTGTTACTTACCTGTAAACAGGTGGTTCTCCAGTATTGGTGTCTTTCATAGATTCACATGCTTGAATATTCCCCGTCGTCGGAGTGGGAGTCCCACGTTAAATAATATAGCAATATATACAGTAATAATATATACGTAATCATCTAAAACAGAGATATAAATAGGTGATCAACATCAAGAATGTCCCTATATGAAATCTCCATAGAGATACATGGAGAGAGAAAAAAGACATTCGCAGTCTGTCATTATGTTGGTCCAAACTACGGCCAATCAGGCGCCAGCTCCTCTCTAGAACATTCTCCACAGAGCTCCTCACCTCAGATTTTCGTAGCACCAGAGTGACTTTAGAGTTTATGAGGAGAAGAGAGCCTCTGAAGGGAGGAGGGAGGGTCGCACGTGAATCTATGAAAGACACCAATACTGGAGAACCACCTGTTTACAGGTAAGTAACAATTGTTCTTCTCCAGTATTGGGGTGTCTTTCATAGATTCACATGCTTGAATATAGAATAGATAGCAGTAACAATTAGCATTGTTTCCATAATCATATTAAACTGAAATCGTAATGACAATCAACATCCTTATATATGTGATATCATTCAATATCTATATAAGTGCAAATGAGCCACTATTCAACGGTAAATGGAAACAATATGGAGGAGGGAAGGAAGAGGCTCACCTTATTTAAAAAGATTGCGAAGCACTGCCTGCCCAACTGCAGCATCCTTTTCGTTTAAAGCCGCCAAACAGTAGTGTCTTGTAAAAGTATGTCTGCTCGACCATGTAGCTGCTCTGCAGATTTGATGTAAAGGCACTCCAGCAAATAAGGCGGTTGAGGATGACATTGCTCTAGTGGAGTGAGCCCTCACTGGTGACTGCAAAGGCTTGTTCGCCTTTTGATGGCAGAAGACGATGGCGGCTGACACCCAACGTGCAATTGTTGGTTTTGTAACTGGACGTCCCTTGTGAAAACGCCCATAATCTATGAAGAGCTGATCCGATCTTCGAAAAGAAGCTGTTCTGCTGATGTAGAACTTTAAACATCGTTTCACATCCAGGGAATGTAATTGTTGCTCCGCAGGAGTTTGAGGTTTAGCAAATAAAGTCTTTAAGATCACTGGTTCGTTAATATGGAAGTCTGAAGGCACTTTAGGCAAGAATGTTGGATTAGTGCGCAGTACTACAGAATCTGGTTTGAACTGTAGGAAAGGAGGATTTATTGTAAAAGCGTGGATGTCACGGATGCGACGTGAAGACGTTAGTGCTAGAAGAAGAGCCACCTTCCATGTCAGATACTTCAAATCGACCTTGTGTATTGGTTCGAACGGTGGTCTCATTAATTGTGCCAACACGATGTTAAGGTGCCACAATGGAGGAGGGCGTCTAACAGGTGGGAATTTACGAAATAACCCTTTGAAGAATTGATGCATTATCCTCGAAGAGCAAAGGGAAGTTGAACCATCCTGACGGAAACGAGAAATTGCCGCCAGAAAAACTCTCAAGGTTGCAAGAGAAAGTCCGGATTTAGCCAATTGTAAGAAGAACGGTAGCAGTTGTTCTGGTGTAGAGTGAATTGGATGAACCCCAGTAGATGCACACCAATGGCAGAATCTCCTCCACTTTAATTTGTACGTTTTCACCGTAGAAGGAGCCATCGCCTGAGCCAAGATGTCTCTACAGTCCTGTGGAATATCTAGATGGGCAAATTCACAGTGCTCAGGTTCCAAGCTGATAAGCTCAGTGATGAGGGATTCGGATGACAAACTTGCCCCTTGCTCATTGTAAGTAGATCTGCACGAGGATGTAGAAGGATGGGTTCGCATTGGGAAAGTAGGAGTAATTCCGAGAACCATGCCTGTCGAGGCCATCGTGGGGCTATGAGAAGTAGATGGCAGGGCTGCCTCCGCATCTTCCACAGGACACGAGGTACGAGAGGGATTGGGGGAAAAGCGTAGGCAAACAGATTGTACCAGTTCATCAAAAGGGCATTGCCCCGTGACCCTTGATGGGGATGCCAGCTTGCATAATCTCGGCATTTCCGGTTCTCTGGTGTGGCAAAGAGATCCAGCTGTGGACGACCCCATCGTCGAAATATCATCTCTAGAGTTGGTTGATGTAGCTCCCATTCGTGGGTCGATGAGGAGGATCTGCTCAGGGAATCCGCCAGAATATTGGATACCCCCGGTAGATGAACTGCTGCAATCGTGATGCGATGGTCGAGAGACCAGTCCCAGATCGACTGAGCTAGTCGAGACAGTTTCGGAGATTTTGTTCCGCCCTGCTTGTTTATGTAGTGCATGCAGGTTGTATTGTCCATCTGTATTAGGACTGTTTCTCCTTGGATTAAAGGAAGGAACGACTTGAGAGCTAGAAATATAGCCAAGAGCTCCAACCTGTTGATGTGCCAGGTTTTTTGACATATCGTCCACTTCCCCTTTATTGACAAATCCTCCAGATGAGCACCCCATCCTTCTAGAGAGGCGTCTGTTATTGTCATGTCTGGTACTACCGACAGAAATGAAATTCCTTTCATTAGATTTGATGGCTGTGTCCACCATTTGAGTGCCGAATTCATACGGTCTGACGCTTACGTCGTCGTTGAACGAGCCAGTAACTTGACGCCATTGGATGTCTAGTTCTTCTTGGATGGGGCGTGTATTTAATCTGCAATGAGGGATCAAAGCAATACACGATGACACCATCCCTATAAATGACTTTAATAGTCTTACAGAAACTGACCTTTTTGATCGTATAAGGAAAACCAATCGAAGAATCCTTTGTAGACGGTCTTGGGAGAGAAACGCCTTTGTTGACACTGTATCCAATGTTGCTCCTAGAAATTCTTTGCGATGAGATGGGAGTAGTTGGGACTTTATGGAATTTATGGATAGTCCTAAGGAGCGAAACACCTCTTGACAAAGACGTGTGTCCCGTAGAAGTTGAGTTTCCGATTGCGATTTTAGGAGACAGTCGTCCAGGTATGGGAAGATTTGAACACCCTGGAGACGTAAGAAAGCTACCACAGGAGCGAGCACTTTCCTAAACACTCAAGGGGCTGATCGTAGACCGAAAGGTAATACCTTGAACTGGAAATCCTTTTGACCGACTCGAAAGCGTAGAAATTTCCGATGTCGATGTAGTATGGGGATATGAAAATATGCGTCTTGGAGGTCGATTGTTGCCATGAAATCTCCCTTTGAGAGTAATCGCAAGATCTCTACAAGCGTTAACATACGAAAGGATTGTTTCTTTAAATATTTGTTGAGAGCCCTTAAATCTAGTATTGGCCTCCATTCCCCGTTATTCTTGGTGATAAGGAAGAATCGGGAATAAAATCCTCTCCCTCTTTGAGATCTTGGTACTACCTCTATGGCTCCTTTGCGTATTAAAAGTTGAACTTGATGAAAAAGTTCTTTGATATGAGGGGGGAAATTCAATGAACTCTAACGTGTGACCTTTTTCTACAATGTCCAGAACCCAACGGTCCTTTGTTATGGAGGACCATTGAGAACAGCACAGTGAGATTCGACCTCCAATTTTCTGGGACTGATGTAAGTCATTGTCTTTTAGGAGTGGAACCTCTGTACGAGGATTTCCCTCTGAAAGTCTTAGAAGACTGCTGCCGAGAGGATTGCTGTGGATTGTAGGTATAACGATTGGAACCCTGGTTGTATGGTCGATATTGATTGCTTCCTCTCCGAAAATTAGAGGAGGTGCCGCGTCGGCGTGCACCCCGTAAGGGCTGTTTCCTAAATTGCAGCGTACCTAGAGAGCAAGCAGTTTCTGTATCTTTTTTGATCGATTGGAGAGCTTCATCCACATGATCTCCGAATAAAGATTCTCCGTTGTATGCCATATCCAATATTTTCGCCTGCACCTCCTGGCGAAAAGATGTCGAGCGCAACCAACCTTGCCTGCGCAATACCGCTGCTCCAGCGAGTTGACGGAAACCTGTACAAGCGAAGTCAACTGCACAGTCAATTATTTCTTCAGATGTTCTCTGTCCCTCTTGAAGTAGCTTCACAGCTTCAGTCTTAGATGCCTCAGGTAGCATTTCAACTAAAGCCGATATATCCGCTCTTACAGTGGTGGAAGCCATCGATGAAAATTTTCGCCCTATGGCATCCAAGCGACGTCCATCACGATCAGGTGGTGCAGTGATGTAGAATACAGGGTTTCTAGCCCGACGTTGCGCTGCTTGTGTGATTACCGAATCTGGTTTTGACTGACCAGTGAGACACGCTGGAGCTCCTACTGGCGGCTTATACTTCTTCTCCAACCTAGGTAACTGTGCCGGAAGGCTATTTGGTGTTTATTATCTTTTTACCTTCATCCCAAATAAACTCAATAATAGGGATTGTATGCGTCTGCTTGAAAGGTTGATTTTTAAAATTATACAGAAAACAATCCTCTTCTTTATGTTCTGTAGTTAATTTGAACCGTTGGGCCGCTCTATCCATCAACTGGTGAAAACTTGCAATGTCAACTGGTGGTGAGTCTCCTGGTACCGTTGGAGAGGGAGATGGTGTTTGGGCATGGTAGTCATCCCACTCCGCCATATCATCATCATCATTACCATCATCCAGGATCTCACCATCTTCCTTGTCTTGAGGAACTTCATCTTCATTGTCATGTTGAGTCAATGTCCGAGCTGATGATTGTATCAGCGGAACTGAAGGCGTTATAACTGGCACTGGCGCCGACACAGGTGTTGGAACCACTGGAACCGCAGGAACTATAGACTCTTGTGGTGATAGAGGAAAACGCCGATTATAATCATCCAACATGAGTTGAAGATTTGTAATAAGCGACAAGGGTAACGTCGCAGTCTGTTCTTCCATAGGAATTTCTTCCTGATAAAACTTGACGGGATAGGAAGTACAGGACCCACTGTCGACATCTTCGCAGACGGAATAGTCGACGGAACCAACGTTGACGGGACCATCGTCGACGGGACTGTCGTCGACGACGTCTTCTTTTTCTTCGGCGACGGAGCACTCGTCGACGGAGCACTCGTCGACGGAGCAATCGACGACGTAAGCGTCGACGAGGCAGATTTTGCAGTTTGACGACGATGATAGCGTCGACGAGATCTTTTCCTTCTTCGTCGACGATGCAATAGGCAACACTGATGACACAGTTTTTTATTGTATTGATACTCATCGTCGACGACAACGTCGACGGGACCGCCGTCGACGACTTCGATGCTGACGCCGTCGTCGGAGTCACCATCGACGAGCAGGAAACGGCGGATTTCGCCGTCGGAGGTCTCGTCGACGATGAAGCCAATTTCTTGCCAGAAATCAGGGAAGTCGATGCCTCAACAGCCTGAGAACTAGGTCTCGTGGGTGATATCGCAGTAGTCATGGATGAAGACATGGCAGATGTCATAGAAAGACACTTCTTCTTAATGAAAGGAGAAGGTAGATCTTGAACACTACTGCGTTTTGAGGTTGTGAGGGAACGGCCAGAAGTAAGGCTTTCTACTTCAGAAACCACGTCATCCTTATCTTTCAGTCTCTGGAGCCACAACAAGAGACGACCTTCCCTGTCTTTAAGAGTCTTTGTAGAAAAAGTTCTACAGAATTTACATTTACCCACTTCGTGGTCAGGGTAAAGACAGTAAATACACTTACTGTGTGGATCTTCTGAATATAAGCGCAGCTTTCCACAAGAGGAACAAGCTCTAAACAGACTTCTTACTTGAAGACATGCTGAAGAGAAAACTGAGCAGAGCTCAGGGAGACTCCCTTTCACAAGACGTGCGGTAGAAAATCTGAGGTGAGGAGCTCTGAGGAGAAGGTTCTAGAGAGGAGCTGGTGCCTGATTGGCCGTAGTTTGGACCAACATAATGACAGAGATAGACTGCGAATGTCTTTTTTCTCTCTCCATGTATCTCTATGGAGATTTCATATAGGGACATTCTTGATGTTTATCACCTATTTAGATCTCTGTTTTATATGATTACGTATATATTATTACTGTATATATTGCTATATTATTTACCGTGGGACTCCCACTCCGACGACGGGGAATATTCAAGCATGTGAATCTATGAAAGACACCCCAATACTGGAGAAGTGTTGTACTAAAATTCACGTTTCATTTTAAAATCACCTGGATCAGTTTATTGCCTCATTTTGGGAGTGCTGAGTTTAAGTGTGTCCTATTGTTTCCAGTCTAAAGCCGAACACTCCCCTCCCCCCCAGCCACCCGCACCCCTAACCACTTCTAAAATGTCCTCATGCCCTCACAATCCTCAACACTCGTATCATATTATAATTGAAGATCTTTTTCCACCTGGTGTCCTGGTACTGCCACCTCCTTGAACATGTTCAAAACACCCCAAATATCACAAACTCCAATAAGTGTACGTTTGCAAAACCCAGAGACTGGCATCAAATATATGAAGCAGCGCTAAGTGTTCATAGTGTGCTCTAAGAGGGGCTGCATTTGGTACCCTTTCTGCCGTTCCTCACCTTTCTACAGCTCATTACTAATATCCGACTAGCATTTCTGCAACGAGGTCTATACCAAATGAATACTAATGCTGATTTGCTTACCTTCTCTAGGGTCATTTGTCCTTACAATTAGACCCACTTAAATAACATTTCTAGTTATCCTCTTCACAGGCCCCAACCAACAGCAAGCACTGCTGTTGCACTTGGCATGGATATACATTTTAACACCTTCCTTACTTAATGACTACTAGAAGCTGCTACTAAACAGTACTAATGTAGATCTGTCATTTACATCTCTTCTCGACTAAGACTCTGCTAAGACGCACTGATGTTGGTTGCCCTCTCTGCAGGTCTTTCCCTCACAAGGTATACTCACTGCCAAGCACTGCCGCTCCACACAAGACTGCTTCATGCGTCCTGGGCCTCCGAACTTTTTCATGTCCCTGCAGAAGTGGCACACACCACACTCTCCTTGCAAGCAGGCATCACATTTCCGGCAGCGTACTCTGCGTCGGCGAACTCCCGACGCGTGGGACGACACTGGCTTCATGTTGTATGGTGGGTTAATTCTAGCTGCCGGTCGCATAGTATGTGGCTTCGTGATGGGAATAATAGGCGCGCCGACCTTTGGCTTCAGTTGGATCTTGTACTAGAAAACGGGAAAAAATACAGGGTGTGGGTATTAACAAAATCCAAGGTGAACATATACATTTCAAATTATATGAGGCTTTCCAACATTTAGAATATTGGCAAATTGCAAACTGTTTGAAAAATATACGTTTGAGCTGCATGGTTCATTCATAAATGAAGGACGCTGGGCACTACCAAATGCAACAGAATCAGACCTCCGTTAACTGGCTGAGCGCAGCGGAACAGAGCAGAAGTGATATCAAAAAGAAATTTTATTTGCGAAGGTTAATCTGATCAGAGGTGGTCTCTTCCACAGACGGATAGAAAGCAAGTATGACACTGATTTTAAGCGGTGTACCTAGTTGAGTAATTCAAAGTGGGGGCAGAGGCTTTATGCGAACATGGCTTCTTCGAATATTTAATTTTCCACACAAATCAGCATAACAAATGCCACAATTCCAGAATTGAAGATCGGTTTTCAGCATCTCACTCAAATATTCACTCAAAACAGGTCACTTACCAGTGACAGAGGTGTCATACAGCAGAGCTGCCGATTTACCTTGTGCATCTATTTGTTGCCATTACATAGTAACACCGCAATTTAATTTAAGATGGGGAAAAATAGTGCTGAAATGAATACACTATCCTCAGATGGGTTTTGTTAAAGGCCATCATGGATACTTAAGTCAGTAAGAGGTATTACTGAATTAATTATGATATTGCTATAGAAGCGATCAGTTCAGATGGCAAAACGCATTTGATAGCCATCTCCCACTTTTACTTCCAGTTCAGAAGCACTGTGTGTGGGATGCAATACACTGCAATTAAAATAAGTGGTAGGTGAGCAAAATAGAAGTGTCTGGGTGCTACAAACAAAATAAGCTAAACAAAATGACACGTCCACCAGCCTCGCACTGAAGCACCCATTTTCAGGTAGATGTGCAGACTGATCAGGAACACCACAAGAACCAAACTCTTCCAATACCCGGGATAAAGTTAAAACTCAGTAAAAGTGTGTATTAATGAGGGTCTGTTCTCATCACTCCAGCATTTTTCGTCTACATGTTTCAGCCACACAGTGCCAGCAAACTAGTCTTGTGGCTTTCCTCAGGACCAGACCTACATCCCAAAGTTCCCAAATCTTTAGGTCACATTCTATTAATCAGAGACGTTTGGCCAATTGGTACGAATGCAAATACAAAGCCCTGCCCTACAGCTTATCGAGGTGCCGTCTCCGGCTACTGGCGCTATTTGGGAGCTGGAGACTGTACCTAGATGGACCAGAGGGTGGGGACCCTTTGATGAATGTGAGACTACAAAACACACCCCACTCCAGTATCCTAAAAGGAAAGTGACGTGTATAGATCATATGTCGAGCAATCCTCTAGGATCGGTTTGTATGAGTATGCATGGCATGGGTAACCTTGTGGTATAAGCAATTATAACCTTTCGATCAAAACCCACCATATCAGTGCACCATTGAAGGTGGGTGGGGAGTAGAGGAGGAGTAATGGTGAGTGCTGGACGTTTTAGAAGTAGTGGGATGTGTGGGAAGCCTGGGTTTCCTAGGGACGGTTGAGCACCCGTACATGATTCATTGTCGGGAAAGGGTACATCAGGAGTGGAGACGGCAGAGGGGGCATACTGACATGGGGTGGGAGGGGGAGGGACCACCTGGGAAGGAGGATTAAGCTCCTGGACATTTGGCGACACTGATAAATGTAACGCTCTCCTTTCGACGGTGGGGGTGGAGGGGTTTGTATTGCATTGTTGTCTTGAAAACAATAAAAAAAAGGTTTCAAAAAAAAAAAAAAATCAGTGCACCATTGAAGGTCAAGGTAAGAAGTATGCCCCGATACAGCATGCATCAGGATGACACTGATGAAGCATGCCACTGGAAACACTAGTGGGTGAGTTCTTTTATAAAAAAAAAAAGATACTCCGAGGTAAAACAAGCGGGTTTTCTTTACAAAAGTTTGTCGACTTTTCTTTGATTGCTCAACCAAACAGGGGCTTGTAAAGCGTGGCTACTCACCCGTGGGGGTTTCAAGGCGCTGGGGAAGGGATGGGGCTTCTGGGTGGAGGATCATTTGAAGAGCGAGGTCTTGAGGTCCTTCTTGAATTGGGTCAGTGACGCGGATTGCCCATGGAGCAGGGAGTACCATGTCATGGCAGCAAGGTAGGAGAAAGATCTTCAGCCAGTTCTGGTCTTGTGGATCCTTGGGACAGAGGGGAGTTGGGAGCCTCAGAGTTGTAGGCTGAGTACGTGGAATGCGAGGTGGTGGTTCAGGTACCATGGTCCTTCATTGTGCAGGGCTTTTTAGGCATGAGTGAGGAGCTTGAAATTGACTTGTTGACGGAGCCAGTGGAGTTGGAGGTGTTGCGTGATATGGCTGCGGCGGGGGATGTCGAGGACCAGTCTGGCGGCGTTTTTGATGTACTGTAGTTACCTGGGCAGTTTCTGGGTGATGGCGGCATACAGTGCGTTGCCGAAGTCTAGTCTGCTGGTGATGAGTGCGTGGGTGACCCTTCTGGATTCTGTGGGGATACAACTGAAAGTCTTTCGGAGCAGTCGGAGCGTGTGGAAGCAGGCCGAGGAAACTTGATTGGGCAGTCCATCATGAGCGAAGAGTCCAGTATGATGCCACGATTGCGTGCGTGGTCTGTCAGGGTGGGGGGCACCCAGAGGAGCTGGCCACCAGGAGTCGTCCCAGGCTGAGAACTCAGGTCTTGTCTGAGTTGAGCTTGAGGCAGCAGTCTTATCTATGTTGAGACAGCCTTCATTCCACTGTGGAAACTGGTTCTGGCGGTTGAGGGTTCATTGGTGAGGGAGAAGATCAGCTAGGTGTCGTTGGCGTATGAGATTATGTTGAGTCTGTGGCTACTGACGCTGGCTGCAAGTGGTAAAATGTAAATGTTGGAGAGTAGGGCTCAGGGAGGAGCCCTGGGGGACGGCACAGCTGATCTTTGTGGTCTCAGAGAGGATTGGTGGTAGTCCGACTCGCTAGGTCCAGGCCAGAGCCCAGTCGCGGATGCCGGTGTCATGGAGTCTGGAGACTAGGGTGCGGCGGGAGACTGTGTTGAAGGCAGCCAAGAGGTCTAGTAAGATGAGGCATGCTTTCTCGCCATGGTCCAGTAGGTAGAGGATGTCGTCGGTGGTTTCGAGTGCACTGTGCTGTAGTTGCTTTGGAAGCCGGATTGAGATGTGTTTCCACACGTGGTTTGCTTTCATACATGCAGAGTTGCGCGTCTGTGGACTTCTCTAGGACATTCGCTGGGAAAGGGCAGAAGGAGATCGGTCTGAAGTTCTTGAGGTCCGTTGGGTCTGATGATGGCTTCTTCAGCAGGGGGTTTATCTTTGCGTGTATCCAGCAGTCGGGGAAGGTGGCAGTTTCGATGGAGCAGTTGGTGGTGCGGCGGGGGTGGGGGGTGAGGGGGGGGGGGTGGGGGGGGGGAGGGAGAAGAGAAGCAGCTGCTCTGTAAAAGATGTGGTACGGGCATGGGTCAGTCAGGGCCCCTGAATGGATGCTCTTCGTTGTCTTGAGCGTGTCCTCTTTGGTGAGCGAGGTCCAGAGCACGGTAGGTGGAGGGGCGGTTTGGTTGACTGCAATGGTGGCAGGTGTGGAGGCGGTGTCGAAGTGTTAGTAGATCTTTAGGATCTTGTGGTGGAAAAAGTTCTGAATTTGTTGCAGAGGCCTTGGGAGGCAGGGAATGTCTGGTCTCGCTGTTGGGCCTGGTGATGGTGAAGAGTTCTTTGCTGTTGTGTGAGTTGGCATTTATCCAGACGGCAGACGGCAGACTGAAGGTTGCATGAGTTTCCAGGGTTTCATTGCTCCTCCATTTCTTCGAGACGTCTGCAGGTGCATCTGGACTCGTGGAGGGCAGGGGGGAACCAGCTGGACGCCTTGAATCGTCTTTTACCCAGTCTTCTCTTGAGGGGTGCCAGGGGGTTGGCGCAGTTGGAGATCCATTGGTGGAGGTTGGTTGCGTGCAGCAGTGTTGTCATCTGTGTGTGTTAGTCGAGTGGTTGTGCTGAAGGAGTTGACTAGTTCTTCGGTGGCCTTAATCTACCAGCTGTGGCTTTTGGGGGTGATTAGTACTGGTGTACGGTGGACATGTCGAAGGTGAGGTGTACGCAGTGATGGTCGGTCAAAGGACAGTTCGGTGGTGTAGCTGCAGTCGATGTTCTTGCTGGCAGAGAAGCCCTGGTCGAGCGTGTGTCCGGCTGTGTGGGTCGGTGCAGTGACTAGCAGCTTCAGTCCGATTTTGACGAGGTTCTCCAGGAGGAAGGTGCTGTTCTGATTACTGGGGTTGTCCAGGTTAAGTGGAGGTCCCAGAGTACGATGTAGTCGGTGTGAGAGCCTGGGGTGCGATGAGGTGTACAATGGAGTCAGTTTAAAGGGGGTTGGGGATCTGTAGACAAGGGTGTCAAGGAGGGTGGTGTTGGTCCGGATCTGGAAGTGGAGGTGTTTCATGTTTGTTGTAGGGTCATTGGAGTGCATGGTTAGTCGGAGCACGATTTTGTGGACTATGGAGATGCCTCCCCTCGGGTGGTCCAGGCAGTCCCTGCGGGTGATCTTGTAGCTGTCGGGGATGGTGAGGTCTGGCCCGGAGCAGGGGTTGGTCCAGGTTTCCGTGAAGGGTGGTGATGTCCAGAGCAGTGGCGTCGAGGAGGTCCCAGATTTCTGTAGTGTGTTTGTGGAGGGACCGCAGTCATAGCCCTAATTCAGTAAGTGACTCATCTTCAAGATGGTGGGCAATGAAAAATGTGCTTCACTTTGCCTCCAGCACCTAAGGGGTGGAGTGGGCGGAGGGGCACAAACCCCTTTTCTCACTAAGTTCTCTCGCCGGGGAGGGGCGCATTACAAATACAGCAAGGCCATTGAAGATTCATGCTCGAAAACTGTGCTTATCGTGGTGGAGGAGCTATGACACCTGCCCAGGATAGTCTTTGTTTCTGGCCTCAGAGCAGGGGCTCTCGACTCAGGGGTCCAGAAACATGTCTGGTGGAAGCAGCCTGCCTAAAGCCTGTCACAGACCGCACCAGGGTTGATAGATTTTCAGGGGGCACCTCTGAGTACACGCTTTAATAAATCCAACACTGGTATCAGTGTGTGTTTATTAAAAGGTGTTTGTTACCAAATACTCCTGAGTTCAGTGAAACCATCATGGTGCTGGTGAACTCAATTGTTGAGTTTCCAGCCCATGTACTCTCCATGGCTTCCCTGGCACTTATCATGCAGCTATGACCACACCTGAGATATAGTGCACCCTGCCTTAGGGCTTGTAAAGGCTGCTAGAGGGGGGACACACATACCTTGGGCAGTGCTGCTGGACATGGTGCACAGGCAATGTGTCATGTTGACTTTGATCTTTCTCTGCACCAATGCATGCAGGCTGCAGTGGCAGTGTGCATGACCTTGGTGAGGGGTCCCTAGGAGACCCTCTTCAGTCCCAATGCCCTAGGTACCAGGGTAAACATTTACTAAGGAATAACACTGGCTCTGAAGTTGCGCCAATTGTGGAATGGGTTTAGGGAAAGAACACTGGCACTGGGAACCCGATTCGCAAGGACCAATACTCTAAAATCAAAGTTGCATCAAAAGCCAAGCAAGACGTGTGGGGAAGTAGGAGGGGGGGGGGGGGCAGTGAAATAGAAACCCACTTTCCTACATGTAGTCAGAGGGCAACTTAGTGGTTCCCTCTGAAAATCAGTAGGCAATCTGCCACTACCAGACAAGTTTCTGAAACTCTGGGTCAAGAGCACCCACTCTGAGGCAAGAATCAAAACTCATCCTGGGCGAAGGTGACAAACCTGCTTCTCTATATCGGGCCCAGTGCTTAAGAGTGAAGCTTCAAAGGCCTGCCGCTTTGTAATGCAACCCAAGCCTTTGGTGCAAGCAGCAGATGACCTACCGCGGTTCTAACCCCCACTTTTGCTGGGAGAACCAAAGGGCAAAACCAAGCCAGAGTAGGTGCCAAGGTTGTCCCTTTACTGAAAAAGCCATCACTGGATGCAACTCTACCGGAGAATTTCCGGCCAATTTCCTTACTTGGCCATGGTCATGGAATCCCAGGTCAACATCACCCTGACCAAGTATTTGGAAGTAAATGACATTCTGGTCAGGTCACAAAACTGGTTCCGGCCTAAGCACAGTACGGAATCCGGCTTTTTGGCAGTTACAGAGCAGCTGAGGGCATCGCTTGATGAAGGCAACACCGAGGAACTGGTTTTACTCGATCTGAGTGCGGCCTTCAACACGGTCTCCCATGAGATTCTGCTCCAACGACTCAGGGAGATCGCAGTCAGCTGCATGGCCAGGGCCTGGTTCTCTCCTTTCCTTCCGATCGTTCCGTTCAGATCCACGCCCCTCCCTCTAAGAAAGTGGCACTGTATATACTGTTCCCAATTAGGTACAGGGTGTACAGAGTCCACAGTCCCCAAGGGTTTGACAGAGGCTAAAGTTAGATATAACCTTACTCTCTAAAGTGGTAGCTTGGTCGAGCAGTAAGGCAGTATCAGAGGACAGTGTAAAGCATTTGTTGCACCCACTCAGTCAGCAAATGGTCTCACACACTCAAGAACTGAACTCTAGGCCAATGGTTCTGAATAAAAATATATAGTTTTATTTTAGAACCAACAATAGGTATCAAAATATACTTTCTCAGAATGAGATGCTTTAGATAAATACTTTCAATATGCAATAGACTTTTGGATGCAATAGATACTGTTGTTGCAATAGGCAACACAATTTCAAACACAATATAACATTGAGCTCAATGGGAATTTCTAGTTAAATGCAGTTAATTACTTTTTTGATTCAAGTTGCAGGTAAAGTAGGTTCTCGTTACTTTTGTAATCCAGTACTGGGCTCATAGACTCAGTACTGGGATCTCTATCTAAAACAGGTAAGTAATTACGTTTTCACAGTTCGCACGATTTTTACCGCGATTTTTAAAGAATTTAAAGTTTGCAAATTCCACAGAAAAACAGTCAATGGTTTCCTATGGAAGAAAATTGGGTTAGCAGCAAGTACGGTTGTGAATATTTTTCAGGGTCAGTGCTGGGCA
Source organism: Triturus cristatus (assembly GCF_964204655.1). NCBI lineage: Eukaryota > Metazoa > Chordata > Amphibia > Caudata > Salamandridae > Triturus > Triturus cristatus. The sequence goes on along the minus strand of NC_140585.1, from coordinate 70,937,651 downwards.
CCAAGATCCAGCACTGGGATCTCTCCTAAAAGCAGGTGAGTATTTTCGTTACTCGGCTGATTTTTGGTGAATATTTTAAGTTTTAGAAACGCCACAATTGGAAGAAATGTCAGAAGAAACCAGTCAATGTTACCCTATGGAGAAAATTGAGTTATCGGCTTTTGAGTAAGTACTCGACTGGCAGAGTTTAGGTTCTGGGCACAGATTCAGGGGTTTCCCAGGGTCAGGTAGGTACAGTTGTTACGCCCTCAGCGGCGCAGGGGCAGCCGGGTGCGGAGTGAGTTAGGCCCAATGTTATCCTATGGAAGGCAGGGGGGCCTTGGTTGGTGGCTGCTGATTAGCAGGCCACGCGGCTGTGGGAGCTGGGCTCCTGGTCACTTGCTCAGGGCAAATGGGTAAGTAGATGGGTGCAGAGGTTACACTGCCAGGGCCACTCGGGTGGCTGGGTGCAGGGTGCTTTTGAGCCTCCGGGCACTCAATTGATTTCAATGGGAAAGCTCCTGGTTAGAAAAAGGCTGCAAGCTCGGGACGAAGATTCTTCAGGTGCCACCACCACTTAGAGAGGTAAGTTGGATAGTTGGAGGATAGGTAGGTACCCAGGAGGGCCGCAGGGCGCCGGGGTGCCTTTTGGTGTCGGGAAATCTTACCCTCTGTTGATTGTGGTTGGGGGGGGGGGGGGTACCTGGTTCTGAGGCTGCAGGCGTCGTCAGGAGCATCGAGGGAAGTCCTTGCGTGCCGGACTTGGGATCAGTCGCCAGGGGGGTCGGCCTCGTGGTCTTTGTTAACTCCGGCACAGGCCAGCCTTGGCGGGTGCAGTGTGTGCAAGGTTTGTGGTTCCGGGCTGATGCCAGGGATTAGTAGCTGATTTTGAGCAGAGCCTCTGCTCATGGGTGTCCCAGGTGCTTAGAGCTAAAGGGTAGCCAGGTCCTCCGGGGTTTGTGAGGTTGCTGGCCACAAAAGGTGCCGGGATGTAGCAGGAGCAGGTTTGAGGGTCGACAGGCCGGTAGGGCTGGGGCCAAAGCAGTTGGTGTCTTCCTCTTCTTAGCAGCTGCACGGCAAGTCTTCGTTCTTCTTTGTATTTTGGAATCTGGGGGAGGAAGGTTCAGGGTGCCCCTAAATACTAGATTTATGGTTGTTACAGGTAGGTAAAGGGCAGGGACCAATGGGTCTCTGTCCTGGGGTGGGTACACCCCCTATTCTCAAGTCAAGTCAACAACACTTCTATAGCGCAGACATATCACTCCGAAGAGTCTCAAGGCGCTTGCAGCGGCTGAAAGCAAAGAGACAGAGGTAGAGTTGGACTACTGATCAAACAGCCAGGTTTTGAGTTTGCTACGAAAACACTTAAGGATGGGGATGGAACGCAAATCGTGGGGCAATTTGTTCCAGAAAAACTGAGCTAGGTGTGAAAAGCATCTACCACCCTGCCTGGTTGTATAGACTCTAAATGGGGTGAGCAAGGACTTAGCACTTGACCGCAGTGCCCTCTGAGGCTTGTACCAGCAGTTTTCTGGCCCAGTACTGAGCTTTATTTCCATAAAGATATTTGTGGGTAAGGCAAAGACCCTTAAAAAGGATGCGCTTTTTTACTGGCAGCCAATGTAAGGCTCTGAGACATGGAGCAGAGGAGGTACGTTGGGGGAAATTTAAAATCATCTTGGCCGCAATATTTTGTAACACCTGGAGCTTGTTTAAAAAGGATTCATTTATGGATAGCAGAAGTGCATTTCCATAATCCATTCGGTTGGTGATCAGGCCCTGAAGTAGCGGTTTTCTTGACTCCAGGGGAATCCATTTAAAAACTCTCCGCAGTGTACGCATAATTCCAAAACAGGAACTGACCACATGGTTAACCTGGGCCCGCATGGACAATTGATTGTCCATGTACCATGTAAAAACCCAGGTTACGAACTACCTCCTTAGGGGCGGGACAAGCACCAAGGTCGTGGGGCCACCATTCTGAAGACCGGTGTTCTGAGGCTTTCCCAAAAAGCATAATCTCGGACTTCGCACCGTTCAGTTGCAGATGGTGATCCTTCATCCACCTGTTGACATGAGACATGCAGTTTTGGAAACACATCATGGTTTCCTTAGGGTCCGGGCCCAGCGTGACTGATTTGAGTGTCATCAGCATACGATATGACCTCAAATCCGTATGCTCTAATCACTGGAGCCAAAGGAGCCACATAAAGATTGAAAAGAGTGGGGCTCAAAATGGAACCCTGCGGAACACCCATGGTGACAGGTCTAGTGGAAGAAGTACTTGAACAGTAGTGCTACGGTCCGAAAGGTAGCTTCTGAACCAGTTCAGAGCCAAACCGCTGACACCAATCTCCCCGAGCCAATGAATTAGAATGCTATGGGAGATGGTGTCAAAAGTGGCTGACAGATCAAGTAGTACCAGGACTACTGGTTGTTGTCTGTCCAGAGCCCGCCTGATGTTGTCGGTGACCTCGACCAAGGCCGTCTCCGTGCTATGAGCTACTCTAAACCCTGATTGTGAGGGGTCTAATAGCTCATGATTCTCCAAATAACTGACAAGTTGCTGATTGGCGAGCGATTCTAATACCTTCCCGAGATACGGGAGTAAGGAAATCGGGCGGTAGTTGGAGTGGAGGCTGGAATCAGCCGTGGGTTTCTTTAAAATAGGCTTCACGCAGGCAGTTTTCCAGTTAGAAGGGAAGACGGCTTCTGATAGGGATTTATTACACAGATCAGTAATAGCGCCAACCAGGGCAGGGGCAACCGTTGCCAGTAATTTAGAGGAGATCAGATCATTAGGGGAACCAGATTTTACCCTCTAGAGTTTTGAGGACTGTTTCTGGGTCCACCGCAATGAATTCCTCAAAATGGTGGGAGGGAGTCGTAAAAGCAGGGGGATCATTAACTAAGTTAAGACTATTAATATTGGACATAAAAGAATGATGGATGGTCAAGATGTTTTCTTCAAAAAATTTAGAGAGAGAATCCACCCATTGTAATGAGAGAGGAGCAGCCTGAGGATTCCTAGGAGTGGTGAATTCGCTCAAGACCTTGTAGAGTTCCTTAGTGGAGTTACCTGCCATGTTTATTCTGTTAGCAAGGAACAGTTTTTTTGCGGTTTTGATTTCCTGCATATATCTGTGATGGAGTTCTTTATAATGGGAACGATCGTCTGGACTTTTATTCTTGCGTCATTTACGCTCTGCAATGCGACACAGTCTTAGTGGCCCTAAGCTGGTCCGTGAACCATGGGGAGTTTCTTATCTTGGTCTTCACCAATGCCAATGGGGCTATAATATTAAGCGTGTTTAAAACTGCTTCCTCCAATGAGTCCAGCATCTGGGTTACATTTTGGTCAGGCCTTATTGAGTCATGGGAGAAGTGTTCTAGAAAAGTGGGCAGGGTCACTTTGTGCCAAGGTCGTCGCCACGAGGAGTCAGTTTCCAGAGACTTATTTTCACTGGACATATAGGGAATTAGAAATTTTAGGAGGCAGTGATCCGTCCATAGTAATGGAGCGGGGGGTGACACAACTATGTCAGACTGATTAGGGAAAAGAAGATCCAAAGTGTGAGTGGATTCATGCACCACTTGGGTGAGGCCTAAAACACCCATGGAGGAGATCAATTTTTCAGTATCATGGTTGCCATCCACATCAATATGGTAGTTAAAATCCCCGATCATGAGAAAGTTATCGGCAGCCAAGACGTGAGGTGCTAAGAGCTCCAAAAGCTTTTCAGTGAAATTACCTTTGGGCCCCGGCGGGCGATATACCAGAGCCCCCCTCCAAGTTCCGTGTCAGCCTGCTTTGAGTCTAAATATACAAATTTCAAGGCAGCTTTCAGTAAGGACCTCCAAAACGGTTAGGTCCAAGTCATCCCGGATAGCTCTTAATAGGCCTCCACCCTTTGTCTGAGTTCTATCTGCTCTGATTATTCTATACTGAGGGGGAAACGCTACATGTATATCAGGCAGAGTATGGTCATGAAGCCATGTTTCCGTGACTAGGCAGATGTCAGGGGCCTCTTGATCTAGTAGAGCCCATAGTTCGGTGGAATGCTTAGGAATGGAACGGGCATTCAGGTAAACAGCTTTGAGTTGTTGATATTTTTGTCCATCTACCGTGCCTAGTGGAGCAGGCTTAACAGGCCTGATTATGTGGGGAATGCCCGAGGCTATCACGGGGCTGTCTATAGGACAGTCAGAGCAGGCCAAAATGGATAAGTTAATTTCAAGTAAGCTCTCCCTTGAATATTGCAAAATGGTCATTATTATGAGAAAGCACACACTACTGTGGAAGGATTCCCACCAAACATGCGCAAGATCACCAGAAAAATGACCAGGGTCCCTGCGGCTGGCGGCAGTCAGGCGCGGACGAGCGCAGACGGGCTTGTCTTTGGCGCGCCGCTGCGCGCTTCCGCGCCCCTGCCCTGATTAAATAGCGGAACCCAGGGCAGCTCAGCCACTAGAGCGCCAACCTGCGACTTCCACTACCGGAAGTGTATCCTGCCAGTCGACCCTCCGCACAATCAGCACAAGCCACGGCGGAACGGGGTCTGGGCAGGGCTAACAATGAGGGAGAAGTATAGCAGCACACGAAGGTCAGTGCAAAATGCTATCAGTGCAAGTAAGAACAATAAAAGCTTTTCAGTTTCACCAAACACACAATTGAAGTTTAAAAAAAGGCTGTAATACTTAAAAGTGAATCTGGGGAGGTAGATCACGTCGTCCCGCAGTGGTTTCACCTCTAGTTAGGAGCAAGTAGCACCAGACATGAGAAGCAGGGGTGCCGGAACTTCACAAGCGCCACTGCCACTCTCATTGGGGGAGGGGGGGGGGGCAGTAGCCTAGTCCTGATAGGGTAGGGCCTCCCATCTTCAAGATGGCGAGCACCCGGAGATGTGCTTCACCTCGCCTCCCCTACCTGAGGGGTGGGGTTGACAGGCTGGCACATCCCCGGTCCTTATTTGGGGTTTCCAGCCAGGCTTCCCGCCAGAGTGGGGGCTGCAAGTGGCCTGGGGAAGCTCACAGAGGCGGCATGCCTTTGAAGCTTCCCCCTGTCCATCCTGAGGGAAGAGACCAAGCACCTCGCCCAGGATGTGCATTGTTGCAGGCCCAGGAGAGCAGGGGCTCTCCTACCCAGGGGTCCAGCAACATGTCTGCTGTGTGGCAGCCTAGGCAGCCTCCCAGACCAGACATGGATTGTAGGCTAGGTTTTAGGGGGCATCCCTAAGATGCCCTCTGGGGTGCTTGGTACATTAAATCCCACACTGGCATCAGTGCGGGTTTAATGTGCTGAGAAGTTTGATACCAAACCTCGCAGTCTTCAGTGTTGCCATTATGGTGCTGTGGAGTTCGTGTTTGACGAGCTCTCAGCACCATGTACTCTTAAATGGCAGCACTGCACACAGTGCCCAGGAATGGACCTGGGTACTGTAGGGGCACAGGGCTCATGCACCCACACCTCTGGCATAGGGCACCCAGCTAGAGGGGTGGCTGATTATGCCAGGGCAGTGTAGGTGGTGGGCATGGCACACAGGGATGTGTGCCATGTCGACTCTTTGTTTTGTCTTGTAGCCAGACACTCAGCCTGCAAGTGCAGTGTGTGTGTGAGGGTACAGGGCCTCTAGGGGTGGCACAATAAGTGCTGCAGCCCTTAGAGGCCTTCCCTGGTCACAAGGCCCTGGGTACCTAGGGTACCATATACCAGGGGCTGACATGTGGCCAGTGTTTGCCAATTTGGGTTTGAGGTTTTTAGGGAAGGAACATAGGCCCTGGGCACTTGATTGGTAGGAGTCCAGGGCACTCAGTCAAAGTACATTCAGCAATTCAGCAAAAAGTGGGGGCATACCATGCAAGAAAGATGGCACTTTCTCCCAGGGGTCTCCCAGGGTCAGGTAGGTACAGTTGTTACACCCTCAGCGGCACAGGGGTAGCCGGGTGCAGAGTGAGTTAGGCCCAATGCTATCCTATGGGAGGCATAGGGCCTTTCGTTGGTGGATGTTGGCTAGCAGGCCACGCAGCTGCGGGAGCTGGACTCCTGGTCACTTGCTCAGTGAAAATGGGGAAGTAGATTAGAGTAGAGGTTGCACTGCCAGGGGGCACTCGGGCGGCTGGGTGCAGGGTGCTTTTGAGCCGTCGGGCGCTCAATGGATTTCAATGGAGAAGCTCGAAAACTAACAAAGGCTGCAAGCTCGGGGACGAAGATTCTTCAGGTGTGACCACCACTTTGAGAGGTGAGGTAAGTTAAGTAGTTGGAGGATAGGTAGGCACCCAGGAGTATGGCACAGGGGGCCGCAGGGCACCGGGGTGCCTTTTGGTGTCGGGAAATCTTACCCTCTGCTGGTCGCGGTTGGAGGGGTCCCTGGTTCTGAGGCTGCAGGCATCAGGAGCATCGAGGTAGGTCCTTGTGTGCTGAATTCAGGGTCCCAGTCGCCGGGGGGGAAGTCCTCGTGGTCTTTGTTCACTCTAGCACCAGCACCGGCCAGGCTTGGCGGGTGCAGAGTGTGCAGGGTTTGCGGTTCCTGGCTGATGCCAGGGGTCAGTTACTTGCTTTGAGCAGTACCACTGCTCATGGGAGTCCCAGGTAGTTAGAGTCACAAGGCAGTCAGGTCCTCTGGGGTTTTTGAGGTGGATGACCACTGGAGATGCCGGGGTTTAGAAGGAGCAGGTTCGAGGGTCGACAGGCTGGTAGGGCTGGGGCAAAATCAGTTGGTGTCTTTCTCTTGTTAGCAGCTGCACGGCAGGTCTTCTTGTTCTTTCTTATTTCGGAATCTGGATCTGAGGAAGGAAGGTTCAGGGTGCCCCTAAATACTAAATTTAGGGGCGTTACAGGTAGGTAAAGGGCAGGGACCAATGGGTCCCTTGCCTGGGGTGGGTACACCCCCTATCCTGCCACTCTCCAAATAAAAGGCATTGTCATTTACAATGCCAATAGCTTAAACGCTCGTAAATACGAGACCTTTTACATAGAAAATGCTTGTTTACGTTCCTGCTGGCAACTATGCCTGATGAACAGAGGTGATCATGACTGGTAGTCTTGAATATGGTGTCCACTATTTTAATTTTCCAACACTAATGTAAGTAGCTCGGGGTGATTTTCATTGAATATAAGTAGCTCATTACAGTGAAGGTTGGAGACCCATGGTCTAGCAACAGCTGTGCTATTAAGCTAAACAGTTCACTATGGGGAAATGAGTTTTCAAAGAAGGAAAAGGCTTTACTTGAAGTAATGGATTACATCAGTAAATCAAAAGCAAGCAGTCAACATGGAGGGCCCAGTGTCATTTGAAAACAAAGAGCAAACAATTCTAAAAGAAAGAGGCAGCTAAATGAGTTTGAGAAGCTCTGCTTAACCAGGACGATGACGGAATTTTCCAATCACCAAAGCATTATTTCACCTTTCTTGACATCTTTGATATCGAACTGTAGGAGGCTTGCTTAATATATGGTGCACACTTATTTAATCCAGACAACCCTTATGGTGATTTTAAAAGTCTCAGATAACCATAGAAAACTAAGTGGTAGCTGTGGAGAGCAACCTGCAGGCTTGGTCCCGAAAGTGTGTTAAGCAGCATGTTTTATCAGAACTAATATAGTGTAGGCTAAATGAAAAAGAACTACACAGTGTAGTTATAAAAAGTTATATTTATTATACACACTCACTAACACATTGGTATGTCTCCTACCTGGAGATATCAACAATATTTCAAAAGGTAAAGGGTAAGTAAGCACAAATACAGTGGTACACAGGGGAGACCAAAACATATACAAAAGTTGAATGCGAACTGCGAGCGAAGTCGGGACTTGGTCCAGAAAGCTCAAGAGAACTGGGGGAAACTCAGAAGAAATGAGGAAACAAGGAACCACCAGAGGCAAGTACAAAGGAACCCCACGGAGGATGTGTGCAGAGTGGAAACCACTGCGCCTTCAATGCAAGTCAATGGGAAAGTCGCAGTTAAAGATGACCCTTCCCAGTGGACCCTGAAGAAACCCAGTGGAAGACAGAAAGTAGGAGAAGTACACCACCTGTAAATACCTCAGGAACCAGGATACCAACAACAGGAAGCCGGGGGCATAGGTGTAAAGTGGCGTCAGAAACTGCCATAGACCACAAAGGAGGACTTCAGAAAAGATGCCGCTGAGAAAAGTGAAAGTGTCCAGTGGAATCCAAGAATAAGTTCTTGGAGAGAAGTACCTGCAGCAGAGTGGACAGTGTCTAGGCCACTCAGAAGTGGCCAGGAGGCATGGAAGACCAACAACCACCATTTACGAAAGATGCAGGAGTGAGGACGGTGACCTTGTCGCTGCAGCTGTGAGGACCAGCCGACGCTGTGGAAGACCAGGAGCTGTTCACGAGCTGCCCCACGTCAGAAGTCAAGAACTAGAGGGTCAGTGTCCGGCAGGAGCACCAACAAGCCTTGGCCATAGCAACAGATGTGGTAAACGAAACAAGCTAAGCATTGGGACCAGCAAGGTCCAAGAGACTCACCAAGTGCAGGACAGTCGGAGCAGGCCCTGAGCATGCAGGAGAGCCCACTGAAGCCAAAGACCACCCTCTCAAGAGGCCCCGCAGACACAGGAGTCACAGAGGACCTCGAGCAGCTCACCAAGGTGCAGATGAGCGACTACTTCACTCCAAGGGAGATCCCTTCGGGTGTCTGATGCCTACAGGCCTGGAGAACAACCTGGATGAAGCACAGGCACAGACGAAGAAGACTTGCAGAACAGCAAGACCAGGAGCAGCAGGAGTCTTCCTTGGTGCAGTCTTTGTTCCACGTGAAGTTCAGTGAAGTCCAAGGTGCCCAGATGGTTTCGAGTTTGAATCTTGCCCCACAACGAATATGAAGAGCCACCCACAGGTAAGCCCTTAAAAACCCCAGGGAAAGGGTCAGAACGATTCAAGGGTCCCTCTCAGAGGGGCTGGACAGAGGGGAGGATACTGACATATCCTTTCTCCAGTTTCACACCAGAGCACTAGGGCACCCTGAACTGGCCCAAACGGGAGTATGCAAGGAGGGCACCAACTGTGCCCTTCAAAGCAGTCTGGTGGTGCTGGCAAACGCTCCTACCCCAGCCCAATACACTAAGTCCTGTCTGGGAGGTGGTCACACCTCCCTGTGAAAGGAAACCTATTGTTCTACCTTCCCCGGCTAGAGTTTAGCTCAGCAGCAGAAGGGCAGAATCGGGTCTGTGGTCGGCAGCAGTACTAGCTTGAGGTTAAGCACTGGAAGGCAGCTACCGGGAATACAGGGCGCACCCTAGTGGCCACCCAGTACATTGGACCCTACATCCAACACTGGATTCAGTGCTGGGGTAGGATTTCAACATGTTTGATAACAAAAATGACCAGTTTCAGTGCAGCCAATAGATAGACATTTTGTATTTGACGTAATGCCCACAATATGTATTAAATGGCTGACCGCACTTACAAAGCCTGGAGAGGTTTGTAGAGGGGCCCTGCAGGGCCACCCTCACACTTGTAACCAAGCATCCAGCCCTCCGGACTGAAGAGCTTGCCATAGAGGTGACTTAGGTTTTAAGTGTAGTGACCTCCTATACAAATAAACATATCTGCAGTGAGGGATGCAAGCACCCACTCACACTGGATGCCATTGCAGGCCTGTAGTCTGTTTGAGTGGTGCATCATGGGTGGCATAATACTTGCTGTAGCCCATGGGCGACCCATGATGAACCTGTTCCCTGGTTACCTTAGTACCATATACTAGGGAATTAGAAGGGTACACCAGAAGCCAATTGTGGAGGTACCCAAGTATTTACCATTGTTAAATTTAGGAGGAGCACAGTGACTGGGGTCCTGATTAGCAGGATCCCAGTCAGACTAGTCTGAAAAGAGTATAGCATCAGCATAAGTGGAGGTAACCATGAAAGCAGATACTACTTTCCTACAAGTAATAAATGAGCAGGGACTAGCACTTCTGGTTTAGTTCCTCGTTGCCGAGAGGCAGCTGATGGGGAAGAGCTTGGTAGAACCTCTACTTGACTAGCCCACTGCACCAACAAACACCTTCGAGACCGGCTCACACCAGCTAGCTATTCCAGCATTAGACATGACAGATCAGGACCCACAGGTGGTGGGCAAGAGATCATCCACAAAGAAGAAACCCAGCTTACCATCCTAGAGACCATGAATTACTCTACCTTCTAATACCTCTGAGTCGAACTCGCAAACCAGGGAAACACTCCTAACAAACTCCACACCATCTACCACCCCCCTGGTGATCGCACACTTCTCAAAAGAGCTATCCAATCAACCTAATAACCACTGTCCTCCCTAACTGACAGCAATGAAGTGTTCTTAGGTGGCTTCAACTTACAATGGAATGACATAGAAGACACCACATTCCCTAACTTAATAAGCCTTCTTGATGCAAGTGACCTCAAGCAATTCTGCAACGAACAGACTCACGATAAAGGCTCTACTCCAGATGCGATTACCAGAAGTGAGCTTGCCTCCATTCGATCCATCGACTGGTGGGCCCACCATCTAAAACTGTTCAGTCTCAAGGCCTACCCATATCCTACTGAACCCCGACTAACACACCCACACACTGGGCAAGAACAAACAAATCTTACCAACAGAGTTGGAATCCATGATCAGTGCCCAACTACATTCACAACTTCTCCCTCACACTATCGATGACCTAACCGCCCACTAAAGCTCAGCGATGACAGACGTTCTTGACCAAGTGGTACTGCACAAAATAAAGAGTTCTAGAAAAATCAGATCCTGGTTCAACTTAAATCTTAACAGAAAGGGGAAGACAACTAAGACAGACAGAAATGCTATGGAGGCAGAACCCCTCACCGGCACACCTCTCACTCCTAAATGTATTATTTATTTTATTTTTATTTATTTAGTGTTTTGTAGAGCGTGAACTTGACCAGTTAGGGTATCAGAGCACTTTACAAGTATCAGAGTTATACAAAAGTAAAGCATCCCCCACTCCCCCCCCCCCCCAAAAACGTGCAGGTTGGAGGAGGTCGCTTGCGGACCGGGAGATTCTGCTTCCTCCAGATATCAAGTTTCTGTGCAAGATATGCCGGGGAGTTTGCGTATAGCGCCTTGTGCATGATGCATGCCAGTTTCAGCTGTATTCTGGCCTCGAGAGTGTAGGAGAGTAGGATCTGCTTCACATGGGTACCCCCACTTTTTGCTGGTGTTTCACTGTTTTTCGACCTTAGTCTGGCTTGGCCCTGCTAATCAAGACCCCCAGCCTAGTTGCTTCCTCTCGAAAATGGTTTGCATGTACATTAGGTACATATCGAATTGGATTCTGGAGTGCCTTATAAGCCCCTAGTATATGGTATACTATGTACCTAGGGCATAGGTACCTCAAAGGCCTACCAGGGGCTGAAGCATGTATTATGCTACCCCTGAGAAGCACTCCAAAATGGCACAACAGGCCTGCTACTGAAGCCTGGGTAAGGGTGTGCTTGCACCCCTTACAGAGGTATAGGCTACATACATCACTACCATTGCACACACATATAAAACCTGTGTCACTCCTATGGCAGGCCTTAACAATCCTGAAGGCAGAGTGCTTGGTTTTTATGTGAGAGGGTGCTCCTGCATGAGCAGAGCCCCTCTGCAGCATTCAGAGTACCTCCTCTAATGCGGTTTGTGGTACAGCTTGACCATATACTCTTAAGTGCATTATAACCTCGCTGTAAATGCTAACTTTGGAATGGCTGCACGGAAACATGTCGTGTTTGGTGTCAAACGCTTTGGAATACTACCCGACTCCCCATGCCAGTTCTGGCGGCGGGGGTAGCATTCCACCCTTCTAGAGGGAGAGACATGTTCACACTGGTCTAACCCGGTGGGACTTTCTGTAGCCCTAGCATCACAAAATGGATGCCTCTGCAATAGACATAGGTCTGGCCACCTGCCACTGACCGAAACGCCAGCAGGGGAGGCCTGGACAATAGGTTTCCTGTCCCAGGGAGGTGTAACCACCTCCCCAGACAGGCAGATGTGTATTGGGGCTGGGCGGGAGCACTCTGGTGCTTTGAAGTCCTGCACTGGGAGCGCACTTGGTGTCCCCGTGCATAGTCCAGTTCAAACCGGTTGCAGGGGCTACCTGCCCCTGCGCTGGCGCGAAACTGGACAAAGGAAATGGGTGTAACCACCCCTCTTTCCAAACCCTCCCATAGGGGGGTCCCTAGAGTATGTCCAACCCCCAAACTTAGTATAAGTATGGGAACCCAGTCCTCGTGACTTTAGATTACCCTGGACGAAACTCTGCAATATATATCCTGGACCTTCGACGTTCTATCCTGACTAGAAGACTGAAGAAATCTCCCTTGGAGTTAAGGAGTGACTCCCCTGGCAGGCACCAAAGAAGCAACTGTCCGGTCTGCAATTCTGAAGCTCCCGTTGGACGCCGAAGTCTCTGCATCACCAGAGGTGGATTTCCTGACTTCCCCGAGGCTACAGCAAAGCTGAGGGCCGTGGCTATCATGGGTGACGAGGAACCGTAACCCCTGGGCACCACGTACTATTGCTGGTACATCGACTTCCTGTTTATCCTTTAACTTCTGCTTTGGGCTCCGAGTAGCCCCAGCCTTGAGCACTGACAGCACCGAAAATCTCTGGCCTCCACTCCACGAGTGACCCGTGGGCCGGATTCCAGTGCGACCGCTCGAGGCTCCTTCGCGATCGCTAGCCCGTTGGCTAGTGGGTCCCCACAAAGTCAACTCCTCTCCTACTTGGGCTTCCCTGGTTGCTCCAGTCGTGCCCTGACTTACCCTCGCTGGGTGGGTCTCTCAGTCCATGCTGATCTGCACCGACGTTGTCCTTCTCTTTTCACAAGACTTGCCGTTGCCAAGGCTTGTTGGGTCCAATCTGGTCGCCGGCACCGCAGCACTCAACAGACTTCGTGGGACAGCTCGAAACCGGCTCGTGGACTTTGTCGACGCCTCCTGGACCTCTTGGCTGAAGAGTCAAGACACCCGTCAACTCACCTGAAGCACCCATCTGTGGACATTGGTCCATCCTGCCCTCGGTCACTGGCAAGTGACCCAGAACCGGTCCCCTCTGCTTTCAGGTTCCTTCCATCCTAGATCCAGGCTTGGATCTCTTCAGACACTTCTCTTCACGGCAGCAGCAGTTATTCGCCAGCTTCCATTGTAATCGACGATGCGACCCGACACCAAAAGACACCTATGCACCCGGCTTCCCTGGGTGAGGTAACCTGAGTACTCCGGTGCTCCCGTGGGTGCTAGCCCTAGAACTTCCTAAGTCCAAAAGGGTTTGGTCCTGACTCATTTCTAAGTGTCCCTAATCTTTAGATTTCCAACCGTGACATTGCTCATAGAAGCTAACGGGAACCCGCAGTTGTGTTTACACACTGCACCCAGTCCCTGTGGGTCCCCTGTGTCACTACCTTGGGTTGTTCCTTGGGGTCCCAGCGATTCTACAGGGCTCTAGGCCTTGTGTCTAATTCAGTCGTGGTTCTTATACCACTTTTTTGGTATATGGTTTGGTACGCCCTCAGGGCCCAAATGTGTATTTGTGCTATTACTGTTGATTGCTAACTTGTAAATTAAGTACTTCGAACTCCAGTCTAGAGGGGTGTGTTTTATCTTAAATACATATATTTTGAATATATACCTGGTGTGGTTGTCCTTTCATTTGATCATTCAAGAGATTATAGACTGGTAAAACAAGCTGCTTTACATTCCTTCAAGTCTTAGCCTGAAGGCTGCTCTCCATAGCTACCACTAGGATAGCTTTCAATAAAGGTGGTCTTTAACCAATTCACCATAAGGGGTTGTTTGGAATGATACAAGGTGCCCACTAGAACTAGTGGACAACATATCGGGCCAACTTCTTACAGAGAGGAAGCCAGTTCAGAGCTTTCAGGTGTGGAGTAATGTGGTTGAACTTCCTTGTGCCGGTAAGTAGTCTGGCGGCCGCGTTGAGGCAGGCTTTTAAAGGTGCCAGGGAGGTCAAGGGTAACCCAGAGAGAGTGGAACAGCCATATTCCAGTCTAGAGATGACAAGTGCTTGGACTGCCATTTTAAGGTCAGGAGCGTCAAGGAAGGGTTTGTTTCCTTAGTTAGCTCAGGTGGAACCTGACTGATTTGGTCATCGAGTTGATGTGATCTCGCATGCTTAGATTGCAGTCCAGGGTTACTGCCAGAGATTTGGCTGATTCTACGATGGTCGGTGGACAGTTTAAGGCTGTGATGGACTTTATACATAGCTGAAACTCAGGATTAATTTTTGTAGGGGAGATTAGTAGAAATTCTGTTTTCTTTGCGTTGAGTTTAAGTTGGTTGGAGGCAAGCCATTGGACAGTGTTTCAGGGCCTCATTCAGGGAGAGGATCTCCTCGAGAGAAGAGGCTTTGATGTAGACCTGGGTGTCGTCAGCATACATATGGTAGGAGATATTCGCGGTGCGTACAACATCAGTAAGCGGTTCTAGATAAAGGTCGAAGAGGGTGGGGTACAGGGTTGATCCTTGAGAGACTCAGACCGTGACTGGAGAGGGGGCAGAGAGGTTACCGTTAATTAGGAATCTCTGATCGGTTTTGTAGGAAGGATCTAAACCATTATAGAACAGAGCCATCCAATCCCAGCCTTAGTTTGAGGCGTCCAAGTAGCTTTTCGTGGTTGACCATGTCGAAGGCAGAGGATAGATCTAGGAGGATTAGGAGAGAGGTTTTGCCTTGGTCTAGGGCTTTGAGGGCATCATCAACGATGTGGAGAATGGTGATTTCAGTGCTGTGCCCAGTTCTGAACCCAGATTGAAAGTCATCTAGTAGGTGGAAGTTGCTGATGTGTTGACTTAGCTGTGGTTGCACACACTTCTCCAACACTTTGGCTAAGAGAGGGATGTTAGACATAGGTCTGAAGTTGTCGGGGGAGGCTGGATCCAGCGAACAGCTCTCCTACAAGAAACCCATTTAGGGAAAAAGCCTCCTTCTTTTGCAACCAACTTGACAGTGCGAAGAACTGACCATGGAAGCTGAATAACAAAACAAACTACCCTCACCGCTCCACACAAAATAGCCACCAACGAAAGCTGTGAAGAAATAGCCAACTTCTTCACTCAAGACGTTGCAAAAATTGAACGATCTGTTATCCAAGACACGCCGTCTCATCATCATGCTTCAACATCCTACGCATGCTCCGAAAGATCTTCCGATGGATCCCCACCGAAACCAGCAAGACGGTCACCCAGGCACTCGTCACTAGCCGTTTGCACTACGGTAACACCCTCTACACCAGAGCCACAGCCAAACTACAGAAAAGACTCCAACGCATCCAGAACGCCTCCGCACGACTCATCCTGGACCTCCCCCGTCACAGCCACATCTCCAGACACCTGAAAAACCTGCACTGGCTCCCCGTCAGCAAGAGAATCACGTTCCGACTCCTCACCCACGCACACACAGCCCTCCACGACCTGGGCCCCAGGTACCTCAACAACCGCCTGACCTTCTACACTCCCACCCGCCAGCTACGATCGTCCAGCCACGCCCTCACCGCCGTTCCACGCATTCGAAGAGCCACCATGGGAGGAAGATCCTTCTCCTACCTGGCAGCCAAGACATGGAACTCCCTCCCCATCCACCTTCGTCTTACCCAAGACCACCTCTCCTTCAGGAAACATCTCAAGACCTGGCTGTTCGAGCAGTAGCGGACCCCCCTTCCCCTAGCGCCTTGAGACCCTCCGGGTGAGTAGCGCGCTTTACAAATAGTTGATTGATTGATTGATTGAGATGCTTTATATAAATACTTTTGCAATATGCAATTGGCTTTTGTAGAAAGTTACAAGTGGTTACAATAGGCAACGCAATTTTCAACACAATAATGCATTGAGTTCAATGGAAGTTTCAAGTTATTTGCAGTAGATTACTTTTGGAATTCCAGGACTGGTTCCTAGATTCAGTCCTGGGACAGTACTTAGAAACAAGTGATAAAAGTCGACTTAATTACTGTGATGATTTTTAGACAATATTTTGCTATTTTAAAAGTTGACACTTAAATATTTCATAGAAAACAGTCAATGATTCCCTATGGCAGAAAATTCAAGTTGCAGGTATAGTATGTTCTCGTTACTTTTGTAATCCCATAATGGGTGCCTAGACTCAGTACTGGGACCTTTATCCAAAACAGGTAAGTAATTATGTTTTCAGAAATTATACGATTTTTAAAGAATATTTAAAGTTTGCAGAAATTGACACTTAGAAGAAATTTCACAGAAAAACAGTCAATGATTTCCTATGGGAGGAAATTGGGTTACTGGCAAGTACAGTTGTAAGTATTTTTCAGTCAGTGCTGGTCACCAAGATCCAGCACTGGGAGCTCACCTAATAGCAGGTGAGTATTTTCGTTTTCGTTACTCGGCTGATTTTTGGTGAATATTTTAAATTTTGAAAAGTCCACACTTGGAAGAAATTTCAGGAAAAAACAGTCAATGTTACCCTATGGAGAAAATTGAGTTATCAGTTTAAAGGTAAGTACTCGACTGGCAGAGTTAAGGTTTTAGGAATAGACTCGGGGGTTTCCAAGGATCAGGTAGGTACAGTTGGTTCACCCTCAGCGGCACAAGGGCGGCCACGTGCAGAGACAGTCAGGCCCAATGTTATCCGATGAGACGTAGGGTGGCCTTTGTTGGTGGCTGCTGACTAGCAGGCCACGCGGCTGTGGGAGCTGGGCTCCTGGTCACTTACTCAGGGCAAGTGGGGAAGTGGATAGTTGTAGAGGTTGCACTGCCAGGGCCACTCAGGCGGCTGGGTGCAGGGTGCCTTTGAGCATTCGGGCGCTCGATTGATTTCAATGGGAAAGCTCCGGTTTAGAAAATGACTGCAAGCTCAGGGACGAAGATTCTTCAGGTAACACCACCACTTTGAGAGGTAAGTTGGGTATTTAGAGGATAGGTAGGTACCTCGGGATTGGGCACAGGGGGCCGTGGGGCACTGGGTGCAGGGGTGCCTTTTTGTGTCGGGAATCTTAACCTCTGTTGATCGCAGTTGGGGGGGGGGGGGCCCTGGTTCTGAGGCTGCAGGCTTCTTCAGGAGTGTCGAGGGAGGTCCTTGGGTGCCGGACTCTGGGTCACAGTCGCCGTGGGGTCGTCCTCTTAGACTTTGATCACTCCGGCACAGGCCAGGCTTGGCAGGTGCAGAGCGTGCTGGGTTCGCGTTTCTGGGCTGCTGCCAGGGATTAGAAGTAGATTTTGAGTAGAGCCTCTACTCATGGGAGTCCCAGGGGCTTAGAGCCAAAAGGTAGTCAGGTCCTCCGGGGTTTGTGAGGTTGCTGGCAACAAGAGATGCCGGTTTGGAGCAGGAGCAGGTTCGAGGGTCGACAGGCCGGTAGGGCTGGGGCCAAAGCAGTTGGTGTCTTCCTATTTTTAGCAGCTGCAGGGCAGGTCTTCTCTCTTCTAGCTCTTCTTCGGATTTCGGAATCTGGAATCGGGGTAAGGAACGTTCAGGGTGCCCCTAAATACTAGATTTAGGGGGTGCTACAGGTAGGTGAAGGGCAGGGACCAATGGGTCCCTGTCCTGGGGTGGGTACACCCCCTATCCTGCCTCTCTCCTGTGGGAGGGGGGGGGGAGGGGGCAGTAGCCTAATCCTGATTGGGCAGGGCTTCTCATCTTCAAGATGGCGAGAGCCCAGAGATGTGCTTCACCTTGCCTCCCCCACCTGAGGGGTGGGGTTGGCAGGGTGGCACATCCCCTGTCCTTATTTGGGGTTTCCGGCCAAGCTTGGGGTTGCAGTGGCCTGGGGAGGTTCTCAGAGGCATGCCTTTGAAGCTTCCCCCTGCCCATCCTGGGGGAGGAGATTTAGCACCTCCCCCAGGACGTGCATTGTTGCAGGCCCAGGAAAGCAGGGGCTCTCCGACTCAGGGGTCCAGCAACATGTCTGCTATGTGGCAGCCTAGGCAGCCTCAGAACAGACGTGGATTGAAGGTTAGGTTTTAGGGGGCATCCCTAAGATGCCCTCTGGGGTGCTTGGTACATTAAATCCCACACTGGCATCAGTGCGGGTTTAATGTGCTGAGAAGTTTGATACCAAACTCCTCAGTCTTCAGTGTTGCCATAATGGTGCTGTGGAGTTAATGTTTGACGAGCTCTCAGCACTATGTGCTCTTAAATGGCAGCACTGCACTTACAGTGCCCAGGAATGGACCTGGGTACTGTAGGGGCACAGGGCTCCTGCACCCACACCGCTGGCATAGGGCACCCAGCTAGAGGGGTGGCTCATGTATGCCATGGCAGTGTAGGTGGTGGGCATGGCACACAGGGATGTGTGCCATGTCGACTCTTTGTTTTGTCTTGTACCCAGACACCCAGCCTGCAAGGGCAGTGTGTGTGTGTAAGGGTACAGGGCCTCTAAGGGTGGCACAATGAGTGCTGCAGCCCTTCGAGGCCTTCCCTGGTCACAAGGCCCTGGGTACCTAGGGTACCATTTACCAGGGGCTGACATGTGGCCAGGGTTTGCCAATTTGGGTTTTGTGTTTTAGGGAAGGAACATAGGCCCCTGGGCACCTGATTGGCAGGAGTCCAGGGCACACTCAGTCAAAGTACATTAGGCAAAAAGTGGGGCCATACCATGCAAGAAAGATGGCACTTTCTCACATGTATATAGATATTTTCCCCCTTTTTCTCCGGTCTCACGCTGGATCTGTTTTTCTGGTAGCAGAATGATGGTTTTATTGCATTGGTTTGGTGATTATTGCTTATAGATTTGATCACTGCTTATTGATTTCTTATTTTTTGAATATTGATTGATTGCGGATGTTTGGATGAGTATTGGTTTATGAATTAACACTATGTTGAGTCGCGTTGAGTTCTATGTTTTTGAAGATTTCTGGGATATAGGAAGTCGGATGCCTTGTAATGATTCCGTAGTAGGGCAGAGGTAAGCGCTGCTCTCGGGAAAGACAATTATTGTGCCCTGTAGGTACACGGGGAAAACGTGTGACGATTGAAGTTGCACGACGCATTGTCTGGGTTCGATTTGGTAACATCGCCGTGTGTTATCGTTAGGGACATTTCTGTGTGAAAGAGGTGTATGGGTAGCGAAGGCCACCTGTGAAAGTTTGGTCTCAAGTACCAGGAGTCCACATGAACTCTGATTACGCTTATTACTGGAAAGGTAATAGGTGTTCCCTAAGCTTGATAGAAGGGTAATGTAGATGCAACTTTATTAACGAGTAATAATTCAGTAGTAGGGCAGATTGTAGCACTGATCTCAGGAAAGATAGGATTGTGTGTGAAAGAACTACATTTTCCGTATGAAAGTGTGTAAATGAATCGGCATTCGACTCAATTGTGAAACTCTGGTTTTATTTTTCAGGCGCAGAGTGTCTCCAACTAGGTGTCTTATTTCCAGAGAAACGGTTAGTTAATGCTTGCTAGAAGGGTAAGGTAGAGGGAAGTGCTACTTTATAGACGGATGTCATGATTCTGGAGTAGGGCAGATTGACGTGTTGCTCTTGGGAAAGACGGAATTCTTGTGAAAAAGGTCAAGACTATCCTTTTGTTAGCGAAACAGATGATGATAGCGTATTTATGTCGTTACTAACAGAATTTGAGTAAAAAGTGAATGTAAGAAAGTTTGCCAAAAATATTTGTAAAGGAGGGGTCAGCAGAAGCAGGAGTAGCGAGAAAAGCTGACGGCAGAAAGACCGCGCTGAGATTGGCCAGTCCGTAAGAAACATAGACGCTCCTGATTGGTGCGTTAGTGTGCGCCGCGCTAGGAGTGGAGAATTACAGGGTGACGTAGACGCTCCCGATTGGTGCGTTAGTGAGTCGCGCTACGATTGGATAAGACAAAGAATAGTCGTAGGAGAAATCTAGCGATACTGAAAAAAAATTAAAACAAATAATGATGCATTACGGTCCACCAGAGAAAGAAAGTCCTGGTTCGGAAAGATCAAGAACTTATTTAAAAAGGACAAACCGATTGTGAATAGAGAGGGACAGTTGCTTCCTCCACCGAAATCACCTGCATCCTTTATGGTTGCAAAATATGGCTATCAAACATGTATTTGGTTAGACAATTGGGCAAAGAATACAAAAGATGATGGAACTTAAGCATTTCCGGAACATGGTTCATTCAATTTAGCAGTATTAAGGAATTTGAGAGAAAGAATGATGAAACTAGAACCGAGACCTAGACCTACACAGTTTGAAGCATTGACAGAATGGGAAGATGATATGTACGACAGAACGACAGCGGAGTGGCGGAAGGTACAAATATATGTTTGGTAGATCGTATGGACAAGAGAATCATGATGATAGAATGAGGAGATGGCGAAGTGCAAATATGACTGATGGGATGTTCCCTATGAGAAATGCTGGAGACTACTAGTAGAAAATGTACAGAAAAGAGAAATAGTACAGGATCAGAATGTTATAAGTATGGTGTGCATGAGTCGGAGGATGATGTTCTTGAGAACGCGTTTTATAAAAATCAACCCCGTATCAACCAAATTCCACATCATTGACACCAAGTGCCCCAGTAAAAGAATCACCACAAAATATAAAGTTCGAATCAGTACCACATGAGGTAGGAAGAAGTAATCCCTTCAGAGAAACCAAAAATACCAAATCTAGTAAAATGGAAAATGAAAATTCAGCTGAATTAACCAGAACTATTTTAACTGAATAGATTAGGGAATTAACTAAAAATATGGAAGCTTTAACTGTTCCTGTAACAATAGGACCTGTAATGCCAATGTTTGATAAACAAAAGGATAGTGAGCATTGTCTGACGATTCCTTATAACAGTAATAGAGAAAATGTAATACAAAGAATAAACTTGAGAGAAAATTCATGGGGACAAGCGGTAGTAATTTCTGAATAAAGTACTCCTAAAAATTTGACAGTAAATCAGAGTCTAGCGAATAGAGCAATAATGATGACAGAATCAGTACCAGGATCACCAAAAGGTTTAGAACAAACACGAAATGAAATGGTTCCTGTAGGTCCTACTTCTGATGAATTAAGTGAATGGCAAAGAAGTTTACATCAAAAAGATGCTGAGCCTAGACCTTTAGATGTGTCCAAATTAAAAATAGTGTTAGAAGAATAGTAGGGATGAAGAATTAATGTTTCAATGCAAAAGTAGAACGTGGAGAGCAAGAAATTTACATGAAATATTAGAAGTAGTAAGTGAAATGGGTATCGACTTCGAAAAGGTAAAGTCATTACAAAAACCATACAGAGTAGACTTTTCTGAAAAAGACATTGAAAATTTTAATAATTTTAATACTACAGGACGAACAACTCAGATTGAAGACTTAATTATTTTACTGAGAAAATGGGGCGATGTAGAAAAATGGAAAAGTAGATGGTTTTGAAAACAAGATGATGCAACAGATAAAACGTTTGCAGCTTACCCAGTAAGAGAAAAGGAAAAGGTGGTAACTGAATGTCCCATGAGAGAGATTCCAGGCGGAGGTTATGTGCATGTCCCCTGGACCAGACAAGATATTTTGTTATTTACCAATGACTTTCCTCGCTTGCGCGAGAAGCCTGTGGAGTGGTATAGGCAGGTAGACAGGTTTGTAAAATTATCAAACGTACTATAGATTGATTTGAATAGTTTGACATAATTGTACCAGCAGATCTATGGGCAGAATGTAAAATTACAATAAGATGGCTTACTCAAAAATACCCTAGAGATCCAAAAACAGGTGCCCCTGATCCAGAAGTAATGAGAAAACATGAACAAGTAGTTACCTTTCTGAAAAATAAAGTACCTCCTAAAGAAACTGATTGGGTAAAAATTGATAGAACTCATCAAGAAGTGAAAGAGTCTGTCCACACATTACGAGAGGTTGTTACTGGTTTTTAAGCATTACAGTGCTGATGAAAATTTGAGTGAGAAGGATTCGAGTCATTTTGTGTATCGATTTGTGTATGGGTTGCAACCTGAACTAAGTGAAATGATTAAAACAGCATACAGTAGTTTGGCAAAATAAAAAGATTGATGAAGTACTGAGACATGCAAAATATTTAGTGATGAGATTGAAGCAGCGTAAATTAAAAGAAAAAGCCATGTGGGCTCAAGTAAAAGTGGTAGAGAGACAGGAAGCTCAATTAATTGAACAAGCAAATGGTACGGGCAGGAGACAAAAACCTAACATTGGGAAAGGACAAATTAGTCTAGATGAAGCCAAAAAGAAATGGCCATGTCATAATTGCCGAAGAATAGGGCATTGGAGAACAGAGTGTAAATTTACCCCAAGAGCTAATGGTGATAATGCATCATTGAATTTCACAGGTGCAGAATGAGGTGAGTTGTTAACCGCAGCGACAGCAGCAGGCTGTTACCCAACAGAATCAGGCGCCAAAACCGCCTTTTCCACAGAGCGTAAATCCTCAGAAATACAGTAATGAGACAGGATTCTACAACGAAGAACAGGTAACTAAGCTGCCGTGCGCTAGTGCTGTTTCGCAGTATTGGCTACAACGTGATGAGTGAGTCAGAAGAAAGCTATTGATGGTGCCGAGGGGAGGAAGAAGAGTGCGTACTTGGCGAAACTCTAGAAGTAGACCAGACAGGCCCTTTTGTGGATGGAAAAGTAAATGACGAAAACATTACTTTCCTAGTAGATACTGGTGCTACTCGATCAACTGTTAGGTCAGCTGATGTTAAAAATCTTCCTCTCGGATGACATGATCCAAGTAGTTGGAGTATCCAACAGACAGATAAAAACGTATCTCACTGAACCAGTTAAAGTTAATATAGGGAAATTTTCTGAAATGCACCGTTTTGTCGTATGCGATTAAAGCCCTGTAAATTTGTTAGGGAGAGATTTGCTGTGCAAAATGAACTGTACAATATTCTGTACTCCGGATTGTATAGCTTTTGAGACTCCTGATGAGGACGTACTGTATAAAATGACTATAGCTAATATGGAACCTGAGATTACCAAGGCATTTGCTGTATTTAACCCAGAGGAATTGCCTCAAGAATTGAAAAAAACAGTAAAAACTGAGGTAAGGGATTTCACAGGAGAAGATGTGGGATTAATGGAAAATGTAGATCCCGTAAAAGTTGCTGTAAAGGAAGGAGCAAGCTACCCAAATATTCCACAGTACAAATTGACACCCGAGATAATTGCAGGAGTCCTTCCTATAATAGAGAGAATGATTGAACAAGGTGTTTTGAGGGAAATAATGAGCAGTCCATGTAATTCATCAATTATGGGCCTGAAAAAGCCTAACTGAACTTTTAGAATAGTACAAGACCCGAGAAAAATAAATAAAATCGTATCATGTTGTCCCATTGTACCTAATCCATCTGTGATTTTGTATCACATTCCTCACGATGCAGAATGGTACACAGTGATTGATTTGTGTCATGCTTTCTTTTCCATTCCATTGCACCCTGACAGCCAACAGGTTTTTGCGTTCCGGTTTGGCGAACGTATTTTGTCATGGTGCCGGATCCCACAAGGGTATACAGAGTCCCTCAGATATTGAAAAAGTCGTTAGAAGATTTAAAAATGCCCGAAAGTTCGGTACTGGTCCAGTATATCGATGACCTGCTTGTGGCATCGAGAACTCGAGAAGCTTGTGTAGTGGATACCATTGCATTGTTTTATCATTTGGCAGATGGAGGACTTAAAGTATCCCCATCGATATTGCACTTCTGTCAGAAAGAAGTACAATATTTAGGCCACAAAATTGAAAGAGAAATGAGAAAAGTAACTGCAGATAGAATCAAGATGATAAAAGGAATGAGAGCCCCAATGACTCAAAGCGAAGTGAGAATGTTTCTTGGAATGGTTGGATATTGTCGTCAGTGGATTAGTAACTTTTCCCCGATTGCAAAACCTTTGGTACGCTTGACAAGGAGTGATATAAAAGATCCCATTGAATTAAATAAAGAAGAGTTGAAGGACTTTAAACAATTGAGAGGTGGGTTGTGTGAAGCACCAGCTCTTGGCAAGCCTGACTATGAAAAAGAATTTGAGCTCTATTGCAGCGAAAGAAATGGTTGTGCACTTTGTTTGTACCTCCTGATGTGGCAATCCTTTTAACAAGGAGCCGCACTCAGTTCATGACGCATAGTCGTCTGACTAAATATGAGATAGTCATCTTAGGTGCAACGAATGTGAGCCTTGTGAGATGTCTAAATGTGAATCCTTCAACATTGTTACCTGATGCTGAGAATGTGGAAGTCAGAGATGATGGGGATCATGACTGTTTGGAAGTGCTTGATTTCTGTACCAAACCACGTCCTGATCTAAAAGATGTACCTTTGACAGAAAGTGACTATGTGATGTGCATGGATGGATCATGCTTGAGAACGGATGAGGGAATTTTGAGTGCAGCGTAAGCAGAATGTACGGTAGCAGCTGTATTGGAAGCATCTGGTCCAAAAGGAGTAAAATCAGTCCAGGTTTCTGAACTTTTTGCATTAACAAGAGCATGCAAGTTGGGAAAGAATGTGAGAGTGACTGTGATAACCGATAGTCAATACGGCTTTGGTGTAGTGCATGACTTTGGGCAAATTTGGTCCCAAAGAGGGTTGTTGAGATCGAGTGGAACTCCTATAAGGAATGCTGAAGTGGTTGGAAAATTGCTTGAGACGATACAGCTGCCCAAGATTATATTTCAGCTGGCAACCAATTTGCCAACGATATGGCTCAATATTGCGCACGTAATCAGAACTCAGTCAATCGTGGGAGAGAAAAGGAAATTAATTCATGTCCCTTGTTGTTTACTAACACTGTGAATACATGGGAAGAAGTGAGGCAGTTGCAGGAAGAAGCAGGAGATGAGGAAATGAGACAGTGGGTAAAAGTAGGATGTGCACCACGGGAAACAGATCATGTTTGGGCTTATCGGGATGGAAGACCAGTCATGCCTGATAACATGGTTTCTACCATGGCACGGATCTATCATGGACAAGCACATGTAGGAAGAGATGCTATGATCAGACTTTCCAAACAGACATGGTATAATGCAAAAATTTAGACTTGTAGCTGAAAGCCTTTGTCAAAGATGCCTTATATGTCAGCAATTCAATCCTGGAAGAAAAACAATGGTAAGTCTGGGAACTATAGGACGAGAAGGAGGGCCTTTCACCAGAATGCAGATTGACTTCATTGAAATGCCCCCCTGCAACACGTTGAGGTATGTACTAGTGATGATTGGTCTATTCTCTTGATGGGTGGAAGCATACCCAACAAGGAGTGATGGAATTACAGTAGCCAAGCTATTATTGAGAGAGTTCATTCCTAGGTTTGGTTTTCCAGTTACGATCGAGTCAGAAAGAGGAAAACATTTTCATAATGAAATCATGAAATTAATTTGTGAAGCATTGAATGTACAACAGAAACTACATTGTGCTTATCGCCCAGAGGCTTCTGGTGTGGTGGAACAAGTAAATGGCACCATTAAAAACAGACTGGGAAAAATGTGTTTAGCCACAGGTTTGAAATGGCCTAATGTCTTGCCTCTGGTACTCATGACTATTAGATCTATTCCAGATAGGAATACAGGCTTGAGTCCTCACGAAATTGTGATGGGGAGAGCAATGCGACAGGTTTTCATACCAGTCAACAAGCTATTGCCTATATCTGATGACTTGGTGTTGGATTATTGCAAGGGGTTGGCTGATTCCATTCATTCTGTGTTTCATCAGGTTGGATCGGATGCAACCACTCTTGAAAAGAAGCCAGCTCATGATCTGAGCCCAGGTGACTGGGTGAGAATCAAAGTGCACAGAAGAAGAAATTGTTTGATCCCATGGTGGGGTAAACCACGTCAGGTGATCCTGACAACGACAAATGCTGTAAAAATTTGCAGGAGTGAAGAATCGGATTCATGCTAGTCACACCTTGCGAATTCCAAATCCAGTGGATAAAGAAGGAGAATATCTTGAAGAATCTGATACAAGTTCTGAATCAGATACAGAAGAAATAAGAGCAAAACAAACTCCTGAAAGGGGGGAGTCAGAACCAAGTACAGCTATAGCACCATAGAATCTTCCATTAAGACGAAAATTGCAAATTTCTGACACCAGTTCAGAATCAGACACTGAACCAGTACAAGCATGTAAGAGAGAAAATAAAAACAGTGAAGAGACTGTCAAAGAAATTCTTGATAAAGAAGTTCAGTGTAAAAAGTCAAGAGAAATTCCACCTGAAATAACAGAAGTAGGTACCAGATACAGAGTGAGAGGGAAAGATTGTCGCGGAAGACCCCCGAGGAGATGTAGGGAAACCATACATCCAGGTAGAAGAAGGGACAGTTAGTCAGCAGGAAGATTGTGTGGAAGAACCACGAGGAGGGACAGAAGTAGGTAAGAAAAAGGAAGTGGTGGAAAGAAAGACTACTGAAAGTAAAAGTCAAGTTGGAACTGAATCGGAGGACAGTGATGAAGTACCACCAGAAGGTCGAGTCCTGAGGAAAAGAGCATGGAGAACAGAGAAATGAAAAGGGAATTAAGGTAAAAAGGCCAGCAAAGGATGAAATTTGTCCAAACAAGATAAAGAGATTGATACAGATTGACACGAGTAAATTAATCCAGAGCTGAACAAGTGAATGAGGTGTCTAGCCAGGAAAAATCATATGACACTGAACAGACACCATCAGAGGAGAGCAATAGGACTAGAAAGCCCAACCAGAAGTATAACTCACCAGAATGGTCATATATAGCACTTCCTGAAGCACGAGAAGGGGCAGACAGCCTAGAGATGACTGTACCAGAATTGGTTGAGGAAGACAAGATTGGAAATCCTGAGTTATCTTGTGCGTCATTGGGGAAGAAACGTTATGTTCAGGAAATTCTAAATCAAGATTGTGTAAAGAAAGTAAAAAACGATCAAATGCCAAACTAAAGAAATAAAAGTGCGCTAAAGGGCGAAACTTGAAATTTACCGGAAAAGACAAACTGAAAGAACCAAGAAGATGCTTCGAGCCTTGGGTTAGACAAAACTAGTTGTGAAGTAGAAGAGGCCAAGTCAAAAAAAACTGCTCATTTTTCGAAATGGTAAACACAGAAAGTAGAAAATCTAAATGTGTGTTACTTAAAAGATGGTTCAAAATGTGTTGTACAGGATTACTAATGCTTCTGTGGAGTGTGTTAGCTTTAATGGTTTCATTTAAGGTTACATTAGAAACAATAGAAGGTCATAGTGAAAATAAGACTAATTTAGAAAAGATTCAATAGATTTGTCCGACTAAAATAGATAGAAATTATTTACATAAAGATAGGTCCATAACTGACTTTTCTAACAATGTTTTTTTCAAAATTATTATACGAATATGTGAAGACGATGGATGTGAGGGATTGTTATGCCTGCATCAGTATCTGAGGGAGTGACATACCATCACCTCCCAGTAACATACGAATAACCTGTAGTGTATTAGCAAGTTTGTTTTACAAAAAAGGGAGATTAGAAAATTATTTTTCAGATGTCGATAACCTATTTTCACAAGTACCTGTAGTCAATAAGCTGAATAATGTAAAACCTGCTAAAGTATTAGGTGAATTTTTCTTAGAAACTAAAGAATTAACATTAGAGTCAATATTCAGAAATAATCTAACTTTTAGTCTGAAAAGAGAGAAGACTTTCTTAGATATGGTAGAAGAAAGGAGATTAAAAATGCAAAAGAAGGTACCTGAGGGAAAAGAAGAAAAGACATTCTTGAATGTTAAAAGAGAAAAACATTTGAAAGGAGAAGCTAGTCCAACAATGGCTCTAGATTGGCCTCAGAAAGGGAAGTTGTGTATTAGAAGAAATCAAACTGCATATGATAACTATTTTGTAGGCACGAGTGATTGCCATGATACATAGAATTATGGGGATTTAAAGGAGGAAATTATCAGTTTTTTCCTGGATTATATTTTATCTGCAGGAACAAAGCTTATTATCTATTACCTGAACATTGGTATGGCACATGTTATCTAGGCCTGTTTTTTCCAAAGATATTTCATGTGGGAAGAGGAAAAGATGGTGCACATGAGATAGGTAGACAACTAACGCGTAGGAGAAGAGAATCTTGGTCCGAAATTGTAGGAGACATTTTTGGACCGTTGATACCAGCAGTTGGAATATCTCTGAATGCACATAAAATTAGAAAATTATCAACAGTAGTGGATAGCTTGTCAACAAGCACTGCTGGAGGATTTTTATTGGTAAATACCGAAAAGGTTGCCATGAGAGCCATGGTAATGCAAAATCGACTTGCCCTTGATATAATTTTGGCAAAAGAGGGTGGAGTCTGTGGAATGCTGAAAGTTCAACATTGTTGTACTTGCATTCCTGACGAAAGTCAAGATTTGAAGACATACATTAAGAATATAACTGATTTGCATGAGGAAATTGTTCCACTGGAGGTTGAAGGTATTTGGGAAAAAGTTTTCTACTATTAAAAACTTTACTAAAACTAGGTAGTACCTTTATTGGTAAGATATTATTTCCAGTAACATGTGTGATTATTCTAGTATTAATTCTGAGATTATTAGGTCTATGTAGAAAAAGGAGGAAAATACGAAATAACCCAAAAAGAGAAACTGTAAAGAAAAGAGAAAGAAAGGAAAGAAAGAATTGGAAGAGGTAGAATTAGAAGAGTGGAAAGAGAATATGTATAGAAAAACAAGAGGAGAAGAGACAGGTGAAACAGTAATGTGATCTAACAAAATATTAAGAGAACTGAATTCATTTCTATTTACAAATTTTACAAAATTTGAAGGTAGTGTGGTGATGTTAAAATATCACCAAAGGGGGGATTGATGGAGCAGGTAGAACAAAGTTTTATATACCTCCTCTATTTTGCAAGAAAATACTAACTATATAACCTACTGATTATAATTTTACTAACGGAGTGCAGTATGAAACAACCATTTGCATACACAAATTACACGTGGGAAATTGCTATTTGCATGGCAAAATAACTAATAACTAATATATGTACCCATATTAATAGTAGTACATGTGGTAATTAGATATCGCATGATTTATGTTGCTTATGTGATGTTTGCGTTCCTGTTTGGATCCTAAAGGTGAGTATTATCGCTTTAAATGTTGTTATATGCTAGGAAAATACTAATACATAAAGGGATTAGTGAGGGTTTAACATTAGAATCATCATTTCTTTGTATTAATTATTCTTTTGTGTTTGTTTCGCTTAAGTTGACATTTGGGTCTACCGAAAAATGGCGTCTGAAATAGAGTTCAGAAGTGGCCACCGTCTCGTGAGTGTGATGCCCACTGCGCAGACTCGGATGGCTCCGTGAACTTCCCGACAACCTTAGCTCACCAGTCAAGGTTCCCGGTCAAGGATAGGATCTTGGTGGACTGCCAAACTTCAGTCAGTAACAAGCATTTACAATGCAATGGTCTCGGCAATATTATAGGTAGAGCTATTGGTATTGCTCATTATTTTTTTAATCATTTTTGTATCCCTAAATAAATGGCATTGTCATTTCTATTGGCATTAACTTTTTTTTTGCATATGTGATACCTATTGCATTAGCAGAGAGAGAGTGAGGTATTGAAATAGAGAGTGAGGTAGTGAGAGAGAGTGAGGTAGATAGAGAGTGAGGTAGTGAGATAGAGAGTGAGGTAGTGAAAGAGTAAGGTAGTGAGGGAGAGGGATGTTGTGAGGTAGTGATATATAAGCATAGAGTGATGTTGTGATGTAGTGAGATAGAGAGAGAGGTAGTGAAAGAGAGAGTGAAAGTGAGTTAGTGAGATAGAAAGAGTGAGGTAGTGAGATAGAGTGATTGAGGTAGTGAGTGAGAGAGAGTGAAGTTGTGATGTTTTGAGAGAGAGAAGTTGTGAGATAGTGAGATAGAGTGGAGTAGTGAGGTAGAGAGAGTTATGTAGTGAGAGAGTGAGGTAGTGAAACAGTGATGTAGTGAGGGAGAGGGATGTTGTGAGGTAGTCTCTTGTGCATGTTGTGTTTTAATCCTGGCTTAGTTTGTAGTTGCGAGTGACCTGTAGTTGCAATCTTACAGTATGAATGATATTATAAATGCCTTCCTTCTCACATTGCATCATTCGGACATGTTGGGGCAGTGATGCAGCACCGCTCCACATTTTCTTACAATCCTAATTGCAGGTGTATTCTAAAGGTATTGACTCCTCAGATTCAAAAGAATGGATCATGTTGGCAAAGATGCAAAATGTGGCTCAAAAGCATTTCAAAACCGCAGATGATTTGGAAATCAGGATGTCAGTTTGATATCTTTTGGGAAACGTCTTTATTCTCCGTCTTGCTCTGCTGTACATGTGTCAACCTTCTCCTTGTTCAGAGGGTGTGTGGATCTGGGGGATATTTCTTAGCTCAGTGGCCTAATGCACCTGATGCACAGAGAGGCCTGACACCACCCTGTAATGGGTTTGGACACAAGCAGGGCTCACTCAGCAGCTCATCTTTCCAAGGTGCTCATGTTGAGTACCTGGTTGCAGCAACGATGCTTCAAGAGAGTTCTTTTGAACAATAGATTTTTAAATTGTTCCTTACTCCCCTTCGGTAAACTGTTTACTATAGTCATGGGATTTTGATTAAAGGTGATTCTACTTTCAGAGGTTTCTTGTCTTTGTTTCTGTTTGGTGCTCTAGGCCTGTACTATCATGACAATTGTTTCCCAGTGCACCTACACATTTCCTTCAATTGCACCGTGAGTGTTTTGGATTTATGAATCCGCTGAGATAATGGTTGTATAGCTAAAGTGTGTGTTCCTAGAGAGTAGTGTGTGAAAATCTGAACTTCAGTTTTTTGCTGAGTTGTAGATCACTTGTGTTTTTTAAAATTTCTTTATTTTTTTTAAAGACATGTGTACATGCCTGCATTCATATGATTGCTACGGCTGCATTGGCATAGCCAATAGGTCTCGCCTTTTGGACCTTATAAGTGTTTAGTTATCCAGCACTATATCCTTGGTGCAACAACATCAAGTGTTGCATGGCTAAACACTTGTAAGGTCCCAAAGGTGAGACCTATTGGCTATGCCAATGCTTGTTTAGGACTTGTGCCCTGGTTATGAGAAGGGAAAATTGCATTAGAACAACCAGGTCCGCAGTGTTTTAAGTGGGATTAAAAAAATGGACGCCTCTCAAGGGGGCACGGCCTATGTAAATCGGGGAAAAAGCAAACACTCCTATGTAAGGCCAGATTAAGTCAAGTATGTGAAACGCACGCAGGAACAACATCGCTGACATGCGTGATCTTAACCGGTTTTACAGCCATTGTTCAGAAACTGATTAGTGTTTTTCCTGTAAAGCTCAGAACGTGAATATAGCGCCTAATCAGGACCTGTTTCAAGGTCGGTTTTAATTACGGAAAAGTCTGAGACCTGGAGGAACCCGGCCTACTTAAAGACCCGAGGCCAGGTTTTTTAACAGCAATGGACACGAAACGAGAGATGCAGGTTAAACTGTTGGCGGTCGATGAGAGATGCGAGGGCGGAGCCCAGTTTCTTATCTTGGCGACATCTTGTCATCTAGGACTTTGCTTCACTGTGTCCGCCTCCGTTTCTAACTCGCCAAGAGGGGGGTGGGGGGGTAATAGATACGGAACGTGACAGTCAACGTTTAATGGACATAAGCAAGGAGACCTGCCAGGCACTTTTATACAAATATATATACACCTACACTTTAGATTATTGGTTTACGTCTTTTTACAACAACATATGTGTATATTCACTTGTTAGACGCCGATTAACGAGGACACCCCTCAAATGGATTTAAAGATAATTTACTTTCATTCAGGAACTAGCATTTTATAAAGTGAAATCGGATCGGTACCTACGGAGAATGCGTTATTTCTGTTTGATTATTTAGATATGAGCTGTGCAGATAAAGCTGAAAGGAATACACAGATACCAGGGTAGGGTCGCTTTTAATTGTATCACAGTGTAGCCCGGCGCCACTTTCCTGCGCAGTTCTCCAAGCACTCACTGTACACTGGTCGTGGCGCCCCTCTACCGTGAACACCAGTGCGAACCACATCCATTCTAGAAAAGGAGGGACTGCTTCTGGGAGGAAGGGTGCAGGCTCTCCCTCCCGTTAGAGGAGTACTCTCCTCTCGTTTTCTGTTCCAGGCCGCTGCAAAGCACTAACGGCGAGGAGAGGAAACAAACAAATTGCGGACATAATTTCAAGTGAAAATAGTTTACCTAGAAACGAGACGAGTGACAAGACGAAAAATCCACGCATACCCGTCGAACGTACAAAGCCATGGCAAACAACAACACAAGGCAAGCAGGAACAAACACGTCAACACACGGGTCCCAGCAACACCATTATCAATGACAAGTCAGAGCAACACGCATCGCGCAAAAGTGAAACCGCAATGCACAAGTAAACAGACGGCTGACTTTGCTAAAGCCGAATGGAAAGAGAAAAGCAAAACGATCGGTGGCAGACGAGACAAACAAACAAGGAAAATGCCTTACAAATAACGCACAACAGCAAAAAAAAAAAGGTCCTCACAGCCAGAGAACAATCGTCACAGCCAGAGAACAGCAAAACAATGGCGGCTGGAAGAATCGTAACTTTTTCGGATTCGGGGGCGTGTTCCTGCTTTTCTAAAAGGGCGTGGCTAAAAAGTGGAAAGAACAGCAAGGAACACGCCCCCGAATCTGAAAAAGACGGAGCCTATTTGGAGGGACGGCTCTCCCCTCCAATGGCGGGCCTCCGTTTAGGAAGCCAGCCAATGGAGGAGAAGCAAAAAGAGAGGCGGGCTAAATAGCCACTCTAGGAAACATTAAATCTTCCGACTTCCGGTTCTGCCTTCGGCAGACCGGTAGTCCTCGACCTAAAAACTGGTTTAAATGAACAATTGGGACATACAAGCAAATCTTAAACATTGTTGCATAAGTGCAGCATGAGCTACGGAAGTGAACCAGCAAAATCCATAAGAACCTCAGAATAAAATCGGACGTTTTTCAATCAGCCAATCACAGACTTTCGTCGCCTAAAAATGTTTCATGTTATCTCGAAATTTATTATAAAAAGAGTAGTAGAATAGGGAGGGGAATTCCAATCTTAATTTTCCTGACACCTATGCTGGCATTCAGCGGTTTCGATGACTGCACACCCTCTTTGACCCCACAGGCGATGACAGATGCTTGCACGAATTCTGGTCCTTTGGAGATCTTTGGGACTGTAACGTGCTGAGCAAAGAACTTTCAGACTTTGAGCTTTGGCCTGCTTTATTTGGACACTTTAAAAGCTCATTTGGTTATGCAGAGCCAAATGAGTTAGAGGAAATCCAGATAGCAAGAATAGGTAAATATAATGTCCTGCAATTTGTATTAATTAAACCAGAAATTTTTAACTTTTGATGAGACAAATGTTAATATTAATTGCAAACAATATTTAGATAAACAAATATTTGATTAACAGAAATTACGAGTTTGTGGTTTTTCAATGAAGAGAGTAAAGGATTCAGAGTCTTAAAATGTGTTTTAGCTGGTTCTAAATCACCATCAACCAATCCAACTAATTGGTCCGTAGACCAAGTGGGTGGAGTGCCTTGATGTTTAGGAATCTATAGGTGGTGAATGCTAATGTATATTTGTAAGATAACTTTTCTTCCCTATGGGTTATAAGGTACCCCCCCACATGTCCAGCGCTTGAATTACTCATCCCTCCTGTGTGCAGACTTGAGTGGAGACGTGCGAGTGTTGGTGTTATGGGCCCCACCAATGACTGCGTGTGTGAATGAGCTAGTGTGACGTTGGGTCTGCGACGCAGGAAGGATAGTTGTGTATATAGATATTTATCCCCTTTTTCTCCGGTCTCGCGCTGTTATCAACATGCACACCATGTAATATATTTATATTTTACGCAAGTTACTGTGCGTGTCCCTGATGCATGTTCATTGTTTTTACGTAATTCTGCTGCTTCCATGCTGCAAGTCCTCTGCGCTGATGCGCACAGCCTTTAACATCCTTTAATTCATAGTTAAGCACATTGACAACGGTGACCACTTTAACCTCTTTGCTGCGGCGCAAATTCCGCCGCAGCGCTCCCGCAGTGCTGGCATTCCGATCGCGGGCGTGGTCATGACGTCTCCCGGCCGTCGTCCCCACACGCCCATCGTGACTCATGACGGCCGGGAGACGTCATGAGCACGGAAGAGGTTAATTGTTTTAGTTTGTTTTCTCCCATCAATTATCACATTTTAGGTGACAATTCCCTCACCAGTTTGTTTCAGTATGTTTGATTTATGATACGCCGTGATTTGTACTAATGTTTGTGTGCACTATATGTTATGCCTTTTATAATTTTATATGCAATATGATTTTAGGTTGCAGGAAGTATAATTACCAGTTCTTTAATTACGTTAATTGTTCAAGGTTTAATCCTTGATTATAATTTCATTTTATGATTCAATGCCCTATTTTGCTGTCCTAGCTGCTTTTCTGCTTGATCTAATATCAATTTTATGATGTATTTCGCAGTTCTGCTACAGAAGTTACTTAATTATTTCATATTTCTGTACATACGTTTTATACATTTACCTGTTTAAAATGTTAATTGCTGACGTTGTTTCTGCTATTCATTTACTTAATAAAATATTTCATATTTCTGTATTTTTATAAGTGGACGTTCCTTGTCTACATTCACCGGTTTAAAAATGTTGATTGCGGACGTCAGCCTTCAGGTTCAGTGCACTAAACCTTTTAATGATTTTCATGAACTCTAAGATAGTTATCGTTTTCTCCTTTGCCAAAGGTTTTATTGCTTCTAAACATTTTCTTGTACGTACACGTACGCTACATGAAATTTCATTATTATCGTATTCATTACGTATGAGTTTTGATTGTTTTGAATGTTCTGTGCACGGAACGCTTATGTGAATATGCCAGATTCTCATCGCCCTTTGAAAGGTTTCTTTCAGAATTAATTATTCTTACTGGCAACTGAGGTTTTCCTCTGTTCGTGCTCCTGTTAGGTATTAATTTTCACCTTTCTTCTTAATATTACTGGAGTTACTAATGGTTTTCGCCTGTGGAGCACTTCTTTATGTGGTTCTACCTTTCACTTCTTCGTTTGTTGGTTCATAATTTCTCCAGTCTGGCAAATTGGTGTATTTTGCGATACTTTCAACGTTTGTGCTCGGTGTCCACCTTCGTATTATCTCCTTTAAAGAGGAGGTGTTCTTATTTTTCCTCCTTTTTTCTCCATTCTTTGCTTCTTTTTGTCTTTTGACTTATTCCTTCCTTTTATTACTTCTCTTGACCTTTCTCAGTTTAAATCTTTCTTATCACCTGTGTTCAACTGTTCTTATATTTATGTTCTCCCTTCTTCATAGTCTTACTTACCCCGTTTCTACTTTTTCTTTCATATGTTTGTTATTTGTAATTGCTTCGTTCACATCTAAGTTTTGGTTGGAATTGCAAAATGTATAACAGGGGAAGATGTGGTGTTGGCTTTCCAGCTTATTCACTGCTGTCATCATTTGGAATGTGATTATTCATGATGACATGAGAATGTTGAGTTCTTAGCTCTAGTCATTTGGGAGCTTGGGACTGAGCTGAAAGGTGACAGCTCCTGGTGGGGTTTCATCTTATTCTTATTATCCTAATATTTATGAATTACCACCTTGTACCATCTTACTCAAATACCTATTCTTACAAGAACCTACGTGGACCTGATCATCATTTACATTGCTACACCTTGGCTTTTTCTTCAAAGAAAAAGAGAGGGCTAGCTTACACAGTGAAAAGACTCCAACATGAAGCTATGGGCGTCAAGTATCCATAACCTCAGAGGACATTGGAAATAAACATAAGCACCAACCTGACCAAGGTTCCTTGTCCTTCCTGAGAGAAAGCAAACATGGGAATTGGAGCCAAAAACAGAAATGCACATTCACTGTGGTCTCACTGGCCACCTACCAGCCGAGAGAGGTGTAAATCATGGACCGCAGTGTTCAAATATTAAAAATATGTTATGTACGGCTCGCACTAAGACCACTAGCATGAATACCACCAGATTCTAAATTGGGTTATTCACTACTATGATGTAGCAACAGTGGCTACATCATAAAGGAATTTCAGGCTGCTCTAGACAGTGTTCCTAGAGAGGTTCTGTGCAGTTCTCTGCTCGAGAGTAGAGAGCACAGCTTCAGACAGGGAAGAACGCCACAGAAGATGGTGGATGTGGGTGAAATTAGATAGCGTTTTTTAAAAATATGTTTGGAGAGGGGTGGACTTAAGAAGGTGGTGTGGGTAAATGGTAGAAAACCACGCTCTTCAATTTTAGGTGAGTTGTGTTGGAATTTTACATTTCTGTTGTCCCTTCACAGCTGCCTTAGTTGTAGAATTTTGACATAGGAATCTATGTAAATAGAATGTAGGTGCGGGCAGTGAAGGAAGAGAATCGACAGGACGATTTGGATAAATGCTGCTGGGGTCTATATTCTGCAATAAACTTCTAGTTGCATACTCAATCACAAGTGGACTATCACTACAGTGTAGGGAGGGGTGGTAATTACAGAGGGTGGAAGGCAGGACACCAGGTATTTTTGGTGGGGGTTCAGGGGTGGGAAGCCGCAGCATGGCCAGAGAGGCTATGATGGGAGGCAGGCTAGGTCATGTTGCGCATGGCTCCCATATGAATCCTCCAAGCCTACATACACAGTTTTTGAAAGCAAAGGCAGGTGATTTACGTGGACCATTGTTATGTGCTTGGAAAGTATTAGCTCATATTGATGTAATTTAGATTATTTGAGATGCAATATAAAACTTCCGGGAGAAGAGCTTGACTGACCCAGACACTGGACTCTCTACTTCTTTAAATGTTAAGATTAAACATCCCTACATATTTGCACTGTGGATTATTAAAAACACAATATCGGCGACGAGCTGATCAAACAAGCACCAACTTGGAGCAAGCAGTGTTGAACACACACAAAGTGCTATCATTTACTATTGTAGGTGCTTAACAGGTGATTTGTTTAAGCCACGGGATGAGCGGTTTCAAGAAAACATTGCTATAAAAATGCAGGAAGAGATACAACCTACATGCTATTTCATTTCCAATTTCATTCCAGCTATGGACTGTTATGCAATTTGACTTTCCAATGTTCAGCGAGTGAGCAATCGGATGGTGGTTCCTTGTGCTGCAACCAGCATGTGGAAACGGATTGCATTGAAGA
This sequence comes from Triturus cristatus, assembly GCF_964204655.1. Classification (NCBI taxonomy): domain Eukaryota; kingdom Metazoa; phylum Chordata; class Amphibia; order Caudata; family Salamandridae; genus Triturus; species Triturus cristatus. The sequence goes on along the minus strand of NC_140585.1, from coordinate 70,900,546 downwards.
CATTCCGCAGGTAGTAATGGCTCGCGAAGGATTGGTGGTATTCTTTGTCATACGTTGAGCACGTTACAGGGTCATGCTTTGTAACCTTTACGTGACTTTTTGGGTTGGGGCAGTTTTGAGAAAACAAAGGTAAGGATCCAGTTACTTACCCTGTAAGCATCTATTTGTGACGTGTTGTGCTGTAGATTTACATGCTATGCATAATCCTGCCCTCTAGTGTTGGGCCTGGACTCTGCAAGTTTTTCCTCAGGGATGTTTTATATAAGACCCCCCCCCTCCCCCCCGAGGAGGCACTGCGCATGAACGATTTATTGGAAAATGTTGTTTTCCCCTTGCCATGTACAGGGTGAGGATACAGTCTTCTGTTTAGTAAGCGTTCGTTGTTGAACATGCGGTCTTTGTATTTTTTGTCAACATCGAATACCAGGCAGGAGGGTGCAAGTGGATCTGATGCACTACATGCTACGAATAGATGCTCACAGGGTAAGTGCGTGGCTGCAGATACACATGCTATGCACAGATTATAAAGCAGTACCCCTCCATTCGGTGGATTTAGGCATGAGATGGTGCAACGGGTTTGAAGATCTGTTTGTCCAACTAGAGCTTGTGGTCTTGATTGAACATCCACACAATAATTTGACAATTTGACAATTTTAATAATAAACTGCATGATTACTTAAAATCTTTACAGTATAAGATAAAATAAAAAAAAAAAAAAAAAAGAAGCTTTATGAACGTCCCGACTCACCCCCTCACAAGACCCATCCACACATAAAAGTGAAAGTCACTTTGGGTTAGATATGAGCATATTGGTCCTGGTTAGCTGTCCAAAGCAGAGTTCTTTTAAAAGGAGTGATGTATAGGTTGTACCAGTATTTCCCAACTGATAAGGGGAGGCACATGAAAGTTCGGTAGGGTCGATACATGTACCAAGGGCTGTTGACGAAAGATGGATTCTTCGTGGGTCTTTAAACCAGCCCAGGTTAGATAGCTGGGGCGGAGGGCTTCCAGTCACTTTGCAGACAATGCCGTTAAGTGGGAGTCGAGTGCCATTTTTACCTGGTGTATAAATTTCGCAACTCTGGCTATCAAACAGGTCGTGGAGACTGAGAGGCACCAGTCCGAAGCCTCTCTGCAAGTTCTATAGTCCGTATTCCGTAAAATCGGAAGCAGCAAGCGATGGCGATCATTGGCCAGCTTTGTGCAGCAGCACAGCAAGTGTAGCCAGGATTCTCTGCGGTATATGCATAGACGACAGGCCAGAGTGCCATCCGTACGGGCCCATTTGGGGTTGAAGTCCATGATCCTGAGGGCCAAAAGTCGAAAGTACAAGATTTTCTTTCTCGCGCAAGTGGATACTGGATCTTGCAGGTAAGGTTGGGGTTTACCTGGAATGTATGATTTGTCCAGGGCCTGAGTTAGTGGATTTTGCCGAAGAGATGCAAGGTCAAGACCAAAGGAGATGATCCGGACTTGGCGCTTAACTGCTTGGGCCCAGGCTGAGAAAGGAATTTCGTGCAGGGGCAAACTCCTTCTTTCGATTTTCAATGCTGCAATAGCTTGTCCTAGCTTTGAGTACCAGGGGGAGCCCACCTCATCAAAGATTGATTTTAGGGAGTGCTTTAGCGAATGTTCTGGTGCTTTCAATATAGAGTTTTAAAAGGTCCCCCAGTAATTCCAGCTCAGGTCGCTTAAGGCCTATTTCTAGCCTTAATCTGGTGTTCCTTGCGTATCTAGGGGCCTGTAGCACCATCTTATAGGCTTTCGCTTGGGCCGCGTTTACCACTTTGTCAAATGCACCAGGGTAGGCTATATGCCCATATGCAATGGCAGGGATCAGTTTTGCCCGGAGCACTGTCAACATTGGTTCTGCTGAGGGACTGTCCAAGCGGTGGCATAAGCGTCTTAGCGACAGAATGGTTTTGTTAATTTTAGGTTTAAGCTCCTTCAGATGTTTGACTGCAGAGGCACTCTCAGAGACCCAGGTGCCCAGATAGTTGTAAGATGGGGCAGTGACGATACGGTGCTCCCCCAGAGACCATGAAGCTTCTTTTTTGAGGGGGTATTTGCCAAAAATGACGATTTTGGTCTTGCTCACGTTGATCCGTAGGTCATTTGACTTATTGTATAGGGCCAAACTGCTTAAGGCTCTTTGGAGCCCCACCCTAGTGTGGTCCATGATCACCGTGTCGTCTGCATACTGGAGTGTTCCCAAGACGAGCCTCCCCAGTTTTGGAGGTGCTAAGTTGGCATCTTTCAGAGCTGACCCTATGTCCGCAGTATACAAGTTGAAAAGCATGGGGGCCAAGACGCACCCCTGCTTGAGGCCCGAGTTGGTTTCAATTCTTTCAGTTGTTATTGTGGGGCTTAGCTTCACCTTGACCCAGGTGCCCTCATAGAGCGCTTTTATAGCTTTTAGCAGAGCCTGTGGTAGCCCCCACGAGTCAAGTTTTGCCCAGAGCCGGCCCCTGTTCACTCGGTCAAAGGCTGTGGAGTAGTCTATGAAACAGCAGAACAGGGGCGGTTTGTTCCTCGTATTGGCCTTCTTCGCGAGGTAGGAAAGGGCTAAGATGTTGTCAAGAGTTGAGCTATGGGCCCTAAAGCCGGTCTGTGTGGGCGGAAGAATGCCGTTCTTGTCCACCCAATCCTCCAGATCCCTGAGAAGAAGGCGGGCGTATATCTTTGCTTCTATGTCGAGGAGAGCTATAAGCCTATAATTGGCCGGGTTCGTGTGGTCCCCCTTTTTATGGATGGGGAATAGAATAGAACCTTTCCAAGAGGATGGCAACATTGCCGTGGCAAAAGAATGGTTAAATAAAGGGGTGAGTCTGGATGCAAAAAAGGCTGAGGCGGTTTTCAGAACCTGGGCCGGAATCCCATTTGGGCCTGGAGCGCCGTCAGTTCTTATGGCCTTGATGCACTTTAGTACCTCCATTCCTGTGAATGATCCGGTGCAGGTCGAGTTTACGCCTTCTGACGTAGCTCTTTCGGGTACGATAATATCCGCCGCCACCTTGGACCACGCACGGCTTCCTGCAGTGGCCTGATTTGACTCGCAGGTATACAGCCCCTTGGCATACTGTTCCCACGCTTTCCCTGCAACACTATTTTCCTTTTGCTCTCCTCTGGGGGTCAGACTGTTAATGAAACGCCAAAGCTTGTTATTGTCATTACCTTTAATTAAGGAGAACACAGTCAACCAATTCTGTTCAGTCTGCAGTTTTTTGTGGGCCCAGACTTTCTTTTTATAGTCTATTCGCAGAGCAGCAATGGAGTATCTCCCTGACAAATGAGTGCCTTTCTTTTGTGCCCTGATTGCCTTATTTAGAGCACGCTTACACTGTGACAGGCACCACGATGTTGCACGGCGAGGATCAGAGTGGGATTGGCGACTTCTTGGATAAAGGTTATTGCCCAGATGTTCCAATAAGTCGGAGGTCAGAGTTTCCCAGAGGTGGATGATGTTCTTAGTTTGAACTGGGTTAGGTTCTTCCTCCCTTCTAGCTACATATTCTAGCAGGCTATGACTGAGATTGGTTGACCATTTTATTCTTTTAAGCACATTATGATGTTCCTCCCCCGTGGTGGTTCCAATAACTGCATGTAATTCTGCTTGTACCCGCGCCAGATTGAATGTGGCGCGGAGGGGCCTATGATCGCTTTCCTCTCTGTCGTCCACAGTGAAGGTGCAAAGATTGTGGGCAAGCCCTTCATTGATAAAGATGTAGTCTATAGTAGAGACATTTCTAAAGGTCGGAATGGTGGTCCATTCAGGTTGGGTCTTTTTTTGTATTCTATGGGTGGAGTGCAGCTTAAAATTTGCGAGAAATTCAGTCAGTGGGACTGACTTCTTGCTTGATGGAGTCTCCGAAAATAAACCCAAGCCTCTGTGATTGAAGTCGCCCGCGATTATTACGTCTTGGTACTTCCAATTTATTAAAAGATCTTCCAAAATTGAAATAAGTGATTCCATGGCCTGGGAAGATTGATACTTAATTGGGTTGAAATAGCAATTAATTAGTAGAAAGGGGCGAGATTTTCGACCCGATGACAACCCACTGATTAGGATGGCTTGAAGATCAGGAGACCCCAACTTTAATTCAGTTGTGTTAATTTTGCACGCATGACTTACGTAGATAGAGAGGCCCCCTGACGGGCGTCCAAAGATTGTCCTTTTGGTCGCTGGTTTAAAATGTTCGTAAAAGCCACCGATGGCGGTCGTTGTCCTTGCCCAGGTTTCCTGAATACACAGTATGTCCCTGTTATAGAGATGTTTTACTATATTCATGCTATGTCTTTTAGAGTCGCGTGGGTTCACGCGACTCATGTATTCTCTTTGCCTGCATTCTGGATCGTTGTCATCCACTTGTGAAGATTCCTTACTAACGTCATTCCGGACGTTGGATTCTTCACGGTTGGATGGCTCCGGTCGTGGGTGCTTTGAACAAGAATAAACAACGCTTCCAACTTCACTTACCTCGTGTGTTATTTAACATCTTGGCGACGAGCGGGATTTCTTCCGGCACCCACCACCTTCTTCAAGCTATCTTCAAGAATTTCTACCGTGTTCCTCCGAGCAGCTGATCTCTTCTTCCTTCCACGTCAAATCATCTTCAAATCAAGAGACTCTGCTCCACATCGTCCCTCACGACTTCGCACTGCTCAAAGGTCGTATATACATTTGGTTTTTTTCCCTTTACTTTTCTGCATACGTCGGTTCGAACTCTTCCGGCTCCTCGCGCTGTGTCTGTTTCAATACTCCGCCTGCACGCACGTCTTACGTCAGGCCACGAAACAACTCCAACTCGTCACAGAAATCACGCACAGCTGTAACCATGGCCACAGCGTCAAGCGTCCATATTTGACCACAAGAAATGCTTTCCTGCCTACCGCGATAGACACGCTGGCACAAATGAAGCTGTCTTCTTCCTACAGCGATAGGCACGCTTACACTACAGCGATAGGCACGCTTACATAAACAAAGTGTTTTTTTTGTCTGAAGGAAATGCTTCCAGCCTATGATAGGCACCTTTTTACAAATTAAGCTTTTTCTGTCTATTGTGTTGTGGCTCACTTGCTCTCAGTTTTCAGTCCTGCAGCTCAAATTTTTCAGCGATAGGCACGCTTTCATCTTTGCCTATTTCTGCAACATGGTCACCCTCAGTGCAGTTCAGTGCATATTGTATTCAGCGATCTGCACGCTCTTTACTTATTGAATCTTTATTGCGATTATTTTTTGCAATTGGTCAGTTTTATTTATTTATTTATTTATTTATTTTTCTTTTTCTGTTTCTATCATGGCTTCATCCCAACAATTCCAAACACCAGCTCCATTTTTACAGACTCCCGGCAAACCATCTTTGGCATGGCGCCATTGGCTAAAGGGTTTCGAAAACTATTTGGTTGCCATTGATGCGGTTAAATATCCTCCTGCTCGCAAGGTTGCCATTTTATATGGTTGTCTAGGAGTCGCAGCTCAACAGGTATTTGAGAATCTTCCACCTATTCCTTCTCCTTCAGATTCAGGTGATGGTTGGGACACATACCAAGAAGCCCTGAGTCGTTTGAAAAAACAATATGATGATGAACCCAGTATTGTTTTGGAGCGGCATAACTTCTTTAAGCGTAAGCAGAGTGTTGATGAAAGTGTGGAAGATTATATTGCTCAACTCAGAATTCTCGCTTCCACTTGTGATTTTGGTCAAAGTACAGATACTTCAATTAGAGACCAATTCATTTTTTCTTGTTCGTCTAAAAAAAAATACAAGAACGTTTATTAAGTTGCAAAAACCCCACTCTTGCTGAAATAGTGGTTATTGCTAAAGGTATTGAACGTGCAACAATATCTTCAAGGATTTTACAAGAGAGTCAAGCCGCTCAAGTCAGCGTACACACGGTTGATGGAGAGGCTCCATCTGCTTCATGCTCTGTGAATCTCGTCAGTAAGCCTTTTAGACAATCATCCAGGAAAATCACTATTTGTTATAGGTGTGGGTCAAGAAATCATCTGGGAAATTCTCCTAGTTGTCCTGCATCTGGGAAAAAATGTTCCTTGTGCAAAAAAATTGGTCATTTTCCATCTGTTTGTAGAGGCGGAAAAAGGTTCACCAGAGTGAATAACCTTGAACTTGATGAGAATCTGGAGTGGTGTTCCAATAGACTCAACGATGTTTCACTGTCTATTGAATGTGATTCTATTGATTGTTCTAAAATCAAGGGTCCATTGTGTGAATTAATTGTTGGTGCTATTCCTTTACAGGTCAAAGCTGACTCTGGTTCACCTATCACTATTTTGTCAGATATTACTTTTCATTCAAATTGGGGTAGTAGCGTGTCTCTTTTTGTATCGGACGTCAATCCCAAAGCTTACGGCGAAAAAGATATTGACATGTTGGGATACTTCCATTCTAAGATTGAATGCCTTGGAAGAAAAACTTTTACTAAGGTGTATGTCGCCCTCAAAGGCAGAAATATCTTGGGTTGGTTGGATCAAGCAAAAATGGGTCTAATGCTCAAACCCGGGTCAGATCAACCCATCACCTTGGGTGATATCCCGGATGATTATTACTCTAATCTTGAAGCTGAAAACATTCAGGTTTCTGAATTATCTGTCTCTACTCATAAAGTTGATCATATACTTGATCGTTTTCCAAACGTTTTTCAAAATAAAATTGGTACAGTTTTGGGTTTCAAGCATGAAATCCGTCTTAAACCCAATGCCCAACCAGTCGTTCATAAAGTCCGTTCACTCCCTTTGAGTGCGAGGGATGATTTAAAAAAAATGTTGAAAAATTTGTGTGATGAAGGGGTTATTACACCTTGTGATTCATCTGAATGGGTTTCTCCCATAGTTTTAGTCCGCAAAAAGTCTGGCGAGATCAGATTATGTGCTGACTTGCGCTCATTAAACAACAATATCATCATCGACTGTCATCCCTTACCCAAGATCCATGATCTACTCGCTAATCTGGGTGGGTCTAAGTTCTTTTCTCTTTTGGATCTTAAGTCAGCTTACCATCAAATTCCCTTGTCTCCAAAGTCTCAAGAATTAACAACTTTTGTCACACCATTTGGGGCCTACAAATATTTGAGGCTTCCCTTTGGCTTAGCTTCTGCTGCTAGCATTTTTCAGAAATTAATGGATAACCTTTTTTGTGACATTCCTGGGGTACAAGCTTATCAGGATGACATTTTGATTTTTGCCAACAATATTGCGGAACATGACATGATTCTCTCTAGAGTGTTAGAAGTTTTAGAGAAAACTGGGATGACAGTTAGGCATGATAAATGCAAATTTGCTGTTCAAGAATTGGACTATTTGGGTCATACACTTTCCCCTAATGGTATTAAGCCCAAGTTTTCCTTGATAAAAGCTATTAGGGATGCCGCCCCTCCCAAAGATAGGGATGCACTTCGTTCATTCCTTGGTCTGGCAGAGTACTATGCCAGATTCGTTCATGGCTATGCCCAAATTGTTGAACCTTTAAGGAATCTTTTGAGAAAGGGCGTGAAATTTGTTTGGTCACATGACCTACAAATAGTTTTTGAGCATGTCAAGAAACTCATTGAGGACTCACCAGCTCTTCATCCTTTTTCTGACGGTTCAAAATGTTTTATTACTGTAGATGCTAGTCTTACTGGCTTGGGGGCTGTCTTAGGACAATGGGTAGATGGTCTTGAACACACTGTTGCCTTTGCCTCTAGAACTCTTTCGCCAGCTGAGACTAGATACAGTACTATCGAAAGAGAGGCTTTAGCCTGTGTTTGGGCCATACAGAAATTTAAACCATATATTTGGGGTCGTGAGTTTGAAATTTACACGGATCACAAACCGCTCATGCACATGCTTTCAAGCAGCACCTCGAACAGAGCCTCTGCTAGGCTTGTTCGACTTCTTTCAAAACTTCATGAATTTCACTTTGTTATAAAACACATTTCTGGGGGAAAAAATTTCAGAGCGGATTGTCTTTCAAGAATGTCTTTGAAGGAAAATTCAGTAGTTGATGACGATGTTGAATGTGTTGTCGCTGCAATTGATGCTATTGCGGAATGTCCACCCATATCTGAGTCTGAGTGGAATTCAGCTTATAATGATGATGTCACACTTTCCAAGGTTAAGAGTTTTATTGTAAACAAATGGCCTGAGCGCAGAAATCTATCTCCAGATTTAAGAGCTTTTGCGAATGTTTCCGAAGAACTTTCTTTAGTCAACAACATGATTATGCGTCATGATTTGTTTGTTCCACCTGAATCTTTGCGAAATTCAATCATTCGTTCGGCCCATCAAGGACATCTTGGTATCGTCAAGACATGTCAACGCATCAAACAATTTTATTGGTGGCCTTCCATGGATGCACATGTCAAGAGAATGATTGACAATTGCACTCAATGTCTTCTTTCTGACAAACATTGGAAGACTCTTTCCACTCCGTTGCATCCTGTTCCTCTTCCGGTAGGCCCATGGGACAAAGTTGGTTTAGACTTTTCTGGACCTTATGATATTTTACCTAATGAAAACAAGTTTCTCATTGTCTTGATTGACTACTATACTAAATGGTTATACTATTCTTTTTGCAATGCAGCGTCAACTGATAATGCTATGAAATTTTTGCAAACAGTGTTTGATGTTGAAGGTTTTCCTAAAACCATCGTCACTGATAATGGTACACACTTTGTGTCACAAAAGATGTGTTCTTTTCTCAAGATTCATGACATTGCTCACTTTAAGGTTGCTTTATACTCGCCTTCTTCGAATGGTTTGGTGGAGAGGTGCAATCGGATAATTAAGGAGGGCATTCAGACTGCAATATCTTCTAGATTAGATCCTTTGTCTTTTGTACATGATAAGGTCTGGGCATATAACACCACACCACATTCCACCACTGGCATTGCGCCTTTTACGTTGCTTAGGAAAAGGAGAGTGCATACTCATCTCAATCCCACTTGGCTTCACAAAGATGATAGTGTTTCACTTAAGCCTGCTTTCATCCAAGAGCATGTTAAAGTAAAGCAAAATGCTATGAAAGCACGTTTTGATTCTGGCAAACACTCTGTAGATCAACCCTTGGAAAGGGGGGATTGGGTACTCATCAAAAATCCCAAAAGGATTCCAAAGGGGCAATCTAAGTTCTCTTCGCCTACATTAGTCATTCATGTTAGTAGAGGTTCCGCTCTCCTTGACAACAAAGGATGGTGGAACAAGAGAGCTCTGGTTAAGGTATCTCCCCTTCAAGCTGATGTTATTAGACAACATACCTGTTCAGAGTCAGATTCTGAACATTGTGACTGGTTTGATTTGACCTATGAGAAACCTATTTCTGTTGGTATTTCAGTATCATCTGGTACACAAATTGCTCAACCTGTTGTTACTGACAGTGATTCATTGTGTATACCTTCTTCAAGTTGTGTTTTGGAACCATCTGGGAGTCAACTGATTCAATCTGCTATCTCTGAACATTTGCCATTGTCTCCTGAGATTCAGCCCAGTGCTATGGGGGCTGGTGAATTTTCGGTGGCAACGGCAAAAAGATCATCACGTTTCAGAAGAATTTCGTGTAGATTGACAGACTATGTTTTGGAATAGTGTTATGCATTTTTATTCATTTATTTATTTTTATTGTTCCTCAAAGAGGGGAAGGTGTTATAGAGATGTTTTACTATATTCATGCTATGTCTTTTAGAGTCGCGTGGGTTCACGCGACTCATGTATTCTCTTTGCCTGCATTCTGGATCGTTGTCATCCACTTGTGAAGATTCCTTACTAACGTCATTCCGGACGTTGGATTCTTCACGGTTGGATGGCTCCGGTCGTGGGTGCTTTGAACAAGAATAAACAACGCTTCCAACTTCACTTACCTCGTGTGTTATTTAACAGTCCCCCTGTGCGAGGTATTCAGGTGTGGTTATGTCCCTAAAGATGTTGCTCATCCCCGCAATATTCCATGAGATAATGGATAACTCGCGGACTAGGCCCCTGAGTGGATTTGAGCAGGCGTTGTTTACATGGCTGTTTATTAGGTTAGGGACACTGTCTCCATGTGGCCTCCAGGTGATCCGATGTCTGGAAATGCCGCTGCACGCTCCGTTGCCCGTCATTTTGCTGGATTTTGATTTTTAGCGGGGTTTTTGCCCGCTCTGATTTCGCCCCTATTTCTGGGCTGGTGTGCCTTATGCCTTTAAGAATGGATGACGGTTCTGGGGTTTCCTGTTGCGGCATAAGGACGTGTGGATATTTCAGTGTACTTGGTACAACAACATCAACGCCCCATTCAGCGAACAATGTTGCTTCCTTAAGGACAGCCTGTTGGACTTGCTGACTCACAAGTCCGATTATGGTGGAATCGTCATGAGTGTCTGTCTCCAGTCTCTTGAATATCACCCACTCAATATTTTCTGAGGTGATTTGGGCCAGGGAGGCAATATGGCCAAACAGGCGGACAATGTTGGACCTGTTCAAGATGTCAAATGAGCCTTTTGCTGTGTACCTTGGGGTTAACTGCAGCTCAAAGGTGGATTGTTTGTTTTTTTGTGTGATGGACCACAAACTCACCCCTTCTCCCTGGAGCTTTAGCCTCTGGTAACTGAAATTTAAAGGGTTTTTGTGAGTGGGTTCTGGCTGCTGCCCATTGGGCCCCATGCTTGATTGGCCTTCCACACTCGGACATCCTTGCCACTCCCCCTGATCTGATGCTAAATTTAGGTGATTTTTGAGTGCGACTCCTGGTTGCTGACTCCCCTGCCCCTCAGTTTGTAGACCTACCACTCTAGACTGTACTGGCTGTGCGCCCTGTTGTAGTTTGGGATTTGTTACAGACTCATGTTTCGGAACCCAACCAGAAGGGCTGGGGGCACTTAATGGAGCGGCGACGGCCACCTGTGAAGGCCTTTGTTGGAGAGGCTCATTGGTTTGACCCTCCATGAGAGGGATTTGTTGACTTTGGGCCTCACCGCGAACAAGAGGTGCGTCACGTGACTTGCCCATTTTAGACACCTGCTTGGGTATGAAAATGGGGAAGAGTGGTTTAGGGATACGTTTAGTTTCAGTGTCGCCCAGGGTTGATACCACCGAGGGTGTGTTTCTGCTTCTAGCTTTGGACTTCTTAAGTTGTTTTTTGAGTCTTTTTTTGGCTCTCCTTGATAACGGGGCTTTGGCACTTGCTAATGCTCCTTCGACCCTCTCCACCTGAGAGGTAGTAACAGACAGGTCATCACTAACGGTCTCGAGATCCGAGACCTCGGGGTCACCATTCCCTTTATTAGCCAAAGTAAAGTTAATGCGGGGCCCTACTAGGGGAACCTTTGAGGCGCTATTGCCCATTGTGCTAAGGGTTGCTGTTTCGGCATGCTCTGTCGTCTGTGGTGGTGGCTTTTGTGCGGCTTGTTCCACACAATAATGCTTTGTGAAAGCTGTGTTTTATCCATGTTGCAGCTTTGCAAATATCAATGAGGGGGATATTTCCTAAAAAGGCATGGTTGCTCCTTGTGGCAAGATATCAAGGCAAAACGGAGTGGTTGAAGTAGCAGGTTTATTGAAGAACAACTCCACCCAGCACACGGAGCATCCCCTTAGAGATTCGAACGGCAACTGAGAAGTAACGCCCGAGTCTCCAACAACAGCCGCCCCATGCGTAAGCCATACATTTCGAACATAAACAAGAGTACAAACAAAGCATCAATCCGATGCGCGAGTACAGTATAATGTGAATGATACATCGCGCGATGTATGACTCACATAGAATACAATTACATAAGTACATTTACCACTACACTCCTTTTTTCCTTGTTGAATGAGCTCTTGGCACAGTTGTTTGTGTCCTTTTAACTTTTGCATAACAGATTTGGATGCATTTAACAATCCATCTTGCTATACCTGCAATGGATATGGAGTTTCCTTTAGCTGGATTTGAAAAAGAAACAATGAGTTCTTTGTTTTTCTGTAGGGTTTAGTATATTCTACCTAGTACATAAGTGCACTTTTGACATGTAGTGTATGTAATGCACACTTTGCAACAGTTTCTAGTTTTGGAAGTAAACCGGTAACTGCAAAGTTTGATTTTAATGAAAGGGAGCTATGACCTTGGGTAAAAAGTTTGGGTTAGTGCGTAGATGTACTTTGAGAACACTTGGAAGTAATGTTCTTCAAATGTGAGCACATGCATTTCACTGACTTCATAAGGATGTTATTGCTTCGAGGAAAGCTACTTTCCATGTCAAGAACTGTGGTTGGCAATTAGGTAGTGGCTCAAGTAGTAGGTCTTCTCTATAGAGCCCCACCAGGAGCAGCTCCCTTGCTGCTCAGCCCATACTCCCAACTGACACTCCACAACCAGGCATCCCCAACATTCTATTACCTCACCACACATACCAACATTCCACTGTACTTCCACACTGGCTGAGGAGCAAGACAGATAAGCAGGAAAGGACTTTATCGAGTGTAACAGGTAACAGTTGTTGCTTTGTTGGAGAAGTTGGGCTGTGTTGTACAGTAATGCGCAAAACTTTCCATTTCGCTGCACAGTAAGCCATTGTGGTAGGTCTTGCCTCTGAGAATATTCATAAATTCGTCAGATAGATTGAGGTATCCATATCTATTACCTCAGGTGCTAGATTGCAAGACTGAGCTGTTGAGGACCAGAAAGTCTCACCCTGCCTTTGCAGAGAAGATTTAGATAATTGGGTAGCTTCTTGTGAGATAGTGGGGAGAGCTCCAGTAGTGCTGTGTACAATGTTGATGAGCCCAGGTGGGTGCGATCAGAATTAGGGTCATTGAAGTCTGTCAGGGTTTCCCGACCACGGAAGGAACAAGTGGAAAAGCGTACGCAAATATCCTTGACCATGGAGTATTGCCCATGGATTGTGGGTGTGGATGTCTGGATGAAAAGCTTTGGCATTTTGTGTTTTCCATGGTTGTGAACAGGTCTATTGTGGGGGTTCCCCATCGGTGGAAGTATAGTAACGTACTGTGCATTTTCCACTCGTGAACCTGTTTGTGTGTCAGCTTCAGTGGTCTTCAATTGAGTTGTTCTCACCCGATATGTATTGTGCTAGTAGGTAAATGTTGGTGGTGCCCTTGATGGAGGTGACTCTCCCTCTATTTTGGTAGCCTCCTTGATAGTAGCCACACCTTTGTTAGAACTACTGCTGTTGGCGCTGACAGGCAATATTTTCTGTGGTAGAAGCTTTTGCTGCTCCTCTACCCGGGTACCTCCGAAAGGGCTGTTTTTTCATTGTGGTCTGTAAGGCACCCATTGACTTGGCAGTGTTGGTGTTCTTTTTTATTTTTCAAGCAGAGTGTCTACAGCTGTTCTGAAGAAGTGTTTCCCATCGAAATGGACATTTAGAATATGCTGCTGTACTTCGGGTTAGATGTCAGGTGGACTAAAATGAAAGGGCATGGGGCCCTGTGGTACAATTTTTGGTGGAGGCGGAGGAAAATGGGACTACTCTGTCTTTCTTTTTGCCGTCTCCTTGCGTTTCTCCTGCATAAAATGCTGCAGTCCCTTAAATACCACCATTTAGCCTTGAGTGGTTTTGGTAGTTTGAGTTTTTTTTTGTTCTTCTTTGGCACCGGTGGTGTCTCTTTAGAAATCATATGTGGCTTAGAAACCTCAGCAGGGGATTTTCTTCTGTTTATAAGAGTGTCCGTGCTATTTTACAGCCCTCGGGTCTGTAGTCTGTTTCGCTTCCATTCATGGCCGAGAGTATGTTTGGTTCTGATGCCTGTTTGAGGGTTTGCATGGCGCTCTGATTTTTTATTTTTTTTAATGCAGATTTATATAGCGCGATCTCGCCCCGAAGGTATTGGAGCGCTTTACATGAGCACCGGTTACGTTACACAATGACACATTCAGGCACGTGGCGATTAAGTGATTTGCCCGAATCACAGGATGTGGACGCGACCCCGAGGCTCGAACCTTGGTTTCCAGCACCAAAGTCAGCAGTCTAGCTGACGGACCGCATCCTCTTCCCAATGCCAATGTGTCCGGAAGCTCAGAGTGAAGCCTTGGTGTTAAAGGATCGGACAGTGCAGATTTGCATTTAGGTGCCGGCAGCGTGTCAGAACAGATCACTTGTTGTGGTCTCCTCGCTGAAGGTCAAATACTTTTTAAATAACTTTAATTAGAAATCCTGCATGTATGTGTTCTAAAAATGGTTAACTGGTTAATTCTTTTCTTTCAATGACAATAGCAGTTTTAGTGGTAGACACTGCATTTTAAATCTCGCTGTCCTCTCACCTACCTCCTCATACTCCATTCCCCTTCATGAGCTGTGAGACGTCCCTGTGCCGCCACGGCTTGTGCCACTTGAGCAGAGGGACAGGGTCTCTTGGTATTTCCGGTGTGCCTACCTGAAGTGAGGGTCAGCGTTTCAGCTGCTGCAGCCTCCGCTTTTCTTACCGTCCTACCTATTTGAGGCAGGAAAGGGCGCGTCTGCACCCATCTGCACCTGACCACCACCAGCCGCCAGGATCCCTACCTGATTTTATTTCTCCCTCAGTTAAGCATCAGCTCTCCCTAGCACAGGCAATGGCAACACTCAGCTACTCAAGCCAGGAGCTTAAATCCTTACACAAACCCCATAGCGCCATTGCACCGGATGGCCTCCTGGCCACTCCAGTACCTTTACTTATTCTCAAAGTAGACACTGGAACCAAGCACAAAGATCCCGTTCTCCACCTCGAACCCCAGTTTAAGAAAAAAACAGACAAGGATACCAATGAGACACCTAAGTAACTAACTGGACTCTACGTTAATGGCTGCTCAATCCCCAAACATGCACTAGAAATATGGAGCCTGCTGGATACGGAAAAGCCAGACATGTGTTTCATTACTGAAACTTGGCTTCATGAGCACACCCTCCCTGATGTGGCAACAGAGTTCCTTCCAGACTACAATCTAACAAGACTAGATAGAAATGTCAGGAGAGAAAGCAGTATAGCAATAGCCTCCAGAGTCGGACGGAGATAGCCATTCTAGAGACCATCACCTCGGAAAAGTCTGAACTTAGTATTTTTAGAATTGAAAGTCAATCCAAGGAAACCTGGAGAGGTGCTCTAGTGTACAGACATCCCAGCCCGAAAACAAACTTAATAAACCAGCTGATTGAGACAATTGCCGCACATGTACTAGCAGCTGACAACTTTCTGCTCATTGGGGATTTTAATTATCATGCAGAACTTTCCTTAGACACTGACACGAGTCAACTGATCACTAATTTGAATACACTGGGACTAGTTCAAATGGCGATGGGACCCACCCACTCAGCAAGTCACACCTTGATCTTTTATTTACCAACTCAGCCAGTGTCAGAGTGGAGTCCCCTCTCCCTCTGGTCTGACCATACCCTACTGAAATTTTCCCTACCAATAGTCACCACTAAAAATGACACAAGCAGTGAACCCATATGGAGAAGGCCTTGGTGGAAAGTCCCTCCTGCCTCCTTTTTTGGCCCATGTTAGCTCTTCATCTCTACCATGTACCGAGAATATCAATCATGCAGCAACAGACTGAGGGAGTAATCCTACTCGCCCTGAACACCCTGGCCCCTCTGTCAAGAGCCAAGCTTAAGCCTAGGGTATCACCCTGGTTCACTGAATCATTGAAAGATGAAAAACATTCCAGTAGGAAGGCTGAACCCAAATGGAGAAAAACCAAAAGCATTGAAGACCGACAAATATATAAATTCATCCACCGGGGTAACCTAGACAACATTAAACTAGCCAAAAAACCGATTTTATTAATAGGATCAACGAAGCTGCTAATTCCAATAAAGAGCTCTACAAAATTTTAAAGGAATTTACCAATCCACCCCTGTCAGCCCAGTAACCAGTCTTCACAAGAATGGGTGGACGCGTCCATTTTTTTTTTAAGGAAAAGATCAATATTATCCATAGTCCTTTCCTGTATCATACCACCAAAAATCCTGTCAACGATTCGGACATCAATTTCAACCCCACCATTCCTCTCTAGGAAGAGTTCACCGCATTCACTTCAGATGAAGTTTCAACTGCCTTGTCGAAGATCAAGTCGGGTTCCCCAGTAGATGCAATCTCCCAGTTTCTTTTCAACTATTGCCCCTTCGCTTGTCAGGAACCTCACTGATTTACTTAACATGTCCCTATTTCAAACAGTCCCAGTTAGATGTAAAGCAGTAAGGGTTAAGCCCATTTTGAAAAAGCCTTCAACCAACCCTAAGGAACCCAGTAATTATCGCCCAATTTCTTTGCTTCCTTATTTTGGAAAGGTACTCTAGTCCTTGGTCAACAAGCACCTCACTACCCATCTAGAGAGCCATGGATTGTTGGATCCCTCGCAATCAGGGTTTAGGGCTGCCCACAGCACTGAAACCTCGCTGGTGAGGTTGTCGATAACATAAGACTTGTCCAGGACAATGGACAGTCAGCTATGCTTGCCCTGTTTGCCGCTTCTGACACCAACTCCCATAGTATTTTAGAACAGCTCTGAGAGATGGGAGTCAGGCGTTCAGCACTGGACTGGCTTAGAAACTAACTGATCGAACCTCTACCGTACAACTGGGCACCCTGGTCTCCTGCAGTCGGCTGGTAAAAATGGAAGTCTCCCAAAGTTCCATCTTAAGTCCCATGCTTTTCCATCTTTACATGACACCTTAAGCCAGAGTGATCAGGTCCTACGGGTTTGATGTGGTGTCACATGCGGACGACACTAAGCTACTGATCACCCTTAACCCGACCCCACTAACACAAGGCTCAGTTTAAAAAACGGAATGACCCACATTGACAATTGGATGCACACCAACCATCTCCAACTTAATGGTAGTACAACAGAGGTCATCCTTTTTGGTAAGGCACAAGAATTTTGGTCAAACTACTGGTGGCCTCGTAGAATCCGTACCGTCAGGAATGGCAGCAGATCTTTCTCCTTCCTGGCACCTGCTTTTTGGAATAAACTTCCATCACAGGTCCGCTCTATCATAGACCATAAGCTATTCTGCAAGGAATTAAAACATGGCTATTTGATCATCTATAACAGCCGCCCCGTTTAACTGACCTTTTGCCCCAGAGAAGTTTTATGCTAGCGCCATGAGACCCTAGGGTGATCTGGGAACTCAATAAATTTCTTTGATTTGACTTGGCCTGGATGCCCGAATGGGATTGAGAATATTCTTGCACCTTCTTGGCTGCGGGGCATGCTCATGGTGTCGGCCTGAACCTGCAGGCTGTAGCGCACCATAGCAAGGTGGTGGTGAGTTTTTTCTTTGCATGGAGGTTAACAGTACTCATGATAAGTAGCATCGCCTTGGTCTTTGGCGACGTGAGCTGTACCGCAGCAGGTTAGTCCACTGATGATATTTTGGACGCGGTGTAGTGTGGGCTAGCTATGACCATCCTGCTCCTGTTGGAGCGCTTGCGTCGCTGTCGTAGCTGAATTATGGCTCCGTTGCTTGCTCCAAGGTGTGTTCAAGGCGCCGATCCTGTTGTGTCCTAAGAGTTTTCTGTCTCTTGAACAATGCGCAGGCAGTGCACTGTCCTTTGTGCTCTGGACACGGGTACAAGGTGCACACGTGTGTGTGTTAGAGTGGGCGTACCAGGCTCTGCACTGCGGGCACAGTTGATGAGTTTTTGGTCTCCATCACCCAAAGACTATCATTCTCGATGGGCGTTTGTTACTTGGATGCCGGGAAGCCTGTCCCAGGTGTAGTCTAACTTCCGCTCCTAGTTTTCTTTTCCGTATTGAATACTGAAGAGCTCCGACAGTCCGTGTGAGCCCGATGGTGGAAAAAACTAAAAGTGTTCGACATGTTCAATTGCTCAAAGGGGTGTGGGGAGGTGGGGGGGGTGGGGGGGAGACTCACGAGGCTGATCACAACTTCCTAGAGGAACAAGCATTTGCAATGCAATAGGTCTCGCATTTACGGAAGTTTAAACTATTGGCATTGTAAATGACATTGCCTTTTATTTAGGTTTCAAAAACAAAAGCATAAATAAAAGGCATCGTCATTTACATTGCCAATTGCTCAAACTCGCATAAATGCGAGATGTGTTACATTGTAGTTCCTGTCAGGCAGAAGAATTGGGTGTAAAGGCATCGGGTTTCCTGGGATTGAGGCTGGAGCGGAGAGGTCTGTTGTGCTTGTAAGAGCTTGCAGACTTCCCATTTGCTTGCCCCCGTAGATGCCGGTCGCCACTGGATTTGACCACAGAAAATGAAAGTAATGAGTTTGTTGACATCTGTGAGGGGTACATTGAAACTACACTCACTGTCAAGACACTTGCCTGATGCATGTCAGTGCAGCTGGGCCACTGTGCACACTTACAGATTAAGGGTAAGAAGATGCTATCACCTTCTCACCGTGACCAACTTATCCTCCATGCTACACAAACGAGCTATAACTTGTACATGGAGTGCGGAGTTCAAAGTGCGATTTGACTGTGGGAAGATTATCATTATTACCTGTGTTTACTTGAGCCTTAACAGCCAACACTCTACAATACCCACAGACTTGACCCCTTTTAAATTGAGTAACAAAGTGCTGTGCTACAGAGGGTTAAGAAAAAGCACTTTGCTGCAGAGTACCATTAAGCACTTAGTAGCGAGTGAATGATGTGAAGTGCGTTGCAAGAGTGGAACTTAATGAAATACGTTCAGGCAGTGTTGTAATATGAATCACTTTGCTGCATCAACGTAGCAAAAAACGCTTTAAAGTAATGACGTAACATGAAGTGAGCCAAAATTCTACGAGCGACTTTGAAATGCATCATATTAGTTAAGGACATTCATGTACTTTGCAGTCAGCAACACTGGGTGAGAATGTTGTTGTTTCTTTGGAGGCGGGGGCTTATCTCGCATTAGATTATTGGCTCATATTTACTAGGGCGCGAAAAATATGATGAAATGCAGCACCTCGGTAATGGCGCAAGTGAACATCTGTAGAGGTGCATTGCCTGGGGGTCCTCCTCAGGCCAGGTTGGAATCATTGGGCTCTCCACGGGTTGGCTGGAACACAGGGCAGAGACCAATGTAATGTAAATACGGTGCTCATGTACAGCGCTCCAATACCTTTGGGTCAAGTTCGCGCTAAATAAAAGATGCAAAAAAAAAAAAAAAAGGAAGGAGCAGCAGGCACCCACTGGGAGGGGAGGGGGGGGCAGACATGGCAGCCAGTGGTGAGGGCCGAGGAAAGAGAAGCAGAGGAGGAGAGAAGCAGAGGAGGAGAGAAACAGGGAGGGAGGCAGTCAGCTGAGCGGAAAAGGGGGTGTCTGACGGCGGGCCTATGTGCTCTGTGTCCAGGGCCTGGCCAGCAGATGTGCTCCTTGTGCAGTTTGTGGCGCTTCATTTTACTGCAGCTGCTGCAACCGTCCTGGATTGGAGCCAGGGGATGCAGAGCTTGGGCTGATGTGTTAAGAGTGAAGCACACACCAGTGATTTGACTTCCATTTATCTCAGCCTTTAATCCTTATGAGGCTGGCTGGATTGGTGGCAATTACTACGGGCGCTTGGGAGACATGGCGGGGGTCGGGCGCTGTCTGGGGAGAGCTGAAGTCGAGTGAGGGGGGTTGGGTTGGTGTACGGGCGGTAATTTGTTCAAGTGCTTGCCTTGTCTCTCGTTTATGACAAATTACAGAGACCTCTGGGAGAAGTAGTTCATTCGGAGTATGAGCGGGATATGGTTTCTGAGACTTGTGTGAGACTTTGCAGTTTGGGCGGCATGTGACTTGCTGAGAATTGCCAGACACACTCAGAGGCATATAGATATCTGGCACTGCAAAGCCACTGGGTGTGGCTTATAACAGTTATCTGGAGAGAACACCTGAACGTAAAAGGAAATCTTTGAGAAGAAGCAAAGTATAGAGAATGCTTGTTGGTTGTTATAATACGAACACAGCTGACAGTTTTGAATAGGTTACTTGTAAAGGAACACATTTAAAAATATCGAATGCTAGTATATATTGAGTTAAATATAAGAATAGATAAGGGAGCGGACCGATTTAGGATTCTGATTAAGGTTAGACGTAGACAAAAGCGCGCTGGGGGAGCGGTGGTCACTAATTTATGCAGCTAAGGAAGAGGCAGCGGCGGGTCTGGTTACATGGGGGGGAGGGGGGAGAGGAGGATGTGGCTGGCCAAATGAAGGAATGTTTCAGATACGGAGAACAGGGTGAGGCTGGCTATAATCCTTTAGGTGGTCCCTCACGTCAGAAGAGATCTTCCAAGAGGGAGGGGTCAGGGCTCGATACATAGTGAATGGTCAAAAACAGGTAGTATAACCAGAGTTGAGACTTCTGTAAAGTGCAGACATTGAATGTCTCTGATGCAAACTGGAGGGTTAGGAGGAAGAGTGCTTTTCCAGAGGGGAGCGGAGCGTTAACCTTCGGTTGACACAGTGGGCCTCAGTGTGAAGGAGCCATCAATCCCTCATCGCGATCACTCTAAAAGCAAAAGTGATCGCGATGACGCATGCTAGGGATGCGCGCGCAGCAGCGCGGGGAGGGGTATGGGGCTGAAGGCTGGCGCAGGAAAGGCAGATGGCTGGGCGAGAAGGGAGGGGGGGGGAATGCGGGGAGCAGCTGTGCGCGTGCACGCCATCGTGCACTGACGCTTGTAGCCAGCACAAAAATGTGGGTAGCACTTTCGAAACCCACCTACTAAATGTCTCGCCAGACCAGCGCATGCGCTGGGTCAGGCGAGACCCAAAAACAACTTGCAGAGCACAGGCCCAACATAAGATGGCAGGAGTATACATAGCTTGTGTATCTGCAGCCAACACATGCTACGCATATAATGTTTCAGCTTCAAGTATTGTAAGTGCTTTGTGGAAAAGGCACAACTTGAGTCATGTTTTTGATTTCTGCACATCTCTTGGGCAGCTAATGCTGTGTAAATGAGTAAGGAAAATTCCTTTAACAATATTTACATTCTGGAGGATCGTTTCTACAGTGAGAACATTTAATTATCTGTGGAATTTTGCTAGATCTACACTACTTGTGTGTGGTGAAGAAAGGACACTGAATAAGGGAGTCAGACATTTTCTTTGTGTCCTCCAAAATCTTTTTGACCCTCAAGGCTGAACCTTCTTTACATTGGAAGGGGTGGAAAGAATATTCTTTAAATTATATTGTAAGGGTAGATGTGGATGTTAAGTCTTCAGAGCAAAATAAAGGAATGTTTTTGCATTCCTTAGAGCCTCAGGGTTTAAAAACCTTCATAATCAAGTGAATAAAACGATTCTTCATGGTGATGATGGTAACGTTTTTTGTACTTTACTTCCATGGTTTGCATTGGTATTATAAGCTATAATTTTTTTCAAACAAAGTAACAAGTGTGAATCCACTGATGAGTAGGTTAGCGAATTGAAGAAATTGGCTGTGGATTGTGTTGCTGGTAAGTTGCAGGAGAATTTACTAGTGATCATGTGGTCAAGCATGCATGTAAACCTGCCATCCAAGGACCGTTGAGGATTAATAGGGATGTGTTAAAGGATGTGCTAGCTATTGTTCGCAGAGCAGAAACATCCAGTAGGTATGCAAGTGCTTTGAAGTCTGAAAAAACAACAAAAAAAAAAACAAAGGTGTGTCCAATATCGGTAGTAGCAAGTAGAACTGGAAGGAAGAAGTGCAAAAAGTTTAAAAGGTATTTAAGGAACCGCCGAGGTGTTACAGGTAACACCTTATCTGGTAGAGACGAACTAGCCGCAGATTCCTTACCTTTGAATTTCCCAGGCGTCAGACTGGATCTGGAAGATTTTTCTTTGAGCAATACCCTTGCGCGCTGGTAGGTGGCGTCGGTCGTCTCTGCGCGCCATCGTCGTCTCTGCCGGTGTGACATGTGTGTCACCTACATAGGCGCCAACGTCAGTTACTTTCCATAACTTTCCACGCCAGAAGCACAGAGCACTTAAGTGCACTGACACTGATGTGTTAACAACTAGAGCCACGAAAGGGCTCAGCCATTACCCTAGAAACCGGTCTGCAATGATGGGAGGATGGGTGGGTCAGTAAACACTCTGCAACTAGATCATGTCTCTACCAGATAAGGCTTTGCCGCAGGTAAGTAACTTGTACATGTGATAGACATCTAGCCATAGATTCGTTACCTTTGAATAGATACCAAAGCAATGCTATCCCCGGAGGAGGGACTGTGGACAAATTTAGACCAGGAAGTCCTGAACGACAGAGGGTCCAAAAAGGTCACTCCGAACTGGACTGTCAAAGCAGAAGTGCTTTGTAAACATGTGCAATGTTGCTCTCTGACAAATGTCAAGGACTGAACTCATTGCAACGCCGTGGTAGCAGCCTTAGGTTTAATGGAATGAGCCCTTAAGCTTTCAGGAGGCTGCTTTCTGCCAAGAGGGTGGCAAATTTAGATTGCCGAGGACGACCCATCATGAGAAATTCCTCTTCGGCATCTCACGACCCTCTTTGGTCCAACTTACCCTACGAAGAGTTGGTCGTCCACCTGGAACTCTTAAGTGCAGTCAAGGTAGATGACAATGCTCTTTTTGAGTCCAGACAATGGAGGCACCCCTCTTCTTAGAGGGGTGTGGAGGAGCACAGAAAGCAGGCATGGTGACAGATTGCCCCACATGGAATGGTGTTACAACTTTCAGTAAGAAAGGGACCCTAGAGCGAAGCACCAACTAATCAGGGAAGATGGTCAGGTAAGGAGGCTTGGATGACAGCCTGCAATACACTCACCCTCCTGGCAGAAGTTATTGCCACTAAAAAGGCTGTTTGGGTGGTAAGCAGCCAGAGGGAGCAGTTGTGCAGAGGTTTGAATAGAGCACATGGGGAAAGTGAGAACCAAATTAAGGTCCCACTGAGGCATGATGAAAGGGGCAGGTGGGAATATACGTAGAAGCCCCTTAAGACATTTTTGTACAATAGGGGATTTAAATAAAGAGGCTTTGTCTGGCAGCCTCAAGAAGGCAGACTGGGCCAAAAGGTACCCTTTGAGAGTGCCCAGAGCAGAGCCCTGTTAGGCTAGGGTCAAAATAAAGCGAAGGACTTGAGAGAGGGAAGCAGAAAGGATCAATAGATCTTTTGGTACAATATTTTGCATATCTGTGCCACAGGCAGGCGTTCATGGTCTTAGTAGAGGGATGCTGAGATGCCAAAATAACATTACAGACTTCGGGAAGAAGGTTGAATACTATCAACTGCTGCCGCTCAATCTCCACGCAAGAAGGTTTAGAGTTGACAGGTTAGGATGGAAGACCCACCTCCCTCTCTCCCCGCTGCTGCGACAGAAGATCCTCCCAAAGTGTCAGCCTGATCAGAGGACTGATGCTCATTTGGAGAAGCTTGTGATACCAGAATCTCCATGCCTAGTCCGGAGCCACAAGAATTACTTGGGCCTGGTCGCTCTTGATATTCTTGAGCAGTCTGGACATAAGTGGTATTGGCAGAAATGCATACGGGAGGCCTGAGCTCCACTCGAGACAAAAAGTGTGCAAAACTGCTCACATTGCACGTTCTCGGAGGCTAACGGATCTAACGAAGGCTCTTGCCAATTCTAAGAGACATTGTGCCACCCCCAGATGGATACTCCATTTGTGATCCACTAGGCATTGACTGCCGAGTTCGTCCACCCTGGCAGTCAGAGAACCTGCCAGGAGTTGAACCACCAGGGAGACACCCTGCTGTTCCAGTCATACCCAGAGACGTAGGGCCTCTTAACAAAGGATCCACGACCCCACCACACCCTGTTTGTTGCAGTACCCCATGGTGATGGTTTTGTCAGCGAGTCTGGATCCCGCCTGAGACCTGTTCGCCACCTCTCCCATATGGCCACCCCATGCCAGGAGTGATGCATCTTTCACTACTGTGTGGTCTAGTTGGGGAAGGGATAGGGGTCTCCCTCTGACCCAATAGCAGTTGGTCAGCCACCACTGCAGATCCTGTGCAGTTCCCTCAGATCTGACCATGTCTGAGAGAGTGCCCTGATGCTGCGCCAACTGGCACTTAAGTACCACTACAGAGCCTGCATATGCCATCTGGCATGTGTCACTAGCAGGATGAAGGAGGCCATGATGCCCAGCAGCCTCAGTCATTCTCACCAAAATCCAAGGTAGAGGCTGAAACAACAGTATCATAGCCTGAATATCCTGGACTCTCGGTTAGGGAGGATAGGCCCGAAACTTCACCGTGCCCAGAACAGCTCCGAGGAAAGGGAGCATCAGAGTCAGGTGTGACTTCGGTACATTGATGTGAACACCTGCAAATGCAGGAGGTTCGCCATAGTCTGGGGGTGGGAGACAACAGCTGGGATGTGCCCACCTTCAACAGCCAGTCTTCGAGATAGGGGAAGACTGGAATCCCTGATCTGCGCAGATAGGCTGCAACCACCATGGAGCTCTGGGAACTGAAAGTGCTCGTGGCCTACCGTAAACTGCAGGTAGCGCAAATGGGCAGGCAGGACAGGAATGTGAAAAGAGGAGGGCTGCAAGTCCAATGCTACAAGTCCAATGCTACAAATCCAGTCTCCTGGGTCCAAGGCAGACAAGATCTGAGCTAGAGGGAGCATCTTGAACTTTTCCTTTTTGAGGAATAGTTGAGGGAATGCAGATCTAGGAAAGGGCTCAAGCCCTTTTCCTTCTTTGGGACCAGAAAGTACCGGGAACAGCAACCACAGCTCACTTCTGGCACCGGAACACACTGTGGCTCCCTGGGCCAAGAGAATGATGACTTCCTCCTGAAGCAAGGTCAGGTGATCCTCAGTCAGCCAGTCGTAGGTTGGAGGCACGGCGGGAGGGGCAGTCTCAAAGAGGAGGTAGTAGACCCTTTGGACTATCTGTAGAACCCAACTGTCCGATGTGATGTTTTTCCACTGGTGGAGGTCATGGCTGATCCTGCCACCAACTGGTCGCCCATGAACTTGAAGGGCCAGACTAGGAGGGTTTGGAGGCTGATGTTACCGGGGGTGAGGGTTGTGAGGTTCCGTATGACACGGGACCGCAGTTTTGAGTGGTAACGAATATGGATGAGTTTGGTATCTACGAACCGCAAATGACGAGTATAATGGGTGTACGCAGTTTCGCTATGCAGCCACGTATGGTTCGTCTCATTTTTGGGTTCGTTCATCTGGACCCTCGGGTTCCATTTTAGATACAGCATCCATTTTGTTTCTTGCCCTCAGGTAGCCAGCGAACGGGCTTCTTGTCCGCTCCGTGACCCTGGGACTCTCAAGCTTACACGAAGGACACGTGTTTCTTTGAGGTGACTTTTACGATGAGGGAAACGACACGACTAAGGCAGATGGCCCCGCTCGAGGCTCATCTTGCCGCGCCGGTCTATTGTTTCAGCCATGCATACATTAGACATGAGGTCTTTGACCCCTCTATCAAGTTTCCTTTATTGCCCCCAACACTCTTTTCTAACCTGTTGTGCATCCTTGTCCTTTCCTTGCATCTGTTTTTCGTCCTTCCTCTTAATGTGTTTATGGTTAGGATGGAATGTGTTTATTGCGGAGGAAATATGTTTTTACAGTTGGGAACCGGCAAGACTGTCGTAATTATGTTCCGGCCTCCTGAGACATGAACGCGACCCTTTTGAAGTTTATTGTGGGAACTGAGTTGTAACCTTTGTTCGCCATACTGCGCTATGGCAAAAACCTGTATAAAAGGACCGACCCACTTCTACGAATTTGAAGCAGTCTCCGAGAACCTACACGTTGTGTACTTCTTGTGACCTCTGTATCCCTGCAGTAAATAAACGCTGATCTCTGACGTCGCTGGAAGTGTTCCGTGTCTCTGTGTTTAGTACGCCAGAACAGGTAACCCACGAAGGTTTCAGGTGTTGTTCCCTGGCACCGCTGGGTCTTAAGAATAACCCAGTCCTTCAGTTGGCGCCCAACGTCGGGCGACATCAACGGTACCGGTCCAAAGCCCGACGATCGTGAGGAACTTCGTGTGAAATCTCCGAGGGAAGGTGCACCCCGCTTCATCGATCCAGTTGTCGAAATAAGTGGCCCGACGTCTTTTCCCGCGAAGATCCCCGCCTCCTGACGGCTGCGACGGACCGATGCCCTGACTGTCGACCTGTTTTGGCGCCTGGCGTAGTCCTTTGTACGGCGAGACGACCGACGGGCCTTCCTGGTGACGCCATTGTTCTCTCAGTTAAGTATTTGTGGGTCGCTCCCAGTGTTGCTTTGTTGTTTGCATGGTTCCATAGCATTCGTGGTTCTTAGTAGTTGGGTTTTATTTGACGATTGCAATTGCCAAAACCGAGGGTCTTGCATTTTTGTGAGGACATCGTAATTCGATAAACCCTTGAAGTTTGTAAACTCGGTTAGTGTGCACGATGCCTGGCCGTAGTACTTTGTTTGGGTTTCTCAAATGTTGCAGCATGGATTCCCGGCTGGAGGATTCATGTCCGATACCTCCGGTTGGAACTCCGATTTACGAGCTCTATAGTCGTCATGGCGTGGGTCCTATCGTATATAATGAATATTGGGTCCGCTACACTAAAAAGGATGGCGTCCTCAGTTGGCCATCTCATGGTAGTTTCGAGACTGCCGTTTTAGATAATTTGGAAGCTAAATTGTTTAAAAAGAAAGCTAGGCCGGCCATGTTTGATTCCTTTCGGTTGTGGCGGAAAGAGGCCAAGCAGAAAGAAATCAAACAGAGTAAGAAAAATAAAAGAGAAGGTGTTATTGCAGTGATGCGAAATGCAGAACAATATCAATTAGACAAAGATGAGAAAGAGCAGGAAGTTAGTGCTCGGCTACACCATATGGCAGTGGATAAGTGTTATCCGGTGCTACCTTGTAATATCGATAAGACAGGAGAAGAAGCGATGGAGGATCCGCTCGTCTTATCTGATGAAATCGCCACCTCCCTATGCTCCCGATGTTATGGGTCCCGTGCGTCCACCTCTTCCTCAACCCGCTGTTTTTGCGGCTGCTGGTCAGCCCGCCGTTCCTCTCGTACTCCCGAATCCCCTTGGGCCCCAGATCGTACATCCTCTTGTTCCGGCTTCTCTCCCTACTGCACCTTTCCAAGTCCCTCCTCAGCCTGTTGTTCCCGCTGCTCCTGCTGCTGCGTCTACTTCTACTGTTTCCACCCCTATTGTTGCTGCGCCCGCATCTTCTTCCTCTTCTCCTTCTGTTCGTAGTCGTCTTTTGACTGCTGTTGCTTCTCTTTATTCTCCGCTTTTTGGGCCGATACTTGGCTCGACTCTTTCAGATGTCGCTCAAAGGCGCAGTCAGCTTCCTGATGGTAGGGAACGTGAATCGTTGGTGAAAACGGCACGTAGATGGATTCGTAACCCTGTTAAATACACCTCACGTGTAGTGTTTGAAACGTTCTCCCAGTTTAATGTGCCTACGCAACGATTTGTGTTTGAAGAACTGTGTCACTCGTTGAAGGAGGAGTGGGACGATGATGTGACAGATAATGTACCGTCAGAGGTTTCTGAGCTGCAGCATCGGTTTGCCTCGGGTGTAATCGTAGGCGACAAAGTTCGAGAGGCTTTAGAGCGCTTGTTATCCTTTCGATGTACAGTACAACCTCGTGCGTTGTTTAAGGACGAGACTGCAGAATGGATGGCACAACCTGGTCAATATCCTATGCGAGAAGTTCCTCCGGTGTGGATGCCAGGTGATCCTGCTGCTAACCCTCCTGTTCCAGGCCGTTTCCAGAGAGTGTGGATACACCTCCCTTGGAAACGATCGGAAGTTTTACAAGTGAAGCAATCTTTGCCCGATCCCCGTAAGAATCCTGCAGGTTATTATAAGGAGCTGTCTCAATTGGTGGATGCTACTGTTATGAACCTAGCCGATATTGATATGTTGTTTGGCAATGTGGTGCCTCAGCCGATTTGGGCAAAAATTTGTCACGAGAATCACGCAGCCGAGTTAGGCGGTGACTGGGCTGCCCTTACGGCGGCAGATGCCCAGCAGGTCGGTGGGGCTAAACCTGAACAGCTTATAGTGGCTTTGCCTCAGAGGATAATTACCCTCATGAAAACGCTTATGCCAGCGATGCGCGTCAATTGGGACAAATTATCAGCATGCAAGCAAA
The DNA here is from genome assembly GCF_964204655.1 of Triturus cristatus. NCBI lineage: Eukaryota > Metazoa > Chordata > Amphibia > Caudata > Salamandridae > Triturus > Triturus cristatus. The sequence goes on along the minus strand of NC_140585.1, from coordinate 70,872,550 downwards.
AGAGGGATGAAAGCGTTTCTGATTTCTTTACGAGATTCGAGGAAGCGTTTGTTGATCATAGTGGTCAGGACATGGGATCTGAGGGTGGTCAGCGGCTGTTTGTTGATAAGTTTGTATCGAACTTGCTGCCCGACCTTAGCAACAAGTTGAAGAATTCTGAGAGTTCGTGGGCTGTTTCTACCACTGCCCAAATATTGGCTATGGCCCAATATTATGAAAACAGAGAAAAAGAGGAAAGTGAGCGTGCAGATAAGAAAACGAAGGATCTTAAAACTAAGGTCTTATTGCAGCAAGCCTATCCTCCGCGTTCGCATTTCAGTGATACACAACAGCAAAATAGATCACAATCACAGTTCTCCAGATCGCAGACGCGAAATGCTTCCCCCGCACCTCGTTTTGTGCTGGGATATAATCAATGCGCATATTGTCGTGGGGAGGGCCATCTGAAGTTTGATTGTCCGGTTCTCCGTGATAGGAACAATGGTGTGTCGGCTCGAGGAGGACGTAGTGGCCCTCAACAGGCTTCCCGTGGTAGAGGTCGTGGAGTTACCCAGAATCAGGCCGAACGCTTTGCAACGTCTTCGGACTCGCAAAATTGTTTCGATAGGCGCGAACCATCGTCCGGTCGGTCTGCACAGTATCATGTGGATGACTGTTATGTTGAGTGTGATGTTGATACGGATGGTATCTACTAGGACAGCCATAGACAAAGGAAGGGAGAAGTATCAGTTCCGGTTGATCAGAGAGGGCCTTATGTTGCAGTAGCCACTTTGGGCGTCGTTGAGCCTTTTCTGTTGGACACTGGTGCAGCAAAAAGTTCCATCATGCATTCGAAACTCCCTGGCGCGCCTTTGTCTGGCTTAACGAATGTTTCCGTTGGATTTTCTGGCGCCCCCGTTAGCAATCCAGTTTCTAGCCCTTTGCCCCTTACAATTGGGTCTCATGAGCTAGAAGCTCCTTTGATTTTGACTACTGGTTGTGGTGAGAATCTTTTGGGTCTGGATTTGTTGAAAAGGTTACATGCGACTTTGTACTGTTCTCCTACGGGTGTGGAGCTTACGTTGGGTAAGAGCGTGATTTCCCCTATGTATTTATCGATCGACAAGCTCCCACCAGAATTGAGATCTCTTCCGGACTCCTTGTGGGCGACAGGTCCCAATGACGTGGGCCTGTTGGATATACCACCTTATGTTGTCCAACTGAAAGTTGGTGCGCGTTTGCCACGCATACCCCAGTATCGTATTTCCCTTGATGGTGAAAGGGCACTATTAGCGATCATTTACGACTTGATCGGTAAAGATGTTATTGAGGAGACACGGGGTAATGTGTGCAATAGTCCCGTGTTGCCTATTCTGAAACGAACGGTTCCCTCCAAGCCTCCTGTGTACCGTCTAGTTATCGACTTACGGGAGGTGAATAAAGTCGTTGTTCCGCAGTTTCCTGTGGTGCCAGACATTACAGCTTTACTGACTCTGATTCCAGCCACTGCGTCATGGTTCTCGGTCATCGATCTGAAGAATGCGTTCTTTAGCATTCCGATTGCTGAGGAAAGCAGAGACTTGTTCGGTTTCTCATTAGGTGGTCGCAGCTTCAGATTCAAGCGCGCACCACAGGGCTACTGTGAGAGTCCATCAATCTACAGCCAAGCTCTTAAGAGCCAACTTGATGCGTTTGTGTTACCGGCTGGTGCAGCCTTGATTCAGTACGTTGACGATCTGTTGATCGCTGCTGACACCGAACAACTTTGTGGGACTGCTACAATGTCACTGTTACAGCATCTTTGTGACTTACATCATAAAGTGTCACCTTCCAAACTGCAATATTGTTGTCAAGAAGTAACCTATCTAGGTCACTTATTGTCAAAGGCGGGAAGAAGGTTGACCCCTGAAAGAATTGCAGCAATTGCTCGAATGTCTGTGCCAACAACTCAGAGAGATGTGCGTGCCTTTCTAGGTATCACGTCATACTGCAGACAGTGGATCCCGAACTTTTCACTGTTAGCGAAGCCATTGGTAGCTCTCACGTGCAAGGACGTTTCGACTCCTTTGCCTTGGACGGAGGAATGTCAGAAAAGTTTTTCTGAATTACGTGATTCATTGTGTTCGGCTCCTGTGTTAGGTACTCCTGATTACAGTAAGCCTTTCACATTATACGTCCATGAGAGGGACGGTTGTGCGTTGAGTGTTTTAACGCAACAATTTGGTGATAAACAGCGTCCGTGTGCATATTTTTCCTCGACCTTAGACCCGGTAGCTAGAGCGTTGCCGAGTTGCTTGAGGGCGACAGCGGCGGCGTCTATTCGACAGTCCGCAGGCCTGGTCATGGATAATATGCTCATAGTAATGGTTCCGCATGCAGTTGATACGCTCTTGAATCGGACAAAGACTCAACATCTGACGAGTGCAAGGTTGTCTGGGTACGAGCTGACCCTTTTGGCAAGTCATATACAGATTAAACGTTGTAATGTACTGAATCCGGCGACATTGTTGCCGATTAATATGGAATCAGATGATGTGCTGCCACATGATTGTTATTTACGGACTGAGGAAGAAACAAAAGGTCGTGTGGACCTGAAAAACACTCCCTTGGCAGATCCCGATGGTACTTTGTATGTGGATGGTTCTTGCTTCAAATTGCCGAATGGCGATGTGACGACTGCGTATGCTGTAGTGACGTTGAGCACGGTTGTGGAAACTGCGAGATTGAATCAGAATTCCGCACAAGCGGCAGAGTTAATTGCATTGACAAGAGCGTGTGTTTTGTCGAAGGGAAAGCGAGTGAATGTGTTTACTGACAGTCAGTACGCGTTTGGTGTTGCGCATAATTTTGGAAGGTTGTGGAGAGAAAAAAGATTTATGACATCGCATGGTACGAAGATCCAACACGGGCAGCTTGTGAATGATCTTTTGGATGCACTTACATTGCCTAAACAAGTGGCGATCGTTAAATGTAGTGCACATCGGAAAGTGACGGATGGTGTTGGTCGTGGTAATGCGTTTGCGGATGAGATTGCTAAGGAAACGGCTAAGAATCTTGCGACTCGAATGTATGCCACGAGTTCAGTGAGGTGGCCGACGGAGACTGGTATGTGTGAGAATACTGTTGAGAGTGTGAAAGCAATTCAGAACGAAGCTACTGAAGCTGAAAAGACCAAGTGGGAAGAAAGTACAGGAAAATTGGATATGCATGGATGTTGGGTTGACCTGACGGAATGTCAGAGGTGGATGTTACCAGATGCGTATGTATTAGCTGTTGTGACGATGGCTCATGGGTTGTCACATATTAGTGCGAAAGGAATATGTAAGTTCTTGTCCCCTGTATGGAGGCATGAGGGTATTGCTAAGTGTGCCGAAAGAGTGGTTAAGAATTGTATGGTGTGTTTGATGCACAATCCCGGAAAAGGTACCCCCACTCCGCCTGGTCATTTCGCTCCTCCTGCTTGTCCCTTTGAGGTTATCCAGTTGGATTTTATCCATATGGAAAGATGCAATAACCTGAAGTATGTTTTGGTTGTGGTTTGCGCGTTCTCCAGATGGATTGAGGCCTATCCTCTTAAGGATAATACTGCCCTGTCCACAGCAAAAATCCTGCTGAAGGAGTACTTTCCTAGGTACGGAATGCCACGGATTGTGTGGTCGGATAATGGAAGCGAGTTTGTGGGAAGTGTGATGCAGAGTGTGTGTAAGGGCCTTGGAATTCGGCAGAAATTCCACAGTGCTAATCATCCTCAGGCAGCGGGTTTGGTTGAAGGGTACAATGGTACCCTAAAGCTGAAACTCGCTAAGATTCAAGCTACGACTGGTCTGTCATGGCCTGATGCCTTGCCTCTGGCTCTCCTATCGACCAGAGCAACCGTACACTCTCGAGTAGGGCTTAGCCCATATGAGATTGTGTTCGGTCGCCCTGCGAATATTTGGGGAGTCCCGAGGCCTAGGGCTTTTGATAGTCTTGAGTATCCAATGTTGATTGATTATCTGCATGATTTGACCACTAAACTACGGTTAATCCATCAACAGGTCTTTGAAGCTCTACCGGCGCAGACAGAGGGTTCTGGACACCAGCTCCGGCCAGGGGACTGGGTGGTTACCCGAAATTTTGGTCGGAAACGTAACTTGGAGCCAAGATTCGTTGGACCCTTTCAAGTTTTGTTGACGACGAGGACAGCGGTTCGACTGGAGGGCCGGAAAAACTGGGTCCATGCCAGCCACACAAAGAAGGTACCGATCCCTTTACCAACTGACGGTTGGGTGAGGACTGGGATTTTGGCCACAGAAACGGAGACTCCTTTGCACTTTGTGCCGTTTAGTGACGCTCAACTTGTGGATGAGGATTCGTCACTGCCAAACCCATATGTGGAGTCATCAGTAGCAGAAAACCCAAGGTCTGACTCGTTGTCCACTTCATCGAATCCTGTTGCGCCAGCTGAACAATTGTTTGTAGAGCAAACTCGACCTGGAAGAAATCGATACTTTCTTCGTTCAAGGACTAATAAAAATTAATAGTACGGTGGTTTTTGACGTTACGAATATTATGGACAATTACATCCTTTCTTTTTGAGTTTTTATGTGCCTTTCCACTGCTAAGAGATTTGTAATAAATTTGAAAGTTTCGAGGAAACCTCTCCATCCGGGTTACCGTAGGGCCGTGCGGGTACTTCTTTCTGTTTAGCAGGTTTCTGACGCTAGGTTGGTTACTTTTGTCGATCTCTGGGAACTCCTGGGGATTGATAATCGCTATTCAGAACGAAGTGCGTCAAGTACGTCACGGACGGTTTGTAGAGGATGGCATTCTCTAAGCTGTTGGAAGAAGAAAGGGTGTCGGCACAGAGATTAGAGTTATGGAGGGTTGTACGAACAAAATGTTTTTTGTTTCAGGTGTTTCTACTGTTTCTGACTTTATCTATGCTATTGGTGGGTGGAGTGTATTTTGGAGTATCGTTGTTCTTGCCTTCTGTTTCGCCTACCTTTTCTCCTAACCTAAGTTCCCTCACCACTGTCTCCCCACATTCCTTTCATCCTTTGCCTCAGCATGAGCAGGTTAGACGTGCGGAATTCATGAATAATTCCTTTGTTCAACTTCTACATCAGCATCAGTTGGTGGTGAATACTACCAATTGTTGGGTATGTGGTTTAATGCCACACACTATGGATAGGGGTATTCCGTATTTGGTCCTTCCTTACAGCTCCCAGGGTTCAGCTCGAGCATTCCAAACTATGTTCCGTAGTGCACTAGATTCCTACCCTAGTCGAGAGCCACGGTCTGTCAATTTTGGTCCTGGGCCGTACCACAAGCCTTTGGCGATAGCCATAGCAGATCTGGATAGAGATGTTTTTGATGCATCACTCATTCCAGATGAAGAAGTGCAGGCCTATAAGGATCTGAGTGAGACTGAGTATAGTACGTCAGTGGGTGATAGACAGCTTAAGAGCTCGTCCCCGATATGGATTGTACCGCACCTTGGTAATTTCTGCTTGAAAGGTTTGGGTCGAAATCCGAGAGCACAACTTGGGAACAGTGCTTGCACTGATACGTATGTTCTACCCATGCTCTCCTCCCCTGTTTTTCTGACTGCTAAGGGCACCTATTTTGTATGTTATGAACGCGCATATACATGGTTACCCCGCGACTTTTCGGGTACCTGTTATATTGCGAATCTTTTACCTCCGACTTTCACAGTTGCTTCAGACTACCACAGAACTAGAGTCGTGAGAGGCGTTATTAGCAAAGAGGACACTGCTGGTCAAGAAGCAGGAGACTTCTTTAAAGGTTTCTTGCCGTTTTGGGGACCTATGGTTAATAGCAGGAACCTAAGACAGTTGACCCGTGTAGTTGAGTCGACTGCTAATATTACTGCAAATGCCCTTGGTAATCTAACAGCTGAACTACAGGCGGATAGACTCATGACGTTGCAGAACCGTATGGTTCTAGACGTTGTTCTTGCAGATAGAGGGGGTGTGTGTAAAATTATCCATTCGAGTTGTTGCATTTTTATTCCTGACAATGCTCCAACTGTATAAGGCGGCCATCTGTTACCAAGGAGACATTGATGAATAGGATGATGTTCCAGCAGCAGCTGAACGATCTGATGAATATTGACATAGATTCAGATCTTGACTAGTGCTTGCCTACATGAGGGCAAAAGGAGGGTCTGAGGTTCCGTATGACACGGGACCGCAGTTTTGAGTGGTAACGAATATGGATGAGTTTGGTATCTACGAACCGCAAATGACGAGTATAATGGGTGTACGCAGTTTCGCTATGCAGCCACGTATGGTTCGTCTCATTTTTGGGTTCGTTCATCTGGACCCTCGGGTTCCATTTTAGATACAGCATCCATTTTGTTTCTTGCCCTCAGGTAGCCAGCGAACGGGCTTCTTGTCCGCTCCGTGACCCTGGGACTCTCAAGCTTACACGAAGGACACGTGTTTCTTTGAGGTGACTTTTACGATGAGGGAAACGACACGACTAAGGCAGATGGCCCCGCTCGAGGCTCATCTTGCCGCGCCGGTCTATTGTTTCAGCCATGCATACATTAGACATGAGGTCTTTGACCCCTCTATCAAGTTTCCTTTATTGCCCCCAACACTCTTTTCTAACCTGTTGTGCATCCTTGTCCTTTCCTTGCATCTGTTTTTCGTCCTTCCTCTTAATGTGTTTATGGTTAGGATGGAATGTGTTTATTGCGGAGGAAATATGTTTTTACAGTTGGGAACTGGCAAGACTGTCGTAATTATGTTCCGGCCTCCTGAGACATGAACGCGACCCTTTTGAAGTTTATTGTGGGAACTGAGTTGTAACCTTTGTTCGCCATACTGCGCTATGGCAAAAACCTGTATAAAAGGACCGACCCACTTCTACGAATTTGAAGCAGTCTCCGAGAACCTACACGTTGTGTACTTCTTGTGACCTCTGTATCCCTGCAGTAAATAAACGCTGATCTCTGACGTCGCTGGAAGTGTTCCGTGTCTCTGTGTTTAGTACGCCAGAACAGGTAACCCACGAAGGTTTCAGGTGTTGTTCCCTGGCACCGCTGGGTCTTAAGAATAACCCAGTCCTTCAGTTGGGGACTGACCAGACATCTGGTTGCCTGACCCACGGGGTCGGAATGAGCCGCAGCCACGTAGAGGTTGCTGAACTTGCGTTGTGGCTTTCCCAGCTGAAAAGCCCTTTGGTAGCCCCGAAAGGGGCGATAAGTAGATAGGGAACGCGTGGCCACTGGGAGGCCCAAGGACGTAGTCGGTGGGTCCTTATAACGCTCCAGGGCCATGTCTGCTTTGTCTCCAAAGACGGGTGACATCAAAGGACATGTCCATGAGGGAAGCCTGGAAATCTCCAGAAAAGCCATAAGTTCACAGCCAGGCATGCGAATAGTCACAGTCGATGACATCGCCCTGCCTAGCGAGTTGGTCGTACCCAGCACCCAGCAAATGGTGAATTTTGCTGCATCTTTCCTGTCTGATACTGCTTGGAAGAGGACAGCCAGGTCTCCTCTGGGACCTGTGCAGCACTAGTGCTACCGGAAACCACAGAGTGGGAGTAGCGACCCAATAGACATGCAGTGTTCACGGACTGCCTGCAATGCGAAGCTGGCGGAAGAAAACATTTTCTTACCCCAACTATCCAGCCTCCTGGATTCCCTGTCCGGAGATGCAGAAGGGAACAAGCCTTGCGAGGTATAGGCTTGGACAACCAAGCTCTAAGGCGTAAGGTGGTTGGCGAGGAAATTTGGGTCTACCGGTGCAGGGAGATGGCAGCGGGCGATTGTCCCATTCACTGGAGCCTGTGCTGGGCTTGGAATAGGTTCCTAGACGGACATCAGTCAAGGCCTCGTTGAATGGCAGGAGGGGTTCCAAGGAGGAGACACCTGGCTGCAGGACCTCTGTCAAGGTGTTAGTCTTGACCTCCACCGAAGGAACAGACTGTCCAGGACATCAGCTACCCTTCTCACCACCACAGCATAGGACGCTCCCTCCTCCACAGCCACTTAATGAAAAAAGTACCTGTTTTATAATACTTTAACTGATTTTATTGGTATTATGCACTGTTAAATGTTATATTGTTATGGTTTTTATTAACTAAACAATAAAATGTATTCTTATTCTTCCTCCACAGCCACGTTATGGGGAGAAAGCAGGCTAGAATCTGGAGAGGTATCCAGTCCACTGGCCTTACCCATTTCCTCATACCAGTCCATCTCATGCTTAGACTTGTCTGGTAAAGGGTCCAGCAACCCATGCCCAATCTGCCTCCATTCCGAGCCCTTCAAAAAAAGACTGAGGGACCACCCTAGGACCCAAGAGTGCTGTCGGCGCTGGAATGTATCTGTAGGCACCAATTTGTGTCTGTGATAAAAATGGTTCTGGCATCGCCAGGAAGTGCTGGTGGTGTCGGGAGTCTCTGCAATGTGGTAGGTTGCAGTGGCGCGACCAGAGTCGATCCAGATCCACTACCGGATCCAAAGGGGGGGGGACACCGGCGTGGAGGCCAGAGCTGCCAGTGCGAAACCCCATGGAGCCCCCCTTGAGCCTCCAGGGCCCAGGGAGCACCGAGAGTCAGGACGCAAAAATATGAGGCACATGGTGTCATTGAATTCGAGCTAGGGTCGCTCTGGCTCCCGGGATTGCAGGGAAGCACAGAGCCGACCTAGGGGCAGGTTCTGCAGAATGAGGCCTAGATAGCATAGACTCCTCCGTCACATTGGCCAATGGACGGGGAGAAGTTGAAGCACGCTTCAACTTCTTGTTTTTCTTATGCCTCTTACATGACCTACATGACAACTTCGACTGGGAGCACGAGGACTTAAGACTCCCCGGAGCAGTGCCCGGACCTCCCGCTTGACAGGTAGTGAGAGCGAGACCTTCGAGGCAAACGACAGTGCAGCGTGACAGGCCGTAAGCAGCTTTAGGGACCGCCCCCTGACAGCTTTCATAGTCACGGCCTGAGAAGGCAGAGCATGACTTCAAGTCATGGTCACACTACAGGCACCAAAGACAAATCAAGTATGACTGTCCTTGACATGGAGCGGTGGCAGGCGCTGCATGGTTTGAATCCAGAAGTCTTCTGACATGTTGGAAAACACCTACACACCAAACAATGGTCGACTAAAAGTTGAAAAAAAGCGTCAAAAAGTGACAAAGGGTAGCTCTCTGCATAGATCTGCTCTGGCTGGCGCGGAAAAATATTAACTGACGTCAGTGCGCCAAGGTGGCACCTACATAGGTGACAGACATCTCAACAGTGGTGCAGACGCCAAGGATCTCAAGTGGAGCCGACCTACGTTACCCACCAGCACACAAGGGAATTGCTTTAAGAAAAATCTTCCGGATCGAGCCTGACACCTGGGAAATTCAAAGTTAAGGAATCTGCGGCTAGATGTCTATCAGATGTGGTAATTTTGACCATTTTTCATTTGCTAAGTCATGCCCCAAATAGATTCCTAATTTTGCAGCTATAACGTATAACATCACACAATTGTTTAAGAACGAATAAATGGACAGCAGAATGGGACCTGGATTTTCGTAGTTTGAAGCAGCGTATAACATATGTGGCTTCTCTTAAGCATTTTGAATAGAACGCACATTGTATGCCCACAACAGATGAAAGTTTTAAAGAGTTAGGTGCGGTTTTGACTTGAGTGGAGAAGGATGGTCGTGAATGAGTAATTGCGTATGCTTTGAAATCTGTCTCCTATGGAGTAAAGGTATTTTGTTAATGAAAAGCAATCTTGCCTGCGTCCTGGGTTGTTGACTATTTTAGAGCATTTGCTTGGGAAAATCCCCTCTGATCCCCCCACCCCTCCCAAAGAAGTAATAAGCCACGAGTTAAAATTCTCACGACAGAAGGCACTATTGATGCATCAGCAGGAATAGACAGATTTTCACTGAGATTACGAGATTGTAATTATAAAATTGTGTACGTGCCAGGTAATGAAAATGTTACTGCTGACAGTTTCACGAATGCAAAAGCAATTGGAAATGTGCAAGGATGAAATTTGAAATTATTCAAATTGTGTATGACCTCGTGAATAAAAAAAGATGTCTGGGAACAAAGATATAAAAAGGATTGTGTGTTATTGCAGATATTGGAGTATCTCTGGAAGGAGTGGCCGCACAAATGTGTTGGATGTGAAGTTAAAACCATTTTGGGAAATAAGAAAAAAAATTGACCAGAGTGAGAACATTTGGAGAGGCAAGAGGGTCATTCCCACAGACAGTTTGCACAAGGCGATTATGGAGTTAGGTTATGAAGGTCATTTTGGAATTGTTCCAACGAAGCAGACTGTAAAAGTCTCCTTTTGGTGGCTGGGCAAGGAGACAAACTGAGCGATATATACATGAATGCGCCTTTTGGAAAAAAAAATGCAGCTAAGTCTTGGATAACTTAAAAGCCACTTTTGGATATATTTCCCATACCAAAATTGCCTTGGGAGATGTAGCCATTGATATAATGGGTGCAAATTGGGAGTAACGCCCAATTTGGTCATTGTGCTATTAGATATCTGTTCTAGATAGCCTGTTATCAAGGTTGTGGATAAAGTGGATACGGATGTCATTTTGGATCTAGTATTTTTCTTGGAGGAATTCCTACCAATTATATAAGCGGTTACAGGATGCAATTTATGTCTAACAAGGGGAAAGAGTACTTTGACAGACCGAGTTAAACACAGGCCAGATCCTTGTATACTCAACAGTAATGGTATGGTGGAGCGTTTAAACAGTGATCAAGAATACCATTCAATTGGCTGTTTAGAGTAAGGGTGATTGGGAGGTACAATTGGCAAAAAAAAAATGTATGGGCATATAGGGCAACAATTTGTGAAGCTACAGGATTTTCTCCATTTGTGTTGATGTGGGGTAGAAACTAGAGATATAAATATAATCCAGGATGGCTATTCGGAACTAGTGTTTTACATCGGTCAGAATATGTGGTTTGTGAAAATTTAATATACGCATTTGAAGGAAAGCCTTTGTAAGATATCAAGCAGGGGACTAATTATTGTGACTGCAGTGCGTACGAGTTAAGACACACGCTAAAGTCCATTTGATGATGTATGGAAGTCATTGATGAATGCAGTGCGTTTGGTAGATACAAGAGTTTGGAATCTAAAAAGGGGAGCGCTATGTTCAGCACATAGTGGAGCAAAATCTCATTCTGATTTAACCCAGGAGCACATGGATTGCTCTCAACAAAGCCGTGCACGCGGTGCTACGGGTGACGGGCACTGTACCCTCCACCCTTCGGGGCTGAGGCTCGCCCCCTCACCACCCGCAGACCCCCATTTACACCCCTGCTGCAGCCGCGGCTCCTGCTCCTTCCTGCGCCTCCGGTGACCGCGCTCCTGGTGAAAATAAGTAATGAGGGACAGAAGCGCCATTGGGGGGGCTGCTATCACTGCCCCCCACATCCCCACCGCCACTGAAACCCTCCATGTGAGGGGCCCTGTGAAGGAGTGAGAAGGGAGCGCTTGGGGGGGGGGGGTCCCTGGAGACCCCCCACCCCTCCCCCCCCCCCAGGGCACTGAAGCCCTCCGTGTGAGGGGCTGGTGAATGAGTGAGAAATGAGCGCGGGGGGGCTGTCCCTGGTGCCCCCCCCTCCGTGTGAGGGGTCGGTGAATGAGTGAGAAAGGAGCGCGGGGGGGCGGCCCTGGTGCCTCCCCCTCCGTGTGAGGGGTCGGTGGATGAGTGAGAAGGGAGCGCTGGAGAGGGGGCTGTCCCTGGTGCCCCTCCCCTCCGTGTGAGGGGCTGGTGAATGAGTGAGAAGGGAGCGCTGGTGTGGTGGTGGGGGGGGGGGGGGCTGTCCCTGGTGCCTTCCCCCCCGGGCACTGAAGCCCTCCGTGTGAGGGGCCGTGAGGGGAGAGGATCAGTGCACCCGCGGGGGCTCGACCCGGGTCCCCTCAAACCTGCCCCCCCCCCTCTGCACCAGTCCCGGCGCCCCCTCCCGTGAGTGTGGTTACCCCCCCCCCCACCAACTCTGCCCCCAGCACTTCTAGCTGCCCCATCCCCGCGCACTTCCTTCAGTTACTTCACGCGCCCCCGCTGGGGTCTGTGCCCCCCTCTTACTTCATGCTCCGCGAGCGGCGACTCTCCAGAGCCTCCACGAGCCGCCACGCTCTCCCTCCCGCGCCCGCGGCTCCGCCCCCAGGGGCTCCGGCCTCAGCGATGAACCCTGCCCGGGTCACCCGGAGCCGGCATGCGTCAGGCCGTGGGGGAGGGGCTCCGCGGCCCCGCCCCACAGCAGCGCAGGGGGAAGGGTATCCTCCCAGGGGACCACCTGCCGGGCAAGGGGCGTCACTGAGGGTCTCCAGGGCACCACCTGCGAAGGAAGGCACAGAGGGTCTCCAGGGGGCCACGGGTCTCCAGAGGAGCCCCTGCCGGGCACGGGGCATCACTGAGGGTCTCCAGGGCACCACCTGCGAAGGAAGGCACAGAGGGTCTCCAGGGGGCCACAGGTCTCTAGAGGAGCCCCTGCCGGGCATGGGGAGCCACAGGTCTCCAGAGGAGCCCCTGCCGGGCATGGGGCGTCACTGAAGGTCTCCAGGGCACCACCTGCAAAGGAAGGTACGGAGGGTCTCCAGGGGGCCACAGGTCACCAGAGGAGCCCCTGCCGGGGAGCCACTGAGGGTCTCCAGGGGGCCACAGGTCTCCAGATGAGCCCCTGCCGGGCACGGGGCGTCACTGAGGGTCTCCAGGGCACCACCTGCGAAGGAAGGCACAGAGGGTCTCCAGGGAGCCAGAGGAGCCCCTGCCGAGCATGGGGGGCCACAGGTCTCCAGAGGAGCCCCTGCCGGGCATGGGGGGCCACTCTGGCTCTCCAGGGGGCCACAGGTCTCCAGAGGAGCCCCTGCCGGGCACGGGGCGTCACTGAAGGTCTCCAGGGCACCACCTGCGAAGGAAGGTACGGAGGGTCTCCAGGGGGCCACAGGTCACCAGAGGAGCCCCTGCCGGGCACGGGGAGCCACTGAGGGTCTCCAGGGCGCCACAGGTCTCCAGAGGAGCCCCTGCCGGGCACGGGGCGTCACTGAGGGTCTCCAGGGCACCACCTGCGAAGGAGGGCACTGAGGGTCTCCAGGGTGCCATGGGGCGCGGGGGGGGGCGGCTTCGAGGAGTCACTGAGTATCTCCAGGGGACCCACCTGGGAGGGAGGACAGCGAAGGTCTCCAGGGTGCCACAGGTCTCCAGGGGACCACCTGCCGGGGAACCACTGAGGGTCTCCAGAGGAACACCGGAACGGACTGCAAAGAAACGGGCCAGAGGGGAGATGGGAAGACTTAGAGGTGAGAAATTGAGACGCGGTAGACAAAAGAGTGGAACGGGAAGAAGAGAAAACCAAGGAGGAATGAGGATGAAAAGGGACGTTTAGTGGTTCCTAGGTTTATCCTGCGTGGGCACAGTCCATAAACGCTGGTGTCCCAGGGCAATACTAATGTACTCCAGGTACTCCCGTTAGGCCCTCTACCCTCTTAGGGTACTGAGGACGAATAGTCGAAACCTAATCCTGGAGGAGGGTGGGTTTGGGCTTTTAGAAAGTCATTCAGAGTGACAAGTTAAATGCAACTCGCCACTCCATTAATTTACCTTATAAAGCTCTTTAACATTTCAGTAACTAAGTTAAAACCACGAGGTACGCCCAAACTAAAAGGTGCTGCTAATAACTGGCGCCAAGAGGTATTCCAAACAGTAGATCTCCTTGTTAGGTTTCTTTTAACACAGGCACTATGACCAATGCTATCTGATGGAGCTTGGTTCGGGCTACCCCCGGGAACTTCAAAAGGCTTGAACCGAGCTTTTACAGAGGTAAACTCACAAGAGGGTCTTAAAATACGGGTGATCACTGGTTAGTCCTCTCCACCAAGAAGGGAGGGATAAAAGGTCTTTCGCCAAAAACTATGAAGGCGCCAGAATTAAATGTATCCTGCCTTCACTCACCCCAAAAATAAGTTATGCCCAAAAACCCACCACGGAAGCAGCTCTGACCCCACCCTGCAAAGTCACTTGCATTCCTGAAGGGTATGTCCTAGTGGCCCTACTGCATAGGCACCAGTGTCCTGGTCCAAAAGCCTTAAGTCACTGAGACCCACTATTAGATCAGGACCCAATCAGTGGTTATGGTTTGTATAAGGTCTTGCAAACCTGTATTCATTGAGATGGGCTTAAGGCACTTTTTTTTCCTTTAGAGGCTGTACCTCAGAATCTACCCGACCTTCAAGGTGTACCAGTGGCAGATGTAATCACTCGTTTAAGGTCATCCAAGGATATCGCTCATCCAAGTTGGTCTTTTAGGGCTCCATGGCAGCTAAGACTTCAACAAGGTATAATTACCCCAACCATATGAGCCACAAAGACCATCAAAACTGTTTTAGAATCAGACTCCCCAACCACTGGAACTGGACTCCAATACAAACATCAAGTGAAGAAAGGTTGGTGGGAAGGGGGAACATCCTACAGGTACTGGAAGAGTTCAGGAAAGCGCACGCTTGCTTTTTTTTTTTTATAAAAAGAGTTGGAATTTCTCCCGGAACTACATTACGCATTAAGCGTCTTGCCTTCTAAGCATCTGGGCTGTGGAGACCTCGTGGTACCGGAGGCAAGAGCAGCCCTCGCAAAAGTCTTCCAGTGATCAGGTCATCAAGGTACGCGCAGTCCGCTAATTTACAAACCTTCCTTTTCATGTCAGATTATAGCATTAAAGCAAGTCTGTCGATTCCCCAATTTTAGGTCCACTCTGAGGGGACAATGGCAACCATGAAAAGGTTCCAATTCTGATCCAGTGTCTTTTTTTAAGCAAGGGGGTGCCGCCCTCATTGGTGCCCAGGCGACCTAGTAAAGCTCAAACAATGATAAAACTTTAATTTGTAACAAACAAAAAAATTGATAAATGGGATTTGCCGCCCCTCCCCAGTTCCACCACGATCAGCCTTCCCCAGGTCGAGTATGTGTGGGAATTCTAGCATTATACCCCTTTGATAGTTAAGGTAGGAAGCCAGAGTCAAGCAGAGACGGTCTTGTTTGAAACTTTTTGCGTGTCTGCAACCCTGACTGGAGCATCCAGTTCTTGCTGCCGTACTCAAAAGGTTTCTGATCCTAGCTATATGCACAGAGTTGTAATTGCTATATGTGTTGTGTGTTGGCCCACGCTGAAACAGCATCTGCTTCCACTCCTAAAAGAGAAGAAAACACAGGACACAGGCAGGTGGGGGATTTTCATAAAGGGCAAGACAAACCTACACTGTTAAATGGACTGGACCCTCAAGCCATCCGCCCCACAAGTTTCTGTGAGAGTGTTATGACGGCTTTACCTGCAGGCCGGGATGTCCAAAATGGACATCAACCCAAACACAAGAGAAACCACAATTTGGTGAAGCACATTGCCCAAATGGACTTCACCAATCACCAGTGCGCACACGAACCAAAGATCCTATACAACCACAACATACATCTTCAGTGGTGTCCCAGATGTGGCGAAGGCAACCTAGGTATGAGGGCCTGATGGACCTTTATTCGGGACAAGTGGGTAGTTTCTCTCAAGAGGTGAGGGTAAGAGGGCACTTGGCTCTCCGTTTGAACACAGTCACCAACACCGCTCCGCTCCACAGCCTTCCTTGAAGGGACTGACAGTCTCGCTGGCATTACAGGTCTCAATCTAAACAGAGCATCTAGAGCCGGCTTGCACGCCTGTCAAACCCACTGAAGGAAGAACAGGGTCAGTCAGAAAAAAATGTACAAGCCCTTGATGACCAGTGTCCAAACTGATGTACAGGACTTTTGTCCTGACCGAAGTGGGGCACAGGGAAAGTTGGTACGGAGAGAGATGGCGACTCGCACCAAGGAGGAGAAGCTGACCAAATTGATACACAAAAGGCAACATTATTCAATTAGACAGCAGGGCACAAGGCCCAGAGACAGATCAGGCCCATGTGATTGTGGTCAGACACCGGGCGTGTGAGTGCCCACAGATGGTATTAATCAGGCCCAGGTATACACTCAAACTGGAAGGTACTACAAAGACCTACAACATCTATTAAGGTTCTGGGTAGTCTTCCATCATTCTAAAGCTTCTGGCACTGCAACAAGGGCTTCCTCCAGCCTTGAACAGTGGCTTCAGTTCACCGGTGACTGACGCACTGTAAAGAGGCACACGGTTGTAGCATGGCCCCACTTACATTAACAGATAGTTTTTTTTTTACAAAAAACAGACTTCTCACTCAATTTAATTCATTGTTACTGGCCTCCGAAGGGTGAAAGGCAATCTTCCCAAAAGAATCAAATTAACTCACAGAGCCATCACTGTCTGCAGAGACTGGTATCCAAAAGTCATCTATATGAGAGTGCAATTTATTCCACCTAATGAAGTCGGGGTGGAAGTTATTTTCAGTCATGCACAAACGTACACTGGTATTAAAATAAATGCTTAAGGATCCGATATCACAACCAGATTCGAACCCCTAAACAATAAATAACACTGGAAAGCCCATTCCACTTTAATGCGTAAGGCATACACTTTCTAAGCAGCCACCCATGCTAAACACCCACGACACTCAAATATAGCCCAACACATACTAAGAATCCAATACTACCTATTCTTTCACCTACCCGGTGCGCCAAGGGTTCTAATGCATTCGCATCGAAAAAAGCACCCTGTTGTAGCATATCCCTGCTCATCGCCTTCTCTACCCCCCGCTCTCCAGCATGACCTAAATTCCATACCAGTCTACCACTGTTTTTTACCAAACTTAAGCTACGTTCAGCGAAGCAGGTCAGCGTGATGCGACCTCGCAGCTTCTTTCCCCACACTATTCACTCAGCCAACCTATTACCACCACAAACACCATCACTCGGGTATTGACACCTCCTTTTGTTCATAAATCTCATTCCCATATATTTCACCATCTTCTCACACACCAACACCTTAACGGCAGCATAGCACTTTATATATGTACTCCTTTCTCACCACGTCCGAGTCTCAGGCAAGTTGTTGAGAAGTAATTTGTCTCCCCAGTCACGCAGTGAGGTGAGGCCCTATACACCAGAAGTGTGGACTGTCAAGCCTTTCCCCAAAAAATCTGCTTTTTCTGAAAAACAAATCTACTCTTTAATGACCTGAAACATCCTCTCCATCTGCCTTTATGCTTCTCAGTGGTATAACACTATCTCCTGTCTCTCAAAATTGCCCCAACTAATAAAAATAAAAAGAAACTATCTCTCAAGTGAGCTGCACCCAGTTAGCTGTCCAAAAGAAGTTTTACTGGCAAAGTCTCTAGGAAAAACCACCTTAAACTCGATCACTACATACAATAACCTTAAACACTATCCTCCCTTCTAGCCATTCCAGAAAAGAATATTCATTGCAAGGCATAACGCCCCAAAAAACCTATCGCCATCTTTTGTCATGACTCCACTTGTCACACTGGCATAACCAAGACATGACAGGTTTGTCTGGGCAAGATTCGTTTTATCTGATTTTTTCTGAAAAAAAATTCCGATTCCGTATGGGTTTTTCATAAGTTGTTTATCAGTTTATGTGCACTCTATTCGTAAGAGTGGGTGAAAGAAAGCAACAGCCAACACGTGTTTCGCCCCCTTACACGGCCATCCGGCCTGGGGCTTCCTTAGGGCTGTACATACATAATTAAGTAAAGCGAATGTAGTAACAATCGATAGGAGTCGCAAAGTATGTAAGGGGAAGGTGGGGAGGACAAGTGGGTCGGGGTGTTGAGAAGAGGAAAAGGAAAGAGAAAAAAATGGAGGAGGTTAGGGTGCATAATTGACAAGAGTGTGTTAGTATGGGGATGGTCGGTATATGAGGGATGGTATTTAGGGTGGGAGGGGTACGAGTAGAAGGTCGGATAGAGAGTTGTAAGAAAAAGGAGAGTGAGCGAGAGGTGGAAGTACCACCATTTTGGAGGCGGAGTGGGGGATCGGGAGGAGGTGGGGTTAGTAGTAGGGATGCTAATATTCCATTTGAGCGTATACAAATATTTGAATCATGTGAAATAATCATTTACATTATATCATCAGGTGTAAAGTGTTGCGATAACATTATGTTAGGTGGGTAAGAAATAAGCAATACCCAAAAGGTTAGGTGGAATATGAGTCAGAAGTGATCATATTTAGGAATATAAGAGAAAAGTAAGAAAATATATTAAAGAGTAAATGTTATATAGTGAAGAATTAGATAACAGTGGATGTTGATAGTACATGAAGAGTGGAGGAGGCATGAAAAATTTCACGGATGGTTACATGATATATAATCTCGCTCGCACCGTATGACATATACCCGTTCCTAATGATGTAACCTGTGTTTCAATTATGCTTGACACATGTGATATGCATCCATGCATGAAATTGACTCGTATGTCTTCCGCTTAATTTTTACCTCCTACATCTACTGTGACCTACCTTTGATCGCGTGACTGTGTGCTAAATGTTGGTATAACGTTTTACACTATGATTATATATCATGTAACCATCCGTGAAATTTTTCATGCCTCCTCCACTCTTCATGTACTATCAACATCCACTGTTATCTAATTCTTCACTATATAACATTTACACTTTCATATATTTTCTTACTTTTCTCTTATATTTCTAAATATGATCACTTCTGACTCCTATTCCACCTAACCTTTTGGGTATTGCTTATTTCTTACCCGCCTAACAATGTTATCGCAACACTTTACACCTGATGATATAATGTAAATGATTGTTATTTCACATGATTCAAATATTTGTATACGCTCAAACGGAATATTACCATCCCTACTACTAATAACCCCACCTCCTCCCGATCCCCCACTCCACCTCCAAAATGGTGGTACTCCCACCTCTCGCTCACTCTCCTTTTTCTTACAACTCTCTATCCGACCTTCTACTCATACCCCTCCCACCCTAAATATCATCCCTCATACCGACCATCCCCATACTAACACACTTGTCAATTATGCACCCTCCCCTCCTAACCTCCTTCTCCATTTTTTCACTCTTTTTCTCTCTTTCCTTTTCCTCTTCTCTTCCCAACACCCTGACCCGCTTGTCCTCCCCACCTTCCCCTTACATACTTTGCGACTCCTATCGATTATTACTACATTCGCTTTACTTAATTATGTATGTACAGCCCTGAGGAAGCCCCAGGCCGGATGGCCGTGTAAGGGGGCGAAACACGTGTTGGCTGTTTCTTTGCTTTCTTTCACCCACTCTTACCAATAGAGTGCACATAAACTGATAAACAACTTATGAAAAACCAATACGGAATCTGAATTTTTTCCAGAAAAAAAAAAAAAATCAGATAAAACAAATCTTGCCCAGACAAACCTGTTGAATCTTGCTTAAACTAGGGGGCTAGGGGTTTCTCCCCCCCATCAAACCCAGACAAACCTGTCGAATCTTGCTTAACTAGGGGGCTATGGGTTTCTCCCCCTATCAAGGGTCAGAAAAAGAAGAATCTACGCTTAATATCCGGTGAGTAAGGGATTGGGACCTCTTTACCCCTTAATTCCAAAAACATAACCAAGACATGCCTCGCACTACCAAATTATCCTTTCCACCTGCAAATTCGTCACTGACCACAAGAAAGTGTCCCGTGCTTCCTTATGGTGGTAGACCAAACCCCAAGGCACTCCATTATCCTGGACCTCTGCTCAACCATCCCCGCAAGGCAACCTCGCATTTCAAATATTCGTTACTTTAACCCGCATCTTACAGCACCAGTTGTGACTAGCAACCCACTTGCACATTTTATTTACCCGGTGTAAACACAACGCTACAAAAAGCCTGGATTTTCGCAACTAGTTAAACAAATTGTACTATCACCATCCCATGAGCCCCCAAAGTAGCTTATGGTCGGTCTAAAGTACTAATCTTGTTCAATGTAAGCGTTATGTTGAAGTTTTCACTGCCCAGCAACATACCACCAGCTGCTGTTCAATTCATTCCTCGCAGCCACTCTTAGAAAATAACCATCTCATGCTTCAGTGACAACACAGTCCTCTCTAAACAACTGTCATTTACATACATATTCCATTATTCCACACAGCAGACGATTGTACATAGTGCATGCAATTTCATTTTTAACAACGTTAAAACAGTGTCAATATCAAACATTTGAATATATGCGGGTGTAATGAGAGCTGTAAAGTGGCCTCTCTCGCAGAAACAACAATGCTAAGTCAGCAGGTGAAATGCACGTCATAACCAAGGATGAAGAACCCTACTTCACTCCTGTGCGCTCTATATCCATAGATGATCCTTCTACAGTTTCAGCTAATGCAGGGTCTTCCCTGTACCACTATTTCTTACTATTTTTTTCACAATATTGAGTGCAAGAGAGTTCATCATGAAGAGAATTTCTTATTGTGGAAGTTCAATTAATACGTTGGGATTCTCCTTTACGAATATTCCATATAATGATAAAAAAATGTGTGGTTTAAGGTTGTTGTACATCTCACAAAGGACAGGTTCTTTTGGGGCATCACGTGTACCTAAGTGTCACACTCATAGGTGGGGCGTTGGTGCTCCAACTCACGTATTTTCGATCAATTAACTGAGGAACCACACAATTTAAAGGGAAGAGGTGTGGTGCCGCGGCCAGGGCGGCTGACTCCGGAACACGGTTTGATCCACGGCTCCAAGTTAGCCCAGCACCTTGTGACTCTGGACAATAGCTCGCTTAATCTTCCCAACGGCCCCCAGCGCGGAAACACCTCTCCGGAGGTAGCTGTGCGCTTTACAAATGCTGGTATTTCATTTCAAAGAATTTTCTTTTAGAAAGTTAAGTAAATGAGGGTTAATCTCATGATATCAATCTTAAGGATGATGGAATTTTAGTAATGACGAGTAAAAAAAGATCTAGCAGACCCTGCAGAATAATCTGAGTGAGTTTCCCATATAGTTCTGATGAGAAAGATGTCTGGAAGTTTGAGACTATGTGCCGACTTCAGGTTACTGGTTGAACAAATTTTGTTATTCACTTACCAAAATTAATCATTTATTTGGTACTATGGGTCAGCCTTGGTAATTTTCAATGCTGACCTACAAGCAACATACCAACAAACTGAAATAACTGACAAATATTTAACTAGGTTTGTGACCCTAGATTATGTGTTCTGCTATTAGTGTACGCCGTTTTGGTTGGCATCAGCCACCTCAGAGTTCCATTGACTCATGAATTACCTAGGAACATAGAGGGGTCTGGATTCCTTGAAGATATTCTTGTCTTTGTAACATCCATGGAGGATCATAATAGAGGCTTTGTCTGAGATTCGAGTGTTCTCATGGACAAAGATGACCCTACAGACAGAAAAATTCAACTTTTTGTGAAAGGAAGTAAATATCTGGGGCACACAATTTTAGATGGTGAAGTTAGACTAAGACTACTTTCTCAGCCATAAAGGTTTCTATTCCTTTTAGTAAAAGCATCTGGCTTCTTACTCATGTGTCTGTGAGTACTAATTATGATGTAGAGGTTCCTCCCATGAGTACCTCTGATCGGAACTCTTGTGGAAAAGAAATACTTTATATGTGTGATCTCGGCAAATGACTCAATATTTTCATACACCTAACTGCAAGGTTTTTCAGGCATATGTGGTCTTTCAGTGAAAACGAAGAATGTGTGGGTATGATAGCTACCAGTGGCACCGGCTTGAGGTTGCTACTATCCAAGACCCTTAATTTGCTTGATTTCTAAACTATGAATGTAAAACATGTTAAGGTAATCCAAGTCAGCAATTTAGTTCCCATTTTTATTTTAAGTGTTGTACTTAATCTTCCATTCCCTACGAGTGTTTGTTCTTTCTTGGGTGTTGTATTTGTGACATATTACTCTAATATAATGCATACATGTACTCCTTTGAGGCCTCAGTCACGTTTAAAACTCAGTCTCAATTTCAGAATGAACCATTTTTCAATATTTACAACCAAAACATTGCTACTCATTCATTTAGCGCAGCTGACAACCACTGACAAAGCAATTACTTCTTGCTTATTTTAGGTGTATGTCAGTTGTTATATTTCTGAAGGCAACAACAAATCAGAGAACCATAAAAAATACAGCAGTTGGGAAATACACTATGGAATCACATTTTTAGTTTACATGTTAAGCCACGCCCTTAATCGCAGAGGCCACACCCCTTTCAGAGACTCCAGTTTTGTTTCACCCGATTTAAAGCCCTGCCCTATGCTAGAGAGCAGCCATAGGAGGTGGAAAGCAGTCAGAGGAAAGGCAAACCCCCATGCTATAGAAGTTAGCCAAAGGAGGTAGAGACCTGCATACTAGAGAGAACTGCCATAGGAAGCAGAAGAAGTCAGACTTGCAGGGCCCCACCCCTCATGCTTTAGAGACCAGCCATAGGAGATAAATTCCTGTCATGTGGGGGAACGACCCGCTCTCTTGAGAGCAACCACTGGAGGAGCAGATTTCACACTATATAGTCATAGGAAGAAGAGTGGTCATAGGAAGAAGAGAGTGGTCATAGGAAGAACAGAGTGGTCATAGGAAGAACAGAGTGGTCATAGGAAGAACAGAGTGGTCATAGGAAGAAGAGACCCCCATACTAAAACTGCCATCAGAAGGCTAAAGCAGTCAGAGGAGGCTCAGACCTCCAATCTTTGGAGACCCTTAAAATAAACAGTCATAAGAGGTAGAAAGAAGTTAGAGGAAATGTAGACCCTCCCTATGATATAAAGGCTGGCCACGGGAGGTAGACCCCTGTCATTTGAGGGAAAAGACACCGTTGTCAACAGAAAACTACAATTTGAGGTACAGACCCCCTCTTTAGAAGTAGCCACACAAGACAGAAAGCAGTCCGAGGACGATCAGAAATCTACACTGTAAAGTTCAGCCATAGGCTGTAGAATGCAGTCCTATGAGGCAAAGACCCAGCCCTTTTGGGAGCAGCCACTTGAAGTGCAGACCCCATGCTGTAGTGAGAAGAGGCAGAATGCAGTTAGGAGGTGCAGACTCCCATGCTACAGAGAGCAGCCAGAGGAGGTAGAATGCAGTACTATGTGCAACGACCCCACCATTTACAGCACAGTAATAGGAGGTAGAGACCGAACACTATCAAGCAGTCATGGGAGGTATAAAGCAGTCCTAGACTTTAGAGCGTGAAGGGAGAAGGCAGTCAGGGGTGCAGACCCCAAAGCCATAGAGACCAACCACAGAAAGTAGAATGTAGCCCTACGAGGCAAAGACCTTGCCCTCAGTAGTGTAGATATTGGAGCCGCAGACCCCACAGTACAGAGAGCAGTCATGGGAGGTAGGATGCAGCCAGAGGACATGCAGACCCCCACGACAGAGGCCAGCCATAGGAGGTGGAATATATTCATATGAGAGAAAGGTCCCGTCGTCTACAGAGCAGTCACTGAAGGTATCAGCCACAGGGCAAAGTGAGCATTTATATGAGGTAGCATGCAATACTATGAGATAAAGACCCCCAAACTACAGAAAGCTGCCACAGGAGGTAGAGACCCCCAAACTACAAAGAACAGTCACATGAAGTAGAGACCCTCAAACTACAGAGAGCAGCCACAGGAGGTAGAGACCCTCAAATTACAGAGAGCAGCCACAGGAGGTAGAGACCCTCAAACTACAGAGAGCAGCCACAGGAGGTAGAGACCCTCAAACTACAAAGAACAGTCACATGAGGTAGAGACCCTCAAACTACAGAGAGCAGCCACAGGAGGTAGAGACCCTCAAACTACAGAGAGCAGCCACAGGAGGTAGAGACCCTCAAACTACAGAGAGCAGCCACAGGAGGTAGAGACCCTCAAACTACAGAGAGCAGCCACAGGAGGTAGAGACCCTCAAACTACAGAGGCAGCCACAGGAGGTAGAGACCCTCAAACTACAGAGAGCAGCCACAGGAGGTAGAGACCCTCAAACTACAGAGAGCAGCCACAGGAGGTAGAGACCCTCAAACTACAGAGAGCAGCCACAGGAGGTAGAGACCCTCAAACTACAGAGAGCAGCCACAGGAGGTAGAGACCCTCAAACTACAGAGAGCAGCCACAGGAGGTAGAGACCCTCAAACTACAGAGAGCAGCCACAGGAGGTAGAAGACGTGCAGACCCCTCTCTATAAAAGCCAGTCACAGGAAGTAGAATGCAGTCAGAGAACATACAGAACACCAAGCTAGAGAGCAGACTAGAGAGCTGCCATAGGAGGTACAGGCCTCCGAGATACACACAGCAGCGACCTGGGGTAGAAAGCAGTCACAGGGAGTGCTGAAACCCCGCTCCCAGACCATACAGAGGGGTCAAGAAGCAGTTAGGAGGCAAATTGTTACAGAGAGCAGCAGCGAGACTGAAGTAAGAGTAGGGTCATACCCCGGTATTGGAAAGAATGGTCAGTCTTTACAGACCCATTTGATAGAATTTGCAACCAAACGTGATCAGTGTTGGTGCAAGAGGGGGCAGCCAGAAAGGGGGGGGAGGGGCAGCCAGAAAGGGGGGGGAGGGGCAGCCAGAAAAGGGGGGGGGCAGCCAGAAAAGGGAGGGGGAGGGGGCAGCCAGAAAGGGGAGGGAGGGGGCAGCCAGAAAGGGGAGGGAGGGGGCAGCCAGAAAGGGGAGGGAGGGGGCAGCCAGAAAGGGGAGGGCAGCCAGAGAATGGAGAGTGCAGCATAAGTACATACCGCAACGATACAATCAGAGACACTAGAGTACAGCCAAGGGATGGACAGCCCCATACAAATAAATAGACCAGTCACAATCCGATCAGTGAAGATACAGAGGGGACCAAAAGTCGGCCATTTAAGAAAATCCAACCAGGAACTATAAACGTACCGCTGCCCTGTCAAGAGTAGCCAGTGGAGTCACACAAAGACTTCGCAGGCGTAGAGAGCGCCAGTCTCGTTCCCTAACTAGGGCGCTGCTGAACACAGAGCCCCAGAAGGAGCAGAAAACAAAGGGAGCGCCCAGGGGTACAGAGAAAGCTACGATAAGGCACGTAATGACCAACACTTTATCGAGAATGCAGTCAGTGCGGCCACTTATTAAACATGAGACAATATGTACAAGGAAAGCTGAACGTGTCTGCAAACGAGCCATAGGAGATATACACACATGCTGGCCCCCGCCAAGAAAGCAGCCAGTGGAGGCGCCTCAGACACCAATCAAAAACGGCAGCCAAGAAAGCAACATTATAGGAAGGTCAGTGGAAGCTGAGGGGTAAGTGCTCTCACACACTGGTGAGACAGCATCACGGGGGAACACAGCCCTCGCCATGTCACGCATGAGATCGGCAGAGTCACAGAGACCTGGGTCCACCCAAGAGACCTTCGTTTCACTGGGAATGACGCCAAGTGAGGCACGGTCGCTGCCATCAGAGAGAGAAAACCCAGACTGTCTGTCTCTGCGCTCCCTGGAGTGCTGCAGAGCGCGCCTGCTGCCAGCTGAACCGGACAAGACACACTAGACAAAGAGATCTTACCTTATCCCTCTTCGGCCAGTGCACGATGGGCAGCCCCGTCAAGGCAAGCTTCTTGGGGTCGTTGGCGTGTTCCTCCAGCAACTTCTGAAAAAGGCAAACACAGTAGGGTGAGAGGAGGCGTTAGAACCCTGACGTCACTGCAGATCACTGCTCAGGTCTAAGCCTATGGTGCCGGCAGCCTTCAGTCTGTGATGACTACTCTCCCACTGCCATCTGCCTCAACCTGTAAAGTCACTCCGAGCACTGAAGCTGCCCCTGTGCGCAGACCACAAGCTGCAGACAGGAACCGAGTCCAACCGGTGCCAGGCCTGCCCCAAACCCTCCACGCAGAGCTGCAGCCGCTGACGACCCCCGTCTGCCCCTGAGCGTACACCACAAGCTGCAGACACGAACCGCGCCCAGCCGGGTCCAGGTGCGCCCCTAACCCGCCACGCAGAGCTGCATCACCCGCCGCACACTCTGGGCACGAGTGCCAGGCGCAGGAAGTCCAGCTGCACAGGCTGGATCACGCGCCCACCCCGGGAAGAGGAACAGTTTACACTGGAGCGCCTGGCTTCAGAGCTTGAATTACACGCCTGTGCCCAGGGTCGTAGGCAAGGCTGCTGCCTTAAACGGGAGCTCCTGGCTTCTGAGCTTGAATCACAAGTCTGACTCTGTGGAGAGGGGCAGCAGGACGGGCACCTGCCTTACACTGGAGCTTGAATCACACGCCTGTCCCCAGGGGCGCAGGCAAGGCAGCTGCCTGCAGTACAGCGCACACGGCCGCCCCGGGGGAGAGGGCCAGTATGACAGGCCACAGGGGAGAGGGACAACAGGGCTGCCTAGAGCCTTACACTGGAGCTTGAATCACACGCCTGTCCCCGGGGAGAGGGGCAGCGGGGCAGGCTGGTGAGGGACAGCCTAGTAGAGCCTTACACTGGAGCTTGCGCTTCTGAGCTTGAATCACACACCAGTCCCCGGGGACAGGTACAGATGGGCAGGCTAGTGAAGAGGGACAGCCTAGTTACACTGGAGCATCTGAGCTTGAATCACACACCTGTCCCCGGGGAGAGGGGTAGGCTGGTTAGGGACAGCCTAGAGCCTTACACTGGAGCTTGCGCTTCTGAGCTTGAATCACACACCAGTCCCCGGGGAGAGGTACAGATGGGCAGGCTAGTGAAGAGGGGCAGTCTAGTTACACTGGAACATCTGAGATTGAATCACACGCCAGTCCCTGGGGAGAGGGGCAAGCTGGTGAGGGACAGCCTAGAGCCTTACACTGGAGCTTTGCTTGAATCACACGCCTGTACCCTAAAAGAAAGCAGGCTGGTGAGGGACAGCCTAGTTACACTAGAGCATCTGAGCTTGTATAACACGCCTGTACCCGGGGAGAAGGCAGGCTGGGGAGGGACTTCCTAGAGCCTTACACTGGAGCTTGCATCACACGCCTGTACCCGGGGAGAGGGACAGCAGGGCAGGCTCCTGCCTCACACTGCTCTCCGGGCCGCAGTCCCGCCCCCAGCTCGGGGGAGGGCAGTGTCGGCGCTCCGCCGCAGGCTCCTAGAACACACTTCCTGGCTCCGACAATGAGGACCCTGATCCGGCTCCGCTCTCCTCCCCCACGCACACACGGCCAGCTCCCAGCAGTGCATTGCAGCGGAAGGGAAACCCGCTGAGGCCCGCCCCCGA
Organism: Triturus cristatus; assembly: GCF_964204655.1. Taxonomy (NCBI): domain Eukaryota; kingdom Metazoa; phylum Chordata; class Amphibia; order Caudata; family Salamandridae; genus Triturus; species Triturus cristatus. The sequence continues at coordinate 70,845,463 of NC_140585.1, read as the reverse complement.
CCGGCATCGCGAACCAGGGGCGGAGTCAGGAGCCGGTGAAGGCCACGCCCACAGCTGGCGCCACGAGGTGAGGGGGCGGAGTCAACAGAAGGAAACGGCCTCCAGAAGCAACAGCGCCGCAAGCCGTGGGGGCGAGATCAACAGCAGCACCCGCGAGGCCCCGCCTACTGCCAGGGGGCGGAGTCAACAGCATGATCTAGAGACCCGCCCACAGCCAGTGCCGAGAGGGCGCAGCCAACAATACTTCGAGATCCGGCTCTTCCGGGCGATGTCCACAGCCCTGCGGCGGGTCCTGGCGAGCCTCCGAGCCGTAGGCGTAGAGGCCCCGCCCATGCAGACTCCCAGTGGATACCTCGGGCTCGAGGGCGGGGCCTCTGTGACTACAGCCCCCACCCTCCTGGACGCTCTTCCTGCCTCCCGCTGACACGACGCACCCCCCGCCTCTGCAGACACCATGACTCAGCAGTAAACCAGCCGCCTGCAACGTCACTCCTGCAATCCAGCAGCAGGGACACACTGTCACACAAGCAGCACCGGACCTGAAGCCGGTGCCCACCATGACCATCCTCCATCGGCACCCTGCAGCCAAACCAGAAGCACCAGCGGCCAGCAACATGACCACACAGCATGCCTAAAGACGAGATGTGCTGGTGCTAAGCTTCTAGACATCATGCATGCATTCTCGCTTCACACCCTATACGTGCAAATCACACCACACTGAGTGTTCTAAGCCAGCAGTCTATCCCATATGACCAGGGACGCTCAAATTATGCGGCAAGAAATGGCACATCATGCGGCTCAAATTATGCGGCAAGAAATGGCACATCATGCGGCACTTTTTAAAATAGTATTACTTCATTATTTAGTACTTTTGAGGTCTCGCCTAGGCAGCGTGCATGCGCTGCTCTAAGAGGGCCTTTAGCAATCAGTCTGCCGCTTTTCAAGCACTCGTGCTGGTACCCACCTTGCGGGAGCGAGCAGCGGCGCGTGTTTTAATTGAAAAAATATAGCTTTGGCGCCGCCGCTGCTCGCTCCCGCAAGGCGGAGGCCACCACAAGCACGAGTGTACTTTGAAAAAAGCTGCTGCTTGTTTGCGTTCCAGCATTAGTCATTCGCAGTGATTAAACAGTGCGGGCCGCATTTTTTTTCTCATTACCCCCTCACTCTCTTTCGCTCGCACTCTCTCTTTCGCTATCTCTCCTTACTGTCGCAGGTCGCACAGAGACAGCAATTCGTCTAACAATGTTCTTTGTAACGACAATTAACAATAGCCTCAATAGAAGGCAGACACTACTGAGTCATAAAATATCACATTATAAGTTTTCCCTCGTTCACGTCTCTCTCTCCAAAGTATCCCATCACATTCCATTTTACTGCATTGCATTATGTTTGCATGTCACTTTCCTACTACCGGCTGCAGGGCCTAAAATGCTTGAATAACTTAAGTAGTGGCAGTACTTTATCTGCTATGAGATCAAAATAATCAACAATTGCTTCTATTTATGGAGGAAAGATACCATAGAGCCAACCACAGAGAAATTACCAGGGCACGTCCACCACCACGTCCACCACCACGTCCTCCACCTCCACCACCACATCCTCCACCACCACCACATCATCATCGTCCACCACCACGTCGTCGTCCACCACCACGTCGTCGTCCACCACCACAGCGACCACCACATCCACCACCACATCCACCACCAGGTCCACCTCCACCACGTCCACCACCACCACAACGTCCACCACCATCACGTCCACCACCATGTCGTCCACCACCACCACCACGTCGTCCACCACCACGTCGTCCACCACCACCACCACGTCGTCCACCACCACCACCACGTCGTCCACCACGTCGTCCACCACCACCACGTCGTCCACCACCACCACGTCGTCCACCACCACACGTCGTCCACCACCACACGTCGTCCACCACCACCACCACCACGTCGTCCACCACCACACGTCGTCCACCACCACCACCACCACGTCGTCCACCACCACCACCACGTCGTCCACCACCACACGTCGTCCACCACCCCGTCCACCACCACCACATCCACCACCAGGTCCACCACCACCAGGTCCACCACCACCATCACGTCCACCACCACCACGTCGTCCACCACCACCACCACATCCACCACCACCACGTCGTCCACCACCACCACCACATCCACCACCACCACGTCGTCCACCACCACCACCACCACGTCGTCCACCACCACCAAGTCGTCCTCCACCACCACCACCCTGTCCACCACCTCCACCCCGTCCACCACCTCCACCCCGTCCACCACCTCCACCCCGTCCACCACCTCCACCCCGTCCACCACCTCCACCCCGTCCACCACCTCCACCCCGTCCACCACCTCCACCCCGTCCACCACCTCCACCACCACCACCCCGTCCACCACCACCACCACCACCCGTGACAGGAAAAGTGTCACTGGAGGGCAGGGGCAATAGGAGTGTCAACCACGGCTGTACATGGGACATTTAAGGATGCATTGGGTGCGAGAAGACGGGAATAGGGGCTAGAAGTATTAAACCAGACCCAAGATACCTTTTGAAGAGGCGCAAACCAGACCCAAGATACCTTTTGAAGAGGCGCAATGTCACAGGGGCTACTGTAAAAGACCTCACAGCATCTCTACCTCACAGCGGCATACCTGCACGAGCCACTCACTCAAAACAAGCATTGGTATAGCCAATAGGTCTCGCCTTTGGGGCCTTATAAGTGTTTAGCCATGCAACACTTGAAGTTGTTGCACCAAGGATATTTTGCTGGATAACTAAACACTTATAAGGTCCCAAAGGCGAGACCTATTGGCTATGCCAATGCTTGTTACACTTGTTAATACTGTCTGGGCATTAGGTGAACCTCATTAGTAATATTAAATATAACTAACACACACATCGCTGCGGCTGCACAATTCCACTGGCCTTGCATATGGCACACCCAAGCAAGCAGGCAACTTAACCCACACTAACCCCACCCTAAGTTGGCAACCTATCCACACTGTCTACCCGCAAGCCAGCATCTAGTTCTCACCTTGCCAGGTCTAGTGCCTCCGCCAAGCAACCTACAACTAGCAGGTCTTCCCTAAGCAAACAACCTCACTCTCACTTTATTTTTCTTATCTTTACTTAGCTTGTTATTCGTCAGCAACAATCACTATGCTTCTATACATTTCTGCCCACAAAAGGTCCCTACTACACCCAGCGGCCCATGAGCACATTGTTGCAACAAGTACTATCAGCATCATGTGCAAGTCGACCAACACCACGCCCTCAGCTATTTGTTTCACATCATGCCTGACCCAAGAACCATATCTGTGTCTAACAAACATCATGCCCCCAACGTATGCCAATACCATGTGTTACACAGTTTTGTTAACTCTTTTTGGTAGCTACAATATCTTACTACAGACTACTCACCTTTGAAATATCCCCAGGCACTAAACTGGATCCAGAGAACTTCTGTTCCTGCACACTGGCAGGGGCTGCAGTGCAGCTCCACACTGGCTCCTTACGACACCTAAAGTGACGGAGCAGAGCAACCCTGGTGATCTGACATTTGTTCCTAATCTTTCTCCCATTCCTTGCCCTTAGACACACAGTGTATTAACAAGTGATGGTGGCATAGTGCAGACCGTTTTAGACGTTAAAGAGGCGTTCTGGGGAGTTAGGAGGGCATTGAGAAATCTGTTGTTAGAAAGAGTGCCCACCGCAGACTGCTACCACAAGTAAGAAACTTGTTCTTCTGAAGGTTGTTTCGAAAAGCAAATGCCGCATCTTTAGTATAGATACCAAAGTAGTACTTCCCAAAGGTGTCAATTCTGGGGATTGGACAAGTACCAAAATATCTTGCAGGACCAAGCAAGCGAAGTGATTTTGTCAGACCTGGCTGTCAAGACAATAGTGCCTCATAAACGTATGCACCAAAGTCTGTTACAGCTTGGCAGACATCCAGAACAGACACCTTGTGCCAATATAATTGTAGCAGCTTTGGCCCTGGGAAAATTGGCTTTCAGGCTGTAGAGGAACTGCTTTTTGGCCAGTGCGTAGCAGATCATACTGAAGAGGCTAACTGAAAAGGACTATCCATCTTGACAGGGTCCTATTTTGTGGGGCACTGGAGGACTTTTGACTCTGGGTGGCTTCTGCCAGTGACATATCAGTGGCAGCAAAGGATTGACCTGTCTGCGGTACCACTAGTTGTGAATGGTGGCGTTGCCAATAGGCTAAATCCTTGGAATAAATAACCTCTTAATTTCCTATACAAGTATTTGGATTTGTAAAGTGCAGGAATCACCACCGAAGGGGTATCTCCGCACTGTAGAATCAGGTAAGTCAGATAAACATGGGCAGACAGGTTTACGCTCTGAACAGTGCTGTTTTCAGGAGCTTCCTGAAACAGAGTAAGTTGGAGCATTTGCATAGGTCCTCCGGCAGGGTATTCCACAAGTTTGAGGCTAGATGGACAACGGTTTTTCCTCCGGTTCCAAATTTCTTAAACCGGGCAACCACCAGCAACCCTTTACCTTCCAATCTAAGATGACAATTCGGACAGTAGATTTTAAATTTATCTGACAGGTAGCTGGGGCTCACACCATATAAAGCTTTATGGGTGAGGCAACAAAGCTTAAAATTAATTCTCTGGCGGATGGGGAGCCAGTGAAGTTGTTGTAGCAATGGACCGGAGGAGGTGCAAGGTGGTATTTTTAGGGCCAAGCGAGCCGCCACAATTTGTACAATCTGCAATCTGGTTAGTAGGGACTCATTTGCAGATGCCAGCAGTGCATTACAATAATCTAAGCGGACAATGATCAGCGCCTGAATCAGGGTTCTTTGTACAGAGAGAGGCAGCCATCGGAAAACTCTGCGCAAAAGGCTTAGTGTATGGTAACAGGTCCCTGCTTTAGTCATCACTTGGTCCTTCATGGATAGCAACACATCCAAGCGTACTCCCAGATTTTTTGCCACCAGGATAGGAGTAGGAGCAGAACCCAAAGTTGCAGGCCACCACCCGGGGGGACCAAAAATTCTGTGCTGACCCAAACAACAACATTTCTGTCTTGGACGCATTTAGTTGCAGATAGTGGTTCATCATCCACTCTGCAAAAGCCGACATCCCCTTAGTAAAACGCTGATCAACAGACTCAGAGTCAGAGTCCTTATCAAAGGACAGGAGCAATTGGGTATCGTCAGCGTAAGAAAAAGGAGTGAAACCGTACTCCCTAATAACCTTGGCAAGCGGGGGCCCACATAGATATTAAACAAAGTTGGGCTCAAAGAAGAGCCCTGGGGCACCCCCTTAGTGAGTTTCAAGGTTTGGGAACGGAAAGGACCAAAATTGATGGTCTGGGTGCATAGGTCAAGGAAAATGACCAGCCAATTAAGTGCCTGTCCCTGAAGACCGGCCTCCCTCAGTTGCAAAATCAGTTTCTGATGAGAGACCGTGTCGAAGGCTGCTGTCAGGTCCAATAAGACCAGTATCACTGCTTGATTAGCATCCAAAGCCATTTTAATATGATCCGTAACCCCAATAAGGGTTGTCTCTGTGGAGTGGGTGGGTCTAAACCCTGACTGGGACGGATCAAGAATGGCGTGTTTGTCGAGGTATTCCACTAGCTGAGTGTTAATATAACTCTCTGCCATTTTACTCATCAACGGGAGGAGTGAAATGGGGCGGTAATTTGATAGCACATCAGCGGGCAACTGATCTTTCTTTTTAATAGGGAGTACTTGAGCGGACTTCCAGTCAAGAGGCAGAATACCTTCGCTTAAAGAGGTGTTCAGTCTCTCAGTCATAGGGGCGGCTAGAAGAGGAGCAAGCAAAGCAAATTTATGTGCTGGCAACACATCTAGAGGAGAACCGGATTTAGACGTACTAAGCACGGCTTCCACCTGAGAAATCTGAAAACCTTTGAAACCAACCAGGCCAGCGGCCAAATCCTTAGCTGTTTGAGAGCTATTGTCAATGGGCTCCACGTGACAGGGATTTAAAGAAAATTGGTTATAGATCAAATTGATTTAATCCTCACGGTGCACAGCTATATCGTCACACAGTTCCTGAGAGGGGGTGGCATCAATAACCCCAAAGAGGGTGCAGAGGCTGAATCTCTGCAGGTCTGAGGCAGCCTTTCACATATACATTAGAGGCGCTGTCACATTTCTAGAAAATCCAGTCAATTTCATAGATGTGCGCCTTTTGAGCACGACACTGGTGTCAACAGCCCTTCCCAGGCAAACAGTAGTATCAAGGCCTGCACAGATAATGTATTTTTCTACATACTGTCCATTATGAATTGTCTGAGCCAGAGAAGATCTGTGGTCCTCGGGGACCACTATCAAAATCTTACTAGCCATGTCTCACAGAGCATGCGTGTTCCTGCCCAGTAATCAAACCACACTTATGCACCTCTGGGCCAAGAAAGAAGAAGAAAATATTTTTGGGGCCAAATCGAGAGGAGCTGTCAGGAAGTCATTAGGATTCACCCTACTACTCGAGGCCTGCACAATGAGGCTCTCAGGTGTAGGGTGCCTATTAAGGAAGTCTTCATCATCAGGTGCAGGTCTATGTCAAGGGGTTATTGGCCAGCTAACTCATGGGCAATACCCAGGCTTGGACCATGTAGCCAGCGAGGCATCAGTCATAGAAACATTGCATGGTAGCACGGACTCTGACAAAGTCGGCCCTGGTTGAAGAATTTCTGTTAGGATATTTATTTTTGCCTCAATGGAGGGAACCAGCAGATCTAGAAGCTGCCCTACAGACTACTGATGTAAACAAAGTGCTTTATTCTATTGGAGGTCCATGTGGCAAGTCAAGATCTGCTTCAGGGCAGGTGGATAGCCTACTGACATTTTATAAATCCAAGAATATAGCATCATCGGTAGAGTATGAGGGGGGAAATCCATCACCATCCTCCTCAGTGTCACATGGGACCCTGAGTGTTTCTTGTATAGGGACAGGCTCAGAGCCCAAAAGGGAATAGAGCCTCTGCTGACAGTTATCATGGAAGAGGCACCAGGGATAGTCAGCCTACATAATAACTGGTTGCGCTTTTGTCATCTTGCAGCATGACATTGGTTGAGCTCAGGTCGACGTCTGTTTGAGGTCAAACAAGGGCATCAGAACCAGGTCAAGTCAAGTCAAAACCACTTTATTCGATTAATTAAAATCATAAAAGTATACTACACAATTAAATATATAAAATCTTGCAATTCACAGATCTACAGTTAAAAACAATTTCTATTAAAATTTCATGATAGACCATAATCAACGTGAATTTTTAGTACAGGTTTGAGTTCCATATATCAGATAGGATCCACATCCTGTGTTAGTTTTAGTCTGACCCTCCTTTCTCTGACAGCTGCCACCAAGAAGCTAGCAACACAGAACATAATTAATGGACATTCAAGCATACTTAGGAACAATAGAGCTGGCTTGTACTGTGTAAAGTTCCTACTTTTTAGCAAAGGAATAATATACTTCTTCCTGGCATATTTGAAAAAAGTGCAGAATAGCATAAAGTGCGTGGTGTCTTGTGGAGAAATATCATCGCACTTGCAAGGGGCAACATCTTCTAGCCTATTCCAGCCAGCTACATCCCAAAGAACTATGTGTACTTGGTTAAACCGGAATTTAGTCAACAACCATTTGTGAAAAGGGTGGGTTACCACTGTAAGATATAAAGACAACCCTGAGAGCTGGGATACCAGGACATGTCCCCTCACAGAGGGTTTATGAAGTTCAACTTCTTCCCGCTCAGCCTCCCTTAGCCTCATAAAATTTGATTTTACCCACTCAAGATCTGCCTTACAAAGAATTTCGGGGTTAAAAAAGATTTCTGGTCTCCCAATGTAGGCAGCTAACTTCTCGATATTTGACAACCATTGAATTTTATTCATGTTGTCAAGTCGAGTACAGTCCTTTAGGATTTTATGATTTAAAGTAAGATTCGGGTTTAGCCATATTTTGATCCATAGCAGTAGAGGGGCTAATTTAATCATATCTGCTATGTAACCTATCCCGAGTTCCAAATGGACTGAAAAAGAAGCGGTTGATTGTGGGAGGCCAAGGAGGGAGCGCAAAAATTTGTTTTCCTCTGTTTGGATCGCGTCGTGTTTAATGTAACCCCAGATTGACGCCCCATACCTTACAATGGAGACTGTTTTGGCTTTGTAGATTGTTAATATTGCCTCTGTCGGTTTTCCTCCCAACCTTTTTGCAAAGCCAAGTACGGCCGCAGATGAGCTTCTTGTGGAGTTTACCTTTATAGAAAGCTGAGGGGACCATGAGCCTTTGTCATCAAAGACTACTCCCAAGTAAGTGAAAATCTTCACTCTTGAGATTTCTGCTCCCCTGCAGAAAAAAGGCTTTACCTTATTTTTCGCGTGACCTAACGACATAGCATGAGATTTGCCGTTATTTACCACCAAGTCCAGGCTATGCATAAAGTCCCCGAACGAGTCCAGCAATCTTTGCAGCGCCCGGGGGGTCCTGGCCAGCAGGACAGCGTCATCCGCGTATAGGAGGACCGGGATCGGGGTACCTCCCATACGCGGGATGTCCTGCGTAGCAGCCAGCAGGTTTTGCTCCAGGGAATTTATGTAAAGGGTGAATAACATGGGCGCTAGAATGCAACCCTGTCGTACCCCTCTGCTAGACTTAAAGCTGGCCGTACACTTCCCCTCAGTCGTCATCCTTATCGATGCATTCAGGTCTTGGTGGAGCTCTGAGAGGAAATACACAAGGGGTGGGTCAAGTCCCATCTCCAGGAGCATTGTCCACAGCTTTGACTTATTTACGAGATCAAAGGCCGTGGACAAATCCATAAATCCCAGATATATGGAGCCCCCGGCCGCCTTGGTGTATTTATCTATTATTAAGAGGAGGTTCAGACATTGATCCTCCGTGCTCCGGCCGGCTCTAAAGCCATACTGTGCGTCGGACAAGATGTTATTATCCGAGGCCCACTTTGTTATCCTAGCAAGTATGACTTTCCCCAAGATTTTTATAGAAGAGTCTATCAAGGATATGGGCCTATAGCATCTAGGGTCAGCCCTTTGGCCTTTCTTGAACACCGGTATTATGATAGAATGAGACCAGGATTTAGGAAAACCCACAGTAGCCGAGGAGTTAAATACATTAGTCAGTATATTGGCCCAGAACACCGTGTTTGCCTTATACAAATCGGTGGGGACACCGTCCGGGCCAGGAGCCTTCTTTCCTGCAGAGTCTTCGATTGCTTTTATGATTTCTCCTATATGAAATCTAACTGGTGTTAAAGTAGAAGCCGAGACTTGCCCGTTTAGGGATTCTAAGTCTAAGTGACTACCATATATGTTTTTAAAATGACTCAACCAATCCTCCTCTGCTATATTAGTTTCCAACACTCCGTTTTTAACGTCGGAAAAAAGAGGAGTGTTGATAATAGACCAAAATTTCGCACTGTCTTTTAAGGTTGCCTTATCCATAAGATCGGCCCAGGCATTGTGTTTAATTTCTTTTTTCCGGGCCATCAATGCTTTTTTATAGTCGCTTCTTAACTGCGACACCAGGATTTTATTCCTCGGACTGGCCTGAAGCGCCTTTTTAAGGTTAATATGAGCTTTGGTGCAGTTGTGATCAAACCAGCCGGAAACTACATTCTTAGATGCTGGACTACTTTTACTAGTTAGGTCCTTTGACACTAGGGAGCATATGGCTTCAAACGAGGAAATTACTTCCTTCCCCGTAGAATGTTGGTCTCCACAGATTTCCAGGTCCAGGGCCGCCTCTAACTTGATTGAGTTAAAAAATTCCTCCGGGACTACCTTAGACCAGTTTAGCCTTCTTCCCTAATCCTTTACCCTAACTTTAGTGTCCATCATATGTGAGGTTAAGGTATTTAAAAGGGAAAGACCATCTAACATATCAATTACCACAGGGTTATGGTCACTAAAAATAGAGGGAATCGCATTATAAAAACATACATATTTTAAAAGTCCAGAAGAAAGAAATATGTAGTCAATAATGGTGTTACTATCCCTTCCAATAAAGGAGGGCACCCGTGAATTTTGTTCATGAAAGCCTGGATCATACAACTGATTTTCGGTAAGAAGTTTTTCCAGAGCTTCCCCCTTGCTTGAGTGCTCAAAATGCTGAGGGGATGACAGATCTGGTCCGTCAATATCATATAAGCAACAATTTTGACTACATAAGTGTACATTAAAATCACCTAGCAAAATATAATAACAGAAAGTGGTTTGCTTCGAAGAATAAGTATTTAAAAAATTCGCCAACCATAGCAAGTGAGCGTTCGGCGAGTCCTCTTGCTGGGAATTATAGCAATTTACCAATAGTAATTTTATATTATTGGAAAGTTTAAATTCTACTACAAGAAAATTATTACATGAACAAGTTATCCTGCTAACGGTACCTTTTAATTTCACCGAAAGCAGAACCAATAAACCACCTGAGGCCCTTCCAGAAACTGATTTTGATGCTGGAACAAAATGAGATGTATAACCATCTAACCAAAAATTACTTTCAGTTTCCCAAGTCTCTTGAAGTGCCAGAATGTCATAATCCTTCAAGAAACTTAACCAGGATGAATTGTCTCTCTTGGCACGTAAGCCCGCAATGTTCCACGTTAACATTTTGATTAACTTTTTAGGTGAACCCCCCTTACAGTTATCGGCAGTCAGATGACTAACATCGATACATGCGGGTGATACGGGAGGCTGATTTTCTTCATGAAGGGCCTGAACAAAAGATGACTCGTCCCCCCCCATGAAAACCAGCCTCCCGTCAATCGCACATATCCAACAGAGAAAGTGCCTCAAAACGATTAGATGTGGGTATATTTGGCCCACCCGTAAACTGATGGACAGCACCTACACCCTGATGGGGAAAAGGCATCAATTCCGATGCTGGGATAAGATTTCTCGGTCTAGTCAGGTGGAAACAATCTCTAGGGGGGAGGTGGGTGTAAAAAAAACCAAGGGGACGCACCTGGATACTATTAGCATCTTGTGCCAAGGATGCTGCCCTCAGTAAGACAGTAGCCACGTGTTGTGTGTGTCTAAAATTGGCTATGACCACAATCTCCAGTAGATGATTTTTTGGAGGGCCCAATCCAATTTACTCTTCGAGTACTTAAGATGTCATTGGCCATGTTAAGAGGGAACCCACACTTCCTATGTAACCACAAAACTGTCTTTTGCTTGAGGGAGTCGTGCGATTCCGTGTGCAAGGGGACTGCGTGCCTGTCCTGGGGTGGGACGTTGGTTAAAATCACAACGTAAGGGGAGCATGCCGGGGGTAAGTTAATAAATCTAGCTTTCGTTACCACCTCTACTTTATGTGCGGGGACCGGCTCCTTTACTACTGGGCTAGCTGAGTTTGAGGCTAAAGTAATCACGGGAGGAGTAGGCGTGACCATAGCATTATTACTGACGGGCTGAGATGGAATCTGTAAGTGTTCAACTCTAACTAGGCTATCCTGCCTAGCTGCACACTGCCCCTTCTTTTTGTTGCTGTCTACCCAGTTTAAATGTTTAGTTAATAATCCTCCCAACCTTTTAACCTCATCAGCGACCATGTCAAGTTTCAATACCAGAGGTTGCATGAGTAGATCTAATTTTGTATCAAGTAAAACCTCAAAGGAGCTAAGTAATTGGGAAAAATGGTCAGGGAATAAAGGGGTTGTTGCACCAAAACTGTTGTTTGAGGGCTCGTCCGGATCGATGTGAGCTTTTTCCACAGTGTCGCCCCTTCTATTTCCTTTGGTGGAAGCCCCCCCCCTTTTTACTTTGTTGTTTTCTGCAATTCCTAACCGGTCTGGGAACAGGTGTAACCTCGTCTATCACATCACTTGCAGAATTTAGATCCGCATCTAGAGGGTCCGAATAAACCTGAGCTGTGGCCATAACAGTAGCGTTGGCTTGTATATGAGAAGGGGAGACACAAATACCTTTGTCCATTGGGGCTCTCTCAGCATTTGAAGGGTTTTGGGGATTCTCCTGGAGGCTATCCATCCCCAAGGAAGCCCTTCGGTCACTGTTAATTTTATTGACCTTTTTTACTAAGTAATTGTCAAGAGGGCCTAACCCCGATAAACCTGGTTCTCTTTGACTTATAGGCATTGTCAAGGCAAAACAGGCTAACAAATGTCAATAACCGTAGGTTTTAAACTTAATTGGTAATTCGACTGTGCAGTCCACCCTTTGACGAGTTACCAGCTTAGATGTCTTCAACGGTCTGGGACTCCTTGGTTTGATGAAAAGAGTAGGGCCCAGCCCAGCCTCGGACAGTCCCGGACTGTCACAGACTGTCCGCCCTTTGTCCGGGCTTCGTCCGGCAGCGTCCGCTGCGCGTAGGCGGCGTGGCGCTTTATCGGCGCCGGCAGGAATGCAAAGTGAGACCAGGTGCGGGCGATGGCAGCAGGCCCCCTGGGATCTGTAGTCCGCCCAAATCCTCACGTACTGGCAGGCGAGGCGCTTTATCGGTGCCGGCAGGAATGCAGAGTGAGACCAGGTGCGGGCGATGGCAGCAGGCCCCCTGGGATCTGTAGTCCGCCCAAATCCTCACGTACTGGCAGGCGAAGCGGCTCCCGCGACAGCGGGAGCGGCGAGGCGCTTTATCGGCGCCGGCAGGAATGCAAAGTGAGACCAGGTGCGGGCGATGGCAGCAGGCCCCCTGGGATCTGTAGTCCGCCCAAATCCTCACGTACTGGCAGGCAGAACCAGGTTTTCTATCAGAGCTGGGAGAATTAGTATCTATGTTGGCACAACAGGAAACATCAGGGATCTTTTGGCAGGTGCGGAAATTTCTATTGAAGTCGGTATTGCCCCAGTACCAGGTCCCAAGGGTACAGACTGCGTCGGAGAGGATGCACTGGCAGTAATCAAAGTAAAGGTCCCAGCGCCTCCATGGACCCCAAAGACGCACCATGAAGAGGTGGAATCACACTAAAGATATGCAGCTTAAAAGCCCCTATGTACTGTAGGGTCGAGGATGGCCCAAATAACATGTGTTGTGTCTGGGACAGCTAAGGAATCAGGTCTTAAACCAGGGACTGGGAAGTAGTGTGGTATTTATCCTGACACCCATGTGGCTTTACAACACAAGTTGGGAGAGGAGCTTCGGATCACCTTCAGAAGGCATAGTATGAAAAGAAATGTTATCAGCACACAGGCTAGCACATTTATGTGGCTCTGCTACATCGTTTCATGAAGGTATGGAGCCAATGCAGTACTGTAAGTCTCCACAATCCTGCATGCCAATCACTGCTATGAGGGGTTTGGCACTCAGGGAAATTCTAAAGGTGAGAAATCGGCAGTTAGAAATATCCATCAGAAATACTACTCCTGCCTTAAAAAGAGCAATTTACCATAAAAACCTGCTCAAAGCAAGCTGCCCTTCCCACAGTGCCATTTTTTGATAAACAGCCAACCTCTAGACACATCTACCTAGTGCCCCACCCAACACCAGCCAAACACCAGCAGGCTGATAGCCCTGCCCTACAAGGTGCAGCCTGCAACTATGCTATAACCTACCATACCTCCTCAAGGAAACTATCTGCATCACCACGCCTATTTCGAAGTAAGTAGTGTGCGCTACACTTTGACTGTTCTAAACAATCTACCATACACCGGGCCCAACATCATGCTTGTCCTTGGCAATGGAAATATGAGCATATGAAGCAAGTTTCTCTTTCAGCAAACAATCCAAAACAACGTACTGGAAACCAGTTTACCAACATGGTCTTCAATCTGCTATGATACGCTTGGTGGGCCCCTCCAGGTTTTAAATGACAATTCCAGGACCTCGAATAGTCCGAGCCAGGTCTAGGCATGTGAGGACACTTAGATTAGTGCCAAAATAAAAAGACAGGACAACAGGTATTTAGGAAAGTGCCCTTAGAGCTTATGGCCATAAAATCCCCAAAGGGATTGTCCCCAAATACGAGGAAGGTTCACAGCCTTTGAGAGGGTTTGTGAAATGAGGCAAGTTAAGAAGTCACACTGGGAACCCTTACTTTGGAAACTGTTATCTGGTAACTGCAGAGACAGACTTCTGACCCTTACTTTGGCAGATGCTGAGTCCTATGACCTCATGAAGGGCACCCTGATTGAGTGCTTTGGACTCACAACTGAGGAATATGAGATCAGATTCAGATGAGCTCACAAAACCCCAAGCCACTCCTGGGTTGATTTCCTAGACTACTCAGTAAAACACTAAATCGTTGGTTAACTGGAAGTGATGTGCGGTACTAGGTTTGGGTTTATAATCTGTTGATGACAGAACACATGTTAAGTAATTGCACAAATGAAAAATTGCATTAGTATCTGGTGGACCTAGGTCTACTTTCTCCCCAACAATTGGGAAAGAACTCAGATCATTGGGTCAAGACTAGGGTGACCAAAACTTCCACTGGGGGTGACCAAAAGAAAGGGGTTAACAATCCTACCAAGGGGAAAGGTGGAGAGAACCCCCAAGATAAAAAGCCTGAGTCATCTAAAGGCCCCCAAAATCCTGCTCAGGAGGGTGTGCCCAGAAGTCTTCCCAGCCTATTGGTGGTTAGATGGGTACAAATTTTGATCCCCTAAAAGCTTGGTGTCGCACCTGTAAGAAGGTTGGACACCAAACTGGAGATTCTGCCTATCCTAACAAGAATGCGCCTAGTCCACCTCCTGTTAGTACTGGCAAAATCTCCAGATGGAATCAGAATTGTGTGCCCAGATCAAATCAGCATTCAGGCTGAAGCTGTTTCAGTTTCGGGAGGGTGAGTTGGCCACTTTAGCGGTCTTGCCCCCTAACTTTAAAAAGTACTTACAGTACCCCTTAGTGAATGGGATTAGATAGAATACCTGAGGAATAAAGGTGCCAATGTCACTATGGTGAAAGACGGTTTCCCCAGGATAATACATGATTGATAAAACCTATACCGTCACCAACGCTGACAGCATCATAAAAGACCATTCCATGGCTATGGTGACAGAGGTGGGGAGGGGGCAGAATAGTTTACTGGTCTGAAACAGGTAGTGGTCTCTCCAAAGCTCAAAGTGGCCTGCCTGCTTGGAAATGACCTGAAGACCTCAGCATGGGCTGAGGTAGAGCTGAAAACCCATGCAGCCATGCTACAAATCCCTAAGAGAGTATGTGATAAGACAAGACCACAAACCTGAACAAAGGGTGAAAAAAGAAATGTTGGAGCCTGCACAGGAAAAATGAGATATCAGTGGGTCTCACAGGACCTATTGGGATGAGGGACTCCTGTACACTGAGGCCAGAGACCCTAAACCGTGTGCTACTGGGAGAGTGGTAGTGCCTCAGCTGTATAGAGAGTTCTTACTCCCCTTGGCCCATGACCTCACCCTAGCTGGACACCCGGGTTAGACTAAAACATAGGAAAGGCTTGTCATCAATTTTTACTGGCCCTAGATGTCCCAGAAAGTAAAGGAGTTTATCAGCTCCTGTGTCACCTGTCAGGCCAGTGGCAAAACAGGTGAACACCCAAAGGCCCCCTTAATTCCACTACCAGTGGTTGAGGTTCCCTTTGAGAGGGTTGGTGTGGACATATTGGGTCCACTTGAGCCACCCACAGCATCGGAAAACACATTTATACTGGTAGTAGTGGACCACACTACCAGGTATCCGGAGGCAATTCCCCTTAGGACTACTAAAGCCCCTGCAATAGCCAAGGTCCTCATAGGTATCTTCACCAGAGTAGGGTTTCCTTAAGAGGTCGTGCCAGACAGAGGTGCCAACTACATGTCTGCATACGTGAAACATATGTGGGATGACTGTGGGGTGAACTACAAATTCACTACACTTTGCCACCCACAAACCAATGGCCTTGTTGAGAGATTCAACAAGATATTGAAAGGCATGTTCATGGGACTCCCTGAAAAAATAAAAAAGAGATTGGACGTCCTTCTGCCATGCCTGTTTTTTGTTTACAGGGAAGTACCACAGAAGGGAGTAGGGGTTTCCCCCTTTGAACTTCTGTTTGGCCATCCTGTCAGAGGACCACTGGCTCTTGTAAAAGAAGGTTAGGAAAGGCCTCTCCATGAACCTAAACAAGATGTGGAGCACTATGTGCTAGGCCTACGTTCAAGGATGGCAGAGTACATGCAAAAGGCATCCAAAACCCTTGAAGCCAGCAAACAGCTCCAGAAGCTGTGGTATGACCAAAAGGCTGCACTGGTGGAGTTCCAACCAGGCCAACAGGTGAGGATTCACAGGCTCCAAGGACCCTCAGGACAAGTGGAGCGGCCATTACCCTGTCCTTGAGAAGAAAAGTGAGGTCACCTACTTGGTAGACGTGGGCACCAGCAAGCACTTAAAGAGGGTGACACATGTGAACCGCCAGACACATTTCTGTGACAGGGCTGATGTGTCCATGCTGTTGGTCACTGATGAGGATCAGGAAAGAGAGTGAACCACCCCCTGGCCTACTCTCTTACAGTCCAAAAGATGGGTCAGTTGATGAAGTTACCTACTCAGAAACCCTTACTGCCCAAGAGCAGACTGACTGTAGGCATGTCCTGCAACAGTATGCTGGCCAGACACACTGGGGTACCCATGATGTGGACATTAGTTACAGCGTGCCTGTCGAAACATAGATCTATCAGCAGTCGGATCAAGTTAAGGAGAGCATCAAAGCTAAAGTAACAAAGATGCTGGAGTTAGGGGTTATTGAGCCCTCTGAAAGTCCCAGAGCCAACCCAGTGGTTTAGTCCCCAAACCTCATCCCCAAGGTGGAAAAAGAGAGATGAGGTTCTGTGTGGACCATAGCGGCCTCAATGCTGTCACCAAGACAGATGCTCACCCCATACGCAGAGCTGATGAGCTGAAAGACAAGTTGGGGGCAGCTAATTTCTCAGCACCTTTGACTTAACTGCAGGGTACTGGCAGATTGGCATGGCCCCATGAGTCAAAGAGAAAACGGCATTCTCCAAATTTGATGGGAATGATCAGTTTACTGTTTTGCCCTTTGGTTTAAAGAATTCCCCTGCCACCTTCCAAAGGTTGGTGAATTAAGTCCTTGGTGGGTTAGAGACCTTGATGATAATGCTGTCTTTAGCTTCTCCTGGCAGGATCACATGGTTTACCTGGGGAAGGTTTTACAGGCCTGCAGTTTGCAGACCTAACTTCCAAGGCAGCCAAGTGCCAGATAGGGCAGGGAACTGTTGTATACTTGGGTCACCTTTCAAGAGGAGGCCAAGTGCAACCTTTACAACCCAAGATCCAGACAATTCTGGATTTGGAGACTCCAACAACCCAGATCCAAGTCAGGCATTCTTTGGCTTGACTGGGTATTACAGGTGGGGTTCAATTGTGACCCCCCCCCCCCCCCCCACTCCCACAGAACTTACATCCAAGAAGATGTAAAAACAAAAAAGTGAACTGGACAGTTAGTTGTCAAAAGGCTTTGGACACCCTGGAAGAGGCAATGTGCTCAGCGCCAATTTTCAATGCGCCAGACTACTCCAAGAGGTTCATTGTGCAGACTGATGCTTCTGAGCTAGGGATAGGAGCGGTCCTATTCCAGACAAATGATGATGGCCAAGACCAACCTGTTGCTTACAGCGTTGGAGTGCCATTGAGAGGGAAGCCTTTGCTGTGGTTTGGTCCCAGAACAAGCTGAGACCCTACCTGTTTGGGACTCACTTCCTAATACAAACTGACCACAGACCTCTCAGATGGCTAATGCAAATGAAAGGTGAAAAATCCCAAACTGTTGAGGTGGTCCATCTCTCTACAGGGAATGGATTTGACTGCCCATGCCAATGCAGATGGACTTTCCACGTTCTTCCACTTAGACAATGAAGAGTTTCTTGGGAAAGGTTAGTCTCATTCTCTTTCGTTGGGGGGAGGGGAAGGTCGTGTAGGGTGTGAGAAGTTGGCCTGGTATATGCTGTCCACTATAGTGGGCACCTTGCACCAGTCCAAACAACCCCTTATTGATGATAGGTTAAAGACAATGTTTATTGAAAGCTATCCTAGTGGTAGCTATGGAAAGCAGCCTTCAGGCGAAGTCTTAAAGGAATGTAAAGCAGCTTGTTTTACCAGTCTATAATCTCTTGAATGACCAAATTAAAGGGAACCACACCAGGTATATATATAAAATATATGTATTTATTACTAAACACCCCCCCCCCCCCTAGTCTCTTTATGAAACTAGAAGCAAAAGCACGTAAGTTACACTTCAAATATTATAGTAAACTAGCACAAATACACGTTAGGTCCTAGGGGCGAGCCAAACCATATACTAAAATAGTGGTATAAGAACCACAACTTAACTAGACACAGCCTGTAGAATCGCTTGGACCCCAAGGAACCACCCAAGGTAGTGACACAGGGGACCCACGGGGGCCGTGCGCAGTGTGAGAACACAGCCGCGAGCTCCCGTTAGCTTCTCTGGGTAAAGTCGCAGTTAGATTTTTAAAGATTAGGGACACTTGGAGATGAGCTAGGACCAAACCCTTTTGGACTTAGGAAGTTCTAGGGTCAATACCCACGGGAGTACCGGAGTACTCGAGTTACCTCACCCAGGGAAACCGGGTGCATAGGTGTCAAATGGTGTCGGGTCGCGTCGTCGTTTTCAATGGAAGCTGGCAAAGAAGTGCTGCTGCCGGGAAGATGCGAAGTGTCCGAAGAGATCCAAGCCTGGATCACAGATGTGAAGAACCTGAAAGCAGAGGAGACAGAGCCTGCGTCACTTGCCAGTGACCAGGGTCACGATAGACGAATGCCCACCGAAGTTGGGTGTTTCAGGTGAAGAAGGTGAAGCTCGACTCTTCAGCCACGAGGACCAGGA
Source organism: Triturus cristatus (assembly GCF_964204655.1). Taxonomy (NCBI): domain Eukaryota; kingdom Metazoa; phylum Chordata; class Amphibia; order Caudata; family Salamandridae; genus Triturus; species Triturus cristatus. Next base: position 70,826,636 of record NC_140585.1, on the reverse strand, counting down.
GGCGTCGAGGACGACCTGGATCTGGATTCGAGCTGTCCCACTAAGGATGTCGAGTGCTGCAGCGTTGGTGCCCGGATTGGACACAACAAGCCTTGGCAACAGCAACCCACGCAGAAAGGAGAAAGATGCTTCGGTGCAGACCAGCAAGGTCTGAGGGACTCCACCAGCGAGGAGGAGTGAGGGCACGTCTGGAGCAACCAGGGAAGCCCAAAAAAAGTCAGAATTACCTTCACAAGGACCCAAGAGTCGACAGACCAGGGATCGCGAAGGGACCTCGAGAGAAATCACAAAATGGCGGCCGACGGGTCACTCGGGGTGACTAGGCCGACAATCTTCGGTGGATTCTCTGCTCTGGGGACCCACCTATGGGAGGGTTTGGAAAGAGGGGTGGCTACACCCATTTCCTTTGTCCTGTTTCGCGCCAGAGCAGGGGCTGGTAGCCCCTGCAGCCGGTTTGAATTGGGCTATGCACAGGGACACCAAATGTGCCCCCAGTGCAGACTTCAAAGCACACTTGGAGTGCTCCCACCCAGCCCCAATACACTAAAGCCTGTCTGGGAGGTGGTTACCCTGTGACAGGAAACCTATTGTCCACACCTCCCCTACCAGAGTTTCGGTCAGCAGCAGGAGGCCAGACTCGTGTCTGTGGCTGCAGCATCCATTTTGTGATGCCAGGGCTCTGTTAAACTGGTACCGGGCATACCGGTGTGGTCATGTCTCTCCCTCTAGAAGGGTGGGATCATATTCCGACACCAGTTATTGATGTGGGGGTATGATTCCAAGGTGTTTGACACCAAACACAACATGTTTCCGTGCAGCCAGTCCAAAGTTACCATTTTAGTTATAAAGAGTATATGGTCAGGCTGCACAACTGACAACCCCGGAGGATAAGATTCCGAAGGCTGCAGAGGGGCTCAGCTCATGCCTGGACACCCTCTCACACATAACCAAGCACCCTGCCTTCAGGATTGATAAGGCCTGCCATGTGGTGACTGATAGGGTTCTATGTGCAGTGATAGGTGAGATATAGTGAACCTATATCTCTGTAAGGGGTGCATACACCACCTTACCCAGGCTGCAGTAGCAGACCTGTGGTGTCATTTTGGAGGGCTTCCAAGGGGTGGCAGAATATATGCTTCAGCCCCTAGTAGGCCTCTGGGGTACCTATGCCCTGGGTACATAGTATAACATATACTAGGGACTTATAAGGGCACATCAGAATCCAATCTGTGCTGTACCTAAGGTACTAGGAATCAATTTAGAGAGGAAGCAGCTAGGCTGCTGTTCTGAATAGCAGGACCCCAGCCAGACTAAGGTTCAAAACAGTGAAACATCAGCAAAAAGTGGGGGTAACCGTAAGAGGCAGATCCTACTCTCCTATATAGGGAAGTGCCCTTTTTGCATGGTTACCCCCTAACATTTTGCCAGATAACATGATGCCAACTTGACTGAGTGCGCCCTGTGTCCCTGCCAATCATGCTCCTGCAGACTGTGTTCTTTACCAAAAACTGCATCTTTGTCTCCACAATTGACACCTCTGGGCCACATGTAAGTCCTTTGTCAAAGGTACCCCCTGTACCTAGGGCCTTGTGACCAGGGGGCCTCTGAGGCGGCAGCATGTATTATGCCACCCTCAGAGACCCCTCACCTTAACACCCACACACTGCCATAGCAGGCTGCGTATGCCATGCCCAATAACACTGCCTCTGGCATTGGTAAGTCACCCCTCTAGCAGGCCTTACAGTCCTAAAGGCAGGGTGCACCATACCACAGCTGAGGGCACAGCTGCTAGAGCAATATACCTGTACAGTGTCTGTGCCATTCACAGACATTGTAAGTGCAGTTAAGCCATTTTGAGTACACGGGCTGGGGGTTTGTCAGCAAACTCTACAGCTCCATTATGGCTTTACTTAAGACTGAGAAGTTTGGTACCAAACGTCTCAACACATTAAACCCACACTGATGGCAGTGTTGGATTTAATGTAAAATGCACTCAGAGGGCATCTTACAGATGCCCTCTGAAAAACAACCAGCCCTGGTGTGGCTCCTGACTGGCTATCTGCCACAACAAGACAGGTTTCTGGACCCCCTGGGTAGAGAGCCTTCCACTCTCTGGGTCCTAAAACAAAGCACTCCCTGTGCAAGGTGTCATGCCTCCTCCCCAAAGATGGGCAGGGTCTATGAAGGAGAAGCATCAAAGGCTTACCGCCTGCGTTAGCTACTGCTAGGCTTTGCTGCTATCAGCAGCTGGCTCCCACCAGTTCTGACCCCCACTTTGGGGCGGGAGTATGGGCGGAAAAACCTAGAAAGAAAGGGAGGTGTGCCCACCTTTGCCACCCCACTAGTCAGGTGGGGGAGGTGAAGTGAAGCACGCATCTCAGTACCCTCCATCTTGGAGATGAGCAGCCTCCCCCAATCAGGATGAGGCTTATGATCCATCCCACTGGAAGGTGGTATAAGGAGGGGTGTAGACACCACAGGGAAGGCAGTGACCCATTGGTCCCGACCTGCACACCCCTGTAACACCCATATATCTAGTATTAGGGGCTCCTCTGAACCTTGCTCTCTAGATTCGACACCCTGACAAGAAGGACCTTAGAGCCGTGCTGCAGAGAAGAGGACAACGAAAACTGCTTTGGCCCCAGCTCTACTGGCCTGTCTCCTGCTTCAGAGAAACCGGTGAGCCGTGCAGCCAGGACTCAACCTAGGACTCTGGATCCAGCTGGAACCGCGAGTCCTCATCACTCTGCACCCATCGCCCACGGCCGGCGTCGGAGTAGCTCAACACCCCAGCGAAGTCACCCCGGCCATGCTGACTTCGGATCCAACGTTGGACAACCTCCTCCGACCTTCTCCACAACGCTGCAGCCACATCCTGAAGGGTCCACTGACCACGACCGGTGCGGGTGAGAAAAACAAGACATATAAGGACAACTCTGCATCCTCAGTCCCCAGGCCTTGGGGTGCCTGGCAGACTAAGTCCTGGTGTCCAGCAACTCTCCAACTTCACCCTCCAGTCATTGGTTCCCTTCATCCAGTCTTCTGGCTCCAGCCAGCAGCCTTTTTCCTCGACAGACAACCTCCATTGGTTTCCATTGGGGGCACAACACCTACTTTGCACCCTGCTGCCTGTGTGCCGCTAGAGGTGCGCTCTTGGCGTCAACCTGTGGCCCTCTTGGTGCTAGCCATTGATTCCTGGGCCCTGACCCAAAAATCACAGGTACCTACATGCAACCGGTGCTCTCCCGGGAACCCTCCGTCTCCTGCATTGAGCACAGACCTTCTCTTTGACCTCTACACCCGGCCGCCCCTGCGCTCCTGAGGGTGCACCCTTTGTGCCTTCTTAACCCTTTCCCAGAATTAAGTGCCACAAACACGAGACATAACTGTTAAATCAAGTACTTACCTGTAAGTTACTTAGCTAGCTTTCCTCCCATTTCATTTAAGTGTGTGTATTTCTGTAAAACTAAAGTGAGATACAACTAAATGAACCGTAGTTACCTTCATTAGGTATTGTTTGCAAGTGATCACTGCTTATCCTGTGAAAGTATTGCATTCTTTACTGTAGTACACAATAACAGCATTACAGGTATTTGCACTATGTTGCTCCTGCAACTAAGTAACTTGGTTCTAGCAAATTAACTACAAAATAACTTTATACAAATCAATTGGTCTGCATATCATTTCTTGTATGTGTGTGTACAACACATGCTTAACACTACCCTCTGATGAGACCAACTGCTCAGCCCAGCTACCACTAAATTGAGAGTAAGGTACTGAAGTGAAGACAGGTCGCAGGGTGATTTCAATATATTTATTGGAGATAATTAATTATAATAAAGAAACAGGCGAGAGCCAGGATACACAGCTCTCCGTCTCAAAGTACAACTGCAACTGCCCCAGAGAACTCGAATGCCTTCCCCCTTACCTAGCAGCAATCCAAGCTCGCTCTAACACACATCTTAAAGGTAAACACATGACCAGTGGTGCATACCACCAACAGTAATAATAACAACATAACAGGTACTATCTACCTTTTCCTCTGTCATACCTTTGGGGACTTCCTGGACTCTGTGCACACTATACCTCTTTTTGGTATAGTATACACAGAGCCACCCTACTATAAGGTATACACATAGTCTGGCACTCATGATAGGGTAACCTACCCGTATACAATGCAAGGGGCATTCCTGTCCCAACACCTATACACATGATCATCCCTGCTCTAATATCCCTAGCTGAAGTGCACCTAGCCTTTCTAAAAAAGTGCAGGCCAGTTGTAGTGTAACTGGGATATGAATTAGGAGTATTGTTATGTCTTAAAATTACTTAAAGTTACTCAGCACGTTTTCATAATAAAGTCTTATACCTTATTCGTAATAGAATGATGCTGCTGTGACATTACATTTGTTGTGATAGAGATTGAGATCCTCCACCAAACCATCCTTGGGGTCTCCATATAGTAAACTGGGGAGGGACTCGCTGTTCTCTGATCTTTCTCACCCGTTACTAAGGTCGCCATCATCTCCACGCAGCCATACTATGGCTTAAGCCTGTTTTGACAACACACCCTCTTTGCAGCCAGGTCAATTAAGTAACTGACTTCACTGTTCTTTTTTCAGAACCGTGAAGCTTCTGGGCTCCTTGTATTCTAGAATTACTATACAAACGAGCATCACAATCAGTGTTGTCTTTCCTGGTTGGCAGACAGCGCTGCCTTCCTGGTTGTATCCTTCTTTCAGCAGCTCCAGTCTGAAGGCGGCTTTTTCCTTTTGCATCAGCTGCATCATCTTGAATGTAAAGGCAAGCAAAGAACACATTACGTCACTTGTGTGTGACCTCCGTTTTCCTACTTAACCCTCTGTCCCTAAAGTATTCTAGCTGCAGAAAGCTAATGAAAAGAAAGTTAAAATGCGCTAAAGCACACACACTTGTGTAGCACTGCCCGGTATGTAAAAAATATGAACAGCAGGAGATTTTCCATTTACTCATCGACAGTCGCTCCAATGCATCATCATGCTCTTGAAAGTCTTCTTGAACTTCTCTCATCTAATACTTACTGGTGACATATGATGGAAAACAAAATGGTTACTTACCTGTTGGAATAGTTTTATAGCTAGAAGATCTTTCTGGATGCACATTCTGTGCAATATTCAGCCGTCTAGTGGTTGGGTCCGAAATGATCTGCTTTTTTCCCTATGAACGTTGTTGATATCGACCACCATCTGGTGTCATGTGCATCCTCCAATGACATCACACACCCTCACCCGCAAGACCCTGCACGTTGTTGCCATCTTCAGATTCTTTTTTTTTCTTTCTTTTTTGGCAACTTGCTGGTGTTGTTTGACTCCTAAGAGATCAGTCTTTATTTCCCTCCATTTATGTTACAAATCACCTAACTTCTTGGGGAGGTGGGAGAGCCGTATGTGAATCCAGAAAATTCTTCAAGCTGCAAATCTACTCCTACAGGTAAGGATCCATTTCGTTGTGCAGCTTGAACATTTTCTGGATTCACATGTTCTGCATAGATTTTGTATTAGTATTCCCTTCATTCAGGAGATTAGGTAGAAATGAGTAGGTGTTTGTGAATAGATGTTAAACATTTGTTGTCTGACTTGCACTTCGTTAGTTTGAATATCCACACAGTAGTGCCTGGTGAACATGTGTACGGAAGACCACGTGGCTACTGTGCAAATGTCATTAACCAACAAGTTGGCAATTAAAAGGTAGTTATTGCTCTCTTCTTCCTTGTTCAATGTGATCTTAGTCACTCTCGTAATGCTAAGCCTTTTCTCCTGTAGCATATCTGGATCATCTGAACAATCCATCTTGCAAGAGTTTACCGGTGGACATTTGCTTGCTTTCTTGTAAGTAGCATATCTTTGCCCTTATATAATCCAGCATGTGATGGGCTCTTTCTCCTTCCAATTTAGTTTTTTGGAAAAAAGCAGATAGTTTGGTTGACATGAAAGTGTGAGATTACTTTTGGAAGACATTTCGGATTTTTACTCAGCACTAATCTATACTTGTGTATTTACAAGTACGACGCTTGTGTGGTGGGAGCTTGTAGTTTGCTTACTATTCAGAAAGATATGATGGCTATGTGGAAAGCAGTCTTAAGCGTTAAAGTACTTCAATCCTGCCTTGCACAATGGTTCAAAGGGCAGTTTTATGAGCTGTACCCCAGATTTAAGTTCCAATTTATGTTCACCTTTTCCAGAAGACACTTCATCTTGTAACACCTCTTAAACATGCCTCTATGGTTGACAAATGTTCCCTAAGTGTGGCATGGACAATCCTTCATCTAGAAGTCATGCAAGGTACTTGACAAAATGATAGTCTCCTGTGCCCAAATGTCTTTGTGTCCGTTCCTATTGCACCTGTGAATAAACCTCCTCTATTTGACTGTGCAACACCTTCTTGTGTTAGCTAGTCTAACCTTTTTACGGGCTTCCATTGACTTTTGTGGCAACCCTAGATAAACAAACTATGTCTACAGAAGCCATTACGCTAGGCTGAGGTTCTGGGTGGTACACCTGGCCCCTTTGGGTTGAGAGCAGGTACTGATGGGCTGGCAGTCTCATCACTGCCTTGTGCCATTTCCACAAGGTCTGAAAACCAGGTCTGTCTGGCCCATTGTGGCGCTATTAGAATTAGGTTCACCGGAGCCTGTTTGCACCTGTCCAGTACTAGCGTTGTCAGCGGGATTGGTGCAAAGACGTATGGAAATTTTTCTCAACAGTCTATCTACAGGGCATTCCAGCGACCAGTAGTGTGTGTACCTGGATACGAAGCTTTAACATTTCATATTCTCCACAGTTGGGAAGAGATCCACTTGTGGGTTGCCAAATTGCTCGAAACTGTTTTCTATCTGTTGCTTTAGCTTTTACTCATGGGAGGCGCTTACACATCTGCTTAGCCCTGCTGCCTGTGTGTTTTGGATCACTGGGAGGCAGATCTCTGTATGACTCATATCTCCTGCACCAGTCTGACCTTGTTCCCCAGTTTATTGAGATAAAACATTATGGTTCTGAACAAGCATTTACAATGCCGACGCTACTTCATGGACCACAATTCTTTGGGGTAACACGCTGGTAGGACTAGCAGAGTGCGGCCAATCGTATTTTTGTAAGCATTTACAATGCAATAGGTCTCGCAACTGCGAGTTTTGTAGCTAGTGGCTTTCTAAATGGCAATGCTTTTTAAAAACATTAAAAGGCATTGTCATTTACATTACCAAAAGCAACACCTATTGCATTGCTGTGCGCGGTGTTCGTGAAGACGGCACCGCGCTCATTAAAGTAAAAGAAAAGTTAAAAAAAGTGTGGTGTCCCTGAAGCGAGTGCCGCGCTCATGACTAAAGGTAATTAAAAAAAGCATTTTCAAGTGCTTCAATGCCTGATTTGGGGGGGGAGAGGGAGAGGGGGGGGGGGGGTATGAAGCGCTCTTTCAGCTACCGAGTCCGGATTTGGGAAGAACACTGGTAGCTCTACTGATTGGTTAAGATGGAACGGAGATATGACTTTTGGAAGGAATTTGGGATTTGTTCTAAGAACCACTTTGTTGCGGTGTAATTGTAAGAACGGTTCTTGTATGGTTAAAGCCTGGATTTCACTTACCCTTCTGAGGGATGTGATAGCTATAAGGAAAGCCACTTTCCATGTGAGAAATTGTAGTTCACATTTATGCAGAGGTTCAAAAGGGGGTCCCATGAGCCTTGTAAGAACGATGTTTAGATTCCACTCTGGAGAGGGTGGTAATCTGGGAGGAATAATCCTTTTAAGGCCTTCCATGAAGGCTTTGATTGCAGGTACTCTAAATAGTGACAAATGTTGTCGATTTTGTAAATAGGCTGCTAATGCTGCTAGGTGGAGACGTATGGATGAGTATGCCAGGTTACATCTTTGCAAGTGCAGTTAGTAGCAAATGATGTTTTAGATGGATGCATCCAACGGGTTTTTATGATTGTTAGTGCAGTAAATGGCAAATCTTTTCCATTTTGCAGCATAGCAGGCTCTAGTGGTAGGTCGTCTGGCCTCCTTTATAATATTCATGCAGTCTGGTGGCAGGTTTAGGTAACCGAACTCAAGGACTTCAGGAGCCAGATCGCTAGATTCAGTTGACCTGGATCTGGGTGTCTGATTTCTCCATGGTTCTGTTATGTTATGTTATGTTATGTTATTTATTCTTTTGTATAGCGCAACGGTTACTCAAAAAGAGTGTCCCGGCGCTTTTTAGGTAAGGGAAACAGATTTCAGAATAACACAACACAGCTAAAAACAGGTTAAAAGATAAACAAAAAGAAAACAAACAACTGGGAGACCTATTGAGAAAACAGCCAGGTTTTGAGACCTCTTCTAAAATCAAGGAGAGTAAACGCCCCCCTCAAAGGGAGCGGTAGTGCGTTCCACATCTGTGGGGCCAACAGACTAAAAGAGCGGCCCCCCAGGCGAGCCCTCTTCACACGCGGAACAGCCGCCAAAAGTAGAGATTCTGACCGCAACGAGCGAGTCGGATGGTAGAAGGTCAGTCTCTTTTGAAGATGTTTAGCTCCCACCGCATGGAGCGCCTTGTAGGCCAGGGTCAAAGCCTTAAAGACGATCCGTTTGCGGATGGGTAGCCAGTGCAACGCCACCAACAACCCAGAGGCGCTGACCCGTCTACTTAGGCCAAAAATGGCCCTGGCCGCCGCGTTCTGTACCACTTGAAGCCTTTGTAGCAGATACTCTGGCAGGCCCAGGTAAAGAATGTTGGCATAATCCAACCTGGAGCCTATCAGAGCCTGCACCGTCAGCCTCCTGTGCTCCTCGGATAAGAGAGGCAGAAACCTCCGCAGCATTTTTAACAGGCCAAAGCAAGTGCCGGTTACCCCCAAGATCTGGGCTTTCATCGTCAGCCCCTTGTCCATCTTAACCCCCAAGTTTTTAGCCATGGGAGAAGAGCCGGACGGAGGGAACATGCCTGCCAGCTAGGCTCCGTCTCGCACCCAAAGAAGAGTACCTCCGATTTGTCGGAATTGCACTTGAGGCTGTTCCGTTGGAACCATGCGAACACAGCCCCAAGGCAATTCTGGATACTCTCCCCGTCAAAGTCGGCCCCTCTCTCGCAAGAGAAGAGGAGCTGGGTGTCGTCGGCATACGTCACGATCCGGGCACCAAATGACTCCGCCACCGCCGCCAAAGGGGTCATAAAGATGTTAAAAAGGGTCGGGCTCAATATAGAGCCCTGAGGGACCCCGACTCCCAGAGGCGGCATTACGGCGGTGTCAGACGATGTCCAGATCGTTTGCCGGCGGCCGGCCAAAAAGGAAGAAAACCATTTGAGCACCGTCCCCCGCAGACCAATCTCAAAGAGTCTTGCGAGCAGGCCCTCATGGGGGACGGTGTCAAAAGCCGCCGACAAGTCCAACAACACCAGCATGACTTTGCCCCCGGAATCCAACACCCCTTTAATGGTTTCAGAAACCTCAAGGAGCGCGGTCTCGGTGCTACGATGAGAACGGAAGCCCGACTGGGAGTCATGTAATAACTCATGAGACTCCAGAAAATTGGAGAGCACCGACTGAACGTGCTTCTCCAAAATTTTTACAAGGGCCGGCAACAACGAGATTGGCCTATAATTGGCTGGGGCTTTCGGGTCAAGTCCCGGCTTTTTAAGCAGCGGGATGACCATTGCCTGCTTCCATACTGGCGGAACCTCTCCCAGACTCAACGACAGGTTGAGAAGAGGGTGCGCCAGCAGATTAACCACCTCCGCCAGTTTACCCAGGAGCTTAGCAGGGCAGGGGTCAAGCGGAGACCCAGATTTTAAGTTGCCCATAAGCGCTAAAGAAGCTGAGGTTGGCAGAGAAGGAAACTCAGCCAATAAGGCACCCTGCGCAACTGAAGGAGGCGAGGCCGCCTCGGGTAGCGGCAATATAACCAGTTCACTCGATAGAAAGGAGTCCTGGATAAGTTTGATCTTGCCAGTAAAAAAACATGCAAGATCCGCCGCACAAGATTCTGCGGGCCCCTCTTCCGAAGCAGTAGTCCGAGGGGAGATGAATTCTCGAACGATGGTAAAGATCTCCTTACTGGAGTTCGAAGCTGCTTCGATTCTCCCCGCAAGATAGGCTTTCTTTTCGAGGCGGATGTCTCGGTGGTAAGCTTTCACCACCGCCATGTAGGCAGCCCTGTCCTTGCTGTCATAATGTGCCCGCCAGGCCCTTTCGGCTACCTTGCACTGCTGCCGCGTAGCCTTCAGAGCAAGGGTAAACCAAGGGGCCGAGACCCGCTTAGATGTCGAGCGGGGGGGCGGGACTGGGGCCAGGTCATTCAGCCTCTCCGTCAGCCATTCTTGCAGGGACTCCAAATCTCTCTCTAACTCGCCAGACAGAGAACAAGGGTGCTTCACAGCAGCCAGAGCCAGCATCTCAGGGGTCACCCTGCTGAATGCTCTAACGGCTCGTCCCCGCTGCTGTGCGACAGGGTAAGGCGCCCTGGCGTTGCCACTGATTACAAATTTGGCCAGCCAGTGATCCGACCACAAGACCGGGAGAATCTCTTTCACCACTAGAGGCGAGGTCGAGAAGACCTGGTCTAGAGTGTGCCCCTTGTCATGGGTCGGGCCCTGCAAATGCGGGGTAAGACCCAGCGGAGTCATAGCCTCCAAAAGCTTAATAGCGGCGGGGTCCGACGGATCATCCATCCGGATATTAAAGTCCCCCGCCACTAAGCAGTGTTCTGCTCTCAGTGCTAGGCCCACCAGCACTGAATCAAGATCAGCAAAAAACGTCCCAAGCGGACCAGGGGGGCGGTAGACTAACAGTCCCTTTACTGATTGATGCGGCGCTAGCACAATTGAAAAAGCCAGCGATTCCGAGCCGCGGATGTCCTCAGTGGGCAGGATAGTGCAAGGCGTGCCCTTCTTAACCATCAGTGCAACCCCGCCACCCCTGCCCTTAGCTCTATCCTTCCTGAAGACATCAAAATCCGGCGGAATGGCCATAGCTACATCAGGATTGGAGGCTTCACCCCACCAGGTCTCCGTCAGCATTAGGCAAAGTGGCTTCTCTGTCTCGAGGAGCTCAAAGATGTGTTGCGCATGGCTGCGTGCAGATCTGGTGTTTAACAGCATGCAGGCATACTCTGCACCAGCACTGACAGTAGGAGGGGCTGATGACAGAAGCCGTGTCGGATGCCAGCCACAACCCGGACATCGCGACTTACCTCTGTAGCGGCCCGGGAAGACAGTACAACAGCAGCTCTCCCTATGGTTCAAGGAGCGCAGCTCCCTAGAAGAGTACCGCACCAAATGAGGGCCCGGATTACTCATCCTCGATGAGCAGAGCCCCGCCCGCCGCCGAAACGCCTCCGGGACGCTGACGGGTAGGACTCTGGCAAGACTCCGGCAAGCGACGGCGTCCTAGCAGCGCGTCCCGCTGCGCGGGTGAGAGCGACTTTAAATAGGCACCGAAGTGGAGGGAGGAGCGCCTGGACGCTCCAAGATGGCGCCCGCCACAAAAAGCCTGGACCCAATCCAAGATGGCGCTGGTCGCCGATGAAAGACGATCCCCGAACCACCCACAAAACCCGGGCCCACCAAAACGGTGGTGAGTATTCCACAATTTAAATGCAGGTGTGAGGGGGGGGGGGGAGAGCCCAGCCAGTGCGCAATAAATAAAACAAGGACAAGTGCAAAACGCGCAAAAACGCGCTAAACGCGCTAGAAACTGCCCCAAGTAAAATATTAAAATCTGCAGCCCTTACAAACCGCAGCGCGGTAGAACGGGACCTTTCAGGGTTAATAAGGATGGGGAGAGGTGCAGTTTTTGGTGTGGAACTAGCGAGAGTTCTAGTAGTGTTGGGAACCACGGCTGTTGTGCCCATGTGGGGGCTACTAGGATCAGTTTGAGAGATTGTTGCCCGAGCTTGCGTACCACGAATGGAATGAGTGGGAGAGGCGGAAAATCGTACGCAAATCTGCCTGACCAGTTCATCCATATAGCATTGCCCTTCGACTCCGGGTGGGGAAATCTGGCGGCGAAGGTTGGGCATTTTGCGTTTTCATGTGTGGCGAACAGATCTATGTCTGGTTGGCCCCATTGTTGGAAAAAGGGTAGTAGGACTTGTGGATGTAATTCCCATTCGTGGATATGTTGAGTTTGTCGACTTAACAGATCGGCAATTTGATTGTGAACCCCTGGAAGGTGTTCTGCAAGGAGGTATATGTTCTGGGGAATGGCCCATCTCCAGATGTTCTGCGCGAGCTGTGATAGCTGCAGAAAATGTGTGCCTCCCTGTTTTTGTATGTAATACATGGCTGTCATGTTGTCCGTCCGGATGAGGACAGTTTTGTTCTGGAGATGTAATTGGAATGATTTTAGTGCTAGGAACACTGGTAGCAGTTCCAGGTAGTTGATATGGAGTACTTTCTGTTGAGTGGTCCATTTGCCCTGAGTGGTGTGTCCGAGGATATGGGCTCCCCATCCTGTGAGAGATGCGTCGGTTGTCCGCACTATTTGTGGAAGAGGATCTAGGAACGGCCGCCCTTTGGACAGGTTTATTACGTTCCAATATTTTAGAGAGCGATGTGAGCGGCTGTCCACCAACACCAGATCTGTAAGTTGTCCGTGAGCCTGGTTCCACTGACGTGCTAGACATTCTTGCAAGGGACGCATTTGAAGTCTTGCATAAGGCACAATGAAGATGCATGACGCCATCATCCCTATGAGTTGCATGAACACTCTTGCTGCAAGAGTGTGTTGGGCTTGAAATTTTGCGATTAGAGCTTGTATATTGGCTATCCTGGCTGGGCTGAGATATGCAAGGGCTTTGGAGGTGTTTATGGTGGCTCCCAGATACTGATGTATGTGAGAGGGTTTGAGATGAGATTTGGGATAGTTTATTGTGAATCACAAGTTGTGTAACAGTTGGATAGTTTGGTGAGTGTATAGGACACATTTGTTGAATGACTTGGCTTTTATTACCCAGTCGTCTAGATACAAGTAGACGTGAATTTGTTGTCTTCTGAGATGTGCTGCTACTACTGCTAGACATTTGGTAAATACTCTGGGCGCAGTTGTTACTCCGAATGGGAGGACTGTAAACTGATAGTGTTGTCCGTCCACCACAAACCTTAGGTACTTCCTGTGAGCAGGATGTATGGGAATGTGGAAATAGGCGTCCTTGAGATCTAGTGTGGCAAGGAAATCGCCTTGTTGTAGTGGTGGGAGCACTATGAGTGATCATATGGAAATGATCTGAGTTTATGTAGAGATTTAGGGGTCTGAGGTCGAGTATTGGTCTTAGAGTCCCGTCCCTTTTGGGGATTAGGAAGTATAGAGAGTATACCCCTGTATTCTGATGGAACTGGCTCTATTGCGTGTTTTTGAAGCAATGAGAGAACCTCTTGTTTGAGGAGCGTAAGATGTTCTGATGACATGGAACGCTGCTTGGGTGGTATGTGTGTGTGGGGGGGGGGGGGGGGGGGGGGGGGGGGGGGTAGTGGTGAGTTCCAGGCAGTAACCATACTGGATAATTTGTCTTACCCATTTGTCGGTTGTGATGGAGTTCCAGACAGGTAGGAACTGTTTGAGTCTTCCCCAGACTGGAGTGGAATAGTCTAGGGGGAGAGGAGGAAAGTCACTGTTTTGTGGCAGAGGAGGTACGAGTGTTGGCATTGCCTTGGCCTCGTCCCTTGTTGTTGTTTCCTCTATATCCTCCTCTAAAATATCCTCTATTTGGGGATGTTTGTGTAGAGGGTTTGAACGTAGAGGAGGTGTCTGCTCCGATATTCTTGGAGGCTCCTCTGTAGAAGGAGCTTTGAAAGGAGCCACGTAGTTGTGGAGACTGTAATGCTCCCATGGACTTAGCGGTCTCGGTGTCTTTTTTCATCTTTTCAAGTGGAGTGTCTACTGCTGGCCCAAATAGTTGTTCTTGGTTAAATGGTTGACTAAGTATGGTAGTTTGTACCTCTGGCTTAAAGCCTGAAATGCGTAGCCAGGCATGGCGTCTAAGGAGCACGCTTGTGTTTATTGCTCTAGAGGCGGTGTCTTCTGCGTCAAGTGCACATTTAATTGACGCCTTCGAGATAAGTTTACCTTCCTGAAGAAGGTCATTTGCCTGGGTCTTATATTGGTCTGGTAGATGTTGTAGCAGATTCTCTAGCCGGTCGTAGTGAGCCCTATCATAGCGTGCTAGTAGGGCCTGAGTGTTGGCAATACGCCAATGGTTAGCGGCTTGTGCTGCTACTCGTTTGCCAGAGGCTTCTAACAGTTTGGATTCTTTGTCGGGGGTGGTGCATCTCCTGTGGTTTGTGAGTTGGCTTGTTTCCTTGCGTTGGAAACAACCAAAGAATCCAGAGGGAGCTGTCCTTTGATGTAACAAGGATCTTCTGGGGCAGGTCTATATTTTTTTCCGATTCTTGGGTTAGGCACCCTGGCACGGACGGGGTCTTTAAATACCTCTGTGGCGTGTTTTATGACCCCTTTAATCATAGGTAAACTCTGGACAGAATTTTGTGACTGTTCGAAAGTGTCTAGTAGGAAGTCTTCCTCGGGTGTGTCAGAGTGCATGGCGACGCTATGGTAAAGTGCTGCCCTATTTAATAATTGTCCAAACCCCAGGTGGTCATCTGGAGGTGATGGTTTGTAGGGATATGGTGTAGGGTCAGGCATATCTGGTAGAAGGTATGCCCAATCATCCAGTGGTACGGCATCTGGATCTGTGAACGGATCATTAGGATCACCCCCTATCCCTAGGTCGTCATCATCATCATCCTGTGGAGGTGGTGTATGTGATGGAGAGGGGAGAGGTAAGGGTGGTGTAGGCAGAGGGGGTGGGGTAGAAGGTCATATAGGAGAGGAAGGAATAATAGGTGATGTTGCAGAGTCCTTTTTGTTGATAGGAACTGGGGCAGGTGTTGTGTCCAGTTTTCGTTTCTTACATGGCACCGCGGTGACATGTCCAGTTTTTGGATTAATATATATCTTTTTCTGCAATGGATCTGGATGAAAAAGTTTTTGTTCTTGGAGAACAGTCTTTGGCGCCGATTTTTTCGGTTCCGATCGAGGTTTTGGTTGATCGGTGGAGTTTTTGGCTTTAGGAGGTGTGTTAGAGTCCTTAGCCGGTGGTTTCGGTGCCGATGAAGGTTTCGGTGCCGACGTTGAATCCTTTGGCTTGGGAACTTTCGGTGCCGGTTTATCTATGGGCCTCGATGTTTTCGGTGCCGAAGGCGCCGGAGACGGTTTCGGTGCCGAGAGGTCATGTGTCTTCGGTGCCGAAGGTGCCGGTGGAACAATAACATGTGGCTTGCTCGGGCCCGAGCTACCGGAAGGCTTATGTTTCTTCAGAGCCGAGCCCGGAGGCGGGGCTTCTGAAGGATGTTTTCGGTCTCGACTGAGGCCAGCAGGCGAAGTCTTGACCAATGCCTTAGGTTTTGGAAGGGTTGAGGCAGGGGCAGTAGTACTCACGCGTTGCCCAGGAGTAATGGGGTCGTCTGAGTCGTCTGCCTCGGAGATGATTTGGAGATCCTCAGAATCTTCTCACGGGACATCTGGACCCTCGTCAAAGATGTTTTATGGTTCCGGAGCTGGTCTCTGTTGCATGATGTGGCGTCGATCCCTTCGATCTCGAATGGTCTTTTTGGATCGAAATGCTGCGCAGGCTGGACAGCAGGACTCGTCGTGTTCCGGTGATAGGCACAGGTTACAGACATTGTGGTTGTCACTGTGCGGAAATTTTGCTCCACACTGGGGGCATTTTTTGAACGGCGTCCTTTCCATGAGCCGTAGGCCTTACGGCGTGGATAGGTCCAGCAGCCCGAATCGACGTCCGGAATCGAGTCGATGAAATCTATGTCGAATGGAGGTGCTTCGGTATCGTTGTAGTTCGTTTTTGTGCTTCAAAAAGCTTGTAAATAGAGGTTTTCATCCAGAGCAGAAAAGTTACATCCGAACCCAGTGGCAGAAAAAACCAATCTGAGGATGGAGTTGATGCCCATGCGCACTGTAGTCCAAGGGAGGAGTCCCCTATCTCGTGACCAAAGACTTCTTCCGAAGACAACAACAACCTGCAAGCATCCGAGCCCAACACCAGATGGGGATCTACAAGCCTAAGTGTGTGATCTGCAGCTCATATGCCTCGAAAATAAATATATATATATATATATATATATATATATATATACACACACACACACACACACACACACACATATATACACACATATATACACACACACATTATCTACTGGCGATCGCCAGTAGATAGTTATAGTTAGGACCGTGTTTCCATAGGAAATCTGAAAATTCTATTTTGAATAACTTTGGCGCCGGTTGACGAATCCTCGCGAAATTTTCAAAACTAATGGGGCGCGCCACTCAGCTCCTACCCTGAAAGTGTCGGGGTGATTCGTCAAGCGGGGGCCGAGAAAAAAGGGGGGTCCCAAAATGCGTTTCCCCCATGCATTTTCCCATAGGACCTTTAGTCGAAGGTACAGCCCGAACGGCTTAACAGAATTACTTGAAATTTGGCAAAGGGGTAGTCCTCAGGTCAGGGAAGTGCCTTTTGCATATCTGGAGTCAATCTGTTCAGTATTTCCTGAGGAAATTGCATTTAAAAGCATATACATATCTATACCTCACTTTGTCTTTCCTGCCAGTGTGGTGTTTGTGGGCTGCTCCGTGCTCATGTGGTGAGGCCACCCTGAAGAGCCTGGGGCTCCGGAAACGGGGGAACGCTGTTGCTTCTTGATGATATTTACTGAGGAGCCTGGCTCACTCGCGCATTCCAACCCACGAAGGGATGTCTACTATTTTAGCAAAAGGAATGGCGCGTGGAAGGGATTTAAAGAGGGATGATTCCCTGCTTTAATCGTGCCTGAAAGACGCTTTTATTTACATGAGCCAATTACTTTAAAGATATCTGCGACAAGGATTAAAACTCACCTGTCTACTTGAAAACGATTCCTTGTAAATATCAATGCACGTGCACCAGTTGAAATCACCGAAGAAACGAGACATTTCTGGATTGCCATGTTACAATGAGAGGGATGTGCACGATGCATTTTGGGAACGGTAGTACTAACCAAAGCAGACACGTGATACACCCTTTAAATAACACCGTGCGCACCTGGGCGCTTGTGTTCCTGTCCGTGAACAAGGCAGAAAGCTGAAACGTTGGGCGAAAAGGAAACAGACGCTCTTTAAAGACTCTGCAAATAAAGCAACTTCCAAGGTATTGGGCCTCACTTTGTCTTTCCTGCCAGTGTGGTGTTTGTGGGCTGCTCCGTGCTCATGTGGTGAGGCCACCCTGAAGAGCCTGGGGCTCCGGAAACGGGGGAACGCTGTTGCTTCTTGATATATATATATATATATATATATATATACACACACACACACACACACATACACATATATACACACACACATTATCTACTGGCGATCGCCAGTAGATAGTTATAGTTAGGACCGTGTTTCCATAGGAAATCTGAAAATTCTATTTTGAATAACTTTGGCGCCGGTTGACGAATCCTCGCGAAATTTTCAAAACTAATGGGGCGCGCCACTCAGCTCCTACCCTGAAAGTGTCGGGGTGATTCGTCAAGCGGGGGCCGAGAAAAAAGGGGGGTCCCAAAATGCGTTTCCCCCATGCATTTTCCCATAGGACCTTTAGTCGAAGGTACAGCCCGAACGGCTTAACAGAATTACTTGAAATTTGGCAAAGGGGTAGTCCTCAGGTCAGGGAAGTGCCTTTTGCATAGCTGGAGTCAATCTGTTCAGTATTTCCTGAGGAAATTGCATTTAAAAGCATATACATATCTATATGCGCGCACCGTGCGCGCACGGTGCGCACACCCTAACGTGCGCGAGCGTAATTCTGATTGGTTGTTAGATGTCAGTCAACATTCGAATCGGTCGAAATCAGGAAGTGTCGGCCGCCAATTTGTCTGTGCACTGATAAGGAAAGGTGGAAAAAAGGTGGAAAACGTGAAAAGGGGGCAGGGAAGAGAGTTTCTGACCCCCTAGCCTTAGTCAGGGGGTCACAGAAGGACCCCCAAGGGTGAAAAAAACATTTTATTATTTTTTTTTTTAAATCGCAGGGTGCGCACAGCGCACCGTGTGCCCAACGCGCGTGCACGGTGCGCGCACGGTGAAAAACTTAAAAAAAAAAAAAATATTAATAAATACATAACTTACCATTTAAAAAAACGTACAAATTCACTTAAAAAACCATAGGTTTCACACACGTTATAGTTAGGAATTAGCATTTAAAAAACCTTGCAAATTCACTTAAAAAACCATAGGTTTCACACAGGTTATAGTTAGGTGGACATTTCACTCGTAAAAAACCAATGAAATTCCCCCGTTATAGTTAGTTCAGATAACTATAACTCGCGCGACCGCCACTCTATCTTAAGGATGATGTCATCAGTGATGTCATGAGTGATGTAATATGTGACGTCATGAGCAGTGCATTGCGGGCGCGCGAGTTATAGTTAGCTGAACTAACTATAACGGGGGAATTTCAATGGTTTTGTACAAGTGAAAAGTCCAGGTAACTATAACACCCCTGAAACCTATGGTTTTTTCAGTGAATTTCTGAGGTTTTTTAAATGCTAATTTCTAACTATAACGTGCCTGAAACCTATGGTTTTTTCTGTGAATATATTATATATATATACACCCAGCCCCCCCTCTTTTGCAGGCTGCGTGTTTTGGTGCAGAACAAAGTGAAGAGTCGACTTGGCACACATCCCTGTGTGCCATGCTTACAACTCACTGCCCTGGCATAGATCAGTCACCCCTCTAGCTGGGTGCACTATACCAGTGATGAGGGTACAGGAGCATGAGCCCAGTACCCCTACAGTGTCTAAGCCAATTCTTAGAAATTGTAAGTGCAGTAATGCCATTAAGTGTATATGATACTGGGAGTTTGTTATTACAGACTCCACAGCATCTAATGGCTTTACTGAAAACTGGGAAGTTTGATATCAAACTTCTGAGCACATGAAACCCACACTGATGCCAGTGTAGGATTTAATAAAAAAATGCACATAGAGGGCATCTTAGAGATGCCCCCTGAAAAACAAACTGGCTGAAATGCTGCTCACTAGCTGCCACCACCAGACATGTTTCTGGACCCCTGGATCGAGAGCCTGCTGCTCTGGGTGTCTGAAACAATGCACATCCTGGGACGAGGTGCCAAGCCCCCTCCACCAGGATGGGCAGGGTCCACGAAGGGGAAGCTTGAAAGGCTTGCAACCTTTGTGAGCTTCCCCAGGCCTCTTGCTGCTTCAAGCAACTGACCCTCACAGGTTCTGACCCCTACTTTGGGTGGGAGAATCTGCGGGAAAACCAAGTGAGGAAGGGAGGTGTTCCCACCTTTGCCAACCCCACCCCTCAGGTGGGGGAATGGAGGTGAAGCACAACTCTCAGTCCCCGCCATCTTGCAGATGGGGGGGACCCAGCCAACCAGAGTGAGGCATATGCCCCCCTCCCACTGGAGGGTGGCATAATAGGGGGTGCATCCACCCCAAGGAAAGGATCCAATGGTCCCAATCTATATCTACCTGTAACGCCCCTAAATCTAGTATTTAGGGGCACCCCTGAACCTTGCCTCCTCATACAAGAACCGACTAATAAGAAAAGAAGAAGGACCGAAGAAGCCGTGCTAAAGCTAAAAAGGAGGACGCCCACTGACTTGGCCCCAGCCCTATTGGCATGTCCCCACCTCGAACCTGCAGAAGCGAAATCCCAGAGTGTCCTGCAGCCAGCAACCTCAAGAACCCTGAGGACCTGCCCTGTCCTCCACAGAAAAGACTCTGTCTCCCGTGAGCACTAGATTTGCTCACCCACAGAGTCTAGCTCCAGCTAAATACCCGACAGTGCACCACTCTGTACCAGACGCCCACGGCCAAAGTTATTGTGGCCCAACACCACGAGGAGGTCTCCCCGGTGATCCTGACCTGAGATCTGGTGATCTCTGACCAGCCTTGAATCTCCCAGCAAAGTCTGCAGCCTCTTTCCTGGAGGATACCCCATCCCCCAAATGTGACCGGAGCTGGTAAAGAAAACCAGACGCCTAAGACACTGCACCCGAAGTCCCACAGCCTTTGGTGGCTCAACCAACGGTGTTCCAGCATCCCCAGGCATCACAACGAACCTCTTCAACCGGTGGTTACCTCCAGAAGATCTTCGTCCCTGAGCCTGCAGTCTTTGTTGAAACCGGAAAATCCCCATTGAAATCAACAGGACACCCGACACCAACACAGCACCCTGCACCCAGCCGCCGCTGCGGGTGTACTTTGGGTGCTAAAATGGATCCCCCTGTTGCCCTGAGCTATACACCAGGAGCTTTGCTCCCATAACCCTGTAGCCTGCTATGAGTAGCCACCAACCGGAGCAGCCCTATCCCCCATTGGATAACATTGGGCCTCAGCACTCTGCACCCGGCCGCCTTAGTGCCTCTGAGGGTGTTTTGAGAGTGCATCCTTGACCCTGGGGGAACCCTGGTTCTAACCCCAGAGTACCAACTACCACAACAAAGTACTTACCTGTTAACCGATAACTTCATTTCTCTCCATAGAAATACACTGACTTTAAGAAAACTGCAAAGAACTTTAAACTGCTTACTTACCCTTTCTCTAGGAACTGTCCCAGTGTGATATCTAGGTGTATCACACTGAGTAGAAAAAGTAATCCAGAAAGTAATCTCCAAAGTAATAAAACTGTAATTTCCACTGTATTGAAAGCATCTACAAACCTGTAACAAAGTCCTTTTCATTCAGCTTACTTGTATTGCTCAACCTGCCGTGAAAAGTATAATATACACTTACCTGTGCCAGGCTTGCTTGGTTCTAGGAAATAAATACAACTAAATATTTTAGCACAAATCAAATTGGTCTGAGTTCAGTCTTTGAGTGTGTGACATAATTGCTGATTGAGTGTGTACAACAAATGCTTTACACTACCCTCTGATAAAGCCTTACTGCTCACCCACACTACCACAAATGGAGAGTAAGGTGCTATCTACTTTTACCTCTGCCTCCCTTTGGGTTTCCACAGGACTCTGTGCACACTATACTTTATTTTGGTATAGTATATACAGAGCCAGCTTCCTACAGGGTGGGCCTGATGTCTTACCTGCTGTTTTTTAGGCTCACTGTCCTCTGTTCTTTCTGCAAACATTCCTGCTCGACCTCAACCTCCTTTACTTTGGAGCGTACAGCTTGCACCAACTCAGTGTCCTCATGCGTTTTCTCATCACTGGACAACGCCAGGTCCTTCATGGAAGACAGCCTTGCTGGGGATTGCGCCATTGGGTAGTGTACTCACCTTTGTTTTTCTTGAGTGTCTTCAAGGTCTTTGGTTGAAACACGGCACACACATTGCAGCCCTCTATCATGATCCATCTGCAAACGTTTGAGAAAATGTATGGTGACACTTGGGGCAATATATAAAGAGTGTATGCCCCATACCATTCTCTCTCATTCTCCAGCAACCCAGTTGATCAAATCTTTCATGAAATCCCCAGTTTCGGTTTTCTTTGCTGCTTCTCAATTCCCTTGTAGTCACTCAATGATCCTGTGGATTTCTTTGCCTCTTCCATTTTCTCCTTCGATGTCTTCCTGAAAAACTCAAATTTCCTGAATTCACAACATACTTCTTGATCATGCTTTCAGATCCAAAGGTGGAAAAACAATTGTGAAGATAGCGAACAGGGGCTACTGGGGCATATGTCTGAGGTTACTGGAGGATAGATACAACACTTAAATGTTGACACTTTACCGAAAAAAAAGAACAAAGAAAAAACATTCTAGGCCCAACCACTAAATGCACATCATGCGAAGTGCATCAAGATATATAGGTTATACCAATCTTGGGTTACATGGTCTCCATTTAGGCTTATATAAAATACATTTAGTTAGTTATTTTATAAATCTATCTTGTAAAAATATTCCCAAGCTTTGGCTAACACAGGGAGTGCTGTGCTTCTCAATCGAACTGCTTCTAATCTTCCTGCAAAGTAAACAACCATAGGTTATACCTGTTACCAGAAATCATAGAATCAATCAATCAATCAGGGAATTGTAAGGGCGCTACTCACCCGTGAGGGTCTCAAGGCGCTGGGGAGGGGGGACAGATCTGTTTAGCCGAAGAGCCAGGCCTTGAGGGTCTTCCTGAAGGTGTTCAGGGAGGGGGCACGTCTGATGTCTGCCGGTAGCTTGTTCCAGGTCTTGGCTGCAATGTGAGAAAAGGATCTTCCGCCTGCTCTGGCTCTGTGGATGTGCGGGGTTTCAGCCAGTGTGAGGTTGGAAGATCAGAGGTTTCTTTTGGGTACGTGGAAGTGGATTCTGTCATTGAGGTATTTGGGTCCGTTGTTGTGTAGGCATTTGTAGGTGTGAGTGAGGGTTTGGAAAGTGTCTCTTTTCTCCACGGGGAGCCAGTGGAGACTTCGTAGGTGTTGACTGATGTGTTTGTGTCGGGGGATGCCGAGGACGAGTCTGGCGGCGGTGTTCTGTATTATCTGGAGTTTGCAGAGTAGGGACTTGTTGATGCCAGCGTATAGTGCGTTTCCATAATCCAGTCTGCTTGTGATGAGTGCGTGGGTGACTGTCTTCCTTGACTCAGGGGGGATCCACTTGAAGGTCTTGCCGAGGATGCGGAGGGTGTTGAAGCAGCTGTAGGTGACGACGTTGACCTGTCGGTTCATGGAGAGTGATGAGTTGAGTACGATGCCAAGGTTCTTGGAGTGGTCTGAGGGGTAGATGGGCTTCCGAGGGCAGTGGGCCACCAGGTGCTGTCCCATGCAGAAGGGGTGGTACCAAGGACGAGGACTTCTGTCTTCTTGGCGTTGAACTTCAGGCAGCTGTTGGTCATCCAGACTGCGACGTCTTGCATTCCTTTCTGGAAGTTGAGTTTGGCAGTGGTGGGGTCTTTGGTGAGATAGAGGATGAGCTGGGTGTCATCGGCGTAGAATAACTATGTTGAGGCCGTGTTGTCGGACGATGGCTGCGAGGGGGTCATGTAGATGTTGAAGAGGGTGGTGCTCAGGGATGAACCCTGTGGGACTGCGCAGGTGATTTTCTTGGGGTCGTAGAGGAAGGGTGGGAGTCTGATCCTTTGGCTTCTTCCGGTGAGGAACGATCGGATCCAGTCCAGGGCTGTTCCTTGTATGCCTGCGACGTGTAGTCTGGCGACTAGTGTGCAGTGGGAGACGGTGTCAAATGACGCTGATAGGTCGAGTAGGATGAGGACTGCTGAGTGGGCTTGGTCCAGGAGGGTGCGGATGTCATCTGTGGTTGCTTTGGAATCCGGATTGGGACGGGTCGAGGACGGCGTTCTCTTCAATGAATCGTGTCAGTTTCCCGTTGACTGTTTTCTCTGCAACTTTGGCTGCGAAGGGAAGGAGCGAGATGGGCGATAGTTCTTGAGGTCGGTGGGGTCAGCTGTGGGATTCGTGAGCAGAGGTCTGACTTCTGCGCGCTTCCAGTCGTCTGGGGAGGTGCCTGTTTTGAAGGTGGTGTTGATGGTGTGTTGTAGTTCGGGTGCGATGGCAGCCGTGGCTCTGTGGTAGATGTGAGGGGGGCAGGGGTCGGTGGGGGCAGGGGTCGGTGGCCTTGGGTTTGTTGATGGCGAAGTGTATGCAGTGGTGGTCAGTCCATATCGGCTGCGTTGTGTGGCTGAATTGGATGCGGTTTCCTGCTGCGCAGATGGGGTCGAGGGAGTGTCCTGCTCTGTGGGTCGCTGTGTTGACGAGTTGTTTAAGTCCGATGCTGCCGAGGTTGTCATGAAGGATGGTGGAGTTGGGGGTCGCTGGGGTTGTCGAGGTGGAAGTTCAGGTCTCCAATGAGTATATAGTTTGTTGAGGCAATGCCGTGGGGTGCGATGAAGTCGGTGATGGTGGTGGCGAAGGGTGTTCGGGGGCCGGGGGGTATGTAGACGAGGGTTCCTCGGAGTGTGGCTTTGGGGGTGGTCTGGATCTGGAAGTGCAGGTGTTCGGCGGAGGGTAAGGTTTCGCTGGACGTGGTGAGGCGGAGAGTGCTCTTGTGGGCGATGGCGAGGCCCCCTCCTGGGTGGTTGGGGCGGTCTTTCCTCTGGATCTTGTATCTGTCTGGGATGGCGGTGCTGATGTCGGGGTTGGAGGATGCTTTGGTCCAGCTCTCTGTGAAGAAGGCGATGTCGGGCGAGAGAGAGTCGGGTAGGTTCCAGATTTCCATGGCGTGTTTGTGAATGGAGCGTACATTGAGGAGGATGCATTTTAGGGTGTCGCCGGTACTGGAGGCCGGGGAGGCAGTGAGGGTCTGGTGGCAGTGGAGGCAGGAGAACTGGCCGTGGGTCGTGTTCGGCGAGGCCTGTTGGCATTCTCTAAGTCTTCCAGGGTTGAGTGCAAGGAGGGTGGTGGTGTCGTAGCGATGGGTAGTGGGAGGTCCAGGGTTCCTGGCGCTGGCCGCTGTCGGGGCGCAGACGGGCTTGCCTTTGGTGAGCCTTCGGCGCACCAGGGGCGCGCCTGCTGCCTGACCGCGCAGCGGTCGCCATTAAGTAGGGGAGGTGGGAGGGAGGAGAGGCTGGGAGGCGGGAGCGGGAGAATTCCGGGGGGGAATTCCTGGGGGGAATTCCCAGGGGGAGGGGCCACAGGGGCAGCAGCAGCAAAAATCTAAGGAACTAACAAGGCCTATCCTATCTGAAGATACTCCAACCAGTGGCAGGGTCTGACATCCGGATTTACAACTCAATTGCCAAGTAAGATACAAGGAGCAAAAGCAACACATTTGAATGCCATTTCCAGGTCAAGAGAAATTATAGAAAACACACTTTGTTTCAAAGACATAAAAACCTACCCCAGTATTTGGTTTGGGGTGCCTCTCTGCTACCTCCAACATTTCCACAAGAATTCCCCTTCTGATAGGGTCCATTAACCTTAGGCTCTTTCCTTTGCAGTCAACTTAGAATAAGTGTAGTTGCTTTTAGACGTTTAGGGCTAGTGTGAGGTACCCTCTTTACCATGGCATTTTGCCGCTTGACTACTCTGCTTGTTTTGTCCTACTTGGCTCAATACTGACTTATTGTGGGGAAATGGGGTGTATTATATGGTGTGATTGTGTGACCTCAATGTGCAATACACTTACCAACCCCTTTAGGACCAGTAGGTCTTGTTAGTGAAACCCTCAGCTCAACCCTGGGTACCTGTGGCTCTGAGCAGTAAGGCTTACACAAAGAAACCAGTGTTAAGCCTTTAAACAGCACCAAAACGGAGCTTGGAGGAGGAACATGGCGGCGTCAGCTAAGCGGTCGTGGCTCGGCTCCCCCATGGGATTTTCAATATTAACATGGGTTTTCGCTAAGCGAGATTACTGAACTCTTAAATCTAGTTCTTTTGTAGCCTTCCTCTCCTCCCCCCCCCCCCCATACCGGAGGATATGAGGTTGGAGCTGGTGTTTTTCAGCTCCGGACCTTTGGACGACGTCGGTGACTGGGAGCGAGGTGCAGGCGGCGAGATCTGTGGCTGGCGCTGGGAGGAGGAGGCTCGGACCCACCGGAGACATGATACGGCCTTCTTCCTGCTCCGAGTCACGGAATAAAGAGTCAGCACCAGTGTATTTGCGCGTTTGACCCCCTTGTCTGTGCCATTCGGGTGGCTGATTTGGGACTCCAGGTAGGGAGCCGAAATCTTTGGGGTAACATTCCCCCAGAGGACGCTTCCCCAGAGAACAATGATAAAGGTAGGAAGAAATATTTTTTTTACTTCAGGGGTATTAAAAACGAAGCCCCAGCACCCTCTGAGCTTGAGGGTGAGGTCCACAGTCCTCGTAACCTGAGAAGTATCAAGGCACTAGGGGCACATGTTAAGGTTCAAGACAAGTGTATGAAGACAGGGGAAGTTGGCAAGTTAGGCGGGCTAGCTGGTGTGGATACCCATTTGCCAAAAATAAATAGTTATATTTTACGGGCAAGAGCGGCTCAGTTCAAAAACACTGACATTACTAAATCCATCTTTCCTCCTCGTATTTCACCCACAATTTCAGAGGTAAAAACATCCATAAAACAGCATAAGCGTAAAGGGGACACCACGGACGACGGCACTGATCCAAAAGATAAAGAGGCAGACATTAAGAGAAAAGAAAGGGTCGGCCTTAAAGGTTAAAATCACCCCTTCTCTCAAATCGTATTATAAAGTTATGTCTACCACAACCGCCTCAGTACGTCATAGGTTAAAGACTGAGCCAAGTCAGCCTCCAGATGGAAGCTCCCAGCCCCTAAAGCCCTTCAAAGAAGGGGAAAGGGAGCATTTTAAGCACTTCAGACGCAGTTCCAGATAGGAAAGAAGACAGGGACAGACAGGGACGCCGAGGTAAAACCTTAATCAGACCCTAATCACTCACCCAGCAGTGAACCTCACAAATAGATACTCCACGTTGGCCACAAATTAACACCTGGAACGGTCTTCTAAATCTCTTAAGGCCTCCAATATAACATCCTTCAATACCACAGAAGATAATGTAACTACGGATACATCAACAGGCTCAACATCACGTTCCCTGGCTGATATTTTACTTGCTAATGACCAACAGATTCACTGTGTCTGAGACAAATCAAGCTGAATTGAGCAACAGATTTTTAGTCTCCGAAGCAAATCAGGCAGCTATTCAGGCCTCCTGCGAAGTACTAGCCAAAAGGCTAGATCAAGTTACATCAAGAACAGATGCAATCGAATTGGAAATTCCCAAAATTAAGGACACCATACATAGCACTACAGTGGAGCTGGCTAAATTATCAGCTCAGAATAAAGAACTGAAAGAAGACCTTGAACGCCTGGAGAATCACTCCAGGAGGAATAATTTAAGGCTTTTGAACGTACCAGAAGCCTTGGAGGGGTCGGACATAAAGGGGTTCGTGATATCCCTGTTAAAAGGGACAATGTTAAAGAATGCGCCAGAAGTGGACCTAGCTTGTGAAATACAAAGGGTACACCGCGATCCCTTCAAAAGAAATCCTGCCAGACAAAAACCCAGGAAGATTCTGGTCAACTTTTTGACTTATTCAGTCAAGGAGCTGATTTGGTCTTCTGCCCTCAAGGACGGCACCATAACCTTTAATAGTTCCACCCCCTTTTCTTTTCAAATAAGATCAGACATCTCCCACGTGACAGCAACACGACAGTGGGAGCTGGGGAAAAGGTTAGAGGAGTTGAACAGCCTCGGGGCCAAGGCACAGTTGAAGTTCCCTGCACAACTCTGTGCAATGAGGAACAATCATATGCATCTGATACTTTCTGGTGAGGAGGCTGACACCCTCATAGCGAAAATTAAACCTGAACGGGGGGCAGGGGGTCATTGAGGAAAGGGAGTGGTATTAGTCTCTCATTGATAGCAAGACCCTAGCTCAAAATGTAGTTCTTTTTCCCAAGGGGGGAAGGGGAGGCCGAATAGGCTTGCCTATTGGAAGGGAGGGTTCCTTATGGAAAGGGGGGGGGTACAGGGGGATTTGGGAGGGGGGTACTTTGAGTGGGGAGCAGTGGGTAAAAAAGAAAAAAATGACCCTCATCTCACCTTAGTCTTCAGGAAATTCCGTCATGCCGGTATACTAGGTAGACAGGTCAATGGCAGGAAACCAAAATAAAAGGGATAGTAAGACCATCTTTATCTCCTGGAATATTAACAGGTTAAGGTGTCCCCGCAGGCAAAGGTTGATCTTAAAATACCTAGAACTCTCCTCAAGTCTGTATCTTGCAGGAGACGCATCTGAGTTTTATGGAAAGCTGTTCCATCTTCTCCAGAGTCCCCTGGATAAAGTGCTACTGTACTTCGCAACAAACGATTCACAGTAGAGGCGTTGCAAAGACGATCCGCCCCCCCCCCACCCCCCAAACACTATACAATCATGGCTTAGGTCTAAATCCCTGCCTTCGCTGTCGGAGGAGAGTCGCAACATGGATGCTCCCATCACCCTAGAGGAGATAACCAAGCAGATTAAAAAAATGTAAGAACAAAAAGGCTGCAGGTATGGACTCTCTCCCGAAAGAAGTATACAAACTGCTTGCAGAGGAATTGACCCCTGTACTGGGCACCATCTTTAACTCGGTATATTCCCTCACTGGCAAAATCCCAGAGTCCTGGAAGGAGGCCACAATTGTCCTGATTTTAAAACCAGGCAAGGACCCATTAAAACCTTAAAACCTGATTCAAATCGTCCAATCTCCCTGCTGAACGCCGATAATAATAATAATAATAATAATAATAATAATAATAATAATAATAATAATAATAATACAGAATTTTGTAACGCGCGAACAGCTACCTCACACGGAGGTGTCCCGGCGCTGCAAGAACAAGATAATTTTGACCAAGAGGGCTAAAGGTGTAGTCAACTAGCGTGGTTGAGTGAAGAGCCAGATTTTCAGCATGCGCTTGAAGCATGCCTCGGAGGGGGCCTGTTGAAGAGCAGGGGGCAGGGTGTTCCAGATTGTTGCCACATTGGCCGAGAAAGTGCGTCCTCCCAGCCGTGCTCTTTTTGCTCTAGGGACTGCAATCTGAACACGGTTGTTGGATCGGAGGGAGCGAGCTTGGGTGTATCTAGGCAATCGGGCTTTCAGATAGTTTGGACAGGTGCCATACAGTGATCTGAAGGCCAATGTAAGTGCCTTGAATTTTATTCTGTTTGCTACTGGTAGCCAATGAAGGGAGAGAAGATGGGGAGAGACTGAGTGCTTAAAAGGGATCCGCATTAGTAGTCTCGCAGCCGCATTTTGGACCAGTTGTAGTCGCTGTATAAGGTATTTTGGTAAGCCCAGATACAGGCCGTTGGCGTAGTCCAGCCTTGATGTCACTGTGGCATGGATAACTGTTTTTCGGCAGCTTACAGGTAAGAGTCGCAGAATCTTACGAAGATTCCTCAGCTTACACAGGCAGCAACCAACTATTTGCTGGATGTGTGATGCAAAGGACAGCCTGCCATCCCACCGCACTCCCAGATTTTTTGCCGAGTGGCTGGGCGAGGGGGCTTGTCCCATCTCTGCCGGCCACCAGAGATCAGGTGGAGGAGGTGGACCGTTGCCGAAAAAAATCACTTCCGTCTTGTTGGCGTTAAGTTTTAGTTTATTTGTATTCATCCAGCAGGCCACATCTTGGAGACAACCCTTGAAACTTGAAAAGGACGCCTCCGACACTTCTGAATACGGGAACACCAGTTGGGTGTCATCGGCATATGAAATTGCCTTGACACCCCAGTTGGTAATCAGCGTGAAGAGTGGAGCCAGGTAAATATTGAATAAAAGTGGGCTAAGAGCCGATCCCTGGGGAACACCGCAACTGAGCGCCTTAGGTGTTGAAGAGACAGTCCCTAGCGCCACCTTCTGTGTTCTCTGGGTCAGATACGACTGTATCCACCCCAGTGCCTGGTCCTGGATGCCTAACTCCGCTAGACGTGACAGCAGTTTAGCATGGTCGACCGTATCAAAAGCGGCCGACAGATCCAGGAGCACCAGCATCGCTGAGTCTCCTGAATCCATCGACCACCTCACTGACTCCGCCACCTTAATTAGAGCTGTCTCAGTGCTGAAGCCGGGTCTAAAGCCTGATTGCGTCTCGTGTAGTATATTATTATCTTCAATAAATGTATTCAGTTGGCGCTGGATTAGTTTCTCAAGCATTTTGCCTGGGGCTGCCAGCAAAGAGATCGGACGAAGATTGCCAAGGTCCTTGGGGTCCCCCATTTGGTTTTTTCTTTAGCGGGAGGAGAGTGGCGTGCTTCCAGATGTTCGGGAATACCCCGGAAGAGATGGACCTATTCCATATTTGCTGAAAGGTGGGAGCCACAAAATCAGCTATGGTGTTCCAGAGTTTGGGAGGGCAGGGGTCGTCAGGAGATCCTGACTTACATCGGCTTAGTTCTTGCGTAACCGCGTTTAGAGCTATCGGCTCAAATTGTGTCAAGGTAGCGCCTTTCGACATTTTATCGGCCAAGTCCATTTTTACCGTTTTCTTCTCTGGTCCAAAGGACTCATAGACTTGTTTAATTTTTGAGTCGAAGAAGTCAGAAATGTTGTTGCACAGCGTGGTTGTTGGGGGAACCTCCCTCTCAATACACCTAGGTTTAAAGAAAGACTGTACTATTTTAAAGGTTTCTCTGCTCGAATGTTCAGCTTGTTGAATAGCATCAGTGTAGAACTGTTTTTTTGCCTTTCTAATGGCTTTGTGTAATTTTTTGGATGCTTCCTTGTATCGGGCTTTGTCTAGGGGTTCATAATTTAGCCTCCAAAGCCGCTCCAGCCTTTTGCAATCAGATTTTTGTATTCTGAGGTCCTGCGAAAACCAGGGAGCGGATGGAGAATCTCGCTTGGATATAGCGTGTGATGCTGGTGCAATGGATGACACCATATTTCCGACCCAGTCATTATACGATCTTAATGGGTATTTTAGCAGGGAGATTGGCAAAACTGGTCCCCAATCTGGTTCATGTCGATCAGAAGGGCTTTGTCGCCGGAAGGTACATCCAGGAACAGACCCAACTGTTAATAGGCAATATTGATCTGGCTATTGATAGATCTGACCCTTTGGCCATAGTTGCCCTTGACGCGTCCAAGGCTTTTGATAGGGTCTGCTGGGTGTACCTTTGGGAAGTACTGGAGGTAATGGGGTTTGGCTCCATTTTTATCCAAACCCTGATGAATTGTTATCAGGGAGCCTCTGCCCGGATTCTTTTGAACGGTTTGTTGACTTCTAGTTTTAACATCTAGAGGGGGACCCGACAGGGTTGCCCGATCTCGCCTCTCTTATTTAACATCTATATCGAGCCACTTGCGCAGACCATCAGATTAGACTCATTCTACCCTTTTAAGACTCAACATTATAGTTGTAAGTTAGCTTTGTATGCTGAAGATTTAATATTGTACATCAATGATCCCGAAGTGGTTATCCCTCGCGTAGAAGCGCTTCTGGAGGGGTTTGGTTCCCTGTCAGGTTATCTAGCAAACACATCAAAGACTGAGGTGATGTGCTGGAACCTAGACCAATGGAAGGGTATAACTAGTAATGAGTTCAGATATTTAGGTATTTATATCGTTAAAGACCTGGAAAAAAGCCCCCAGATCAACCTAAACAGAACATTCAAAGAAATAGGCCGCCTTTTCAGCAGATGGAGGAACCTCCCCATAACAATCTATGGGAAAGTGAATTTAGTAAACATGGTCATCCTCCCCAAGCTTTCTTACTTGTTCACTACAATACCCCTGGTTTTTCCACCCAAGAGCATTAGTAAGGTGCAGAGTAAGATTGGGAGTTTCATCTGGGGAGACAAGGGTGTAAGGTTGTCTTGGAAGAAACTGAGACACAGACTTAACAAGGGGGGGCTGGCTCTTCCTGACATCAGCTGGTATGCGGTAACATTTCAATTTAAAGGAGTTCGGATGTTACTTGCGAAACCAGAAGAGTTGGCTTGGGGAAGGTTGCTGGGAGAAATGGCAAGAACTGAAGGAGGAGAAGGTGGTGAGGCTTTTCTATATAAGTTTGGGGGCCCAAATATTTTTAAGCGAGTACGTCTGCAGGTTCTCAGGGCAGCACTGGAAATATGGTACAAAGTCAGAATCAGACGGGGGATAGGATATTACTCAGACCTAGCACCTATATGGGATTCACCTGGAACACCTTGCTGCCTTAAAGATAGTTTGGCGGTATCCATCAAGAGGGCGGGCATAAACATCTGGTCTGACTTGTTAGACTCAGAGGGGATCCACCCCTGGGAACTACTGAGAGCTAGGATTGGTACAGGGTTTTGCAGATTTAAGTATCTACAATTGGTATCCTGGATCAATGCAGAAAAAGGGGAAATAAGAGGGAACTGGGACATTGAACGCCTGTGTCAATCGGTGCATCCAATTAAGAAAGAGATATCAGTGTGGTACAACCATTTACTAGAAGCTGAAGATCTGAAAATTCCACCCTTGGCTTCGGTCTGGAATCATACTTCTCTTGAACCCTCTATGTACGCCCTGTTTGAGCCCTCATTGAAAGTACTATATAAATACATTAAACCTGCAAGCCTAAAAAAGAACCACTTCTTTGTCATTAATAGACTTTATTATACCCCAGCTAAGATAGCCAAGTTTGCCCCATCCCCAACACTCAAATACCCAAGATGTTTGACGCCCATTGCCAACGGCCTTCATGTCTTTTTTGAATGTCCCGAACTAGCAATCTTTTGGAAGGGGATCGGTGACATCCTTCGAGATATTTTTAAAGCCAACATTGATGTCAATCTGTCACTTGTCTTCTTCGGGGATGATGGCTTATTCTGTCAGACTGCTCCGCAAATTCTTTGCGGGTTATTACTATATTTGGTGCTAATTGCGCGGAGAGAGGTCTGTAAAAAGTGGAAAGACCCCCTTCCTCCGAAGAGCGAGGACTGGCTTAAAACCTCGTTTGCCATGGCTCGCCTGGACCACGAAGGAGAAGAGGACAGTCTGACAAGCATCTGGCTGCCTCTTATGAGGTGGGGTCGTAATTTGAGACTAACAAAGTTGGTCGTATGATTACACCAAGTTCCCTTACTAATGGGACCGGTCAGGTGACCTTAACAAGTGCGGTAAGCCGGGGGGGGCCACAGATCGAAGTATCAGCTTCATAAGACCCGCAGACAGCTTATTGGTGAGATGAGGAAAAAAAAAAAACAGCACCAAAACAACTTCAGAAGAAATACATTTAGCACTCAAGAAATCAGTCATCAATTTTTTTTTTTTAAATACTGTATTTTTCTGTGTATTTAGACACCAAAACAAAAAGAGCCACCAGAGGTTTTCAGAGATACAGATTTTACAACAGCCTTCTGCCCTCCTGGGGAGAAATGTGAATGACACCCAGGAAGGGTAAAAATAGAGGCCTGACACTGGATGAGGTGTGGACTCCTCCAGGCAGGAAACACATGGGGTGTAGGCTCAAAAGGCAAGCTTCAAATGAGAAACCTCCTTTTGAAGGGTAAATGATCAAAGAGGGGCTGCTCTATTGTCTGGGTAGACAGGGAGGCACTACAAGCAGAGAGGAAGAGCCGGTTGCTAAACCGAGCGTGTAGCTCCCGAGATAACCACACCTCAGGGGTGGGCTGCTGAGCTCTAGAGACCAAGAGAGGGGCACTGCCATGTGGGAAATGGGCAGAATGATGCATCCAGGGATAGCCAAATATCATACGTCAAGGAAGTGGTTATCAGGAGAGAGGGAACCTGGTAGATTGCCTACCAACCACATCCCGTGCTGAGGGCATTTTCAGAGCATAAAAAGGGCACCCCTGGCATCCCGAACTCAGACCCTAAAAGGACGAAGAACCAAAGAACAACAGCCCTTCTGTACCATGGATTCAGTGAAGAGAGGCTGCACCAACGTGAACTGTGCCTGCTGAACCTGATGACTAGCAAAGGAGAATAGACAGTGCCTGCTGAGTCATGCCCATGGAGTAGTAATCGCTGGAGCCCAGCTGAAGCAAGAGACTTCAAGGGTCAGTTGGCTAGCCTCCTGTTCACAGCACAGGGTCAAAACAGCTGAAGAAGCCTACTGATGCAAGTTGGTGGCCCATATCTTCACATCACCACCGCGGAGCACCAGCGACCAGACTCTCAAAGGTGCACCTAAGTCTGCTGGACCCAGGAGAATCAGAGTGCAGTTGGTCACCCAGAAGGCAAGTTACTGGCAAAGGATGGATAATGGTGTGACTGTGATACTAACTGATTAATTGTGCAGTAACAGCTGGACTTCTGCCAAGACCAAGAGGACTTCAGGGGACGCCGATCTCTGTGGCCAAGACTGCCTCACCACATTTGTGGACGAGGAGTAGCTGCAGTAAGACCCCTGTTGACTGCACAGCATCCTTGATCCCTTGCATTAGGACCACTTACATATAAACCCATAGAAAAAGGAGAACAGTGCCTGGTACCAGCTGAAGACTGCTCCTCTCATCGAGGTAACTGTTTGAGGACCTTTCTGGTGTCTTTCTTCTCACTTGGTTTGGTGCTGTGAAAATGCTTTACACTAGTTTCTTTGTGCAGGCTTTGCTGTTCAGAGGCATAGCTACCCAAAGTTGAGCTAGAGGGTTTACAAAATGTAACCTACTGGTCCTAAAGGGCATTATGTGGGGAGGACGCACAACCACACCACATAATATATCCCATTTCCTCATATTGGTGCCTAGTGATGGGATCCAGAACTTGTGTTTAGCAGTATCATACAGTTGTTTCAGTTTGGGACCACTGAGAATCTGCTACGGTGGACTCCTAGAAAACTTGTGTGTGCCTCCTAAGCGTTTGTTGAAGTTATCGTTGACTCCAACAAACTGTTTCCAATGGATTTCCTGGGTATTACATGCATTCTTTCTTTTGGTTATGGTTACCCCTGCAGAAGGATTTTTAACTCAAAATGCACTGGGTCATTCTATTAATTGCAGCATATTGACAAATATGAATTGTTACCTCATTGAGTGATGCAAATGGAATGATTATGATATTCATGGCAAATGATCACATGATGGTATGAGGAATAAATACCAAGTCAGCAAAAGAAAATATGGATTTCAGTTACAATTGAAAGATGTTTTATTATTCACTGAATTCTGATTGAACCCAGAGGTCTTGGGACTGGTCAGTGGGCACACTGCTAGCAATATGCTCATAGCAGAATCCTACCCACATATGAAGGCAGCACTGACTGGACTCACGCCTGAAGAGTACAGACAGAAGCTGAGGACAACACAGAAGAGGGCAGCACAAACATGGGTTGACACTTCAGTTAAGGGACTAGATGGCTTGGTTAAGCACAACAAAGTAGACACTTGAAGGCCTCTACAATTTTATTGTCAAGGAGCAAATTTTAACAAGTCATTCAGAGGAGTTGCACCAGCATCTGGTGGATACTAGGCTGTCTAGCTCCAGGGAACTGGGCAGGACAGCTGATGAGTGGGGTCGTAGTAGGGTCCCCAAGAAGTCCCTGGGAGGTGACCAAAAGAAAGGAGGTCAGCCCCTCCCACCTCCCCAGGGAATAGAGGGGATTAAAGATAAAAAGGATAGCCCCACAGAGTCCCCTACAGATGACAAAGCAATGGGGGTGGGGGTGGAGCCACATCCCATTCCAAGGGGAGATGGTATCAGTGAAAGACGTTTGATCTCTCAAAGGCTGGGTTATGTCTTGACTTTAATCAGCCAGGACACAAGAAGGGAGATTCAGCATGCCCCAAGAAGGCACCCACTGGTGACCAGGTCAAAGAGGTGGCTAGTGTAGGGATGGGTTGGGAAGTTGCCACTAGATATTCCAAAGGTTACGCAGAGGCCACCTTATTTTCCAAAGAGGGGGAGAACATCGAACTTTTGACTCACTGACCTGCTCGTATGGAAACGTACAGGCAACGGACAAAATGCAATGGGGTGGAGGTGAAGGCTCCGAGGGATGCAGGTGCTAGTGTGACCATGGTGATGGCAAAACTGGTTTCCCCAGATCCGATCCTACCGGGAGGTGCACAAGATTGTTAGTGCTAACAATGTCACAAAGTCCCATCCCATGGCTGTGGTTGACTGAGTGCGGAGGAGTTGCTGGCCCAAAGAAGGTATCTCTGTCCCCTGCTATGCCAGTGGAGTGTCTGCTGGGCAATGATGTAGAAGCTTCTACTTGGGCAGAAGTAAAGAGGCCCACCCATACAGCAGGGCTGGGTCTCCCTGAATGGGTGTGTGTTACTACAAGAGTACAGAAGGCCCTTGGAGAAAATCAAGGGATCCTGGAGCCTGCAAAAAATGATCAGGGTCCCTAGAGTCAAGAGGAGGGGCATGAAGACTAGACACCCAGCTTCCAAGAGTCCACAGGCCCAGAAGGAGCCCATTCCTCCGGAGGTCGGCCTGGTGCCTGACGATGGGAGTGTTCCTGATGACTTGCCAGACCTGGCATAACTCCAAGGTCCCCCCCCGAAAGTACCGGAGTAATGGACAAACCACACATCAAACTCTTCACGACCTGCAACAGTTAACTGTCAGACAGGAACAAGGGGATATCAGTGGTACCCATAAGGTATAGTGGGAGGAAGGAGTCCTGTACAGCATGCAAAGGGACCCCGAACCAGGGGCAACAGAAAGACTGGTGCACCCCCCCCCCTCCCCCCCCCCCCCAGAAGTACAAAGAGCTCCTCCTTAACCTGGCCCACTATATCGTCTTAGCTGGACACCAGAGGCAGTCCAAAACCTGGGAAAGGCTGGTCAATCATTTCTACTGGCCCTAGATGACTGGGAAGGTCAACGAGATTTGGCACTCCTGTGTCACCTGCCAAGCCAGTGGCAAGGTAAGGGGCAAACAAAAGGCTCCTCTGTTACCACTACCAGTGGTGGGCACATGGTTTGAAAGGATAGAGGTTGATATTGTTGGTCCCCTAGACATCCTAAGCCTCATGAAGTACATTTATCCTTGTGGTTGTGGATGATGCTACCAGGTATCCAGAAGTTAATTCTCCTTAGGACAGCCCCTGCAGTAGCTCGATCCCTCTTTGGAATCTTCACCAGAGTTGGGTTACCTAAAAGAGGTTATATCAGAGGCACACATTTTATGTCTGCTTACCTGAAAGCTATGTGAAATGAGGGAATGGTTTAGTTGAAAGGTTCAACAAAAGCATAAAAGGCATGATAAAGGGTTTTCCTGAAAAACTCAGGAGAAGATAGGATGTTTTTTTCCCACAACTGCTATTCGCCTACATAGAGGTTTCCCAAAAAGTAATTGGCTTTGGTTCCTTTGAGCTACTCTTTGGAAGCCCTGAAAGAGGTCCACTTAGCTTTGTGAGAGAAGGTTGTCGGAGACCCCTCAAAGATCCGATGCAAGACATAGTGGACTATGGGTTTGACATTCATTCTAAGATGGCTGAGTACATGAAAAAGACATAAAAATTTGGTGGCAAGGCAGGAGCTTGTGAAGCACTGGTATGTCCAGAAGTCCTCAAAGGTGGGATACCATCTAGGACATTGGTGTGAGTCTTGAGGACTGTGGCACCAAGAGCACTGCAAGACAAGTGGACTGGACCATACCCCATCTTAGAGAAGAAGCGGGAAGTCACCTACTTGCTAAACTTGGGTACCCCAAGGAACCCTCACAGGTAAAGAGGCTCAAGCTACATCATGACAGGGGAGACATCACAATGCTGATAGTGACTGATGGGGGTGGTGGGGAGTCCGCCTTACCCAGACCTCTTATACCCCAATGCCTAAGATGGAGCTGTGGAAAGAAATAAGTAGTTCTCTCATCCACACTGTCAGACCAGCGGCAACGGGCCTGTGATCAATTGCTGAGGCAGGTTGCTGGGCTGGTCAGACATGGTGTACCCATAATGTGGACCCTCGTGACAGCTTGCCTGTCAAGAGTATAATATACAGATTGTCTGACCAGGTGAAGTCCAGCATTAAGGCGGACGTTGACAAGATAATGGAATTGGGGGTGATATAGCCCTCTAGTAGTCCATGGACCAGCCCAGTGGTAATGGTGTCCAATCCCAAAGGAGGGAAGTCTAAGATGAAGATCTGTGTGGACTACAGAGGACTCAGGGCAGTTACCAAGACTGATGCTTGTAAGAAACTGGCTCTATATATACTGCAGCAAAGTGAGGTACAGTGTGTATAGAGTCCAAGAGTCTCTAGAGGTAGGCAGAGGTTAAACTTAGATAGAACCTTACTCTCTAAAGTGGTAGCTTGGTCGAGCAGTAAGGCAGTATCAGAGGACTGGGTTAAGCTTTTGATGTACACACTCAGTCTGCAAATGAATTCACACACTCAAGAACTGAACTCTAGGCCAATTACTGTTGTTTATTTTTAGAACCAAGCAAGCCTGGAACAGGTAAGCATTAAATACTTTTCAGCAATAAGTTACTGGATATAGAACTGTTTAAAAATGTAATAGGAATGGTACTTTGTTTGATTTACAGGGGAGCAGTAGTATGCAACACTTAGCAAATACAGTACATTGGATTACTTTTTCTAACACAGTGCTGGATCCCAGATTCAGCACTGGGACATTTCCTGAAAACAGTTGAGAAAATGCGTTTTAGATAGATGTACGATTTTTAAAGAATATTCTTGTATTTCAAAAGTTGACACTTAGAAACTTTTTCACAGAGAACCACCAATGTTATCCTATAAAAGGAAAATCAATTCACAGGTAAGTTACTTTACATCACTTTTCCTACTCAGTGCTGGATACCTAGATTCAGCACTGGGACATTTCATGAAAATAGTTGAGAATATGTGTTTTGGTTATTTGTGCGAGTTTTAAAGAATGTTCTTAGTTTTCAAAAGTCGACACTTAGAAACTTTTTGGGAGAAAAAGTGTCAATGTTATCCTATGAGGAAAAGCAGATTATCAGTTTCGAGGTAAGCACTCCGTCTTTGGAGTTGGGGTTCTGGGGTTAGATTCAGGGGGTCTCCCAGGGTCAGTGATGCACTGTTGTTGTACCCTCAGCGGCACTAGGGCGGTCGGGTGCAGAGTGTTGAGGCCCAATGTTATCCTATGGAGGATAGGGGGACTCCGGTTGGTGGCTGCTGACAAGCAGGCCATGGGGCTGTGGGAGCAAAGCTCCTAGGGTTTAGCTCAGGGCAAGTTGGGGACCAAAGTAGCACCAAAGGTGCACCCTCAGCGGCACTAGGGCGGCCGGGTGCAGGGTGCTGTTTTGAGGTAGGGTGCCCTGTTGGTCCCCCCCCCAAGAGGTGGAGTTGGCAGAGGTGGGCACATCTCTCTTTCTCACTTGTTTTTCTCGCCGGTTTTCCCGCCCAAAGTGGGGGGCAGAACCAGTGGGGACCAGTAGCTGAAATCAGCAAATGGTCTGGAGAGGCTCGCAAAGGCATTATGCCTTTGAAGCTTCTCCTTCGTGAACCCTGCCCATCCTGGGGGAGGAGGCTTGGCACCCCGTCCCAGGATGTGAATTGTTTCAGGCCACAGAGAGCAGCAAGCTCTCGACCCAGGGGTTCAGAAACATGTCTGGTGGTGGCAGCCTAAGCAGCCACTCAGTCAGGTCACTAGGAGTTGGTCGAGTTTCAGGGGTCATCTCGAAGATGCCCTCTGTTGTGCATTTTACATTAAATCCCACACTGGCATCAGTGTGGGTTTAATGTGCTGAGAGGTTTGATACCAAACTTCCCAGTTTTCAGTGTAGCCATTATGGTGCTGTGGAGTTCGTAATGACAAACTCCCAGCACGCAAACTCTTAACGGCAGCACTGCACTTACAGTGCCCATGAATGGACTTGGGCACTGTAGGGGTACAGGGCTCATGCAACTGTACCCTTACCACTGGCATAGGGCACCCAGTTAGAGGGGTGACTGATGTATGCCAGGGCAGTTTGTGGGCATGCCACACAGGGATGTGTGCCATGTCGACTCTTCACTTTGTTTTGCACCAAGACACGCAGCCTGCAAAGGCAGTGTGTGTGTGTAAGGGTACAGGGCCTCCAAGGGTGGCATAATAAGTGCTGCAGCCCTTAAGAGGGCTTCCCTGGTCACAGTGCCCTGGGTACCTGTGGTACCATTTACCTGGGGCTGACCTGTGGCCCGATATTCCAATTGGGTTAGTTTTGGGGAAATAACACAGGCCCTGGGAACCTGATTGGCAGGGACCCAGGCCACACCAAGAAAAAGTGCATCAGTAGTCTGGCAAAAAGTGGGGGGGTTACTGCAACTGAAACCCACTTTCCTACAATGCTCACCCCATACCAAGAGCTTATGAGCTCATTGATAAGTTGGGGGTAGCTAAATATGTGGGAGTGCATCCGATCTGACTTCATAGTATTGGCAGATGGCACTCATAACAGAAGCTAAGGCGAGGTCTGCTTTTTCTACACCTGAAGGCCACTTTCAAATTACAGTGATGCCCTTTGTGTGAAAACACCTTCCAGAGGTTGGTGACCCAAGTACTTGCAGGCCTGGAACATGGGAACCATGTCCTTAATGTTTTGTATACACTGTGGAGGAGCAAAAGCTCTATGCAAGATGGTATCAGTCATGGTTCTGGGCCCATGACCTGCGTTCTTTCCAGCCTGATTCCTCCTATGTAAGGAAGGCGGTATGTATACAGTGTGTACTTGTGGTGGCTTTGTCCTCATTCATGTTTTACTTCACTTGCCGGCCACTCCTGCTTCGTCAGCGACCCGTTCCATGGCCGCATGCAGAGTATAAACACTGCCTAAACCGCTGCAAGGTTAGCAGTGCAACCCATGACCTTCTACTCCCTTTCAAGGTCACAGCACGGCACTTATAGGTTGCACTGCATTTAAACCCACGTCTGAAGACGCTGCTTTGTATCTCACCTTGATTTCCAGGAAGTCATGGATTACATTACCTCGTACAGAGCACCCGCTCATTTGTTTGTAATATTTATCAAGTTGCATACTATTGCCTCCCCTCTACCTACACCAACGTGCCGGACGCACAGATCTGCAAAGACTCCTTTTTGTTTGTGCCCACAGTAGCACATGGAGCGCTCGCATTTGCAATTACCCTACTAGCATTTCTAAAACGCGCTGGAAGCGCTTGTCTTGGCATCTTGTGACTCGCACTTGGGAGTGTATATTTTCGCATTGACACATGCGCTAGGAGTGCTTACAATTAATATTTGGATACTTGTGCTTGGAGCACTTAACTTGACATGTGCAACACGTGCTTGGAGTGATTACAATCGGTAACTGACCCTTGCGCTTGGAGCGCTTATTGTGGCATGTGTTATACGAGCATGGAGCATTTGCACTTACACATATGGCCTGCGCTTGGAGCGCTAACTCTGGCTCATGAACATGCGTACATTGAGCAGACATAGCTCTCCTTTCTTTTGGTATAACAGCGCAGGATGCGCTGGGTCATTCATAATACCATGTTTCAAAGCATGTTACTTTTGATTCCCAAACACCCATAGAGTGCGCGACATAAGGAGGAACTACTTGGTGAAGTCTCAGTATTACTTGTTGAATTCCTTGATTATGAGATATTATATCATGCTGTGGAGGGCGGTTGGGGGTAGGTTGATTACGTGTGCGTGCGCGCAGGCGTAAAGCATATGATCATACCCTAATACTATTTTGTGATCCTTCATCCTGGGTGGTTCCAACACCTATTGCCTTCTTTGCTTCAGCGTACATCAAACATTCATCATTCACTAATTCCTCATCCTCATGTAGAAATCAGGAATTACGGGCGGGTGGGATTACACAAGATTATTATACGTTTCCCTAGTTTCCGACCCTGTCTTATTTTTAAGGTGCAGCCACAAGAAATACCACTGAGGAAATATTCAGGACCTTCTCTCCTGTACACTAGGCTTCTTCCGTGTCCAGTTGATACACATACGTATGTGGGGGGAAAGGGACGATGGAGATGTTTCATATCATCCCTGCAAGGCCACACCGCAGGCTCAAGGTAAGGTTTGCAGAGGTCTGACAGTATCTGGTACTGACCCAATAAACAGGAGATATTGGAAGGGCTCTAGGTGAGAACTAGAACGACAGGTCAAAAATCCAGAGTCAAATTGCAGCGAAGTTATCCAAAGGAGATGGTGAGATAACATTGGCTAACTGGCTTGGATTAGCTAGATGTCTAGTTAGGGTCTGAGATGGACCACTACCACCGCCATCACCTATGTGGGAACTCAAGGTGCTGATGTTATCCCAAAAGGGAGCACTGTAAATTGGCAATGAGTAGAACCCACCGTAAAGCGCAAGTACTTGCTGTGTGACTGCAGGATCGGAATGTGTAAGTATGCATCCTGCAGATCTAACGACACCATCAAGTCTTTGGAGACTGAGCTAGGGGCAGCAACCTGAATTTGCCCTTTTAAACGAACCAGTCAGAAATCGGAGGTCGAGTATTGAATACCATCCTTCTTGAGAGGCAGAAGCAGCATGCCTGTCCCATTTATTGCCCTGGCAGAAGCTCAATGTCCCTTTCTGCAGCAGGACTGCTACATTACTGATTCAGGATCCGCTGGTGTTCTTTGAAGTCGAGAGGAGGGATATGGGGGCAAACAAGGATGGTGCATGCGAATCTGAAGGACCCAGCGATCTGATGTATCAGATGGCCAGGCCAGAAGAAAAAGGGACACTTCCTCCCAGGACATGACATGCTCCTTCACAGTTGAGATACTGCTTGTTCCATGGTGGTGCAGGGGAAAAAGAAAAGGAAGTGGTAGTAGGTGGGAGCTACTTAGCAAGCCCTTTTCCTCATCCTCTGTTATGAAGAAGGAAAGGACATTGTTGCCGTTGCTGGCCTTGTGCATTCTGTGGCTTCAAAAAACCCTGGCAATGGGACACAGCTTTCACATTGTACTCTAAGATCCAAAGATAGATTGTAGTCCTAGAGATCTGGCTATGGCCATGCCTTCTTTAAAACATTTGAGGGCATTATTTGCTGTTTGGTCACCAAAAGGCATGTCTATTAGGACGCTCAGAATTTCTGTGAAGAACCTTGTAGATCAGAGCCAGGCATGTTTTCACAGGGTGACAGATAAACAGATTACCCTAGCTACAGAGTTAGCAGTGTTGGGGCCAGCTTTCATAGTATGTTTAGATGCATCTTGCTCATTTTTCTTTTTTCCACTTCCGAAAAGAGATCTTTTAGGTGGTCTGGTAGGTTGGGCGAAACTAAGGCTGCATACCTCAGGGGCCATGTGTATACCAGCTAAGCAGACCTGCATCATTAAAGGATCGGATGGTGAGACTTCCCCTTATCGTCTAGCTTTTTTCGATTCCCTATCTGGAGGGTGTGCTGGGAAAGCACCTGGGTTGAGTCTTAAGGGGCAAATAACTCTATACCACCAAACCTGGGGTGTGTGGACAGAAAAACAGGATCACCAGGTGCTGGTCTGTACCGGCGAGTAATGATTCTGTGAACTACTGGGAAATATGAAGGCTTAGACCATTTCTCCTTTATTTTTGTTTCAATCGATGCTTCATTAAATGGAAGATGGGGTTCACTGGTGTAAGAAGCCATTTGATAGACATCTGTCAAGATATCAGGATGGTAATCTACTGTAGAATTCAATAACTTCAGCAGTCTTTCTTAACACAGAATGGAAGAAGCCATCTCAGGTGGAGCAGGAATTGGTAACAGATTTAGGTCAATATCTGGGGCTATAGTAAGACTACTTGTAGAGCTACTGTGAATGAAGGAATAAATATCTTTATTGTATACAAATATATTACAATATTCATCACAATAAAATTAATTTATGTGTTGAAATCAAACATATCTGCAAGTTTTCCATAATAGAAACATTTCAATCACACTTCCTTAACCCCTTCAGCGCGGCGCGGATTTCCGCGCTGTGCTGAAGGTTCTATGCGCGGGCGGGGCCATGACGGAGCGGTTCCGTCATGCGCACAGCGCAACCGATGCGCATGACGGAACCGCTCCGTCATGCGCATCGAAGGGGTTAAGGCGCCAATAAGCATAATCTAAACATGTAGTTAATTTCCCAATAAACTGGCAATCTGTTGTGGAAAAACAATATGCAACAGCCTCTTTGACAGATCTACAATTAATTACATTAAATGTTTTTTCTTTCGGAGATCTAGCAGACTAGAGCGTAAACAAATTATGTGCTCAATCGACTCATTATAGTTGCACAAGTGGCATGCGTTTGAGGGCAAACAGTTGGTGTTCCAAGCTACTGTGTCAGAGGAAGGAGCGTCAGCACCATCGCTTCGCTGACCATCAGAATCTATATTTTCCTAAAAGGTTTGTGTGGAGTCTTCTCAATGGTAGAATGTAAGGATTTTTGCTAGGATGTAATGTTGCCCTTCGAAGCAAGTAGAAGTTGAAGCTGTGAAGCTGGAAGAGAGAGCTGGAGGTACCTGCACCTGCATACTAACCAATAAAGATAACCATCCTTACTTACTGCGTTGGAGTGGATCTTGACATTGGCGACGAGTTGAACCAGTCTGCGCAGGGGGCAGACATCAAGTACCTCCACCCCTGAAAGAATTACCAAGGATACTGGAAAATTTCCACTGCAAGAAATCATATACCTTACTTACTGGTGTGTAACATTGTGTCTCTATTATCCTGTGCCTTACAAGGAATTACGCCTTATCCCTACTGCAAGCTGATTAGATTCCTCTGCTTAAACTCAAACGTAACCAAACTACATCACTGGTGACTTAATTGAAACTGTCCCTCCTGATCCTTGAGCTTTGTTAATGCCTACGTTGTGTCGTACTGGAACTGCGCTTTATATCACTTCACCACACTCCTTTCGGCGTTTTGTGTGCTCACTGGAGCTGCGCTGTAACGAACTACACCACACTCTCCTCGGTGTCTTGTGTACTTTAATATCATTGCCCTGTGGTTTTGTGACTAACATTGCATCCGGCTGTATTCACGGTTGTTTGGGTGCATCGTACTTGTGCTCTACCACTGTTGGCACTTCTACATTGCAATTTTTGGCTACAACGTGATAGTGCCGTTGGGGCCACGGTGCGCGAAGACCTTCTCGCGCGGCTTACCCATGTTGTGCTGCTTGAATAATAACATTCTCCCTCTTACATTGCCGAAGCCCGTGAACCGACGTTCTCCTGAACATCCTTCTTATGCCCTATTTCCTTCAGGGAAAGGACGCACGGCAGCACCCACTACAGTGGCCTTTTTAGGAAGTTGGGAAGGTTTCCTACTGTGCCCAACTTCCTCTAGATACAGACGCATGACATGAATGGCAGCCATTTTAAGAGGTTGGGATAACTTCTAACGAAGGATTTCTTCATGACAACATCGTGAAGACATCGCGTTTTCTTCATATTGAACCCACATTTCACTTCATCTGTTTGGAATGATTGAACTTTGGATATCTTCATCAACACAGTGTGTCTT
The DNA here is from genome assembly GCF_964204655.1 of Triturus cristatus. Classification (NCBI taxonomy): domain Eukaryota; kingdom Metazoa; phylum Chordata; class Amphibia; order Caudata; family Salamandridae; genus Triturus; species Triturus cristatus. Next base: position 70,781,814 of record NC_140585.1, on the reverse strand, counting down.
AAGTTTTTTATTTTATTATCTTGGTTTGTTATTTGGACTAACATTCATTTCTTTCAGGTGGGACTTCAAGTTATTAACAGTTACTCTTGTTACTTCTCATCTTTGGCTGTGTCACACTTTATAGTATTGGCCATGGCTGATCAAGGTTTAGCTGTGCTTCCTTCTCTTCCTACTCCTGGTGAGCCGCCCATTCCTTGGGAGGAATGTAAAAAGTTGTTCTTAACATATGTATTGTCAACTGGTGCTGATAAATATGGTCCCGTATGCAGACAAGCCATATTGCTCCACCACTTGGGGGTTGAGGGACGTCCTCTGTATGAGAATCTTCCTGAAATATCCCTAGGTATAGGTGATGGTCAGCCAAGTAATGTTTATGACATGAGCATGCAAATGTTAGACATGAGGTTTGTTTCCAAAGTTAATGTTGTACTAGAAAGCCATACATTTTTGTATCGTGTACAATAGGTAGATGAAGACATTGCAACTTACGTTGCCGCTCTCAGGGGAATTTCTTTAACTTGTTGTTTTGAAAGGTTAGCGGACTCACTTATACATGAACAGATTGTGAGGTGAACCACCAACAAGAGGGTGCGTGAAAAATTTACTTTTTAACGATTCTACATTAGAGGAGGCAATACAGATAGCTAAGGGACTTGAACATACATATTTATGGATAAAAGAAACGGACAAATGTAGCAATTCAATGGTGTCCAAAGATATAGTGTCGAAGGATTTGGGGTCAAAGGATTTGGCTTCTAAGGGGTCTGAAATCCACGCATGTGTGGATGAGACTAAAATGGTGAAGCATGCTATGAAATTTCAATCTAAGCCTCTTAAGACCACTGAGATTCCCCACTCCAATAATACTGTTCCAGGGACCAGTGCACGCGTTATCAAGTGCCATCGGTGTGGTGCTCCTGGTCATATTGTTTTTAGCACTAGGTGCATGGCTAGAAATGCAATCTGTGGAGCATGTGGCAAGAGGGGACATCTTGCAAAAGTGTGCAACTCTAAGACCCAATATGTACAAGAGATGGAGGACACCTGTGAGAACATTCGTGAATTGATGTTGTGCGTGGATGGCTCTAGTATTCCTGAGGAAGTATGCTACAACAGCATTATGGATAGTAGTAGTATTGCCACAGAAAGCACTGATTAATTAGAAAAACCCCACTGAACCAGTAGATTCCGGGAGTTTGTACACGTTGCTATCCAAAGAAATGTATTTCAAGATATGGGGTGGCACGAGTAATATGGAGTCTTGGGGCACGCCAGACATTAAGGCTGTAGGTTACGGTGGAAAGACCATCAATATCTTGGGCCTTAAGTGGATGGTAATTTGCTTTGGCGGCAGGAAAGTGAATGGTTGCGTGTATTTAACAAAACAAAGCTCCAACTTGCTGGGATGGAGCCACCAAAAAGACCTGGGTATTGTGCTGAACCCTAATGCTACTGAGCCAGTTAAATCTACTGTTGTGCATAATGTTGATACTTACGAAACAAGTGTGATGGAGGAATTTCCCAAGGTTTTCTATGATAAATTGGGGAAACTTATAAACTTTTCTCATAAAATTATACTTAAGAAGAATGCGTTGCCTGTTCATAACGTGATTAATGTACCCCATCTAATGAGAGGTCCTCTCCAAGAGGAACTTAACAAATTATTAGAGCAAGGTATTATTGAGCCTATTGAGGCCTCAGAATGGTTGGCGCCCATTGTGGTCGCGCCAAAGGATGGGGGCAAGATTCGTTTGTGTGTCGACTTACATGACTTGAATAGAAGTATATGGGTCGACGGGCAACCCCTGCCTAATATTTCTGAAATGCTGACTGCCATGGACAATGGGGTGATGTTCAGTGTGATTAACATGTCTGCAGCATATCACCAGATTGATCTTAGTGAGGAATTAAGACACCTTACCTCATTTGTAACACCATGGGGTGTATTTCGCAACCGCAGAATGCCATTTGGTTTGGCATATGCCTCAGCGGCATTTCAAAGGTATTTGCAACAGACACAACACAGAACATCATGATGAAGTAATGAAAGAGGTCTTGAGGCGTATGGAGTGTCACAGATTGACGATAAAGGAAAAATGTCAATTAAGGAAGAATTGTGTGACGTATTTAGGGCATGAGATATCAGAGGCAGGGATTAAGCCCAAGAAGAGTATTGTTTTGGCAGTCAAAGATGCCCCTACTCTCCTCAATAAGGAACAACTGAAATCTCTCCTAGGACTGGCAGAATACTGTTCCAAATTCGTGAATGGATTTACAGAGATTGTGGCGCCGTTAAGGTTATTAAGGAAGAATGGCGTTGCATTTGAATGGGACGACACCTATGACAAGGCGTTCAATAGGGTGAAAACTTGTATCCTCCATGCACCCACGCTTGGGCATTTCAATGTCAATGCAAGGACTTTTATCACTACTGATGCCAGTGCTGTGGGAATTGGTGCTGTCTTGCCCCAAGTGTATGATGGAGTGGAAAATATTATTGGGTTTGCATCTAGAAGACTTCAAGGAGCAGAAGTGTTGTATTCTGTGATCGAGAAAGAGGCTCTGGGGCATTAAGCACTTTAAATATTTTGTTTGGGGGTTACCTTTTAAGGTTAGCAATGACCACAAGCCTCTTGTGCATTTGTTTAAGTGGGGTAGAGGCCTGGAAGGCAGTGTAACTCCCAGGATTTCCATGTGGATACTATCAGTGCTTGAGTATAACTTTGAAGTGGAGTATGTGAGAGGTCTGAAAAATGTGGTAGCCGATTATTTATCTAGAATGCTGGTGGATGCGATTGAAGAGGATTTGGAAGTAGGAGTGGATGTGATCAGGTGTAATGAGGAACAAGCTTTTAATAAGGAGGAGTGGGACACTGCTATGTTGAATGATGAGATATTGCAGCAAGTCATGAGTTGTGTTTCGGAATGATGGAGAGAAAGTCTTTTCCAAGATACTCGTTTCAAAAGCTATTGCCACATTGAGACAGAGTTCAGCATAAGTGAAGGAAAGTTGTGGAGAAGGAACCAATTGGTGCCACCGGCTGGCCTTAGGAGTAAGATAATGAACATAGCACATGAGGGGCACTTAGGCAGAAATATGACCAAGAGACGTGTGCGTCAGTCATTTTGTTGGCTGGGTATGGACAATGACATTGAGGAGGTTGTTAAGGAGTGTTATGCGTGCGCTAAAAGTGACAAGACGAAGATTGTGAGGCAACCTCCCATTGCATGTGTGGCGTTTCCCAAGCGTCCATGGGAAAGTGTGGCGATCGATTTTCTCAGTGCCATTTCCAAACTCGGTTCGCTTAGTAAGTTTTTGATTGTTCTAGTGGCTACCACTCCAAGTGTTTTTTTGTTGAAACTACTGATTGCATTGAAACTGAGAAAGTGATCGGGTTCATGGAGAGAGTGTTCATGAATGAAGGAATACCTAAGAGCCTTGTATCGGACAATGGGATTCAACTAGTGTCCGAAAGAATGCAAGAATTTCTCTGCCAGTTGGGAGTTGAACATGAAAGGGTTGTCATGTTCAGACCTCAAGCGAATGGCTTGGTTGAGAGAATTAATGGCTTGATAATGGATAATATTCAGCTTTCAATCTCTAACGGCTTGTCATGGTCTTAGGAACACAAGAAATTGGTGTTGTCGTATAGATTGACGCCACATTCAGTGACTGGATTATCGCCATTCGTCTCTCTCAAGGGGCGTGAACCTGGTGTGAAAGTAGTCCCTGGATGGCTTAAAAGCAAGGAATGTGTATGGGTTGATCTTGCAGCTGTGGAGAATGATGTTGTGAAACAACAAATGACTGCCGCAAACTACTACAATATTAAGAAAGGTGTCAAGGTTCCCGATATAAAGAACTGGGATTGGGTGGTATTAAGGCGAGGGGGAATTGTCATCAAAGGTGAAAGCAAATTTTCAAAACCTATGCAGGTCAGAACAGTGAACAACAACATTCTCATTTTAGCTGACGGCTCTGCTTGGAGTATTGGAAATGTTTCTAAATGCCGTGCTCCCCAGCCGATCACGTGTGATTAATGTTAGGTGTTTAACTCTAATGTTCTTCCAGCATTATTAAGTATCATGTTTCTGTATTGATATTTGTCTTCTTTTTTTTTTATTGTTACTACATGTAAGGGGGGGAAGATGTGTGGAGTGTTCTCAATGGCAGAATGTAAAGCTTGTTGCTAGGATGGAATGTTGCTCGTTGAAGCAAGTAGGAGTTGAAGCTGTGAAGCTTGAAGAGAGATCTGGAGGTACCTGTACCTGCATACTAACCCATACGGATAACCATCCTTACTTACTGCGTTGGAGTAGATCTTTACAGTTTGCCACTGATCTTCAGGTTGCCTTTGTTCTTCTAATAAATGAAAGGGTTCTCTCCAGGACCTGTCTCTCTTAAAACGTAGCAAGGCCTGTGAAGTAGGTTATGGCATCCTACACAGCACCGGGTCTAAATGCATCTGAGGTGGAGTCCCCAGTGTGAATCGTGGAGCATAAATTGACGTTGGGGCAAGCCACTGCGCCAATCTATAACAATAGGAGTCAGTGACATTGGGCAAAGAGTTGCCCTAAATTGGAGCGGTGCTGAGAAAAACCCACAAGGGATGAATGGCATGGATGATACAAGACCAAACAGCCCACTGACCTGTCTCATGGGGCTAGCCAGCGCACTAGAGGGGACGGCCGCCCTTCAGTAAAATCTGTCATAGCTCACATGTATCAAGATGGATCTGCTCCTGGCATCAGGTATTCTAGCAGATGGGTGGTGGAAGAGGAGGTGGTGACTGCAGTGGAGGGACCTATGCTGGTTCCAGAACTACCAGGGAGGTGGCAGAAAAATATTTACCAACTCCAGCTTTGAAGTAGGTTGCGCCAGAAGAAACTTACTTGGACTTTAGAAACAGCGAGGAGAAAAATCAGAGGTTTTTTTCTTCTTTTTATGGTGCAGTTTTTATTTTCCCTCTAGGACTTGGTCAAGGGTGATTATCTTGAGAAGACATGGACCGTCTACATGACCCCGACCATGACCTCATAGATGATGGCTCCTACGGTCTTCTTCAGAATGAGCCATAAAATGTCCAGCCCGACGTTACCCGATGGCCTCAGGGTGTGCATCTGTTTACAGAGGTCACACAACGGCGTGTCATGTCTTAAACAGAGACATCACAGACCGTCTTCTGTGTCTGTGATGGACATTTGTTCATCGCAATGTGGAGTGTGTTTAAAACGAGAGCATTTCACTGATGACACTGTCCCAACTGCACCAAAAAAAGGAAAACTTCTTCTCTGTGGGAAAATCTCCTCACAAGGTGAGAGCAAAGCTCTGGATCGTGTCAGAAGGCATGGAAAAACAAAGGGCACCTGTACACGTCTGGCGTTGGCCAGACCGCTATTGCAGAAATTTTCTTGACCCTAGGATATTGCAAAGGTGAGGCATCTGTAGGCAGAAGTATTCATCGGGAAATGTTCACGACGAGTGTGCCCCACTGGCTGGGTGAAGACGCCCAGTGCTACCTTCGGGTGCAGAAAGCACTTGAGATGAGCAGAAAGCTCTGAAGTTTGGTTGTTCAGATGATTGACCGTCAGGGAGATCCCGTGCAGTGCCAGCCAGTGCTATAGGCTTCACACCTCTAGACAGAGCACGTGAAACCACGACATAGCTTGTTGGAAAACCTCATTGTGGTTGTGCTGCTTGTCAGGACCTGGGCATGCCTGTCCTTGATGGAAGGCAGAAAGACCTTGATAAACTGCCAGATGACCCTATCCAGCAGACGATTTATGAAATGGCGCTACTCCATCAGAGACCTAAGATCTCTGATCTCCATAGCGGAGAGAGAATGAATTCTGTACTATCCTGAACTCAGTAGATAAACAAATGGGCCTGCTGCATGTCTAATTGGAATTGAGGTAGGTTCTGACCTTGCATCTATTGTTATCCCTTCCTGAAGCCTCAGAACAGGTAAAGGTGTTGGGGGAACTGGTGCACAGGAAGAGCACGCCCAAGAGGGTGTGTTGTTGCCTTTCTATCTTTAAAACGCTCTAGGGGGATACACCTCATCGTCAAAGAGGTGGGTCTCATTGAAGGGCACATCTATCAGTAACTGCTGGATGTCTTTAGAGTACGGTCGAATGAATCAAAGTGTGGCGTCTAAGCACCACACTGTTGCAGACTGCTCTACCTGGTTGTATCCAGGACCGATCGGATGGAGTGCATCGCTGAGTCTTGGCCACCTTGAATACGGCGTTGGAGGTTTGGCCGTACATTGTTTGGGACGGTGGGCAAGATATCTGCTACCATGTCCCACAACGTGCAAGTGCATCTACCCAGGAGGCAACTGATTTTCATGGATTTGAGGGCAAAGCTGGCCAAGGAGAACATCCTTTTGGAGAATGCCTTTATGCGTTTTGACTGCCTGACAGGGTGGCTGGAATCATATTGGGGTTCAAACAGCTGGCAGAGACCAGACAGGGTCACCGAGAGCAGGCCTATGCCACCTTGTGATCTGCCTGTTGACTGAAGGGAAAGATCATGGTTTTGTCCAGGTGCCCAACAGTGTGTCTATAAGGACCTCAAGGAATGACAATAGAAGCTCCCGGTTAGTTTGTCCAGGATGAAGCACTTTGGTCAAAACATTGGTGGATAGTAGGATGACCAAGACTTCAGCATCAATCCTCATCACTGTATGAAAGGAGGCAGACTCTTCTGTGGCTACATTTCAAAGAGGGGAGTGGAGGCCAGAGATGGGAGGTATCCAGGTCAGTGGCATCCTGCAACGCTAGAAATAAGTTCTCGCCATTGTAAATTTGAGTACAAAAGCAAACGTCGTCTCTGAATTCATGTTGGTCTTGAAATGATTTTGGGTCAGAATATGAATAGTGGTGAGATCGAAGCGAAGTAGGTGGAGGCCATTCAGGGTTCCTCATGGAGTCAGAAAGGAAGATCTGCACCCCTTGCAGCAGCGTCGGTGCTTGGGACAGTGGTGAGGCTGCAGCGCCGTAAAAAGCATCAGCGTTTAGTCAGGAGCTGGGGTTGACGTCGGGGCATGGTCTCCGCTGAGGCTGGACCCACCGACAGTGAACCAACTGAAGGCTACCTCACACCTGTGTGGCCCAAAGGCACACCAGAGGGATCCAGTGAGTACCAAAGATTGGGTTCATGGCATCTTTAAATTCTCCTTAGGTATCAAGACTCTTTGAAGACATATATACTCCACCACCACAGAGAGGCATACACAGCTGACGAGCAGGTCTGTAGCGCTGGCAATGCCTGCAAGACTGTAGCCCTTTAAAGTTCTGTAATACCTATGCCCTCTATGGGACATACATGTTGAAAGGTTGGACAGTAGCACACCTCTGGGCAATGTTATCCAAGGTAGAGGAAGCCTGTTCAACAAAGAGGTGGACCAATCAAACTCTGCACCCAGCACATTTGCCTGAACATTCCCCAGGGAGATCCACAGAGTACAACCAAGCAGGGGAAACGTCCTTTAGGACAAAGCCATAATCACACTGTGCCTTCACAGCGCTGGCAACAGAACAAATGTGTCTTTAGCACGCATTCGTTCTGCACGCAAGTCGTTACAATGACTTGCTTTAGGGGGGTCCAATGGTGGATAGGTGTTGGAATTAAAGTCCAACACCTTACCTACTATTGCGCAGACTGGAGTTGGAATAGTAAATTAAACAATTCCAATATCCAGCACCCTGTAAGGCAAGTCGTTAAAACGACTTGCGTGCATAACAAATGCATGCTAAAGACGCATTCGTTCAAATGATGGAGTTCCGAAGACATGCGTGAGAAACGCATTTGGAATTCCATCATACATTCACCAAGCAGGTCTATGAAGGGTCATAGAGGAACCCACAAACTTGGCCAGGTTCATGCAGTTAAGGCCGGATCGAAGAACTTGGTTAGCAGCCTCCAAATCAACTAGCACTACCTTGGCAAAGTGTTCTCTCAAGTGGCCTGGTAAAAGATAATCTCCATATGTGCCATCTCGCAAAGAGCATAAGAATAGCACGCCAACAGGCATATGGCATTAACAACAGGCTCCCTGATGAGAACAGCTTTTGCAGTCTCCAGTCACTGGGATGCTGTCAAAAGGTGGAGAGTGAAAAGGAACAACCCAAGGAGGAGTATGCAAATCATTGAGGTTCAGGAGACCCAAAAAGCAGCCCTTGTCAGAAACTGAATAACAGTAAATGGAGTCATCCTCTCTATTGACTATCTGTACATGAAAACCCTCAACTGAGGTCTGAACAATGCTCGTAGGAGGCCAAAGATAGGCCTACGCAATGCGGTTTACTGCACCCAAAACTGCAGTGTTCCCAGGCCACTCCAATACAAGAGCCAGAATCGGCACCTATGCTGAAAAGAACAGCATGGTTTTAGACAGCAACATAAAGGCAGGCAGTAATGTAACAGAACACCCGCCCTGCCCCTGACGCAAGGATCGCTGCAGGGGCGCAGACCACAGTCTAGCCAGCAAAGCTTGGGTTGAAGTTGCCACTTGAGGGAGGTCAGCACCAGGTCCCGGAAATGCTAGGAGCTAATCTGGCAATGTCAGACATGTAATCAAACCTGAGCTGGGCACCAATGTCAAGCCTATGTCCGCCAAACCAGCAAATAGTTCCAAGACGAAGTCGGGAACGTGTCTGACATCTAGATGACTTGCACTGCAACCTGCAGTGATGTTGAGAGGAAGACAATGTAGGATGCGGGCTACCAAAATTAGTTATAGTGTGCACAGAGTCCAGTGGAACCCCAAAGGTAGGCAGACGTAAAAGTAGATAGCACCTTACTCTCTATTTGTGGTAGTGTGAGGGAGCAGTAAGGCTTTATCAGTTAGTGTTAAGCATTTGTTGTACACACTCAGGCAAGAAATGATGTCAAACATGCAAAGACTGAACTCAGACCAATTTGTTTGTACCAAAAATATTTAGTTATTTTATTTCTAGAACTAAGCTAAGCCTGGTGCAGGTAAGTGAAATAATACTTTTGCAGGTATAATGCAGTTCAATACAATTGGAATGCCGTTGGATGCAATTGGTTTGTTTCAAGGCAAGTACACAGTCAAAATGACTTTACAGTTACTTTTGAGATTACTTTGCATGTTACTGTAAAGATTACTTTTTCAGTTACTTTTTATACTCAGTGTGATATGCCTATATATCACACTGGGACATTTCCTAGAGAAAAGGGAAGTAGTTCAGTTTTTAGTATATTTGCAGTTTTACAGGTTTACATACAAACCAAATCTACACACAAGGATTTTTAAGGAAAACAGGGTAGGGGCCCTCCGGTTGGTGGCTGCTCACGAGCAGGCCACAAGGTTGCGGGAGCAAAGCTCTAAGGGTTTAGCTCAGGGCAAAGGGGGTGCTGAGTTAGCACACAAGGTGCACCCACAGTGGCACTGGTGCAGCCGGGTGCAGAGTGCTGATTCTGTATCGGGTGCCCTGTTTTTAATGGGAGTTGCCGATTTTGGCTCCTAGCTCGGACCAGGAAGACTTCAGGGAGGAACCAACAGCGGGGCAGGTAAGTTCAAGGGTTTGGGGACATAGGTGCACCTCGGGTTTTCTTCTCCAGGGCACTGGGTGGCTGGATGCCGGGGTGTCTTTTGAGGTCGGGTTTCACCTTACCGAGCCACTCGCTGTTGGGAGGGTCTCCGTGAAGAGGCTGCAGGCGATGTTGGGGAGTCCTGTAGGGGTCAACCCACGGTGGACTCAAACTCTGGAGCGCTGGGGGACCTCGCTAGGACCGGTGGGCTACCCGGGCCGTAGGCTTGTGCTTCGACTTACCTGAGGAGTGCGAAGACTTTGTAGACGAGTGGTGGTGGTGGTGGCTCCGCGACAGGCCCCCTGACTGGTCCCGCAACCTCCCGTGTGACCCGGACCTCGAACAGCACGGAGCGGACTGCCAGGTCTCGAGCAGCTTTTGGGACCCCTCACACAAAGATTTCGGATTCATGGTCCGGCAGTCGGAACACGACTTGGGATCGTGGTCGCGTTCCAGGCACCACAGGCACACACGGTGCGGATCCGTCACCGACATCAGTTTTCGCAGAAACTGCAAGCCTAGAAACCAGGCATCCCTGACGTGCACCAGGAGTTGAAGACTCAAAAAGGGTGTCGACAAAAAAGTCAGTCAAAAAGTGACTGGAGGCACCGCTCTCTCCGGATCAGCGCTGGCTGGCGCGAAAAAAGAAAGAACTGACATCAGCGCTTGAGGGCGGCGTCTAAGTAGCTGTCGTGACGTCATCCTGGGGACCACGACGCCAACAACGAACGCGGAGCCGACTGACGGCACCTTTCGATGCGCAGGGGTACTGCTGGCGAAAAAATTCTCCGGATCCAGTCTGACGCCAGGGGGTAATTCACAAGGTAAGGAATCTATAACAAATTGTCTCATTCAGATTACTAGATTTAGTGGCGTTACAGGTAGGTAAAAAGTTGGGACCAATGGGTCCCTTCCCTGGGGTGGGTACACCCCCTATAATGCCACCCTCCAGTGGGAAGGGGGCATAAGCCTGTCCCTGGTTGGCTTAGTCCCCCTATCTGCAAGATGGTGGGGACTGAGAGTTGTGCTTCACCTCGCCTCCCCCACCTGTGGGGTGGAGTTGGCAGAGGTGGGCACACCTCTCTTCCTCACTTGTTTTTCCCGCCGGTTCTCCCACCCAAAGTGGGGGTCAGAACCACTGGGGACCAGTTGCTGAAAGCATCAAGTGGCCTGGGGAAGCTCACAAAGACGGAAAGCCTTTGAAGCTTCCCCTCCATGAACCCTGCCCATCCTGGGTGAGGAGGCTTGGCACTTCGTCCCAAGATGTGCATTGTTTCAGGCCCAAAAGAGCAGCAGGCTCTCGACCCAGGGGTCCAGAAACATGTCAGGTGGTGGCAGCTGAAAGCAGACACTCAGCCTGGACACTAGTGGTAGGTTAGTTTTCCGGGGGCCTCTCTAAGATGCCCTCTTTGTGCATTTTTCATTAAATCCCACACTGGCATCAGTGGGGGTTTAACCTCTTCAGTGCCCATGACGAGATGGTCTCGTCATGGGCCGCGGTTGCGCTGTGCCCATGACGAGACCATCTCGTCATGAACCCCGCCCGCTAATGCAACGGCCGGCACAGGGCGGGGAAAGGGCGTGGCACTGAAGGGGTTAATGTGCTGAGAAGTTTGATACCAAACTTATCAGTTTTAAGTGTAGCCATTATGGTGCTGTGGAGTTCGTAATGACAAACTCCCAGCACCATATACTCTTAATGGTAGCACTGAACTTACAAAGTCTAAGAATGGACTTCAACAATATAGACGTACAGGGCTCATGCACCTGTACCCTTACCACTGGTATAGCGAACCGAGCTAGAGGGGTGACTGATCTATGCCAGGGCAGTGGGTTGTAGGCATGGCACACAGATGTGTGCCATGTCGACTCTTCACTTTGTTCTGCACCAAAACACGCAGCCTGCAAAGGCAGTGTGTGAGTGTAATGGTACAGGACCTCTAAGGGTGGCACAATAAGTGCTGCAGCCCTTAGGGACCTTCTCTGGTCACAGCGCCCCAGGTACCTGTGGTACAATTTATCAGGGGCTGACCTGTGGCCAGAGATGCCAATTGGGTTTAGGCATTAATTAAGTTTTAGGGAAAGAACATAGGGCTTGGGTACCTGAGTGGCAGGAGCCCATGGCGCACTCAAAGCACATCAGCAATTCAGCGAAAATTGGGGGCAACCATGCAGAAAGAGGGCATTTTCTCACAGGTGTTTTTTAAAGCTTCTTTCTCTAATACATAAGGATAGATGTGATGATTTCTACCAATTTAATGGTGGTCTGTGCAGCAGTGAAGGTGTCTGCAGCTGGTCAGCCACTTGGAGTGAAGAAGCATGGCTTACTGCCATGAGAACACTAACATCTAAGTAGATTTTAATCTAGAGGCTTAGCCGGACAAGCCCACACCAATACACAGGGTAAAAGAAAGATCACTATTCTTTTAAAAAGTCAAAATCTGGTAAGTCGCTAAAATTGTTTTCTACCCAATGACAGGAAGTTCCATCTTAACTGAACAGGTTGGTTATTGTTGCTCTGTACCTTGCATTACCGGAACTTCTGTCCTCACTGAACAGGCTGGTTGTTGGTGCTCTCTAGGGTCCAACACTGAAGTTCCACCCTCACTGAACAGGCTGGTTGTTGCTGCTCTGTAGGGTCCAACACTGATGTTCCGCCCTCACTGAACAGGCTGGTTATTGCTGCTCTGTAGGGTCAAACACTGAAGTTCCGCCCTCACTGAACAGGCTGGTTGTTGCTGCTCTGTATGGTCAAACACTGAAGTTCCGCTCTCGCTGAACAGGCTGGTTGTTGGTGCTCTCTAGGGTCCATCACTGAAGTTCCACCCTGGTTGATCAGCCTGGTTATTGTTGCTCTGTAGGATCCATTACCGGAACTTCCGTCCTCACTGAACAGGCTCGTTACTGCTGCTCCGTAGGGTCCTCACTGAAGTTTAACCCTCATTGAACAGGCTCGTTACTGCAGCTCCGTAGGGTCCTAACTGAAGTTTAACCCTCATTGAACAGGCTCGTTACTGCTGCTCCGTAGGGTCCTCACTGAAGTTCAACCCTCATTGAACAGGCTCGTTACTGCTGCTCCGTAGGGTCCTCACTGAAGTTCAACCCTCATTGAACAGGCTCGTTACTGCTGCTCCGTAGGGTCCTCACTGAAGTTTAACCCTCATTGAACAGGCTTGTTATTGCTGCTCTGTAGGGTCCTCACTGAAGTTTAACCCTCATTGAACAGGCTTATTATTGCTGCTCCGTAGGGTCCTCACTGAAGTTAAACCCTCATTGAACAGGCTTATTATTGCTGCTCCGTAGGGTCCTCACTGAAGATCAACCCTCATTGAACAGGCTCGTTACTGCTGCTCCATAAGGTCCTCACTGAAGTTCAACCCTCATTGAACAGGCTCGTTACTGCTGCTCCGTAGGGTCCTCATTGAAGTTCAACCCTCATTGAACAGGCTTGTTATTGCTGCTCTGTAGGGTACTCACTGAAGTTTAACCCCCATTGAACAGGCTTGTTACTGCTGCTCCGTAGGGTCCTCACTGAAGTTTAACCCTCATTGAACAGGCTCGTTATTGCTGCTCTGTAGGGTCCTCACTGAAGTTCAACCCTCATTGAACAGGCTCATTACTGCTGCTCCGTAGGGTCCTCACTGAAGTTCAACTCTCATTGAACAGGCTCGTTACTGCTGCTCCATAGGGTCCTCACTGAAGTTCAACCCTCATTGAACAGGCTTGTTATTGCTGCTCTGTAGGGTACTCACTGAAGTTTAACCCTCGTTGAACAGGCTTGTTATTGCTGCTCCATAGGGTCCTCACTGAAGTTTAACCCTCATTGAGCAGGCTCATTACTGCTGCTCCGTAGGGTCCTCACTGAAGTTTAACCCTTATTGAACAGGCTTGTTACTGCTGCTCTGTAGGGTTCTCACTGAAGTTTAACCCTCATTGAACAGGCTTGTTATTGCTACTCAGTTGGGTCCTCACTGAAGTTCAACCCTCATTGAACAGGCTTGTAATTGCTGCTCTGTTGGGTCCTCACTGAAGTTCAACCCTCATTGAACAGGTTTGTTACTGCTGCTCCGTAGGGTCCTCACTGAAGTTTAACCCTTATTGAACAGGCTTGTTACTGCTGCTCTGTAGGGTTCTCACTGAAGTTTAACCCTCGTTGAACAGGCTTGTTATTGCTGCTCTGTAGGGTCCTCACTGAAGTTTAACCCTCATTGAACAGGCTCGTTATTGCTGCTCTGTTGGGTCCTCACTAAAATTCAACCCTCATTGAACAGGCTCGTTACTGCTGCTCCGTAGGGTCCTCACTGAAGTTTAACCCTCATTGAACAGGCTTGTTATTGCTGCTCTGTAGGGTCCTCACTGAAGTTCAACCCTCATTGAACAGGCTCGTTATTGCTGCTCTGTTGGGTCCTCACTGAAGTTCAACCCTCATTGAACAGGCTCGTTACTGCTGCTCCGTAGGGTCCTCACTGAAGTTCAACCCTCATTGAACAGGCTCGTTATTGCTGCTCTGTAGGGTCCTCACTGAAGTTCAACCCTCATTGAACAGGCTTGTTACTGCTGCTCCGTAGGGTCCTCACTGAAGTTCAACCCTCATTGAGCTGGCTTGTTATTGCTGCTCCGTAGGGTCCTCACTGAAGTTTAACCCTCATTGAACAGGCTCATTACTGCTGCTCCGTAGGGTCCTCACTGAAGTTCAACCCTCATTGAACAGGCTCGTTACTGCTGCTCCGTAGGGTCCTCACTGAAGTTCAACCCTCATTGAACAGGCTCGTTACTGCTGCTCTATTGGGTCCTCACTGAAGTTCAACCCTCATTGAACAGGCTTGTTACTGCTGCTCCGTAGGGTCCTCACTGAAGTTCAACCCTCATTGAACAGGCTTGTTATTGCTGCTCCGTAGGGTCCTCACTGAAGTTTAACCCTCATTGAACAGGCTCATTACTGCTGCTCCGTAGGGTCCTCACTGAAGTTCAACCCTCATTGAACAGGCTTGTTATTGCTGCTCTGTAGGGTACTCACTGAAGTTTAACCCTCATTGAACAGGCTTGTTATTGCTGCTCTGTAGGGTACTCACTGAAGTTTAACCCTCATTGAACAGGCTTGTTATTGCTGCTCTGTAGGGTCCTCACTGAAGTTTAACCCTCATTGAACAGGCTTGTTATTGCTACTCAGTTGGGTCCTCACTGAAGTTCAACCCTCAGTGAACAGGCTCGTTAGTGCTGCTCCGTAGGGTACTCACTGAAGTTCAACCCTCATTGAACAGGCTCGTTACTGCTGCTCTATTGGGTCCTCACTGAAGTTCAACCCTCATTGAACAGGCTTGTAATTGCTCTTCTGTAGGGTCCTCACTGAAGTTCAACCCTCATTGAACAGGCTTGTTATTGCTGCTCTGTAGGGTCCTCACTGAAGTTCAACCCTCATTGAACAGGCTCGTTATTGCTGCTCTGTTGGGTCCTCACTGAAGTTCAACCCTCATTTAACAGGCTCGTTACTGCTGCTCCGTAGGGTCCTCACTGAAGTTCAACCCTCATTGAACAGGCTTGTTACTGCTGCTCTATTGGGTCCTCACTGAAGTTCAACCCTCATTGAACAGGCTTGTTACTGCTGCTCCGTAGGGTCCTCACTGAAGTTCAACCCTCATTGAACAGGCTTGTTATTGCTGCTCTGTAGGGTACTCACTGAAGTTTAACCCTCATTGAACAGGCTTGTTATTGCTGCTCTGTAGGGTCCTCACTGAAGTTTAACCCTCATTGAACAGGCTTATTATTGCTGCTCCGTAGGGTCCTCACTGAAGTTAAACCCTCATTGAACAGGCTTATTATTGCTGCTCCGTAGGGTCCTCACTGAAGATCAACCCTCATTGAACAGGCTCGTTACTGCTGCTCCATAAGGTCCTCACTGAAGTTCAACCCTCTTTGAACAGGCTTGTTATTGCTGCTCTGTTGGGTCCTCACTGAAGTTCAACCCTCATTGAACAGGCTCGTTACTGCTGCTCCGTAGGGTCCTCACTGAAGTTCAACCCTCATTGAACAGGCTCGTTACTGCTGCTCTATTGGGTCCTCACTGAAGTTCAACCCTCATTGAACAGACTTGTTATTGCTGCTCTGTAGGGTCCTCACTGAAGTTCAACCCTCATTGAACAGGTTTGTTACTGCTGCTCTATTGGGTCCTCACTGAAGTTCAACCCTCATTGAACAGGCTTGTAATTGCTGCTCTGTTGGGTCCTCACTGAAGTTCAACCCTCATTGAACAGGTTTGTTACTGCTGCTCCGTAGGGTCCTCACTGAAGTTCAACTCTCATTGAACAGGCTCGTTACTGCTGCTCCGTAGGGTCCTCACTGAAGTTTAACCCTCATTGAACAGGCTTATTATTGCTGCTCCATAGGGTCCTCACTGAAGTTTAACCCTCATTGAACAGGCTCATTACTGCTGCTCCGTAGGGTCCTCACTGAAGTTCAACCCTCATTGAACAGGCTTGTTATTGCTGCTCTGTAGGGTACTCACTGAAGTTTAACCCTCATTGAACAGGCTTGTTATTGCTGTTCTGTAGGGTACTCACTGAAGTTTAACCCTCATTGAATAGGCTTGTTATTGCTGCTCTGTAGGGTCCTCACTGAAGTTTAACCCTCATTGAACAGGCTTATTATTGCTGCTCCGTAGGGTCCTCACTGAAGTTAAACCCTCATTGAACAGGCTTATTATTGCTGCTCCGTAGGGTCCTCACTGAAGATCAACCCTCATTGAACAGGCTCGTTACTGCTGCTCCATAAGGTCCTCACTGAAGTTCAACCCTCATTGAACAGGCTCGTTACTGCTGCTCCGTAGGGTCCTCATTGAAGTTCAACCCTCATTGAACAGGCTCATTACTGCTGCTCTGTAGGGTACTCACTGAAGTTTAACCCTCATTGAACAGGCTTGTTACTGCTGCTCCGTAGGGTCCTCACTGAAGTTTAACCCTCATTGAACAGGCTTGTTATTGCTGCTCTGTAGGGTACTCACTGAAGTTTAACCCCCATTGAACAGGCTTGTTACTGCTGCTCCGTAGGGTCCTCACTGAAGTTTAACCCTCATTGAACAGGCTCGTTACTGCTGCTCCGTAGGGTCCTCACTGAAGTTTAACCCTCATTGAACAGGCTTGTTATTGCTGCTCTGTAGGGTACTCACTGAAGTTTAACCCTCATTGAACAGGCTTGTTATTGCTGCTCTGTAGGGTACTCACTGAAGTTTAACCCCCATTGAACAGGCTTGTTATTGCTGCTCTGTAGGGTACTCACTGAAGTTTAACCCTCATTGAACAGGCTTGTTATTGCTGCTCCGTAGGGTCCTCACTGAAGTTTAACCCTCATTGAACAGGCTCATTACTGCTGCTCCGTAGGGTCCTCACTGAAGTTCAACCCTCATTGAACAGGCTTGTTATTGCTGCTCTATAGGGTACTCACTGAAGTTTAACCCTCATTGAACAGGCTTGTTATTGCTGCTCTCTAGGGTCCTCACTGAAGTTTAACCCTCATTGAACAGGCTCGTTATTGCTGCTCTGTTGGGTCCTCACTGAAGTTCAACCCTCATTGAACAGGCTCGTTACTGCTGCTCCGTAGGGTCCTCACTGAAGTTCAACCCTCATTGAACAGGCTTGTTATTGCTGCTCTGTTGGGTCCTCACTGAAGTTCAACCCTCATTGAACAGGCTCGTTACTGCTGCTCCGTAGGGTCCTCACTGAAGTTCAACCCTCATTGAACAGGCTCGTTACTGCTGCTCTATTGGGTCCTCACTGAAGTTCAACCCTCATTGAACAGACTTGTTATTGCTGCTCTGTAGGGTCCTCACTGAAGTTCAACCCTCATTGAACAGGTTTGTTACTGCTGCTCCGTAGGATCCTCACTGAAGTTCAACTCTCATTGAACAGGCTCGTTACTGCTGCTCCGTAGGGTCCTCACTGAAGTTTAACCCTCATTGAACAGGCTTATTATTGCTGCTCCGTAGGGTCCTCACTGAAGTCCAACCCTCATTGAACAGGCTCGTTACTGCTGCTCTATTGGGTCCTCACTGAAGTTCAACCCTCATTGAACAGGCTTGTTATTGCTGCTCTGTAGGGTCCTCACTGAAGTTCAACCCTCATTGAACAGGCTTGTTACTGCTGCTCTATTGGGTCCTCACTCAAGTTCAACCCTCATTGAACAGGCTCGATACTGCTGCTCCGTAGGGTCCTCACTGAAGTTCAACCCTCATTGAACAGGCTCGTTACTGCTGCTCCGTAGGGTCCTCACTGAAGTTCAACCCTCATTGAATAGGCTCATTATTGCTGCTCCGTAGGTTCCACGACTGGACGTTCTGCCCTCACTGATCAGGTTGGTTATTTCTGTTCTGTAGGTTCCATTACTAGATGTTCCGCCCTCACTTGACAGGTTGGTTATTACTGCTCAGTAAAATCCATGACTGGAACTATATCCTTTTCCTTGGAAGACACAATGACAAGGAAGGCTCACACACACGAGTCGCAGAACCTTTTAGATGACTCTGAAATTGCAGGAATGGGAAGACATGCTTAACACCTAGCGCAAGCCTGTGAATTCAGTTAGTGTTGCATTTTTTCATTGGGGATTCACCAGAAAGCCGAAGAAGAGTGGAAGTTGATGAATGAGGAACACTTAATTCCTCTGAGTTCTGGGACAATGAAAGGGAAGAAAGAACATCCACAGGTGTTAAAAAAAGAGTCTGAACCTTAAAAATACAGCTAGATATGTTGCAAGAACACTGGAGAACAAAAGAATGAGTAATCTTAGCTGTGACTATTGATCCGTTTTTAGTTATAACTCAAAGCAGTGTTTATAAATCGGATACCCTGTATCTGAAGAAAAACACTCAAAGTCAATTTAATATAAGACAACTCCAAACACAAAACGTTTTGTTACACGAAGAAAGTGCATACTTGCTACTTTCTTCAAGATCAATTCCTTTCAAGGCATGAGGTGATAGTGTATGCTTTGGTGCAGTTTGAAAATTAAGAAAAAGCCAGATACATGAGATTTCTGAGAGAAATATAATCAATCCTTCCAGAACCAACTCACAAGGAATTAGCTAGAGACTTGCTGAGCTCGAGGCACTTTGCTTTAACTAGATAATATGCTTGAAAGGATGTAATATCTTCACCTTCGAAAAGGCTGTTGAAAAGGCTATTGAATGTTGGGCCAAGATCCTTCTTCCGTTATGTATTTCAGGATAGATATTAATACATATTCCAGTACTATCTTTACCGGGTTACAGCACTCGTCCACCAAAGGCTGCAACCTTTTGAAGGTCAGACTGAACTTGCTGTATGATAATGTTTGATATATCCATTCTAGGGATGCCAACTTTAACACTGAGTTGACTGTCACTTGATCAGGTTTAGGGGCGAAAAAACGGTTTTACTCCACAGAAAACATGCACAAAAAAGTAACCAGGATGGAATATATACCCTGTACCAGGTACCACTTATGGGCACCTCAGACAGAAATACCTAGCTTTCATTGGCAGAGAAAAAATTAGGGAAAACAAGGCTGGATTACAAAGGAAACCCATTAAAGTGCTTGATTATTAAAAGGCATTGTGTGAAATGTAATAAAAAAAAATAAGCATTGGCATAGCCAATAGGTCTCGCCTTTGGGACTTTATAAGTGTTTAGCTAGAGATATTGATTTGGTCAGTGTGCTTAAGCTATGTTGTAAGGCAGTGTGGCATGTGTGCAGTATGTTGAAGAGTTATAATAAAAAAATGTTATAGCATTTTTGTTATCTTGTATATAACCAAGAAGACATTATGGACAACTGAACTAATCTATTAAACAAGCATTGGAAATGGAATAGGTTTCCCATTTGCTTGAGTTACAGGCATTGGCGTTGTAAATGACAATGTTTTTTACCTATGTGTTATGGAGTGTATGCAAGTTGTGTGTAGTGGAATTACGTGGAATTGTTAGTTGTACAATTGAGTGGTGTGGAGTGTATTTGTGCAGTGGCATTGCGTGCAGTTGAAATACGTGGATAGTAATTATGTGGCATTGTGTTTACTGGAATTATGTGGTGAGGGATTGTGTGTTATGCAGTGTAATTATATGTAATGGTATTTTTGCAGTGCTATGTAGTGGAGTTTAATTATGTGAACTGTTCAATTTTGTGGTGAGGATTGGATGCATGTGGAATGTTGTGTAATTGGGTTGTTTAGTTGACTTATGTGGTTTGGTTTCGAATTATGTGGTGTGCATTGGAAAGGTGTGTAGTTGAATTGTGTGGTGTGGAACTGTGGGGATAATCAACACTAACTTGTCAAAAGCAGCACCCCACAGAAGCAACCAGCTTTTGGCAAAGGACTCGTGAGCCGAACCGCTCGGCAAGTACTGCACCTCGCCATTTAATCATTTTACTACATCTTCATACAGATTTGAAGGCATGGTACTATAATTGTCAAGACAATCCATGTCACACACCACATCTTCAATGAGCTAGGGCTCAACCGACCGACATTTAGCATGTTATTGTTTTTAAACTGTATAAAACAATATTAAAAGCAATGGTTCAAGTCCCAGAATGTAACGTATTGTTAAAAGGCCAGCGCTGTCTGAACGTCTTGCATATAACATGGACTGTTTTCAGTTAAAAATGGATGTCTTTGTTTGGCAAAGAAGCAATGTGTTGGCATGCACATGTAATGTCTTGCCTGCCAGGGACCTATGGGTATGTGAGAAGCAGCTCCAATGCATGCCATGACTTGAGCACAGTTCAGAGATGCATGATAGCGGATGGTTCAGGAGGTGAAGGGGACTCATTAAGGAGGTAGGTGAACTCACTCACCAACGGTAGCATCCACATGACTGCATAATGCTTGGTACAACTCAGAAGCATCAGTTATCTGCTGGCTTCAGCCTCGGCTCATGGTACCAGTGGCACACATAGCAAACTTGGAAGCAGCAAAGCAGCCATCCGACTGAACACATAAATTGTCAGTCACATGCTTGCGGTGTTTCGAGGCGGGACATTCACCGGTAGTTGATTGCGAGAGGTTAGGGAACGCAAACAAAGATCAAGTAAAATTCATCAATTTTAGTAGCAGGCCACTACAGGAGGCATGACCAGAAGTTGGCTACGATGCTACAATCTGTACGCTTGTGTTAATTTTTCACCCAAAAATGTTCTTTTGATTGCGCATAGATAAATGCTCTGGCTGCTCCTACCATGTCCAAGAGTGATCTTGCCCCTATGTACCATCGATGTAATAGAAGAACGCAAATAAACAGCACAGCCAGAGGCTCCTAGGAGAAGAAATTGAGTTGTGTTGTGGGGGGGGGGGGGGGGGGGGGGGGATTGTGTGGAGACCCTGAAGCAGCTCCATGTGGATGAGCATGAGATTGGTCTTTTGGCTTTGGATGTTTAATGCACTTTGGGTCGATAGAGAGCAGCGGTCGATGTGCATAAAAAAAGTGTGGGAACTGTGATCCATAGTACGATGGGGGTGGGATCCGAGATTGTGGAAAGGTGAAGCGCATATCGTTCAGGTAGCAGACTTCCTGGAGGCGGCACTCGTGGAGATACCAACACTTCTCCTTTTGGTGAAAGCTTTTGAATTACTTTTATTTAAAGAGGCGGATACATTTGATACCAAACATTTTACCAAAAATTCAAGAGGAAAAAAAAATAGACTGCAGAATGTTAATACAAAAATACGTGACTCCTCTTCAGTTGTCTTGTTGTAAACTTTTAGCTAGCTCCAACATAGGTTATATTTGATGACTCAGGCTATTGTTAATAACATTTATGCCAGTGGATGGTGAGTTTGGGTACACAAGCTGTCCTATTAATCAAGACATGACTAAGATCTGATAGCTCCCAAAAGCCAATGAAGAGCAGCATTCCTACCCATGCTTCTCTGTGCGCATCCCCATGAACTTGAACCATTTTAAAGAGAATATGCTCATAAAAATTTCAACAATTTTTGTTTAAGGCTGTTCCACAGCAATCTTTACATTAATTGCTCATTAAAGATGCGAAACAGACAAAGACTCTAAACATGCTCACAGCAACTGGAAACTTGCTGACTGCGTCTCGTACCTCTCCATGTTTTGGTATTTTCGAGCTGATGACCTAAGGCTGACTGGAGTGAAGTAGGGCGTTAAAGAATCACACTAAAAGCCTAAAAACGGTACTATTTCAGCACCACTTATGGCTGAACTGAAACGGTGAAAGCGAATGAGGAGTATCCAACTGGAAGCAGCCAGCAGGATGGGTTGGAAAGGCAGGGCTTGGGTGGACGTCAATGTCACAACTAGGCTGCGGAGCCCACAACCAGGAGGAGGGGCCAGAGTGTGCGGTTTTCAAGGCTCGGGATATTGAGTGGAACTTGCCTGCATTCCTGCGAAACACTCGCCTCTAATACAACAATTTGCATCCATTCTATTGATTGTAATTAGAATGGAGGGTTGTTTACCTGAAGTAGCGAGCTGGAGGACCTGGGGTGGTTGGGCTTCGGCGGGACGCAAATTCCTTGACTAGGCTGCGGAGCCCAGACCGGGAGGAGGGGCCAGCACACTGTGCTTAATGAGAAGGAAGACAATGTGAGCCAAAACTATCCCAAATATCTAAATGGCAGCTTCCTGTTTGCTCTGTGGAAACTGCGGCTACATCGATAAACGAGTCTCGGCGCAGCTCAACATCGTGTGATTCTGGGCATATCAAAGAAATCAGTGAAAGTCCCCGAGCCTAAATAAAACAAGCGCACACTCGCGCTGCAAGTTTTAAAAAAAAAAAAAGAAAAAGGCACGTCTCGCGAGTGGTGTGCGCGCACCATGACGAGAGAGGAAAGCCTGATGGCGCCTCCGTTAGTCATTGTGCGCGTAACCGCACACTTGAGGCCAGCAAAAGCCTTTAGTAGCACTTTGAAAACCCACTTACTAAATGTCTCGCCTGAGACAGCGCATGCGCTGGCTCAGGCGAGACCTAACAAGAGGAAAGGGCTGAGCCTTTGGCTGTGGATCCTACACAAAGATGGGGAAAATACCTGACGGTCTACTTACTATCCTACATGCATATGCAGGTCCCTGGCTCTTCAAGTGGCAATGTGCCTTGTCTTCTATGTGGGGTTACATGCTTATGGAAGCAATTTCCATTTATTTTTTATTATTTTAAAGGAAGACATTAAACAAGCATTTTCAATGCAATAGGTCTCGCATTGGCGAGCATTTAAGCTATTGGCATTGTAAATTACAATGCCTTTTATTTATGTGTTTTTAAAAGCAGCACATATATAAAAGACATTGTTATTTTTAATCCCAAGAGCGCAAACTCTCACAAATGGGAGAGCACTTTAATGTTGGCCGTGCCCCTTTTCTTAGACGCTACTCCCATATTCAGGTTACAGTGAGCAGCGTCTAAATAAAGGGGTGCAGACAACATTAAAGTGAAAGCACGTATGGTGCTTTCACCCAAAGTAATAAAAAACTATTAATTTTTAAATGATCTGTAGCGCGGCCGCAAAAGATAACGCGGCTCTGCTGGTAATTAAATAAGCGCAGCCGCTAAAGTGAAAGCGGACCACGCCGCATATATTAAAGAAATAAGGGGGGCCGCGCCGTACATTAAATAATTAAATAAGCGCTGCTGCTATAGTTAAAGCGGACCGTACTTTAATTTGAATAAAAACATTACTATTAAAATAAAAGTAGGCGGGTACTGCGATGGCGTGGGTAGAATAGGGGAAGAGCATTAAAGAAAATAGTGCTTACCAACTTATAAAGCAGACCATGTAACACCACCATTAAGAGGTCCAGTCGTTATGGGAGGTAACAAATGCAGACAGGTGGTACCAAGGGAGGTCTAACAAGCCTAATAATGACTCGGAAGCCAGCGTTTCCGAAGGACAATGACACAAGCCAATTAAAAATATGGGCAGAGAGTGGGCGGGGCTTCAAAGCCATACTCCACTGCTGCATACCTTGCAGCAGCGCATGTGCTGCCCAGGCTCGACCTAAAAAATGTATTATTTTGCTGTATATTTATTTGTAAATAGCATTTATATAGTGCTTACTACCCCTGACGAGGTGTGTATACATATTTCAAGTTACCCCCTGAAAATTACACGATTGCGTAATGATGTAAACCCCTGGAAAACATTAAAACCACGACTGGACTCACTCCCTTTACTCGACCGATTTCACTAATAATGCTTCCATTCTGATAATAATGAAATACTTTTTTTTTTTTTTAAATCATTCCGATATAAAACAATAGTGGTTCTCAAACACTTTCTGTTGGCTAGAACTGTGAGATCCCATTGGGTTAGGCTGCTCCCCTGAAGGTTGCATGTGCTGTTGCAGGGATTCTGCTCATGCACAGAACTATGCGCAGGAATCCAGGACCTCAGTGAATTGTGGTGTACCAAAAAACTCACCGCAGTACCCAGGACCCCTATCCGACTAGCATCAGTGTCTCATTCGTTCTCCGTATTATCTCGAAGCTACCAATGATTAGACAACCCAGAACAAGCGACTTACAGTACTCTCAGGAATGGTGGGAATCAGAAACACCTTTTCGTTATTATTCTTATATCAGTCCACAACCAGAGTAATCAGAGACATGGTAACGTTTAAAGTGTTTATTTTTAACTACGTGCTCTATGGTGCAGTACTTTGGCTAACATAAGCAGACAAATGATTAAAAACAAAACCATCAGCATTGTTACAATACCATAGAAAATGAAGGAAGAAATCATATTACAAATGATAGTGGAAGACACCCACCCTCCCTTTGCTAGTAAGCTAGCTTTATGAAACTAATAGAAGGTCTCTACGCTTGAATGGGGAGCCCCATACTGTAAATATCAGCTTAGGTGAATCACATCACAGGATCAGCTCTGCTCTGCGTGTCTGGAAAGGTTTTCTCCAAGTGTCTGAATCATGCATGCAAATGCAATATTAAAGGCGCCCGAGTTTCAGATATTTGCAGCTGTGTGCGTGTTATGTCTAGTGCGTGGGCCGATCAACCTGAATTCAAAAGCATACATTGTTATTTGACCTTGACTGCTTCTGCACACAGTGTTCAGACTAAGGTCGCGGTGTATGTCTAGGGATGTGAACAACAGACCGTTCTCATTTGAAGAAAAAGTAGGCAAGCAGTTTTTCTTGTAATTACAGCTACCTGCAGTGTCGTGTGCAAAAGCAGCAAAGTGGCAAGATGGCGTTTTACATCTAAAGCGCTTATGCTAACATAGCAATGTGTATACATAAAACCCCGCCATCACTACACCCTTCCGTGATCGGACCACGAACAGAATAGGGATGTAGGAACGCAGAGTTCAAGTTTGAGCAAGACAGAACCAAGTTCATGTATTGTCAAGCCATATTATTGGAAGTAAAAGTTCGAAAAATTTGTTGGGTATATAAAAAAGTAAACATCTCTCAGGGACGGTATACCCCCAATGCAGAGTAAAAAAGAAAAAATTAAAAAATCTGGATGAAGACGTGCGGAAGATGGACAACTACCAATTCAATCCATCAACGTGTAGGCACAATAAGTTGCAACTGCCTCCAAGCTATGACATTGTGAACATTACTAAATATTACAACAACAGAATCCAGCTCCCTGCCAAGAGAAGAAATCTCTTGAAAACCAATAAACTTTGAATGGCAGTTCCACGTAGAATCTGAGGCCTGAATGCTGCTAGTTTGACGGACTCTAGAACTAAACACTTTTTGTATGTACATCATCTTTATGCAGCATTGCCTCTCCTGTATCCTAGCTGCTTTACACCTTTAACACTTGTATATGTATATCGCTCCATCTTACCTTAACATCAGCAATGAGGGCATCCTCGTCTTCAATGCCAGTGGGGACACACTTCTTGTGCAATGGCAATGACTCAAGCTTCTCAACAAGACTGCGCAACCCTTCCAGTTCAAAGTCTGTCAGGTAAATTGGAGAGTTGTCCTTAGGGGCTCCAGCAAATGACATCTCTGTGGGAATGTTTCGTTCACTGCTGCCATGCGAGCTGGCAGATTCAGACGATTCTGTGGACACCGTTCGCTTCAGGCTAAGCGGGGCATTGCGCATGCACTTTCCTATGTCAAGCTTCTGCACGACTACTCCAGAGCGACCATTAGACACAGAGTTGGTCAGGAGACAGCGGCGGGTACTTTGCTTCTTGTATTCCTCTTCCACCACATAGTCTTCATCATCGTCATCATCATCATCCTCCTCCTCCTCATCCTCGTCTTCATCATCTTCAGACTGGTCCTCATTCTTTACATGCCGTTTCCTTCCAGATTCTGACCCATTCAGCTCCAGCTCTAGAGGATAGGAAAAAACAGAAAATGTGTTGAAGAATCCTAACAATTTACCAAGCCCTATGCTTTTGCCTTATCTTAGATGTTACATATGAATTGTACGGTTAAGAAATAATTACCAACCTTTGGAAGCAATCCTTTATGATGTGTACTAGGTATTCCTGTAAATTCCTTAAATTACATAGCAGGATTAGGATTGCACTAAGAACATTTTGATATAAACGTCTAGGATTTCAGGTCAAGCCAGAAAGACGCTACACCCAGGTGTATATTTAAGCCAAATTCAAGAAACCACAGAAGCACAGAAACTTCAAAACTGGAGAAAAACTAAATTATTTTGATGAGAGGCATTATGGTTCCTGATAACTTCAATCTTCAATCTTCTAGTGATGATGACTTTGAGAATGGATTTCTGTGGTCTATGGTGTGGAATATGTATAGTGCAGCATTGGCCGAAGCTTCTTGGTGCTAATAATTGCACACTGGCTCAGCAAATTGGCTGATGTTTTTTTAACAAAAAAGATGAGTCTCTCAACTTTTTTAACCTCATACGGTCAGAACTGGCACGCAAGTAGAGAGGAAGGCTGCTGCCACTAAAAGTCTTGTTACCTACCTTGGCAGTTCTGTTAGGTACCAACCCTGAATTGTGAGACAGATTGTAAAAGGTGAAAAAGTTGATAGAAATTAAATGTTTCTGCTAACATACAAGTAAAGAGCTCCATGGCAAGAATTGCCTGCTATTCTTTGATTAACTGGGCGCCAATATAGACTGCGCTAATAGGACTAATACGTACTGTTCTTGATTCTTTGGTTATCAGGAATGCAACTGCATTTTGCACCCGTTTCAGTTGTCCAATGAGTTTTGCTGGGGGTGGTGAAACAGACCGCTTTGCATTAATTAAGTCTTGAATGAATAAGAGCATTGATTACTGGCATATGAACATTTGAATAAATGTTTTGACCAACTAGTATGAGTGAGGAGTTTCTTCAAGCTACCCCTGACGAGGCGTTGAATCGCTTTTTTAGCAAGTAGCATGCTACTCCAGGACCATAAAGGATTAGTGTTGAATTAGTATGGTGAAATATGAAAGTAATTAAATTGGTGGATAGGTTATAGTCAGGTATTTGGATTCGGAAGGATAAAAGAGGAAAAAAAGGTTGTATTTATATAGCACTTGTATTTATATAGGGCTTGTTACCCCCTGACGGGGTGTTGAAGCGCCTTTTTGGGGGGGGGGGGGGGGGGGGGGGGGGTAATAGTAGCACGCTACTCAGAAAAAACAAAGGATTAGTGGTGAATTAGTATGGTGAAATATGAAAGTAATTTGAGTGGTGGATATTAGTTAGTTATTTGGAGTGAGAAGGATAGCGGAGAGATAGAAGGGGGAGAAAGGTTTGCATTCATATAGCGCTTCTCACCCCTGAAGGGGTGTTGAAGCGCTTTTCTGGTGAGTAGCATGCTACTCCGGAACCCATAAGGATTAGTGTTGAAAATGCGTATGGTGAAATATGAAGTAATTTCAGTGGTGGATATGTTTTTCAGTTATTTGGATAGAGAAGGGTAGCAGCAGGATAGAAGAGGGAAAGAGGTTTGTATTTCTAAAGTGCTTGCTGCCACTGATGGGGTTTGAAGCACTTTTTTTGGTGAGTAGCACGCTACTCTGGAACCCATAAAGGATTAGTGTTGAAAATTAGTATAGTGAAATGGGAAGTAATTTGAGTGGTGGATGTTATTCAGTTAAATGGATAGAGAACGGCAGGATAGAAGAGGGTAAGAGGTTTGTATTTGTATAGCGCTTGCTACACCTGAAGGGGTTTGAAGCGCTTTTTTTGGTGAGTAGCACGCTACTCTGGAACCCATAAGGATTAGTGTTGAATTAGTATAGTGCAATATGAAAGTAATTTGCGTGGTGGATATGTCAGTCAGTTATTTGGATTGAGAAGGGTTGGGGAGTGGTAGAAAAGGGAAAAGGTTTGCATTTATATAGCGCTTTTAACCCTGATGGGGTGTTGAAGCGCTTGATTGGCGAGTAGCACGCTACTCCGGAACCCATAAAGGATTAGTGTTGAAAATTAGTACAGTGAAATATGAAAGTATTTTGAGTGGTGGCTGTGTTATTCAATTGGACAGAGAAAGGTAGTGGAGAGATAGAAGAGGGAAAAAGGTTTGCATTTATATAATGCTTGCTAACCTCTGATGAGGTGTTGAAGTGCTTATTTGGCGTGTAGCACGCTACTCTGGGACCCATAAAGGATTAATGGTGAATTAGTATAGTGAAATATGAAATTTGAGAAGTGAACATGTTAGTCTATTATTTTGATTGAAAATGATAGTGGAGGGATAGGAAAGTGAAGGGTTTGGGGTTGTGGAAGGGAAGAGTCAGAGGGAAGAGTTTAGAAAGGTTTGTTTTGGGATCGGTATAGTAAAAGAGGTGTCAGATGATTCAAGGAGGGGTAGAGTAAGGGAGAGTCTAGAAAGGGTTATTTTAGTGGTATGGGGTTTGGGATAAATGAGAGTAGGTGTAGATGATATATTGATAGATGTATAGGGTGAG
This sequence comes from Triturus cristatus, assembly GCF_964204655.1. NCBI lineage: Eukaryota > Metazoa > Chordata > Amphibia > Caudata > Salamandridae > Triturus > Triturus cristatus. Next base: position 70,753,393 of record NC_140585.1, on the reverse strand, counting down.
AAATAGGGTAGTGAATTATAAAGAGTAGTAGAAAGAAGTTTGAGATGACTCAGAAAGTTGGGTTAGAAGATATATTGAGAGAAGTATAGGGTGAGAAATAGGGTAGTGCATTGGACATGCTGAATTTATAAGAAAGTGATAAATATATAGATCCAAAAGTACATTGAAAGTATATAGATGCAAAAATGAGGTAGGTATATGTAGATTAAAGATATTGATAGAGGTACAGGATGAGAAATAGGGTAGTGCACTGGAAATGCTTTTCAGGAGGAAAGTAACAAACACACAGATCCACGTACATGGAAGGTACATAGATGCACAATGGAAGAAGTAAATGTAGACCAAAGATGCACCAGATAAACTCCGGTTTTCAAGTGTTATTGTATTTTATTTTTTTTGTAAAAAATGTTTAACATAATTATTCTACATGTTTATACAAAGCAATACACAAAGATCGGAACATATCTATAGTAAAAAAAATAAGTGTTTATATACAGAGGGATATGCTGTATCTTTCTGTTTATGTATGGTGCTTATGTGGGTAAGAGCCAATTCTTGAGTAGTTTTCTGAAGGCTAGGTGGCTGTCCATGGATCTTATGTTGGGGGTAAAGAATTCCATAGTTTGGCTGCTTGAACAGAGAAAGATGTGCCACCAATATTTTTTTTTTTGTATCTTGGGATTTTGAAGCAAGGTGCCATTTTAGAGCGGAGGTTTCTTTTTTTAATGTGTTTGGTGATTTTATTCCTGATGAAGAGCGGTTCCATTCCATGTATGGCTTTGTGGTTGATACAAAGCAGCTTGAACGTGGATCTTCTGGCAACCGTTAAACAATGGAGGACTTTCAAGGCAGGTGAGATGTGGTCTCGCGGTTTGATATGCAAGAGCAGTTAGGCAGCCCAGTTCTGAATCCGTTGTTGTGTTTTTCATGGTTGTTAAAGGTGATCCGTAGTAGAGGCTATTGGCGTAATCGAGTTTGGACAGAGCAAGGGAGATGGTAGCTTGGACCTTGTGTGGAAATCCCAAATGAGGGAAAATTTGTAGCAGTGTTTTTATAGTGACAAATCAGGCTCTCTATATACTGTTCTAAAAACAGATGCATGTGTAGAGAGTCCAGGCATCCTTTGTTTGTGTACACAGACTTTCCTTAAAAATCCCAAATGCTATATTTGTGGTATTGGGATTGAGCAGGTTAGAGGGGAGGGGTAGGCATATGTTGCACACACAGTCAATAAATGACACACTCAATAAGGAAATCCAACACCAATTTAGAAAATTAACATATTTTTATATTAATTTAGACACCAAGATCCACGAGATTAAGCAAGTAGTTTTCAAGTTAGTGGTTTTCAGAAACACAGAAAATACAGCGGTCAGATTTAACGCATGAGCCTCAAACATGGTAATGTTATCCTATGGAAGAAACGTACACTGCGTAGGGGTACTTCAATCGAGTTATACGATTGTTATTCTGTACTTAAGGTTGTAGGGGCCAAGGTCCTTAGAACCACCAGCAGTTTTGGTATACCTGCCCTGGTGTGTACCGGTTCAGAGGTGCTGGTTGCAAGGGTAGCATCATTCTGCAAGTGGGGACACAGGTTTTCACCCTTTATCTGTTGTAACCACCTGAGAGGCAGGTGGTCTATCTGAACTAGGAAGTGAGTGTCAAACGGGTATGGCCTCAACTTCTTCAGGGCCCAGACCACAGCAAAGGCTTCCCTCTCAACGGCACTACAACACTGCTCTCGGGGGAGTTATCTCCTTCTTGCGAAAGCAACAAGTTGGTCATGCCCACCATCATTTGCCTGGGCTAGGACTGCACCTATCCCATATTCAGAGGCATCTGTCTGCACAATGAACTGCTTAGAGTAATCTGGAACTTTCAGGACTGAGGCAGAGCAAATGGTATCCTTCTGAGTATCAAAAGCCTTTTGACAGCTCACTGCCCAGTTTACTTTCTTTGGCATCTTCTTGGAGGTACGTTCTGTGAGGGGGATCATTATGGGCCCATATTCCTTCATAAACCTCCTGTAATACCCAGTCAAGCCAAGAAAACCCTGACTTGGGTCAGGATTTATGGAGCTTTCCAGTCCAGAATTGTCTAGATCTTGGGTAGGAGTGGCTAAACTTGGCCTCCACTTACAAGGTGGCCCAGGTATACAACCCTTTACTTCCCTATCTTGCACTTGCTTCCCTTCATAGTGAGGCCTACACTTCTCAGAGCTTCAAGGACCTTCGGGTCTATAAGATGATACTGCTAGGTGGAGCTATAGACAGCAATATCATCTAGATAAGTTGCACTATAGGATTACAATCCAGCAAGGACTTTGTTTACCAACAACTGGAAGGTGATAGGTGCTTTCTTCAATCCAAAGAGCATCACAGTAAACTGCAAGTGCCCACCTGGAGTGGAGAATGCAGATTGTCGTTTGGCTCCAAGGGTCAGACCTATCTGCCAGTACCCTGACGTGAGATTAAAGGTACTCAGATGCTTGGCTGCCCGTAACCTGTCAATCAATTTGTCTGCCCTAGGAATTGGATGTGCACCAGTTTTTGTCACAGCGTTGAAACCTCTATAGTCCACACAAAACCTAATTCTTTCTTTTCACCCTTGGAGTGAGGTTTGGGGAGTAAGACAACTGGGCAGGCAGTGGTTCAGAGATCAATAACACCCAATTCCAGCATCTTGCTTACTTCAGCTTGGATGCTTTCTCCGACATGATCAGACTGCCTGTATATTTTGTTTTTAGTAGGTAGGCTATCACCAGTGTCCACACATGGGTAACCCAGCTAGTCTGACTAGGGGTCAGAGAGAAGATCTCAGCATACCGATTGAGGGCCTGACTCCAATCAACCTGTTGGTCAGTGAAGGTCTAACAAGACTACTGCATCAACAGACCCATCTTTTGGATTGCCGGAGAGGAGATCAGGGAGAGGTTCACTCGCAGATTCCTGTCCCTCACATGTGACCATGAGCATGGTCACATTAGCTCTGTCACAATAGGGCTTGCTGTTGGTTGACATGTATAACCCCTTTGGGATATCTGCAACTGATAAGAGCCACCAGATAGGTGACCTCCCCTTTTCTTTCAAGGCCAAGGTAAGGCCCACTTTACTTGCATACTATACCATACTTTGGTATAGTATATATAGAGCCAGCTTCCTACAAAGTGGAATTAAGGGGCCCTTTAGGTGGCCTCTTGCCTTACCACTGGCTAGGCAGGAGACACAGGACTGACAAAAGTCCGTCACCTTCTAAAACATCCCTGGCCAGTAGAAGCGATTGACTAATTGTGACAAAGTGGCTCTGTATATACTGCTCCCATATAGGTACAGTGTGTACAGAGTCCACAGTCCCCAGAGGTTTGGCAGAGGTTAAAGTTAGATATAACCTTACTCTCTAAAGTGGTAGCTTAGTCGAGCAGTAAGGCGGTATCAGTGGACAGTGTAAAGCATTTGTTGTACACACTGAGTCAGCAAATGGTCTCACACACTCAAGAACTGAACTCTAGGCCAATGGTTTATATAAAAAATATGGTTGTTTTATTTTAGAACCAACAATAGTTATCAAAATATACTTTCTCAGAATGAGAGGCTTTAGTTAAATCCTTTTGCAATATGCAATTGACTTTTATAGGCAATAATTACAGGTTGTTGCAATAGGCAACACGATTTCAAACACAATAATACATTGAGCTCAATGTGAGTTTTAAGTTATTTGCAATAGATTACTTTCAGGATTACTTTTCTAATTCCAGGACTGGATCCTAGATTCAATCCTGGGACAGGTCTTGGAAACAAGTGAGTAAGGAATATGCTACTTACCAGTATGCATCTGTTCTTGGCATGTAGAGCTGCAGAGCCACACACTAAGGATAAGATTGCCATCTGGTGTTGGGCTCGGATGATTGCAGGTTGTTGTTGTCTTCGGAAGAAGTCTTTGGTCACGAGATTGGTGACTCCTCCCCTGGACAACAGTGCGCATGGGCATCCACTCTATCCTCAGATTGTTTTTCGCCATGATGGGAAATGATGGAGTGTGTAAGAAGTAAAGAGAAAGGATGTCCATGTGTAGTGTCTAATTAAGACAAATGCTGGAACAGATACAGGTCCCGGGGATGCGGGTGGGCGTGTGTGGCTCTGCAGCTCTACATGCCAAGAACAGATGCATACTGGTAAGTAGCATATTCCGTTCGAGGCATATGAGCTGCAGATCACACACTAAAAATAGACTATATAGCAGTGTCTCCCCTAGCGGTGGTCACCTGTATCAGTTGCAGCAGTTTGGAATAGAGTTTTTAGGACAGCTTGGCCTACTGAAGCTTGTTGATTGGATTGCACATCAACACAGTAATGCTTAGTGAAGGTGTGTGTAGTAGACCATGTGGCTGCTTTGCAAATGTCTTCTAAGGGGATGGTCCCTAAGAATGCCATAGAGGCCCCTATTTTACGCGTGGAGTGCTTCCTAGGGGGAACGGTAAGAGTACGTTTAGCTTTTTGGTAACATATTTGGATACATTTGACTATCCATCTGGCGATACCCGATTTGGAAATGGGGTTGCCTTTGTGTGGTGGAGCGAAAGCAACAAACAGTTGCTTGGTTTTCCGAAAAGGTTTGGTTCTGTCGATGTAATAGAGCAAGGCTCTTTTAACATCTAAGGTATGAAGTGCCCTCTCGGCTACTGAGTCTGGATTAGGGAAGAAGACTGGCAGTTCCACAGACTGGTTTAGATGGAAAGGGGAAATAACTTTAGGGAGGAATTTTGGATTCGTCCTAAGAACCACTTTGTTCCGATGTAGTTGTAGGAAGGGTTCTTCTAGAGTTAAGGCTTGTATTTCACTTACTCTTCGCAGGGATGTGATTGCGATGAGGAAAGCCACTTTCCATGTTAGGAACTGCAGTTCGCATTTGTGCATTGGTTCAAATGGTGGACCCATGAGCCTTGTTAGAACAATATTAAGGTTCCACACCGGGGAAGGCGGTAACCTTGGAGGAATGATTCTTTTAAGACCCTCCATAAATGCTTTAATAGCTGGTATCTTAAATAGGGACAGGTGTTGTCTATTTTGCAAATAGGCTGCTAATGCCGCTAGATGTAGACGTATAGAGGAATACGCTAAATTGCATCTTTGCAAGTGCAATAAATAGCAAATGATGTTCTGGATGGAAGCATCCAGTGGTTGTATGTCATTGTTAGCGCAGTAAATGGCAAATCGTTTCCATTTTGCAGCATAGCATGCCCTAGTAATTGGTCTCCTGGCTTCTTTAATGATATTCATACAGTCTGGAGGAAGGTTGACGTACCCGAACTCTAAGACTTCAGGAGCCAGATTGCCAAGTTCAGTGCTTGAGGATCTGGGTGTCTGATTTCTCCATGGTTCTGGGTTAAGAGATCCGGGGAGAGATGCAGTTTTTGATGTGGAACTAGTGATCGTTCCAAAAGTGTGGTGAACCAGGGTTGACGTGCCCAAGTGGGAGCCACTAGGATGAGTGTCAGCGACTGTTGTTTCAGTTTGCGTACCACAAATGGAATGAGAGGGAGAGGCGGAAAAGCGTACGCAAATCTGCCTGACCAGTTCATCCATATTGCATTGCCCTTTGATCGCGGGTGTGGGTACCTGGCGGCAAAGGTTGGGCATTTTGCGTTTTCTGGTGTGGCGAACAGGTCTATGTCTGGTTGTCCCCACTTTTGGAAGAATGGGAGTAAGACTTTGGGGTGTAGTTCCCATTCGTGTATCTGCTGTGTGTGGCGACTTAAGAGGTCGGCCACCTGGTTCTGAACCCCTGGGAGGTGTTCTGCTAGCAGGTAGATGTTTCGGGGAATTGCCCATCTCCAAATTTGTTGCGCCAGTTGGGACAGTTGTAGAGAATGTGTCCCTCCTTGTTTCTGTATGTAATACATTGTGGTCATGTTGTCCGTGCGGATGAGGACAGTTTTGTTTTGGAGATGCACTTGGAAGGATTTCAGTGCTAGGAACACCGCTAGAAGTTCTAGGTGATCGATGTGGAACTGTTTTTGTTGAGTGGTCCACCGTCCCTGGTGAGTGGTGTGTTGAAGGAGGTGGGCTCCCCACCCTGTGAGAGATGAGTCGGTGGTCAGCACAACTTGTGGAAGGGGCTCCAAGAACGGCCGCCCTTTGGACAGGTTGATGGTGTTCCACCACTTCTGTGAGCGAAGTGAGCGGCTGTCCACCAACACCAGATCGGTAAGTTGTCCGTGGGCCTGATTCCACTGTTGTGCTAGACATTCCTGTAAGGGACGCATTTGAAGGCGTGCGTAGGGTACTATGGAGATACATGACACCATCATGCCTAAGAGTGGCATGAACACTCTTGCGGGGAGAGAGTGTTGTGTTTGAAATGTTTTGATCAGACTTTGTATGTTGGCTATCCTGGCTATGCTGGGATAAGCTACGGCTTTGGCTGTGTCTATGGTGGCTCCCAGGTATTGTTGGACTTGGGAGGGTTGTAGTTGAGATTTGGGATAGTTGATGGTAAATCCCAAGTTGTGCAGGGTTTGAATAGTGCGGTGGGTGTGGTGAACGCATTTGTCTAGAGTATTGGCTTTTATGAGCCAGTCGTCCAGATATGGGAAGACATGGATTTGTTGTCTCCTGAGATATGCTGCCACAACTGCCAAGCACTTTGTGAACACCCTTGGTGCAGTTGTTACTCCGAATGGGAGAACTGTAAACTGATAGTGTTGACCGTCTACCATGAATCGTAGATACTTCCTGTGAGCGGGATGCATAGGGATGTGAAAATATGCGTCCTTGAGGTCTAATGTGGCAAGGAAGTCTCCTTGTTGAAGTAATGGAAGGACCTGTTGGAGAGTGATCATGTGGAAATGATCTGATTGTATGTACTGGTTCAGTAGTCTGAGGTCCAGTATGGGTCTCAAGGTTTTGTCCTTTTTGGGAATGAGGAAGTATAGAGAATATACTCCTGTGCCCTGATGTTGTAGTGGAACAGGTTCTATTGCGTTTTTCTGAAGCAAAGACTGTATTCCCTGTTTGAGGAGCGTGAGGTGGTGAGACCTCATGGGACGGTGTCTGGGTGGTATGTTTGGGGGCGGGTTTATGAGTTCAAGGCAGTAGCCATATTGGATAATTTGTCTTACCCACCTGTCTGTAGTGATGGTATTCCAGACAGGTAGGAACTGTTGAAGTCTGCCCCCGACCGGAGTGGAATGGTCTGGGGGGAGTGGTGGCAAGTCACTGTTTGGTGGCTGTAGAGGAGCGGGTGTTGTTGTTGCCCCGTCCCCGGCCTTTAGTATTGTTTCCCCGATACCCTCCTCTAAAATATCCTTTGTTAGGGGATGTTTGACCTGATGTTTTGAAGGTGGAAGAGTTGTCTGTTCCCACATTTTTGGAAGCTCCTCTATAAAAGGAGCGACGAAAGGAGCCTCTGGGTTGAGTAGACTGCAATGCTCCCGTAGATTTTGCAGTTTTATTATCTTTCTTCATTTTTTCTAGGGCAGTGTCTACTGCCGGGCCGAATAGTTGCTCCTGATTAAAGGGTTGAGCAAGAATGGAGGTTTGTACTTCCGGCTTGAAGCCGGAGATGCGCAGCCATGCGTGGCGTCTAAGCAATACGCTTGCGTTGACCACCCTAGAGGCGGTGTCCGCTGCGTCTAATGCACATTTAATGGAGGCATTGGATATTAGTTTGCCTTCTTGTATGAGGTCAGTGGCCTGTGTTTTGAAAGGTTCAGGCAGGTGTTGCAAGAGATCCTCCAGTTGATCATAATGGGCTCTATCATAACGAGCCAATAGGGCTTGTGTATTTGCGATACGCCAGTGGTTAGCCGCTTGAGCGGCAACCCTTTTGCCGGAAGCCTCCAGGAGTTTAGACTCCTTGTCTGGGGGAGGCGTGTCTCCGGTTGTTTGGGAGTTGGCCGTTTTCTGGCATTTGAGACGACTAGGGAGTCCAGGGGGAGTTGCGCCTTGATGTACGCAGGATCTTGTGGCGCTGGTCTGTATTTTTTTTCTATTCTGGGGTTGAGAACCCTGGCCCTGACAGGGTCTTTAAAAACCTCAGTGGCATGCTTTATCACTCCCTTAATCATGGGTAGAATGTGGACTGTTTTCTGGGACTGCTCAAAAGTGTCGAGTAGAAAATCCTCCTCAGGAGTGTCGGTGTGCATGGTGACACCATGAAACGATACTGCTCTGTTAATAAGCTGACCGAACCCTAAATGGTCATCAGGAGAGGAGGGTTTTGAGGGGTATGGAGCGGGGTCAGGCACATCAGGCATAGGGTAAGTCCAGTCATCTACTGGTGCTGTGTCCGGGAGTGTAAAGGGATCAGTAGGATCAGTGGGATAATTAAAGAAATCTGGGTCTCCCCCTCCCCCAAAATCACCATCATCCTGTGGAGGTGGTGTATGAGAAGGAGATGGTTGAGGTGCAGGCGGTGGGGGTTGGGGGGATGGAATAGGAGGTAATGTAGGAGAGGAAGGACGTCTGGGTGAAGTGGCACAGTCCTTCTTCTTTGTAGGTACTGGAGGAGGTGGTGAGTCCAGCTTCCTTTTCTTGTAGAGCACCGCTGTGACATGTCCAGTTTTTGGATTTATGTAAATCCGTTTTTGCTTAGGATTAGGCCGAAAGAGTTCCTCAGTGTCCGAAGCCGGCTGTGGCGCCGACTTTTTCGGGTCTTTATGGACGTGTCTGGGCACCGAAGATGTTTTGGGTGCCGAAGAACTTTTCGGATCCGGTGGATTTTTCGGTGCCGACGAGCCTTTCGGTGCCGACGAGCCTTTCGGTGTCGGTGGAGACCTCGGCGCCGAAGAACGTTTCGGTGCCGGTGGAGAAGTCGGGACCGAGTGACGTTTCGGGCCCGATGGAGATTTCGGTCCCGAAGCCTGCTTTGGTGCTGAAGGTATTATAGGCACAATGACATGAGGTTTGCTCGAGCCCGAGCCACCTGCAGGCTTACTTTTCTTCGGAGCCGGGCCCGAGGGCGGGGCTTCAGAAGATGTTTTTGGATCGCGACTGGGCCCAGTTGGCAGAGTCTTGACCAATGTCTTTTTGGGTGGTGTTGGGGTAGGGGGGCTGGTACTCACAGGCTGCCCCGGATCTGAATCGTCGACCTCGGACACGATTTGGGGATCTTCGGAGTCATCGTCAGGGACGTCCTGTGCAAAGATGTCTTCTGGTTCCGGAACCGGCTTGGCCATGATATGGCGTCGAGCTCTTCGGTCCCGGATGGTTTTCTTCGAACGGAATGCGGCGCAGGCTGGACAGCTGGATCCGTTGTGGTCTGGTGAAAGGCACAAATTACAGACCTCGTGGTGATCGCTATGAGGGAACTTTGCTCCACATTAGGGGCATTTTTTAAAAGGTGTCCTTTCCATCAGCCGCGTCCGGAGTCGGTCCGATATGGTTTCGACGTCGAGTTTTGAAGTTATGAGAGTTGTAGTGATTGCTATAAGTTTTCTGCTGGAGCGGAAAAAAGTTCATCCGAACCCAATGGCGGAAAAAAACAATCTGAGGATGGAGTGGATGCCCATGCGCACTGTTGTCCAGGGGAGGAGTCACCAATCTCGTGACCAAAGACTTCTTCCGAAGACAACAACCACCTGCAATCATCCGAGCCCAACACCAGATGACGATCTTATCCTTAGTGTGTGATCTGCAGCTCATTTGCCTCGAACATTCGTTTTAGTTACTGTTGTGATTTTTAGGCAATATTTTGCTATTTTAAAAGTTGACACTTAAAAGAAATTTCATAGAAAAACTGTCAATGATTCTCTATGGGAGAAAATTCAAGTTACAGGTAAAGTAGGTTCTCGTTACTTTTGTAATCCAGGGCTAGGCTCCTAGATTAAGTACTGGGACGTCTATCTAAAACAGGTAAGTAATTACGTTTTCACAGTTGGTACGATTTTTGAATATTTGTAGTTTGCAAAAATCGACAGAAGAAATTTCACAGAAAAACAGTCAATGATTTCCTATGGAAGAAAATTGGGTTAGGGGTAAGAAAGGTTGTGCGTACCTTTCAGGGTCAGTGCTGGCCACCAAGATCCAGCACTTGGATCTCTCCTAATAGCAGGTGAGTATTTCAGTTTATTACTCGGTTGATTTTAGGTGAATATTTTAAGTTTTAGAAACTCCACACTTAGAAGAAATTTCAGAAGAGACCAGTCAATCTTACCCTATGGAAGAAAGGAATATGCTACTTACCAGTATGCATCTGTTCTTGGCATGTAGAGCTGCAGATCTACACACTTTTAGATCGCCATCTGGTGTTGGGCCCGGATGTTTGCAGTTTGTTTTTCCTCTTGAAAAGTTTTTGGAAGTCACGAGGTCGGTGACTCCTCCCTTGGATCGTATTGCGCATGGGCTTCGGCTCCATCCTCAGATTGTTTTTCGCCGACAGGGAAAGATGGAGCGTAGTAATAACAGTGAAGAAACCCATGTGTGTTGTATCTAAATAAGATAGACTGGAACAGATACAGGTAGCCGGGGAGGCGGGTGGGAGTGTGTAGATCTGCAGCTCTACATGCCAAGAACAGATGCATACTGGTAAGTAGCATATTCCGTTCGAGGCATATGAGCTGCAGATTACACACTATTGCATAGACTACATAGCAGTTCCCAACCCTAGCGGCGACCACCGGTATCTGTTGCAGTGGTTTGAAGTGTTTTTAGTACAGCCTGGCCCACACTAGCTTGTTGCTTGATTTGCACATCTACACAGTAGTGTTTAGTGAAAGTGTGCGCTGTTGATCATGTAGCTGCTTTGCAGATATCATCTAATGGGATGTACCCTAGAAAAGCCATAGAAGCCCCTATCTTTCGTGTAGAATGGGCTTTAGGGGGAACGGATAGCGTTCGTTTTGCTTTGTGGTAGCAAATCTGGATGCATTTTACAATCCACCTAGCTATCCCTGATTTTGAGATGGGGTTGCCCTTGTGTGGTGGAGAGAAAGAGACAAACAGTTGTTTGGTCTTTTTGAAAGGTTGTGTTCTTTGGATATAGTAAGGCTCGTTTGACATCTAGCGTGTGTAGAGCCCTTTCTGCAACAGTTTGAGGTTGCGAGAAAAATACCGGTAATTCTACCGATTCGTTTAGATGAAAAGGGGAAATGACTTTAGGTAGGAATTTTGGGTTGGTACGGAGAACAACCTTGTTCTGGTGCATTTGGAGAAAAGGTTCTTGTATGGTAAGTGCTTGTATCTCACTGACCCTTCTAAGGGAAGTGATGGCTACAAGAAAAGCTGTTTTCCATGTGAGAAATTGCAGTTCGCATTTATGCAAGGTTCGAAGGGCGGTCCCATTAGCCTTGTGAGAACTATATTTAAGTTCTACACAGGTGAGGGTGGTACTCTGGGGGGAATTATTCGTTTTAGGCCTTCCATGAAGGCTTTAATGGCAGGCACTCTGAAAAGTGATAGGTGCTGCCTGTTTTGTAGGTAAGCGGCAATTGCTGCGAGGTGTAGCCGAATGGAGGTATATGCTAGGTTACACCTTTGTAGATGGAGTAAGTAGCATATGATGTGTTGTATAGACACGTCTAGAGGATTGATTGTGTTATGGCAATAAACAACAAATCTTTTCCACTTGGCAGCGTAGCAGGCTCTAGTGGTAGGGCGTCTAGCTTCTCTGATGACGTTCATACAGTCAGGGGGAAGGTTTAGGTATCCGAATTCTAGGATTTCAGGAGCCAGATCGCAAGGTGGAGCTGAGCTGGGTCCTGGTGCCTGATCTCTCCGTGGTTCTGTGTTAGGAGGCATGGTGAGAGGTGTAGCTTTTGGTGTGGTACTACCGAGAGTTCCAGCAGCGTGGTGTACCACGGTTGTCTGGCCCATGTTGGAGCTATTAGGATTAGTGTGAGGGAATGCTGTTGTAGCTTTCGCACCACTAATGGAATTAGTGGGAGAGGTGGAAAAGCGTACGCAAATTTGCCTGACCAGTTCATCCAGATCGCATTACCTTTGGACAATGGGTGTGGGTATCTGGCGGCGAAACTTGGGCATTTTTTGTTTTCGTGGGTGGCGAAGAGGTCTATCTGCAGATGCCCCCTCATTTGAAAGAACGGGTGAAGAACCAGCGGGTGAAGTTCCCACTCGTGGATCTGCTGCGTCTGTCTGCTGAGCAGATCTACCATGGTGTTTTGGACTCCTGGTACATGCTGGGCTAGGAGAAAGATTTTGTGTGGAATTGCCCATCTCCATATGCTCTGTGCTAGTTGAGAGAGCTGTGGAGAGTGTGTGCCGCCTTGTTTTTGAATGTAATACATGGCCGTCATGTTGTCTGTGCGAATGAGGACTGCCTTGCCTAAAATCTTTCTTTGAAAGGATTTTAGGTCTAGAAAGATTGCTAGTAACTCCAGATGGTTGATATGGAGTAACTTTTGTTGCGGCGTCCATGTGCCCTGCACTGTGAGGTGTAATAGATGAGCTCCACAGCCGGAGAGCGATGCGTCTGTTGTTAGTATTATTTGTGCAACCGGGTCCAGGAACGGTCGACCTTTGGAAAGGTTTGTGGTGTTCCACCACTGCAGAGAGCGATGGGTGCGACCGTCTACAACACCAGATCTGTCAGTTGCCCCTGGGCCTGGTTCCATTGACGCGCTAAGTACTCTTGGAGTGGACGCATCTGGAGCCTTGCGTGGGGCACTATGAAAATGCAAGAGGCCATCATCCCTATCAGCTGCATAAACACCCTTGCTGGAAGGGAGTGTTGAAGTATGAATCTTTGACGCAAAGCCTGAATGCTTGCAATCCTGGCCGGATTCGGGTAGGCTATGGCTTTTGAGGTGTCTATGGTGGCACCGAGGTATTGCTTTATGTGGGATGGTGTTAGCTGGGACTTTTGGTGGTTCACCGTGAAGCCTAGTTGGTGAAGTAGTTGGATTGTAGAGGCGGTGTGGTGTACACATTGGTTGTAGGACGTGGCTTTTATCAGCCAGTCGTCCAAATATGGGAAGGCGTGAATGTGCTGTCTTCTGAGGTGTGCCGCCACTACCGCTAGGCACTTGGTGAATACCCTTGGTGCTGTTGTGACCCCGAATGGGAGCACCTTGAACTGGTAGTGTTGCCCATCCACTACAAATCTTAGGTACTTTCTGTGAGCATGGTGTACCGGAATGTGAAAGTATGCGTCTTTCAAGTCCAGTGTGGTGAGGAAGTCGTTCTGGGAGAGGAGTGGAAGCACCTGCTGAAGCGTTACCATGTGAAAATGGTCTGAATGTATGTATGTGTTTAGGGGCCGGAGATCTAGAATAGGTTGTAGAGTCTCGTCCCTTTTTGGTATTAGAAAATATAGGGAGTAGACCCCTAAATTTTGCTGATTGGCGGGAACTTGTTCTATTGCCTGTTTTTGTAGGAGGGAGATTACCTCCTGTTTTAGTAATGTGGAATGTTCTTGTGACATTGGGCGTTGCCTGGGTGGAATGTTTGGGGGTGTAGATGTTCACTCTAGGCAGTACCCTGAGCGAATAATTTGTGTCACCCATTTGTCTGAGGTGATGGTCTCCCAGACCTGAAGGAAATTTTGTAGTCTGCCCCCGACCGGAGTGGGATGGTCTGGAGGGAGCGGGGGGGGAAGTCATTGGGTAGGCGGCGTGGCAGAGCGGGCGGCATTTGTTTTGCCTCTGCCTTTATGGTTATTGCCCCTATAGCCGCCTCTTTGATAACCCCTTGTGAAGGTGGACTGAGTGGGGGATTTGTAGGAAGTGGACGCGCTATCTAAGGAGTAGCCTCTAGACGTACTCCGAAAGGAAAAGCGGCGAAAGGAGCGCCTAGGAGGGTGTGACTGCAGGGCTCTCATAGATTTCGCCGTATCAGTGTCCTCCTTCATTTTCTCGAGGGCCTCATCTACCTTTGGGCCGAATAGGTGTTCTTGGTCAAAAGGATGATTTAGGATGGAGGCCTGTACCTCAGGTTTAAAACCTGATATTCTCAGCCAAGCATGGCGACGGAGGAGGACGCTAGTGTTAATGGCCCTGGAGGCTGTGTCTGCTGCATCTAAGGCACAGCGTATGGAGGTGTTAGTTATTGTCTTACCCTCTTGAATTAATTAATTGGCCCTATTTTTGTATCTTTCCGGGAGGTGGTGCATTATGGTTTCTAATTTATCATAATGCGCCCTATCGTATCTGGCCAATAGCGCTTGGGTGTTGGCGATACGCCATATATTGGCTGCCTGTGACGCAGTGCACTTTCCTGACGCGTCCAGTAGCTTTGACTCTTTGTCAGGTGGTGGTGCTTCGCCTGACACCTGAGAATTTGACCTCTTCCGTGCAGTGGAAACCACTAGGGAATCTAGTGGCGCTGGCCCTTTGATATAGGCAGGATCTGTGGGGGCAGCTTTGTACTTTTTTTCTATGCGTGGGTTAATGACCCTGGCCCTGACTGGGTCCTTAAAAACCTCTGGCGCATGTTTTACCACCCCCTTGAGCATAGGTAGTATGGAGGTAGACCTATGTGCGGTATCAAAGGTGTCGAGGAGGAAATCCTCCTCCACTGGGTCAGTATGTAACTCTACCCCGTGATAATGTGCCGCCCTCTGAAGTAGGTGGTGGAAACCTAGTGAGTCTTCCGGTAGAGATGGCCTGGAAGGATAAAGGTCATCTTGTGGGACGTCTGGAATATCTGGGTTATTGTAGTTGTCCCATGGGTCTGGGGATCCTGTAGGGGTGGGGTCTTGGGGCACATCCCCTGGATCGTGATATGGGTCCCCCTGTTCATCATCGTCTGGAGACAGGGTCGGAGAGCGATGAGGTGGGGGTGGAGAAGGCGGAGGTGGAGAGGGTGGAGGAGGTGGGGAAGGTATTCTGAAAGGGGAGGTAGCAGAGTCTTTCCTCTTTGGAGGTGGAGGCGGAGCCAGTTTGTCCAAATGTCTCTTTGTGGAAGAGAGTGCCAAATGTCCAGTTTTTGGATCCTTAGTAAGAGTTTTTTGTAAGGGATCCGGTGTAAACAGTTCCTGTGACAATGTTGGTTCCGTCGGCGCCGAGGTCTTCGGGGCCGATGACTCTTTAGGCTTGTCCGTGCCGTGCTTAGCACTGGGCTTGGGAACCTCTGATTTCTTGGTCGGTGCCGAGGTGGGCTTCGGCGTGGAAGTGTCGGTGCCGAGGGCCTTATGGGGTTTGGTCGGTACCGAAGATGGCGTCGGTACGGAAGCGCTGGGTTTCGACACCGAGGACTTCGGTGCGGAGCTCGGTGTCGAGGTAGAGGCCGGTTATTTTTCGGTGCCGAAGTGTGTTTGTCGGCACCGCTGGAAGGCTGGCTCGAGCACGAGCTGCCGGAAGGCTTATTTGGCTTCTTCATCGGGCCCGAAGGTAGGGTGTGTGAAGCAGTGTCTCTGGTCTTGCCTAGGCCCGGAGGCGAAGGCGTGACCAAAGCCTTTTTGGGTGTCGGCGCGGGTGTGGGGGGGGGGGGGGTTATATTACTCACGACTCTCTGCGCCGGGGTGATGTCCTCTACATCGGAGTCATTGGCTTCGGAAGCACTGACGAGGTCCTCGTTGGTGTGCTGCTGTCCCGGATCTTCGACGTCGTCCCCGAAGATGTCGACTGGAACGGAGGTCGAGGAGTGCGCCATGTTTCGTCTGGCTCTTCGGTCCCGAATAGTCTTTTTCGATCTGAAAGACTTACAGGCTGGACAGTCTCGAGCCTTGTGTTCAGGAGAGAGGCAGAGATTGCACACCTCATGAAGATCGGTGTGGGGGAATTTGGACCCACATTGAGGGCACTTCTTGAATGGAGCTCTTTCCATCAGCCGAGACCGGAGCTTGGGTAGGCCCGAAGGCCGACGTCGACGGCTGGAACCGAAGATTTGTCGATGAGAAGGTGATTGAGGAGATCGCGATCGAAACAATACCGCGATGTGAGTGAGGATTCCGCTTCGATCGTCAAACTGGAAATGTTCGGAACCGGAGCGCGAAGATTACATCCGAGCCCGATGGCAGAAAAAAACAATCTGAGGATGGAGCCGAAGCCCATGCGCAATACGATCCAAGGGAGGAGTGTTGGACAGGCCACCCGAAGGGCTTGCTCCCTCCCCGCACGACAGGGCCCGAGCTCCGGCCCACCAGGCATAACCCACGAAAAGCACCTGTACCCCGTCTCCCGACGGATCTTCTGCCCTCGGACCTCTACTCATCACGGGGCCCAGCCCCACCGGCTCCCCCGGCCGGTTCAAGCCGCCATCTTGGGCCCTGCACCACGAGGCCGCGTGGCCTCGCCCCGACCCTAACCCCGGGCCTGACCGGCCCCGACATCCCGGCACCACCATCCACCCGGGAGGTGAGCGGACCACTTGGCAGGTCAATGGGAGGACGAAGTGTCAAGAGCTCTTCCCCCGCCAGGTGCCGATCGCCTCCAGCTCCCCCAGGCGCTGGCTCCACCCCCTGCTGGGTGTCTGGACACCTTCATCCCGGGCCCTCCGACCTCCAAGTGCGAGGGTCCGGACATCAAAGAGCGCCTGCCCTATAACTGGGGCAACTCCGGAGCAGGAAGGCAGTTGTATCCTGGAGTCGAGAGACACCGAGAGAACTCAGCCTTGACGGACTACTGGCGCTGCCGTAGCCCTATCTTGCGAACTATCGTCCTGCCTGCTGGCGCTGCCGCGGCCTTCTGCAACATCCATCCTCGTCGGGACCTGCTGGCGCTGCCGCGGCCCGTTGTAACGACCATCTTCACCGGGACCTGCTGGCGCTGCCGCGGACCGTACCTCGACCATCTCCACTGGGACCTGCTGGCGCTGCCGCGGACCGTGTATCGACCATCTCTACCGGGACCTGCTGGCGCTGCCACGGCCCGTACCAGCTACACCACCAAGCTCGAGGATTGTGGGCTAACCATCATCTCATCCGAACTACCGGACTGGTAAACAGACTGTCCCGCTTCCCCTTCCCTATCCTAAGAGACCTAAATCGAGGGGACCCCTGAGTCCAGACCTCCTTGTACTATTTCATCGTACCTTAAGAAGTGCATATAAAGAACACTAAATCTTATCCTTGTGTGGTGTCTGTCTGTGGGGGGGGAGTCACTTGTCTGTACGATCGCTGGAGACTGCTCTCCCCGGAGACCTCTCCCCCTGACCTCGGCCGACCCTCCCGGTCAGTCTACCCTTTCTAACATTGGGGGCCAGCGGCGCGATCCGAATCAACGCGTAATCGTACAGAGAGTAGCTCACCCCACGACAAAAACACGATGTCAGCCAAAGATAGCAGCTCCACCGAGAAATTCCAAATGGATAAGTTAGAAGAATACAACCACCGCGAATTGAGACAATTCTGCATAGAACTTGGCATTGCTACCACCGGCCTGAGTACCAAGGATGATCTAAAGCACGCCCTAGAGTCGTGGACAGAAACTGGGGTCGCCGGACCCTCCGACCAAAGCAGCATCACACCAGAGGGGAACGCCACGGCTCCCGAGGAGCGGGGAACGGGCCTCTCGCAGGAGGAGATCCGAGAAAGAGAAAGAACCAGATTGCACGAGTTGGAAATGGCACGACTCAAGATGGATGGGGAACTCAAGTTAGCTGAACAGAAACTCAACCTCGAGCATATGCGGCTCCGAGAAGAACGAGAAGAGAAGCAGAGACAGAGAGAGCTGGAGGAGAAAAAAATAACGCTCGAGCACGAGCGCCAACTAGCGGAGATAGAACTTCGGAAACAGAATAAAGAACTGGGGGTGCCTGAGCGGCCACACACCCCGGGGCCAATCGAGAAAAAAGTCCACATCCCCAAGGATGTTGTCCGCGAGTATGTCCGAGAAGACGACATACAACAGTGGTTTAAAGCCTACGAGATCGCCATGACCTCCCACCGGATCGACCGGAGTGATTGGGGAGCCGGACTTTGGGGGAGGTTTGTCAACGAGGGTCGCGATGCCCTACTGCAGCTCCCAGATCACCAAATGTCGTCCTACGACCACATGAAGGCTGCCCTCCTCACCCGCTACGGCCTCACACCCGAGATGTACCGCCAGAGGTTCAGAGATTGCACCCGGATCCCAGGTACAACTTGGGTAGAATACGTGAACTATTTTAGCCGTGCCTTCGAGGGTTGGATCAAGGGGAGCCATGTCACCACCTACGAACAACTCTTTAACCTTATGGTATGGGAGCACCTGTCGAACAACTGTTTCGTCGAGCTCAGGCAGCACCTCCTCGACAGTAAGCTGACTGACCCCCGGCAGCTCGCCGCCGAAGCTGACCGATGGGAAAGCACCCGAGTGGGCCGGAGGGGGCCACACGAACAGAACAGAAGCAACCCAGGCCAGCACCGTCCTCGGGGAGGAGGAGGGGGCCAGGGGCGAGGGAGAGACGCCTTGCCAGCAACACCCGTGGCCAGCACCCCGCCTCCGGCCGGCCGGGGCAACCCCCCGTGGCGTCCTGGGTTCCGAGCCAACGTCACGTGCCACCGATGCCAGCGAGTCGGCCACTACGCCAATGACCCGAGCTGCCCGCAGAACCAAACACCCAAGCCCCGCCAGGTAGCTGCCGCCGCCCTGGGGGAAGAGCGATTATCGGGGGAACCAGAAGAGTATGAGCCGGCCCAGCAAGAGTGGGAACCGGCCGCCATGGTCCTGGCGTGCTTAGGGGGAAGAGACATGGTCCCACGGGCTCCCCTACCCGCTAACACCAGGAAATACGGTCAGTGGGTGACCATTAATGGACAGCGAGCCGAGGCCTTGCATGACACAGGCGCCAGTGTGACGGCCGTCCGCTGTCACCTGGTGAAGCCCGAGCAGATCCTGCCGAACATTCTCTGCCCCGTCCGCTTGTGGAAATATGGATTTTTCTGGTCAGTTATGTCCCCTATCTTGGACCCCAACGGTTCTATGTGCATGTCACAAGTACATGTATGTTCCCTCCAGTTCCAGTTATGAAGACGCAAATACATGTGCGTCCACCGTCAACATGTCCTCTGTCAGATCCGCCATGAATAGGCCGGATATTCCATTCCTAAGTACGAAAGGCCACCGGCTTTATATGGTTCACTTATGCCATTTTACAGTCCAGGCAAGTAGGCCCAGATTCTGTCATCAAACTCTTCTTGCTTTCTGCCTCTGAAAGCTCCAGTTCGAGCCTGCATCTGTGACCATGAACTTTGTCTCATTCTCTGCGCGGCTCACGAAGCCTGACATCAGCCTATTCTCTGCCAAGAACTGTATTTCACCTTCGAATTATCTGCTTCCCCCTCAGCCGATGCATTCCTGCCTAGTAGTTTAAGTAAACATTCTTCCAGTTACCAAGCAAAGGGCCCGGCTTCTCTGTCCTCATGCAAGTAATTCATAGTCCTGTCACCATGGAATATTTCTACCCCCTCGCATTTAGTGTAGACACTTAGACGCTTGTACACGCACGCACAGTCAGTATAGAATAGATTCTGTCCGAGAGTCCTTCTTTTATGGATAACATAGTTCTTTAAACATAGGATGTTAGATATGATTTGGGATTAGGTTGACTTGACCCCCCAGACTTCTTGTCTCCACATGTAGAGCTAAATGTCAAGTCCCCTTCACCCCCTAGTTACACGTCAATTACACGTCATGCTGCTGCGCGCGCATCTATGCCAAGTATTATCTTATAGATCCACCTATAGGTGACATCACAACCAATTATGTTCCTTTTTACTCCTTGTTCCACCCATTTTCGGTTACGCAGACAACTCGTCATTTTCCTTATCAATTGTTACGCCTACTGCATTCGCTTCATTGTAATGTATGTACTATAAAAGTCATTTCATGTCAATAATGTATGTACTTCACTTCCTGAACCCCCGTGGTGATGGAACTTGGAGCATCCGATTATAATCGATTATTGGAATAAAGCCCATTCCGAACCTCTAATACCACGGATTCTGCCTCTCATTTTACTGAGCTATTTTGTTATGTTTCTGTATCAAATTCAGTCCTGGTAAAGGAAAATTATTTACCACATGAATGGCGCCCGAACAGGGACACTTTCTCATCTCACGCGCCGGCGGTGAGTTGCAGGCCCGGTCCCCTGCCACAGCTGGACGGACAATAACGCGTACCAGCAGGATTTCCTGTATCTCCCTCCGGTCAAGCGGGGGCGACTGAGACTGCGATCAACACCCAGACGAGGCGGTGAGAAGTGCGAAGTATCCCGACCAGAGCCTAGCTGAGAGAGCAAGATCCGAGGTATACAGAGACCCACCAGTTCGAAGTCAAGTCCAGTGTCCGACGAGTCGAGTCGAGTCCAGTCCGGTTCAAGTTCAAGTTACCGAGGCCTTCCGTTTCCGAAGCTACCCGGTGAGTACCATTGCTGGGGAGGCATTTCTGACGTGCACATAGGTTGTGCCGGTCAAGACGGGTTTGGGTACACAAATCCGGTCTGCACTGTTTTAGCAGTGTATCTGTACTGTTTAGCAGTATATCAAGTATTCCGAAGTATCAAGAATTAAGCTTGGTGATTAGTTATGCAGACGATCATCATTGTTGTTTCAGTTAAAGGTTTAATGTTTAATGTTTAATGTGTTTAAAAACGTCCTGCATATTGTGGTATGAATGACTGTTCATTATCGTGTTTATTGTATTAAGTCTGTTCAAATTCAAGTATCAGGTCAGTTGGTCAAAATCAAGTATAAGGTCAGTTCTCAATATGCCGCTCTTTTCGAAATTAAGACAGATCACTACGAGAAAAGGGGTTCTCGAAGAAGCCGTTCCTATTCCTCCTAGGGACACTCCAGGGCACTTTATGTATCACAAACATGGCTTAGACGCTATATTATTTCTTGATTTATGGGTAGACTACACCAAGGGATTACCAGAAAGTCAGAGGTGGCCCACAGCGGGAACCTGGGATGCAGAGTGCATCATGAAAGTTGAGGAAGAGTTATGGAAAAGGAAGGTCAGACAGTCACAGAAAGACGCCGTTGAGTTATGGCGTAAAGAATCTCATAGACGCACAGAAAAAGCACGTAGACAGGAAGAAAAGAATAAAGAAAGTTCAAATAAAGTTCGAGAGAATCTATTAATTGAGGAAGGGATCCGAGTGAAATCAGAACAAGTAGATAGGCAAAGAAACGCCCTTATGAATGGTATGTATCCCCTTCTGGCCGAAGGATTACCTAAGGCTACTCCAGAAATACCGAAAGACTTGCCACCCCCATTGTTCCCAATAAAGGTACATCCTAAGGGGCATCCTAGAACCGCAGAAGATGTTTTTCTTTCCTCATATTTAGATGACGCAGCTCCCGAGTATGCAAATTCCGCCCCACATAGACCGCATATCAGGGAGGTTCAACGCCAAGATCCAGTGCCCGTATCCCTACAGCAACAAATCGAGTCACAAGTTCCGGCAAGCACATCTGTTTCTGCATCCGCTCCTACAGCTACTTCTATAGCTGTGTCCACACCTGTAGTTGCTGTGTCACGTTCGACGAATCCTTTCACGCCCGACACCCCAGATGGGGCTACGGGAGGTGCTAGCAACATTTTTTCTACGCCACCCAGAATAAATAAACTTACTTTTCAAGAGTCAGCACATCCACGTACACCGAAACTCATAAGTGCCCGTACGCTGAAGGAACTTCTTATAGATTGCAGATATGACCCTGTGCCCGGTAAAGAGGACGAAATGACCCTGGCATCATTGCGTATCAGACGAGCCGCAGTGTATTTAGGAAAGTTACCAGGAATGACTGAGCATCTAGATAAAATATATCATTTTGTCCAAACAGGGCGAGATCCAGAATGTATTAACAGAGCTATGGAATACCAGAAAGTAGAGATACAGGGGGAACTGTTACGTTTCCTCATAAACTGTGTGATCAGAAATCAAGACCGACCGGGGGTAGACCCGGAAGCAATGAAAATTCTTACAAGATGGAGCCAGAATATATCAGAAGGGAGACATGATAAACAGAATTGTATAATAGCCATGTGCCGAAAGATCCGTAAAGAAATAGAACGCCTACACGAAGAGAGATTAGAGGTAGACGAGTTCGAACAAAGCGAGGAAGAAGGGTCAGGACTGCCCACCGGACAGTCGGACACCATAGCCTATGTAGGTAGAGGAAGATCTTGTAATAGTAATAGATGTCTTACTGACTCGATACGTCCGATATGTCCAGATAATAACAGGAATTTCCAAATACCTATAATTAATATAAGGTCTAACGAGCATTCGTTCCAAACCGCCGACAAACTACTCCAAGAACGAAGGGGTTATCATTTTCTCGATTCTATGGATGAACAAGATTTAGCCAGGGCAGCTGTCCATTGGGTGGACAGTCCAGGAAAATATAGTGATGATACAGTAGCACGCACATTTTTGAATCTCACCCCAGACGAACAGAGGTTAGCTGGGATTTATATGATTCAACAACTCATTATACTATATCGGAGTCAGCATTCGGACCCTGGTCCCTTACCTGACATATTGACCGAATTGCTTATGAATAAATGGAGAGGTTCAGGTACTAAATTAATTAAAGAAATTCTAGAATCAAGAAAGCAGTATATTCTTTTTGTATGTTCAGACCGTGTCTCATTGCCCGTCAAGAAAAGAACCACGTATCACATGGATAGACAGAATCCCTTACGAGAAGTACACCCAATAAAAGGCGAGGACAACGAGTTTAAGCGCGTATTTGTATATACGCCCATATCAAAAATAGAATTGTTACAAATGAAAAAAGTGGTACCCAGTCATGACAAAGATCCAGCGGGTTTTCACCGAGAAATTAAAGACATGCTACTCATGGGAGAGTATACCTATCCCGACATTATGACAATATTAAAGGTATTGATGCCTGCTGGTATTTATGAGAAACTCAAGGAAAAAGAGTGGGAGGTAGGAGACCAAAAGATAGAATGGTCAGTGTTAGAAGCAGAAGAAAAGGCCCGAACTGCAGGAGCAGGACTTGGGGATAAAACTAAAGCACTGCCAGGTTTATTAGTACAGGTACTGCCACGTTTATTAACTACGAAAAAGGAAGATTGGGGTACAATTTCAGCCTGTAAACAGAAGCAAGATGAAGACACTAGTGATTACTATGCCCGATTTGAAAAATGTTTTGGTATAAATAGTGGCATAAAAGCAAGTAGCGAATCATACCCACATCTGTTTGTAACAAAATTAGTAGAAAATGCCCTGCCCCCAGTAAAGAATAGAGTATTAAAATTCGAGAGTACCTGGCAAGGTAACACTCCATCACAAATGTTACAAATGTTACAGTACCATCACAATAGAATTAGAGAGGAACAAGAACATGAACACAGACGCATGAAAGACACGAAAATGAAAATGCTAGTTTCCCAGACAGTTCCAGCTGAAGGACATAAAAAGGGTATGACACATTCCGATTCAGCAGGACCTGTAAAAGGGACATGCAATTATTGTAAAAAGCCAGGTCATTACGTACACGATTGTCCAGTTTTAAAACATAATATCAGCATAGGTAAAACACAAGAAAGATCACGGCCATTTAGACAAGAGCAGAATGAACAAGGAGCCCCGCAGCATGCCCAGGCCATGCCAGCCGCACAACAGCCAGTACAGTTTGTGCCAGCTGCACCACCGTTGCCTGTTGCTGCCACACAGACAACAACACGACAAATGTATCAGACCGCACAGTATGAATATCCTGAGTATCAGCGTTACGCATGAACTAGCCTAGAGAGGGAAGTTGACTTACCCCTTATTGAAATCCCAGTAGATCAAGAAGGACCTTATGTACATAGTGAATTATTAGGCCAAGATAGAAAATTTCTACTCGATACAGGGGCAAGTCGAACGACCATAAAACGTAGTGAAGTTCCAGGGGCACCCCTCTCAGGCTCACAGAATATTTCCCTTGGTTTTTCAGGAAAACCTATTGTTAATTAAGTATCACAGCCACTGCCACTTACGATAGGACCTCTGACCCGAACTACAGATTTATTGCTTACTAAATCATGTCCAGAAAACTTGCTAGGAATAAAAACGTTGAAAGCTCTAGGAGCCATAATATGTTGTTCTCCGGAAGGAGTAAGGTTGTTTTTACGTGATTTTAAAGGTCACTATGTGTCTAGAGACATGGATCCCCGACTACAGACATTACCTACACATCTATGGGCACAAGGCCCTACTGATGTTGGACGCATGAATATTACACCATATCGAGTCACATTAAAGGCAGGAGTGGTGCTACCACGAATGCGACAATACAAGTTACCACCAGATGCTGTAGTGGCTTTACTACAAATCATTGACGAGCTCATTGCCCAAGGAGTAGTCGTGGAAACGGACTCCAATGTATGTAATTCACCGATAATTCCGATTCTTAAACGAACAGATCCTAAGGCCCCGCCAGTCTATCGATTGGTTATTGATCTGCGCGAGTTAAACAAATGCATTGTGCCACAATTCCCTGTGGTCCCAGATATCTCGTCATTACTGACAGCCATTGATTCCGAAGCAACATTCTTTACTGTAATTGATCTCAAGAATGCTTTTTTCAGCGTCCCAATAGATCCGGAAAGCCAATATTTGTTCGGATTTAGTTTAAATGGGCGTAGCTTTAAATTCTCACGCGCACCTCAAGGATTTACAGAAAGCCCCAGCATCTATAGCCAAGCACTGAAACGAGAACTCGATAGTATCCACATGCCAGTTAACACTGCTCTGCTCCAATACGTCGATGATTTACTGATCACCGCAAGAAGCGAACCAGAATGTGAAAAAGCATCACTGACAGTTTTAAAATTTCTAGCCGAAAAGGGGCACAAGGTGTCCCCTTCTAAGCTGCAATTCTGTGTCCAGCGAGTTGTTTATCTTGGACACTCGCTGTCCAAGGAGGGAAGACAGCTTACACCCGACCGCATTCAGTTAATAGCTAACATGCCAATGCCCAAGACACAAAAGGAAGTACGGGCTTTCATAGGCCTCACTTCATACTGTAGGCAGTGGATCCCTCAGTATGCATTTCTAGCAAAACCACTCATTCAGTTGACAACACAGGAGGCAGCCACATCGACTGTTCTCCCTTGGACTCAGGAACATACACAAGCTTTTGAAAGCCTAAAGAAAGCTTTATGTCAAGCACCTGTTTTAGCAACGCCATGTTACAGAAAACAGTTTACACTCTTTGTTACAGAACGCGAAGGTACTGCCTTGTCAGTACTCACACAGGAACAAGCAGGAGCACACAAACCATGTGCTTATTTTTCTAGTACATTAGATCCCGTAGCTCAGGCTTTGCCTGCATGCCTGAAATCAGTAGCAGCGACAGCTTTAGCAATCAGACAAAGCGATGCCATAGTGTTAGGACATCCATTGACAGTTCAAGTACCACACGCAGTAGAGGTTCTTGTAAATAGAACGCAAACACAACACTTGACTATAGCGCGACTTACAGGGTATGAACTTACATTGTTTCAGCCACACATAGAAATCAGACGCTGTAACACATTGAATCCTGCCACACTTTTGCCAGTAACCGGAACAGACCCACTAGCTCATGACTGTATTGAAGTTATTACTATAACGACAAAACCTAGACAAGACTTAACCGATGTCCCATTGTCAGATCCAGACCTGACGTTGTATGTAGATGGTTCATGTATGAGAACAAGTACAGGAGAGTTAGTGGCCGCTTACGCAGTCACAACAGATACTGAAGTCATTGAAACTAATCGTATAAATACTTTGTCAGCTCAAGCCGCAGAGCTCATCGCTCTGACACAAGCCTGTATTCAAGCCACGAATAAAAAAGTCAACATATACACTGATTCACGTTATGCATTCGGAGTTGTACATGACTTCGGCGTGCTGTGGCGAGAGAGAGGTTATTTAACTTCCCACGGTGCCCACATTCAGCACGGACCCCTCATTCATGCTTTATTAGATGCAATACATCGGCCCACTGCAATATCAATTATGAAATGTAAGGCTCATACGAAGGTTACTGATATCATTTCCCAAGGCAATGATCTAGCCGACAGAACAGCTAAACAGACTGCTCAAACTCAAACCCCCGACATGACAAAGACAATAGTCCCGATGCCGACACATTGTATGACAGTTAAAGATCCTACTCTTGACGTAATTGACATACAGACACATGCTACACAAGACGAAATAAAGAAATGGACTGAATTAGGAGGGATCCAAACGGACCAAGGATGGATGATGAAGGAAAAGTCTGTATGGTTCCTTCCTGATTCAATGGTCCAAGTTATAATTAACACTACACATAGTCCAGCACATCTCGGAGAAAAAGCTATGCTAGACAGCATTCAACACATTTGGTTCAATAAACATTTACGAGCAGCCGCAAAGCAAAAAGTCCGTACCTGTATGATCTGTTGTCAGTTTAACCCAGGAAAAAGCGTTCCCGTAGAACAAGGTGGATTTCATCCTCCTGATCACCCTTTTGAAGTGCTCCAGATGGATTATATCCAGATGGAACGATGTCGAGGATTCAAATATGTTCTCGTAGTCGTCTGCGCTCTGTCCCGTTGGACGGAGGCATACCCGGTTTCAGATTACACTGCCCCGACTACTGCCAAACAGTTGGTTCGAGAATTCTTCCCACGATACGGTTTACCACGTGTTGTCTACTCAGATAACGGCCAGCCGTTCTCATCCGAATTAATGAAACATGTTTCACTTCTGTTAGGATATCAGTGGAAATTCCACTGTGTCCGACACCCCGAGGCAGCAGGTCTCGTAGAAAGACATAACCAGATACTGAAAATCAGATTGTCCAAAATATGCAGAGAGAAAGGTGTCGACTGGGTAGTAGCATTACCAGTTGCACTCTTTTACATGAGAATGGTAGCACACTCTCGAACAGGGCTATCCCCGTATGAGGTGATCTTCGGCAGACCACCAAATATGTGGGGGACGCCTATTCCATGCAAAATAACTGATGTTGACTGTAATATGCTGACAGATTACTTGGCTTCCTTGATGTCTGCACTACAATCTTGTCGTTCACAGGTAGCTGCAGCCTTTCCCGACAACACTGAGGTGAAACCCCATGACGTAGTTCCGGGTGATATTGTATTTGTGAGAAATTTCGACCGAAAGACTCAGCTGGAGCCCAGGTGGAAGACACCCAAGTTGGTTCTGCTAACCACAAGGACAGCCGTGAAGATCGAGGGCCGCAAGGGCTGGATTCATTCAAGTCATATCAAGAAATTTCATGGACAATACTCGGGTATAGACATTGTGCCCTGCACTCCCTCACAGACTAATTCAAAACTTCCTTTGGTTGAAAAAACTGAAAATGAACTCTATAAAGCTAAATTGAGGCCTAGAACGTCAGACGGTTTGATTGTTTAAGTCCTCTCCTAGGTGAAGCGGTTGAATCTGTCCCTGACATGTATCCTCTAGACCTGAATCATGGACAGTCGCGAAAAATGATGAAACGACAGGCGTATTGTAAATTACTGCGTAGCCATTGCATAGTGACATTAATAATCTTGTTTTTCTTGAGTCTTTTAATAATTACTGCAAGCGTATTGTTGCACATATATTACCCTATTTCTAGACATGTTTATAATGTTACTGCTGAACATTCTTTTAGTGACTTACCTCCGCATGAATTGTCTTATAGACTTGCGCTGCGCAATAACACTTTCATTAGTATGTTACATCATTCCCATCAGACTAGTAATGCCACTAATTGTTGGGTGTGTGGTCGGCTCCCTCCCTATCAGAATTATGAAGGAGTCCTGCCATTCTTTCCACACCCATTTACACATAACGGCTCCTGTGGAGCATGGTTTAGTTTAATCAATTCCATAGATTCAGACACAGCTGTTTACCAAGATCAGTGGGTATGGGGAAATCTGAACCTAGTTTTACTCAAGGTCTGCTACCCTGACAAGGAGGGTCGCCCCAAAAGAACAGGAACTAATCTAGAAAATGAAGTATATGGATTAGGTAATTTTACACCTAATCCCATGATTCTAAATGTCATATCCGAAGTTGAACTAGTCTTACCCACCATGTCAGTATTCCCAGCAAAAGGGGAATTATGTGTAAGAAAGGTTGGTTCCATACATATGGGCCATAGTAAATGCACTACTATAGTAGAATTCAGTGATCAAGGCAAATCTTCATTTAGAGCTTATCACCACTCCTACTTTATATGTGGTCAGACTGCATATATGCGTCTGCCTCTAGACTGGGACGGTACCTGCTACATTGCATTCCTTTTGCCACCTGTTTTTCTAGCTCCTCCGGATTATTACAGAAATATTCATTTAGTACACAACAGAGAGCGGAGAGATCTCCCAATTGTCGATTATACTGAAACAGCATGGGAGAAATACACAGATTTCAATAAAGGCATCTTTCCCTATATAGGTACTGTTACTAATAGTAAACTGATACGTAGATTAACTAGAACCCTTGAAGCAGTAGTGAATGAAACTATTTCCGCCCTAGGCAATTTAACAGAAGAGCAGTCTGCTATGCGGATTGTTGTGCTTCAAAATCGTCTTGTCCTTGACGTCATCCTGGCTGATAGGGGCGGAGCTTGTAGGGTCATCGGATCAAGCTGCTGCGTATTCATACCAGAAAATTCGCCATCAGTATATAAAGCCATAACTCGCCTTCATAAGATTGTAAACCAGATACACCAGAACCCAGGCACTTGGACTTGGTCCAGTTGGCTTTGGAGTGTGATATCAGCCTGGGGATGGAGAGTTCTATCCTTCCTAGGTATTGGCCTTCTCATACTATTCAGTTGCTGTCTATGTCTACAATGTGGACCAGCGATCTGTGGTCTGTGTGCCACATCATGTATTCCACCACCAAGATTTCATTCGTCACGGAAGAAGAAAGAAGAACAAATGATGTTATATTAACAGATCAATGGATTAATGAAGATTGATATCTCTTAACGGGCAAGTAGGGGACAAGAAGGGAATGTGGAAATATGGATTTTTCTGGTCAGTTATGTCCCCTATCTTGGACCCCAACGGTTCTATGTGCATGTCACAAGTACATGTATGTTCCCTCCAGTTCCAGTTATGAAGACGCAAATACATGTGCGTCCACCGTCAACATGTCCTCTGTCAGATCCGCCATGAATAGGCCGGATATTCCATTCCTAAGTACGAAAGGCCACCGGCTTTATATGGTTCACTTATGCCATTTTACAGTCCAGGCAAGTAGGCCCAGATTCTGTCATCAAACTCTTCTTGCTTTCTGCCTCTGAAAGCTCCAGTTCGAGCCTGCATCTGTGACCATGAACTTTGTCTCATTCTCTGCGCGGCTCACGAAGCCTGACATCAGCCTATTCTCTGCCAAGAACTGTATTTCACCTTCGAATTATCTGCTTCCCCCTCAGCCGATGCATTCCTGCCTAGTAGTTTAAGTAAACATTCTTCCAGTTACCAAGCAAAGGGCCCGGCTTCTCTGTCCTCATGCAAGTAATTCATAGTCCTGTCACCATGGAATATTTCTACCCCCTCGCATTTAGTGTAGACACTTAGACGCTTGTACACGCACGCACAGTCAGTATAGAATAGATTCTGTCCGAGAGTCCTTCTTTTATGGATAACATAGTTCTTTAAACATAGGATGTTAGATATGATTTGGGATTAGGTTGACTTGACCCCCCAGACTTCTTGTCTCCACATGTAGAGCTAAATGTCAAGTCCCCTTCACCCCCTAGTTACACGTCAATTACACGTCATGCTGCTGCGCGCGCATCTATGCCAAGTATTATCTTATAGATCCACCTATAGGTGACATCACAACCAATTATGTTCCTTTTTACTCCTTGTTCCACCCATTTTCGGTTACGCAGACAACTCGTCATTTTCCTTATCAATTGTTACGCCTACTGCATTCGCTTCATTGTAATGTATGTACTATAAAAGTCATTTCATGTCAATAATGTATGTACTTCACTTCCTGAACCCCCGTGGTGATGGAACTTGGAGCATCCGATTATAATCGATTATTGGAATAAAGCCCATTCCGAACCTCTAATACCACGGATTCTGCCTCTCATTTTACTGAGCTATTTTGTTATGTTTCTGTATCAAATTCAGTCCTGGTAAAGGAAAATTATTTACCACACGCTCGGCAGACAACTCTGAGAGTATGTGCCAAATGGCCTGCGTCCCGTTCGAATGGGGAGGGGTCTCCGGCCTGTTGAAGGTGACGGTCCGGGACGATGCCCCCGTGGACTGCCTCCTGGGGAATGACCTCGAGAGTTCCCCGTGGGCCACCGTTGAGAGAAGAGAGCACCTGGGGATGCTGGGCCTCCCGGACTGGGCCTGCGTAACCACCCGGTCCATGGCCGCCCGTGCCGTCCCCCGATCAGAAGAACCGGAATGGCCAGCACCTCCGCCCCCGGTCGCCCCAGTAGAAGACAACGACGAGGCCAGCCTCCCAGACCCGACGACCGAAGGGGACGCGCAACCCCAGAACCTTCCTGACCTGGCTCAGTGGCGTCAAGAAGGGGGGCCCACCCAAGAACAGTTCCGCCAGGAACAAAAGACCTGTCCCTCCCTCGAGGGACTCCGCCAACAAGCCAGCGCCCAGAACGCAGGGGACTCCACCGGAACTCACTGGGTCTACTGGGATAACGACCTGCTATACAGCGAGCAAAGAATCGCCGAGCTGGGGGCCGGTCGAGTACTGGTGGTACCTCTCCGCTTCAGAGACTTTCTGCTCAACCTGGCCCACGATGTCCCCCTGGCTGGACACCTGGGCCAGGACAAAACGTACAGCCGCCTTGTGACCCACTTTTTCTGGCCGAAAATGAGGAACGACGTCCTGAACCACTGCCGATCTTGCCCCACATGCCAAGCCAGCGGGAAGAGTGGTCGGAAGCTGAAAGCCCCTCTGCAACCCTTCCCTGTGGTCACCACCCCGTTCGAGAGGGTGGGGATAGACATTGTGGGGCCTCTGGACCCCCGCACGGCACAAGGACACAGGTTCATCTTAGTACTGGTGGACCATGCCACCCGCTACCCCGAGGCGGTGCCCCTGCGGACCGTGACAGCTCCGGTGGTTGGCCGGGCCCTAATGGGGATCTTCTCCCGGGTAGGCTTCCCCCGAGAAGTCGTCAGCGACCGAGGCACGAACTTTATATCCAAATACATGAAGTCCCTCTGGCAACAATGCGGGGTCACCTACAGATTCACGACCCCCTATCACCCCCAAGGGAACGGACTAGTGGAGCGTTTTAACCGCACTCTCAAGGGGATGATTGGGGGATTGGAAGAGCCCCTCCGTCGCCAGTGGGATGTACTACTCCCGTGCCTCCTCTTCGCCTACCGAGAAGTTCCCCAGAAGTCCCTCGGTTTTAGCCCTTTCGAACTCCTGTACGGGCACCCTGTGCGAGGGCCCCTCAGCCTAGTAAAAGAAGGTTGGGAGATGGCCCCCCTAAAGACCCCTCCAGACGTCTTCAAATACCTCCTGGCCCTACGCAATCAGACCCGGCGCTTCAGAGAGATGGCCAAGGCGAACCTCGAGGCCAGCCAGGAGGACATGAAGAGGTGGTATGATCACAATGCCTCCTCCGTTGAGTTCGAGCCTGGACAACAAGTATGGGTGATGTCCCCCACCGAACCATGTGCCTTGCAAGATAAGTGGACGGGGCCCTTTAAAGTGGTCGAGCGCAAAAGCCCCGTCACTTACCTCATCGACCTGGGGACCTCCCGGAACCCCCTTCGGGTCCTCCACACCAACCGACTCAAACCACACTTTGTGCGCTCAGAACTCAGCCTCCTGATGGCTACGGACAGTGGGGCAGAGGAGACTCCGAACCCCTCCCGGATCTTCTGAAGACTCAGGAGAATGACGGCTCCGTGGACGGGGTCCGGCTCTCTGACGCCCTCACTTCGGAGCAACGCCAGGGCTGCCGGAACCTCCTGCTGCAGTTCGCTACCCTGTTCTCCCTCACCCCCGGGGTCACCCCTTGGTGTTTGCACGACGTGGACACCGGGGACAGTCCCCCTGTCCGACACCGGGCCTACCGCGTACCAGATCGGGTACGGGCCTGCATACAGGAGGAAGTGGCCAAGATGCTCACAATCGGGGTCATCGAGCCCTCGGACAGTCCCTGGGCCAGTCCGGTTGTATTGGTCCCCAAAGCCGCTGCCCCCGGCACCGCACCTGAACTGAGATTCTGCGTCGACTACCGGGGCTTGAACGCTGTCACCCGGACCGACGCTCATCCGATCCCCCGAGCAGACGAGCTGATCGACCGGCTGGGGGCCGCCCGCTACCTCAGTATCTTCGACCTAACAGCGGGCTACTGGCAGATCGGCCTCACACCCAGGGCTCAGGAACGGTCAGCCTTCTCTACCCCCAATGGCCACTACCAATTCAAGGTCATGCCCTTCGGCATGAAGAATGCCCCCGCCACGTTTCAACGCCTCGTGAACCAGGTCTTGGCGGGGCTCGAAGAGTTCAGCGCTGCCTACCTGGACGATATCGCTGTATACAGCCGCCACTGGCCCGACCACCTCCGTCACCTCCAAGAGGTCCTACAGGCCCTCCAGCGGGCCGGCCTCACAATTAAGGCCGGCAAGTGCCAAATTGGCCAAGGGTCTGTGACCTACCTTGGGCCCCAAGTGGGAAGCGGGCTGGTGGCCCCGCTACAACTTAAGATTGCTGCCATCCAGTCCTGGCAGCCCCCCGTCACCCAGACCGAGGTCCGAGCCTTCTTGGGGCTCACCGGCTACTACCGGCGGTTCGTGAAAAACTACGGCAGCATCGTGGGGCCCCTCACGGGTCTCACGTC
The DNA here is from genome assembly GCF_964204655.1 of Triturus cristatus. NCBI lineage: Eukaryota > Metazoa > Chordata > Amphibia > Caudata > Salamandridae > Triturus > Triturus cristatus. Next base: position 70,720,705 of record NC_140585.1, on the reverse strand, counting down.
CAAGAACCAACCGAAGCGGATTAACTGGACCCCCGATTGTCAAGCGGCCTTCGAGAAGCTGAAGGCCGCCCTGTGCACCGCCCCTGTGCTCCAGGCCCCCGATTACAGTCGGGAATTCGTGGTACAGACCGACGCCTCCGACCACGGCATCGGAGCCGTCCTTTCTCAGTTAAACCCCGAAGGTCATGACCAGCCGGTGGCCTTCATCAGTCGACGTCTCCTGGCCCGAGAACAGCGCTGGAGCACCATCGAGAGGGAGGCCTTCGCAGTGGTGTGGGCCCTCAAAAAGCTCCGGCCCTATCTCTTCGGTACCCACTTCCGGGTACAAACCGACCATCGACCCCTGCAGTGGCTGATGCAGATGCGGGGGGAGAACCCAAAACTCTTGCGCTGGTCCATTTCCCTGCAGGGAATGGACTTCACTGTGGAGCACCGACCAGGCCAAGACCACGCCAACGCGGATGGCCTGTCCCGCTTTTTCCGCCTCGACGAAGAGAGTCCCCAAGGAGATGGGTGACTCTCCCCGCCTTCAGCTGGGGGGGACGCATGTTGGACAGGCCACACGAAGGGCTTGCTCCCTCCCCGCACGACAGGGCCCGAGCTCCGGCCCACCAGGCATAACCCACGAAAAGCACCTGTACCCCGTCTCCCGACGGATCTTCTGCCCTCGGACCTCTACTCATCACGGGGCCCAGCCCCACCGGCTCCCCCGGCCGGTTCAAGCCGCCATCTTGGGCCCTGCACCACGAGGCCGCGTGGCCTCGCCCCGACCCTAACCCCGGGCCTGACCGGCCCCGACATCCCGGCACCACCATCCACCCGGGAGGTGAGCGGACCACTTGGCAGGTCAATGGGAGGACGAAGTGTCAAGAGCTCTTCCCCCGCCAGGTGCCGATCGCCTCCAGCTCCCCCAGGCGCTGGCTCCACCCCCTGCTGGGTGTCTGGACACCTTCATCCCGGGCCCTCCGACCTCCAAGTGCGAGGGTCCGGACATCAAAGAGCGCCTGCCCTATAACTGGGGCAACTCCGGAGCAGGAAGGCAGTTGTATCCTGGAGTCGAGAGACACCGAGAGAACTCAGCCTTGACGGACTACTGGCGCTGCCGTAGCCCTATCTTGCGAACTATCGTCCTGCCTGCTGGCGCTGCCGCGGCCTTCTGCAACATCCATCCTCGTCGGGACCTGCTGGCGCTGCCGCGGCCCGTTGTAACGACCATCTTCACCGGGACCTGCTGGCGCTGCCGCGGACCGTACCTCGACCATCTCCACTGGGACCTGCTGGCGCTGCCGCGGACCGTGTATCGACCATCTCTACCGGGACCTGCTGGCGCTGCCGCGGCCCGTACCAGCTACACCACCAAGCTCGAGGATTGTGGGCTAACCATCATCTCATCCGAACTACCGGACTGGTAAACAGACTGTCCCGCTTCCCCTTCCCTATCCTAAGAGACCTAAATCGAGGGGACCCCTGAGTCCAGACCTCCTTGTACTATTTCATCGTACCTTAAGAAGTGCATATAAAGAACACTAAATCTTATCCTTGTGTGGTGTCTGTCTGTGGGGGGGGAGTCACTTGTCTGTACGATCGCTGGAGACGGCTCTCCCCGGAGACCTCTCCCCCTGACCTCGGCCGACCCTCCCGGTCCGTCTACCCTTTCTAACAAGGAGTCACCGACCTCGTGACTTCCCAAAACTTTCCAAGAGGAAAAACAAACTGCAAACATCCGGGCCCAACACCAGATGGCGATCTATGCAAGTGTGTGTAATCTGCAGCTCATATGCCTCGAACATTGGGTTATCGGCTTTTGGGTAAGTACTCGACTGGCAGAGTTAAGGTTCTGGGCACAGTCTCAGGGGTCTCCCAGTGTCAGGTTGGTACAGTTGGTAAACCCTCAGCGGCACTGGGGCGGGCAGGTGCAGAGTGAGTTAGGCCCAATGTTATCCTATGGGAGGCAGGGGGGCCTTGGTTGGTGGCTGCTGACTAGCAGGCCACACGGCTGTGGGAGCTGGGCTCCTGGTCACTTGCTCCTGGCAAATGGGGAAGTAGGTATGAGTAGAAGTTACACTGTCAGGGCCACTCGGGCGGCTGGGTGCAGGGTGCTTTTGAGCCTTCGGGCGCTCAATGGATTTCAATGGGAAAGCTCCAGGACGAACAAAGGCTGCAAGCTCGGGGACAAAGATTCTTCAGGTGCCACCACCACTTCGAGAGGTAAGTTGGGTAGTTGGAGGATAGGTAGGTACCCAGGAGTCGGGCACAGGGGGCCGCAGGGCGCCGTGGTGCCTTTTGGTGTCGGGAAATCTTACCCTCTGTTGATCGCAGTTGGGGGGGTCCCTGGTTCTGAGGCTGCAGGCGTCATCAGGAGCGTCGAGGTGAGTCCTTGGGTGCCGGATTCGGGGTCACAGTCGCCGGGGGGACATCCTCAGGGTCTTTGTTCACTCCAGCAGAGGCTAGGCTTGGCGGGTGCAGAGTGTGCAGGGTTCGCGGTTCTGGGCTGATGCCAGGGGTTAGAAACTTGCTTTGAGCAGAGCCACTGCTCATGGGAGTCCCAGATGCTCAGAGTCACAAGGTAGCCAGGTCCTCCGGGGTTTGTGAGGTTGCTGGCCACAAGAGGTGCCGGGATTTAGCAGGAGCAGGTTCAAGGGTCGACAGGCCGGTAGGTCTGGAGCCAAAGCAGTTGGTGTCTTCCTCTTCTTAGCAGCTGCATGGCAGGTCTTCTTTCTTCTTGCTCTTCTTTGCTTTTTTTGGAATCTGAAATCTAAAGAAGGAAGGTTCAGGGTGCCTCTAAATACTAGATTTAGGGGCGTTACAGGTAGGTAAAGGGCAGGGACCAATGGGTCCCTGCCCTGGGGTGGGTACACCTCCTATCCTGCCACTCTCCAGTGGGAGGGGGGCAGTAGCCTAGTCCTGATTGGGCAGGGCTTCCCATCTTCAAGACGGCGAGCGCCCGGAGATGTGCTTCACCTCGCCCCCCCACCTGAGGGGTGGGGTTGGCAGGCTGGCACGTCCCCTGTCCTTACTTGGGGTTTCCGGCCAGTCTTCCCGCCAGTGGGAGGGGGGGGGAGGGCAGTTTGCTGGGTACAGCAAGTGGCCTGGAGAAGCTCACAAAGGTGGTATACCTTTGAAGCTTCCCCCTGCCCATCCTGGGGAAGGAGACCTAGCACCTCGCCCAGGATGTGCATTGTTGCAGGCCCAGGAGAGCGGGGGCTCTCCACCCAGGGGTCCAGCAACATGTCTGCTGTGTGGCAGCCTAGGCAGCCTCCCAGACAAGACGTGGATTGTAGGTTAGGTTTCAGGGGACATCTCTAAGATGCCCTCTGTAGTGCTTTGTACATTAAATCCCACGCTGGCATCAGTGTGGGTTTAATGTGCTGAGAAGTTTGATACCAAACTTCTCAGTCTTCAGTGTTGCTATTATGGTGCTGTGGAGTTCGTGTTTGACGAGCTCTCAGCACCATGTACTCTTAAATAGCAGCACTGCACTTACTGTGCCCAGGAATGGACCTGGGTACTGTAGGGGCACAGGGCTCGTGCTCCTGTGCCCACGCCACTGGCACAGGGCACCCAGCTAGAGGGGTGGCTGATGTATGCCAGGGCAGTGTAGGTTGTGGGCATGGCACACAGGGATGTGTGCCATGTCGACTCTTTGTTTTGCCTTGCACCCAGACACTCAGCCTGCAAGGGCAGTGTGGTTGTGTTAGGGTACAGGGCCTCTAAGGATGGCACAATAAGTGCTGCAGCCCTTAGAGGCCTTCCCTGGTCACAAGGCCTTGGGTACCTAGGGTACCATTTACCAGGGGCTGACATGTGGCCAGGGTTTGCCAATTTGGGATTTTAGGTTTTAGGGAAGGAACATAGGCCCTGGGCACCCGATTGGCAGGAGTCCAGGGCACACTCAGTCAAAGTACATTCAGCAAAAAGTGGGCGCATACCATGAAAGAAAGATGGCACTTTCTCACACTAATCTACTCCAAGTTTTATCCTGACCAAGGTGCCCAGCTAGGTGGATATCAAGGGCCAAAGTGAGGAAGAACTATTTAAACCTCTGAGGTACTACTACCCTCCTAGTTTCACAAGGCTTGGGGTCTATGGCCTCAGTGTTTAAGAGTCCATCCTCCCAATAGACCCTGTGGATGCCACTGATTTCACCATTTTCCTGTGCAGCAGCTTGCTGCATCAGGCTCCTAAGAGTGGGACAGGTTTCTTGTCCATGGCACAGATCCATCCTAGAGGGTCCCCCTTGGCCCAAGAGTTCTGCCGTGTAAGACCCAAGCTCCTCAGGCTCAGTTTTCTCTGAGGATAACAAGTCCTCTTCCTGAGAAGAGGGGTTCGAACTTGGAATCAGTTTAGAAGCTGATCCCTCAGTCTTCTTGCCTTTTATCTTTGAGAGCGGGTCCACTCTTTCAGGATCCAGCACCTCTTTCACTTTGAGCTCCGCTCTGTGCTAGGTTGTCACAAAACCACATTCTGAAAGACCTAACATGCTTCCATGGGTCCTATGTTCAACTTCAGCCCAAGGGAAAGTCTCCAAATCATTTCCAAGCAGGGAGTCTCCAGGGATGGTTGGGGACATGACTGCTTCTTTCTTTTCTAACTACTCCCCCAGTCAAAACATACCATAGACTTGGGATGGATCAATGCAACATTGTCAGCATTGGTGACTGGATGAGTCCTTCCAATCAGGTACTGATCTGTGTGAACCAGTTGCTGGTTCATCATGGTGACACTAGCAACAGTAACTCTCAAGGCCTCTATTCTAGTCTCATTAATCAAGGAGGGAGGGAGGAGCCTAGCGCGCAACCAAGATGGCCGCGTAGGTGCGAGGCTCCCGAGGACCTCCGCGACCTCCTGAATTAATCCTGGCGATATCCTGTCCTTGTTGAGGGGACTGTGTTGGGGAACCGGAGCTGAGGCGCCACCCGTTTTTTGGGCTCGAATCGGACCCCGAACGCCGGTGGGAGCATCGATCGAAGGTTGCGGCCTTCTCCTCGCCGGCCCCCCGGATTGGAGTAGTGGGGCGATCCGGGGACAAAGTGAATAACAGCGGCGAGCGGGGCTGGGCGACTGGCGTACCCCGTACTTTCACTTTCGCTTTTGCGCCCTCCTAGCTCTCAAGCCGGGTCGGGCTGCGGAGCGGGGTGCGGTGGCCTTGTCCAGGAGCCCGGCTGACCCGCCGGCGGTGGGTTGACCCGCGGTTCGGTGGTCGCCCCTGCCCCCCCCCTGGCACCCGTGACTTGGTATAGCGGCCCGTTTGGGGAGCTTGGCACGACGGTGGAAGAGCCAGCATGTCCACCAAACAAGATGGCGACCGGGCGAAGGTGAAGACGACCCGCCGTGGCACGGCGCACCAGGCCAACAGTATGGACCGCTACACGCTTCAGAAGGGTTCTCCGGAGACATCGCATGCATCCCCGGTGGGCCCGACGGAGGCATCTGCTCATCCGGTGGATCTGACCCTCCGGGACGTCATGGGCGCCATCGCAGAGATGAAGGCCTCGGTGGACCAGCGTTTCGACACCTTAGCGCAAAAAATAGACTCGGTCCTTGTGGATGTGAGCCTTGTGAGGGCAGACTTGTCCAAAACAAACGACCGAGTCGACTCCCTGGCCCACACCACAACGAGCCTCACGACAGACGTGGTGGCCCTCCAGAAGGAGGTGCGCCGGCTTGGCCAGGCGAGCGCCCTGATGGACCGGCGATTGGAGGACTCCGAGGGTCGGGCCCGGAGGAATAATGTCCGTATTGTGGGGGTCCCGGAGGGACGAGAGGCGGAGGCGGCGGATCTTTTCGTGGAAGATTTGATCCTGACCCATCTCCAGCCCCGGGGGCTGAGTAAGCTTTTTGCGGTGGAGCGTGCTCACCGGGTCCCCGGGGGCAGACCTAAGACTGGTGCCCCGCCGCAGCCGCTCATCGCCCGGATTTTTAATTTTCGGGACAGAGATGCTATCCTCCAGACCTCCAGGCAACAGGGACCGGTCAAGCTTGACAACATGGAGATACATGTCTACCCAGACTTTACTCCGGCGGTCCAGAAGCAGCGACAGAGCTTTCTTGGGGTTAAACGTCGCCTAAGGGACCTGAACCTCAAGTACTCAATGCTCTTTCCAGCCAAGCTGAGGGTAGAGGTGGATGGTCGCACGCACTTCTTCGACCGGCCCGAGGCGGCTGGGGACTGGCTGGACACTCTGCCTGGAGATCGGGGCCGGGGGGGCGGGGGGGGCGCGGCTGGCGAGGAGGGCCCGCCGGATCAGAATTGAGGGGTGACTGAATAGGCCTTGCTCTGGACGTTGTTCCTTCACCATTTATTGATTGCGTATGTTCCCCTCCTATGGAGGTTGCGTGGGGTCTGTTGGGGGCTTCCCTCCTCCTCTGGGGGACTAGTTAGTATTTTAGCTATGGGGCGACAGGCACACTGCACTTTGGGGGGGCTGTCTGGGCTCATGCAGGGGTGCAGGGAGGGGGGAGTTCTGTTGGGACCGGGGGGTGGGGGGGGTGTGTTGTTTGTTAGCACCGCAGGGCAAACCCGCTACTATGTTGTTGTTATTAGGATGCTCGATGGGGGACGACCGATTGATTCGACGTATGATGGGGGGTAGGGATTTGACTGTGTTGTCATGGAATGTTAACGGCCTGGGGGATAGGATTAAGCGTGGTGTGGTCCTGCAGTACTTAAAACGTATTTCACCAGATGTTGTCTTCCTGCAGGAGACGCACCTTATAGGTAACTCCTTTCATGCAATGAATCGGCGGGGATATCGTTTGGTGGCACATTCCGGCTTCACCTCGGGCTCGCGGGGGGTGGGTATTATGATCAAGAACTCGCTCCCGTTGGAGATTGATGAGGTGCGCCATGATGAGAGGGGACGCTACACGGTTCTGGTGGGAAGAATGGAGGGTAGAGTGTTTATCTTTATATCAGTGTACGTCCCGCCTGGGTTACAAGCCACCACATTCGCGGACCTGGGGCGCCTCCTTCTGGACCTTCCGAGTGGCCTGCTGGTGGTTGGAGGGGACTTTAATGCGGTAGCCTCTGGGTCTATGGATCGCCATCCCCCTAGGGACCTCCCCCGGGCACAGGCGTGGCTGCCCGGCCTTCTGGACACGCTGGGCCTGGTGGATTGCTGGCGATTAAAGCATCCCGCATTGCGACAGTACACCTTCCACTCGGGTGCCCATGGTAGCCTCTCGCGGCTTGATTACATCCTTGTCCCGGCGGCCCATGCAGGGAGGGTGGGGGAGGTGCGCCATCTAGCGCGGGGTATCTCAGACCACTCCCCATTGTTGTTGCATTTCGATGTCTTCCCGAGGGGGGATGGCAGGGTGGCCCCAATCAACGCATGGTATTTGCGCGACCCCACCATTCGTGCCGATTTGATCAAATCCTTACAGCGATATTTCGACGAGAATGTGGGGTCGGTCTCTTCCGCCATCTCCCTGTGGGAGGCTTTCAAGGTAGTCCTTAGAGGGGAGGCCCTCTCCTTTATCTCCCATGCCCGGCGGCTCGAGCGGGAGGAGGTGACCCGGGTAGAGGCCGAGATTGCAGAACTGGAGGGTGACCTGGGGAGCGGGGTAACAGACGCCAAGTTGCATGTTCTACACCTAAAGCAGGCGGCCTATCGGGCCCTCGTCACGGAGGCGGCCAGGGGCCTCAGTAGAGAGCAGCAGGGGCGATTGTATGATGTGGGTGATAAGGCTGGCAAATTGATTGCGTGGTTGGATAAGAGGGAGAGAGCGAGCCGCGTGGTGCCTTTGATTGAGAGTGTTGATGGTGCGTGTGTCACCGAGCCGGAAGCCATTGTCTCCTGCTTCGCGGATTATTTCCGCGAAGTCTACTCCCCGGTTTCCCCCTGCTCGGAGGAAGATTCCCATGCCCTGCTTCGGGACATCGCACTGCCCTCCCTAACGGTGGAGGACAGGGATTCGCTGGACGCCCCTCCCACCTCGGACGAAATTGCCTTGGCTATTCGCTCGGTTGCATCCGGCAAGGCCATGGGCCCCAATGGTATTCCCATCGAGCTCTACAAGCTACCCCCGGATGTGTTGGCGCCCCACCTGCGCGCGATGTTCCTGGCGGCCCACTCGCAGGGTTCCCTCCCGCCGGACCAGCGCCTGGCCACAATTGTGGTGATCCACAAGGAGGGGAAGCCCCGTGAACGGGTCACATCCTATAGGCCGATTTCGCTTTTGAACGCGGAGCCCAAAATCCTGGCCAAGGTGTTGGCCAACCGGTTGGTTGGCGTGGTGGGCGACCTGGTCCACCAAGACCAATCTGGCTTTATACCGCACCGCAACACGGCGCTCAATCTGCGGCGCTTGCACGGGGTGCTCGCGCGTGTCCCGTTTGTGCGGGAGCCGGCCATCTTGGCGTCCTTGGACGCCACCATGGCGTTTGATACGCTTGAATGGCCATACATCTGGGCGATGCTGGCGAAATTCGGGTTCGGCCCGGGTTTCATTAGCTGGGTCAAATTGCTATATTCGGGCCCATTGGCGCAGGTGGTAGTGAATGGGCGAGTCTCGGCCCCATTCGCGCTGGGGAGGGGTACGCGACAGGGTTGCACCCTGTCGCCTCTCCTGTTTGCCCTGGCCCTGGAGCCCCTGGCGGAGTGGCTGCGGTGGCACCCTTCTATCCGTGGTCTCCGCTGGACCCCCGAGCATGAGGACCGTGTGTCCCTCTACGCTGACGACATCCTTCTGTATCTCGCCTCCCCGCGTAAATCACTGATCGTCCTGGTTGATGTTTTGCGCTCATTCGGTCGCAACTCAGGCCTGGTCATCAACTGGGCGAAATCCTGTGTCTATGTGCTTTCCGGGGAGGCTCCGGCCCTACCACGGGACTGTCCGATCCAGATTGCCTCCCAAGGTTTTCGGTACCTGGGTATCTATATCACACTTGACCCGGAGGCCCGCTATGAGCGGAATTTGCTGCCCCCTCTCCAGCGCTTGAGGGAGGACGTGGTGCGCTGGCGGCGTCTGCCGCTCTCGCCGCTCAGCCGAGCGGCTTTGTTCAAAATGATGTCCCTGCCGCGATTCCTCTACGCCCTCCAGAATACTATGGACTTGGTCCCGGCACGCTATTTCCGTGAGGTGGAGGGCCTCCAGCGGCGCCTGTTCTGGGACGGGAGGCCGCGCATTGCTCTGGCTAAATTGACGCTCCCGTGGTACGATGGGGGGGGTCGCCCTCCCGGACATTAAACGGTATTACTGGGCCTCCCAACTAGCTGCAATTAATCATGGCCTTTATGGGCCCGCCTTGAACCCGGCATTTGAGATGGATAAAATGCTCCTACCCGGTGGCGATTACAATCGCGCGCTCTACTCTGGCACGCCCGACTCCCGTTTGACGGGACCGACGCGTGTTATGGTGCGTGTCTGGCACGCGGCTAATGCAGCTATGGGGTGGAAGGACCGTTTGACCCGGGCGTCACCGCTGTATGCGTCTGAGAGGTTGGGCTCCCTATGGACGTCGAAGGGCTTCGAGAAGTGGGACACGATCGGAATCAGCACGGTGGGAGATCTCTGGACGAGGGGGGATTCAAAACTTTTGAGACGCTGCAGGCGGAGTTTCAGCTGCAGGGCAGTGAGTACTTTCGGTACCTACAAGTCCGCCATGCGCTGGGCTCCGTCTTCCCGGACGTCGCATCCATTCCGGAGTCTTCCCCCCTGGAGGACAGAGTGCTGGACGGCCATGTACCGGACAGCACGATCTCCCTCATATACAAAAAACTGATCAACGATAGATCGTGCCTGCTGACTAGTCTCCGCGAGGCCTGGGTTGCCGACGGGCTGGAGCTGGACGACGAGGATTGGATTTCCGCGGTGGCCTCTCCGAAAGAGGTGGCCATCCCGGCTCGCCTTCGTTTCGTCCAGCTCAAGATCCTTCACCGGGTTTACGTGACGGGGCCAAGGCTTCTGCGTATGGGTTTTGCTGGTGACGGACTGTGTAAGCGTGGCTGTGGTGCGCTGGCGACTTTCATGCATATACTGTGGGAGTGCCCGAAGGTGGAGCGATTCTGGCGTGGTGTGCATGAGGTCCTGCGTGTGGTTACGCGTGTCGCGCTGCTGCCTGAAGCGAGGAGATGCTTGCTGAATGTATGGGAACCGAATGACTATTCGGTCCCGCAGACGCGGTGGGTGACTCTGGGATACATGATAGCTAAGCGTGACATTGCTCAATTGTGGGGATCCCAGAGGCCCCCTGCGGTGTCGGCCTGGAAAGAGCATATGGATTGGTGTATGTTTCGTGAAAAGGTGGTGTATGTGGCGAGGGGTAAGCCTGGGGCGTGGGTGAAACTCTGGGGCCCCTGGAACGCCTACCGCGGGGGTATTTGTGAGCCACCACTGCTACCGGCTGCCTCGCCTGCTCCGTCTCCCTAGACGGCCCCCCTCCCTCGGCCGCGGGCGCGTGGTCCCCCAGTCCCTGGCCTACTCCCATTCCCCTCCTCAGAGTTCTGCTGCTGGTTTGGATCCCCCACTTATGGAGCACGTGCTGTCACTTTGGATCGCGGGTTGCCTTGCGGGTGTGGTTTTTTGGTGTTGTTTTGTTTCAAGAAAAGGGAACCGTACTGTGGGCTTGGAGCTGTGTGGCCTGCACCATTGATTACTCCTGTTTCACTGCTCTGCACTGCCGAGAGACTTTTACTGTATGTATGCAATATGCTTTTGTCATTCTAGCGGCCGGCCGGGTGGTTGTAGGCCCATACCTGTAACTTTTACAACCTGCAATAAACGGTTTCAAAAAAAAAAAAAAAAAAAAATCAAGGAGAACTCCCTGTATGTTTGCATATTAGTGGGCCCGGCAGCACATAAGTCTACCCCTCTCTCAAAGACTAATATTGCCTCAGTGAGGTCACTGACATGGTCAGGCCACCCTGGGATCCCATCTGGACATTAGCAACTGCAGGTAGGGCTGGTTGGCTAAAGGCATTTTCTTATTTTTACAGCTAGTGTCTCGAGTTTGGTGTCCTAGTGCCTTAAAAGTTGCGACACCAAGCCTTGTTGGGATCCCAGTTCTTCCCCTGGTACCCATCCCCACTAGCTGTCAATAGTCTCTAGGCACACCCTCCTGAGCAGATTTTGAGGGCCTGGAGAAGACTTTTTATTTGTAGGATTACCCTATTTCCCCTGGGGGGTGGGGGGGGGGGAGGGTTGGGCCTCTTTCTTTTAGTCTCTGGTCTCTCCCACCAGTGGTACTTTTGGTCACCCTTGTCTTGACACAGTGCCTTCTTCCCCAAGTCTTGAGGAATAGATGTAGTTTCTTGTGATGACAATGTCTTAAAAGCTGCTCATTCATTATCAAATTATACAACTCTTCATCAGTCATGTACAATATTATCATGTAACCAACCTCCTATTTTATTCACTGAGTCGTCTACGAAGTCTACCCAGGCCTGGCTCTGACTTTGTCAAGCCTCTCTGGATCTCATCTCATACTCTTCAGTACTAGTTCCAAAGCCCTCGATCAGGGTACCATTCATGAGGTCATAGGATGTAGCATCTTTCTCACTGAGTGCCAGGAGTATATCCCTGCACTTCCCTGAGAAAATTTCCCACATAATTTAACTCCATAGCTTTCTGTGGACCTGTCCCCCCAAGACAGGCTCTTTCAAATGCAATGAACTACTTGGGGATAAAATCAACCTAACAGAATTTAGGGGAAATCCCTCTGGGGATTTTGTAGTCAAAAGATTTTACCTCCCTATTTATTATTTGGCTGCCACCAGAGATGGGTCCTAGGCCCATCTCAGCTCTTTTTCTATGGCCAAGAGTTTAACCTTTAAGGATATGCTTTTGGCCAGTTTCTGAAGATCTGCAACTTCAGCAGATACCTCATCTGGGACACTACTGTGGTTATTTGCAGTGGTTTTGCTATCTGAGGGGGTAGTGATGGAGTCAGTGTCCTCCTCGTCCACTACCTGGGAATCATCACCATCATCTTCCCTATTAAAGGGGGGGGGGGGGGGGGGGGGGAAGAGTCTGACTTGCCATGGCCATGTCATTTTCTGCCAGCAACTGCTGGAGATGGCTTTTTGTGGGTTTAGGACCAATAGCAAGTCTTCATGCTTTGCACAGTTCTTGGAGTTGGGTCACTCTCAGATATGGAAAGGGGGCCAGGTTGAGCTCCTGTGAGGTCCCTGGATTTTCAGACATGATTTTTAAAGTAGTTGGGATCTTATTAAAAACTTACAAGAAATGCAACATGACTAAGGACCTAACTACTCTAAAGACTTTTTATTTTTAAACGGTGGGGGACTTGTCCAAGGCCCTAACACTAGTTTAAATACAGTTAGAAAAAAATCATACAAATTGAAAAAATACTTTAGCTAAAGACAATATTGGATTTCCTCTTGTGAAATAACTTATTGATCAATTGGTACAACAAATGTCAAAGTCTTGTACCCCACCGCTGCACCACCAATGTAGCGAGCTGGCTTTGTATATTGTACGCTACTGGAGATTCCTCAGAAGTGTACAGGCTCAATGCAAACCCAAAGTGCGCTATTAGTGGCAGTGTGGGGGCGCAGCCTTAGGACTATTACAGAGGAGTGCAAAACATTTATTGCACAACATTGACCAATAAGGGACACACGACTCAAAAAGGAGATCCACACCAACTTTATAAAGATAACCTTTGTTCAAGTTTTACTTCAAAACCAAGATGTTCCACCCATGCACTCTTTCAGGAAAGCCAAAAGTATCAAGGAACATGTTGTGCGTTCCTTTTTAGAGACTCCTGAAACGCCCACCATCAGATCCATGTGGAATCTTCCACCCATACAAGGCCATTTTAAATGTGGACAAGGCAAAGCCTGTCCAACCACAGTCCAAACCAAATAATTTATCTACAAAAACCATGTGATTCCCCTGACCACCATCAATGTCATTTACGCAATTCTCTGTCCTTGTCAAACACAACAGAAGGTGAAGGCTAGGGCGCTACAGCATTGTAGTCGGATAAGGTGTGGCGCACCACGCGCACCCCTGGTGGAACATTTTGCCGCAATGAATCACAAACCTGACGAAATACGCTGGCTAGTAATAGAGAAAGCCCCCCCCAGGACCCAGGGGAGGTAAGATTGGAACCGTCCTCAACCTCAGAGAATGCACATGGATGTCCCACCTAGACTCCACTAGAAATGGGCTGAACGAATCTGAAATAAGCCACGCTCCATTTGCTTGCCTGACACTTGATTAACTTTCGTTTTTCTTTCTTGTGAACTGATGTTAACTACAACTTTGATGTATATTAGCATTCTACATTCTGCACATACTACGATAATGCTGTGCCTTGCTTAATACACTGTCCCTGTTATCTGTCATTCTCTTTGCATATGGATTGTTGTAACTTAACACTGCCATAGATGCGTCAATATTTGCACATATCTTCGTAGACATTTTATGTTATACTTCCGCATTTTATAGTACATATTTGTGATTCAGAAAGCCATTTAGGCTACACTTTACTTCACTGTACCATATGCTATCCATATGCTATCAATATCGCCACTGTTCTACGATGATTATGCCATGGTTTCAATAATTGTTGTTCACTCTTACAATTAGGACCATATCAGACATCTATAATGTTATTTTCTTTGCGAGTGGACCAATGCCTGTTAGGTTTCAATAGTGATGACTTTGTTTAGACTCAGGAATACGTATCGTAACATTACACACTATTTGGGGTCTTTCTTTTTTTCTTTTTCCTCAGAGGCCCTATTCTTTCTAACCTACACGGTAGTCTCTATTCTATGTCCACACCCGTCATTGACGAGTTGACAGGCATCCAGAGCCTGCGCGCACTATGTTAAAATGCCCGGGTTGCATGAAGCTACCGCTCATCTTTCCGGTTCGCTTCAATCAAACTGCCCGACTTTGAGATAACTTCCAAATAGGTGAGTCTCTAGGTGGATTCCGTTCCTACGGTTTCTAATTGAAATCCATTTCACTTCGGAATTCCTTATTTTCCGTTACGATCCTTTTTTTAGCCTAATGTTCACGGATTCATTTTTCGAACCAGCGGAGGTAACTTTGTTTTCTTCCCCTGCTCCACGTATGTAATAAGACCTTAGGCATTACTTGTCCCATTTCACACGCATGCTCTTTCTCAGCATTGTAATTCACCATTTATCTAGTATGACCGCCCCACTTGATCTGTCTCCTCAATAATTCTTTAACCGCACCGCAATGCTTTTCCGCGGCTAAACGCGCACTCTGTTTAATAATACTTTAATTACCGGTACTCTATCACACAACGGGTCTCTGCGCGTCACGCACACACTGCTTTAGTAATTCTGCAATCCCTATTGTTCTATTTATAACCGCAATGGGTGTCCGCGCTTAACACACATTGTTTTATAATTACTAATACTGGAATCACAATCTACTCTATCCCGCAATCTCATTCGTCTTTAATATTGACAATTTGTTATATATTAATACCCACTACGTTTTACAACTATTTAGTTGTTTTTATTCTTCGATGAATGGTCAGACAGTACTAACTAGACACTTACTGGTTAAATACCTTCTTTCCAATCAACTTCGCTCAAAAGGTCCTTCTGTTTAAACTAACCACTACGGTGTTCTGTACAATCCAACAGTTTTCTAAACAACAGTGAGCTCTTTTATATATATTCTTCTCTGTACCACTAAGATCTTGTGCACACTATGTGTTTTAGGTGCTGCGGTTTTCCCTACGGGCCCACCCTAGCCACTACGCAGAGGTTCTTTCGGCAAAAATAAGACATATACACAATATAATCCCTCTCTACCAACCATGTCCCAATGCCTTTAGCTAAATACATTGTTTCATTCTTCCCTAGATCGCGCTCTCTCCCACCCCCTGCACCCAGTCCTGATGAAGACCCCGGTGTAAGGAATCAAACTGCCTACATTTCCTTAGGGGTCGAAACGTCGACACTTTAACAAAGAGCCAGTACAAGGCAACAGATTTTTCATTCATGTTACTGTTGTGAACATGGCTACTTAACATTTTTGCTAAGATTGTAATTTTCAGGCTTGATGTATTAGCCTTATGTGTTTAAAGTGATGTATTGTTTTTGAATAACACTGCCTTCCTAATCACTACCCTATCCTCACGAAACACATACACCATGTTCCTTCTGAGGGACATTGCTATTTACAATGATATGAGTATGTACATTAAGAGAATGCTGCCTAAGCTCTGAAACACCCTAAGAAGGTCTCTAGGAACGCACGCTTTAAAAACATTCAATATCACATCCTACACAGGGCCTATCTAACCCCCGCACGCCTCCAGCGATTCTATCCTGACACTCAGTTCCTGTGCCCCAGATGTCAAGCGCGGAATGCAGACTTCCGACATGTTCTGGAGCTGCCCCATCATAAAAATTTTCTGGCACCACATTCACACTGCTCTGGGTACTCTCACGGGGCTAACTTGTATGAACACTTGGGAAGCTAGCGCCATAGGCATCTTTCGCACAGGTAAACAGCACAGGGTGCAGACTTGTTTCCTCTCCCTAGCGGTACTCTTAGCTAAGCGCAGCATCGCTATGCATTGGCGTTCTCCCACTGGTCCACCGTTGGCGGCGTGGGTGGGAGCTACCCACAAGTGGGCGGCGGCTGAGGAGGAGACATTACGGGAGGAGGAGGTAAAGGGGACCCGCAAGCACTCTATATCGATGGAATGGGCCATGCTATTGTATCAATTTCGACAGCTTTCCCCGGGCGCTGACCCGAGTGGCAGCCCCCCTACGTCGTCAGCCCCACGCACACAGTCACAGGCCCTACCCAACTGATCTCTCGGAACCCCACCCACACAAGCTCATCGCAAGCCCTGGCGCCTGGAATGCGGTCGCAGCCCTCGGCCGCACCCACTAGGATAAGCACACACGAGTCGCAGAGGTGTCCTGCCCAAACAACGCTGTATACCATCGCTAATGTAACTGGATATATTCTTCCATACCCCTTCCTTAGTTTATGCCCGTGTTCCGCCCCAGTTTCTATGCCATATCTGGAACCCGGACAACAGGATATAAACATCATGCTCTCTCTATACCCTGTTTATGCTCCTTGTTTATGTACAAGCGATATACACAGCCATTCTGTCCCACTACTGGATGTATACTCTGCTATGTCTATCTGAGGGTTGTGTATGATGGTCAATGTCTGAAATATGTAAATGGCAATAAAAATAAGTTAAAAAAAAAAAAAAAAAAGAGAATGCTGCCTAGTGTGAATTAAAACACTTAGCACTATCAATGTTTTGAATATTTGTTTTGGATTTTCATGAACAATTGCTACTTTCTGGGACCTCTGTCCTTACGTACTGTCTCACACCCAGGTCCCAGAGACTATTCTGGGTACACCCTTCCTAGGTAATTATTTTAGCCAAAGCAGCTAGATTGATGAGACAGTAGAAAATGGAATGGGTGGCTCTTACCAATGCTGAGAGACTCCTTCTGATATTCTTTGGTGAGGTGAGATCGACGCGTCATGCAGTACATGTAGCGCTCTAGAACATACCAGCACATCTCATAGTAATACGGATAGCGGAACTTATTCGGCACCTGCAGAGAAGAAAGCATAAAATCCCCTTAAATCATTCACAATTCTGAATTAACATAAGAGTCTTCATGAGGGCAGCATGTATGACTGATATTTGTTTTTACATTTGAGGTGCTGATATTTAAAGAGTACAGGAGTCTTCGTCGTGCCCCAGGTCACTGGTTCATCTATGTGCGCAGATTTCAATACGTGGGGTTTACTGTGGGTGGGTAGGTTTCAATATTGGGGCATGAGTGATCCTACAGTTCAATATGAGGTGAACTGGGAGACTCACATAAGGAGGTCACAACTTGAACAGCTTAAATGCAGGACCGTACTCAAGAGCCTTGGTTGAGCTGGGTGTTCAGGCTTCAGTTCTCTGGGTCACTCATCTGGGTGTGCAGGTTTTATTACTGGGCTGATTCAACTTGGTGTACGGTTTGGGTGACAAGGGGTGCCATTTTTCATGACAGATTATTTGGGAGAGTTGTGTGGGGATGCTAGAACTGAAATAGCAGAGCGCTGCACGAGAGTAAGGTGTTAATTTGAGGTGTACTGCAAGAGCTGCGGATGTTGTAGTAGTATGTGTGACATCCTAGAGATTTTTGGAATGGTAGTTTCAAGTCATATCTCCTTCCAGACCTATAGGAAGGCCATACCTGCAGACTGCTGCACAGCGCTGATTTTTCCAAAATAAAATAAGAAGAAGCCCAAAAGCATGTGTGCGCCAATTGTGACCAAGCCTTTACTGAGTTTGCAGGCCTTCATATCCTCATTTCCCAACGTCCCATTTAGAGAGGTTGATGGTGACCCAGACAACAGAAGGCTAAGTGTGGAAGGTGGACCTAGGAGTAGAAGTATAAATGTGACAATAGTGAATGAGGAACATTTGCTTGCATGTACTGCTGAGCCTCAATCAAGGTCATTGCTAGAATTAAAATGTCCTCGGCATGGCTTGATAAAGCTATGCTAAGATGACCTTGTTCATTTTTCTAAACAGTACTGTTTTATCACATTGGTGTGAGTTTGCCAATGTCTAGCTCAGAAAATGCAGCTTGCATGTTCACAATTGTCTGTCTCAAAACCAGTTTCCTGTTTTTTTTAATAATCTTATCTGTGGGTGTTGTGATGAAGGTTCCGCTTTTTGTAAAATGTGATGATTGTTTTTACATATGTTTTGATATTTTTATTGTGCTTTTATGGCAGTATGCCGAAATAAAGTTTTCAAATGGAATGGTAAGACTAGCGGTGTTGTCTAGGACTAGGCAATCAGCCATTTGAAGAACCTGCAAGTCCCCTGGCAGGGGAAACCTGTCCCTCCCTTTTCCTGTTTGCATCAACACTTTTTCAGTGATGCCACCTATGTGGGATCTTTGGTGAGCTTAGGATGACACCAACATTGTTTATGGAAATGTTGTTAATATGCTGTATTTCCCGAAGCTGGTTTCAAGGCCAGACTAAAGAGTTTGGCTGCTAGCTGAGGCTTCCTACACAAAATCTGTTCACTCCAGCAAAGTAAAGATAAAAAAGGCACGAGTGGCTCACATAATTGGGCGATTCATAGGAACAATAGCTCCTCTGACTCACAAGGCCTCCCTCGATGTGCCA
Source organism: Triturus cristatus (assembly GCF_964204655.1). Classification (NCBI taxonomy): domain Eukaryota; kingdom Metazoa; phylum Chordata; class Amphibia; order Caudata; family Salamandridae; genus Triturus; species Triturus cristatus. Next base: position 70,702,567 of record NC_140585.1, on the reverse strand, counting down.
GCTACGAGGCCACGGACAGAGGTCTAAGAGGCCACAGATTAAAGGAGTGGTAAGTTCTGCTAAGCAAGCATAATGGAGAAGAAAAAACACTATCATAGCTTCCCCCGCCCTCATTTTTTGAGTGAAAAAACACTTAAGACAGGCAGTCAAACAAGTGTCTAATCTTTTGTGATAGCAGCTCTATGTGCACAGGTGACTAGAGGATATACTTCGAAGGAGATACTCCCAGAGATAATTGAAAGAGATAATTGGCAGGACAGCGTTGCTCTTCGGTCAGGAGATGGATGGACAAAAGTTAAAAAGAGTAGACAGACTTTGGGTGCAATGCCCTCAGCACCATTCTAGCTTAACCTGCCATAGCCTGAATCTTTAGGGGGTGACATCCCTTGCACACTGTAATTTAGAGACAAATCATAAAAAGCGGTCTTTGAGAAACAAGACAGGCTCCGGATCGCAGTCTAGAAGTGCAGAAAGAAAGGAACTGACGTCAGCACACTGGAGTGGCACCTATATATGCCCCGCACGCCACTTCCGGAGAGGGACAGCGTTAGTTTGGAGCAGCACAGTGCGACCTTCTGGCAAGCATACCTACTGTGGAAAGGTTTATGGAGGCAATCTAACGCCCAGGGAATATTCAAAAGGCATAACATCTCCAGCTATAAGTTTCTATCAGAATGTAACTTTTAAAAAGTTACCTTTACTCTGAATAAAAATGCTGGTGGCTAAATTGCATTAGCTCTCCAGCAGCTACTCAGCTGGTAATTGGTCTGAATTTGGAATTCAGAACAGAGACACTTGGCCTGGAAACAGGAAGGTGCTTTCCTCCTCTACCAGGAAGACCAGTTGGAGTGAGCCCAGGAACTTAATTTACTTTAAAGGGCCTTGCTTGGCACAAGTAAATGTTAGGGGACACCTGGAAAGCCGCCAGCTTTTCTCTTTCTAGTCAGGCTGGCACCAAAGCCAGTGGGAGGAAAGCTAAACCCAGAACGGTTCTGACTGACCACAGAGCAGGGGACTCCTCCTTACCCTGGCCACATCTTTGGCGGCGCACAAAGATTCTGCACAAGAGGAGAAGTGTTTCCCCATCTTGGATTTTGAGAGTGAGGAGCACTGTGTTTTTTTTGTATTAAGGTAAACAGGAACTGAAAACTACCTTAACGTGGGCTGAGCCACGCAAGCCGTTTCTCCGCAAGCCAAACCACGCTTGCCTTAACCACGCATATGCATGGCTAAGGCAGTGCACAGTCTAGATGGTGGAATGGGTGGGCAGGAAGAGGAAGGATCAGGAGAGGATGCGGTCAGGTAAGTGGGGCTGGGGTCGGGTTCTGGGGGAGTGGGAGGGTAGTTTTTTGGGGTGGCATCGTTTTAAGGGTCCGGAGGTTGGAGTTGTTTATAGGGCAGGTTTTAGGGCCCAGGTCGGCGGGTAGAGGTCAATTTTTTAGGGCTCAGGGTGGGGTCGGTGTAAGTGTTTAGAGCATGGAGACAGTTTTTAGGGCTCAGGGCGGGGGGAAAAGGGCAGTTTTCACTGCTGGGGGACAGTTTTAGGCCTCAGGGTTGGGGGGCTAGGTTGTGGTAGTTTACAGGTGTAAGGGACAGTTTTTAGAGCTCAGGGCGAAGAGCTGGGGTAGTTTTTAGGGCGTGGGGCAGGGGAAAAAGGACAGTTTTCAGGGCTGGGGGCAGTGGTGGGATCTTTACAACACATCTCCCTTTATCAATCATGTCTTTAGCACAAAACTGTGTGGTAAAGGCTTGCATGGTAAAGATGCGGTCGTGGTTGAGACCACCTGGTTCAGACATGCATTGTTGAGGCATGCGTTGTACCATCATACTACCAGCAGGAACTAGTGAAGAAAGTAAGTAGGACTGTCCTCGGGAACTTTTACCACATTGGTTAGGGAGTGCCACAGGCTGATGAACCCAGCAGATCTGGATAACATAGTCTTTCTCTGAACTCTTTCTGGACCTGCAAAAGAACAGAAGAAGACTGAACCTGATGGTGTGGCCAGACTGAAGCCCTGAAGGAATGGACTTTCTCCCTCATGTACCAAGGAAAAAGAAGTAGACTCAAAGGGACACTTGGCTGACCTCCTGTACGACTACAGGGGTGCACTAAGCTTCAAGAGGCCTTTTCCTAGAGGCTCTGAGCTGACCAGTCGCAACTGGATCTTGACTGGAACCTGTTGTTGGCCTCTGCCTAACACCCAGAGTGTCTCTCACTACCCTCCTCTGGGGTCTGGGGGTATTAGAAGTGCACACCTGTGGTTGTTTGAGCACCAGAAGAAAATTTAGAAATTTTGACAATCTTCTCCAGACCTTCAGGGAGAACTGCGGAAAAAAGTATCCGAACGCCAGATTCATGGAGTTGAGCTGTAATTCAGTTCCATCCCAGTCAATGCTACAAGGTGCTCTGAAAAAAATTACTAAGTCCAATTCTGCATTGTAACTTTGAACATTTCTGCAAGAAATCTCCTAAGCTCCAGTGGGACCACCCTACTTCGAATATCTAGTTTTTGGATCAATGGAAGCAGCTCAAGAAGGATTTTTCTTCTCAAAAAAGTGACAGTCACTTTCTGTGTTTGGACTTGCAAAACTTTTTGGCTTCTAGACTTCCACTGAGACCAATGCACTTGTTGCAGCCGACCAGAGCCCCTTCACGGTCAGCCTCAAATCGCGCTAAGCTCCCAGTCTGCAGCTTCCTTAGACTATCATTGGTGCTATTGTCACAAATCTTTAAAAACAAATTCCCATCTCACCGACTTCCTTTATTGGATTTTTTCATTTTGGCCTTGATTTTCTCTTTATTTTACAATTGTTGGAGAATTTTATTGCGTTGCATGTAACTTGTTACCGAGCATGCAATGCTTGAATGCTTTGTATCACGTTTCAAGGGATTGATCATAGGTTTATTTTATTTACTTTGTGGACATCTACCAGGTGGTGGCTTTTTCATTTGAGGGGGTTAATAGTACATTTTCCTATAGCTGTAGTCAAAAACGCTTGAGTCATAGGTTTCAATGGAGAATGGTAAAGATGGTAATTTTGACAAATTTAAGGGAGCTAAGTTCTCACATTATCTACTGAAAATGTTTGATTTTACCCTTCCTAGAGTTTTAATGAGTGAGCCAAAGGTTTTTCCGTCTCTAAAAATTCAATATTTCCTTTTTTTGCCCTGCCTTTGTGGAAGTGCTTGCTGGAGCACTTTTCACTGAGTCCGGCCCAGGAGACGGAGCATTCCATTTGGCGGGAGTAATTATTTTTCTTTTCCAGCAGGCACAGCGCCAGCCACATCTGTCCCCATCATTCAGTTAGCTAATATGGGTCATCAGTGTAGCAGGGTCTGAAGAGAGATCTCTTCTCTTTGACAAGCATGATGGCAGTCACAGACAACAAAGGGTCCACCTCGTCCAAAAGCTGGCATTATGGTTGGTCGAAGCCCATAAAATATCAAGATAAGGTCATAGGTTAGAGCAGAGCTCCTCTTTGGAACACTATCAAACAACGTGCTGCAGAGATCTGAGCCAGGAAGCTTACTGGGGGGGGGGGGGGAGTACAACAGCTCAGCACTTCTGCCTCTTTGGCTGAAGTTTAGGTTGTTTAAAAGGAGGGGGTTGTGCTACTGAAAAAACACTGTTGTTGAGGACTATGGTCATTTTAATAAGGTTTACTGCTATTTAAAGTAAGCAAGAATTCCCAGATTAAGGACAAGGAATAATGTAAACATGTGAATATATGAAAGATCCAATCCTGGAGAAATGGTATAACCACCATTTCACCAGATGATTGGACTACTGTCCGTGTATGCTACCAATGGTTATTCATCAGACAGAACTAGCAGCTCAGATGCTGGTCAGCTGCCGCAAACCATTCATGGCAGCTCAAGAACGGCCTAAGACTGGAGGTAAATAATAGACTGCTTGAGATTAAGGGGGGAAACTGGTAGGAAATGTCAAAATATACATGGCAGAACCCTGGGATATGCAATTGATAAAGGTGAGAGAAATTAATGGAGGTACAAGAAAAGAAAACTGGCTTGAGAAGGAGCACAACGGGGTATATGCTTTGTGGCATGCGTGGTACCAGGCCCTAGAGCATCTGAATTTATCAGACTTGATGAGCAGTTTGCAGTCCCAGCACCCAGTGGCAGGGTACACGCAAGTTGAGGAGGCAGACTCAAGATATAGCAGTAAAAGAAGTGTTCCACACTACAGCTTTTTGAGGGGTAACAATGAGCTGTAAAGGCTCTGTTCTAAAGAGAACAGTCAGGTCCCCACTTCCATCTTACCCTCGTACGATCTTCAACGCTGTAGATCCGAAGTTGCATAGGGATGTTAAAGCTGTGCAGGAAGTTTCCCCCAAACACCAGTGTATCAGTTGGAGTGTACACAGCATGGATCCAGCCTACAGAACAAAGTACAGTACAAAGGCATATGTTTATAATAATTTACAGCATCTTGCATTGCATGAACCTAAACCAGTGAAAGCTAGAACTAGTGTCCTTACATTGCAAATCTAAAAAACTTACAAGTCACACAGGCAAAAATGGAGATTGGGAGTGCAACAACCTACAGAGCTTGCGTTATAAAGAGTCACAGAACCGGTCAGATGTGGGAAGTTCAAGATGTGTAAACTAATCTCTATTTGCTGCTCCAAAATAGATGTGTATCGCAGGCTTTTTCACCAGCTCTTCCCACAGAAATTGTAAGAGTGCAGCTTCCTGTTGTGAATTATTACAGCGGAACACTCAAATAACTTTATTCATAAGAAAAAGCAATCCAGTCAGAACCCTTTACAAGCCAAGTAAGCATTCATATAAGAACACTACCATGAAGAGTACAAAAAGACAACTTGACTTCGTTGAAGACGGTTATGTCGAACTATAACAGCAAATTAAGTATACACACATTAGCAGTAAGATAGATGCCCTTTTGATGTTGTCGGTTTCAAATCTGTATACAGTGATTACAGAAGTTAATGTTTTAGTCTCCGATGCGTATCTTGATTTAATCCTTAGCCTGACTGAGGATTTGTATCAACTATTGTAAATATCAAACGCATTCATTTAAAATATGCAGAATGTTGCCAGAACTGTTTGACTTCCTCTGTAACACCTTTAATTCAAAGTACTTTTAAAGTGTGAGGACAGCACTGTGGCTAAATCTGGGCTAAATATAAAACATTTCCAATTGGTTGTGCTTATTAATCCGTTACTGGACTCAAGACTTCCTGTGTGGAATGTTTTCATATGGTCTGCATCGAAGAAATCAGAATCACAAAGGATTTTCCAATTAAAAAATTACTATGATAATGGGGGCCATGTTTCTGTACTGTTATAATTATTATAGGGTCCTGATGAAGTCCGAGTGGAGAATCCTTTGGGGCATGTAACATATGTAGGCCTTGTTTTAACAGGCGGCCTACAATACTGAAAATACAGAGGAAATATGAATGCATCTGTCTGCTCTCATGTGTGGGGGAAGGGATGATGCTGAGGTGATGAATCTCTTGCACACCATTAAGATGATTAAATAGCGAGTCCGGATTCAGGCTACTTATACTGCACCGTCAACATGATAACTTCTGCACGCTTTTAAAGCTTTATGATGGCAAGCACGCTCTATTGGCCCAACAGGTACTATATGCTGCAGTGTCTCAAGTGCAATCGATTTTTGATCTGCCTGTGAGTTCCCTGGCAGTTGTGTTGAACATCCTGTGAAAGAGCACAATGTCACATACAGAGGCAACTCTTATGTGAGTGGAATCTAAAGACAGAGGTAAATACGGACCTATAATAAGAGTGAGTCTTCTTCCAAAATAGGTCTCTTACCTAATCTTATCCTACAGCTGCATAGACCTTTAATAGGAAATCTAGGCTTCGGTTGGGTCCGCCTTTAAGTTTTCCGTTTGTGCCCTACTAAGGGGAAGTACTGTAAGAAGTGGATTAGAGATGGAGGTATGGGAATTACAATATGCTGTACTAGTGGTTAAATGGTTTTCTTTCTTTATAGAGGTAGTTGTATTTAGACGTATCCTATATGGGTACTCTTGCTTACCACTCATGTCCTACATTAGGGCCTAAATACCAGTGCACTCCAATTGGAAAAACTAGTTATTCCTTTTGAAGCAGGACTGCCTCTGGACAGCGAGGAAGAGGCGGAGGGTGCTGCTGGAAATTCGGACAGTATTGGGACAGCAAATAAAACCTACGAATGTCCATCCACTAATATTGTTTCATAGGTAAATCAGTGAAACTAATATAAATAAAACAGAATGTGATGGCATCTTCTAGAACGTAAATAGAGCCCCGAAGTTACAACGGCCTCCTTGGCCTCTGTGGCCCAGGTATCTTGGTCTGAATCGACCCACAACACTTGGCCTTAGTCTTTTGCTAGTGCCCTTCTACATCACAGTAAAGGGCTTGGTGCTCCATCAGGCAGATGGAATCCTGGTTTCTTGTGAACCAGAATCCAGTTATCGGTGCCCAGTGTAGGGCACAGGCACAAAGTACACAGTGACTGGACTGACACTGCCAACTCAGGGCTCAGATTCAGGCCCAAGTGATAGTCAGATTTTCGAAGAACCAGATGGATCAGTCAGCCACGTTCATTAGAATGATGATAGGAAGCCATATACTTAAGGGGCTTGTATGGGGATTAAGATGTTCCAGTGGCAGGGGTTCTCACAGTTGCAGGCCCCTAATTCCAGGAGGGACATAGGTAGCCTATACAAAATAGACAACCACCAAACAGGCCCCACCTTTCTCCAGTCAACCTTTGAATTACACAGACATGCATCCTTACAGGTCCAAAACAGGATGCAGACCCCAGTATTGGGCGTACATTTCACTGTTGAGATTTAGGATAAAGTCTCCAGAGAGTGGTGCATGTAAAAAGCACCTGTGTCTCTGGACTGCAAGCATGCTGCGCCGCCGCAACCACCACCACCACCATCACCACCACCTAGCACACAGTCTGGGTCCAGAGGGCTGTTCTACCCTGCTTGGAAAGCGAGTGGAATAGTAGCTGTTGATAAAGTAGCACTCTGGAGGGCTTCTATCAATCCCCAGAATCGGGGACACTGTAGGTGAACAGCCTCAGTAACATGTAGAATACCAACCACGGTACTTGTGACCATTGATCCGAAGAGCTGTTGGCATCCAAATTCAAAATTGCTCTGCTGCAACCAACTCTAGCCAGTTTGTGCAGGACTTGAAGGCATGTGTCACTCTCCACCACATGAGTGTTGTGACCCTAGGAATTCTCCCAGCAGCCACTGCTACATCATCTGACTGGTCACCACCCCATTTTGTAGTGTCTGAACAGGGCATGCAGAATGATACAAGATTATGCCATGTGTGGGCACTGGCTTAAAACAAATGTAATATGTTTTTCTTCCAAACAAGAAACTGCACTTAGGCCTCTGCACACTACCTTCCTTCATCAGAAGGTCTTTGCCTGGTAAGTGTAGCATGGCAGACTGGAGCAGTATTCATATGCTACTAGTCTCATTCTGAGCCTGACCTAAGGGCTCAATGAAGCAGCCTTTTCCCAAACAAGTTAACTTAATGGAAGGGAAGTAAAGTCTTATTCATTTGGCTATAGTCAAAACACTCTCTTAATAATAAAATTGTTACACCTTATTTAGGGGTCTGTTGAACCGGCTGTTATACCCAACGAACACCCTCAAAGAATAAGACTTGACTTTACTATTTAGAGACCTTGCTTTAGAGTCTGGATCCAGTGGTTCCAGGGCACAGGAAAACTTCTCACAGGTAGCCTCCCTGCCCTCATCTCTCACTGCCCAGGAGAACTAGCTGTATTACCTGTGTCCCTGCGATCCAGACAGTCTTCTTGTGATATACAAACTACTGTCTCACACTGTACTGTTAGCTCAACTGTCCCAGACGGCAGGGACCCCATGTCCAACAACACAAGGGACTAACAGTTGTTTGGTAAGCTTCCTACACATAATGAAACCAGAGCTATCTCCTTATGGCCAGTGAGAGTCCTCAGTGCGTCACATGAGATTACATAAATACCTCTTGTTGGGCAATCTCTTCTGATGCGGCCTTGTTTACAACCACCATTCTTAGAGGGGTGAAGTTCCATAGCTCCATTACCCTTTGGCCTCTGTCCCAGATGGGAGTTCAGTGATTTGCCCTCTGCTGCTGGCAACCCATTTACTCCCCTTGGGCGAGTGGTGTTGCTCCCGCCCTTTCTGTCCCACAGTGCTGGCAGTCCTCCTATCAGTTTCAATTGCTACCCATCTGGGGTGTTTCTTCAGTCAGGAAAAAATACCACCTAAGCAAGGGTGCACAAGCTCTTCCCGGAGTCGCTTTGCCAACATATAATCATGAAAAAACTTTTTCCCTTTGACCCAGATTATTACCTTTTGCTAGACCCTGTATTTCTGCTGGGTGTAGCACTATCCCTGCACCATGCCCGTACTAACCAGTAATGAAAGTGCCTGTGGCCCCCCCTTTCAAAATGGTGAAATTGGCATACCCCTAATCAGCATATTTAAATTACCTATACATCCCTAGTATATGGTACAAAGTGTATCCAGGGTGTGTAAGTAAGTCTCACTAGCGGACTGCAGTGCACCCATTGTTGTGAGAAAGTGCCCTCTTTCTGCATGACTGCCCCCACTTTTTGCTGAATTGCTTATGTGCTGTGACTGAGTGTGCCCTGGGCTCCTGCCAATCAGGTGCCGAGGGCCTGTGACCCTTCCCTAAAACTGCATTGAAGCCTAAACCCAAATGGCATCTCTGGCAACAGGACAGCCCCTGGTAAATGGCACCACAGTTACCCAGGGCACTGTGACCAGAGAAGGCCCCTAAGGGCTGCAGCACTTATTGTGCCACCCTTAGAGGCCCCGTCCCCTGACGCTCACACATTGCCTTTGCAGGCTGCGTGTCTTGGTGCAAAACAAAGTCGACATGGCACACATCCCTGTGTGCCATGCCCACAAACCACTGCCCTCGAATACATCAGTCATCCCTCTAGCTGGGTGCCCTATGCCAGTTGTGAGGGTACGGGTGCATGAGCCCTGTGCCACTACAGCACCCAGGTCAATTCCTGGGCACTGTAAGTGCAGTGCTGCCATTAAGAGTATATGGTGCGGTGAGTTTGTCATTACGAAATTACGAACTCCACAGCACCATAATGGCTACACTGAAGACTGGGAAGTTTGGTATCAAACTTCTCAGTACATTAAACCCACACGCATGCCGGTGTGGGATTTAATGTAAAAAGCACCACAGAGGGCATCTTAGAGATGCCCCCTGAAACTCGACCAACCTTCAGTGACCTGACTGAGTGGCTGTCTAGGCTGCCACCACCAGACATGTTTCTGGACCCCTGGGTCGAGAGCTTGCTGCTCTCGGGGGCCTGAAACAATGCACATCCTGGGACGAGGTGCCAAGCCTCCTCCCCCAGGATGGGCAGGGTTCACAAAGGAGAAGCTTCAAAGGCATGCCGACTTTGTGAGCCTCTTTAGACCATTTGCTGCTTTCAGCAACTGGTCCCCACTGGTTCTACCCCCCACTTTGGGCAGGAGAACCAGTGGAAAAAACAAGGGAATAAGAGAGGTATCCCACCTCTGCCAACTCCACCCCTAAGGTGGGGGAGGCGAGGTGAAGCACAACCTCGAGTCTCCGCCATCTTGAGGATGGGGGGACCCAGCCAACCAGTGACAGGCTCCTGACCCTCTTACTGGAGAGTGGCAGAATAGGGGGTGTACCCACCCCAGGGAAGGGACCCATTGGTCCCTGCCCTTCACCTACCTTTAATGCCCCTAAATTTAGTATTTAGGGGCACCCTGAACCTTCCTTCCTCAGATCCAGCAACCACAAGAAAGAGAAGAGAAGAAGGACGAGAAGCCGTGCAGAGCTAACAAGAGGACGACGCCCACTGACTTGTCCCCAGCCCTACAGGCCTGTCTCCCCTCGAACCTGCTCCTGCAAAACCCCAGCGTGTCCAGCAGACAGCAACCTCAAAAACCCCGGAGGACCTGCCTGCCTTCACTTTCCAAGCTGTTTCTCCCATGACGTGTTTGAACTGCAGCTTCTGGTGCCAGCCAGGAACCGTGAATCCAGCCCACTCTGCACCCGCCGAACCCAGACCAAGCTCGAGTGGAAAAATACCACGAGGAGGTCCCCCCGGCGATCCTAACCCGAGATCCGGCGACCCCTGACCTGCCTTAAGCATTCAGACGACGCCTGCAGCCTAAATCCAGAGGACCCCCCTACCGCGACCAGAGCGGGTAAGAAAATCCCACGTCCCAAGGCACCCCTGCACCTGACGCCCCACGGCCTTGTGTGCCCAACCCAGCTGTGCCTAACCAACCCTCAACATAACAACTTACCCCTCGAAGTGGTGGTCACGCCTGGAAGATCCTCGTCCCAGAGCCTGCAGTGTTTCTTTGTCCCGGAGAATCTCCATGGAAATCAACAGGGCAACCGACCTCAAAACAGCACCCTGCACCCAGCCGCCCGAGTGCCGCTGAGGGTGTAACAACAGTGCATCACTGACCCTGGGAGACCACGGAGTCTAACCCAAGGACCCTAACTCCAAAGACCGATTACATACCAGGAAACCGATAACCTCCTCATAGAATAACATTGACACTTTTTCTCCCCAAAAACGTATTAAGTGTCGACTTTTAAAAACTGAGAATATTCCTCAAAAACTACCCGATTAACCAAAACGCATTTTCTCACCTGTTTTCATGAAATGTCCCAGTGCTGAATCTAGGTATCCATCACTGAGTAAGGAAAGTATTGTTAAAGTAATTTACCTGCTAAGTGAATTTCCTCCCATAGGATAACATTGGTGATTCTATGTGAAAAAGTTTCCAAGTGTCAACTTTTGAAATACAAAAATATTCTTTAAAAATCGCACCTCTAACTAAAGTAAGATGCTACTTATCAGTATGCATCTGTTTTTGGCATGTAGAGCTGTAGAGTTGTACACTGTGCATAGATCGCCATCTGGTGTTGGGCTCGGATGTTTGCATGTTGTTTTCGTCTTCGAAGAAGTTTTGTAGTCACAAGACCGGTGACTCCTCCTTCGGTGGACAATGCGCATGGGCATCGACTCCATCAGTAGATTGTTTTTGCCACGTAGGGTTAGATGGAGTAGTAAGAAGTAGAAAGATGTCCATGTGTGGTGTATCTAAATAAGATAATACTGGAACAGACAAAGGTATCCGGGGAGGTGGGTGGGCGTGTACACCTCTACGGCTCTACATGACAAGAACAGATGCATACTGGTAAGTAGCATTTTCCGTTCGAGGCATATGAGCTGTAGATTGTACAATGTGCATAGACTACACAGCAGTTACTCCCTTAGCGGTGGCTACCTGTATCTGTTGCAGTAGTTTGAAATAGTGTTCTTAACACAGCCTGGCCCACACCAGCCTGTTGTTTTGCTTGCATGTCTACACAATAGTGTTTTGTGAAGATGTGTGGTGTAGCCCAAGTTGCTGCTTTACATATGTCATCTAGGGGAATGTTCCCTAAGAATGCCATAGAAGCCCCTAGTTTGCGAGTAGAATGCGCCCTAAGGGGAATAGTTAGTGTTCGTTTGGCTTTAATGTAGCATATTTGTATGCATTTAACAATCCACCTCGCAATTCCCGTTTTGGATATGGGATTGCCCTTATGAGGTGGGGAGCAAGCCACAAAAAGTTGTTTGGTTTTCCTAAAGGATTTTGTCCTTTCAATGTAGTAAAGTATCTCTCTTTTGCCATCTAATGTGTGTAGAGCTCTTTCTGCCACTGAGTCTGGTTGAGGGAAGAATACTGGTAGCTCAACAGACTGGTTCAGATGAAAGGCAGATACTACTTTGGATAAGAATTTTGGGTTTGTCCTAAGAACCAATTTGTTATGATGGATCTGTAAAAATGGTTCTTGTATGGTTAACGCCTGGAGTTCACCCACTCTTCTGAGAGATGTGATAGCGATTAAAAAGGCTGCTTTCCAAGTGAGGAACTGTAGTTCACACTTGTGTAGAGGTTCAAAGGGAGGACCCATTAGTCTGGTTAAGAATACATTGAGATTCCACACCGGAGAGGGTGGAGCTCTTGGTGGAATTATTCTTTTAAGTCCTTCCATAAAAGCTTTGATAGCGGGAACACTAAACAAAGACAGGTAAGGTCTGTTTTGTAAGTAAGCCGCTATGGCAGCTAGATGTAACCTTATAGATGTATATGCAAGTTTACATTGCAAAAATTACTACTTGTGTAACGATATATCTGTAAGAGACATTAGTTAGTGATAGATTCCTTACCTTAGAATATTCCCCAGGCGTCAGCCTGGATCCGGAAAGTTTTCTGCTCAGCAGTACCCCTGCGCGCCAGTAGGTGGCGCCATGCGGCTCCGCGCCCTTCACTGACGTCGTGCGCACCAGGCTGACGTCACAGAGGCTACGTAGGCGCCACCCATGCGTGCTGGCGTCAGATCTCTACACAACTTACCGCGCCGAAACGCAGAGCCATGCGAGAAACTGACCATTGGTGCATAAAACTAGGGCCCTAAAAGGGGATGACCTTAACCCTAGTAACCAGTTCGCAGTGGGGCGGTAAGGAATCTATCACTAACTAATGCATCTTACAGATATATCGTTACAGAAGTAGTAACTTGTGCATCTGAAAGAGATACGTTAGTGATAGATTCCTTACCTTAGAATAGATACCCCAGCAATACCAACCCTGCAGGTGGGTCTGCTAACAAGATTACACCAGAAAGTCACAGAGCACGGAACGGCCAAAGAAGCCGTCCCTCTGGACTTGACTGTCAAGGCAGTAGTGCTTGGTAAATGTGTGCAGCGAGGCCCATGTAGCTGCCTGACAAATATCATGCAAGGGGACACCGCGTCCCAAGGCAGTAGTGGCTGCAGTTGGCCTGGTCGAATGGGCACGCAGCCCCACAGGAGGCTCCTTCTTGGCCAAGGAGTAACATGCTTTCATGCACAGAACGACCCACCAGGAGATGGTCCATTTGTGTACCGCCCGACCTCTTTTGGCGCCCACGTAGCCAACAAAGAGTTTATCATCCACCCGGAACTGCTGTGTACGCAGCAGATAGAATGCCAGTGCACCTTTTGGGTCCAGATGGTGGAGCCGCTCCTCTTCCCTTGAAGGATGCGGAAAGAAGGTGGGCAAAGTGATGGTCTGCCCGATGTGAAAGGGCGTGACAACCTTTGGCAAGAAAGAAGGATGGGTCCTCAGAACCACCTTGTCCGGATGAACAGAAAGGAAAGGAGGTTTGGAAGAAAGAGCCTGGAGCTCACTCACTCTCCTGGCAATGTCATAGCTACCAGGAAAGCCGTCTTGAGAGTAAGATGACGTAAGGGACAGTTATGAAGGGGCTCAAAGGGAGCGCACATCAGAAAAGTCAAAACAAGATTCAAGTCCCACTGAGGCATTATGAAGTGCACAGGTGGGAACGTATGTGTAATGCCCTTAAGAAAACGGTTAACAACCGGGGACTTGAAAAGAGAAGACTGATCTGGAAGCCGTAGAAAGGCAGAGATGGCCGAAAGATAACCTTTAACAGTGCCCAGAGCAGAGCCCTGCTGGGCAAAAGAGAGGAGGAACAGAAGAACCTCAGGAAGATGGGCAGAAAGGGGATCCACAGTCTTAGCTGTGCACCATGTCACAAATCTGTTCCACCTACAGGCGTACACCGTTTTAGTGGAGGGACGCCTGGCTGCCAGGATGACATCACAGACTTCGGGAGGAAGATCGAAAGGTGTCAACTGTCGCCGCTCAATCTCCAAGCATGGAGATGGAGGCTGGACAGGTTCGGGTGGAGGACCGTCCCCTGCGACAGAAGATCCTCCAGAAGAGGCAGACGGATCGGGGGATCGATGCTCATACTGAGTAGCTCGTGATACCAAACTCTTCGAGCCCAGTCCGGAGCCACAAGAATAACTTGGGCCCGGTCGCGCCTGATCTTCTTCAGCACTCTGGGCAGAAGTGGTATAGGCGGAAAGGCGTACAACAGACCGCAGCTCCACTCGAGACGAAAAGCGTCTCCGAGCGAGTGCCGCCTTGGAAATTCCAACACGCAGAACTGATGACTTTGCGTGTTCTCTTCGGTGGCGAATAGATCTAACCAAGGCTCTCCCTATTGCAGAAAGAGACCTTGCGCCACGTCCAAGTTCAACGCCACTCGTGATCCACCACGCACCAGCGGCTGAGGTTCATCGGCCCTGGCGTTCAGAGAACCCGCCAGGTGTTGAACCACCATGGTAATACCTTGATGTTCCAGCCATGTCCAGAGGCGAAGAGCCTCCTGACAAAGGGTCTACGACCCCACCCCGTCCTGTTTGTTGCAATACCACATGGCGGTGTGGTGTTGTCCGTGAACACCTGTACTACACTTACCCGGACAGAGGGAAGGAATGCCTTCAGTGCAAGCCGGATCGCCTGCAGCTCCAGAAGGTTGATATGGAGCCGGGACTCCGCCGGAGACCAGAGGCCTCTGATCTTCACCTCTCCCATGTGGCCTCCCCAACCCAGGAGGGACGCATCCGTCACTACTGTGTGCTCCGGTTGGGGAAGGGAGAGGGATCTGCCATTGACCCAATCGCGATCCGTGAGCCACCACTGCAACTGTTGTGCAGCGCCCTCCGAGATCTGGACGAGATCGGACAGGTTGCCCTGATGCTGTGCCCACTGTAACTTCAGGTCCCACTGCAGAGCCCGAATATGCCATCTGGCATGCAGCAACAGCAGGATGCAGGAGGCCATCAGGCCTAGAAGCCGGAGGGTCATCCTGACTAAAACCCGGGATAGAGGCTGAAAGAGCGGAACCATAGCCTGAATATCCCGGACTCGCCGTTCGGGAGGATAAACCCGAAACAGCGTCTAATCCAGAACCGCTCCGATGAAAGGGAGCTTCTGAGAGGGACTCAGGTGCGACTTCGGCACATTGATGGAGGACCCCAGCAGATGCAGGAGGTCGGCCGTAGCCTGGAGGTGGGAGACAACTGCCTGGGGCGAGCCCGCCTTCGTCAAGGTAGGGGGAACACCCCTGATCTGCGCAGATGAGCTGCGACCACCACCATCACTTTAGTGAACACCCGAGGGGCGCTAGTAAGGCCGAAGGGGAGCACGGCAAACTGAAAATGCTCCTGGCCTACCGTGAACCGCACGCAGGTAATGCCGGTGGGCCGGCAGGATGGGAATGTGAAAATAAGCATCCTGCAAGTCCAACGCTACCATCCAGTCTCCAGGGTCCAGGGCAGACAGGACCTGAGCCAGAGTCAGCATCTTGAACTTCCCATTCTGGAGGAAGCGATTGACGTCCCGGAGGACCAAGATGGGCGCAGGCCCCCCTTGTCCTTCTTGGGGACCAGAAAGTAGTGGGAATAGCAACCACTGCCTACTTCTTGATCGGGAACGTACTTGATGGCTCCCTTGGCCAGGAGGGCCGTGACTAACTGACGGAGAAGAGCCAAATGATCCCCCGACATGCAGTGGTACCGAGGTGGCATGGCTGGAGAGGAGGACCGAAAGGGGAGCGAATAACCTTGGCAGATTATCTGCAGCACCCACTTGTCTGAAGTGATACCGCGCAAGTGGTGGAGGTGGTGACGGACCCTGCCTCTAACCGGCGTGTGTTGCCCCCTGAAGCTCGGATTAGGAAGGCTTAGAGGTGGAAGCAGCAGGTGCGGAGGTGGACTACCCCGCCTGCTGGTTACCAGACCCGCCCCTGTGGAAGCCACGTCTGCGGCCACGCTGTGGCAGGTTCTGCACAGGCTTTGCAGAGGAGCGCGTCTGGGCGCCTTTACTCTGGCCACGACAGGAACGAAACCCAGGCGTGACAGGGCTCTTAGTAGAAAGACCCAAAGACTTAGCTGTGGCCCGCAAGTCCTTAAAGCGCTCCAGGGCACTGTTCGCCTTGAGTCGAGAGCCATTAAAGGGCATGTACATGAGCGAGCTCTGGACATCAAGCGAGAACCTGGTAGAACGCAACCAGGCATGGCGCCGCAACGCCACAGTCGTGGAAATTGCCCTGCCCAAGGAATGAGTTGTGTCCATACCACACCTGATGGCAAACTTCGCCGTATCTTTGCCCTTCGCAATCGCATGGGAAAGGACAGCCTGGACCTCCTCAGAACACTGAGGCAGGACCTCTGCTACCGTATCCCACACGGCGTGGGAGTAACGGCCCTGCCAGCAGGCGGTATTACCGACCGCAACCCCAAGCTGGCCGAGGAGAACAACCTCTTGCCATATTGGTCCAGCTTCTTAGAGTCCTTATCCGGCGGAGCCGTGGGAAAGGCACTCTGCGACATCGAGGCCTGAATGACCAGGCTCTCAGGCGTGGGGTGGGTGGTCAAGAAGGCAGGGTCACCAGGCGCCAGGCGATGACGCCTAGCGACGTTCTTATCCACCGGTGCCCCCGAGGCCGGCCGCAACCAAGTGCCCAAGAGGACTTCAGTAAGGGCCTCTTTGAAAGGGAGCAGCGATTCCGACGACCTAGACGCTGTCTGGAGCACCTCCGTAAGGAGGTTGGTCTTAAGGGCCACCGTAGGGAGGTCGAGATGGAGAGCCTCCGCAGCTCGACGCAGCACCATAGTGTAGGAAGCGCCCTCCTCCATAGTAGGTGGAGGGGAGTCAAACCCCAGGTCAGAAGACACATCAAGTTCACCCGCATCTTGAAGGTCATCCACCCAATCCTGCTCGGAGTCACACTGCCGCGCAAGGGGGTCCTCTGAGCCGTCCCAGTCCTCATCCGGCTCCGGGGTAGAAGGAGCCGGCCACGGCGGCAGGGCCGGAGCCAGAAAGGGGGGCCAGCGGAACTGGGAGCGGCGCCGGCCGGGGCCGAACCGGAACCACATCCCAATGAGGATCCCAGGTCAGAGCGAAATGGTCCGAGACATGGGGCAGGGGCGGGATAAACGGCACCCAGTGCGTCACCTGTGGCGGAGCCAGGGGTGGCGCTGGGGCTGTCGGGGCCGTTGTCTTCTTAGATGGGCTGCAACCACTGTGAGACACTTGGTGAAAACTCTGGGTGCCGTGGTGACCCCGAATGGGAGTACTTTGAACTGGTAGTGTTGACCATGTACTGCCAACCGGAGGTATTTTCTGTGAGCTGGATGAATAGGAACGTGGAAGTAGGCGTCCTTTAGATCAAGTGTGGAAAGAAAGTCGCTTTGTTGTAGTAGTGGAAGCACTTGTTGCAGAGTGACCATGTGGAAGTGGTCTGATTGGATGTAAAAGTTGAGCGGTCTGAGGTCCAGTATTGGCCTGAGAGCGCCATACTTTTTCGGGATTAGAAAATAGAGGGAATAGACTCCTGTGCCCTGATGAGACGGAGGGACTGGCTCTATTGCGTGTTTTTGTAACATTGCTAAAACCTCTTGTTTGAGGAGCGTTATATGTTCTGATGACATTGGGCGCTCATTGGGAGGAATGTTGAGGAGTAGAAGAGAGTTCAGGGCAATAACCATACTGGATAATTTGTCTTATCAACCTGTCTGTTGTGATGGAGTTCCAGACAGGTAGGAACTGTGAAAGGCGTCCCCGGACAGGAGTGGGATGATCGGGGGGGAAGCGCAGGGAAGTCACTGTTTGTTATTAGGAGAGTTATGGGTGTTGGTACACCTGCCACTACCCTTGTTCCTGTTTCCCCTATAACCTCCTCTATTGTATCCCCTAGAAAAGGAGCCTTGGTTGGGACTTTTGTAGGATGAGGATGGGTGTTCTGGCGTATTTGTTTTGGAACCTGCTCTATAGAAAGAACGACGAAAGGAGCCTCTAGCTGATGGTAGATGTAGGGCTCCCATATACTTTGCAGTCTCGGTGTCTTTTTAATCTTTTCTAAAGATGTATCTACTGCAGGGCCAAAAAGGTGTTGTTGGTCAAAAGGTTGGTTTAGGATGGTATTTTGTACCTCTTGTTTAAACCTAGAAACCCTGAGTCAGGTGTGCCTGCGTAGCAAAACACTGGTATGTATGGCGCGAGACGCAGTGTCTGCTGCATTAAGCGCACATTTGATGGATGTGTTGGTTATCAATTTGCCTTCTTGTATAAGGTCATTGGCTTTGTCCTTATATTCCGGAGGTAGGTGCTGAATGAGCTTTTCCAGCTCATCGTAGTGGGCCCTATCGTATCTTGCGAGAAGGGCTTGCGTGTTAGCTATCTTCCAAGAGTTCGCAGCTTGAGATGCTATAAGTTTGCCTGAGGCATCTATTAACTTAGATTCTTTGTCAGGAGGTGGTGCGTCGCCTGACTCGTGAGAGTTTGCCCTTTTGCGTGCATTGGCTACCACTAGTGAGTCCAAGGGAAGTTGACCTCTGATATATATAGGGTCAGTAGGGGCTGCTTTGTATTTCTTATCCACTCTAGGATTAAGAACTCTAGCTCTAACTCGGTCTTTGAACACCTCAGGAGCGTGTCTAATAAGGCCCTGTAACATTGCAGTATTTTAGTAGATCTTTGTGGTTTGTCAAAAGTCTCTAACAGAAAATCCTCTTCTACAGGATCAGAATGCAATTTGACCTCATGATATACTACGGCCCTATTAATTAATTGTGCTAAACCTACATTATCATCTGGTGGAGATGGTTTTGAGAGGTAGAAATCCGGATCATTGTTTAGATCAGAGTCAGTACTATAGTCATGCCACGGGTCTGGTTCGTGTGGTGGGTCATCAGGATCCTCAGTGTCAACCGGGACTAGGTCCTCATCTTCCTGCCCCCCTGCATCGTCACTATACTCTGGTTGTTGAGAATGTGTGGGAGAAATGAGTAAATGAGTGTTGGTGGGGGAGGTGAAGATGGTGGTGAAGTATTAGTGGACATGTGCATTCTTTTTGGAGGAACTGGAGCCTGTGGAAAATGTTCTGGTTTTCTCTTTGTGGGAAGTTTGTGAGTTATATGACCAGTCTTTGGGTGAATAAAGATGGTACTTTGTTTAGGATCAGGAAAGAACAGTTCTTCGGGATCGACAATTTTCTTTGGCGTAGAATATTTGTCTCTGAAAACAGGTTTTGGTTGTATAGGAACAGTGTCCTGTCTCTGCTCCGAATGAGTCTGTTTAGTAGGTCTAGATGCATGAGCTTTGTCTTTTAAGGTTTTCGGCTCCGAAGTCTTTGGCGCCGGAGTCTTATCCGTTTGGTTCGGTGCCGAAGTGGTCTGTGTGTGCTTTGGTGCCGAGGTCTTATCTGGCTGTTTTGTTGCTGGTACTTTTTCTGGCTGTTTCGGTGCCGATGCCTTATCAGGATGTTTAGGTGCCGAAGAATCTTTTGTAGATTTTGGTGCCGACTGTTTTTCCTGTGACGGCAGAGGTCGCGGCTCGGACGACTGAGCTTTCGTGCCAAAGATGGCTTTTCGGACCCGGGTGGTTGGCTCGAGCCGGACGGCTTTTCTCTATCCTTCGGTGCCGAGCCTGTAGGTGGGGTTTTTCTCGGTGGACCTGAGCCCGGAGGCGAAGGTGTCACCGGAGCCGTTGGTATGGGCTTGGACTGGGCGGGGGTTTTAGTACTTGCGTCCCTTTGAGCCGGGGTGATGTCGTCTTCAATTTCGTAGACATCCTCGGATTCCGGGACCTGTTCTTCCTGCTCTGGTTCCGTGTGACTCTAGGGACCAGGATGGAAGATGTCCGGGATGGAACCTGTGCCTCGGGACATCTCGTGGCGTCGAGCTTGACGATCCCGGATGGTCTTCTTGGACTTGAAGGATAAACAAGCCTCACAATTGTCCTCTCGATGTTCTGGAGAGAGGCACAGATTGCAGACAGGATGGAGGTCCGAGTGTGGGAACTTAGCACCACACTGTGGGATTTTTTTTAATGGAGTCCGTTCCATCGACGTCAGTCTTCACTGGTGCGGAAAGGCCCAATGGCCCGCGTCGAAGTCCGTAGACGCAGAAGTGTAACTGAAAGTTGTCGAGGGTGCGCGTCGAAGTCACGCGATCGAGACAATACCATCAGTTAGTTGTGATTGCGCGTCGAAAGGGGGTTCGATAACGACACCGACCGCGCAGCAAGTCACATCCGAACGGGATGGCGGAAAAAACAATCTACTGATGGAGTTGATGCCCATGTGCATTGTCCACCAAAGGAGTCGTCACCGGTCTCGTGACTACAAGACTTCTTCGAAGATAAAAACAACATGCAAACATCCAAGCCCAACACCAGATGGCGATCTATGCACAATGTACAATCTACAGCTCTTATGCCTCGAACACGTATTTACTCAACTGTCTTCAGGAAATGCCCCGGTGCTGAATCTAGGATCCAGCACTGTGTTAGTAAAAGTAATACGATAAGTAATTTAATTGCATTTTACTGAAAAAGCCTATTGATTCCTATGTACTGAGTCTACTAAGGTTGTGCATTGCATTGCAACCCCTGTAAACTTGAATTGGTACAAAGTCCTACTATCTTTTGAAAGTATTCAACAGCATCTTGCAGCTGAAAAGTATTTACATGCTTACCTGTACCAGGCTTGCCTGGTTCTAGAAATAAAACAGTATATTTTTAATACAAAAACAATTGGCCTAGAGTTCAGTTCTTGAGTGTGTGAATTCATTTGCTGACTGAGTGTGTACATCAAATGCTTAACACTGTCCTCTGATACTGCCTTACTGCTCAACCAAGCTACCACTTTAGAGAGTAAGGTTCTATCTAACTTTAACCTCTGCCAAACCTCTGGAGACCCTTGGACTCGATACACACTGTACCTCACTTTGGTGCAGTATTTATAGATCCAGTTTCTTACAATTGTGCAATCCACTCCAGTGACAGTGCAAACATGACTGCAGGCCTACAATTTATAGCCTGACTGTTGCAGTTTAAAACTGCAAATTTGACCTGTCAAAATAAATTCTTTTGACGGGTCAAAATTTTCCTTACAAATAATTATTTACCTCTATCTAGCCCTTATTGCCCATATGGTAGGGTGAATGGTTTTTGAAAGTAGGACATGTAGGGATTTAATGATAAAAATGTCCTTATATTAAAAAAGCCCCAAAAGCTATTTTCACTGTAACAAGGTTGGCTGTTCCATAGACAAAATATTGGGTTACATTATTACATGTACTAATGATAGTTTTGGTTAAAAACAGGTAAAAAAAAGAATTAATCAAACCATTATTTTAATTGTTATTACAAATCCAATGGTGCAGTGGGATGGTTGTTAAAATGTAAGGTAAATATACTTTTAGAAAGCTACATTGTCTTTAGCAAAAGCCTCTGGAGGCCCATTTGTTTTTGCTCCCCACTTTTGCCAGCCAATAATTAGCATTTGAATAGGTGTGAAATGCCTCTCAGAATAAAACGAGAGGTTGACATGAATGGCCAGAGAGAAATGTTTTTCGTTATATTAAACCATTAGCATATCAAAACAGCCTAAAGTATTCAACATGGCATATACATAATTCGTAGAAAAACAATGACAACTTTTGCTTTAAACCCAATTCATTCCAGCATTATAGTTAAAAATAAGTGTACAAAATAATTCCATAGCAGTTCATTCATGAATATATAAACTGCACAGTGGTCACCTGGACTCTCTAATCCAACATGCGCCAAAATATAGCCACCAATTACCGGGGTCAATTGGAGTCAGATATATAAAGTGTGATGAGTAATTCAGTGTGGGAATATTACTGTTTTGTGTTTTGACTTTCTAACTGTTCTGGTCCTGTATGAATTCTATACATGTTGCAGCTAAGCCGGTCTGCTCTGTTCCAAAGCTACCAGGGCTTTCAGCTCAGGTGTATTTAGTGGCTTTGAGGGTCCACACGGACAAGGGTTCAGATTATTCCTTGAGGTGGGTGATCGCCCACCCCTACTAATCATCCAACTTCTTACAGTCCCTTTCTCCCAGCAATCCCAGTGTCTTCTAGGCACAGTCAACCAGTTCTCAGAGAATACCCCATATTTGTTTTTATCATTGATATTTTAAACTTTTTCCCTCAGTGGGCTGGGATCACCATCCACATCATCCTTCACACTGACGTACTTCGGACGCTCCCCCTCATTTAAGGATGGCTTCACTCCCAGGTAAGAAGTCAACAGCAGCCTCCTGCTCAGCAAACCTGACCATATGCTCACGAACTTCCATATCCATTGAGAGTTCAGCAATTAAGATAACACTACTGCTGGAGTAAATAAATGAGAAACTATAATCAACCCTTCTGATGCCTTTTTCCAAATATTTAAAAAACAAAAATACTCAAGCATAGTGCACACTGTTCAGACACCCTAAACCTGGTCCTTGACTAAGGGGGACCTGCTAAAGAAGGTAAACGGGAAGCAAAACCTCATAGGCTGCACTGGTGACATCCACAACTAACACATGTAAATCAATATCACTATCATCCAATAAGCAAGCCTTTTACAGTTTAAAAAAACAATGATTATTTCTTAAGCTGAACATTTCTCAACATAACCTATCCAGGTGCACTCCAAACAAAGAATAAGCGTGGAATTAAAGTTTCCTTTCTGGTCAATACATCACATAAACTTTGTTTTTTTCTCAATAAGCAATGCAATATCATGTGATGTGCTACAACACGCCGAAAACAATCTACAAACCCAAACATGAAAATATATCGAACAAAAGGTTTTTTCAATTTTCAGTTGAAGAAAGTGACATACTTGGATAGGAGAAACACAAAATAGTACTTCATGTGCTGATCTAGTTGGAAGAATGTGGACTAGGAGAGGAAGGGGAAGGGTGAAACACAGAAAAGAAATTAAAGGAAAAAAAGAAAATGCACAATAGGAACAAATAACATGCTTCTGGTAATGCTCTTTCTGATGGACACTGTTCTTTTAGCAGATTTATGTGAACTACGCCTGGCGCGAGACTTGCTCTGGAAAAACTGCTAGCAATCAAGGCAGTCTCCAGTCTCTTAAGGACCTAAGACTCCCCAGCAACAATGAAATCGAAGACACAGAGGTCACCCAAGGAGATAAGGGGTCGGACGCTGACTAATCAAAACACAAAGCGTCATGGGGGAGAGGTCACACACAGAAAGGTACACACGGTGGCAGAAATGCTGAAGACCCCCCTACCCCCAAACTGCAAAATCAAAGCAGTACAGAACATACTTGTGAGGTCACAATTGCAGAAAGCACCTTGACACTAAAAAAGTCAAATGGCAAAATCACAGAAACCTTGTCATCATTTCTTTTTCATCACTCTCTACAACACAGGAACCAGAGGAAATGAGCTACCAAGGTCGACCACTAAGGTATAGATAATGCATTCCCAGTGAATCAATCCCTCTTGGAAACAATGAATCTGGCAATTTTCGTTTTCCTGAGTTACAAAACTAGATCCACCAGAGGCCATCCCCACATGGTAAATATCTCATTTAAAGTCTAGCTGCATCTCCCAAACATGACACAGAAACCTGCTTGCTCAAAAGATATGCTTTAATGTATAGGCGACCTGGATGATACATTGCTAAATGCCAAATTTATCAGTCTATGACCCAATTAAACTCGAATAGATTTATGTGATACTTAACCCCTTCGGAGTCTGCACTGCGTTTAAATGAAGTTCTAGCAGATGCTCCCCACAACCGTATTTTGAGAATGGGCTTACCAACAATAGACGAGGTCATGGATTCCTGAATGGCTAACCCACCATGAAATTATTCTGGAAAACCCACCAATTTAGGTAATTCAAAACGGACAAAGGAACCTTCACCCCATCATATAAATGAAAGTAGAGCTGGTTCCACTTGCCTCGTAGTGCCAACTGCAGCGAGTCGCCCTCAAACACTCATGTGGTACACAAGCAAATGCAAGACATCTTCAACCCCCAAACAATAGAATCCAGACTAGCTAACTGTTCAGGCTCCTCGACAAACTGGCACAATAATATTTGAATTTCTCAAACACTTTCGCTTAGTGACAGAATACCCCTACATACTTCATCTCCTAAATGCAATGACCGGTATCACTTTTTCCTGTACTGAATTCCCTAAAACATGAATTAGTGTCAGTACTGTCTGCACTTGATTTACTAATTCAGAAGGACACCTCGCATTCATCAAACAATCTTTCAGGTACAGAGAAATGTGCACACTATGGCGAAGAAGATTAGCAATCACATCTGCCAGACCCTTGGTGACAATTCCAGAGGCAGATGAAAGACAGAAAGGGAGTAATGCAAACTGATAACATTTCCCCCTGACCAAAAAGCTCAGATGCTTCATGTGAGATTTTCTAACAGGAATATGGAAAAATTCCTGGGTGTTTGAAGAAACATCTAATCTTGATCCTTAAGAGCCTGTACCACCTGCTGTAAAGCTACCATTCAAAACCTTCAGATGAACTTTTAATGCAGCTCCTCTGAACATCAGAGTCAGACTGAGATGAGTGAAGGTGAGGAGGACGGGGAACAGGTGACAGTTTTCTGAAGAACTCGAGTGTAAAACCTGGCTCTATCACCTGCAAGACCCACTAGTCCGGAATACTTTCTTTCCATTCTTGGGATAATCAAGCCTTTTGACCCCTAACCGAAGACACAAGCTGACCAATGGTCAAGACCTCCGAAAGGTTTTAAAGTGGCTAGCAGTAGGGGAAAACTGCTGCTCGTGTTCTACCTCATACACAAGATCAACCCCTACTGGGCTAAAATAATTATTGCTCAGGTTACTGAAGCTGCTGCACCCGTTTGTTGACCTGGTGCTTGTACCTAGAACATGCTCTGTATTACTGGTGAAAACAGAGGTCTGGAGATCCTAAAGCTTGAGCCCTAACTCTGCTCTGTTTAAAATGCCCTTAAGAATGAACGGCCCTCTCCCCAAATAACTGCTGACTATCGAATGACAGATCAACGCCTGAACCTGCCAGTGCATTTCAGTATAAGACAGGGTTGAAAACCAACTTGTTCTGGTAATAAAAGAGGTTATTCAAAGAGGTTATAAGAAATCAGATTAAAGTAATGAAGTGTACACAATCATAGTGAGATAGCATAGCTTACCAGAAGGAATAACAAAAGTATAACCCTGCCGCAGCTCGATGCGCTGGCAATCTGCTACATCGTCACCGAGGAAGATATCCCCCTGCTTGCCTGACAGCAGCCAACTCTCATACATCTCCAGATTGTGGGTAGTGGGTGGGATCAGCCAGAAGATCTGCCAAGTAATGGAGAAAGAATACAGTTACAGTACTCTGATGCAGTATTGGTGATTGAGAGCTCGACGTGCAAAACATTGCACTTGACAGTGCTACTACCAAACATATGTCATCAACCTCGCCCGGATGACAAGCTAAACTGGTACTGCCAGTGAAAAAAACTTGCAGTTACATACACTGTTCTGTAATGGGCAATCATTCAAGTGACCAATCTTTATAGTTTTTAACAAAATGGTTACTAAAATGCAGGGGTAAGTTTGCAGATTGAAGAATATTCTGAATTTGTATGCTGTGCATTATTCCACCTTCCTGTGCATGGGTCTGTAATTGTCTCTTTTCTTCATTTTTAAAATATTTTTTGGGTGGGTGTCATCTAGAAATTGACCATTTTGTGCTATGCCCCTCCATGGATGACGTCCGACGTGTCCCTGGGAAGACCCTCAGCGTGGATGCCATGTTTAGAGTCTTTATTACCCCCTCCCGCCCAGTGACCGTCTTGTACTTTTAACTTCCTGTTCTTCTGCGCGCTGACGTGCCTCTCCTTGGAGCAAACTCATATTATTTTTGAGGATTGTGGGCAGGTTGCATGTGACTCCAGAAAACACTTCGCACTGCAAAACTGCTCTTACATGCAAGTAACCATTTTGTTTTGCAGCATGAATCCTTTCTGGATTCACATGTTGTGCATTGATTCAGTAGGGGTATTCCCCACCCCTAGGAAGGTTGGTTTAAAGAGAGTTTCTATTTGAAAACAGTTACTCGAGTACTTTTTGTTTCATCTGTGCCTCTGTTAGCTTTCATATCAACACAGTCATGTTTAGTGACAGTGTGCATAGAAGACTAGATGGGTGCCACGCAGATGGCACTTATGGATACATTAGTGATGAAAGCGAGCGTCACTCCTTTCTTCCTCGTGACGTGCACTCTTTTTTTCCATTCCCGTCAGCTGTCTTATAACATTTTTTGGATTGTTTAGACTATGCATCTAGTGATAGTCCCTTCACTGACTGGCAAAAATGTAGTCACTAGGACACAGGAGAGGAAAAACTGCTTTCCTTTCATGATTGCTTTTATTTCCTGTAGGTAATACAGGTCTTCACTTCTGACATCCTGTGAAAGAAGAGCCAATTCAGCATGAGACTTTGGAAATAAGCGGATATTTGTATGGCTTGATTGCCATGAAAATGTGAGAAAACCTTTGGAAAAACCGGCAAGTTAACTCTCACTGCCACCCTGTCTCTAAGTGTGCAGATAGGGGTCTTGGAGTTCACAAAGCCTATGTAAAAACACAATAGCCATTAATAAGGCTGTCTTGAGTGTTAATTGTGCAAAGGGCTGCTTCACGACCGACACACCCCGACACACACCCCGACACACACCCCGACACACACACACCCCGACACACACACACACACACACAACACAACACACACACCCACACCCCCACCCCCACCCACCCACCCACCCACCCTTGTGGGTACTATGTGTAAAAACCTGCCTTGTGGGGACTAACCTTTCTCAATGTTTTTAAGATATATTAATTGCAGAAAAATGTTAAGAAAAAAATTATACAGGATCCTGCTTCAAATATGCAAATATTTCTCAATTTAATCGCGCGCACAGAACCATCATTTGGGGACTTGAAAAAGTGTTACTATCCTTGTGAGGACTTGCTCCAAAATTGTCTATTTTGATTGAATACATTCATGAACAGATGGGTAAATGTTTTATTTCAATACAGTACTTAAATTATATGATAGATTATTCATTTATGAATAGCTGCTTAAGATGGCTTTTAATAAGTATGAATTTGTCACAAGAAAAATGTAGAAAAACAAGTCCATGTAATTAGACTTACATATATTGAGCACATTTGCAGAGAGAAGCAGAGTGAAATGATATGAAAAAAGAAAATAATACCTAGACAAACCAATTGGCAAGCCAAAAACCATGCAGAGTGGTGATGTGAGAAAGCTAGGGTCAGATTACCTAGATCCATTTTCATAAACTTCCCACCAAGAAGTCATCTTTGCATGACTAGAGATGGTATGCGAGTATAGTAATGTTCAAGAACTGATATGGACAGTGTGATTATAGTGATGGCCAGGTCACAACAGAGATGGTGTGGTTAAAGTTATTCCCAGGTCCCCACAGAGACAGTGTGTGATTATAGCCGTGTTCAAGTCCCCTCAGAGATAGCATGTGATGATAATCATGTTGAAATACCAGCATAGATAGTGGATGTTTTCAATCATGCCCAGGTCCCCACAGAGATCATATGTGATTATACTGATGCCCAGGTCCCCAAAGACATAGTGTGTGATTATACTGATGCCCAGGTCCCCACAGAGATACCGTGTGATTATAGTAACGTTAAACATCCCCTCAGAGAAAGTGTGTGATGATAACCATGTTGAAATCCATATAAAAATCATGTTTGTTGCCAGTAATGAACAGGTCCCCACAGAGATAGAGTGTAATCATAGTGATTACAAGGTCCCCCATAGAGAGAAAGTGTGATTATACAGTAATGCTCAGGTCCCCAGAGAGATAGTGTACTATAGTTGTTCTCAAATCCCCACAAGGATAGTGTGTGATGATAATCCTGTTGAAATCCTTGCAGAGATTTTGTGTATTTATAGGAATACCTATGGCACTACAGAGATTATAATTGATTATAGTGATGCCAAGATCACAAGAGAGAGTGTGTGTGATTATAGTCATGTTGAAATTCCATCAGAGATAGTGGGTGTTTCCAATTATGACCAGCTTCCCACAGAGGTAGTGTGTGATTATGCTGCTTCCCAGGTCCCCAAAGACATGATGTGTGATTATAGTAACGTTTATGTCCCCTCAGAGATAGTGTTTGATGGTAAACATGTTGAAATCCCTACAGCGATGTTTGATTCCAGTAATGGCAAGGTCCCCAAAGAGATGGTGTAATCTGAGTATTTCCAAGGTCCCCACAGAGATAGTGTGTGATTATAGTAATGTTCAAGTCCCCACAGAGATAGTGTGTGACTACAGTGATGCTCAGATCCCCACTGAGACACTGTGTGGTTACCAAATCCACTCAGACATAGTGTGCATGATCACAATTTTGTTAGCTTTAGTTTGTAGGTAGAGTTTGCATTCAACACATTCAGAAGGACTGTACCCCTGTGGGTGGCAAACTAATGCTCAAAGAAAGGTGCTGATGGGATTGATGGTGTATAAGGCCACTAAGTATTCAAAAGGAATATGCTACTTACCAGTATGCATCTGTTCTTGGCATGTAGAGCTGCAGATCTACACACTTTTGCATAGATCGCCATCTGGTGTTGGGCCCGGATGTTTGCAGTTTGTTTTTCCTCTTGGAAAGTCTTTGGAAGTCACGAGGTCGGTGACTCCTCCTTTGGTTCGTATTGCGCATGGGCTTCGGCTCCATCCTCAGATTGTTTTTCGCCAGCAGGGAAAGATGGAGCGTAGTAATAACAGTAAAGAAACCCATGTGTGTTGTATCTAAATAAGATAGACTGGAACGGATACAGGTAGCCGGGGAGGCGGGTGGGCGTGTGTAGAGCTGCAGCTCTACATGCCAAGAACAGATGCATACTGGTAAGTAGCATATTCCGTTCGAGGCATATGAGCTGCAGATTACACACTTTTGCATAGACTATATAGCAGTACCCAACCCTAGCGGCGACCACCGGCATCCGTTGCAGTGGTTTGGAACAGTGTTTTTAGTACAGCCTGGCCCACACTAGCTTGTTTTGCACATCTACACAGTAATGTTTTATGAAAGTGTGCGGTGTTGACCATGTCGCTGCTTTGCAGATGTCATCTAATGGTATGTTCGCTAGAAAAGCCATAGAAGCCCCAATCTTCCTTGTAGAGTGGGCTTTAGGGGGAACAGATAGCGTTCGTTTTGCCTTGTGGTAGCAAATCTGTATGCATTTTACAATCCATCTAGCTATCCCTGATTTAGAAATAGGGTTGCCTTTATGTGGTGGAGAGAAAGAGACAAATAGCTGTTTGGTTTTTTCTGAAAGGTTGTGTTCTTTGCATATAGTAAAGTAAGGCCCTTTTAACATCCAGTGTGTGTAAAGCCCTTTCCGCAACAGTTTCAGGTTGTGAGAAAAAAACTGGTAATTCTACCGATTGGTTCAGATGGAAGGGAGAAATGACTTTGGGTAGGAATTTTGGGTTGGTGCGGAGTACAACCTTGTTCTGATGCATCTGGAGAAAAGGTTCCTGTATAGCGAGTGCTTGTATTTCACTAACCCTTCTAAGGGAAGTGATGGCCACTAGAAAAGCTGTTTTCCATGTGAGAAATTGCAGCTCACATTTATGTAATGGTTCGAAAGGCGGTCCCATTAGCCTTGTGAGAACTATATTTAAGTTCCAGACAGGTGAGGGTGGCACTCTGGGTGGAATTACTCATTTGAGGCCTTCCATAAAGGCTTTGATGGCAGGCACCCTGAAATGTGATAGGTGCTGCCTGTTGTGTAAGTAAGCAGCAATTGCTGCGAGGTGTAACCGAATGGATGTATATGCTAGGTTACACCTTTGTAGATGGAGCAAGTAACATATAATGTGTTGTATAGACACGTCTAGAGGATTGATTGTGTTGTTATGGCAATAAACAACAAATCTTTTCCACTTGGCAGCGTAGCAGGCTCTAGTGGTAGGGCGTCTAGCTTCTCTGAGGACGTTCATACAGTCAGGGGGAAGGTTTAGGTATCCGAATTCTAGGATTTCAGGAGCCAGATCGCAAGGTGGAGCTGAGCTGGGTCCTGGTGCCTGATCTCTCCGTGGTTCTGTGTTAGGAGGCATGGTGAGAGGTGTAGCTTTTGGTGTGGTACTACCGAGAGTTCCAGCAGCGTGGTGTACCACGGTTGTCTGGCCCATGTTGGAGCTACTAGGATTAGTGTGAGGGAATGCTGTTGTAGCTTTCGCACCACTAATGGAATTAGTGGGAGAGGTGGAAAAGCGTAAGCAAATTTGTCTGATCAGTTCATCCATATCGCATTGCCTTTGGACAATGGGTGTGGGTATCTGGCGGCGAAGCTTGGGCATTTTTTGTTTTCATGGGTGGCGAAGAGGTCTATCTGCGGATGCCCCCACATTTGAAAGAACGGGTGAAGAACCTGCGGGTGAAGTTCCCACTCGTGGATCTGCTGCGTCTGTCTGCTGAGCAGATCTGCCATGGTGTTTTGGACTCCTGGTACATGCTGGGCTAGGAGAAAGATTTTGTGTGGAATTGCCCATCTCCATATGCTCTGTGCTTGTTGAGAGAGCTGTGGAGAGTGTGTGCCGCCTTGTTTTTGAATGTAATACATGGCCGTCATGTTGTCTGTGCGAATGAGGACTGCCTTGCCTAAAATCTGTCTTTGAAAGGATTTTAGGGCTAGAAAGATTGCTAGTAACTCCAGATGGTTGATATGGAGTAACTTTTGTTGCGGCGTCCATGTGCCCTGCACTGTGAGGTGTAGTAGATGAGCTCCCCAGCCGGAGAGCGATGCGTCTGTTAGTATTATTTGTGGGACCGGGTCAAGGAACGGTCCTTGGAAAGGTTTGTGGTGTTCCACCACTGCAGAGAGCGATGGGTGCGACCGTCCACCAACACCAGATCTGTCAGTTGCCCCTAGGCCTGGTTCCACTGGCGCGCTAAGCACTCTTGGAGTGGACGCATCTGGAGTCTTTCATGAGGCACTATGAAAATGCAAGAGGCCATCATCCCCATCAGTTGCATAAACACTCTTGCTGGGAGAGAGTGTTGAAGTATGAATTTTTGACGCAGAGCCTGTATGTTTGCAATCCTGGCAGGATTGGGATAGGCTATGGCTTTTGAGGTGTCTATGGTGGCACCGAGGTATTGTTTTGTGTGTGATGGTATCAGGTGGGACTTTTGATGGTTCACCGTGAAACCTAGCTGGTGAAGTAGTTGGATTGTAGCGGCGGTGTGGTGCACACATTGGTTGAAGGACGTGGCTTTTATTAGCCAGTCGTCCAAATATGGGAAGACGTGAATGTGCTGTCTTCTGAGGTGTGCCGCCACTACTGCTAGGCACTTGGTGAATACCCTTGGTGCTGTTGTGACCCCGAACGGGAGCACCTTGAACTGGTAGTGTTGCCCATCCACTACAAATCTGAGGTACTTTCTGTGAGCATGGGTCTGAGATCTAGAATAGTTCGTAGAGTCTCGTCTCTTTTTGGAATCAGAAAGTACAGGGAGTAGACCCCTAAATTTTGCTGATTGATGGGGACTTGCTCTATGGCTTGTTTTTGCAGGAGGGAGATTACTTCCTGTTTTAATAACGTGGCATGTTCTTGTGACATTGGGCGTTGCCTGGGTGGAATGTTTGGGGGGGTAGATGTTAATTCTAGGCAGTACCCAGAATGAATAATTTGGGTCACCCATTTGTCTGAGGTGATGGTCTCCCAGACGTGAAAGAAATTTTGTATTCTGCCCCCGACCGGAGTGGGATGGTCTGGAGGGAGCGGGGGAAAAGTCATTGGGTAGGCGGAGTGGCAGAGCGGGCGGTATTTGTTTTGCCTCAGCCTTTATTATTATTGCCTCTGTAGCCGCCTCTTTGATAACCCCTTGTGAAGGTGGACTGAGGAGGGGATTTGTAGGACGTGGATGCGCTATCTGAGGAGTAGCCTCTACCCGTGCCCCGAAAGGAAGATTGGCGAAAAGAGCGCCTAGGAGTGTGTGACTGTAGGGCTCCCATGGATTTCGCCGTATCAGTGTCTTTCTTCATCTTCGAGGGCTTCATCAACTTTTGGATCAAATAAATGTTGATAAAATGGGTGGTTCAATATGGAGGCTTGCACCTCAGGTTTAAAACCTGAAACTCTTAGCCAGGCGTGGCGACGGAGGAGGACACTGGTGTTTATGGCCCTGGAGGCTGTGTCTGCCGCATCTAGGGCACAGCGTATAGATGTATTAGTTATGGTTTTTCCCTCTTGAATCAATTCATTAGCCCTATTTCTGTATTTTTCAGGGAGATGGTGCATGATGGTTTCTAGCTCATCATAATGCGCTCTGTCGTATCTGGCCAATAGCGCTTGAGTATTGGCGATACGCTATAAATTGGCGGCTTGTGACGCAGTGTGCTTCCCTGACGCGTCTAGGAGCTTGGACTCTTTGTCAGGTGGTGGTGCTTCGCCTGACGCCTGAGAATTTGATCTCTTCCTAGCTGTAGACACCACTAAGGAATCCAGTGGTGCAGGGCCTTTAATGTATGCAGGATCTGTAGGGGCGGCTTTATATTTTTTCTCTATATGTGGGTTTAGGACCCTAGCCCTGACTGGGTCTTTAAAAACCTCTGGTGCATGTTTGATTACTCCTTTTAGCATATGTAGTATGGCAGTAGACCTATGTGCAGTATCGAAGGTGTCTAGGAGAAAATCTTCCTCTACTGGGTCAGTATGTAGCTCTACCCCGTGATAATGTGCCGCCCTCTGTAGTAGGTGGTGAAAACCTAACAAGTCTTCTGGTGGGGATGGCCTGGATGGATAAAGGTCATCCTGTGGGACATCTGGGATGTCCGGATTATTATAGTCATCCCATGGGTCTGGGGATCCAGTAGGGGTGGGGTCTTGTGGCACATCTGCTGGATCGTAGTAAGGGTCCCCTTGATCATCATGGTCTGGAGACAGGGTCGGAGAGCGATGAGGCAGGGGTGGAGAAGGTGGAGGTGGGGAGGGTGGAGGGGGTGGAGGAGGTGGAGGAGGTGGGGAAGGCACTCTGAAAGGGGAGGTAGCACAGTCCTTCCTCTTTGGAGGTGGAGGTGGAGCTGGTTTGTCCAAGTGTCTTTTTTTTGAAGACAGTGTCAAATGTCCAGTTTTTGGATCCTTGGTAAGTGTCTTTTGCAGAGGATCCGGTGTGAATAGTTCTTGCGACACTGGTTGTTCGGTCAGCGCTGAGATTTTCAGGGCCGACGGCTTTTTAGGCTTGTCTGTGCCGTGCATTTTTGGGACCTCCGATTTTTTGTTCGGTGGCGAGAGAGGCTTCGGCACGGGAGTGTCGGCGCCGAGGGCCTTATGATGTTTGGTCGGCACCGAGAGGGCGGGTTTCGACACAGAGGGCTTCGGTGCTGAGCTCGGTGTGGAGGTGGAGGCCGATTTTTTCTTCGGTGCCGAAGAATGTTTTTCGGCACCGCTGGTAGGCTGGCTCGAGCCCGAGCTGCCGGAAGGCTTAATAGGCTTCTTTACCGGGCCCGAAGGTGGGGTGTTAGAAGCAGTGTCCTTGGTCTTGCCTAGGCTCGAAGGCGAAGGCGTGACCGAAGCCTTTTTGGGTATCGGCGCGGGTGTGGGAGGGGGTATAGTACTCACGACCCTCTGCGCCGGGGTGATGTCCTCCACATCTGAGTCGTCGGCCTCGGAAGCACTGACGAGGTCGTCGTCCTCTTCTTCGGTGTGCTGCTGTCCCGGAGCCTCGACGTCGTCCCCGAAGATGTCGACTGGAGCGGAGGTCGAGGAGTGCGCCATGTTGCATCTGGCCCTTCGATCTCGAATAGTCTTTTTCGATCTAAAAGACTTGCAGGCGGGACAGTCTCGAGCCTCGTGTTCAGGGGAGAGGCAGAGGTTGCACACCTCATGAAGATCGGTGTGGAGGAATTTGGACCCACATCGAGGGCACTTCTTGAAGGGAGTTCTTTCCATCAGCCGAGACCGGAGCCGGGATAGGCCCGAAGTCCGCCGTCGACGACTGGAATCGAAGAAGTGTCGAAGAGAAGCTGATTAAGATGATTTGTTATCTGAAGAATCTCGATGAGCGAGGATTTTGCGTCGATCGTTGAACTGGAAAAGTTCGGAACCGGAGCACGAAGTATTACATCCGAGCCCGATGGCGGAAAAAAACAATCTGAGGATGGAGCCGAAGCCCATGCGCAATACGAACCAAAGGAGGAGTCACCTACCTCGTGACTTCCAAAGACTTTCCAAGAGGAAAAATAAACTGCAAACATCCGGGCCCAACACCAGATGGCGATCTATGCAAAAGTGTGTAATCTGCAGCTCATATGCCTCGAACACTGGTTTATGGTGTTGCGATTATCGAGAAGGTAGGTTCTGACATATAGGCTAGCTCTACTCTGTCCCTATGCTTACTCTAAATATTTTAGAATAACATTTTGTGGCCTTCAAGGGCAGGGTACTCAATAGTGTTACTTAAATTGCCACCAAACAATGAGACTGTGTCAAGAGGTCATGTTTGTTGTTGGAGGGCCTTCAAGTTGATCAGGTGTTGACTAAGCCAGGTTTGGCCCTCATCTTTCAAATGCCAGGAATATCTTGATTCCATCCCCTGATCTTATAAGCCAAGACAACATCCTCACCAGTCTCTTGCTAGTCCCGTAACACAGGGCTACTTTTTATTGCTCAATAATTAAATTTCTCTCTAAACAGCCAATTTGTAATTCTTCAGCTCTTATTCAATTAACTCTAGTTTTTGCGTACTATGGAAGAATAGTATCTTTTCTCTAAAACAGTCAATTAATGTGCCCTTGGATTAGAAAGAGGTTTATTCTTAAACTCCTAAAAACATAAGCGTTGTGGGCAATATCCAATTCTCCAAGGCCAAATCTAAACATCCATGTGTCTTCAAATAACCCTAGATTATGATAAAGGCATTCAGCAGCTTCTTTCAGAAGCATGTCTTCAAAGGATGTGTCTCTCTTTTTTAAATGTTCAAAATTGTTTACAACTGTGTTATGGGGAACTGCAATTATGAAACAGTAGAGGAATGTTTAAACACCATTGTGTTGTGTTATGTTACATTGTACTTGATTTCTAAAGTGTACCTATATCCTTAGGTCTCTTGGTGTCGTTTTGTGAGGATACCACAGAGTGGAGCATTTTATTCAGTAAATTACCTTGAGATTACCTTGAGATTGTTAAAAAATGTGGTAGGAGATGTTATGGTTTTGTGGCAAGGCTTTTACGAGTGAGGGAGCGAGAACTGAGATATATATGAAGATGTCTTACATGGATGTACTCTTAGGAGAATAAGTTGAGATGCCCAGAGGGTGCTACTTGGAGAATACCTGATTTTTGATTGAAAGAGACAAGGAAGATGTTTCAAAAAGGAATTTCTACATTGTTCACTGGACTTTAAAGCAAATTCTGCCATTCATAGTAAGCCAATGTAAATATGCCAGTAGTGGTTTAGTTTCATTGAACTGGAGGCCTGAAGTAATAAGCCGGTTGCTTTGTTTATTACAGATTGAGTTATTGCAGCAAATTGTTGTTATTTTTCCTTCATACCATGCATTGCAATAATCTAATCTATTTCTGCACAGTACAGAAAAAGCTACTCTTCTACCTTCAAGTGTAAGGAGCAGAAGAATAGATTTAAGGTTGAGAATATGAAAGGTAGAAGAAGAGATAACTGAGGAGACTTGGAAATCCATCTTTACTTTAGAATCAACGTTGACGTCTAGGTTTTTAACATTGCCACCTGGAGCAACAGAGGGTCTGCGGGAGGTGGCCCAACATTTAGATTACCATATGTAAGAGTTTCCCTTAGTAACTAGATTGCATGTTTTATGCAGGTTGATCTTGAGCCAATTTCTTTCCATCCACTCATTCACTTGAAGAGCAACTCCATCATGGCCATGGACTTTGAGAGAGTGAAAATTCAATTGAGTGTCTTCTGTATCACTGTAGCAATAAATCTAAAAACATCAGATCTGAACAGTGAACAACTCTAGTGCTCAAAGGTTGGTGGGGTGACCAATATTGGCAAACAGCAATTTTCTGGGTCCTGTCTTCCAGGAAGGAGGACAACCATTCTAATACTTTGCCAGATAGCTAACGGAGAGTAAGATAGGAGATCACAATGTTATGTCAATAGTGCCAAATCCCACTGAGAGATGGAGAAAAATCAGGGCACAGTGACTTTCAGTGTATGCTCTATTTTCAGGTCATCTATGGCACAGACATGGGTAATCCATTGATATTTGGGTGACAAACAGTTTTGGCACCATCAATGATATGATTGCCTTCTGGATATGTGGACACTTGAGTGGCCACAAGATTTATAGGAGCTTAATGACAGCCAGGAGGACGGTGATGGTTCTGTCATTACATAGAACATTAGGGTCCAGAATGGGATTTTTAAGTAGTGGGTTTACTAGGTCTTGCTTCAATTTCACCTGGACAATACCAGATGCTAAGGAGGATTTCATATGTGGTTTTGATAAGATCCGAAGGTTTATTGAATAGTATTTAGATAGATACTGCGTATAAGAGAGAGAGCCTGATGCTCAGTATGGTCATCATAACCAACCAAAAAAAACAACACTTCAGTCATCAAATCAGGTCAATATGGCAAGTACCATAATGGGCGGCAGAAAAGTGTGTGTCTGCTAAATAATTCCCTTCCCATCAATAAGTCTGCACTCTGTATTCCGTCGGAATA
Source organism: Triturus cristatus (assembly GCF_964204655.1). Classification (NCBI taxonomy): domain Eukaryota; kingdom Metazoa; phylum Chordata; class Amphibia; order Caudata; family Salamandridae; genus Triturus; species Triturus cristatus. The sequence goes on along the minus strand of NC_140585.1, from coordinate 70,666,044 downwards.
TGGACTACAAAATTTTGAGGCCTAAATATTGAGACTGAAAATAACAAGAATCTTAATATAAATAGATAGTACAGGTTTACTATACTCAACATCGATGAACCTTGAAGAAGCAATGATGCAAACTATACTTAAGCTATACCCACAAACAGCCATACAAGGATGTTCTGACACTTTAACCAAAGCAGTTGGAGACACCTCCAACAATCTGTGCATTTGGAAACACCTCCAACAATCTGTACTAAGTGTAGAATATGCAACAAACAGCCAATTTGCCTTTGAATTAAAAAATATATTGCACTACCCTTTGTACCTGTAACAGAGTAAGCTAACTACTACAACTCATTTATAGAAAGTCCATTGTACCCACAAAACAAGTGCAAAGAGCCTGATTAAAAGATAGGCAGTCTAACTGCCAGACCACCGTTGTGGCGGTCAGGACAATGCCACCAAGCCTGCAACTTCCCGACCGCTGTATTATGACAACACCGCCAGGCTGGCAGTGTTGTCTCGGTGGTGCAATGGCGGCAGTTTGCTTTGGCCCTTACAGAGCCTGAAGGATATGCTGCCACGTTGCCTGTGCCACGTGCACGTCGGTGCACTCTGTGCCAGTCACCATGTCATGTCCCATGCATACACCCCATGGGCAAAAACTACCTGCGGCCCTATTTGGTGTCCCTTTCCTAGCATTTCTGCTGATATTGTCATGGCGGGTTCCCTGTCATGAAAAGGTCTGCAGTAAGGCAGGTCATGATCAGCACGGTTGTGCTGATATCAGCAGCGCCGCCACAGCCCACTGCTTTCCTACCGTTGCCCCATTGGGACCCATGATCCTGGTGGTGGTCTTGTGTCGGGCTGGTGGCAGTCCGACTGCTAAACTCGTAATCGGGCAGTCCGACCGCCACCATGGGACCGCTGTACTCGTAATTGGGACACTTTGGTTGGCAGACTACATTGTTCTGCACACAGATGCCAACCCAAATTCCAAATACCATGTAGGAAGGTGTATGACACCACCATGGCTCAAGAAGACAAAACTAATTCATAGAAGGCCTACAAAAAGAACACAACAACTAAGAATAGAGCAATCATTGACCCAAACTAAACTTAAAATTAGCAAACAAAACATGCTAAAATGTAAAGGAAAATTATTTATTAAAAACAAAGGAGTACACTACTTAGAATCAATAGCAGAAACCCCTTTATAAAAAAAACAATCTACACACTAACCAATTAATCCTGTCAAAGGTGTACACCACCATAACTGAAATATTTTATCTAAATATAGAATAAAAATAGCCAAAAAGACTGAGACATGAAAAATAATGTGTTTTTAATTAGTTAGAAATTACAAAGCACAAAATTACAAATAAAATTAATTGGAACCAAGAAAATGCATGACGTAGAAATATAAATATAAAATAACTCATAAAAGTTAACTACACATACATAATAAAATCTAGCATTTCCCACCCCAAATAATTACGTAAATAAAGTTTTTAAAGCAAACACTCCAGGAAACTTGAAATATCAAAGTAAATTAAAAATTAAATCATATGGTTTACTAGGAACCAATATAATTTTCTTTGAAAAAAATGCAAATTCCAAAGGTTTGCACGATTACTTCGGATCAGTAAACATGTAAAAAACATACAATACTCACCTAGAGAAACACTATCTTCAAACATAATATAAACATTTAAAACTATGCAAAACACATAGCATAACAGTATATAAAATAACAATACAGTACTACCAAACTCTAGTTAGGCCTAACACACAGCACTATTTAAAAAATAACAAACAGTATGAATTAAAAAACAAAAAGGTTAATACCACCACTATTCCTACCATTACCTGGTCCTACCTACACCCTTCACCCCAAAACCCTATAAACAAAACCTTAAAAAATGTTTTACCTTATCCAATAAGCAGCAGTGCAACTCCCCACCAGGAAAACAATTGAAAAATGGCGCAATATACTACAAAAGTAGAGTTGGTAGTAAAAAATGGCCACTAAATGAAAACAAAAAAGAGCATCTCTCTTTAGAAAACTTTGGGACTTTAAATAAAAATGATTTAAAATGTTTAAAGAAAGTTACAAATGCAAAACATGATCATAAATGTTAAATGAAAATAAAAAACAGTTATGTAAAGTATAAAATGAACAATATTATATAAACAAAATAATAACATAATATAGAGTTAATAATATACTTAAAGACCTATATAAAAGATGTTTCGAAATAATTATGTGGGCCAAATGCATATACCTGAGAAAATAAAAATGCACCATATTGAAACAATAGTGTAAAAATAAAAAACGTTAAACAATGTTTTGAAAGACTATATAAATTGTATTTTATTTCCTAATGTTTTAAAACTTTGTTAAAAAATAACAATAAAATGTTTCTCATGTGTAAACATATATGTCATAAACATGTACATATATACATTGAATAAATGTAGAAAAATAAAAATCGCCAACTGTTTCATGTACCCTTTATTAATAAAAAATGCAAATATTAATATTGTATGTGAAAAATACAATACTTAAAGTGTTCCAATTAATACTTACTCGTTAATAAAAGAAAATATTACACTAACATGTTCAATAGTAAAATGATTATATTAACTATTACTTCGATTATAACCATTTTGGAGACTCATTTCTGTACTAAAGAGACCAGCATTCATGTAACCCATTAAAACAAAGATGTGGTACACTAAAGGGGTGAAATTTACTAACCACACTCCAATCTCAACCATTTAGGGGAAGGCATTACACACTAAAGGGGTAACATTTACTATTCCTGCTTCAATCTCAACCACTAGTTAAAGGTGTCGAACACTAAAGGGGTGTCCTTATTAATGTAAGCCATTTTGTGGAACTGTTTGGGCACTAAAGTGGTAAGAATTGCTAGTCCCAGTCCAATTTAAACATTTAGGGTAAGGAGTTGGACACTAAAGGGGTGTTATTTACAATTCCCACTACAATCTAAACCATTTAGGAGAGAATGTTGGACACTAAAGAGGTAACATTCACTATTCCCAGTACAATCTAAACCATTTAAGGTAAGGTACTGGGCACTAAAGGGTTGATATTTACTATTCCCACTCCAATATAAAACCACTTAGGGGAAGGGGTTGTACATTCAAGTGGTGTCATTTACTATTCCAACTCCAATCTGAACCACTTAGGGGTAGGAGTTGGACACAAAAGGGATTCAATTTAGTATTTCCACTCCAATCAAAACAATTTTGGGGAAGGTGTTGGGCACTAAAGGAATTACATTTACTATTCCCACTCCATTCTAAGCCATTTAAGTGAAGGTCTTTAAGAGTAAAGTGTTGAAATAAACGTTATTCACTCCACCTACCCAATTCTTTAATGTAATTAGCACTAAGAAATATTAAAACATATATAGATAACACATGTGTTAAAAAATTCAAATATCGCTATTTATAAAAAAAATCTTAACAAATAATATATCCACTACATAACATAACATTAACCTAAAATAATAATTTCCCAAAAAATATGATCAAAACACATATAATATAGTAATTCATACTTGCATAAATACATTTAATTAATAAAACATTACCTAAATAAGCATACTACAAATACATTTGTAAAAAAACATTTTTAGAAACTTATTTTAAGTTTAAAAAAAATCAGTTATACAAAAAATGATAACACTATATATTATTTAAATAAATTAAACAAATTTCATTTTATACAACATAGTTAATACAAAATCACATAATTATATAAAAAAGTAAATCTTTTAATAAGGTATATATCAAATATATATATATATATATATATATATACACAATAATTACATAGACAAAGACAACAAATAATTATTCCAGCATTAAATTAATGTTGATTACTACAACTACGCATGCCTTTAATTATATTATTTTATGATTACAAATTTATAATTATTTAATACATTATTATAAAGAATAGTTACAATAATTATTTATAATTTTTCAAAAGTGCAAACAAATTAAAACTAAATATTAACACTAACATTAATACACAACACTAATAAAATAGTAAATAAAACAATAAATTATCCATAAATATGATATTACGAACAACAATATTTTCGAAAACATTGTCACAGCAATATAAGAAACACTTAAAACAATATCACCTGTGATATTGCTGCCCACAATATTTATGTATCAGAATATATTTTAGTTTTTATTATTTCTATTTTGCTAAAAAAAAATGCTTTTTGCATTAAGATCACTCCGCTTGCTATGTTGTACAGCGATTGGCTACTCTTCTTGGCTCTCCTCTGCTTGGCATAGTCCTCTGCTGGTGGCCACTGAAAGAGAAATGTCCTGGTGGCGAGCCCACCTACATACCCCCGACAACCTCCCAGGCAGGAAGTGACGTCATATACATGGGTTTAATGTGGAGGTGTAATCTTGCATTGACCGTGGCTTCCATTCTAAAGGGATGAATATGACTCTGGAGGTGCGGGACTGGACCGCCACGCAAGCGCCTCGCTCCCGCACCTCCAAAGTCGACCGTCGGCTGCTTGCCAGATTATGAGTTTTCTACTGGTATGGTGGGCGTTCCTTTGGTGTTCCCACAGCACCTCAATAGAAGCACCAGAAACCCACTGATAAAGCCAAAAGAAGAGATACTGTGCCACATCATAACACAGAACCATAATCGATACAAAGCAAACTCTAAAGGCAGTAATAACCAGGTACGAAAGTACAAACGTACTTACTGGTATGAATGAGGGAAGTGTCACATGACCTAGAATCGGGTGTGACGACCCAGGATCGGGTTACAGGCCAATGCGCACACAGCGGACAGTGGCATCCAGTGAAATGAAAGACATAGGAATAGTGAAAAATTTCAATGGCCCTAGAAGGGTGAATGAAGTATGATGCAGCTGTGTTTCTGAAATCACCACTGCCTTTCAACACTCCGTGGAGGCTGGAAGGGAACATGGGTGGCAAGGCGAGGGGGAAGTTTGAAAAATCAATAGATACATTTTTTTTAAAAAAACACCTTTTAAACGTCCACCATCTCCCTGTCATGTTGCCGCTCTTCTTGGAGAGGTCCTAACCAGGAAACACCCAGACTCCCCATAGCCAATCACAATGCTGCGATTCAGCATCGTGATTGGTCTTACACCCTGGTGGGGAAGATGCACAGTGCGCATGACTCTTTGGCCATCCCATGACAGCCGGCCAAACAGTCATGCACACTTAAGAGTGTGCAAACCACTCCTTCCCCTGTGACCCCAGGCCCGATCTAACCCAGTACTGTAGCAAAAAAAATATAATAATAATAATGAAAAAGTTACTTACCTTCGGTAACGATGTATCTGTAAGAAACATTAGTTAGTTAGATTCCTCACCTTAGAATATCCCCAGGCGTCAGACTGGATCCGGAACATTTTTCGTCAGCAATACCCCTTGCGCGTCGCTAGGCGTCGTCTGCGGCTCCGCGTCCGTCGTCGTGCGCCGGAATGACGTCGGAGTACTTAGACGCCGCCCTCGCGCGCTGACGTCAGTTCTTGTACATAGCCTTTCGCGCCAGGAACGCAGAGCCATGCAAGATACCGACACTGGTGCCAAAAAATTCTAGGGCCCTGAAAGGGATAGCCTTAACCCTAGATGTCAGTTCGCAGAACGGGGAGGATGGGTGGGTCGGTAAGGAATCTAACTAACTAATGTTTCTTACAGATACATCGTTACCGAAAGTAAGTAACTTGTTCATCTGAAAGAAACACGTTAGTTAGATTCCTCACCTTAGAATAGATACCCAAGCAATACCAACCCCGGTGGTGGGTCTGCGAACCAAGATCACACCAGAAAGTCCTGGAGGACAGAACGGCCAAAGAAGCCATCCCTCCGGACTTGGCTGTCCAGGCAATAATGCCTGGCAAACGTGTGCAGCGAAGCCCACGTTGCCGCCTGACAGATGTCCTGCAAAGGGACCCCCCGTCCCAAAGCAGTAGTAGCCGCTGTGGCCCGAGTAGAATGGGCGCGCAGCCCAACAGGCGGTTCCTTTTTTGCTAAGGAATAACAGATGGTCCGTTTGTGTACAGCTTTTCCCTTCTTTGCACCCACGTAGCCAACGAAAAGCTGGTCGTCCACCCGGAACTGTTTAGTGCGGTCCAAATAAAAGGAGAGCGCACGTTTTGGGTCCAGACGGTGGAGCCGCTCTTCCTCTTTGGAAGGATGCGGAGGAGGAAAGAAGGTGGGCAAGGTGACAGATTGCCCAAGATGAAAGGGGGTCACCACTTTCGGTAGAAAGGAAGGACGAGGCCGAAGGACAACCTTGTCCAGATGAACAGATAGAAAAGGAGGCTTGGACGATAGAGCCTGGAGCTCACTCACCCGTCTAGCCGAGGTGATGGCTACCAGGAAAGCAGTCTTAAGAGTTAGAAGACGAAGAGGACAATTGTAAAGAGGCTCAAAGGGAGCGCACATCAGGAATGTCAGGACAAGATTCAAGTCCCACTGAGGCATTACGAAAGGGACAGGAGGGAACGTGTGAGTAATGCCTTTAAGAAAGCGTGACACTACAGCGGACTTGAAAAGAGAGGGCTGATCTGGAAGCCGTAAGAAGGCAGAGAGAGCAGCAAGATAGCCTTTCAAGGTGCCCAGGGCAGAGCCCTGCCGGGCCAAAGAAAGAAGAAAGAGGAGAACCTCAGAAAGAGGGGCGGAAAGGGGATCCACAGCCTTTGCTGTGCACCATGCCACAAATTTGTTCCACCGGCAGGCATATACCGTCTTTGTGGAGGGACGCCTGGCTGCCAGAATGGTATCACAGACTTCAGGAGGCAAGTCAAATGGCATCAACTGCTGCCGCTCAATCTCCACGCATGGAGGTGGAGGCTGGACAGGTTCGGGTGGAGGACCGACAGAAGATCCTCCCGAAGGGGCAGACGTATCGGAGGATCGGTCAACATACTGAGTAGCTCGGGATACCAGTACCTTCGTGCCCAATCCGGAGCCACCAAGATGACTTGGGCCCGGTCGCGCTTGATCTTCTTCAGCACTCTGGGCAGAAGTGGTATAGGCGGAAAGGCGTACAACAGACCGCAACTCCACTCGCGACGAAAAGCGTCGCCGAGCGAGTGCCGCCTTGGAAATTCCAACGCGCAGAACTGCTGACATTGCGCGTTCTCGTTGGTGGCGAATAGATCTAACCAAGGCTCTCCCCACTGCTGAAAGAGACCTTGCGCCACCTCGGAGTTCAGACGCCATTCGTGATCCATCATGCACCGGCGGCTGAGTTAGTCTGCTCTGGCGTTCAGAGAGCCCGCCAGATGTTGAACCACCAGGGTGATGCCCTGGTGTTCCAGCCATGTCCAGAGGCGCAGAGCCTCCTGACAAAGGGTCCACGACCCCACCCCGCCCTGTTTGTTGCAATACCACATGGCGGTGGTGTTGTCCGTGAACACCTGCACGACACTTCCCCGGACAGAGGGAAGGAAGGCTTTCAGTGCAAGTCGGATCGCTCTCAGCTACAACAAGTTGATGTGGAGGCGAGACTCCGCCGGAGACCAGAGGCCTCTGATCTCCGCCTCTCCCATATGGCCACCCCATCCCAGGAGGGACGCATCCGTCACAACGACATGCTCCGGTAGGGAGAGGCTCTTGCCCGTGACCCAATCGCGGTCCGTGAGCCACCACTGCAACTGCTGTGCAGTGCCCTCCGAGATCAAGACATGGTCGGACAGGTTGCCGTGATGCTGGGCCCACTGAAACTTCAGGTCCCACTGCAGAGCCCGCATGCGCCGCCTGGCGTGATGCACTAGTGGGATGCAGGAGGCCATCAGCCCCAGAAGCCGCAACACTAGTGTTGGACAGGCCACACGAAGGGCTTGCTCCCTCCCCGCACGACAGGGCCCGAGCTCCGGCCCGCCAGGCATAACCCCCGAAAAGCACCTGTACCCCGTCTCCCGACGGATCTTCTGCCCTCGGACCTCTACTCATCACGGGGCCCAGCCCCACCGGCTCCCCCGGCCGGTTCAAGCCGCCATCTTGGGCCCTGCATCACGAGGCCGCGTGGCCTCGGCCCGACCCTAACCCCGGGCCTGGCCGGCCCCGACATCCCGGCACCACCTTCCACCCAGGAGGTGAACGGACCACTTGGCAGGTCAATGGGAGAACGAAGTGTCAAGAGCTCTTCCCCCGCCAGGTGCCGATCGCCTCCAGCTCCCCCAGGAGCTGGCTCCAACCCCTGCTGGGTGTCTGGACACCTTCATCCCGGGCCCTCCGACCTCCGAGTGCGAGGGTCCGGACATCAAAGGGCGCCTGCCCTATAACTGGGGCAGCTCCGGAGCAGGAAGGAGTTGTATCCTGGAGTCGAGAGACACCGAGAGAACTCAGCCTTGACGGACTACTGGCGCTGCCGTAGCCCGCTCTTGTGAACCATCGTCCTGCCTGCTGGCGCTGCCGCGGTCTTCTATAACATCCATCCTCGTCGGGACCTGCTGGCGCTGCCGCGGCCCGTTGTAACGACCATCCTCACCGGGACCTGCTGTGGCTGCCGCGGACCACACATCGACCATCTTTCCGGGACCTGCTGGTGCTACCGCGGACCGTGTACCGACCATCTCAACCGGGACCTGCTGGCGCTGCCGCGGCCCGTACCAACTAAGCTCGAGGATTGTGAGCTAGTCATCATCTCATCCGAACTACCTGACTGGTAGACAGACTGTCCCGCTACCCCTTACCCTGCTTTGAGAGACTTGAATCGAGGGGACCCCTGAGTCCAGACCTCCTTGTACCATCCAACCGTACCCTAAGAAGTGCTTATAAAGAACCCTGAACCTTATCCGTGTGTGGTATCCGTCTGTGGTGGGGGGGAAGTTACTTGTCTGTACGATCGCTGGAGACGGCTCTCCCCGGAGACCTCTCCTCCTGACCCCGGCCGACCCTCCCGGTCCGTCTACCCTTTCTAACATTGGTGGCCAGCGGCGCGATCCGAATCAACGCGTAATCGTACAGAGAGTAGCTCACCCCACGACAAAAACACGATGTCAGCCAAAGATAGCAACTCCACCGAGAAATTCCAAATGGATAAATTAGAAGAATACAACCACCGCGAACTGAGACAATTCTGCATAGAACTTGGCATTGCTACCACCGGCCTGAGTACCAAAGATGATCTAAAGCACGCCCTAGAGTCGTGGACAGAAACTGGGGTCGCCGGACCCTCCGACCAAAGCAGCATCACACCAGAGGGGAACGCCACGGCTCCCGAGGAGCGGGGAACGGGCCTCTCGCAGGAGGAGATCCGAGAAAGAGAAAGAACCAGATTGCACGAGTTGGAAATGGCACGACTCAAGATGGATGGGGAACTCAAGTTAGCTGAACAGAAACTCAACCTCGAGCACATGCGGCTCCGAGATGAACGAGAAGAGAAGCAGAGACAGAGAGAGCTGGAGGAGAAAAAAATAACGCTCGAGCACGAGCGCAAACTGGCGGAAATAGAACTTCGGAAACAGAATAAAGAACTGGGGGTGCCTGAGCGACCACACACCCCGGGGCCAATCGAGAAAAAAGTCCACATCCCCAAGGATGTTGTCCGCGAGTATGTCCGAGAAGACGACATACAACAGTGGTTTAAAGCCTACGAGATCGCCATGACCTCCCACCGGATCGACCGGAGTGATTGGGGAGCCGGACTTTGGGGGAGGTTTATCAACGAGGGTCGCGATGCCCTACTGCAGCTCCCAGATCACCAAATGTCGTCCTACGACCACATGAAGGCTGCCCTCCTCACCCGCTACGGCCTCACACCCGAGATGTACCGCCAGAGGTTCAGAGATTGCACCCGGATCCCAGGTACAACTTGGGTAGAATACGTGAACTATTTCAGCCGTGCCTTCGAGGGTTGGATAAAGGGGAGCCATGTCACCACCTACGAACAACTCTTTAACCTGATGGTATGGGAGCACCTGTCGAACAACTGCTTCGTCGAGCTCAGGCAGCACCTCCTCAACAGTAAGCTGACTGACCCCCGGCAGCTCGCCGCCGAAGCTGACCGATGGGAAAGCACCCGAGTGGGCCGGAGGGGGCCACACGAACAGAACAGAAACAACCAAGGCCAGCACCGTCCTCGGGGAGGAGGAGGGGGCCAGGGGCGAGGGAGAGACGCCTTGCCCGCAACACCCGTGGCCAGCACCCCGCCTCCAGCCGGCCGGGGCAACCCCCCGTGGCGTCCTGGGGTCCGAGCCAACGTCACATGCCACCGATGCCAGCGAGTCGGCCACTACGCCAATGACCCGAGCTGCCCGCAGAACCAAACACCCAAGCCCCGCCAGGTAGCTGCCGCCGCCCTGGGGGAAGAGCGATCATCGGAGGAACCAGAGGAGTATGAGCCGGCCCAGCAAGAGTGGGAACCGGCCGCCATGGTCCTGGCGTGCTTAGGGGGAAGAGACATGGTCCCGCGGGCTCCCCTACCCGCTAACACCAGAAAATACGGTCAGTGGGTGACCATTAATGGACAGCGAGCCGAGGCCTTGCGTGACACAGGCGCCAGTGTGACGGCCGTCCGCTGTCACCTGGTGAAGCCCGAGCAGATCCTGCCGAACATTCTCTGCCCCGTCCGCTCGGCAGACAACCCTGAAAGTATGAGTCAAATGGCCTGCGTCCCATTCGAATGGGGAGGGGTCTCCGGCCTGTTGAAGGTGACGGTCCGGGACGATGCCCCCGTGGACTGCCTCCTGGGGAATGACCTCGAGAGTTCCCCGTGGGCCACCGTTGAGAGAAGAGAGCACCTGGGGATGCTGGGCCTCCCGGACTGGGCCTGCATAACCACCCGGTCCATGGCCGCCCGTGCCGTCCCTCGATCAGAAGAACCAAAATGGCCAGCACCTCCGCCCCCGGTCGCCCCAGTAGAAGACAACGACGAGGCCAGCCTCCCAGACCCGACGACCGAAGGGGACGCGCAACCCCAGGACCTTCCTGACCTGGCTCAGTGGCGTCAAGAAGGGGGGCCCACCCAAGAACAGTTCCGCCAGGAACAAAAGACCTGTCCCTCCCTCGAGGGACTCCGCCAACAAGCCAGCGCCCAGAACGCAGGGGACTCCACCGGAACTCACTGGGTCTACTGGGATAACGACCTGCTATACAGCGAGCAAAGAATCGCCGAGCTGGGGGCCGGTCGAGTACTGGTGGTACCTCTCCGCTTCAGAGACTTTCTGCTCAGCCTGGCCCACGATGTCCCCCTGGCTGGACACCTGGGCCAGGATAAAACGTACAGCCGCCTAGTGACCCACTTTTTCTGGCCGAAAATGAGGAACGACGTCCTGAACCACTGCCGATCTTGCCCCACATGCCAAGCCGGCGGGAAGAGTGGTCGGAAGCTGAAAGCCCCTCTGCAACCCTTCCCTGTGGTCACCACCCCGTTCGAGAGGGTGGGGATAGACATTGTGGGACCTCTGGACCCCCGCACGGCACAAGGACACAGGTTCATCTTAGTACTGGTGGACCATGCCACCCGCTACCCCGAGGCGGTGCCCCTACGGACCGTGACAGCTCCGGTGGTTGGCCGGGCCCTAATGGGGATCTTCTCCCGGGTAGGCTTCCCCCGAGAAGTCGTCAGCGACCGAGGCACGAACTTTATTTCCAAATACATGAAGTCCCTCTGGCAACAATGCGGGGTCACCTACAGATTCACGACCCCCTATCACCCCCAAGGGAACGGACTAGTGGAGCGTTTTAACCGCACCCTCAAGGGGATGATTGGGGGATTGGAAGAGCCCCTCCGTCGCCAGTGGGATGTACTACTCCCGTGCCTCCTCTTCGCCTACCGAGAAGTTCCCCAGAAGTCCCTCGGTTTTAGCCCTTTCGAACTCCTGTACGGGCACCCTGTGCGAGGGCCCCTCAGCCTAGTAAAAGAAGGTTGGGAGATGGCCCCCCTGAAGACCCCTCCAGACGTCTTCAAATACATCCTGGCCCTACGCAATCAGACCCGGCGCTTCAGAGGGATGGCCAAGGCGAACCTCGAGGCCAGCCAGGAGGACATGAAGAGGTGGTATGATCACAATGCCTCCTCCGTTGAGTTCGAGCCTGGGCAACAAGTATGGGTGATGTCCCCCACCGAACCATGTGCCTTGCAGGATAAGTGGACGGGGCCCTTCAAAGTGGTCGAGCGCAAAAGCCCCGTCACTTACCTCATCGACCTGGGGACCTCCCGGAACCCCCTCCGGGTCCTCCACGCCAACCGACTCAAACCACACTTTGTGCGCTCAGAACTCAGCCTCCTGATGGCTACGGACAGTGGGGCAGAGGAAGACTCCGAACCCCTTCCAGATCTTCTGAAGACTCAGGAGAATGACGGCTCCGTGGACGGGGTCCGGCTATCTGACGCCCTCACTTCGGAGCAACGCCAGGGCTGCCGAAACCTCCTGCTGCGGTTCGCTACACTGTTCTCCCTCACCCCCGGGGTCACCCCTTGGTGTTTGCACGACGTGGACACCGGGGACAGCCCCCCTGTCCGACACCGGGCCTACCGCGTACCAGATAGGGTACGGGCCTGCATACAGGAGGAAGTGGACAAGATGCTCACAATCGGGGTCATCGAGCCCTCGGACAGTCCCTGGGCCAGTCCGGTGGTATTGGTTCCCAAAGCCGCTGCCCCCGGCACCGCACCTGAACTGAGATTCTGCGTCGACTACCGGGGCTTAAACGCTGTCACCCGGACCGACGCTCATCCGATTCCCCGAGCAGACGAGCTGATCGACCGGCTGGGGGCCGCCCGCTACCTTAGTATCTTCGACCTAACAGCGGGCTACTGGCAGATCGGCCTCACACCCAGGGCTCAGGAACGGTCAGCCTTCTCTACCCCCGATGGCCACTACCAATTCAAGGTCATGCCCTTCGGCATGAAAAATGCCCCCGCCACGTTTCAACGCCTCGTGAACCAGGTCTTGGCGGGGCTCGAAGAGTTCAGCGCTGCCTATCTGGACGATATCGCTGTATACAGCCGCCACTGGGCCGACCACCTCCGTCACCTCCACGAGGTCCTACAGGCCCTCCAGCGGGCCGGCCTCACAATTAAGGCCGGCAAGTGCCAAATTGGCCAAGGGTCTGTGACCTACCTTGGGCACCAAGTGGGAAGCGGGCTGGTGGCCCCGCTACAACTTAAGATTGCTGCCATCCAGTCCTGGCAGCCCCCCGTCACCCAGACCGAGGTCCGAGCCTTCTTGGGGCTCACCGGCTACTACCGGCGGTTCGTGAAAGACTATGGCAGCATCGTAGGGCCCCTCACGGGTCTCACGTCCAAGAACCAGCCGAAGCGGATTAACTGGACCCCCGATTGTCAAGCGGCCTTCGAGAAACTGAAGGCCGCCCTGTGCACCGCCCCTGTGCTCCAGGCCCCCGATTAGTCGGGAATTCGTAGTACAGACCGACGCCTCCGACCACGGCATCGGAGCCGTCCTTTCTCAGTTAAACCCCGAGGGTCATGACCAGCCGGTGGCCTTCATCAGTCGACGTCTCCTGGCCCGAGAACAGCGCTGGAGCACCATTGAGAGGGAGGCCTTCGCAGTGGTGTGGGCCCTCAAAAAGCTCCGGCCTTATCTCTTCGGTACCCACTTCCGGGTACAAACCGACCATCGACCCCTGCAGTGGCTGATGCAGATGCGGGGAGAGAACCCAAAACTCTTGCGCTGGTCCATTTCCCTGCAGGGAATGGACTTCACTGTGGAGCACCGGCCAGGCCAAGACCACGCCAACGCGGATGGCCTGTCCCGCTTTTTCCGCCTCGACGAAGAGAGTCCCCAAGGAGATGGGTGACTCTCCCCGCCTTCAGCTGGGGGGGACGCATGTTGGACAGGCCACACGAAGGGCTTGCTCCCTCCCCGCACGACAGGGCCCGAGCTCCGGCCCGCCAGGCATAACCCCCGAAAAGCACCTGTACCCCGTCTCCCGACGGATCTTCTGCCCTCGGACCTCTACTCATCACGGGGCCCAGCCCCACCGGCTCCCCCGGCCGGTTCAAGCCGCCATCTTGGGCCCTGCATCACGAGGCCGCGTGGCCTCGGCCCGACCCTAACCCCGGGCCTGGCCGGCCCCGACATCCCAGCACCACCTTCCACCCAGGAGGTGAACGGACCACTTGGCAGGTCAATGGGAGAACGAAGTGTCAAGAGCTCTTCCCCCGCCAGGTGCCGATCGCCTCCAGCTCCCCCAGGAGCTGGCTCCAACCCCTGCTGGGTGTCTGGACACCTTCATCCCGGGCCCTCCGACCTCCGAGTGCGAGGGTCCGGACATCAAAGGGCGCCTGCCCTATAACTGGGGCAGCTCCGGAGCAGGAAGGAGTTGTATCCTGGAGTCGAGAGACACCGAGAGAACTCAGCCTTGACGGACTACTGGCGCTGCCGTAGCCCGCTCTTGTGAACCATCGTCCTGCCTGCTGGCGCTGCCGCGGCCTTCTACAACATCCATCCTCGTCGGGACCTGCTGGCGCTGCCGCGGCCCGTTGTAACGACCATCCTCACCGGGACCTGCTGGCGCTGCCGCGGACCACACATCGACCATCTTTCCGGGACCTGCTGGTGCTACCGCGGACCGTGTACCGACCATCTCAACCGGGACCTGCTGGCGCTGCCGCGGCCCGTACCAACTAAGCTCGAGGATTGTGAGCTAGTCATCATCTCATCCGAACTACCTGACTGGTAGACAGACTGTCCCGCTACCCCTTACCCTGCTTTGAGAGACTTGAATCGAGGGGACCCCTGAGTCCAGACCTCCTTGTACCATCCAACCGTACCCTAAGAAGTGCTTATAAAGAACCCTGAACCTTATCCGTGTGTGGTATCCGTCTGTGGTGGGGGGGGAAGTTACTTGTCTGTACGATCGCTGGAGACGGCTCTCCCCGGAGACCTCTCCTCCTGACCCCGGCCGACCCTCCCGGTCCGTCTACCCTTTCTAACAACTAGCCTGACCGAAACCCAGGATAGAGGCCGAAAGATGGGAATCAGGGCATGTATATCCCGGACCCGCTGTTCCGGTGGATGAACCCGGAACTGCGCCGAATCGAGAACCGCTCCGATGAAAAGGAGCTTCTGAGAGGGGCTCAGGTGTGACTTCGGCACGTTGATGGAAAACCCCAGCAAATGCAGGAGATCCGCCGTAGTCTGGAGGTGGGAGACGACTGTCTGGGGCGAGCCCGCCTTCAACAACCAGTCGTCGAGATAGGGGAAGACTGGAACCCTTGATCTGCGCAGATGAGCTGCGACCACCGCCATCACTTTCGTGAACACCCGAGGGGCACTGGTAAGGCCGAAGGGGAGCACGGTGAACTGAAAGTGCTCCTGACCCACCGTGAACCGCAGGTAACGCCGGTGGGCCGGCAGGACGGGGATGTGGAAATATGCGTCCTGCAAGTCCAACGCTACCATCCAGTCTCCAGGGTCGAGGGCAGCTAGAACCTGAGCCAAAGTTAACATTTTGAACCGTTCCTTCCGGAGGAAGGCATTGACGTTCCGGAGGTCCAAGATAGGGCGTAGGCCCCCTTTGCCCTTCTTGGGAACCAGAAAGTAGTGGGAACAACAACCACGACCTACTTCTGGGCTCGGAACGCGCTCGACGGCCCCCGTGGCCAAGAGGGCCGAAACCTCCTCGTGGAGAAGATTCAAATGATCCCCCGAGATACGGTGGTGCTGCGGTGGCATGGCTGGAGGGGTCGTCTCGAAGGGGAGGGAGTAGCCCCTTCGGACGATTTGCAGCACCCATCTGTCCGATGTGATGGACCGCCAGTGGAGCAGGTGATGGCGAACTCTGCCGCCCACTGGCGTTGAATGGGCCTGAAAGCTCGGACTAGGAAGGCTTTGAGGCGGATGCTGCCGGGGTGGATGTGGACTGACCGCGTCGTCCTCCAGTACCGCCTCGGCGGAAACCACGTCCGCGACCGCGTGCAGGTTGGTTTTGCGGCCGGTGGCTAGGCGGACGTGAGAAGGAGCCCCTTCCTTGGCCACGAAAGGCGCGAAAAGCGGAAAAGGCGAGCGCCATCAAAAGGCATGTCCATGAGGGTGCTCTGGACATCCCCTGAAAAGGACGTGGACCGCAGCTAGGCGTGACGTCGAAGCGCCACCGTGGTAGAAATCGCCCTACCCAGCGAGTCCGTAGTGTCAAGCCCACATCGGATTGCATGGCGCGCTGCATCTCTCCCATCGGCCAGGGCCGAGGAAAGCCACGCCCGGGCCTCCTCCGGGCACAGTGGCAGCACGTCCTCCACCGCATCCCACGGAGAGTGGGAATAACGGTCCAAGAGACAGGCGGTGTTCAAAGACCGCAGGCCCAAACTGAGCGAAGAGAACAGCTTCTTACCAAACTGTTCCAGTCTCTTGGAATCCCGGTCCGGAGGATTGGGAGGTAGAGGCCTGGATAACCAGACTCTCGGGGGTGGGGTGTTGGGACAGAAAACTGGGGTCGCCCGGAGCAGGGCGGTGGCGCCTGGCAACGTTCCTATCCACAGGAGGGACTGTGGAGGGCTTGGACCAGGTGCCTTGCAGTACGTCAGTGAGGGCCTCATTGAATGGCAGCAGAGGCTCAGTGGAGCATGCGGCAGACTGAAGCACCTCAGTGAGGATGTTAGTCCTCACAGCCACGGCAGGCAGCTCGAGCACAAGGGCTTCGGCTGCCTTGCGCAGCACCACGGAAAACGCTGCACCCTCCTCCGAAGACACAGTCGGAGGAGAGATGAATCCAGTGTCTGGTAAGGTATCCAACCCACTGGCCTCCCCCAGTTCATCTGCCCAGTCCTGTGCAAGTTGGCTCTGAAGGGCCATAGGGTCATCAGACCCCTCCCAGTCGCCCCCGTCATCCGATTCCTGGTAAACAGGAGGAATGATCGGAGCCGGTCGATAGACAATATGTGTCTCTAGCGGCGTCGGATGCGGCGTCGGGCGGCGCCGCATCGGCGTCGGGACCTTACAGGGGCTGAACCGGGGCTCGACGTCGACCGGAGCCGGCGTCGGGGGTGGTATCTGTGTTGGCGCCGGCGGAGGAGGCGTAACGAGGTCGACCGGCGTCGACTGGGGCCCCGGCTCGGGGCCCTCGGGGATCTGCGGCGTCAGGGCCGGAGCCTCCAACGGGGCCGGAGCCGCCGCCATGCGAGGTCGCCCAGTCAAGTCCGCGGGGCCCTTAGTCGCGCCAGCGGGCGTCGACGGCGGGGCCAGGTTCCTCATGGCCGAGAGGAAGGCACTGACCTCCGCCAGCGTTGCGAAGTCCCAGGGACCGTCGTGAATGGGGACTTGCGCGGCGCCTGCGGCTCCTGCGGAGCCGCGGGGGTGGAACCACCCGGACCCTCGGCCGAGTCGCGCGACCGGCGAGGGGAGTCCGAAGAGCGGTGTCGCTTCTTGGAGTGCCTCGACTTACCCGAAGACTTCGAGCCAGACGAGTGACGATGTCGAGTGCGGCTCCGCGACCGATCCTTGGACTTCCTCCTGGACCGGGATCGAGAGCGACGCGGAGCCGAGTGGCGAAGCTCGAGAAGCTTGCGGGACCGCTCCCGCCTAGCTTTCGAGGTCAGGGCCATACAGTCTGAGCACGACGCCGCGTCGTGGTCGAGGCCCAAGCAGTACAGGCACCGGCGGTGATGATCGGTCACCGACATCAGTCGGTGACAGTCGTCGCAGGCCTTGAAACCAGGCATCCTACCGGCACCAGAGTCGAGAATTGACCAAAAAGAGTTAAAAAAGTTAGTCAAAAATTGACTAAAGGGGTAGCTCTCCCGGATCTGCGCTTACTGGCGCGGAAAAAAGAAGAACTGACGTCAGCGCGCGAGGGCGGCGTCTAAGTACTCAGACGACGTCATTCCGGCGCACGACGCCGACGCCGGACGCGGAGCCGCAGACGACGCCTAGCGACGCGCAAGGGGTATTGCTGATGAAAAAACCTTCCGGATCCAGTCTGACGCCTGGGGATATTCTAAGGTGAGGAATCTAACTAACGTGTTTCTTTCAGATAATAACAAGGTTATTATCATTTTATTTATATATTTTGTTCTGCTCTGCGAACAGTGAGATGACGCTCCTCTGCCTTAGCAGAGGAGCCGCTCCTGTCAACACTGCCAAGAAAGACCACCAGGTGGACTGCATGGATTGAGACATTCGATGACTTCATAGATGCTCTAGAAGTAGATAAGAAAATCATTAAATATTTATAAGAACCTTGCTGGTGACAGAGTAAAAAAGTGCTGAAAAGAATCTTGCAGACTAATGCAATTGTAACGTCAGATCAAAGAAGCCTTGGGAGCCAAGTTTAATCCAATGCCGAATATCAATTTTTACACAAGCGAGACAGCAAGCTGGTAAAACCATAGATGAATTTGTTGAGACTTGATGTGCTTATCAAACACCGTAACCTTAGTGAATTTAATGATGAAGAAACCATACACCTCAGTTAATTATGACTGTCTTTCAGACTCTCTCAGAATACGCATGTTGAGAGAGACGCTCAGTTTAGAGAAATTACTAATGGCCGCAAGTCCCGATGAAAGTGCGGATCAACAAGATGCTTATATGGAAGCTGGAACTGTGAAAAATGATTCAGAGTTGTTCATGTGAAGTGAACACAAGCACAGGGTAGATGCATGCAAGACGACGTCTCCAAAGAAGAAAAAGATGTGTTTCTGATGTGGGTTTTCATTTCATCATGAAGGCAAAAGTCCAGCCATAGGACAGACATGTAAAGGTTATGAAAAAGAAAACCACCTCATAACGGTTTGCAAAGTGAAATAGAAACCAAGTACGTCACAGCGAGAAGAGAAATGGATGCCAGAGGGTTCCAGAAGCATTCTTGCCTTGCCCACAAGGTGAAAAAGCAACATCAGTTATGACAAGTAGAAACCAGGCAAAGAAGACAGTCATGACATTCATCCTACAGAGGGTCTTCAACATCATTATCAAGCACCGATGAAGAATCTGGATGTTCGATGAAGATATCGACCAAGGAATGACAGCCACATGTGGGTTTGGCTGCCTGCAAGAAAGAACAAAAGACTAAGGCAAACCACCAAATGAAACAACCACATTCACTTGGACACTGCCACAAGATTACAATAAAGGTTGCCCCATTGCTATTATCATAGACAGTGGTGCATCGATTAACACTCCTGGACTCCAAGGGAGATTCTTCCGTCTTCCAGAGGTAATGGAACGTCGAAGGTCCAGGATTCTTCTTCAGAGCGTCGTCCAGGGATATCTAGTTTGCAATGGCAAGGGTTCCCTAACTTATACTAGAAGGAAGGGAGGGAGGGAGGGACTAGCTCTATGACCCCACCTATGGGAGGGTCAGGGGTGTGGGTGGCTACACCCACTTCCCTTTGTCCAGTTTTGCGCCAGAGCAGGGGCAGGTAGCCCCTGAGCCGGTTTGAACTGGTGTATGCACAGAGGAGCCTACTGCTCCCCCAGTGCAGGACTTCAAAGCACTCTAGGAGTGCACCCACCCAGCCCCAATACACTAAACTCTGCCTGGGAGGTGGCCACACCTCCCTGTGACAGGATGCCTATTGTTGGGCCTCCTCCACTGCGAGTTTCGGTCATCAGCAGGAGGGCAGCCCAGTGTCTGTGATTGGTGGCATCCATTTTGTGATGTCAGGGCTCTTCAGGATTCTACCGCGTTTCCACAGTAGGTACATGTCTATCCCTCTAGAAGGGTGGGATCATACTCCCACACCAGTTACTGGTGTGGGGGTATGATTCCAAAGTGTTTCACACCAAACGCGACATGTTTTGATGCAGCCATTCCAAAGTTAGCATTAACCGCGAGGTAAAAAGCACTTAAGAGTATATGGTTTGACCGCATCCACAAACAGCCCCAGAGAATGGACTCTGAGAGCAGCAGAGGGGCCCTGCTCAGGCAGAGGCACCCCCTCACATGGAAACCAAGCACCCTGCCCTCAGGATTGATAGGGCCTGCCTTAGGGGTGACTGATAGGTTTAAATGTGTGTGCAGGGAGAGATGTAGTGAACTTATATCTCAGTGAGTAGTGCTAACACTACCTCACCCAGCCTGCAGTAGCAGGCCTGTTGTGTCAGATTTAGTTTGCTTCCCAGGGTTGGCATAATACATGCTTCAGACCCTGGTAGGCCTGTGAAGTACCTATGCCCTTGGTACCTACGGTACCATATACCAGGGGCTCATAAGGTACCACAGTATCCAATCACTAGTGCACCTAATATGCACTCCAAGTTGTTTAGAGAGAACAGATAGGCTGGGGCCCTGATTAGCAGGGAACCAGCCAGACTATAGGCAGAAACCAGTGTAAACATAAGGAAAAAAGTGGGGGCAACATAAAAGGCAGATCCTACTCTCCTACACAACCCCCCCGCCCCAAACACAGGGACACTAAACTAACCTTGACCAGTTGAGTCTTCGTGTTCTAAGTGGAAATACCTTGAGAGTCCATCTGCATTGGCATGTTGGGTCCCAGGTCTATGTTCCACTGTATAGTACATCCCTTGTAGGGAAATGGACCACCTTATAAGTTTTGGGTTTTCACCTTTCATCTGTTTTAGACATAGGAGGGGCTTGTGGTCAGTCTTAACTATGAAGTGAGTGCCAAACAAGTATGGCCTCAGCTTCTTCAGGGCCCATACCACAGCAAAGGCCTCCCTCTCTATAGCTGACCAACGTTTCTCTCTAGAGGTCAGCCTTCTGCTTATAAAAGCTACTGGCTGGTCTTGACCTTCATCATTCAGTTGAGACAGTACAGCTCCCACACCCAGCTCTGAAGCATCTGTTTGAAAAATGAACTTCTTTTTGTAATCTGGACTCTGCAAGATGGGGCAGTGCCCATTGCCTGCTTGAGGTCATCAAATGCCTTCTGACAGCTAGCTGTCCACTGAACCTTCTTTGGCATTTTCTTTGAGGTAAGATCATTTAAGGGGGTCACAATAGATCCATACCCCTCAACAAACCTCATATAGTACCCAGGCACGCCTAAAAATGCTCTCACCTGTGTCTGGGTGGTTGGAGCAACCCATTCCATGATGGTTTGGATATTGCTCTGTAAATGCTGAACCTGGCCCCCACCTACAAGGTGGCCAAGGTACACAACCGGACTCTGCCCTATCTGGCACTTAGTGGCCTTGAAGTGAGGCCTGCTTTCTGCAGAGCCTCCAAAACATTTCTGAGGTGGACCAGGTGATCCTGCCAGGAGGAACTAAAGACAGCAATATCATCTAGATCATGGGTCTCCAACCGGTCGATCGCGAGCTACCGGTAGCTCGCCGACCCTCTGGGAGTAGCTCGCGCTGCTGTATAATTATTGAGACGTGATATAAGCTTTTAATTTTGTAGCCCTTCATTCTCTTTGATAGCTATCAGCCCTTGCCCGCCCTCACACGAACCAGCTGTTCTGATTGGCTGAAGGGAGTTTAGCTGGGGCAGGGCGGGCTGGAGAACGTGACGTTTTTCCTCTTAGTCAGGCGCCACCTGTCTTTTCCAGGCTTTGCCCGCGCTTCGCATTTCTTTTCCATTTGGGCCTCCCGGAGCAGCTGCTGTTGTGAGGTAAGTGGGCCCCTGACCGAGCAGTAGCAGAGTTGGTAAAATGGACTCACTGCATGCAAGGCCCTTTCATTTTAACTTTGGCTGCCACTGCACTTTAGATCTGCCTTCGGTTATAAAGCGCAGTGGCAGGCAACGTTAAAATTAGAAGTCCTTTCAGGCACTGGGCCGGTACCGCGGTGGCAGCATATGTTACAATTCAAGGTTCTTGCCTGCACTAATCCGCTCTCACTGACTTTACCACGCTTTAATTTGCCTTCGCGTAGTAGTCAATGAAAGCGGCTCAGTGCATGCAAGTATCTTTGATTTTAACATAGGCTGCCACCGTACTTTACATCTGCATTAAGCAGGAATAAAGCGTGATAGCCAGTGTTAAATTGAAAGTGCTTGCCTGCACTGAACTGCTTTCGCAGTCATGCACAGGCAAATATATAGCGCAGTGTAGTAATCGGTGAACGCTTTTCACTGATTATTACACCACGTTGTATATTTGCCTTTGCATGACTGTGAAAGCTGTTCAGAGCATGCAAGGACCTTTGATTTTAACATCGGCTGCCACAGTGCTTTACATCTGCCTTAACAGTAATAAAGCAAAGTGGCACCCGAGGTTCAAATTAAAAGTACTTGCATAGGGTTTGTGCAGGTGGGGATTAAGGAGTCTACTATCGTTGCAGGTGTGTTGGCCTTTCTATAATGTTCTGTTCAAACAAGACTTCAGGCAAGATGGTTGTCCGGTGCAGGCCTGATCCAGCAGTAGAGTTGAGCTGGTATTTGTATTGAGTCTGACTCTCGTCTTTGCAGACACAACAAACATATGTTTCCTGGAAATTAGTCTTGGAATAACCAGCTCTTAACCATTCTTCTGATTTCTAGATGAGTCTGAATGGCTCGAACTTTTGCCTGGAATGCATTTCCTAATTTGAAGGCCTGTATGGAGAAAGTATTGCCAACACATGTTATTGTATGCTGGAATTAATATACCCTGTGCTAGCCCGCAACATAAGTTTCTAGGTTGAAAGTATTTGATCAGTTGTGCCTGTAGTGATTTTGTAGGACCTTTACTACTTTATCTTGTCACTACGTGAGTGATGCCGAATAGCTTGGATGAAAACTTATTGTGACTGGTAACCAGTGAGGAGCTTTCAGCAGAGGAGTGTTGTGGGTGTGTATCTTTGTATTGTGCTGCTAACGCCAGGGCCGGCTTTAGGGCAGCGCGACCGATGCCACTGGGTGCTGACTTTGTGTGGAGGCGCTAATATTATGGAAAAGCACTTTCTGCTGCATTCCTGGCCTCCAGCAAATTTCAGACATTAATCAAATTAAGTAGGTGATGAATGTAATTCCTGGAAAGAAAGAGATAGGAGGTTTGTGTAATAATCTGCAAAGGAATTTTTTACTCATCGTAAGGTAGCACAGAGGGTTAATATGTCTGCTGTAAAGAACTTGCAGATCACAAAGTGCATATATAACCTGATGCAAACAGGTCAGTGGGTTACTACTTTTGTCAGAGAGAATATATTGTTGCTAGCTCTTTATGAGTTAAAATCCTAATGTAGAGCAGTGAGCAAGTAACTTATCAAAGAGCTGCTTGAAAACTGCAAAGTACTGGCTGGCTGGACCGTTTTGATTTCCCCCAGTTATTCATTTCCCTAATATTGCAAAAATAGGTTAATTTGGGTAGAAATCAATTATTATTATTAAAGAGAAACCCCCAACCATGCATGGTGTTAAGTTTTAAATTCTTTGTTTCTGCCTCTCCTGACTAAGCACTTTTAAACTATCCTGCCTACCAGTATGGATGACCTGTGACTCCTATACCTTCTTGTCGTCTGTCTTATTTAACATTTGATTGATTGTCTCTGTGTAATCTGTGTGATGTAGTGTTTTGACACCTTATAGGATTGGCGAGATAAAACTAATTAAATGCATCACAGAGAGAGTGGTTATTAAGTATTTTGTTGAAGAAATTAGGCTTAAAGTTAATGAAACGGGGCGTGGGGGGTCTCTTGGAAAAATGCGTGAGTTACTTGGGGTTTAGTAGCTCACGATGATTTTCACTGACCAGAAGTAGCTCTTACTACACAAAAGGTTGGAGACCCCTGATCTAGATAAGCTGAGCAATAAGTTTCCATCCCTGCCAGAACTTTGTTCACCAACCTCTGAAAAGTGGCAGGTGCATTTTTCAATCCAAGGGGCATCACCACAAAGTGGTAGCCCCCACTAGGGGTCAAAAATGCTGTTTTGGCTTTTGCATCATCAGCTAACCTGATCTGCCAGTAGCCAGCTGTTGGGTCAAATGTACTTAGATACTTGGCTGAGGCCAAAGTATCAATCAGCTCATCTGCCCTTGGTATGGGACAGGCATCAGTCCTGGTAACTGCATTGAGGCCTCTGTAGTCTACACAAAACCTCATTTCTTTCTTACCACCCTGGGTATGAGGTTTGGGTACTAGGACTACTGGGCTAGCCCAAGGGTTATCTGAAGGCTCAAATGACACCTATTTCCAACATTTTCTGGACTTCAGTCCTGATACAGTCCCTGACATGGTCAGGTTGCCTGTAGATTTTACTCTTGACAGGCAGACTGTCCCCAGTGTCCACCTCATGGGTGCACCAGGTAGTCTGACTAGGGGTCAGGCTAAACATATGTCTGTACTGTTGCAGAACTTGTCTGCATTCAGTTTGCTGATGGTCAGTGAGGCTGCTTGCCAAAACAACACCATCTACTGACCCATCATCAGGGTTCTGTGAGAGCAGGTCAGGGAGAGGGTCACTCTCCTCCTCCTGTTCCTCATCAGTTGCCATGAGCAAGCCGTGTCAACATATGGTTTCAATCTATTGACATGGAGCACCCTAAGGGGGCTCATGGGAGTTCCCAGATCCACCAAGTATATGACCTCTCCCTTTTTCTCAACAATTGTATGGGGGCCACTCCATTTGTCTTGGAGAGCTGCTGGGGCCACAGGCTCCAACACCCACACTTTCTGTCCTGGCTGGTACACAGTCAGCACAGACTTTTGGTCATGCCAAGTTTTTTGTAATTCTTGGCTGGCCTCCCGGTTTTTGGTTGCCTTCTTCATGTATTCGGCCATCCTGGAGTGGAGACCAAGTACATAGTCCAACACATCCTGTTTGGGGGGTTTGAGAGGTAACACCCAGCCCTCCTTCACCAAACATAATGGACCTCTTACAGGATGCCCAAACAGAAGTTCAAATGGGCTGTAACCAACCCCCTTCTGTGGAACCTCTCTGTAGGCAAACAGAAGGCAGGGAAGAAGAAGGTCCCATTTTCGTCTAAGCTTTTCTGGGAGTCCTTTAATGATTCCCTTTCGGGTTTTGTTGAAACGTTCAACCAACCCATTGCATTGTGGGTGATACGGAGTAGTGAATTTATAAGTTACACCACACTCCTTCCACATTGCTTTCAAATATCCTGACATGAAGTTTGTACCTGTATCAGAGATGACCTCCTTTGGGAAACCCACTCTGGAGAAAACTCCAATGAGGGCTCTTGCCACCACAGGGGCTGTGGTGGTCCTCAGGGGAATTGCCTCTGGGTACCTGGTGGCATGATCCACTACCACCAGGATAAATCTGTGCCCAGA
Source organism: Triturus cristatus (assembly GCF_964204655.1). Classification (NCBI taxonomy): domain Eukaryota; kingdom Metazoa; phylum Chordata; class Amphibia; order Caudata; family Salamandridae; genus Triturus; species Triturus cristatus. Next base: position 70,640,920 of record NC_140585.1, on the reverse strand, counting down.
TGCAGTTGGAGGGTCAAGGGGACAAGCAATGTCAATCCCTACCCTTTCAAATGGTACCCCACCACAGGTAGTGGTATCAGGGGGGCCTTTGTTGTGCCACCTGACTGGCCACTGGCTTGGCAAGTGACACGGGAGCGACAAAACTTCTTGGTGCCTTCTGACATATGAGGCCAATGACAATGTGGAACAAGCCTGTCCCAGGTCTTGTTTTGGACCAAGTGACCGGCCCAAGTGACCTGCCAAAGGGATGTCATGTGCTAGGGTCAAGAGTAACCCCTTAAACTTCTCAGGAATTACCAACCTCCTGGTGGCTCCAGGGGTTGGATCTCTACCCTCAGAATATAGGAGTCCCTCATCCCAATAAACTTTGTGGGACCCACTAGCACTCCCAGCAGCATCAGCAGCAGCCTGCTGTCTGAGGGGTTCAAGAGAGGGGCAGCCGTGTTGCTCCTTACTCAGATCTTCCCTAGAAGGGCCCCCTGCCCCCAAGAACTCAACCTGATCAGGCTCTAGTCCCTCTGGGGCAGTTGCTTCATCAGGATCTGCTTCTCCTCCCTCAAGAGGTGAATCTGTGATCTGAGACAGAGGGGAAGGCACTGCCTTAACCCTACTGCTCAGCTTCTTGGGAAGCATCTGGTCCATGGTTTCAGGATCCAGAGCTTGCTCAGTGTTATGCATTGTGGCCTGTGACCTGGTCACAGCAAATACCTCTGCAGGGATACCCAACATCTCAGCATGAGTCCATATCTCTACTTCAGACTAGGCTGAAGTCTCTAGGTCATTGCCCAATAGATACTCTACAGGGAGGTCTGCACTGACTACTACTTTCTTGAGGCCAATTACCCCTGCCCAGGAGAAATCCACAACTGCCAGAGTATTGTTGGTCCTGACATTGCTTGCATTGGTTACCTGGTCCATTTCACCCAGGATGATCTGCCCAGGGTCCACGAGATCCTCTGCCACCATGGTGACACTAGCACCTGTGTCTCTGAATGCCAAAGCCTGTTTGCCATTTATTACAGGCTGCTGTTTGTATTTGCCCAGATTACTGGGGCTCACTGGGAAGGACACATCAATTTCTCCATCACAAATCAGCAATGCCTGAGTGGGTACTCTGACTAGGCCAGAGTCCACTTCAGACCCCAGGGTCAACCCTACTACACCCTTATTCTGTGCACCACCTCCACCAGTAGCTGAACTAGGGGGAACAGTTGCCTTAGGGGCAGGAGTGGTGGTGGTTTGGTCTTTGGGCTTGTTACAATCAGAAGTCCCGTGCCCTTTCTGTTTACAGAATTTGCACCAGGGCTTCTTTTGGCCTTTTCCCTTTGTAGACTGTGAATCCCCACCAGATGCAGATTTTTGGGGCCCTTGTGAAGACTTCTGGTGTTTTGACTTATCCCCACCTTTCTCGGATCCCTTAGAATCCTGCTTCTTGGTGTCACCCCCTTGGTTCTGGGTTTTCTGCCTCACCCTGGTTCTGACCTATTTGTCTGCCTTCTTTCCCAATTCTTGGGGAGAGGTCAGATCAGAGTCCACCAGGTATTGATGCAACAACTGGTTCTGGCAATTATTAAGGATCTGTTCTCTCATCATTAGATTATACAATCCCTTGAAATCAGTAACCCTACTGTCAACCAGCCAACCCTCCAGAGCCTTGGTTGCACAATCTACAAAGTCAGTCCAGTCCAGAGTCTGTGCTTTCTGGGTGTCTCTGAACTTCAACCTGTACAGTTCAGTGGTTAAGCCAAACCCATCTATCAGTGCACTCTTCAGGGCTTCATAGTCATCAGCATCCTCTTCTCTAACGGTGAGGAGCTTGTCTCTGCCTTTATCTGAAAAGGAGAGTCACAGGATTGCTGCCCACTGCTTTTGGGGGACCTGTTGTACTCTACAGGCCCTTTCCATAGCAGTTATCCACTTGTGGATATCATCCCAACTCTGGTAGGGAGGAACAACCTTGCTCAAGTTCCTATGGTCTGGAATATATTCTCTGCCTCTAGGGACTCTGTTGCTGCCACCAGGGGGTTCTAACCCCTCTCTTCTAGAAGCTCTCTGGAGCTCACAGGTTTCTCTATCCAATGCCAACTGCTTGGTTTTTAGGGCAAATTTTGCTTCCTCATACTGCAGCAGTTTGTACATTCTGTCAGAGGAGGTCTCCCTTCTAGGAAGGTAGGAGTTCCTCTGCTGGACAGATTCTCTGCCAGAGTGATAGGAGTGGTCAGACTCCCTAGAAAGGGACCTAGGCCTTTCCTCCACTCTGTCAGTTTTCTTAGGGAGAATTCCTCTGTCCTTTTCAGACCCTTGTGAGTCTAGCCCTTCAACCACAGAGTCCTGGTCATCCTGATTTTCATCATCTGACCCAGACACTGTAATTGACCCACCCCCCGATTCAGACCCATTAGCTCCTAGAGCTAATTGTGAGAAAGTGCCATCTTTCTTGCATGGTATGCCCCCACTTTTTGCTGAATTGCTGAATGTACTTTGACTGAGTGTGCCCTGGACTCCTGCCAATCAGGTGCCCAGGGCCGATGTTCCTTCCCTAAACAAAAACCTCAAACCCAAATTGGCAAACCCTGGCCACATGCCCCTGGTAAATGATACCCTAGGTACCCAGGGCCTTGTGACCAGGGAAGGCCTCTAAGGGCTGCAGCACTCATTGTGCCACCCTTAGAGGCCCTGTACCCTAACACCCACACACTGCCCTGGCAGGCTGAGACAAAACAAAGAGTCGACATGGCACACATCCCTGTGTGCCATGCCCACCACCTACACTGCCCTAGCATACATCAGCCAACCCTCTAGCTGGGTGCCCTATGCCAGTGGTGTGGGCATAGGAGCATGAGCTCTGTGCCCCTACAGTACCCAGGTCCATTCCTGGGCCCTGTAAGTGCAGTGCTGCCATTTAAGAGTACATGGTGCTGAGAGCTCGTCAAACACGAACTACACAGCACCATAACGGCAACACTGAAGACTGAGAAGTCTGATATCAAACTTCTCAGCACATTAAACCCGCACTGATGCCAGTTTTGGATTTAATGTACCAAGCACCACAGAGGGCATCTTAGAGATGCCCCCTGAAACATAACCTACAATCCACGTCTGGTCTGAGAGGCTGCCTAGGCTGCCACACAGCAGACATGTTGCTGGACCCCTGGGTAGTAGAGCCCCTGCGCTCCTGGGCCTGCAACAATGCACATCTTGGGTGAGGTGCTAGGTCTTCTCCCCCAGGATGGGCAGGGGGAAGCTTCAAAGGCCTACCGCCTCGGTTATCTTCCCCAGGCCACTTGCAACCCCCGCTCTGGCGGGAAGCCTGGCCGGAAACCCCAAATAAGGACAGGGGATGTGCCAGCCTGCCAACCCCACCCCTCAGAAGGGGGAGGTGAGGTGAAGCACAACTCCGGGCGCTCGCCATCTTGAAGATGGGAGGCCCTACCCAATCAGGACTAGGCTACTGCCCCCCTACCACAGGAGAGTGGCAGGATAGGGGGTGTACCCACCCCAGGACAGGGACCCATTGGTCCCTGCCCTTCACCTACCTGTAACGCCCCTAAATCTAGTATTTAGGGGCACCTTGAACCTTCCTTCCCCAGATTCCAGATTCCGAAATACAAAGAAGAGCGAGAAGAAAGAAGACCTGCCCTGCAGCTGCTAAGAAGAGGAAGACACCAACTGCTTTGGCCCCAGCCCTACCTGCCTGTCGATCCTCGAACCTGCTCCTGCTCCAAGCCGGCATCTCTTGTGGCCAGCAACCTCACAAACCCCAGAGGACCTGGCTACCTTTTGGCTCTAATCCCCTGGGACTCCCATGAGTAGAGGCTCTACTCAAAACCTATTTCTAATCCCTGGCATCAGCCCGGAACCGCGAACCCAGCACACACTGCACCAGCCAAGCCTGGCCGGTGCCGGAGTGAACAAAAACCACGAGGACGACCCCACGGCGACTGTGACCCCGAGTCCGGCACCCAAGTACCTCCCTCGACACTCATGAAGAAGCCTGCAGCCTCAGAACAAGCTGCCCCCCTACCGCGATCAACAGAGGGTAAGATTTCCGGACACCAAAAGGCACCCCTGCACGTGGCGCCCCGCGGCCTTTTGTGCCCAATCCCGGGGTACCTACCTATCCTCCAACTACCCAACTTGCCTCTCGAAGTGGTGGTGGCACCTGAAGAATCCTCGTCCCCGAGCTAGCAGTCTTTTTCTAAACCGGAGATTTCCCATTGAAATCAATTTAGCGCCCAAAGGCTCAAAAGCACCCTGCACCCAGCCACCTGAGTGGCCCTGGCAGTGCAACCTCTACACCTACCTACTTCCCCACTTGCCCTGAGTAAGTGACCAGGAGCCCAGCTCCCACAGCCGCGTGGCTTGCTAGTCAGCAACTACCAACCAAGGCCCCCCTATCCCTCATAGGATAACAATGGGCCTAACTCTCTCTGCACCCGGCCGCCTTTGTGTCGCTGAGGGTGAACCAACTGTATCTACCTGACCCTGGGTGACCCCTGAGTCTATGCCTAGAACCTCAACTCTGCCAGTCGAGTACTTACCTTTAAACCGATAACTCTATTTTCTTCATAGGGTAACATTGACTGGCTTTTTCCTGAAATTTCTTCTCAGTGTGGACTTTGCAAATCTTAAAATATTCACCAAAAATCAACCGAGTAACGAAAACGAAAATACTCACCTGCTCTTAGGTGAGTTCCCAGTGCTGGATCTTGGTGCCCAGCACAAAAAATACTTACAACTGTACTTACCAGTAACCCAATTTTCTCCCATAGGAAATCATTGACTGTTTTTCTGTGAAATTTCTTCTAAGTGTCAATTTCTGCAAACTTTAAATATTCTTTAAAAATTGTATAACTTCTGAAAACGCAATTGCTTACCTGTTTTGGATAAAGGTCTCAGTACTGAGTCTAGGTACCCAGTATGGGATTACAAAAGTAATGAGAACGTACTATACCTGCAACTTGAATTTTCTTCCATAGGGAATCATTGACTATTTTCTATGAAATATTTTCCAAGTGTCAACTTTTAAAATAGCTAAATATTGTTTAAAAATCATCACAGTAATTAAGTCGACTTTCATCACTTGATTCTAAGTACTGACCCAGGATTGAATCTAGAATCCAGTCCTGGAATTCCAAAAGTAATCCTAAAAGTAATCTGTTGCAAATAACTTGAAACTTCCATTGAGCTCAATGCATTATTGTGTTTAAAACAGTGTTGCCTATTGCAACCACTTGTAACTGGTTACAAAAGTCAACTGCATATTGCAAAAGTATTTATATAAAGCATCTCATTCTGAGAGAGTATATTTTAATGCCAATTGTTGGTTCTAAAATTAAACAAGCATATATTTTTTATATATAAACCATTGGCCTAGAGTTCAGTTATTGAGTGTGTGAGACCATTTGCTGACTGAGTGTGTACAACAAATGCTTTACACTGTCCTCCGATACTGCCTTACTGCTTGACCAAGCTACCACATTAGAGAGTAAGGTTATATCTAACTTTAGCCTCTGCCAAACCCTTGAGGACTGTGGACTCTGTACACCCTGTACCTATTAGGGAACAGTATATACAGAGCCACTTTCTCACACCCACCTGCCCAGTAAAGTCTCCCCAGCGATCCAGACCTTAAGTCCAGCATTGGCGTACTGCTCCAGACCTCCACAATGACACCTGTATCCTATTATCCACAGCTCGGCCAACGGCTTTAGCTCTGTGGCAGTGCACTTTGCAAGAGGGAACAAAGAATGGCAGCTAGGCACACATTACTGCACCACCCAGTGTAGTCACATACAAGTCACAAGAATTTGTATTACCCACCTCAAATGACCAGCTGCTACCTGGCCATAAATCAAATACAATTACAACAATAGAATGCACTTCCCTAGTGCAAGATGTCTTCGACGGTTTGAAGAATTTGTGAATTTGTCTAAAGAAGCTTATTAATGAACACCTGAATTAGGTCTGCTCCCTTACCTACGTCGTTTGGCGACTTCTGAACACTTGATAATACCAAACTGAAACAGGACTTGATTACTTCGTGAACGCATGTACAGTATTTGAAGTATGACTGAACTGAAAGCATAAGAGGACCATTGGATCTGTGCCAGGAGTATATCGTGTTCTATTATGAACAACTCTTCTTGAATACTACTTCGAGTGCCCTGAAGAAGCCCTTGTTGGGCGAAACGAGTTGGCTGCAACTATATGCCCAATTAAGAACAATTTGAATGAAGAATTTTCCTGCTTACACTGGAAACTGTGAATTGAAATTGTTGGAATGCAAACAGTTTAATTTTTTGATAATTGCCTCATTCTTTTGTTGTAATTACTTTGCAAGAGAACAAGAACAGCAGAGCAGATAGCCAGAGAAAAAATGTAATCAACACATGAGTATGATATCATTGAAGAAGTTACCAGTGCCATCTTCGAACACTGGGGTTGCCCTCTTTAAGATGCCTTCATGAATCACTAAAACACCTAATGTGAGAAGTTCTCTTCCCAGAAAGGCAAGGGAGCCAGTTGTCCGGGGATGGCCTGATGATGGGCGGGACAGAGGCATTTTTATATAGCTTACTCCGACTACTGTGATTACGAGAACAGAAGGAGATACATGATGCAGTTATCCTCCTGGCCTTGCAGGTCTGGTATTTGAATTTTTGCAACCTCCAGCAGAGAAAGAGACAGTGTTCCACTGCTACCTTTCATTGCTCAGCTGACCTTTCTTCACCTAGGTCTCGCTTTAGAGGCCAGCAAACATGGAAATAGTTCAGATTATACCACAGAGCATGGCGACGAACAACAAGCCTCTAACTAGTCACTGTCTGTGATGTCCTTTTTTTGTCACCTGCCTGAAACTGAAGTGAAAGTGGGCACATGCAAGACCTACCTTGCAGCCACTGACGCCCTTAGGCACAGGCCTTTGTGTACTTTTTCTGCAGCCAACAGGACTGTCAAAAGACATCAGATACATTCATTTAATGACATTCTGCAAATGAAAGATCCATCCATGGAAAAGTGGCTCCGAACTATGATGTAGAAACCTGGAGAAGCACTGGCATAGAGACTATAACAACAATGAAAAGCCTTGTTAAAAGGAAGCGATAACTAAGTATAAACACCTCATTATCTGGGAGAAAAGTAAGTACTACCTTAGACAGATAGAATCCGCTCAAGATGTATCAGGTAGTGGCCAAGCTATCAGGACTGGCGACGCATCTCCCTATAGCCCCCTCGCAAACCCTCTGTAACTCACTAGCCAGTTTCTTTCTGGAAAAGGTCAGCCAAATTTATGTCAACTTCGCAGCCTAACCTAAGGCAGACCACCAGATCGTGGCTCATGACAAGGAAGAAAGCTCCCCCTTTTTCTCAGAATTTAGTCAAGTCTCACCACAACAGATCAAGGGTCTAATTTCCATCATCCAATCGGGATCCTCCAATGACCCTTGTCCACCTTCAGTTTTGAAACTGATCCCTGATCGAATAGCCTCCAACCTATCAAATATCTGCAATGTTTAGTACAGGCAACTATCCGTCCATATGGAAAAAGGCCATTATCAAGCCGCTGCTGAAGAAGCACAATCTTGACCCTGCGGACACAAAGAACTATAGACCTATCACAAGCCTTCCATTCCCAGCAAACATTTTCAAAAAAATCATCAACTCACAGTTGGCTCAATATATCGAAGACAATAACTTACTGGATGACACACAATTTGGCTTTGGGAAAGGCCACAGTACCGAGCCAGCCCTCATTAAAGCATCCGATGAAATCAGGACGAAACTAGATCAAGGTGGTGCTGCTGTCCTGGTGCTGCTGGATTTATCAGCAGCATTTGACACGTTCGATCACGCTACTTTGATCGACCGTGTCTCAACCATCTGTATCGGACACAGGGCTAAAGCCCTATTAGATTCCTTCCTTTCCAACCGCACCCAACTAGTGAGTTTAGGCGCTTTCAACGCTCCATCATTTGCCCTCCCGTGTGGTGTGCCACAAGGATCATCTCTGAGTCGAACATTATTTAACATCTATGTGTCTGACTTGGCCAGAGTCATCAAAGCACACGGGATGGGTCTTACATCTTACGCCGATGACACACAATTGGTGCTTGCAGTACATAATGATAGAGGAGCAGTTGCGGCTAATTTTCAGGATGGAATGGTGGCCATCAGCACGTGGATGGCTAATAACTGCCTAAAATTAAACTCGGATAAAACGGAGGTGATGATTTTTGGTAAGCTCTCCCCAGGTTGGTCCTCCTGCAGTCCAGTTATCTGACTCTCTCTTGCTGGGGGTGGTTTGTTGGGGGGCTTGGGAGTGATCTACCAGGCCGCCAGTGCCAGCGTTTGGATTTCCGTGCCCCGCTTTAGAGATAGCTCTCGGCCAGGGCAGGGGATTTAGTCATGATCCGGTCTCTTGAAGGGTCCACTATGCGCTCAAGCCCGAGCGTTCTAGCTTGGTAGTTGTTCTTTAGAGTTAGGGCCACAGATGCTTCCGTTTTCGAAGTATAGGGAGGGAGGTGGGGGTTGTTTTGGGGTGGTTTCCTTTTTCTAGGGAGGATTATGTTGGCTGGAGATATCCTCCTCATGGTTGTTGTCCAACGGCACCATTGCGTTCCTGACCTGCCCGCTGACCTGCTTTCCCGGTGTGTCTCTCCCCTTGGGGAGGCCCTGCGCCTGCGTCCCCCCTGGTTTCGCTACTAGGTGCGTGCTCTAAGGACGCCCCCCTTCCGCGTGCACTGGGTGCCCCTGCTTGGGGCTATGGCTGGCACTACAATTCCTAAGGCCGCCATGCGTATTTTGTCGTGGAATGTCAACGGCCTTTTGGACTGTTTCAAACGCATGGCGGTCCTTAAGTACGCGCAGCGTATGGGGATTGACGTCCTTCTCCTGCAGGAGACCCATCTTCTTGGCAATAACTGTCCCTTTCTTGCCCGTTACGGGTACGATAGGGTGTGGCACTCAGGCTTTGCTAGGGGTTCCCGGGGAGTGGCTATCCTATTCAGGCGGACTTTTCCCTTTGTTCTAGCCCAGGTGGCAGCCACTCACCCTTCTATCCTTGTATGCGGCGCCGTCCCTTTTGCAAGCCGTCCTCTCATACACTGCAGCCTTACTTCCAACACTCCCGGCGGGCGCGCTCGTTTGGGGGGGGGGATTTTAACGCTGTCTACACGCCTAGCATGGATGCGACGGGCCCGATCTCCCTTGCCAGAGCCGCCCGCGCAAAGCAGCTGTCGGGCTGGGCCGAGGCCCAGGGCCTATGTGATGTGTGGAGGGTCTGGCACCCGCAGGCCCGCCAATACACCCACACCTCGGCGGCGCACCACTCGCATGCTCGGATTGATTTAATCTTTGTCCCGTCTACCGAATGCGCGGGGGTTCAGGATGCCCGCATTCTTCCTAGGGGCCTCCGGACCACTCTCCGCTGCTTCTGGCCCTCGGCCCGCCTCCCTTTTCCGCCCGCCCGGTGTGGCGCCTGAACGCTTGGTTCCTTCAGAATAAGGACTTTCGGAAGTCGGTAGGAGATGAGATCTCTAGCTACTATCACCACTATGTGGGCTCTGTTTCTTCCGCGGCCGTCCTGTAGGAGGCTGGTAAGGCGACTATTAGGGGAACGGCCAAGGGACTTTTACAGCAACAGCGCCGGAGACACCTCCAGCAGCTTACGGAGTATGAAGCACAGGCCTTGGAGCTTCAGCGTGACCAGGAGGCATTGAGTGATGCCGGGCGGAAGCGGCGGCTGGCCTTTCTGCGGGATGAGATTCGTATGCACTCCATGGAGGCAGCGAAAACTCTATGGCGCTCCTCAGTGGCTCGGGTATACGGCTGGGGGGATAAGAACGGTGCACTTCTCCACCGGCTGGCCACGTACCCCCGGGCAAACAGGATTATCCCTGCCATTGTGGGCCCTACCGGCGAAACTCATACAGTCTCCGTGGCGGTGGCTCAGTCCTTTGCCGATTATTATTCCACGCTGTACCGGGCTCGGGCACCGGGGATCCCCCTTACGGAGCTGATGGGAACGAGTGGAGCGGGCCTGAAGTGCTTGGGGCGGGAGGCCGGTGAGACCCTGGACTCGCCCGTTACGTTGCAAGAAATTGACGAAGCCATCAGCCATCTGGCTCCTGGGAAAACTCCGGGTCCGGACGGCTTCTCACAGGAATATTATGCCCACTACCGTGAAGCCCTCGATCCGCAGCTTTTGGGCCTCTATGCAGAGGTGATAGAGAAGGGTTTGTTCCCATCAGAGACGGACACGACTACGATAGTCGTTCTGCCTAAGACGCAGCCCCCATCACAGTCCTGCTCGGACTATCGGCCGATATCTCTTATTAATACTAAAATTAAAATATACGCTACCATCCTGGCGCAACGGTTGCGTGCGCACCTTACTTCGCTGGTCCATCCGGATTAATGTGGATTCATGCCGAACCGAGGGACTCGGCACTGCCTGCGGCGCCTGCATCTCGCCATGGCTCACCGGGGGCGCCTCTCTCCTTACCTGGCCCTGTTGCTAGTCGACTTTGAGAAGGCCTTTGACTCGGTGGGGTGGGTCTACCTTGGAGAGGTATTGAAGAGGATGGGATTCGGTCCTCAATTTCGCGCCATGGTCCGGGTCTTGTACGCGGCTCCACGGGCCAGAGTGTTGGTGAATGGGGCTCTATCCCGCCCGTTTCCCATCGGGCGGGGGACGCGTCAGGGTTGCCCGCTCTCGCCTCTCCTCTTCGCCTTGGCAATGGAACCCCTGGCCGTTCTGGTCTGGTCGGATCCTGCTCTTCGTGGGTGGGACTGGCCGGGCATGGCTCCTGATAAAATAGCTCTGTACGCGGACGATATCCTACTTTACCTCTCAGACTCAGATTCCTCGCTGGTTCGGTCAGGCGTCGGGTCTCCTTCTCAACCCCAGGAAATCGGTCTTGGTTCCGCTGCATCCGTCTAGAGATTGCTTCGACTGGCGGTCCGATATTCCCCTCTGGAGACTTTCTTTTAAGTATCTGGGGATCTGGATCACCCTTCTACCGGAGCTCTGTTGGGCCCTCAATGTGGCCCCCGTGGTCAATAAAGCCAGATCAGACCTGGCGAGGTGGCAATCCCTCCCACTGAACCCACTGGGGAGGATTGCACTCAAGTTCATGTACATGCTGCAGAACACGCCCTGCTCTTTTTTCTCGTCCTTGGTTCTGGGACTTGGATAGGATGGCGACCAAGTTTCTCTGGGGAGGCGGTAGAGCCCGTCTGGCCCTGAGCCGGTGCCGGATTCCGTCATATGACGGAGGTCTGAGCATGACCAAACTTTATCTGTATTATCTTGCAACTCGGCTCCTGGTGGTCCATGATTGGTTTTCGGGCGGGTGGGACGACCCGGCCTACAGGCTGGAGGTACAGCTGATGGGGTTCCCCTCCATTCAAAATATGCTCTACGGGGCGACGGTTCCTCGGTCGCTCCCGGACGTTGTACGGGCCCCTTTCTTGGCATGGCGTGCCGCTCTACGACATACCCGGTGGTCGGGGAAACTGACTCGTGTTACACCGCTCTGGCATGGCACTTGGCTGCGGGAGGTCGCGTGCTTGGGAGGGTTTCGAGCGTGGGATCTCCTTGGGATTTCTTGTTTAGGCGATGTGTGGCGGGGGAGTCACATGTGCTCCTTTGAGGAGCTCCGGGATCGGTTCTCGTTGTGCCCCTCGCAGTTTTATAAATATCTCCAGCTGTGTCACGCGATTCAGTCTCATGTACCTCTGGATTCAAGGATCCCTGATCATAGCCCACCCGAAGCTCAGGTGATGTTGGGGTTTCTGGGGAAGGGGGGAATCTCCCGTATTTACCGGACCCTGGTCAATAACACCCCGACGGACTGGGACGACATGAAGCTGCGCTGGGAGGCCTGGGTGGGACCATTGGACGAAGCTGATTGGAGGGGCGCCCTTATGGCACCCAGGACGATTACCTCATCAGCCAGGTTGTGGCTCATCCAGCTTTATTACCTGCATACCGCCTATCTGACCCTGGATGCCTCATGTGCACGCTGTAGGGCAGACCCGGCGGACTTCTTCCACATGGTGTGGACCTGCCCGCGTCTGGGAGCCTACTGGGGCGAGACTGAAACTGAACTAACTGAGACACTGGTTTGGGAGGTTCCCCATGATCCCAAATTGGCCCAGCTGGGGATAACGGACGGTGTGGACGGTACCCGTAATGAGAAATTCTTCCTAACTACTGCTCTGGTGGTGGCTAAAAGGGTCATCGTGGCCGCCTGGAAGCGGACTGATCCACCCAAATGCGCTACATGGAGAAGGGGGTGGACTGGTGTGCGACGCAGGAGCGCATGATGTATTCAGGCGCAGGGTTGTCCCAAAAGGTTTAGCAGAATATGGGGGAAGTGGCTAGGGGGTATAATCTAGGGGTGTCGAGGCGGGTGGAGGGAGTGAGGGGGTCGGGGTGGGAGGTCTTGCGATTGAGTGTCTATGAACCCAGGAAATGTCATTTTGATGCCAGTTCATTTGGACGGTTGTATGTGCATTTATGTGTGTTTTTTTGCAAAAATAAAAATTTGCTTATCAAAACAACTTACTTTATTCAGAAAGTACTGTTACAAGTTCCACCTGAATTAGATAATTGTGTTATTAACCAACTTTCTTTCTCATTCCTCATACTTTTTCGGCTTCAGATTCTCTCTATAATTTGGGAGTAAGTTGTTCAACTAGGTTTTCTCTTTGATTGAATGAAGACCGTTGCTGCCTCAAGAAGTATTTTGTGTCCTTTGGGGGTATTGAGTAACTGAGCAGTTCCTAAAGCCACACTACAGGAAGTACCCTCTGCACATAGTCCAACCTCTATCTGAGGTACGGACATATACGAACAGTATGGCAACGGTTAACACATATACCAGGAGACTATGGACTAACATACACAAAAACAGTTGTCACAGGGCTCCTTAATTGTCCTGGATCGTCACTGTTTGGGCAGGAACTACTCAACAAAATGTCTGCCTAATCCTAATCCTGTCTCAACTGCGAAGCATCAGCTCAAACTGAGAACAGGAAAGAGTTAGAACATAAATGTAGAATAAAGTTACCCTAATGGTGACTTTGTTAATCTAACTCCATAGGTTCTTTCTTATCATCAATGTCCTCCCACTGACCCTATCGCCATCAATCGGAAAACACATACTACATTTTTCTTTTTTTTTTTAATCACAGGGGAATGGCGAGTCTAGCATATACGCAGGAATGGGGATATGGTGTCAGATTAAACGATTAGAGATGAGTTTCCAGGTTCCATCACGAGGTGACAAGTACAACCACAAGCTAATGAAGGGACAAATCGTAACAGAGACCATAAATATAATTTAAGAATGTAACAAACAGACACATAGCAACTAATGCCCAAGAATTGTGCCTTTTATATCACAGTTAGCAATAAATGGTACTATTACCCTATGCAAAACAGACTTCAGAAGGATGAGAGGCTGAGTTTGCCACGTATGGACTCAGAAATGTAAAAGTGCAAATTTCTGCGTTATTTTCACAACACTGTAAACAATTTTACAGTGACATACCTTTCTGAATGAGAGGACATTCATTGCCTTGGAAGTGACATTTCATGGTAGAACAACACCCTTAAAATGAAAGTTATGTAGGTGAGTGGTCCAAGACTTTGAAAACAAGGAAATAAAAACATGACAAAACTCACCTTTCCGCCACGAAGAATGTGGTACCAGACTGATGTACCACCAAAGTCTACGTGGAAATCAGTGTAACATCCACGCACACTCATCAGGCAGTACCTGTGAGGACAGGACAACAGAAAAGGAGAGAGAAATGTGACAAAACTCCTGTTATTCCTTCTACAGTGATCGCTGTGTTGGATAATGTTGCTCTACCACTCCCACCCGTCCATCCACAAAGTAAACATATAAAAAAAATTAACAGACAAATCTGAGATTAAACGTTTTTTGTTTTTGTTTTAAACAGCCATGTAAACTGTGTGACGTTAAGAGCAGGAAAGCCTGACTAAATAGAACACACAAAGAAAATGTTAAAACAGTTTGTTACCTTCTTGCAATTATGCTTCTAATGTACAGGTTGCTGAAAACAACCCAGTAACACAATGCAAATGTCACCTGTTATAGTTTACACAATGCAAATTGAACATAACCAACTTGCTTGAATTTCAGTGGTTGCCCTGTTAAGTCAGAAACGCAGATTATTATTTGGCATGAAAATGCTTCATAAAAATGAATCACTTCTAAAGTAAAATATCTGGTAACACTTTAGTGTTTTAGCCCAGCCAGTCTATGGTACTTATTTTAAGAAGAGTATGAAACCGTCAGTTGAGCTGATCTAGCATTGAACCTGCGATTACCTGCTTATTCCACATACTTGCACTATTACCATACAGGCCGGTGACCATTACAGCCTTTTATTTAGTTGGACAACAAACTGCACACCATGACAGCAATCTTGGGTCTAAAGGGTCATACTTTAATAAAGATCTCAGTAACCCACAGCGGCTGACGTCTTCCTTCTCCATCGCCTTTCAACAGATTATTCTCTCGCATCCATGTAACAATCTGTGCAACTAGCCCAATGTATTAACCACTCACACAAAAGGCACCCTTCCGCTACTACTGAGACTTCTACGCTACGCAGGAGACGGAACCGGAAAACTACACAACTTAACAGAATAAAAAGCATAACACAGTACATACAATGTGTCTGGCCTCCTCAACATCCCTTACCACACTCATGCAGTTTTTCTCCCTATTTCCTTATTTTTTTCTCCAGTCAATCCCTATTTGTGGTGTGAAAATGTAGAGTCTGGGACAGTTTCCGCACCCAACCACTCAATGGAGAAATAATGCACAGCATGTGAGCTAGAGGAGATTCACGCTCCAAAACCGGTTCTACCACGTCAAGCACATACCTACAGGCACAGACACTACCAGAAGACTTTGCGATTAATGGACACCACCTTTTAGAAAGGCAATTAAGGCCTTGCTGCGCACTATTTAGGAAGGCCCTACTAACACATACAGGCTGAATGGCCGCTGGCTTGTGGCGGAAACTTCTGTAATTATAGCACCTTGATGCCCGTGGGTAATTGCCACGCTTTATAAAAATCAAATTAAGACTAATATGTTGCTCAGCATGGCTGCACGGTACTGAGGCTAAGCCTGAGTCCAATGCATAAAGTTCACAGAAGACATGCAGTTTGGCCCCAGAGGCTGCTCACTATCTTTGTGCAGAAAATGAGGCCAGTAGAATCGACCAATACCATCTTAGCCTGACGTCATCAATGGGAACGCCAGTACAGTTGCATTCAGCATACAGACAACTTATTTAAAAGGACTTCAATGTACTCCTTCATAAATTATTGATGCCAAAAGTACCCTAAGTACTACTAAGGCATGAGGTAAGATTGGAAAAAAGGCCAGGAGAAACGTTCTTGTTTGTAAGAAAATTTGAGAAAACAAATAGAAGAAATAGATGGGATTTACAAACGATCTGGTCTCTGCAAAATACTATGTAGGGATCCCCAGACTAAAAAAATAAAAGTTCAAATACACTGCTAATTAATGGGAAAGCAATAAAATGAGCAGTTTCACAATAATGGATGCAAAAACAGAGAACTAAATAAATATGGGGTGGTAAGGAGCTAAAAGCATCTCGCCTGTGTATTTTTGGCGGAGTCTTGTGAGCAAGGACTACCTGACCTACACTGAACACGGAGCTAGCGTGTGTACATGCGATCATGGATCAGTGTGAAACTAGTTTACAGCATTTATAATATTGCTATTTTTCAAATGAATCCCTTTGTCCCTTTGGATGATTCTGTTACCCTGAATAATGATGCGATACAAAGCAAAAAGCCAGCTCTCTATACCACTAACAAAATGAAAAAACATTCAGATAGACGATTTTGATTTCCATTTTAAATTGAGCTTCTGTACACACATACCTAAAGCTGGGAGAGTTGTAAATGATTCTTCGTTCTTGTACAATTTTGAGTTTTAAATAAGAATTCACAATTTTAATATCCTTAGCTGGACAATCACAGCATATAGGTAATACTGTATGCTGCGATTGTCTAACTAAGGATATTTTGCATGGCACTTTGGGCAGAACTGGAGGGGTGTGCATTTTATCAACCCCTTCCTGTATTTATTATCTGAGGCAAGCTAGCAGGAACCAAAGGGGACCTGATCAAGTCAATGGAGACAGTGGGACCTTGAAGCAGGACAGTTGAGGTCAGTGGAGAAGGTCGAGTGGTTTGCTGGCTGGAAAAGCCGCTGGGTAGGTTCCAACTGCTCAGTACTTGATAACCAAGTCTTCAGTCTTAAACAGTGGAGTAAGGTGACCCGAAAAAGCCGCAAGGATTGCACAGCTCTCAGAGCCATTCCAAGTCTAAACCCGATAGCAGATAAAAACGTTCTAGGGAGGAGTTTGTCTCATTGAGCATTGTGGAGTAAAATAGTCCTGAAGAAAATAAACAAGTTGCAATGTGCAAGTCCAACAGTAAGACGGGAGAAGTATGCAGAGCATGTGTGATTACAGCCACAGATGTTAGCAACGCAAAAGATATGCTAGTAATCAAACGTTAAAAAAAAATCCTTAAGGCAGGAAATGCTGTATGATAGTAACTGGTCTTAGGAAGAAAGTATAATAGGAGAGTCGAGCAGAAGTTTTTTCTCTCCCTCTCCCTCTCCCTCCCTCCCTCTCTCCCTCTCTGTTGAGCCTTAACTACATATTAACAGGAGAGACTATCACTTCTACATGCAAGATCAACTTCTAAGAATTTTTTGTTCGGAAGCATCTACAGTCTCTATGCTACCGCAGATTAAGATGCCTTGCTTAGGCCTCCAACCAACAATGTACAAATCTTCTTATACTTTGCAGAGGGGAACAAGTTATCTTCAAACTCCTCATCCACAATAACTGTTCACATAGAACATGACTAGTTTTTTAGTGAGAACTAACTTTCTCTTTTCTAATACTCAGGCTAGCGTTGCCAGCTTCAAGCAGAGAAACATAACCTTACAATCTCAACTGTTTGAAAAGTTATATCCTCCTTGAGGGACTAACAGCAGCTCCTTCAAAGGAAAGCAGTCATCTATGTTCAGTAGAATATGATGCAAACACAATGTGGGTGTGGTGAGGGAACGGCTATTATTAAGTTATCCTGTGAGAGAGAAAAATCCAGATGATGGTCAATCTCTTGGGACCAGGAAGGTGATGAGATCGGGGAACCTTCTTCTGGTATTCTTGGTATTATGCAATGAGTTCAACTCCCATTTAAAACTACGTTGGTGCATAACTGTACTCGAAAAATGAATAGCATTTACCAGAACGCATTACAGGAGGACTGATGCCACATGATGTGACAAATGTACCGCACATTGCAACATGCTTTTTTCAGGGCTCATTCTCAGCCGCACGGATGACCTAGCAGTTTTCTGAGCTACTGTCAAGCACAACATTTCATTTGGTACCTCAACTCATTAATGTTTAAATACAAGTAATCCACCCCCCCCCCCCCAAAGGGAAGGAAAATTTACCAGAATGTGAGTATACTAAATTGCATCTAGTCTAATGCACTGCAGGAAGTGTGCACACCACAACTGACTTGCATTCCTCCCGGCAAGGTAGGGTTTCAAGTTTGCTCTCAGACAACATGTTTACTCCCACACATATCAGGGGTGTGGAATTTTCCAAATAATCTAGTTGTCCAAGGGACAAAATGCCACTGAGATCTACATGTCCTGTAAAATCCACTTGTCCCACCTACCCCCGTTCCACAACAAACCAAAGGGCTCCGGCTGACAGAGAAACATTAATATATGTTTGCTTTATTAAAATCAGTAAACCATTGAATGCTGTGCAATAATAATGCTAAAGGAAAACTTGTCAAGCGATATTATAAATCCCTTTTCATCCAAACATATAGAAATACAACAATAAACGATCTTGCATGGCACAGGAATCTGCTCTAAAACTAGTACTTCAACAGTTATGATAGATGTGGCCTTTTATGTCCGCACACATGCTTTGTGCCTCCTGTTGTAAGCCAGAGATCAATAGCTCTGCTGGGGTCATAATCCTCAAAGTTGGGTCCTTCTACCTTAAGAAGCATTAGGTCTTGGAGAACATCTTGATTTAACCGTGTTCTTAGTGGATTCTTAATGATATTCATGGCAGAAAACACACGTTCAGCTTCTGCTGTAGATACACTGAATGTGAACATCATCTCCACAAGCTTTAATATATTAGTCAACGAGTAAGGTTTTGTTGCTAGCAGGGTGGAATATGCAGGCAATACAGGAATACCTTTGGTCTGAAAGCTTTTCATATGGGTTTTAAGTCCACAAAACTCCTCTACAATTGCTAACCTCTCGTCTGTGGTGAAAAGTACCTCAAAATGTTGTACAATTGCCTCAATATCAGAGAGCCCATATGTATAGAGCTCCTCTCTACTTTCTGGCCACAGTGTATAATCAAATGCCTGAAAACCTTGAACTGGCATGCTATTAAAATTTTCAAACCTCTTATCAATGTACTTAATCATACTGTCAATGAGTTCACTGTCACTTTGGACTGTTGCTGCTGGTGGGCAGTGTCCTGATAAATTTATTTCCCAGCCATCAGTAGAAATGTGTCCAAACTTCTTTTCTTCAGGGTGGTACAGTTTTTTAAACTGCTGCATATATTCACCCAGCTCACTCTTTAGGCCTACTAGGGTCAACGCACACCTCTCTACAGCAGGTGGAACATGCAATAAAAGCAGTTCATTAGACTGAAAGAATTCTGAAAGCTGAGACACTGGCTTCAGAACATCTCTCAGACTGTAAAGGTTTTTTATAAATGTAAAACTAGTAACAACTGAGAGGTACTTTTTTGCCTTCGCAGCAGAATCATCACTACCAGCTGCGACCTGTCCCAAGTGTAGAACCACTGTCTGCAGGTTTTGTTGCATGGCTGCCAAAGCCCTGGTTTTGCTGGAAACCCATCTAACCTGTTTAATATCAGTGAAATGTGCAAAGTTTTCATCAATTATTCTTGAAATTTCTTTGGCATCTCTTCGCCTCTTAGGACTATACCAATAGAATTTGAAAATCCATTTCAAAGTTTGCTCAAACTGACAAATAGAGGGATGGGATTTTACAGCATCTAGAATCCCAAGCTGAAGCTTGTGAGCTACACAATGGAACGGAAGAAGAAAAGGAATGTCTTTCTTTAGGAGTGCTGCAACCCCTCCCTTAGATCCCATCATAACTGCAGCACCATCGAAATTGACAGCTATTAGTGATGGACCTGGATGTTCTGCAGACCTTATATCTACTAAATCCAAAGATAACATTTTAATTCCTTTAACTATACCGTCCAGAACTCCTTGAGCATGTGCATGTTCAAGTGGAACAAGATCTGCAAATAGAGTGTAGGGTTTCCCACCATTGACTACTCTGACCAGCACAGTTTCCTGTTCAGTGATTGCACTATCTGTACTTCCGTCAGCAATAATGCAGATGAAGCGAGAATTTGAAACTATTTTTTTGATGTCCTGTCGAAGTATATCCGCCTCACATCTTATGAACTCTGTGGCTTTTTCGCGGTTTGCATAATTTTCTCCTATATCCACACCTGCTTTCTTCATAGCCCTACATAGGGTGTCCATGTCTGAGAGTGGCTTACCTTGTTTTGCAATTAGGTAAGCATTGTTAAACAAGATGGTCAGTTTCTTTCTTTCTGTTTCCTTCAGTTTTTGCAGTGCTTGCATGATGAGGGGCTGCTCTGTAGGGACACTGGAATTTGAGGTACTCGCTGTAGGGGTCTGACATTGCAAAGTGGTTTCTTTCATTTCCTGGCGGTGCCATGAAACACATGTCATATGTGCCTTACTACTTTCATGAGCTCTGATTGGTTCAATGCGCAACTGGTCACATCCACTTAAGAATGCATTCCTACCGGAACCCGAATAGCTGAGTGCTATAGTAGGATATTTTTGGCAAATAGTGCAGTACATTTTTGGTCCTTCCCCCTCCGGACTTTCCTTCAGGGCTAGCCATGGCCAGGATTCCACCCAGTGTGACTGAAAAACTCGTTTTCTTTTTTCAGCGTCATACTTTTTGTTCTTAGTTATGTTAGGATTCTGTGCAGTGCTACACGGCCCAACGGCCTCAGTTGTTTTTTTTGGGTTTCCTTCTCCTGGGCTATCTTTATCACTGTCTTTACTTTTTTTGAATCCAAAGCTAAATAGACTTTGTTGAGACATATTTGCCTGTCAACTGGACAAAAAGTGATCAAGTATGAGACTACTTAATTCAGTTTAAAACTCACTGTCCACAAATGTTGAGTTATTTATAGCAACAGACTTGTCTTTTCTCAGATAGGAAATTACGCTAAATCTTGAATGAGGTTTCCTCCTACATTTTTCCAAACTTCGAGAATCAAGGGTTGCTGCTGCCTGCTGCAATGAACCTCTATGCTGCCTCTATGCTTCGTAGTGATTCTGTTTCATGCAAAGTTGTGAACGCACAGCTGGTGCTACACTGGCTGGCACTCTAGACCTAGAAGCCAAGAAAAGAATGTACACTAAGAACAAGGATTTGAGCTTTGGAAAAGTACAAGCTAGCTTTCATAAACTTTAATGCAAAACTACCATCCATGTTACCAATAAAGAATAAATGAAAAACATTAGAACTGACTGCTTGAGAAAGATGATTGATGGAGTAAAGGAAAGAATGAACAAAGAAAATAATGAAAGGTAAAAGAAAATAAGGCAAAAAGAAAGGAAAGAAAAATAAAGAATTAAGGAAGGTAATAAAGAAAGGAAAGGAAAAGGGAAGATAAACAGGAAAGGCAGAAAGCCAGACGTGGTGAGCCCTACTCCTTGCGAATCGGTAAGTTATCGAAAAAGAAAAGAAACAGCAAAGTTGGGAGCTTCCTAATAATAAGAATCGTTTTTTCGCCAAATGTACCCTCTTTGCATTTGCAACTTTAATCAATTTTGTAATGTATATTTGTCGGTGTGTTTATGCAGTTCTGGGCTGAAAGTAATAGTTCACTATTCTATATTAGGACAGTTAGGACTCTTTAAGTTATAAATTACAAGTCACCAACGGATGTCTCTACTGAAAGCATTAATCTGCAGATCTGTTTCCATCCTATGCACTCTCTGTAATCGACTTTGTACATGTTCTTTACCCCCTTACGCACTTTCACTAACTTCACCGAGGTCACAACCTCAACTATACAACTCAACTATACAACAGGGATCTCCGCTGGCGTTTGTGTGTTTATTCATGCATGAGTGTGCGTGTGATCTGTGTTTGTTTTTCACTATTGACATCGCTGTACAGGGGGCCTAAAGCACTTGGCAAGGGGTCTCAGACAGAGAAAAGACACGTAGGAGGTCGTGAAGGGTGGAGGTCGCACGCGCAGCATGTTAGCAGCAGTGTACGATGGCGGACGTTAAAACCTGGTGGCCTGCCATACTCTCCTGCCAAGAAATACAACTGACTTAAAAACACAAGCCGGCATTGAGGAAGAGTCGGAGCAGAAGAGCGGCGCCAACGTGCGCATGTTTTATGCACAAGTACACAGGGAAAGTACAAACAGGAAGGAACAAACCTGTGCCCAGATTTGTTAGGATCAGAGGTAGTCTATGGAAGATGAAACGAGGGGAGTGCAGGTCCACCGATGCAGAGAAACGTATGGCCTTTAAAGGGAGAAAGACTGGGGGGGGGGGGGGTTGATCTACGTGCACCGGATGCAAACGAACCTAAGGCATATAAAGGGGAGGAATTGGGGGTTATACCCCAATGCAAAGGATCTAACTGGTAAATGTGGTTACACATCAATCGAAGCAAGGTAACGCCTAGCCTTGAAAGGGAGAAAATGGGCGGGGGGCGGAACGAGGCATTAAACTGATTCACACCCATGCACAGAAACATGTGGCCTGCGCGGCCTGTGATGGAAGAGGGGCGAGTTTCGGGTTCAGACTCTGGTGCAGAGGTCGAGGAGGACGGTGTTTCGAGTCCACATCCACCGAGGCACCAGAACCCCAAGCTTCACTCTAACCCGCCGGCTCATCCCGAGATGTGCGCCTCCTAGATAAGATAGCCGGGAAACAACGCCACCTAAACCACAACGATACAAAATGTGACATTTAATTATTCTGCAGTAGCCTGTAGCCTGGAGGCAGATTAACATCTCAGTAGTGCAGCTGCCAACACACGCCTCGCGGGAGGTGTGCGACTGTCTGCTGGGACCGCGGCGACACTTGAAAGCAAAGAGAGCACAGGAACGAAGCTCACGGCGACAACACACGTCCAAACACAAAGAGTGCCCGATATGCTAGCTAAGCTCGCTAGGTCAATGCACCTGATGCAGGGGCCGGCTAACCTCACCCAGGCGCACTTGATGCAGAGATAACCTCACCCAGGCGCGACCTGCATTTCCAGTGTTGCCGACCTAGCCCGCCATCTTCTATGGTCAATGAAACCCATACCACAGCAATGCGGTTGTGGTGGAGTTTTAAGAGCTTTGGTAATTGGTGGCTATCCACGTTCCAGTTAGTGCAAAGATAGTGGTCTCTTAATTGACACTGACACATAACTTTTTTTTTTCTGTCTTGACCGCACATACCTATAACTTCTGAAGAAGACGGACCCACGAGGCACAGCAGGGCAGGGCGGGTGAGCTGCGTCTGCCAGTAATGGCGCGGAGGCTACGTCTGCGAAAGCACGTACGTACGCATGTACGTACGCTCTTGGGCGAAACCATTGTCCCCGCATTAAGCAGGTGGCATTTGCAACCCCCCCCCCCGTACTTTGCATATCAGTTGCCGCGCTAAGCTGCAATACGCGGTTCATAGTATTTTACACGGCCAGACACTATCTTTCCCACATCGTCCGCGGCGACCCTGGCTACTGATAACGGCGCACCAGGGCGCCGCGGCACAGTTTGGGAGCCACTCTAACGTGATTAAAAATATCTAAATGTCTACATGTCCGTCGGACATAAATAGACAATAAATCTTCTTGCCCGTGAATTAAAACAACATGGTTCGGGCGTCGGGCGATATGATTCCCCCACCCCAGCATATAGTGCTTGAGAGAATAAAACCTATCCAATTCATTTTTGGTTGGAGGTTAAAATATACTTTTCTAAAGATAAAGTTGCTTTGGCCACAACGCACAAGCTGCAAATTGAATACTGAAGCCTCACACTGAACAGCTATGCCTTGTGAATGCTGAGCATGAGGCAGGAGGGCCTTGTGGACAAAGGGATAAAAGCATGCACAGTGAGTATTTGAACATCGTTTTTGGAGGCCATAGCGATACGGACGTGTTGCACTTTTTACTGGATTATTATTGTCAAAAAATCTGTAACTCACAAACGTAATTGGCAATTCAGTTTGCTGAATTATATATTAAGTTACAAAGATGAATTTACAATCTGTCTAATCTAGTTTAAACCTTCATCTTGTCATAAATCAATCACAAAATAAGGGTCTGTAAAGCTCTTTCGGGAAGGAATGAGTCTGACTCAGCCATGGCAGATTAGTACTGACCTCCTACCGGTGTGAGAGGTGGTGGTATGTGAGAGCGTGTGCTTTATATCAGATTAAGAGATACAGCAACACTTTGTAAGACCATGGCAGAATATGCATAGCCCACTTGTACTATCTGGTTGGCCTGGCAGAGAGGCACTTATTTGTAAGTTTTTTTTATTTTAAACAGAAAAGGTCTTTATTGTGTTAAAATGTATTAGTGAAGACTACATGATGAAGGGGGAGTAGTTGGTTATGACGATTGACGATACACAGCGAGGGAGGCAAGGTGGACAAGGCGCGCCGCGGTGTGGAGCCTGTACACAAAAATTCAAGTGATCGCATCCTCTCAAGACATGTTCAGTTTGCAGTACAAGAATACTCTTGGCTGTTGGGATAGGACAAAATGTTATCCTTTCAAGACTGTCAACCTGCAAAATAATTCCCCACTGATGGGAGAACCCTGGACCCACATGGTGACTAGTTTCTTTTTTGCTGGCCTAAATGAGTTGGAAAAGAAGCAGGAAAAGGAGCCTACCAAAGCAAACATGAACTGCCGATTAGTCTCAGTGCCACTTAGCTAAAGTGTTGTGAAGTCTCAGAATGAAGCCCATGTCAGCCATAATAAAGACCCTGTGCTCAATAGCCTGAAAGTGCTTTTTAAAAAAAAACCTGAACATAAATCAAGTGAAGGTCCTTTCCCGAGCATGCTGGCAGGCCATGGTGCAACATGCCGAAAAGTATATACTATCATTCCAGTGGCATTGGCTGCCAAACCCTTTACAGAAATGCAATGGGAGATTAAGAAAAGACAAAGCAACTGATCTAGCCCTGCACAAGTCGGACAGGGACCTCCCCAAGAGAACTCAAAAACACCAGAGCCCGACTGCATAACGCAGTACCAGTGTTGGAATGTAGAAAATGGAGGCTGATTAGCAGATTGACTGAATTAAGCAGATTACAAATCTGCCACTATGAGCTTCCTTGAGATGAGAAGAGTTAACTGGTGAAAGAAGGAATATGCTCCTCATAAGGAAAGCAACTGGGCCACTGACCCGACAGACTTACATACATTAACAGGTCTTGCTGAAAGTGCCAGACTCATGGCACTGAACGTCTTAAAATGTATTATTTCAACATCTTGCTCTACGATTCAGTCTGAGTCTGGCAGTAAGTCGGGATACTGATGTCACAAACACCGACCACCAAAAACATCTACTCCAGGATGTCATTTACCACTATATCATGCAGGTAAGTTATATTGGTGCAGAAAAGGAGTCGTTCCCCTCACCCCTGCTCCCCGCAGCCCTGCAACATTTCACACTTAACAGATATCCATGGTTTAAGCTGTATAAGGTGACAGACAGCAATGCCATGACTGCTCGATTTCTGTGCCTCTGTGACAATACGTTTCTGGACAATAATCCCTGTGATATGGTTTGGTCTGAGGCACAATAATAGGTCCTGGACACAAACGAATACTCTGCTACATGTGATGCACATTCTAAATGGTAGCTTTTCACCATACAAGCAATGGAAGTAAACAAAATGACAGAATAATCACTGCCATAAAGCCTGCAGCTAAACCGACAAATATTACCAAGAGCAGGCAATGACAACAACCAGGACTGTCTATGCCACTGTACGTCCTACAAACTAAAATACAATTATTAAATAAAGATTCTGCCAAGAGAGTAAAAAGCATTTGTCAAAAGTGTGTGCACAAGCACGACATACCTATATGCCCTTGACTTGTCAGAATGATGCCTTGTTCAAGGACCCAGTAACTCCTGTTCAGCACCTCCAATTCATCATAAAGAAGTACTACTCCAATTGGTAACTTCAAAAGAGTGAATGAAGGTATCCAAGAGAACAGCAGAGGAACATTTTAACAATTTTGATAGTCCGAATCCAAAGTGCTAGGTTGAGTGGTTTGGGATCAGGGTGTCTGAGGAGCCACTGCTGTTGAGTGAGTTTCTATGCTAGCACCCCATCTCAGCAGAGGCATCTTTGGTGAAGGTCACCTGAGGAA
Organism: Triturus cristatus; assembly: GCF_964204655.1. Classification (NCBI taxonomy): domain Eukaryota; kingdom Metazoa; phylum Chordata; class Amphibia; order Caudata; family Salamandridae; genus Triturus; species Triturus cristatus. Next base: position 70,615,334 of record NC_140585.1, on the reverse strand, counting down.
AGGGGAGACCAGGAAACAGCCCGAAGATCAACTAATTGTTTCTGTTCTACCTGCGGAGAGAATGCTGGGCCGTTTTTGTTACACTAGATCCTCCCGTTGCCCTTCCGCTTGTGCCCATTGCCATGACACACACTCCTGTAATGGACACATGGACAGCCTGGCATGCGGGACAATTACTATGTAGGCAGACATTGTGCCCAACAGTTTTATCTACTGATAAAACTGTGATGGGACATTGTGTCCGACAGAGGAATCAGCTGATGGAATGCCATCACCCTCTGTTGGTTTGGGCATGCCATAACTGCCTGTGCATTGAGGTCCGATCCGAGGAAGGGCTGAGATGTGATTATTTTGCTCATTGATGGTGAATCAGAGTTTCTGCAGTAGAGAAACTGCTACTTCATTGTGTGCCAGACATTCGTCTTTGCTGCTGCTTCTTAACAGCCAGTTGTCTGGGTACGGAAACACATGAATAGCATGTCTGCACCACAACTGCTGTTTGGTAAATACTCTTAGGGCTTGTGAAAGCTATTTCTCTAGAAAACCCTGGTGGAACTTTTTAGTTCTAAATTGGTGTAAGGTTTCGTGAGTGCTGTGTAGATTTCTTCAATTGTTTTGGTGCTGTTAAATGCTTAAAACGTGTCCGTCTCAGTAAGCCTGGCTGCTCACTGCCACAGCTACCCAGGGTTGAGCTGCGGGGCTTTTAAAAAAAAAAAAAAAAGCCTAAGGGTCCTAAAGGGGTTGGTACGTGTATTACACGGTTGAAGTCACACAACCACACCATATAATAAAGCCCACTTCCTCACAGGTTCTATGGTGCCTTTTGTAATGAACGTCCGTACCTCTTCCTCCTGAAGAGGCTGGTGGTCTGTACTCCGTACATGGCGGCAGGGTGTGTGTGGAATTTGAGGCTGGACCCTTCTCACACAATGGTAAGGACCAACTGGTCTGAAAATGGGTTATACTCCCCCAACCGGTGGATTGTGATCTAGGTGAAGTCAGTGACTGTTTAGTAGCAGGGGAACCACTGGCAGGGCCACCTCCGTCTCTCCTGCAGCCTCTGTGGGCACCTCTATATAAAAGGGCTTATACTGCTGAGGGTCCTGAAAGCGAGGCGTGATTTGTTTTGGAAGGGGACTGTTTCCCCTTGTCTCATTATCTGGTGTACTGCTTATGAAAAGCAGGTTTTGGTGTGAAGGATTGTAGGGCAACCACTACTTGGTGATCTCTATTTATTTTTATTTTTTCAAATATCTCTTCAATATTTGGGAAAGATGCTCCCCATCAAAAGGTACATTTTGAAGATGCTGTTGCACCTCTGGTCTAAGTCCCACCACTCTAAGTCAGGTATGCCTACGGAGTAATAGGCTGGTGTTAATGCACCTCGTAGCTGTCTCCACCACGTTCGCCGCTTCAAGGGCACACCTGAAGTTTGTGTTGATGATGGTCAATCAATCTTTTTTCACTCTTTACCCGGGACAGGAGCATCCCCTGTAGCCTGAGCGGAGGCCTTACAGGCAGTAGGCACTGCCAGTGAGTGGGAGATAATAGCCCCTCGAATGTAAGCCAGATACAGTGGGGCTGACTGTATTTCTTTTCAATACGAGGGTTACTACCCAGGCTATGACTGGGTCCTTGAAAGTGTCTGCTGTTGTTTAAGTATGCCTTAAGCATGGGAAGGTAACAGAGATTTCAGTTTTGGAAAGGTTTCCAGCAGGACATCGTCCTTATCCTCTACTGTGTGCAGATGGACTTGGTGAAGTTTAGCTGCCCACTTTATGACATCAGTGTACTTTATGACATCCTGTTACACTGAGGTATAATCTAGTAGGGGCGGCGTGACTGGGTATGACTGAAGAACTGAGTCATCTTGTGGGTGAACTATATAGTTTTCTGAAGGCTCCTAATCCCTTTCCCTGTTCTAGAGGCCTCTTCCTCTGGGTGCTCAAGTTACTGAGGGCTTCCTGGGTCAGAGTGGTGGGGAGTGTGGAAGTAGAGGTGGCGTGGAAAGTAAGGAAGACTGGTAGCCATATGCTTGACTTTCTTAGGGTTGAGTGGTGGGTACAGGAGGTAAATCTGGTTACTCTTCAAAGGCAAGGCACCATTTTGTTTGGATGGTGATGTGATCTGGAGCAGGCAATGGATTTTTTCAGCACACTTGTGGACTAGGAGTTTTCTACGTTTCTCATCCCGGATGACAGCAAGTCACTCCTATATAGACCCCTCAGTGGGCCCCAACCTGGTTTCAACATGTGCCTCAAGACCATCTCTCCGGCACCAGCCCGGAAGTGGACATGTAGGCAGCATGGTCCCAATGTGATGGTGTCTTCAACACGAATGTGCCTGAGTTTTCAGTGCCAAAGGGGGATGCCACTTTGGTGCAGAGTAAGGCCTCTTTATGCATGGGCAGCTTGTTGATGACAGAGCATGAGGGGGGGTTGGTACCCTTTGACATTCTTGACGTCAAGTGGTCCTCTACTGAAACACCACTCAAAGGCTTTGGCTTCTTGTCAGGGCTCAATGGCATACTTCCCGTGGAAGCAAATGCTCTGCCTCGATAGCCTTGCACAAGAATGACCTGAAAGCGCCACGGGGATGAAACGTCTCAACTTAGTCTTGGGTCCGGAAGCTATTGCCTGCTGTGGTGATGGTTCAAGGAACCCTACCTCTTCCTCTGCGTCTGAAGGCTCTGAGATGCTGGCCTCCACTTCTTCCTTTTCTCAGCCCTTGGAGTTATGAAAAGGGACGGCCTTTTCTTTTTTGGCCCGATTAATATCTTTGGATTCAAGGCCAGATATCTCCTCACACAGCTTGCTGTACTGCATCCACTGTGTCTCCCTCCTACATGTGGGGGTTTCTAGCAAAACCATGTGAGGCAGGCCTCACGGTCTGGCTGTGCTTCCCAGAGAGGTAGAGATTACAGACACTGTGGTGATCAGACAATAAGCACTTTGCATTGCGCTATGGACAAAATGGAAATGTAAGATTCCTTACCATAGAATAGATACCCCGGCAATAGTAACCTCGGAGGTGAGTCTGCGAACTAAGTGAACACCAGAAAGTCCTGCAGAACAGAACGGCCAGGCAGTTGTGTTTGGTGAACGTGTGCAGCGATGCCCACGTAATGCCTGACAAATGTCATTAAGGGGGAACTCCTCGTCTCAAAGTACTGGTAGCTGCAGTCGCCGTGGTGGAATAGGCGCAAAGTCCCACCAGAGGCTCCTTCTTTGCCAAAGAATAGCTGGCTTTGATGCACAGAACGACCCACATGGAGATGGCCCGTTTGTGCACGGCCGACCTTTCTTAGCACCCACATAACCCACAAAGAGCTGGTCGTCCACCCGGAATTGTTTTGTGAGATCCAAGTAGAAGGAAAACTGGCGTTTTGGATCCATACGGTGGAGCCTCTCTTCCTCTTTTAAAGGATGCGGAGGTGGAAAGAAGGTGAACAAAGTGATGGTTTGGCGAATGTGGAAAGAAGTAACCATCTTGGGAAGAAAGGAAGGTCTAGTTCTGAGGACAACCTTGTCCAGATGAACAGCAAGAAAGGGAGACCTAGAAGAAAGAGCCTGGTGCTCACTCACTCTGCAAGCAGAGGTGATGGCCATCAGAAAGGCAGTTTTCAAAGTTAGAAAGGCTGAGAGGACAGTTATGTAGCGGCTGAAAGGGAGCGCACATAAGATAGATAAGAACCAAGTTCAAGTCCCACTGGGGCATTACGAAGGGAACAGGAGGAAAAAGATGAGTAATGCCCTTAAGGAATCTATTTACAGCAGGGGACTTGAAAAGAGAAGGCTGATCAGGAACCCTAAGAAAGGCTGAGATGGCCGACAGGCAGCCCTTCAGAGTGCCCAGAGCAGAGCCCTGCTGGGCCAGAGAAAGGAGGAACAGGAGGACCTCAGAAAGAGGGGCGGAAAGGGGAGTCACAGCCTTTGCTGTGCACCATGCCAAAAATGTGTTCCATCGACAGGCGTATACAGTCTTAGTGGAGAGACGCTTGGCTGCCAAGATAACATCGCAGACTTCGGGAGGCAGGTCAAATGACGTCACCTGCCGCCGCTCAATCTCCACGCAAGGAGGTGGAGGCTGGACAGGTTCGGGTGGCGGACCGTCCCCTGCTGCTGCGACCAAAGATCCTCCCGAAGAAGCACTCGAATCAGAGGATCGATGGCTATGTTGAGCAGCTCCGGATACCAGTCTCTTCGTGCCCAATCCAGAGCCACAAGAATGACTTGGGCCCGGTTGCGCTTGATCTTCTTCAGCACTCTGGGCAGAAGTGGTATAGGCGGAAAGACGTATAGAAGACCGCACCTCCACTCGCGACCAAAAGTGTTGCCTAGCGAGTGCCGCCTTGGAAATTCCAATGCGCAGAACTGCTGACATTGAGCGTTCTCTTCAGTGGCAAATAGATCTAACCAAGGCTCTCCCCACTGCTGAAAAAGACCTTGCACCATCCCTGAATGAAGACGCCATTCGTGATCCATCATGCATCTGCAGCTGAGTTCGTCCGCCCTGGTTTTCAAGGAAGCTGCCAGGTGTTGAACCATCAGGGATATGCCCTGATGTTGCAGCCATGTCCAGAGGCGGAGGGCCTCCTCACATAGGGTCCACAACCCCACCCCGCCTTGTTTGTTGCAGTACCACATGGCAGTGTAGTTGTCTGTTAACACCTGCACTACTCTTCCCCAGACAGAGGGAAGGAATGCTTTGACTGCAAAGATGAATCGCCCGAAGCTCCAGAAGGTTGATATGGAGCGCGGACTCCGCCGGAGACCAGGGGCCTTTGATCTCCGCCTCCCATATGTGGTTGCCCCATCCCAGAAGTGATGCATTGGTCACCACCGTGAACTCTGGTTGGGGAAGGGAAAGGGATCTTCCGCCGACCCAATCCTGGTTCCTGAGCCACCACTGCAATTGGTGTGCAGTGCCCTCCGAGATCTGGACGCAATTGGACAGATTCCCCCAATGTTGCGCCCACTAGAATTCAGGTCCCACTGCAGAGCCCACATATGTCATCTGGCATGGTCCACAAGCAGGATGCAGGAGGCCATCAGACCCAACAGCCTGAGGGTCATTCTGACCGAAACCCGGGATAGAGGCTGAAAGATCGGAATCATAGCCCAAATATCCCAGACTCGCTGTTTGGGAGGATAAACCCGAAACTGCCGTGTCCAGAACCGCTCGGACGAAGAGGAGCTTCTGAGAGGGGGTCAGGTGTGACTTCGGCACATTGATGGAGAACCCCAGCGAATGCAGGAGGTCGGCCATAGTCTGGATATGGGAGACGACTGCCTGGGGTGAGCCCACCTTCAACAGCCAGTCGTCGAAATAGGGGAAGACTGGAATCCCTGATCTGCTCAGATTGGCTGCGACCACCGCCATCACTATCGTGATCACCAGAGGGGCGCTGGTAAGGCCAAAGGGGAGCACGGTAAACTGAAAGTGCTGGTGGCCTAACGTGAACCGCAGGTAACCTTAGTGGGCCGGCAGGACGGGGTTGTGAAAGTAAGCATCCTGCAAGGGCACTGAGGCAGCACCGGCACCACCGTATCCCACACACAGTGGGTGTAACGGCCCAACAGACATGCAGTGTTTACCGACCGCAGTCCCAAGCGAGCGGAAGAAAACTTTTTCTTCCCAAGGTGGTCCAGCATTTTTGGATTCCCTATTCTCTGGTGAGGTAGGGAAGGCGCCTTTAGAAGTGGAGGCTTTGACCACCAAGTTTTAATTGGTGGGGTGTTTGGAGAGGAAAGTGGTGTCGCCCGGGGCCGGAAGGTGGCGTCGGGCAATCATCCTGTCTACAGGAGCCCCTGTGTTGGGCCTGGACCACGTGCCCAAAAGGATGTCCGTGAGGGCTTCATTAAATGGCAGCAGGGGCTCTGAAGAGCTCGCTGCCGGTTGAAGGACCTCTGTCTGGAGGTTAGCCCTGACTGCCACCGTAGGTAGATCGAGGTGGAGAGCCTCGCCCGCCCTACGCAACAACACTGTTTATGACGCTCCCTCCTCTGTAGCCACGGAAGGTGGGACAAGATGCCAAGGTCTGGTGAGGTATCCAGACCACTGGCTTCCCCCAGTTCCTCTCGCCAGTCCTGTTCGTACACCAACTGGTTGATTAAAGGGTCCCCAGACTCCTCCCAGTCCTCCTCACCCTCCTTTAGCTGCCAATCTGGTCTCAAAGAGCCAGGGTAGAACAGGGGCACAAAAAAACCCACTGGCGTCGGATCCCCCGTCGGTCGATGCCGGTCCGACTCCATGTCTACCTCGAGGTGGAGGCTGGGGTCGACGTCGGCTGTGTCGGTGGCGGACGTGGTGCCAGTGGAATCGACGCAGGGGGAGGCGTAACGAGGTCGACCGGTGCCGATCTGGATCCAGGCCTGGATCAATGGGGACCCTGGGGCGCCAAGGCCAAAGCCGTTGACGGCCCAGAGCCCCCAGCCGTGTCTGTGGGGCCCGAAGGTGCGCCGGCAGTGTCGGGCTGCCCAAAGATGGCGTGCATCGCTTCGTAGAACTGACGAAGGTCGGCAGGAGCCACTCCCAGTCGGGGAAGGGGGGGAAACCCAAAGCCAACCCTACGGGCTCCACACGAGGATCCGCGGGAAGAGTACCACCCGCATCCTTCATCGCGTCGGCCGACGGATGGGGAGAAGTCTAAGAGCGACAATGCTTTTTCGACTTCTTTTTGTACTTCAACTTACCTGACCCAGAGTGCGAAGACTTAGAGGAAGAATGGCTCCTTGGCCAGGACCTCAAACGGCGCAGAGCTGACTGCTGGGCCTCGAGTAGCTTTCGGGACCGCTCCCGCAAAGACTTCGGGCCATGATCTGGCATTCGGAGCACGACTTGGGGTCGTGGTCGCGCTCCAGGCAGTAGAGGCACACGCGGTGCAGATCTGTTACCAACATCAGTCGGTTACAGGAACCGCAAGCCTCAAAGCCGGGCATCCCTCGTGCACCAGGAGTCATAAGAACTCAAAAAACAACAAAGTCGACAAAAGTCGAGAAAAAAGCTCAGACAAAAAAATGACTGGGAGTACCACTCTCCGGATCTGCGCTTGCTGGCGCGGAAAAAGAAATTACTGACATCAGCGCGCGTGGACGCCGTCTATGTAGCTACTGCGACTTCATCCTGGTGACCACAACGCAGATGAACGCGGAGTCGATCAACGCCACCTTCCGATGCGCAGGGGTACTGCTGACGAAAAAGTTTTCGGATCCAGTCTGAAGCCTGGGGGTAATTCTAAGGTAAGGAATCTATAACTAACTGTTTCTTCCAGATATGCAGTTATCGGTACCAGGTAAGTACTCTGTCTTTGGGGTTGAGTTTCTGGGGTTAGAAGAAGGGTTCCCCCAGGGTCGAGGATGCACTCTCAAAACACCCTCAGCGGCACTAGGGTGGCCGGGTGCAGAGGCCCAATGTTATCCAATGGGGGATAGGTGGCCTCCGGTTGGTGGCTGCTCACGAGCAGTCCTAAAGGTTGTGGGAGCAAAGCTACTGGTGTTAGGCTCAGGGCAAAGGGGGATCAGGTTTATCACACAAAGTGCACCCACAGCGGCGCAGGGGCGGCTAGGTGCAGGGTGCTGTTTTGGCGTCCGGTGCCCTGTCGTTTTCAATGGAGATTTTCGTTTTGCTTTCAGCTGCAGGCTCAGTCCAGGAAGGCTTACGGGAGGAACCAACAGCTACCAGGGAGGTTGGAGGGCTCAGGGACGTAGGTGCACCTTGGGTTCTTACCGGGGGCCTCGCGGTTTGAGGGGTGGGGGGTCTCCATGCAGAGGCTGCAGGCGACGTCGGGGAGTCCTGGAGGGGTCAACCCACGGTGGACTCGGACTCTGGAGCGCTCGGGGACCTAGCTGGGACTGGTGAGCCACTCTGACTCAGGCCGTGGGCTTCGGGTGCAGTGGTGGTTCCAGGCGTCTAGTTTCTTTGTCCTCAGCAGGCTCGGAGTCTTTCTTGGCTGTTTCTTTTGAACAGAGCTGCTGTTCACAGGAGATCCAGTCTTTGTTGAAGGCAGCCTGTCCTCCCAGGGTTCTGGAGGTCACTGACTGCAGGACAGGACGACTTCTGGTGCAGGATCTCTGGAAACTGCAGACGGGCTGGTAGGGCTGGGGCCAAGTCAATAGTTTTCTGCAGTCTCCTCTGCTGGGTGTCATTTGTCCTTTGTAGGTTGCGTGAACCTCTCTTCATGGTTCAGGGCTGCCCCCTAAATGCTGTATTTATGGGGCGTTTTAATGGTCTCGAGGTCAGTAGCCAATGTGCTACTGACCTTAGGGTGACTACACCCTTAGTATGCTCACCCCACGTGGGGGAGTGAGCACAATCCCTAATCCGGATTGGGGAGTGCCTGCCATCTGCAAGATGATGGGCACTGAAGAGGGGCTTCACCCTGCCTACCTCGCCTCCCCTACCTTAGGGGTGGCATTGGCAGAGGTGGGCACACCTTCCGGGCTGGCTAATTTTTCCCGACTGTCTTCCCGGCAAAAAGGAGGGGAGACAGGGTGAGGGCCTGCTTCTGACAGCAGGAGATGCTGGGGGTCGCATTACAAAGGCTGCAAGGCTTTGAAGCTACCCTGCCACAGATGGCTCTTCCTGGACTGGGGGAGGTGTGACCACCTCCTCCCAGGAAAGGCTTTGTTTCTGGGCCCAGGGAGCGAAGGCTCCCACCCCAGTGGTCCAAAAACAGGTCTCGTGGTGGCAGGCTGGTGAGTACCAGTCAGGGAACCCACCAGAGGCTTGACATTTTTCAGGGGGCATCTCTAAGATGCCCCCTGAGTGCATTGTTCATTAAATCCCACTCTGGCATCATTGTGGGTTTAATGTTCTGCGAAGTTTGGGGCATATGTATCAAGCCTATTTCCCGTTCGCAAATGGTCAGATTCTCAGAATTGACCAGTTTCCGAACGGAAAAAAAACCTTTAGGGATGTATCGTCGCAACAGGCCCTCGGAAAATAGGGAATCGCTAAATTTGCGATTCCGTAAATGCAATGCAGGAAGCACCCAAGTTGTGCAATTTTGGCTTAAGAAATCGCAAATTACCACCAACTTCAAGTTGGTGGTAATTTGAGATTTCTTAAAAAAATGCACATTTTTGCATTTTTCAAAGTGCCATGTGGCGCACATACATGCCCTTAGGGCAAGTATGTGCGCCACATGTGCACACATACATATTTCAGGTGGCAACAGGGTGTCCTTTTGACACCCTTGCAATTGCATTCGCAATTTACAAGTACCTAATGGGTACTCGCACATTGCGAATGTCTTCCCATTCATTCCTATGAGCCAGTAGGCCCATAGGAATGAATGGGAAGGTATTCCTTAATTGTGATTCGCAATTGGCGAGTCGCAATTAAGGAAAATGTAGGAATCACAATTATTATTGCGATTCCTACATACATTGCATTCACAAAAAAACACTATTAAGGACTCGCAAAACAATGTTTTAATACACAAGCCCCTTTAATACCAAACTTCCCAGTTTTCAGTAAAGCCATTATGGTGCTGTGGAGCTCGTAATAACAAACTCCCAGCACCATATACTCTTAATAGCATTACTGCACTCATAATGTCTAGGAATTGGTCTAGACACTGCAGGGGTACAGGGCTCATGCACCTGTCCCCTCACCACTGGTATAGTGCACCCAGCTAGAGGGGTGGCTGACCTATGCCAGGGCAGTGGGTTGTAGGCATGGCACACAGGGATGTGTGCCATGTCGACTCCAATTTGTTCTGCACCAAAACACGCAGCCTGCAATGGCAGTGTGTGTGTGTGTGTAAAGGTACAGGGCCTCTAAGGGTGGCACAATAAGTGCTGCAGCCCTTAGAGGTCTTCCCTGGTCACAGTGCCCTGGGTACCCATGGTACCTTTTACAAGGGACTGACATGTGAGCAGAGGGGTGCCAATTGGGGGTACAAGGTACAGTTTTTAGGAAAGCACACAGGCCCTGGGAACTGACTGACAGCGACCCAGGGCACATCAAGTCAAAGTGCATCAGTAGTCTGGCAAAAAGTGTGGGGAGGGGGTTACTGCAACAGAAACCCAGCTTCCTACAGTACCTCAAGGCTCCTCCCTCAGCTTGACCCTCTTCAACATGTAAATGGCCAGCATTGTCGGTAGCCACAGACTCAACATCATCTCCTACGCCAACAACACCCAATTCATCCTCTCCCTGACTAACCACCCAACAACCATCAAAGACAAGTTCTAAAGATGCATTAAAGATGCAGCTGTCTGGATGACCAACAACTGACTCAAACTCAACACAGACAAGACATAAGTTCTCATCTTCGGAAAGAAAAGGACACCCTCTGAAACAATGAATGGTAGTCATCTGAGTTGGGCCAAACCTCCAACCACCAAACATGCCCGCAACCTCGACATCATCCTCAACAGCCAGTTCTCCATGAAGAAGCAGGTCAACGCTGACTCTTCTGCTTGTTCCCTCACCCTCCATATGCTCAGGAAGGTCTTCCGGTGGCTCTGATCCAATACTAGAAGTACCGTCACACAAGCGCTCATCACCAGCAGACACAACTACGGCAACTCACTTTAAGAAGGAATCACCGTCCAACTCATGAGGAAACTCCAGACCATCCAGAACACAGCAGCCAGAATCCTCCTCAACCTCCCTAGACAGACACACATCACCCCCACCTTAGGAAACGCCACTGGCTACCAGTCGCGAAGAGATTCCAGTTTAAGTTGCTCATCCACGCTTACAAGGCACTATACAACAAAGAACTGGCCTACCTCAACAAACTAGTGATTTTCCACCAACACACCAGAGAACTCCGTTACAGATCCCTCTCTCTGGCAGATAGCCAATGTATTCGCCGCGCAAAAAGCAGCCAAGACCTGGTAGACCCTCTCCCTGGACCTTAGAGCCTCACCTTCGCTCAAGCAGTTCAGGAAGAACCGCAAGTCCTGGTTGTTGAACCAACAGCGATGGGCAGCATGATCCCACAGCGCCTCAAAAACCTCACGGGTAAAGCAGCAGCACTTTACAAATCCGGATTGACTGACTCCTCTAAGTCATCCTCTCTCTCACCACGCTAAGCCATAGATGGATCCACAAAAAAATTTGGAATAATGCAACAAACAAAAAAATCCAGGGCCCAGCAGAAGATGTAATTATAGCACAATGCTATTCCTAAATGAGGTTGTAAATGGATAAGACAGTGATTTCAACCAATTAAATGTCTTATGTGTGCGTCGTAGATCTTGCAGTACCTCTGCGGGACAGCAACATCCAAAAACAAGATAATTTCACATTAAAAAAAAACTCAAAGATCCTCATTAATTGACTCAATTGGAAAACCTATGGTGTCAAAGGTAAATGAAAATCACTTTCATTTGAAACACAATGTTTTTTTTTTTAATTACATTTGTGGAAGTCTTGCGGTACTCTTTTGGCAGGGTTGGGGGACAAGAGGTTGTAACCATCCATTAATAAAAAAAAACACAAATACTAATTCATAACACATTTTATAACATTAATGCATACTATTGAAAATTCACAACAAAATCAAAATTGACATTTAATTTTGAAGATTAGGTTTTATTTAAGTTTTTTTTAAACCTAGGAATTCACTGAAGAAAAACGTTTAAGTGACATTACAGTAAGGCGACAAGGTCAGCCACATCCTGTTAGCGGTGTCATCAATGATGTCACTTGAGGTGTTAATGATTTCATTGAACAAGTCAAGGGAGATGCAACATGTGAGGTCATAAGAAGTGCATGGAGGGGGTGCAATTTATAATTTTCTAGCTGAACTTTAACTAGCAAATTTCAGTGTTTTTTTCTGGTTTTAAACGTGACGTTATGAGTGACATTGTCACCCATCTATAGCGTTACTTTAACCTTTTTAGATTTGTAGGTCGGTGTAACAACTCAATATCATAATAGAACTAATCTGAGAACTTTATAGCACAGAAAGCAAACATTGGAGGCTACACAATTTTATAATCTTGGTTTAAGAAGGTAGTCCATGTTCTCATAGCTGCCCTTGCAATATCTGATTTTAAATGAGTTCCAAAAAAGGAAAAATGTTTCTTAACCTGGAAGCATCTGCTTGCGGAATGTACTGCTGTAAATTCTCATGCAGTGCATACTTCCGCCATCTAGTGTTGGGCTCGGACACGTGAAACATTTTTCTTCGAGGAAGTATTTTCACTTCACCGGGTCTAGTAACGCCACCTATTAGTTGTTTTGCTTATGGGCATCGACTCCATGGTTAGATTACATTTTCCCGCACGGAGGGCGTGACTGAAGATGGAGCATAGAAAATACATCAAAGATGACTATGCAAAGGAATGAAAATAAAAAAATTCAGGAAAAGAACAGGACCTGCAAGAATCACAGGCAACCGGGGAGGAGGGTGGGCGCATGTGACTCTACAGCACTACATACCACGAACAGATGCTTACAGGGTAAGTAACATCTTTTGTTCGTGGCATGTGTAGCTCTAGATGCACATGCTGTGCATCAACTGCAAAGCAGACCTACTAAAAGTGGTGTCTCAGACAGAGGATGCTGGAAAATGTACGTAGGAGAGGTTGGCCAACTCTAGTTTGTGCCTGGTCAGAACATCCACACAGTAATGTTTAGTGAAGGTATGTGGAGTACACCAGGTAGCTGCTTTGCAGATGTCTGCTAATGGTATGTTACCCAAGAAGGCAATGCAGCCCCTTTCTTGCGAGCGGAAAGAGATCTAGGAAGGGCGGAAAGGGTTCTCTTAGCTTTAACCTAAGTTTGTATACTTTTGACTAACCAATGTGCTATGCCTGCTTTGGTAAGAGCATGTCCCTTATGAGGCTTGGAGTATGACACAAACAGTTGTTGGGTCTTACGAAATGGTTTCGCTGTATCAATATAATGCACGAGTGCTCTTTTGACATCCAGAGTTCGCATAGCACGTTCTGCTACAGATTCTAATTGTGGAAAGAAAACTGGCACCTCAATTGTCTGATTAAGGTGGATACTGGAGACCAACCTTAGGGAGGAATTTTCGATTGGTTCTAAGGACCACTCTATCTTGATGTGCCTGCAAAAATGGTAAGAGCGTGTATCTCACTGACCCGTCTTAAAGAATTGATGATCACAAGGAAGGTCACCATCCAAAACAGGAACTGCAGCAGGTAAGAGTGAAGAGGTTTAAAGGGAGGACCCATGAGCCTAGTGAGGACAATGTTTAAATTCCAAACTGGAGCAGGGGCGTCCTGGGTGGAAAAACTCTTTTAAGGCTTTTCACGAATGCATCAACAACATGTATTCTGAATAAGAAAACCTGTTGTCTATTCTGTAGGTAGGCAGCTACGGCAGCCAACTAATTGGATTGAGGTATAGGCTAGCCTGATTTCTGCAATTGCAGAAGGTAACAAACAACACCCTGTACTGGTGCTGTGTTGTCTGTGCATATCCATACTGTTTTAGGCGTATCACAGTTCTGACTGTTACCTGACAATCTGGGTGAAAAAAAGGTGGCAACTTTTGAAAGGCTTGTACTCTGGCTTGGCTCAGGTAAGCTTTTCCCACCCGCACATCCAGGACGACGCCAAACAAGGGCTGTACCTGAATGGGTTGAAGGTAGTATATGGTTAGATTGATGGTGAAATCCAGACTGTGCAGGGTGTGAATTGTGGCCAGGGTGTGCTTTAGACCTTAATCAGCCAGTCGCATAGGTAAGGGAACACTTGGATGCCGCTCCTCCTGAGATGAGCTGCCACCAGCATGGCCAGACATCTGGTGAAGATTCTTAGTGAAGTGGTAGCCCAAAGGGGAGCACTTGAATTGAGAATGGTGTCCACTTACAACAAACCTTGGATATCTCCAAGGTGCTCGATGGAGGTGTATGTGCAAGTAGGTGTACTGCAGATCGAGGGCAGTCATGAAGTCGCCTTTATGCAAGAGTAGTCACCATATGGAGGTGCTCCGACAGAATGAATTTGTTGAGAGGCCTGAGATCGAGGATGGGCCTAAGGGAGCCGTCCTTCTTTGTGATAATAAAGTAGAGGAAGTATACACACTTTCAATGGTGTTGAAGTGGAACGGGCTCATGAAGAAGGCACAGATGTTCTTTGGACAATCTGTGTTGACGAGGGGGGATTTTTGGTGGTCTTTGTGCAAGTTCTCGACAATACTCCTCCTGTATTATGTCTAGAGCCCAACGGTCTTAGGTGATTTTTACCCGGCAGGGCAGAAACCCCTGTAATCTTCACCTGATGGGTGTTGTGTGATCGAGTGTAGGAGGGGGCTGTAGGGTGTCACTTGTTTTGGGTGAGATGGTTCCCTTAGGAGGGGTGCCCTTACATCTACCTCTTCCATTATTGCCCCTATAACAGCCCCTGTAGTAACCCCGCGAGGGGGACTGCTGTGTTGTCTTTGTGAAGGTAGAAGAGGTTCCGGGGGTGGGGGTGTCATGGATGGACCACAAAACTGTGAGCACAGTAAGGAACCTCTGTGGGACGGTCTCCCCAGAACCACAGTCGGGCATGGCAGCGCAGCAGAATACTTTTATTAATGCCACAAGTTGCTGAATCCACAGCATCCAGAGCACAGTGGATGTTAGTGTATGAGATGATCTTTCCCACTGCCGCAAACTGTTTCCCCTTCTTGCGGTACTGCTCTGGAAGATGCTCTACAAGGTCCACCATTTGATACCAGTGCGGGCAGTCGTGCTGGGAAAGCAAGCCAATTGAATTAGCAATTGGCCAATGGGACATGGACTGCACCTCTGCATCATTTTTCTTGCTCTCCCAGTCACACGTGCTTTGCATGTTGCTCGCTTTCTGGCCGTAACAACTAAAGAGTCGGAGGTAGTTGGCCACGTATGTATGGAGGGTCACTAGGGGAGGCTTTATACTTTCTATTCACCCTAGGCCTGATAACTCTCGCCTTGACAGGATCCTAGAAAATCTCGGTGGCAGGCTTGAGGACACCAGTAAGCATCAGGAGGGATTGAAGGGAGCGTTGGGTGGAGGAGTGTTTCCACAAGGAGTCACCCTCCTCTTGCTGCACATGGAGTTCTACATTGTGGAACGTGGCAGCCTGTGTAACACCTCATGGTACGAAGTGACCGACCAGGGGTAATGGCTTCATGGGGTACTGATCTGGGTCTGTGTCCACAGGGGGTTTAGCATCGTAGTCACCCAATGGGTCCGGACCATGTGGGTCATTAGGGTGGTCATATGGGCCAAAATGAAGCATAGGACTTTACCCACCCTCCTAATGTGAAGAACCTCTAAGTGAACGCTGTGGCGACACCAGTGGCAAGACAGGAGACACAGGTGAAGGAGGCAGTGAAGGAAGGAGGGAGAAGGGGGGCGAGCAGGAGGCAGGGGAAAGGTTGCCCTATCACGTCTCTATTGCTTTTTGAGGGCTGGAATTTCAGGTGGGTTGATGGCCTCCTCACAAGTCAGCTTCCTCTTATAAGTCACAGAGTCCTTTGTCACGTGTGGAGTCGAGGGTGTTCGATCAACATGGAGTCAAAGGTATGCGGCGGTGGAAGCCAACGAAAATGCAGGATTGTTCAAAGTTATCGACGAGGGGAGGGATCAGAGGACCCGGTGAGAAAACCACAAGGCGTCAAACTGGAGCTGCAAATGACACGTCTGAACCGGACAGCAGAGAAAAAGCAATCTAACAATACAGTCGATGCCCATGCGCAATACCACTAATAGGTGGAATCACTAGATCCCATAACCCGAAAAGACTTCTTTAGAAGAAAAACAAGTTGTACATGTCGGATCACAACATTAGATGGCGAAAGTATGCACAGATGTGTACCTGCAGCTACACATGCCACAAATCTATTCTTTCTAGTAGCCATGCACCAGCTCAAATCAATTGCAAGCTACATTCAGAGGTGAGTCTCCCAATAGTACTTAATCATGGGAGGAGAGCGGACACTTACTTCTGAACCTTTGGGTATTGCATACCATGAATCGCATTTGTCGCCTCAGTTTGCCTCTCTTTTAGGTGTCGAGGCCACATGTTGTCCACCCAATCAATAAGGTCTACCTGTCCCAAGAAAGAGATGAGAAATGATTAGAATAGTATGTATTAGTAGTCGGGCATTATGTCTTTTTGTGAAAACAGCAAAGACGAGCCAAGAGGACAAACTGAGAGGCAAGAACACAGCAAATAACTTAGGGTTCATACAGTTGTAAACTTCAGCTAAGGCCCCCCATTAGCTAATACTCTGAATATTGCCCTGCACCGGTGTATCAGTGGGAGGTCTCTATATCTTAATTTCCTAACAAATGATTTCCCTGTGATACTTATTTTCTTCCTTGGGTTCTTCATGTATAGTTTGCTCATAAATTGTCTCAGTAAAGTTTTTCTTTTTAGTGGCCTAAAAACCCCACCGCCGTCTAGAAGAACGAGTTACTTACCTTCGGTAACGATGTATCTGGTAGAGACATAGTCTAGCCGCAGATTCCTTAACTCAGAATATCACCAGGCGTCAGACTGGATCCGTAAAACTTTCTGCAGCAGCACCTCTGCGCGCCGGGATGCGGCACCGCACGGCTCCGCCCTGACGTCGTCCACGGACATGACGTCAGCAGAGCCATATATGCCCCTGACGGCGCGCTGGCGACAGTTTCCTTCGGAGAAACTTTTCCGCGCCGCAACGCATAGCCACCACCAAGAAACTGTTAGAATATGGGGACAGTGTGCGAAAATGATGAAAAAACATGGAATGATGAAAAACAGCACCATAAAGGAAAGCGCCACGCACTGTATATTGGAAACTAGTAAAGGGAAAGAGCAGAGCACCGCTCTGAGAAGCAACCCCGCAAAAGTGAAGGCTAACCACACTGGGAGGTGAATGAAGATGTAAACCACATCATGGCAGATGACGAAGTCTGCAACCTTAATGTATAACCGTGAAGGACAACAACCTAGGAGCTAGGACAATTGACCACAAGACGTCACCAGAAAGAGACGTTGTATCCCCAATAAGAGATTCAAAAAATGTGGCAGAGCCAATAGACCTCAAACCAATGGAGCACAGGGGTGGGAAGAGAACCCAAGGAGATAAAAAAAAGGGGAGAGCGGGGGGTGGAAAGGATACATGACACATGAGGATACCGTCCAATTACAAAAATGGGCGGAGTAGAGCTATGAAAGCAGAATGAAGAATTCTGTGTGGGAGTGAAGTGAAAGCGTCACCCTGCAGAAGGATCAAGCCACCCGGAGGGAGGCGAGCGTAGAAAGCCCAACCTTAAAAGGTTCTCGCAGTACCGGGAGGACGGGCGGGCGTTAAAGAATCTGCGGCTAGACTATGACTCTACCAGATACATTATTACCGAAGGTAAGTAACTCGTTCATCTGATAGAGACGTCTAGCCGCAGATTCCTTAACTCAGAATAGATACCAAAGCCATACCCATAAAGGATGCGGGTCTGCGACTGAACCCCACCAAGTTCTAGAGAGAACTTGGTCGTCAATAATGTGACTAAAACAGTGCCATCAATCATGTGAGGAAGCACAGTGGGGACAGTAATGTTAACGCAGCTAACTCCTAGACCATGAAGCTCTGAAGAGATCGGAGAACAATGGAAGGCAAAGGTACCACAAGCCGACAAGAACAGCACGAAAACCCCTTTTTTGTATAACAGGTTGAGAGAGGGAAAGCCCAGAGGTACAAAGCACGTGCTGGAGCAAGAGTTCACAACTCCGAAAAGGAAGATGAACCAAGCCTAGGACCCGAGGTGTCGACGGAAAGCAAAAAGTGATTTTCGTTCGACCAGGCAAAACAGTGGAAAAAACACTGTTGAACCTGCGCCTGCAAGATACAGGGGGCAACGGAGGTAAAAGGCTGACTCCTGCCCAGCAAGTGCCGGTATGGAACAAGAAAATGCATACTAGATATGCTGGAGTCAAAAAGAATCTGATGACACCGCCAGAAGTGGAACTGGACCTAGGGTTTGAGAGACCCACCAGATGGAATGTGTCGCCTGTAAGCAAAACCCAGAGAGATGGCAACCGGTATAACAGAAAGCGCATACCGGCCCAGTATATAGAATAGCAGAAGAAGCACTGTTCTAGCTGCATCAGCTAGATACATGTGACAACATTGGCAGGTGACCAATCCATGGCCAGAAGGCCGGTAGTAAAATAGAAGACACGCCAAGACATAGGCGGTCTGTTATAACCTGCGAAAGGGCCAATGGCATATCTCCTACCATCAAAGTAGGAGTGACACTGTCAGACATCGAAGCATACCTGAAGGCACCCAAGCATATCGTGTGGACATTGGAACCACACGAAGAAAGGAAAGGCCTCCTGCAGGGCAGCGTGAGCAGCTCAAATGCGCACGACATCAAGAGGGCAACGGCCCAAAAGGGGGACCAGGCAACCGAGCACCACATAGAGTTAGTGGCACAAGCAGACCGGGTTAGTGACCACGGACACCGCATGAAGGAAAGAGAAACATCCTCCCCTTCCTCGGGAGGAACCACGGTCCCCTGCAAGCTAGAGGCACGACATCAGAAACAGTCAGGATCAATGTAAGTGCCCCGGACCACAAGAATGAAGTATTCTGAAGAAATATGCTCCATGAAAGATCACAGTATGCTATCAGCAGAAGTGTGGAAACACCGGTACAGGGCAGCCGGGAATGTGTAAAAAACCGCTGTAGGAGAAGTGGAGAGAAAAGAGGCCACATACAGCAGAGATAGAAATGCTAACCTAGCACCTTGGAGGACGAGCCCAATAAGGGCTGCGTGTCCAAGTTTGTACCAATAGTGCTAAGCATTGCCGCACAGCGGCGGAGACGGTGTGAGCCGTAAAAGCAAGGACAGAAGCACTACAGACAAGCGGAACCAAAGGATGTCCGCGAGGAATACTCCATAGGAGCGTACTAAGGCAAGGCATTCGCTCAGCACCAGCATATACCCCACATAGGGTAAGTGTCAACCCCTGATAAGGGGATCCCTCTTGGGCAGAACAAGCAGTCAGAGGACTGAACAGAAGATTCAACCAGGCTGAAAACTAACAAATCAGAGAAGGCTGAACAGCCGTGGACAGCAATCGGGGAACCTACTATACACGTTTGTGATAGAGGTGTAGGAAAACAAGGTAGAGAACCATGCAAAACTTATGGCAACCCGGACAAGAGCCAGGAGACTGCTGAATCCGCGTGAGGATCAAAAAGGTCCACACCATGAAACGTTCGATCTCTGAGGGCATCCCGAACATTGTCTGGGAAACGACTGTCACGCAGCTATGCATGGCGGCGCAAAGCCACATATCGAGCAAGAGCTCGTCCCACAGAGTCAGTGGCATCGCAGGGAAGAACAGAGCGAAAATTGCGCCATTCCCCTGCCATCAAGCAGAAGCAGCTGTGACCGCGGCTCCTCTAGATTAGAAGGGAGAAGGGTCTCGACCAAGTCCCAAAGGGTCGAGGATGAATGCGCGAACACACACGCAGTATTCAATGCGCGGCTACCCGCACTGGTAGAGGAAAAAAGTTGGCGAGCACACGCATCCAGCCACCTAGACTCCCTAGTGGGAGGTAATAATGGCAAGGCGGATGAAGACTGCAAGTTAAAGGCTGCCTGAACAATGAGTCCCTGAGCCGCAGGGTGAGTGGACAGGCAGAGTGGATCACCAGGAGCAGGACGGTGCCTACGAGCAATAGCCCGATCAACAGGGTCACCAGAAGGCGGCCTTGCCCACGTGTCACGCAAAATGTCAAATAAAGAGCCGCCAAATGGCAGCAAAGGCTCCACCTCAATAGGCTCCATATGGAGCAGATCCAGTAAGGGGTCAGACAGCAGGGGGGCCACAGGAGGCTGAAAACCAAGAATAGCAGCCGCCCTGTGAATGGCATGTGCGTAAGCAGCACTAGCCTCAGTTGCCGTCCGGTTAGGCAATAACAAGCTGTCGGTAGGAGATGGTTGGAGACTAAGCCGTCCACTAGACAACAAAAGTGGAGAAGCCAGAGACTGACCCGGAGGCCAGGCAACACAAGGCACTTGCACCAGGGTCCCCCGACCCGGGGAATCCAGAGAAGCATCAATCTCATGACAAGGAGGCATTGTTGCCGGCACCGGCGCCTATCGACACCGTGTGGAGGTCGCAGCGATGTCCGAGGAGTCGGGGGGAGCAGCAACCTCTTGAGGAAGTTAAGACGGTGGCACTAGTGTCGATCAACGCCAGGTCGGAGTTGGCTGGACGTCGACGACCGCCAGGTGGGACTCGACCCGGAGGCAGTCCGACATCGTTCCCACTGCAAAATGTGCACGTTTGGTCAAGCCGGGCATCGATCGACGCCGGGTCGGAGTCGGTTTGACATCGACGACCTCCAGAGGGGACTCGACCCGGACGCCATCCGACGTCGATCCCACTGCAAAATGTGAATTTTTGGTCAGGCCAGACATCGAGCCGGGCGTCGGGCCGGCGCCGCCTCCAACGTCAGCGCAGGAAGCTGCTCAGGTCCTTGCGAAGACTGATGGGATGGGTTGAACGGGCGACTGGGGAGGACCCACTGGGCGGTGACCCGTCGACGTCGTAACGTCTCCAGAACCGGAGTAGAGGTACACAGCCGGCGCCGAGGAAGAATCCGCAGGCAAAGACCCGACATGAGTGCCCTCCACCTGTTTGGGACCCGAAGGCGCTCCAGGGACAGGTGGGGACCCAAAGTACTACTGGAGTGCAATAGAGTAAGCCTCCATTTGGGCACACGTCGCTCCAACCCCTGGAAAAGGAGGGAATGGAGGAAGCAACTGCTGGGCGCCCTTACCTGTCATAGAGCGAGAGGAGCAGGCACCATCAGTACACGAATGGGAGAAGGACCTCCGTGTTTGCCGCCTGTGTTTGCGCTTACCTGCCCTCGAACAACGTTCGCGGGAACGACCTCTGGACTGAGCTAGATCCGGAGGAGGAGAGCGGCGACGTAAAAGTGCTGGACCGGACAACCGTGCGTCCAGCAGTTGCATGCAGCGCTCTCTGAGGAACTTGGGCGTCATCCTCTGACAGGCGTCGCATTCGTTGGAGTCGTGGTGCACACCAAGGCACCACATACAGATGAGATGCGGGTCAGTGCCAAACATCTGACGCGCACAGGCTTCTCAAGCCTTAAAACCTTAAGGCATTGCACACTGTTCCGGCGACAATGAAGGTGTCGAAAAGGCCTAAAAACCAGGCCAAGGAACTGCTGGTTTCCCAGGATCCGTGTTGGGACGCGGAAAAGGAGAAAATTGACGTCGCGCGCCGGGAGGGGCATATATGGCTCCGCTGACGTCACGTCCGTGGACGACGTCAGGGCGGAGCCGTGCAGTGCCGCCCCCCGGCGCGCAAAGGTGCTGCTGCAGAAAGTTTTCCGAATCCAGTCTGAAACCTGGGGATATTCTGAGTTAAGGAATCCGCGGTTAGACGTCTCCATCCGATTGGAGGAACAAAAGCACCCTTGGAATTGTTTTGTTTAGTGAAAGCTATAAAACGAGGAGCGTTTTCAAGCTAGAATGGTCTCTTGGGAGGGAGGGGTCAGTGGCACACAAGAGCTTAAGTAAATAAATATGACAAACATTAGGTTGCGAAAGTGATGCAGTGGGTACAAAGTTAATTATCTTTGGTAAAGTTTCAGTTTTTCTGACATAATGAGTCTTCACATATTACTGATATGCACTTACCTCCCAAGGCATCAAACCATATCTTGAAAATTGGTAATATTTGTGTGCCTTGGGGGCTGACTTTGGGGCAGAGCCACAGAGGAACCTACGGAGGTGAATGAGTGCTATCACAAAGGCACAACTAGGTACATTTGTTACACTTTAATTCTACACAAAACAGAGGCTTGAATGTATTAGTAGAATAAAAAAGTATATCAACTTAACAAATCCTGCATACTCCAGGTCAAAAGACGGAAAGAAAGTCAGAGTATCATCAGAACAAATATAACCCAAGGAAACTTTTTTCAAATGGATAGTTCTTCCTGAAGATTCCTTGTTTGAAGTGAGACTCCACCACATGTAGCCAGAGAATTCCAGGCACCACTGAGAATTTGCAAGGTATTGTGTAAGAAAGTACAGCTCAGCCAAATTCAGCTTTATCAAAAGAGTCACATCCAGCCAACAGTGCCTTACTAGAGTTTGAATTGACGACCAACTTTTAGCACAACAGTCAAATAACCTAGATAAAGCATGGAAACAACTGGTACACATGGTCATTTGAGCTTTTCTCTCCTTCAATGGGGCTTCTCTCCTTAGCTAATTGGGATCACAAGTTGATACTTTACTTTGTCAATGTTTTATCCTTTCTGGGGAAACAAACTTCCTAAAGTACTAATGCAGTTCTGCTTTTAGAGTGTAGGAGAGTGGAAAAAGACTGAACTGAGATTATCTGCAGCAAAAATGTCTGCATCACTCTACATATCTTTTTGTCTAGAGGGAATAAAAAGAAAAGCAAGCCATTCATTCTCTAATCCTCTTTGTCAAGGTAACGGCCACCAAAGTACAGACTTAATGTTCAGAAGTTTCAAATTACATAAAAGTAAAGACTCAAAAGGGCTAGCCATTAATATTAATTATAGTATTCCACTGAAAATTAACAAAGCCTTTGGAGAGAAACTAGTTTAGCAACCCTTTCAATAACATCAAAATCAAACTGATGAAAAGTAAAAAAAAAAAAAAAATAGGTGAGCAAGCAAAAGGTAAAGTCATGACCTCCAGTTAAATCAACAAGGTCTTCATAAACAAAGTAAAATAGAAACGTACTGACTTTTTTTTTTATTCAACAAGATATGGATGACATACTGCTTGGTACACCAATCTGAAAATGTGTTAGAGTGAAAAGGTATGCTGCCTTTGTGGGTGGTGCTCCAGAAGCCAATTACACCTCCATCACATTATCTACCTAATGCCAGCTTGCACAAAGAAACCCCCGTTCCTGAAAGCAAAGGGTTTAGAGGTATGATCCATGCCCACTAACTTAATATGCAAAGGCTGGTTCCTGTAGGTTAGCAGGATGAAGAACAAAACCATAAACATTAAGAGGTCCACAAAACACGTGCACCCATCAGGTCCTGTTCTATGAGGAATAACTTGGATCCTCAAAGCACACAATCTGATCTCATGTTCTTCACAATTCTGGGTAACTAAACGAAAACTACATGGATGTAAAGTTATCATCTAGAGTGGTACAGAGTGGAAAACCGCAGGATTAAAACATACTGAATGTCAACCTGGTGTTTACTGCAGAAACTTCTCTGGGGAGAAAATCTCTTCCAATTCACAACTTTTTCCACACCCACCAATGTACAATTGGCTGAAACCAAGTGGCCTTGTGATCTGCCCAAATGAGATCTTCCGCTCCAAGACAGATCACTGCAGTCCAGCAGTCAGTGCCAGAAACTGATTGCGCCCATACCCAGAAAACCCAAACTCATATCTTTAAATAGATAGTGCATAGAGTCTGTGTTTTTCATTAGGCGCTGCACAACTCTCTCGGAGGAATCAAGGAAGGCTATTAGGACTTGCACAACTATCCTCAAGGACTGAAGGTAGGCTATTAGGACTTGCACAACTCTCCTCGAGGACCGAAGGTAGGGTATTAGGACTTGCACAACTCTCCTCGAGGAGCGAAGGTAGGGTATTAGGACTTGCACAACTCTCCTCGAGGACCAACGGTAGGGTATTAGGACTTGCACAACTCTCCTCGAGGACCAACGGTAGGGTATGAGGGTGGCATCCCCAACTCAGCAGGCCAAAAAATTGAATTCCAGGGATTTAGGGGGGCCCCAAATAGGATCAGTACTGTTTTATCTGGGTTAAATTTGAAGTGATTGCTATTCATCCAATTGCATATGTGTGGCATGGTTGTCTGACAATTAGAGATGGAGTCGGCAGACTTGCTGATGGTGAAGATCAGTTGCAGATCATCTGCATAGTTGAAAGTGCACACATTTCTGGGAAGAGATACAGATTGAACAAGAGCGGGGACAGGGAGGATCCCTGCGGCAGACCACATGACACCATTTGACTTTAGGAGCCGTGAATTGGGAAAGGCGAACAGATTGAGAATGGTCATCTAGAAAGGAAGTGAGCCGTTTGAGGTCCCTGCTTCGGTCCTCCAGAAGTTCATGGTCGACCGTGTCGAAAGTCGAAGAGAGATCAAGGAGCACCAGAGCGAGAGTGATGCCCTTGTCCGCTTCTTTCCTCATTTCATCCAATACGGTCAGGATTACTGCCTCTGTTGAATGAGAGGGCATTAGGACTTGCACAACTATCCTCAAGGACTGAAGGTAGGCTATTAGGACTTGCACAACTCTCCTCGAGGACCGAAGGTAGGGTATTAGGACTTGCACAACTCTCCTCGAGGAGCGAAGGTAGGCTATTAGGACTTGCACAACTCTCCTCGAGGACCGAAGGTAGGGTATTAGGACTTGCACAACTCTCCTCGAGGACCGAAGGTAGGCTATTAGGACTTGCACAACTCTCCTCGAGGAGCGAAGGTAGGCTATTAGGACTTGCACAACTATCCTCAAGGACTGAAGGTAGGGTATTAGGACTTTGACAACTCTCCTCGAGGACCGAAGGTAGGGTATTAGGACTAGCACAACTCTCTCGGAGGACTCAAGGAAGGCTATTAGGACTTGCACAACTCTCCTCGAGGACCGAAGGTAGGGTATTAGGACTTGCACAACTCTCCTCGAGGACCGAAGGTAGGGTATTAGGACTTGCACAACTCTCCTCGAGGACTGAAGGTAGGGTATTAGGACTTGCACAACTCTCCTCGAGGACCGAAGGTAGGGTATTAGGACTTGCACAACTCTCCTCAAGGACCAACGGTAGGGTATTAGGACTTGCACAACTCTCCATAAGGTCAAGGGTTTTAACTGATCTCGAGTGTGAGGGTGGCATCCCCAACTCAGCAGGCCAAAAAATTGAATTCCAGGGATTTAGGGGGGCCCCAAATAGGATCAGTTCTGTTTTATCTGGGTTAAATTTTAAGTGATTGCTATTCATCCAATTGCATATGTGTGGCATGGTTGTCTGACAATTAGAGATGGAGTCGGCAGACTTGCTGATGGTGAAGATCAGTTGCAGATCATCTGCATAGTTGAAAGTGCACACATTTCTGGGAAGAGATACAGATTGAACAAGAGCGGGGACAGGGAGGATCCCTGCGGCAGACCACATGACACCATTTGACTTTAGGAGCCGTGAATTGGGAAAGGCGAACAGATTGAGAATGGTCATCTAGAAAGGAAGTGAGCCGTTTGAGGTCCCTGCTTCGGTCCTCCAGAAGTTCATGGTCGACCGTGTCGAAAGTCGAAGAGAGATCAAGGAGCACCAGAGCGAGAGTGATGCCCTTGTCCGCTTCTTTCCTTATTTCATCCAATACGGTCAGGATTACTGCCTCTGTTGAATGAGAGGGCCGAAAGCCCACTTGATGGGAGTCAAGGAGTTGAGGCTGTTGAATCAAAGAGCAGAAACAGTTGACAACATATGCTTCCAATACCTCGGCTAATAAGGGGAGCAGTGAGATGTGGGGATAATTAGTAGGGACCAGCGGGTCTGCACCTATTTTCTTGATATTTGGGACTATTTCTGCTTCTTTAAAAGCTCTGGAAACCAAACCCTGGATCAGTGAATTATTCAGTAGAGAACGAGCGGGATCAGGACATGTGAAAAAAGCTTCCCTAAAAATGTGCCGGGGGCTACTATTAGAAGGAGATCCAGATCTAACTATGGTCAACAGATCCAGGAGGACTTCTCTGCTAATAATATGAAACTATGAAGAGAGTGAGAGTTCATGAGGGCAGCTGGCTGGGCACCAGGAGAGCAATTAGCGGGTATACTGGCTTTAATGGTTATGATTTTATCAATAAAAAAGGTGTTCAGAGAGTTACATAATGACTGGGTAGGAGACAATTTAACCATGACTGTCCGGATTGCAGAGCTCAGCAACAATTGAGAATAATGCTTTGGATTTATTTGCTGAATTCAAGATTTTATTAGAGAAATAAGAGGCCTTGGTTTGTAGGATAGAGTTTTTATACTGTTTGAATTGAACTTGGTAAATATTTTTTTTATCTGGAGAGTAATTCCGTCTCCAGATAATATTCAGTGCAGCACAAAGCTAATTTATTTTTTTAAACATCTTTTTATTAACAGAAATAAAAGCTTTCCATTCAGTGAGACAATATACATAGCAGTGGGTCAGCCAAACAGTTATATGACAGTTCTCATCCTGTGCAGTACCCTTAGTTCGCTAGTAATCCGTGGCCGTTCCGGTTAACCTCTGAACCCCCCCGGCACCCTTGTGAGCAATACCCCTCAATCAGTCAATAAGACCCCCTGGTATGCCATCCATGCCTCACAGATCTTTTCCCATTTACGCGGGCACCCTCTGCTCTGATACACAACGTGTTCAGCTCGCTGACACCAGTCGAGATCCCTTTTTCAGCCCTCTATCGACAAAACCTCCATAGACCCCCACAGTCTGGCTATATTTCGTTTTGACAAAGCTAATTTTTAAAGTTTTAGGTCTTCTGAGAACCATCTCCGAGCATCGTGGCGTCTCGCCGTTTTCCTGAGAGGGGCATGGATAGCACTGGCGGCCACTATCCATGTTTTAATATTTTTTTCATGTTGGTTGACCAGAGACTGTTTAGTAGGCACCCTGGTTGCCAGCAGATTACAGAAGGCGGTAATTTTTTTTTTGAAAAACATTTTTTATTTGTGTTCATCTTCATCATATCATCCTCAGACTTTGACATATATTACATAGTTACTAGCTGCCCACTGTCCGTTAATTTCAGAGCTATCATCTATTCCAAGCATAGTATTACACAGTGTTATCTGGACAGCCAATTACAGTTTCTCGTGGCATATCAACAATTAATGCATAGTAATACCAATGTTGTTCATCCCTTCCCAACGATATAACTACTTCCCCTTCCCACCCCATTACAGAAGGCGTTAATATTGATACGATTCCAGTTCCTCGCCATTAGGCCTGCTTTCACTTGGGATTTGGCTATAGTCAGATTATAAAGGGAGAAGTTATTAAAAATCATCGTTCAACACTGGGAGTGCCTTACTAAGAGAGAACTGCAAATTGGAAAGGTCTCCATTCAATATGAACCTGAAGATCTCCCTATAACACTTCGTAACAAGGATGTGAAAATAGACGTTCTGCAGGGCATACAGTCTGCCATTCAAACCCTTAAAACTCATCTGAGATTAAAAATGATAGTTTACATCTAAATACAAAATCTAACCATTTCTTCCCTCTTCTCATCTCAAATTGAATCTTCAATGCTTGACTTCTCCTCGCATCAGTTTGAGGGAGGGAGAGGTGTGGAGCAGCAGCCAGAGCAGCTGACCCTGGAGCAGAGGGGTCAAGGTTCGATCCCGGCAGCCAGGGGTCACGGTGTGATTGCTGGCGGCAGCTCAGCTTAGCATCGCTGACTCCGGGCAGTAGCTCACTTCATCTCCCCGACGACCCCCAGAGCCACTTCAGTCAATTTAAAACATCTGTATCCGACAGTGTGTTTTCTTTCGACTTTTGCACTCACATTTCTCCCTACAAGGGTCAGCTTAGGTGAGTTCCGATTACAAGGCAGTTCGGATTCTGAAGTCGGTGTGTGACCGGGAGTACAGCGAGCATCCGACCCTGGGGTTAGCAGACTAGCTGCGTAACCTCGGCGATACAGCCGGAAGCAACAACAGTCGAAGAGAGAGACGCCGAAGACAGGAGGTCGGACGAGAGGGATGGAGGGCCATCGGATGCTGGACTGAATATACCGGGTGAGGTCTGGGGTGCATCGGATGAGCCAGGGAAGCAGACCTATGAAGGTGCGACGGGAG
Source organism: Triturus cristatus (assembly GCF_964204655.1). Taxonomy (NCBI): domain Eukaryota; kingdom Metazoa; phylum Chordata; class Amphibia; order Caudata; family Salamandridae; genus Triturus; species Triturus cristatus. Next base: position 70,587,519 of record NC_140585.1, on the reverse strand, counting down.
AAGAGAAGCCCGAGCAACCGAGGTGAGAAGGGGAGGAGACAGAGGTGAGAGAACGAGAGGAGACAGAGGTGAGAGAACGAGAGGAGACAGAGGTGAGAGAACGAGAGGAGACAGAGGTGAGAGAACGAGAGGAGACAGAGGTGAGAGAACGAGAGGAGACAGAGGTGAGAGAACGGGAGGAGACAGAGGTGAGAGAACGGGAGGAGACAGAGGTGAGAGAACGGGAGGAGACAGAGGTGAGAGAACGGGAGGAGACAGAGGTGAGAGAACGGGAGGAGACAGAGGTGAGAGAACGGGAGGAGACAGAGGTGAGAGAACGGGAGGAGACAGAGGTGAGAGAACGGGAGGAGACAGAGGTGAGAGAACGGGAGGAGACAGAGGTGAGAGAACGGGAGGAGACAGAGGTGAGAGAACGGGAGGAGACAGAGGTGAGAGAACGGGAGGAGACAGAGGTGAGAGAACGGGAGGAGACAGAGGTGAGAGAACGGGAGGAGACAGAGGTGAGAGAACGGGAGGAGACCGAGGTGAGAGAACGGGAGGAGACCGAGGTGAGAGAACGGGAGGAGACAGAGGTGAGAGAACGGGAGGAGACAGAGGTGAGAGAACGGGAGGAGACAGAGGTGAGAGAACGGGAGGAGACAGAGGTGAGAGAACGGGAGGAGACAGAGGTGAGAGAACGGGAGGAGACCGAGGTGAGAGAACGGGAGGAGACCGAGGTGAGAGAACGGGAGGAGACCGAGGTGAGAGAACGGGAGGAGACCGAGGTGAGAGAACGGGAGGAGACCGAGGTGAGAGAACGGGAGGAGACCGAGGTGAGAGAACGGGAGGAGACCGAGGTGAGAGAACGGGAGGAGACCGAGGTGAGAGAACGGGAGGAGACCGAGGTGAGAGAACGGGAGGAGACCGAGGTGAGAGAACGGGAGGAGACCGAGGTGAGAGAACGGGAGGAGACCGAGGTGAGAGAACGGGAGGAGACCGAGGTGAGAGAACGGGAGGAGACCGAGGTGAGAGAACGGGAGGAGACAGAGGTGAGAGAACGGGAGGAGACAGAGGTGAGAGAACGGGAGGAGACAGAGGTGAGAGAACGGGAGGAGACAGAGGTGAGAGAACGGGAGGAGACAGAGGTGAGAGAACGGGAGGAGACAGAGGTGAGAGAACGGGAGGAGACAGAGGTGAGAGAACGGGAGGAGACAGAGGTGAGAGAACGGGAGGAGACCGAGGTGAGAGAACGGGAGGAGACCGAGGTGAGAGAACGGGAGGAGACCGAGGTGAGAGAACGGGAGGAGACCGAGGTGAGAGAACGGGAGGAGACCGAGGTGAGAGAACGGGAGGAGACCGAGGTGAGAGAACGGGAGGAGACCGAGGTGAGAGAACGGGAGGAGACCGAGGTGAGAGAACGGGAGGAGACCGAGGTGAGAGAACGGGAGGAGACCGAGGTGAGAGAACGGGAGGAGACCGAGGTGAGAGAACGGGAGGAGACCGAGGTGAGAGAACGGGAGGAGACCGAGGTGAGAGAACGGGAGGAGACCGAGGTGAGAGAACGGGAGGAGACCGAGGTGAGAGAACGGGAGGAGACCGAGGTGAGAGAACGGGAGGAGACCGAGGTGAGAGAACGGGAGGAGACCGAGGTGAGAGAACGGGAGGAGACCGAGGTGAGAGAACGGGAGGAGACCGAGGTGAGAGAACGGGAGGAGACCGAGGTGAGAGAACGGGAGGAGACCGAGGTGAGAGAACGGGAGGAGACCGAGGTGAGAGAACGGGAGGAGACCGAGGTGAGAGAACGGGAGGAGACCGAGGTGAGAGAACGGGAGGAGACCGAGGTGAGAGAACGGGAGGAGACAAGAGGTGAGAGAACGGGAGGAGACCGAGGTGAGAGAACGGGAGGAGACCGAGGTGAGAGAACGAGAGGAGAGAACGGGAGGAGACCGAGGTGAGAGAACGAGAGGAGAGAACGAGAGGAGACAGAGGTGAGAACGAGAGGAGACAGAGGTGAGAAAACGAGAGGAGAGAACGAGAGGAGACAGAGGTGAGAAAACGAGAGGAGAGAACGAGAGGAGACAGAGGTGAGAACGAGAGGAGACAGAGGTGAGAACGAGAGGAGACAGAGGTGAGAGAACGAGAGGAGACAGAGGTGAGAGAACGAGAGGAGACAGAGGTGAGAGAACGAGAGGAGACAGAGGTGAGAGAACGAGAGGAGACAGAGGTGAGAGAACGAGAGGAGACAGAGGTGAGAGAACGAGAGGAGACAGAGGTGAGAGAACGAGAGGAGACAGAGGTGAGAGAACGAGAGGAGACAGAGGTGAGAGAACGAGAGGAGACAGAGGTGAGAACGAGAGGAGACAGAGGTGAGAACGAGAGGAGACAGAGGTGAGAGAACGGGAGGAGACAACGAGAGGAGACAGAGGTGAGAGAACGGGAGGAGACAACGAAAGGAGACAGAGGTGAGAGAACGGGAGGAGACAGAGGTGAGAGAACGAGAGGAGACAGAGGTGAGAGAACGAGAGGAGACAGAGGTGAGAGAACGAGAGGAGACAGAGGTGAGAGAACGAGAGGAGACAGAGGTGAGAGAACGAGAGGAGACAGAGGTGAGAGAACGAGAGGAGACAGAGGTGAGAGAACGAGAGGAGACAGAGGTGAGAGAACGAGAGGAGACAGAGGTGAGAGAACGAGAGGAGACAGAGGTGAGAGAACGAGAGGAGACAGAGGTGAGAGAACGAGAGGAGACAGAGGTGAGAGAACGGGAGGAGACAGAGGTGAGAGAATGGGAGGAGACAGAGGTGAGAGAACGGGAGGAGACAGAGGTGAGAGAACGGGAGGAGACAGAGGTGAGAGAACGGGAGGAGACAGAGGTGAGAGAACGGGAGGAGACAGAGGTGAGAGAACGGGAGGAGACAGAGGTGAGAGAACGGGAGGAGACAGAGGTGAGAACGGGAGGAGACAGAGGTGAGAGAACGAGAGAAGACAGAGGTGAGAGAACGGGAGGAGACCGAGGTGAGAGAACGGGAGGAGACCGAGGTGAGAGAACGGGAGGAGACCGAGGTGAGAACGAGAGGAGACCGAGGTGAGAACGAGAGGAGACCGAGGTGAGAACGAGAGGTGAGAACGGGAGGAGACCGAGGTGAGAGAACGAGAGGAGACAGAGGTGAGAGAACGAGAGGAGACAGAGGTGAGAGAACGAGAGGAGACAGAGGTGAGAGAACGAGAGGAGACAGAGGTGAGAACGGAGCCACTGCTCGGAGGAGGAGAGCAACGCGGATACCGAAGACCAGAGGGAGAAAGGCTCACCACAACACACAGCAGCTCTCAAGAAGTGCTGTGGATTCAAGTGATACTGAGTGGTTTACTGGGGAGGGAGTGCGAGTGCACCTACACGAAAATCCGTGGCACTGGGCGGAAAGAGTTGGGAACTAATGTTCATATTTTTAAGCACTAGCACAAATACCCTAACAAGCTCACGGGACAGGACGCCTGCCACATGGTGAAGGTGGTTAGCTTCGCTAGAATTAGCTATAAGCGTTTATATGAGAACATTAAAAAAAAAAAAAAAAGGTTTTGTTGTATGTGTTCCGAGAGTTGGAGGAAGAGGCTCGTCTAGACATAAAAACCTGCAAAAGGAGATACCGGAGGCGTGATACACAAAGACATTTATGCACAAAATGGACTGGTTTTGTTGTTTCTACACGTTACACCTGCTACAGCCTGTTAACAAGTGCCGAATAACGTAACTTGGTGAAAGACGCGTGCCTTGAGTTGAGACTGCATCAATTTACAGTGGTGTCAGGAGTGGGATAGTCCCACTCTTCAGCACTAGTCATGAATCAGTCCGATGGGAGAGATGGTTAGGCAGCTGGCTGAGGGGCAGAGGCACCTACAGTTAGTAGTTAAACAACAGGTACAGGAAGCACAACAGGACCAAGAAAATGTACAGACTGTTTTAAAGACGCACAAAGACTTACTTGTCAGCAATCAACAAGCACAAGATGCAGCTGTATTAAAAATCATGGCTGTGATGGCTCACACTAAGGTACACCCTAACGTACTCCGTTTGGTACTTCAGAAATATCAAACAGGAGAAGATTCTTTACCAACTTGCATCCACAACTGCGAGGCTCCCTGAAAGATGGAGTCAGTATATAGTGCCCCTTCTGTCTAGAGAGTTCCAGGCAGCAGATCACAAGACCAATCCTGCTGGCACTACACCGTATGTAGAGATTGAAAAAGCCATTCTCGAGCGTCGTGGATGTCATACTGATTACCACGGGCCAAATTCAGAAAGGAGAAATAGGCTCCCAATGACAATCCCAGGGCCTTATATTCCGGAATCAAAGATTTAGTTAATAGAAGGATTAATCCGGACACCTCAACACTGAATGATGTGGTGGAATAGGTCTACTAGAACAATTTTTAGAGGCCCTACTATGTTCCACCCTGCTATAGAATTGGCTTGTATGTATCATCGGTCTTCAGAATTTAAACTCGGAACAACGAAAGCACAAAATAATCTATTGGGTTGGAGAGGGTTACCAGAACCTAACTCTCGTAGCGCAGCAGAAACCACAATGGGGCCTACAGTAGCAAGCAAAGAGGCTTTTCAGGGACCACAATGCTTTCAGTGTGCCAAATAGGGTCACATAGCTCAGAATTGTCTAAAGAATAATACGAGTCCTGAACCTACGGAAGTAGGATATACTAAGGGGCAAGTGCTATGTACAGGAATCCACACTAATATGAAGAGAGGTACTACTCAATGGACAAAAAGTTAGAGCTCTTATTGACTCAAGCTGTAGATACACAGTAGTACTTCAGAACTGGGTAGAGACAAATACAATAGAGGATCAGGAGGAAGTAGTTATTATATGTGGTTAAAAGTATGAGCATATTTACCACACAGTCCAAGTGCAAGGGAAGACAGACCAGATAAGAGTGGGCTGACATCCCAGTTGGTGGGAGACATGATCATAGGGACTGACCATCCTCGGTTTCATCAGTTGATAACCCAAAACTGTGAAGGAGCCCTAGAAGTAGGCTGGCTGAAAGAAGCACATTTTAGAAATGAGGCAATAGAAAGGACAGAAAACCACCCAAAGAAACTCAAATCTGAAAATAGATGGAAGGAATTAATTAGGCATGTATGTTACGGTAACCATCCTTTTACATCTCCTCCTACAGATGAAGTAGTATTAACATGTAGTTTCAGAGTTGCACAAAGAGAAGAACCCAATCTGACCCAGGCATTGGTCATAGCCAGATAATACCATATTTTTATATACAAAAGTCTTTACTGTATCATGTGATAAATAAAGAAGGGGAACTGAGAAAACAATTGGTGGTGCCTCTGACGTTTCGACAACAGGGTTGGCTCACAGCCAGGTGGGAGGAGGACACTTAGGAGGGAATAAAACAGAAGAATATTTATTAGGAACATTTAATTGGCCAGGAGTATATAGTGACAGACAATGTTGTGCCCCATGCAGCTGTTGTCGACTATTAGACACAATTAAGCGGAACAGAGGGCCCCACTACAGCACTTTCCCATTGTTGACAACCGCTTTACCAGGTTTGGGAAGGACACAAATCTATTTTGATTGTGGTTTATTATGCTACACGGTACTCTGAGGATGTACCGCTTACGAACATGACCACTTGATCAGTATCCCAGGCCATGGTAACGTTCTTTTCCTGAGTAGGATTTCCAAAAGAAATATTAACAGATCAGGGAACGCCTTTCATGTCACAAGTTTGCAAACATCTAGGTATCCAACAGATTCATACATCTGTTTACCACTCCCAAACAGATGGATTAGGAGAAAGATACAACCGTACTATAAAAAACTCTATTGAAGAAAAAATTATCAAAGACAGGAAGGGATTGGAATAAAGAAATCTCTTTGGTACTTTTTGCCATATAATTTCATGTTTCAAGCTCAACTAGGTTCTCCCCATTTGAACTGGTATTTGGCAGACAACCCCAAACCCTTCTTCACTTGGCAGCACAACCGTGGGACGACGAAAAGGAAGAGAGTAAAGACCTCCTTGAGTATGCAGTTAAGTTAAAACAAATGTTATGGCTGTATGGGACAAGATGAGGGTAAACATGGAAAAAGTCTACAGTAAACAGAAGGCACTGTATGATAACGGCACAGAACTGAGGTAATTAGTACCTGCAGAGAAAGTACTTATTTTATTACCCCCTTCAGACAATAAATTGTCGGCTAAGTGGCAAAAGCCATATACCATATTAAGCAGAATTTCACCAGTCACCTATAGTATCTCTGTTCCACATAAAAAGGAGAAGGGGCAAAGCGATCACATAAATCTATTAATGAGATGGGAACAAACAGAAGAAGATAATAACCTAATAGGGTACTATTAGTTACAAATTCTCAACCAGTTCAAATCTCTTTCGTCCTTTCCAAAGATTTGGCAGGAGCTGAGAACATAAAATTGGGGAACCAGATTAATCAACTACAGGAAAGTCAGTTAAAAACCCTTTTATATAAATACGAAGGCTTATTCTCAGGGAGACCAGGCAAACCCCATCTTATTCAACAGGATATGATAACAGAGGAGAAGAAAATAAGACCACGCCCATACCCGAAGCTAGAAGAGAAGCTGTAGAAAAAGAAGTAGCTACCGAGTTACAAAGAGGGTATTATAGTCTTCCAATAGTTCCTGGGGCTCTCCTGTGATTTTAGTACCAAAACCAAATGGTACTTTAAGGTGCTGTATTGATTTTTGTCAACTAGACAACATATCAAAATTCGATCCATATCTTGTGCCAGGAAACACAGCCTTCCTCCCCACTCTTGACCACACGAGGGATATTGGCAAATTCCTCTGATAAAAAGTTCCAGAGAACAACAAACGTGTTTGTATCACCATCAAGCTTAGATCACTGTAAATTTCTTACTTATGGACTCCATGGGGCTCCAGCTACCTTTCAAAGACTAATGGATAAAGTATTAAGACCACCCCAACAATATACTGCTGCCTACTTCGATTATATAGTTATTTTCAGCCCCTTGTGGGAGGCAAATTTACAACATTTAGAGGAAGTACTTATCTCTCTTAAGAAGACAGGTCTTAAAGTCAACCCATAGAAATGTATGCTAGCTACAAATACTATTCGATATCTAGGTTATCAAATTGAAGATGGGTAAACACATTGACAAGTTGACAAAGTTAAAGCCATTAAAAGTATAAGGAGACTGATGACAAAGAAGACATCCGGTCTTTTTTTAGGTCTAGTCGGATATTCTCGTCAATTTATTTCTGCCTTTTTCATGATGGTTAGTCCCCTAACTGACCTCCAAAGAAAGCTCCTCGTAGTAAATGGAAGACCTGGAGCGATACTCAGGAGACTAGCTTTAGCACTTTGAAAAAAGTTCTGTGTCAGGACTGTCCTTTCTTGCTCAGATTTTGAAAATTCTTTTATTTAGCAAACAGACTCACCTGGTTATGGCTTGGGAGCAGTTCTGTCTCAACCTGATAATACTAATGATTCGCATCCCATGGTGTATATAAGTCGCAAGTTATTTCCCTGGGAAACTCCTTATGCTACGACTGAAAAGGAGTGTTTGGCGATAACGTGGGCTGTTGAGGCCTTACAGTATTATTGGCCTAATCGCATGATTAGGAGGGAAGTTTGGGAAAGCATTTGTTCTCAACATGAAAAATACATGGGCTACAAAGCTCGCAGGTATAAGGCGAGCAAGAAACAAATTAAATCACTAGGGTAAGGCTTCGTTCCTCTTGCTCCTTGCAGGGGATGAAGAGAGCTTCTACCAAACAGGCACTGGTCAGCCAAAGATTTATTAACTAGGAGTCACTGATTGCCTAGAGTGTCTTGGAACAGCATTTGTATTCATTTCATTTATATTGCTCTACAAATTACAGAAACGATTTAGCTTCTTCGGCTCCACTTCTTTGTCTTGGGTATAAGAGAGCAGGTGCAATCCTTTCAGGGCTCTTATCAAGTAGCAGACAAGGGTGTAGTAAATGAGCCACTTTTGTGGTCTGACACCCTATGATGACCCTCAACCACCACCATTTTGTACTGACTTAAGTGTGTTAGGTTACCCTAGCCTTAATGTAGGATGGGTTTGCATATGCCTGCTTCTCTTCTGTCCTGTAATCTTGCGGTTTTTTAGTAGAATAAGTCTTGCCAAGAATAGGAGGTGGGGGATTACGAGGTGCAGTGTTGTGGGTGATGGTGCACACATGTGCTCAATGTTGGATACTGAGGGATTAAGTGTATAATGTGATTTGGGTTATGTGAATTATGTGTTGAACTATTGCCTTTGACATGGCTTCATGTCATTCTGATTTTTGACATTACCTTGCTTTATGGCTTTATGCAGGTTATCTGGAGGGATGTCACGGAAATCGGTGGACGAGTGGATGATCTTGAGCGCACTATGGATGCAAGGACGGAGGATCACGAGAGCCTATGGCGACGGATGGTCGAGTTGGAGGATCAAAACAGTCTACAGCTCAAGCAGGAAGAACTTGAGAATCGAAGTCGGAGCAACAATCTACGCATTAGAGGAGTCCTTCACAGAGCGGAAGGCAAAGACATCATGGCCTTCACTGCGGACCTCCTCCAGGCGATCCGTGAGAATGAAGACGCATCCCCACCAGTCCTGGACAGAGCTCATCGTGTCCTTGGCCTCAGAGGCTGTCAAGACTTCATCCCGATCATACTCACACAGGTCCTTTTCTTTGTCGAAAAAGAAGCCATCCTGAAAAAGATCCAGGGAGCCAAGACCCTATCCTATTATGGCTATTCAATTCAAATCTTCCAAGACATAGCCCCTGCCCCCCTCCGTAGGCGAAAAGACTAAGCCAGTTACAAATAAGCTTTGTAAACTCAATATCAAATACCTGTGGGCCATCAATCGGCGTTAATCTTCTCTTGGGAGGGCAAACGATGAGCACTCCGCTCACTAAGTGAAGCTAAACAGCTTCTTCACCTCCCGCTGGAACCTGAAGATGGGGGTCCTCCTTCCCCATATGGGCTTTCTGGAAAACCTCCCCATCTGGAATGGTTCACTGTCCTGCCGCCCAAAAATAGGAAACGCCTCCGGGAGCAGGACTCCTCCCAGGCTAAGCAGGATATCATCAACCATATTTGGGCTTTGAATGACTCTTCCCCACAATCTCGATCCCCTGAGAAAAAGGAATGATCCAGACAGGGAATTCTCTGGTCTTTAAGCCCTCAAGTTTCAACATAGCTCCCTAGAGATTAGACATGCCGGAGGGGGCTCAACTATTTGCAACGCGCTTAAGCATCCCAGCACACTGGGGGGGAAGTGTGCCCCTGAAGCAGAAACACTGGAAATTAGCACTGACTTGAGACCTCCGGCCTTGTCCTCGCTCACTTAGACACTGGCTTTTGGTCCTCCCCGAGGCCTTCCAGCTGCTGGCGATTCCTATGGGACTCTCTGAAGCGGGTCGTGGGAAGCAGAGACCCGAGGAGCTGCCTGCGCCTGCCACCTCCCCCACGTCTACGGTGTCTCTTTGAAGAGTGACATCTTCAGAATGGCCCGTCCTGTGGACAGTGGGCTGTACCTTGTAGACATTAATCTCGATTGGCCCTGCTGGCCACCCCCTGTTGAGAACATTAACCCCACTTTCATTCCCTCCCTGTTATTACCCTTTGGATACGTCTCTTATAAGGGAGACTTGGTCGGGTACCCCAAGCCTTAGGAGTTTGGCCAACGTTCGGAGACACAGTGTTGCTCAAACTGCCTTATACACGCCCCTATCCACGTTCTTGTACCAGCGGCTTCCCAAATATGTGGTTGGGTTAACACTGGCACTTTATTTTTTAATACCACATTTTATTGGATTTTCATGGTACAATCTGGGCCGTGGCCCTGCATATACATTTTGAAGACGAGATAAATCAAAGGTACCATTACATGTATACAATCACAACTCCTGCAGAACCTCCAGGTAAAACCACAAACATAGCGCAGATAGTCCCAGATCCCATAAATCTTAGCAAATCTAACTCATACTGGCACTTTTGATGGGCTTGTCACGTGGAAAATCCTACTGGGGCGACGAGGACGAATCTCTTTAAATTCCTCTCGCTAAGTGTTAGGGGACTTAACTCCCCTAATAAGAGGCGCCAGATCTGGTGGTAACTTCTTCTCCAGGACCCTGATATTATATTTCTTCAGGAAACCCACCTTCTCTCCACTGACACTCGTCTCATGTCACATCCTAAATATCCAACATAATACTGGGCTTGCTCTCCCTCTCAAACGCCGGAGTGGCTATACTACTGAAGGCTGGCCAGGTTGGGAATGCCCCTAAGGTGATAAGGGACACTGAAGGGCGCTAGCTTAAAATTCAAATACATTGGGGCATGCGACCTCTGACCCTCCAAAATATTGATGCCCCTAACCAGGCCCAAGACATATTCTTGCGCTCACATTTATGTGATCTGGTAAAACCGTCAGAGCGGGATCTTGACTGGGACCGTAGTGCACAAACGTACTGATGCCATGTCAGCAGCTCTTAAAAACGCCATTACTGACCTACGGCTATTAGATGCCTGGAGATATATACACCCTGAGTACAAGGTCTTCTCGTTCTTCTCCCGTTCATGCTCACAAACTTACTATTATTTTCTCTCCTTACCCCTGCTCCAATTATTAGTCACGGCAGAGATGTCTAACATCTGACCATGCCCATATCTCGATATCACTTCAGCCTCCCAATCCCCAGCGTAACGCCCAACCTCGATGGAGACTACCTCCCCAGGCCCTCCGTGATCTAGTCGATTTAGCAGACATCCAGAAGGAGATCAAGGCCTTTTTTATCACAAACTATACCCCTGATACTTCGGAAGCCGTCAGATGGGATGCTTTTAACGCGACCTTCCGGGGAGTCAAATCTTCTATCGCGATAACCCGATTTTGGGAAGCTCACCTTCTTGAATCGACCCTCTCTGCTGACATCAAAGCCCTGGAGCGAAAGGACCACCAACAACCCTCACTTCACAATAAACAGCAGCTGGCTGCGTTGCGAAGCCAGCTTCTCTTACACCACACTAACAAAGCAGAAAGCCTCCTGCTCACTCTCAAACTAAACTTCTACACAGGGAGAGACAAGGCTGGGGCATGCCGCCATCTGCACTTGTGAGCCCAAACCATGCACGCTCACAATCCCAAACTTATGCGACCAGATAGCACCTGGACAACATCAGAACTTTACAAGAGCTTAACCCTTTCACATTTCTACAGAGATCTATATGCGGATGAACCCTGTCCCCCAAAGAAAATCACGTCCTTTCTTCATTCTTTCCCCTGGGAACCGACCAGCCCCCATTACATGAACCTTTTAGATGAACCAATCTCACAAGAGGAGATGGCAAAAGCCCTTAAACAGCTCCCAACAAGGACAACTCCCAGCCCTGACGGTCTTCCTGTTGTCTTTTACCGCACTTTTATCCAGAGCTCCAAGACCATCTTCTTCAACTTTTTAGTAATTTCATGGACGCCACCTGTCTTACTCCAACTAGGTCAGTGGCTGTGATAATGCTTGTCCCTAAGCCGGGGAAAGACCCTTCTCTTTGTACTTCGTACTGCCCCATCGCCCCCCTAAATACAGACGCTAAGATTTATACAAAGATCCTTGTGAATCGCTTGGAAACTTATCTGCCTAGTATCATAGATCCGGATCAGGTTGAATTTACCCACCATCAACAGGGTGCGGACAACATACGCCCTATAGCCCATCTCATTGAAAAAGTCTAATATAGAGACATACCTGCTTGCCTGGTGTCACTAGACGCTAAGAAAGCCTTCGACCAGGTAGACTGGTGTTTTCTTAGGGAGGTCCTGAGGCGAACTGGACTAGTCCCTATCATGATTTCCAAGCTGATGGCCCCATACACAACACAGACGACACGTATTTGCATCAATGTCCGTCTTACCTCTCCCATTCCCATATACCGAGGCACCAGGCAAGGGTGTTCATTATCTCCACTCCTATTTGCCCTGGTAGTAGAACCTCTGGTGCTTGCAATCCACTGTTCGCCTGCCATCTTGGGCATTCTCCTTGGAGGACATGAACACAAGATTTCACTGTATGCGGACGACCTCCTTCTCTCCCTAACTACTCCGTCCTCATATCTACCAGCACTAGCTGCACTCCTGCGCTCTTTTGAGGACCCCTCAGGTTTTTAAGATCAATTTAGCCAAATCCCATGACCTGAATCTCACCCTACCGACCTCGGAGGTACGAGATTTACAAAACCGGATTCCACTGAAATGGTCTGAGAAGACGATAGGATATCTAGGTCTGGACTTGACCCCTTCGCTTTCTTCCTGGACTCGAGCCAACTGGCCGAGCTATAGACGTGCCATACGGGAAGAGATCCACAGATGTCGTAACCTCCGCCTTTCCTGGTTAGGACGCATTAACACAGTAAAAATGTCACTCCTCCCAAAGATGATATATTTATTTCAAACCCTCCCTACCCTCATTCCACAAATTGATATTCAGTCCCTCCATGATTTAACCAACTTTATCGGGGGGCAAGTCTTGCCCACGCTTTTATAACAAGGTCTTGATGCTGCCCCGAGATCGGGGAGGGTGGCGAGGGGGCGCTGGCATGCCCTAACCTCCTTGAGTATTATTGGGCCTGCCATCTTCGATACATCCCAGAATGGGTGGTTCGGGAGAGTGAAAAACACTGGTTCCACATGGATCAGGCAGTAGTATGTAGACTTCTGTGGGCCTTAGGCTGGCTTCCCCGAGGGGCTCGCCCCCGTAATGCATACATAGCCACTCCCAAGAGAACCGTCTTAGACGTATGGGACAAACTGGCTATATCTCGGGCACGACCTCCTTCCCCCTCCCCTAACACCCCCATAGCATGCAACCCCATCTTTCCTCCTGCTTTGCAACCTCGAGCCTTTAGCGCCCGGACGCAAGGCGAGTGTTGCATAATTCAGGATTTATTTCAGGGTGACAAATTTATCACTTTTGACCCGGTTAGGTATCAGACCCTCTACAGTGGTAGCCATGACTCATTCAAATTGGCGCTTAATAGCACAAATACTAGGGGCGGCACGGCAGTCTACAGCTCTTTATTGGAGGAAACCTACCCTCCCCTCCTACCGCCACATGGTTTCTCCGCCTATGGCAAGTTCTGGCGCTTGCGTTACTTACTGCCCGTATCAACCATACAGATACTAAATTCAGTTGCACTTGGCAGTGATTAATCCAGCATTCTCCCACATGGAGCACTCTCGTTTGGTTCCCCCTCGCCTGAGAGCTTTACAGCTCTTTGATGACCCCCTCGTACCCTACTCAAAAGGTGTACATCAGGCTTCTCCTACTTCATTGGACCCATGGGGGTTGTCTCCTTCCTCCCCCTAAAAGGCTCTAATCATCCTCACCAATGACAACCTGAACGCATCCTTCCCGTCCTGTCCCTTTCTAGCTGGGTTTCGTCTTTCCCTCCCCTGTTTGATGGTTGAGACATACATCCACAACTCCCAAATTCTGCGAACAACAACGTGTAGCGCTTAATACACGAGCAAAGTAGTACACAGACATGCATAAACCCCAGTCACTTCGCCTCTCCATTGGGGTTGGGCCCATAAGACCCCCACAAAACGGTTCTTTAACTCATGGAGATCTTTCTTTAATAATAAGGTTAATTTGTATTTGTTATGTTAAAAGTTTTTGTAAAGCGCGCGTACACCACAACGGTTTCATGGCGCAAGCTAGTACACCTTGAGGTCAGACCCTGTTGGTCCGCCAATATTTAAAACAGCAGATTATTGGTGGAAGGATTAACATTTTCCGTGCTTAAGACAGACAGCCTTGTGGCCATTCTAACCCACATAACAGGCACATTTCTTCCTAAGTTTGCCAGGCTCAGAGGTCAGACAAACAGCAACAGCACTAACTCATGAAATATTAGACGGCTAAGAAAAGATACTTGTTCGAGCTTAATCTGTCTGCATTAGGAATTGATAGACAGGACACATATGACACTAAAACACAAGCATTTGCAATGCAATAGGTCTCGCATTTGCGAGAGTTTAAGCTATTGGGGTTGTAAATGACAATGCCTTTTATTTATATGTTTTGATAATTAACACAAATAAAAGGCATGGTCATATACAATGCCAATAGCTCAAACTCTTGAAAATTCAAGACCAATGCAAAGAAGCAGCCACCATTGACCCGGGCTGATTAGAAAGTGAAAGTGCGCATGGTGGCTGAATGTTGCAGGAAAACATGTTGTCCCTGCAGAAGGAGAAACTATTTAAAGGAAATAGTGCTTACAGACTAAAAAAAACTCACCTCGTAACAACCGAAGTAAAAGGGCCAGTCCTCATGGGAGGTTACGAATGAACACAAGGTGGTACTAAGGCGGAACTAACATGCCTATTAACGAATCAGAAGCCAGGATTTACGAAGGACAATGACACACGCCAATGACAAATATGGGCAAAGAGTGGGCAGGGATTCTATTCCATACTCCAATATATCATGCGCTGCCCAGGCTCGACCTGAAAAGAGCAATGCTAAGAGATACTAGCCTAGTATGGCTTTTCCTGGCATAGACTTTAAATTATGAGGGTCCCCAAGCTCTGCTTCCCTAACTTTTCTTAGGCGATGCCTCTAGATTACTTGACTTCTCATTATACTTTACCAGATTGCTACAAGTCCAACATGGCGGATGAAACGGGCACATGACGCCCACATTAATACTTCTATGTTTATGTGAAACAAGTATATTCCGTCAGACCGTACTCCCTTATTTAATTCTCCACAGGCCCAGTTTATTCGCTTTCTAAAAAGCACCGTAGTCTTTCCTTCCGAAATTAATTGAAGAAAAATTACCATTTAAGAAGGAGTATATTTATATAGCATAGAGGGAGATTAACTGATCTGCCAAGAATCACAAGAAGTTGAGCCATTGCGTAGGCTTGAACAGATTCCCAGGTCCCATGTTAGCATCTCTGACCATCGAGCCACATCCTCTCCCTCTGGGGATCCATGTTCCAGTCTCCCTGACGTCTCATTATATTTCACCACTTTGCTACCAATCCAACATGGTAGATGAAATAGGCACAAAATGCCCACATTAATAATACTTAATTGTTCATGTGAAACAAGTATATTTAGTTCAACTGTGTTCCCTTATTTAATTCTCCGCAGGCCCGGTTTAGTTGCTTACCCAACAGCCTAGTAGTGTTCCCTTCTGAAATTAATCACAGAAAAATTACCTGGATTTAAACTTAACCATACTGAAACTGCCAATGTACAAACCGGAAGTCAGGAACCATATAATATAAAAATGGAGGGACTATTTCACATAACGTCCGTTGAATATATTCTAACAGCTCAGTTAATCAGTTGCATTTGTCAGGCCATTTCAAGATGGAACCTTGGAGCTTGGTTTCTTAGATCCCTTGCTTAATAGAACAAGCATTGGCAAAGCCAACAGTTCTCAGCAATCCAAGAACTATAGGCGTTCGTAATGTAAATGCATTGGGCAAGCCTCCATTCTACTTGGGCCATGCCGACACAAGGCACTAACATATACACAAGTTAGATGCAAGAGTATTTGGCCTTATTCTAATGTTTTAACAGAAAAAAAGTGTCTCCTCTTTTTCACCAGAGTTCTTTCCAATGACACTCCCTTCCAGCTCTCTCTTTCGTCCATTCTGCTCCAATCACTTCCTCACAAACTCGCAACCGCCCTGTTTCCCACTCCTTCTCATATTCATTCTTCTATGCCCCATTCTTTTCTAACCATCCCATTCTCACCGTCACTCATGCACACTTCTCTCTAAACCCTTTTGTGCTCTCTCAGTCTCTCCCACACATATCTTGCATCAGTATCACGCTCTCTTGTCATGCATTATCCTCAACCCTTTACAGCAAATACTTCCCTATTTTTAAAATGCCGTTTTCCATTTATGTAATTTATTTTCCACCTACCCTCCCTCGTAACCTATTTCTCATTTTCTGGTTCTCCTGCGCCGCGAGGTCACACGAATGGCTGAAGCGCTATGCAAATATAATCACTCCACTAGAAACAAAAGAACGAAATAAAAAAACATTGTGATTTACATCAATAGCTTAAAACCTTCACAAATGCTAGACCGTTGGATTGCAAATGCTTGTTTATCTAGCTGAATGATCCTCTATTTTAGTTGCTAATTGCCGGATGGCTCTTTGGTAGCAGGGGACAATTCAGAACATATTCCACCTAGGAACAGACTGCTTAGAAGAAACCAAGCCAGTGCCCTCACCTGCTGGATATCAGTGAATGTGGACACAAGGAAGCAGTATATCAACAGAAGAAAGGAGATTAATGTAACTGTTGGAAGAGAGGCCATTTTGGAATACTACAATTCAATTTGAATAAAAGACAGTTCGTATTCTGAAGGAAGCACTTTTGTTTTGAAATAAAGGGGGCGATGGAGTAATGGCTGTACAGATGCAAAGCCCACTGAAGAGTGGTGCTTAGCAGCTCACTTCTCTCTGTGCCTCCTCTTGTCCTCTGTCCTACATCTTTCCCAGCTAATGTCATCTATCAACACTCAAACTCAAGCAAAAAAGATTCCTTCTACTCCTAGGCTACAAAAATAATTCTGATGGCGGAGTTCACCTGTGGCGAATTGTGTGTTTCTATGCGACTCCTGATACCCCAACAGGGGTTTGGGAAAAAAGCAAGCTGGAGAAAGACCTCTAGATGACAGAATTTTCCCAGCTGTTGATTCCACAACACTATCATGCTGTAAAACTACAGATTCCAACATACAAAATGTTGAACTAAAAAGCTCAGACAGAAGATGATCTCGCAGAAGGCGTGAGCGCATTTAAAAGCTGTATTATATTCTTTATAACAATATGTGGGACTCTCAGCAGTTTTGTCCACAATGGCACAGAGAAGTATAGATAACCAAGGGTTCTGACACACTTATCTTACGTCTGTAAATGATTCACACAAGCATGGTAATATAGGAAACCGTTGGTGTTGGAGAAAAACAAGGCATCATTGGAATCTAATCAAAATACCCACTCGGAGTGTTTAAAGTCTAAACATTATTAGTCAAGTTAGCTAGCATCCTCCACCACACCTGCACAATCCCAGAGGGGTATAGGGAATAAATGCTGGAGAACATTCTTACTAGTACTGCCTTAATCTCACTCAAATAAAGAAAGCTGGTGGGTTTTAAAGCGAAGGGGGACAGAGTTCAAATAAACTGCAACGCTACACTGATCACAAAGTGGGAGAAACTCACGACTGACTCGGTTGTATGGCACCAAAAGAAGCAGACTGAAAACACCCTGCAGTCACATCACCATTATAGGTGTGAAGAGGCCTAGAGATTTCAAAGGAGATGGTTTGTGTCTCATCTTCCTGAAACGGGAAAACTATAAGAAAAAAAGAAGAGCAGCAACTCACAGTGGTCGGCCTCTGCACTAGGCTTTCAAGCCTGGTGTGGCTGAATTCCAAGCTGATGACATTGTACAGCTTCTCTCGGTCTTCGTCGGGAGTCTCGTAGTACTTCGCCCACTGCGACATGGACATCTCGATGTCACGCTGTGTATTTACATCCATCACGTCCACGATGCGCCGGCTACCTGCCCGTGAGGAAGAGCAAGCACAAAGTGGAGACAAAGTTGCAGGGATTAAACATACTCCTTGTCCTGCAGCAGCACAACTCTTGAGAAATGAAAACTTTTGACTATGAGAAAGATTAATAAAATGGGTGCTAGCTGAAGCGGTGAGCAAAGAGGGCGGATCACATTAGCTCTTAACAGGGCTCACAAATAGCATCCATTTCTTAATTTTCACAGATTTGCAGGCAATATAGAACAGTTACAAATCTGAGAAAAATCAACATATACATATTGCTACAATTAAAACATTTCTTTTATATTGGCTACCTATTTGCAACAGAGGCACACTTTAAAATGCAGCCAAGAATGACTAAACCTCAGACATTTTAATAACAAACAGTACCTCACACCACCAAACACTGCTAGTACCACAGCTAACCACAATTGTCCTGGAAGAACTGCCTTCTCGGCATAAGGAGAAACAGCCGTGGAAGTGTCACTGCTTTTGTCAGAAGATAAGGGTAAGTGCCCAGTCTTCCTGCCATAGATGCACCACGTAAGTACTCAGCGCCAACATGTTTATTACCTAGATATTTTTGTACGTGTGAAGCGCATGACAATTAAAACAAGCATTTGCAATGCAACCGGGCTCGCATTAGTGAAAGTTAGAGCTATTGGTGTTGCAAATGACACTGTTCTTTTAGTTATTTTTTTTGTTAGCAGTGAAGTGATCATTTGACCTATGTAAAGAGAGGTAGGAAGGAAAGGGGATGCAGAGGAAAAAGTGGAAAGCAGGGGTGGCATGAGTAGTGCTTTAAAAGAAAGAGGAAAGATGGAATTTGTGCACATGTAAAGTGCCCCACCGGCGCTGCAATTTTACACCACTGCACGAGACAATAGGAAGAGCACTTACTTGAATATTGTATGCATATTGTATTGTTAAGAACTTTGTAGATATTACGCTATAAATATTATGTGCCTTTTATGTCTATGTAAGTGCTCCACTGTCATTTTGGAATGTGTCGATGCGAAGGGCAGATATGAAGGGATGTGATAACGACGAAAGGGGCAGAGAGGAAGTGGCGGGGATAGGGAGAAAGTTAGCGGGTGACCGGGTGTAGTGAAAGGAACGCGAGGCAGCTGTTCCTATGCACAGGGCGTCTGGACGCTCGTCTACAGAGACAGCAATGGAGTGAGTCAACCCGTCCCACCACACCCAGTGTCATTTATGGTATAATAATGATAAACTCTGTCACAAAATTAACCACCCAGGTTTTTCTCTTTAGAATGGGCTGCATTCACATTGTAGCCAGGTGTTTATTATAATTTGCTGTAATGGAGAAAAAAACAAAACTATTAGTATTTAATTAAGTAACTGGGGGGCATAAAAGTAAATCACAAAGGTGGGCGATCACAGGCCATATGAACATCCAGGCTACAGGGAGAGATTGAGACGGTGTTGTGCAGCTAACACTGCACCAGAGTTCACTTTTACCTAGTGCAAGTAACAAAAGCAGTGAGAGCCTGAAAAATGGGCATGGGAGAGAAACCAGCTAGCAGCCTCCCCTTTCGTCTCTGCTCTGTCAATTAATTTTTACTTTGCCATGCATTAACCAAGCCTTGTATCCATCGAAGGTTGATAAAATAAACATATTTCATAACTGCACCGATTCACTAAGCACCCAGAGACCCACTCATAGTGATTTTTGACAGAGAATGCCTCGAAAAGATTAAGTCACATAAATTAATGTATTTCTTTGAATAACAATTGTTTTATACAGATTTAAGCCATTGGACCTCGCATGTACTTTGAGTGAAGATGAAAAGGGAGGCTGCTCGCTGGTTTAACCAGCTGTCTGCAGTGTTGTAGCAGCACACTATAGCATCCTAATCTCCTATCCAAACTCAGCCTTTCATCTACTGCAGAACTGATGAACTTAGAGACACAAAGGAGGAATCCTACTAAAGCTTCAGATAAGATTTTCATTAAAACTCTTGCTATAACCGAAAGAGTAAACAATTTAACAAATGTGTGTATTGTGATCAGAGCTTTGAGATGCCCACCAATGCCCCTTTATCTATACTTTCAACGTTGTGTTAACCCACTTGCACGCTTGTTGCTCGTATCAATCAGAGCCCTCAACCCCCCTCTAGAGAAGGCCTGTCTGTGATCACTGGCTGCATTAATGTGACACCCCCTTACACCTGTAACGGAAGCTGGGAGCCCCAAAGAGGCGTAGTGGATGCTATTGAGGGCCGTCCCAGCTCGGCATGCAGTTTACACAGCGCAGACCCCAGACTCTGCTTAGTGACTCTGGAAGCACACTGTACTCCAAGCGAAGACGACGTCACACTGCACACGTCATCTTCATTTTTAGATGGAGAAATTCTATTCTTATCCAAAACGTCAATGCTGTTCAACCTTTAGTTTAAAATTAGTGCTTGCATGCCAGTGGCATGATTAAACTGAAGCGCGGCGGCCAAAAAGTAATAAGCGGGCACATGCATAAAATAAAAAAGCGTGCCTATAACGGGAATGGAGTTGATAAAAACGTATTTCCAGCTTTCTCATTACATCATGAAAGCGCCAGCGTGGGAGTGCGTAGGGAGGAGGAGGCAGCTGCAGCCCAGGAGAGCCAATGAAGAGCAGCTGTTCAGAATGAAAGCACTCATGCATGTACGGCATCTACCTTGCAGCGCCATCTGTTTCCAATTAACAAGCGCGGGCGCAATAATTGGAAACATGGCGAAGCTGCTCGCTCCCGCAAGGTGGATGCCTTACATGCACAAGTACTCATTGGAAACAGTGCAGTACATGCACGAGTTTTCCAAAAAGTACAGACAGATTCCAAAAGGTCAGATCCTAAGCAGCGATTGCGCGCTGATTAGGCTCGACCTAAAAAGGAGACATGCATTAGTCCTTTCTCTTCCCTCTTTCACAACAAGACTAAGGGAACCCAAATAAATATGCAGGCCAGTTTGCGACCCTTCTCTCTCCTCCGCCTGAAAGAGTTGGAAACCAGCTTTTTACTGGGAAGTGCAATAAAATGTCAGACTAGGCTTCAGGAAAAAAACAGCCACTACAATATAAGGCATGTTTAGGGAGTAGTGCTTACAGAAAGAAGGACTAGTGACACAAGTTACTGATCGATATGTATCTTTCAGAAGCTAATAAAGATGCTTTTGCTCTGGTGAAGTGAAAGTCAAGTGTCTGAGGGGGTACAATTCCTTTACTGTCATTGTATTAGGAACAAAGGGGTCTTCCCATGGGTCAGGTGTGTCATCAGTATGTTGTGTGCCCTGGGAACCAGTGTCCTGTATCTGTACCTCTCTCCTTGTGGAGATGGTGATAAAGTTTGAGGTGAAGAAGGTACACTAACAATTATAAGGCTTGTGGCCCTAGTTTATTGTGGCACAATCTGTTTTGGAGGATGAGGGAGTTGTTATTCTGCTTTTCTTTTTGCAGCCTCTTTTCTTTTTTCTTGCATAAAATGTTACAGTCCCTCAAATACTACCCCATAATCATGAGTGGGTCTAGTACTTTGAGTTTTCTGGTTCCTGTGTGCTGATCAAGTACTTTTAGAAACAGTCTGAGGCTTTGAAATGGAGAATTCATGGATTTTCCCTCTTTATAAGTGTGTCTGTGGTGTTTCTCAGAACTCTGTTCTGAAGCTTTCAACTTCGCCCCGCTCAATTCAGAGTTTTTTTTCCCAGTTCTGATGAAGGTTTCTTGGAACTCTTCAATATCGATGTTTTAGTCAGTTCAGAGTGATGCCAGTGTCGAAGGCTTGGTTGGCGCTGATGCACTTTTTTGTACCGTTAGCGTTTCGGAACCATCCCCTTGTTGTTGCCTGGCCACCCGATGATGATCGGGAATATTCGTCCTTTCTCAGCTTCTAGGCATGGTCACGGTGTCGGCCTGAACCCGAAGGTTGTGGCGCACCATAGCAGGGTATTGGTGGTGGTGAATGTATTATTTTCTTAGTATGGGGGTATTAGTACTCACGGTCCAGAGTGTGATCGGCGCCGGTGAATTGGGCTGCACCGGAGCTAGTTCTTCCCCAGAGATATCTCAGAAGTGGTGTAGAGTGGGTTGGCTATGACCATACCTTCATCTCTTGGAGCGCTGGCCCTGCTGTCCCTGCCACTGTTTTTGCTGAACTCTGCCTTGGCTGCGTACTCCATTGTGTATGTGAGGAGAAATCTCTCGGTGATTCCCTGCAGTCAAACAGTGCAACAAGTGAGAGGAGGTGTAGAATTAAAAAAAAAACTCTACTCTCGTGAACGAATGGAAACAGGAGAGCGCACAAGAAAGTGAATACGTAAATAAGGCACTTAAATATAGTAGCCACTCGGCAAGAAATTCATGTGACGCCTCGAGTTGACCATAAGGAAAGCTAGAACTTATAAGTACATCTATCACACTAAGCAGTTTGTGCCCTATTAAATTCTTTCAGAGTATCTGCATTAACTGACGAAAAGTCGAACAGAAAACAGATTAAATCAGTAGAAGAACTGAACGTACCTATAAGACTTCTGACTCATGAGGGCATGTAAACCAAGCTATACAATAAGGAACATAAAGAAAAACAAATTAACTATTGTCTTAATAAAGATGGAATAATAATCAAGCCCATCGAAACGTGTCGACGCATCGCTGTACGTAATCCAAGGGAAAATTTGGACCTGCAGATAAGAAAATAATGTGTATCCAGGCCAGGTTTTTAAACTGTTCCATAGGATATGTTTCTTTGAAAGACAAAGTAAACTGTCTAATCCCTGTTCTCTTTTCATGTCATGGTATATCATGCAAACTGATTGTATTATATGTAATTTGGGATTCTTCATGAATTGTTTTCATCAATTGGTTGCATAAAATTGTGATATATAGGATGGAATTTTAACATTGTAACCAGTTTTTTAATGATAAAAGATTTTTGTAATAACTTCAGTGCTATTTAGCAATTGATTAAAATATTAGGAAGAATTTTCCTTGATGAGCTGTATTATTGTGCGCCCTGTGAGGTACGACTTAGCTGCGAGTTGAACCTTGTATCCTGTCCCTGTTCTTTCCACAACCCATGGGAATATTTATTTTACTTGTCAAGAGTACCCTATTCCCTTGGCTAAAACAAGGGGTCTCTCTCTCTTTTTTACGTGTGTGAGGAGTTGACCTTATCGTGTCCAAAGAGCCTTTTAATTTTTGAACAATGCGCAAATAGTGCACTGTTTTGTCTTGTGCTTGGGAGAGAGGCATGCGTTACAAACCTCATGTGTGTTGGAGAATTCGTACTTGGCTCTTCACCGAGGACACCGTCTGAAAAGTTATTTCTTCATCTCCATCACACCGAGTTGATTATTTGTGAGTTGACTAGGTTTGAATTCCGTAACATCCTTTCCTGGTGTAAGGATCCATTCTGGCTATTTTTTTCTGTAGGCCTTGTGGTATCAAATTCTGAACAGTTGCGACATAGTCTGTCCAAACTCAATCGTGGGAAAAAACTTTGAGAAACAAAGCAATTGACATGTGGGGAGGGCAAACAACTCACAATGCCATTCATATAGCTTCCTCAAGAAAAACTACTTGAGGAGTCCGGGCCCAACACTAGATGGCAGAAGTACGCATAACATGCGTATCTGCAGCCAACACATGCTACAAATACAAGCTTACCATACTGTAAAGCAGTGCCCTCCGGTAGCAGCGGCTAGGCTAGCGTGCCGACATCTGATGTAAGGTCCTAAATAGCAGCTGGCCCACCATTGCCTGCTGTCAGGCTAAGATGTCCACAAAGTAGCACTGGGTAGAGGTGTGTGGTGTTGGCTAGTTGGCTGCCATATAAATATCAGTCAGTTGGTATATTTCCTATAAAGGCCATGGTGACGCCGTTCTTGCGGGTGGAGTGCACCCTGGGAAAAGCAGGTTACCTCATGATAGTAGGTTTAAATGTATGAAACTATCCACATAGCTATACCTGTCGTGAAGATGGGTTCTTCTTTGAGGCTTTGCAAACGAGACAGTGCTGAAACGAGTTCCGGAATGCCTTGTACCATCAATATAGTACATACGAGCTCTTTTGACATCCAATGTGTGCACTTCTCTGTCTGTAACAGAATCGGGTTGCTGGGAGAGAAAAAACTGGGAGCTCTATGGTTTGAAAGTGTGAATCCGCGCCAGCGAGAAGCCTAGGGTTGGTTTCATATACAACTCTGACCTTGAGAAAATGAAAGAAGGCTACTGCAGAGAGAGCACCTGCAACTTGCTAATGTATCTAAGAGATATAATGGCCATCAGGAAAGTTGAATTCTAGAATAGCAACTGAAGGGGGCATGAATGTAGAGGTTCAAACGGCGGTCCCATGAGTCTGGTGAAGACTTCACTGATATACCACAAAAAAGACCCTTCATGAAGGTCTTAATTATCAGAATTCTAAAGAAGGGACAAGTGTAATATCCTATACTGTAGACTTTACAGGATCAAGGTTTTTGGAAATGTGGCGTTGAACTAGCCTTTTCCATTTCTCCGTGTAATAAAATCTAATCTGCATTTTGTGTTGCAGACAGACATATCTGGGGAAGGCTGAGGTACTCAAATTCCAATACCTTGTGTATCAAATAAAAAGGTTGAGCTGTTCAGGATTGGAATGTCTCAGTCAACCTAGACTTAAAGTGAGAAGGTCCAGCCTAAGTGAGTAATAAACATCTCCAAGATAGCTGAATAGCAGGGTTGTGTGGCACAGGTAGGGGCTACCAACCTAAATGAGGGTAGTGATGTTTGCCTTGGCATTAGTGTAGGCAAATATCCCTGGCCAGTTTATCAATCGCACATAGCCCATGGAGTGGTGGTGTGAATACCTGGAGACAAAGATTGGGCATTTTACATTTTATGGAGGTGGCAAAAAGGTCCATCTGTGGGGTTCCCCAGCATTTTATGGACCCGTGTAGGGCCTCTCTGCTGGTTGGAATAGTCTTTTACTTGTGACTGCATCTAATACTGACCCTAGAAAGGCTTAGACCTTTAGAGGCTGCAGGTGGGACTTGGTGGCGTACTAAGTTAATACCAAGCAGTGGAACAAGGTCGCAACTGTTTGCGTGTGTACTGTACACAGCAGCATGTTTGATCGGCCAATCGTTGAGGTAGGGAAAGACATGAATGTCCACCTCTTACAAATGTACAGCCACCACTACAAGGCATTTTGAAAACACACTTGGAGCCACGGTCACCGTGAAGGGTAGTACTTTGAACTGGTAGATTGTATTCATAGCACAAAGAGAAGGTAACTTTACTGAGCAGGGTAGATAGGTATGTGGAAATGGGCCTCATTGAGATCGAGCACAGCAGGAAGCTGGCTCTGTATATGGTATGCTACCAGGTGGATATACCGTGCATAGAGTCCAGGGATTCCGCAGACGTGCAGAGGGCTCAATGTAAAGCCCAAAGTGCTCCATTACTGGTAGTAAGGGCGATCAGACTTGGGCCTAACACAAGACATTTATTAAATTGTTCTAAAAAGTTTATAAGTATCGATTTTTCAAAGTAAAAAGTATATTTAGTTTTAAAAAAAAAACTGTAGGAAGCGGACTGTGTATACTATCCCAAAATGAGGTAGTAGATAGCAGCTTACACTCTATTTGTGGTAGTGTGGGCAAGCAGTAAGGCTTCATCAGAGGGTAGTGTTAAGCATTTGTTGTACACACTCAATCAGCAAATTATGGCACACACTCAAAGACTGAACTCAGACCAATTTGTTTGTATAAAAAATTATTATTTAGTTATTTTATTTCTAGAACCAAGCCAGGCCTGGTGCAGATACGTGAAATAAATGCTTTGCAAAATCTTATGCAACGTTTTTACAATTGAATGCAGGTTCAAATGCAGTTGATTGAAATACAGGTAAGTCAAAATGTTGCAATAACTTTTTTGTTAATTTACAGGTTATTTATCAGATTACTTTTTATGATAATTTTTCTACTCAGTGGGATATATCTAGATATCACAATGGGACTTTTTCTAGAGAAAAGGTAAGTAAATCAGTTTTTGTACAGTTGCGGTTTTTCAGGTTTTCAGACAAATCAACTCCACACTTACAAGGAAAAACTGTCAATGCATTCCTACGGAGAGAAATTAAGTTATCGATTAACAGGCAAGTACTTTGTTGTGGGAGTTGGCACTCCGGGGTTAGAACCAGGGTTCCCTTAGGGTCAAGGCTGCCCCTCAGCTGCACTAGGGCAGCCGGGTGCGGAGTGCTAAGGCCCAATGTTATCCAAAGGGGGATAGGGGCCTTTAGTTGGTGGCTGCTCACGAGCAGACGACAAGGTTGTGGGAGCAAAGCTCCGGGTGTTAGGCTTACTGTAAAGGTGGATCCGGTTTAGCACAAAGTACACCCGCAGGGGCGGCAGGGTGCTGTTTTGGCATCAAGTGCCCAGTTGTTTTCAATGGGAGTTGCCGGTTTTGGATTTTGGCTGCAGGTTCGGTCCAGGAACACTTTATGGGGGGAACCAACAGCTGGGCAGGTAAGTTGGAGGGCTCGGGGACGTAGGTGCACCTTCGGTTCTTTTCTCCAACGCGGCTGTATGCAATGCATGGGTATCTTTTGAGGTCACATTTCACCTTACCAGGCCACTCGCAGTTGGGGGTCTCTGTGCAGAGGCTGCGGGTGACGTCATTAAGTCCTGGAGGGATCAACCCACGATGGACTCAGGCTCTGCAGCACTGGGGGGCCTCCATGGGAACGGTGGACCACCCAGATTCGGGCCGTAGGTGTTGGGCGCAGTGGTGGTTCCAGGCGTCGGGTTTTAGGAGAATTGGATTAACGTTGAGTATGTTCTAGATTATAGTTTGGGAAGCAGAGGTTTCACCCCAATAAATACTTCTTATTCCTTTTTAGTGTTGATGCCCTCTAGAATAGGCCGCAATGTCATCAGGGGTCAGGCCCTCAATGGGTAGTGGTCTAGACCAGAGTCACCTGGGGGATCCACATTATAGTCATCCCAGGGATCATCACTAGTGATGTCCTGAGGGCTGGGGATAAGGCTTAGATAGACCATAGGGACTGTCTGACTTTGAATATGAAAGAAGGGACTCTTCTGCGACAGCAGTGGGGGTAGAATGCATGGGAGTGTTGGTGGAGGAAGAAGTGGACTCTGTGGCAGAGACTGCTGTGATTTAGGCTGTAAAAGGGTGCAAAAACAGGCGCTTCTGCCTGGCATACTGGTCTTGTTGGAGCCTCGAGGATCAGAAACTCAATGCCGTCGTCACCAGGCATCGATGGAGGCTTCGATGTCACCTTCATCATTGAGAAGGATGTAGGAAGCTGGCTCTGAATATACTATACCAAAGTAAGATATAGTGTGCACAAAGGCCAATGGAGCCCCAAATGTTTACAGAGATAAAAGTAGATAATACCCAACTCTTTATTTGTGGTAGTGTGGGCGAGCAGTAAGGCTTTATCAGAGGGTAGTGTTAAGCATTTATTGTACACAGTCAGGCAAGAAATTATGTCACACACTCAAAGACTGAACTCAGACCAATTGTTTGTATCAAAATATTTCTTTAGTTAATTTTATTTTTTAGAACTAAGCAGGACTTGGTATAAGTAAGTAAAATGGTACTTTTCAAGACAAGTTGTTCAAAACAAGCAGGCTGGATGAAATGGACTTTGTTGCAGGTTTGTAAAATATTTAAAGATAATAAGTATTTGTAATTACTTTGTGATTACTATTGAGATTGCTCTTTAGAGTACTTTTTAGATTACTTTTTCTACTCAGTGTGATATATGCCTAGATGTTACACTGGGACATTTCCTAGAAAAAGGTAAGTCAGTTTTGCATTAAAACAGTTGCTTAGGTTTCCATACAAACTCAACTCCACACTTTGTCAGAGGAAAACAGCCGATGCAATCCTATGGAGAAAAATGAGGTTATCGGTTTGCAGGTAAGCAATCGGTCTTAGGGGTTGAGTTTCTGGGGTTACAACAAGGGTTCCCCAGAGTCATGGATGCACTCAAAAAGCGCCCTCATCGGCACTAGGGTGGCCGTGTGTAGGGTGCTGAGGCCCCATGTTAGCCTACGGGGCTAGGGGGACGTCAGTTGGCGGCTGCTCTCGGGCAAGCCACAGGGCTGAGGGAGCAAAGCTCCTAGGGTTAAGCTCAGAGTAAAGGGGGATCAGCGTTAGCACACAAGCTGCACCCACAGCAGCACACGGGTGACCGGTTGTTTTCAATGGGAATTACCGTTTTTGAATTTTGGCTGAACGCTCCGTTCAGGAAGTATTCCGGGAGGAACAAACAGCTGGATAGGTAAGTTGGAGGGTTCGGTGACGTAGGTGCACCTCAGGTCCTCTTCTCCAGGGCGCAGGGCGGTTGGATGCAGGGGTGCCTTGTGAGATCGAATTTCACCTTACCCGGCCACTAACGGTGGTGGGGTCTCCATGCAGAGGATGCAGGCGACGTCGGGGAGTCCAGGAGGGGTCAATCCATGGTGGACTCGGACTCTGGAGCGCTGGGGGACCTCGCTGGGACCAGTGGGCCACTCGGGCCGTAGGAGACGGGTGCAGTGGTGGTTCCACGCTTCGGGTTTCTTTGTCTTCAGCAGGCTTGGAGTCTTTCTTTGGAGGTTCTTTTAAACAGAGCTGCTTTTAACAGGAGCTCTGGTTTTTGTTGAAGGCAGGCAGTCCTCCCAGAGGTTCTGGAGGTCGCTGGCTGCAGGACACAGTGACTTTTGGTGCAGGATCTCTGGAAAGTCCAGATGGGCCGACAGGGCTGGGGCCTAGTCAGTTCTTCTCTGCAGTCTCCTCTGCTGGGCGTCTTCTTTCGTTGTCCTTCTTAGATTGCGAGAATCTGTCTTCTTGGTTCAGGGCTGCCCCCTAAATACTGTATTTAGGGGGCATTTTAGGGATCTCGAGGTCAGTAGCCAATCGGCTACTGACCTTAGGGTGACTACACCCTTGGTGTGATCTCACCCAACGTGGGGCAGTGGGCATAATCCCCTACTCCTGACTGGAGAGTGCCTGCCATCTGCAAAATGGCAGGCACTGAAGAGTGGGCTTCACCTCACCTCCCCCACCTGAGGGGTGGGGTTGGCAGAAGTGGGCACACCTTCTGGCTTGTTATAATTTTTCACGCCTGTCTTCCCGCAGACAAGGGGGTGAGACAAGAAGGGAGCCAGCTCCTGATAGCAGGAGAGGCTGGGGGGTCGTGTGTTTACCAGTCAGGGAACCCACCAGAGGCTAGTTGGTTTTCATGGGGCATTTCTAAGATGCCCTCTGAGTGCATTCTATAATAAATACCACATTGGCAATAGTGTGGGTTTATTGTGCTGAGAGGTTCGCAACCAAACTTCCCAGAATCCAGTAACACCATTATGGTGCTGTGGAGTCCCTAATGGCAAACCCACACCATATACTCTTTATGGCTTTACTACACTTGCAATGTCGAAGAATGGACTTAGACACTGTAGGCGTACAGTGTTCATGCAACTGTACCCTCACCAGTGGTTTAGTGCACTCAGCTGGAGGGTGTCTTACCTATACCATAGGCAGTGGGTTGCAGGCATGGCACACATGTATGTGTGCCATGTCGACTCTTCACATTTCTCTGCACCAAAACATGCAGCCTGCAATGGTAGTGTGTGTATGTTAAGGTACAGGACCTCTAATGGGGGCACAATATGTGCTGCAGCCCTTAAATGCCTGCCCTGTTCACAGTGCCCTTGGTACCTTTTACAAGGGACTTACAGGTGGCCAGAGAAGTGCCAATTAGGGGTACAAAGGTACAGTTTTGGGAAAGAACACAGGCCCTGGGAACATGATTGGCAGGGACCCAGGGCACATCAAGTCAAAGTGCAACAGAAATCTGGTAAAAAGTAGGGGTTACTGCAACAGAAACCCACTTTCTTACAGAGGTTTTCTGCATTGAGGAAAATGTTAGGGTTGACCAGGTCTGGTAGACCTGTGCAGATGCACCGTTTGGTGCTTGCTTCGAATGGTACAGGTAGTGCTCAGCACCCTTCGAGTAAATCAGACTCAATGACTGGTAGGGGTTAACACCCTCAGATGGAGGCTTATTCAGCTCGGAAGTCGACCGGATTGCAGAGTCCCTTAGCTCACCTTTTCTCATTGTTCAAGCTTAGGTTCAATGCCCAACTCATCAAGACCCTTCATCACCTCGCAGTCAGACTTGCTTGAGAATACAGTCTCTGGCCTCGGTGTCAACAGCACAGCTGGGAGACTACACGGACCAGAGTCTTCCTGAGCTTCGGTGTCAAAGGGCTTTAATTCCCTGAAGACCTTCGGGGTCACCGAGGTGCTCTGCTGAATTCCCTTCAATACCTGTGTCAAGAATTCCTGTCTTTCGAGGGGAAGAAAACGGTAACCAGCGAAAACGGACTACATCCCCCAGGATGCTTAGCGGTTGAGAGGTTATGTAAACAGGAGAGCTGTTACATAACTCAAGGAAAACACGCCCTTATGTAAACAGGAGAGCTGTTACATAACTCAAGGAAAACACGCCCTTATGTAAACAGGAGAGCTGTTACATAACTCAAGGAAAACACGCCCTATAAAGGGAGGAACCGGGAGGTACAACGCTGTCGGATATTGTGTTTACACCGACGTACCTGCTTCGTGAAGAGCAGTGTTCCGGAGTGGTGCTCCAG
This sequence comes from Triturus cristatus, assembly GCF_964204655.1. Classification (NCBI taxonomy): domain Eukaryota; kingdom Metazoa; phylum Chordata; class Amphibia; order Caudata; family Salamandridae; genus Triturus; species Triturus cristatus. The sequence goes on along the minus strand of NC_140585.1, from coordinate 70,557,255 downwards.
TAAGGCAAGAACGGAGGTAGGTCGAGTCGTTACTCCCTGGGCCGTGTCTTGCCCCATCGTCACCTGTGAAGGACCCGGAAGCTCTACCGGTAAACCATTGAGCCTCGCTTTTTGACTCGGCTGAGTCAAAGCGCAGTGGCGCTTTTGCTGGTTGGAGTCGTAACTCCCAGCCCGACCAGAGATACAGGGACTGCCAGCTGTAACGCACACCAGGAGGTGTTTGCCGCGTTACAGACTCGGAAGTCCACAGGATCGATCGAGCGGCTGCTCTCGGTTCAGTCTTCTTGCTTTTGATTGGGGTATCGGTGACGCATCACCAGGAGGTGACTCCGCGTCCCGGTGCAGTCTGAGGAAGAGGTTGAGCGGCGGCTCCCTTCAGGTAGAGACCCCGGCTAGGTGTTTCCCTGACTCCTCGATTCTCCCCAACACTCTTCGTGCCCCTCACAGCCTACCGATTGGCATTGTCGGCCATTTCATTTCTGCCCTCTGTTGGCATACGCCGGGATCGGCGTATATGCAGAGGACGGTTAGGACCATCCGTGCGGTGGGCTGGTAACGTACTTAGCCTGGAGGATTCCAGTGACTATAACTTTTGTTTATTCTTTGTATTATTTTTGCCTTCATTAAAATAACTAACCCTTCACAAGTGGTTGCGTCCTCATTATCGTGTCTGTTAAACGATCCTGAGACGTTCAGGGCGTTACAACCTGACAGGGTTTAGGATCTGAAGATGATGCAAGACAAACAGAAGGTGTTGTTGTGGTCAGGAAAGAGGCATCTGTTGCACACCTCATGGTGGTCCCCCCAATCGATATTTTGCATGGCAGCGAGAGGAATTTTGAGAAGGTGTTCATTGCATCATCCATGCAGCTTTCTCTGGTAAAGGACTGGAAATTCTGGACCCTCAACAACAGTCTTTGGTTCTGCTCAAGGTATTTACACACCATAGAGACAAAGGTATTGGGGCTTGATGGATTGAAACGTAACTGGATCAAAAAGTAACATAACGGGGCAGACTAAACGGTTTTCAGGACACAAACTAGGTGCAGAACCAAACCAGATATCGGGATAAAAAATAATCTCACATGCAGACCTTTCCCATGTGCAATGCACATAGAGAGGAGACGTTGCACCATATTTCGTGACTCAGACTTCTTCTGTGAAAAAACGAATTGCAAACGCCTGAGCCAAACACTAGACATTTATTAAGACATGCCTTTCAATCTCTAAACTCTTCTTAGCAAATGTTTTGCAGTATTGCGGTCCTCCCTGTTCCCTCTCTGTTGTGTTCCAGATGTTAAGCTAGAACAAGAGCTTCTGTGACAACCGTGCCTCCTTTATAAAAGAGATATGGGCAATCTATATAGATAAAATCCCAAATTCCACTGTCCCAGTACTACCGTCCCCCACATTTAAGAAAGTCTACCAGAGAAGAGATCACCAATTTGCCTCTGATTATGTTTCCTGAATTCATTTCTTCATCAACAAAGCTCAAGTACGGTAACCTTCAATCTCTCTCCGACAAGTATGAACCTTGGCTCCAGCCATCATTCCACCACTGCACGATTTGATCAACTCTTCTCTTGCTAGCGGTTTGATGCTAGATCGAGGGTAATGCATTGTAACCCCTTTTTAAAGAAATTTGATCTACACCGGCGGATCTGAAAAATGACAGATAACCCTACTTCCAATCTTTTCTATAATTTAGCCAAATAGCTTTCTGGCACCATGAAACACTAGGGCATTCAAATTATACAAGCAGGTTTCCAGCCAATCTACAGCACAAGTAAGTGATTCTAGTATCTCTTGGTGAAATGATTCACCAGATACCACGATTTCCTCACTGACCTGCTGCTCGACCTCTCTGCAGCTTTCTACAAACCATTCCACCTTGCTCGATAGTTTAGCAGAGTTAGACTGACTGACTTGACCTTAGAATGATTCGAGTCCTTCCTTAAAGTTATTGGCACACCTCTTTATATCTAAGAGGAGATCGTTGGCTTGTGGGGTCCCCCTTCTGTTTCAAGTGAATGTTCAGCTATTGGGCAAGCTGATAGGAAATCTTGGTTTCAAGGTCCTCTGATATTCCAATGCTATGCAATTGCTGTTGACATATGAACCTCTTTCCTTGGATTGCATTGTGCGCCGTGGAGGCCGACTCACAGCAATCCAATATTGGATGTTCCCGAAGGGTACAAGATGTGGATCTTAGGGACTGACGGACACTATTTGATTTGGTCAGTAATGCTATGTCCCAGGGAAATCATCCTACACACATGATTATAGTTAAAATCTCTGGTCTAACCAAGAACTCACTTCTGACTGCTAGCGTCAGAAAGCATGCCTTCTTATCTCTTACAGTTCTCTACTCCGAAGGTGGTCGTGGATTTTATTCTGAAGGAGAAGAACGTAACTGTAGTTGACACTTTATTTGTGCAGCTCTATACTGTTGGAACAGTGCCTCAAGGCATTAGAGTGGTTTAGATGTGAAAGATAAAGTTACAAAGGAGAACTGAGCATGCATCAAAGCAAACAAAAGAGCTATACATAAGGATGAAAAGTTACAGACCGAATGGAAACCGGGTGGGGAGTACACACAATGATATAGAACAAGTTACAAGACAATCACATGAATAGCAGCAGGGAATCAACGGTGGAGTATGTACAGTTAACCCTGAAGTACAGAGATAAGGAGAAGAGGATTACCAACATCAGTCAAATAAGGATCCACAAAGAACCAATAGTGGAAGTGAGACAATAAATAAGGGGTCAAAGGATGCACTACAAGTTTTGGTAGCTCTGCCTGAGAAAGATTGCCTCATCGTGCGTTTCTTTTTGAAAGGTGAACGTCCTTATAGTAGCGCTTCTGACCTAGGTAGGAATCAACCTAGGTCAAACTGGACTCTTTCAAGTTGGCTCTGGGGTGAAGTGTTCAGAACATTGTTGATGATGCATGTTGTCTTGTGTAAAGACCTTGACACTGCACATTTAGCAACAAAGGTGTAAACGATCTGAATCTTTTTGGGCCAAAAAAAGAGCACCGATGTGTAACACAGCCATCAACAGGAAGAGGTGTATTTTAGGAATTCAAGTAAGAGGAGAATTGCCATGGTCAATCGTTGACAGCATAAGGTGAAAGAGCAGCAGTATGCGGAGGACATACTATCGACACTATCCAATGCAGCATGATCCATCAAGCATCACATGTTCCAGGCAGCTAATCTCCAAATTGTCTGGATACTGTGTCAACTGGCGGAAGCGTGAAGCCCCGTCTTTGACTAAAACAGCAATGGCGGCCGCATTAGGGCCTCACTCGTTTCAATGGAAGGAATCCAATCTCAAATACCTAGAACTCCTGATAAATACTGGATTACAAAGAGTAGTAGAAGACAACCTGATCCCTGTGATAAAAAAACTAAACAAGACCTGTCCAGATGGGCAGCCCTGAATTTGTACTACTGCCTCAGATAACAAATCATGAACATGAAGGTTCCACCCCAAGTGATTTACACATTCAGTAGGCTTCTCCTAGTAATGCCCACCACACTAATACGAGAACGGCCAAACATGATGAAACTCTATGTGGGGAGGAAAAAGCTCAGACTGAAAATGGATACAATGCATACAAGCACGGAAAGTGGAGGATTACAACTACTCAACTTAAACCGACCCCCGCCGACTTAGAGCTATAATGGATCTCTTTTCAACTGACCACACTTAGACAAGATTCACAAAACACTAGAGAAACCAAGATGAGTACATATCGAGAATAACATTTTAAGTGGCAAGGAGAGGCTTTGGTACACTATGCTCTGGGGACAGAAATTGCATTGCATGCATGGCCCGGTGTAAAGCACACCGTCTCACTTGAGCTCATCATGCATTTTATGTAGAAGCCACATCATGGGGTAATGACGAGATTCAAATTGAAAACCAGGAACCCATATGTCCAACATTTAAAAGCAAAGGCCATGCATACAATAGAATATTAATGACAAAGAAGGTAATTACATCTGTCAAGGTTCAAGCCTCCTACGATCATGACCGAACATACGGATAGAAAAATAGGCAAGACACTGCCAACACACAGCCCTAAGCCCCTGACTGACCACTCCCCAGAAATAACTTACCTATATTCAGAGATGAGAGGAATTGTCCATTAGGTCATCTTAGTTCACTTAGATCTTCTGTTCTAGACACTACACTGTGGTTCACAACAGGATTAGATTTCCCAGTACAATGTTCCTGACTTATAGAATGAATAACACTAGAAGCGATCTTACAAGGAGAGTTTACAAGTTCCAACAAAGAGGGATTAACAGGAGAGGGGTGTGTGCTCTTGGGCCACTAGGTACAAGCAAAATAGAATCAACTGAGGAAGAAAGCAATAGAGGAAATAGGGTAAAAAGAAGGCGCCGTAAATAAGGGGCCTGCAGAGAAGTGTGCTGTAGAAATGGGAGGGGGAAACTAGAAGACATGCTTCGATGAATGCTTCTAGGATACAAGAAAGGAGGGAATATCTGGTAGATTACACTGGAGAATGGAGCAGAATAAAAAGGGTGACTTCCGTCTGGCACCATAAGACGTACTGTGAGATTTACCAGGTAAGACAAGTAGAGGAAAAGGATAGTTAAGTTTGGCTTGCAGAGGAGCGAAGGTAAGGAGGGCACCAAGAACAGATGTATTAGAGAGGCTAGGTGGTAAGGGCGACAAGATGTATGGTTTGCATGGCAGGCAAGCAGAGTTTGATAGCAGTTGAGCAACAAGTTGGGAAATGCCAACAGAGTGCAAGAGAAATCAAACAGGCAAGTAAGTATTGGACACTGACGTTAACAAGGGATGCAGAAAAGATAAAAACGATCTGAGAAAGTCTGGGCTGCAAAGATACAGATGTAAGGTGGGAAAGCTGAACATTAGAAGAGTTGATGCTATATAAGGCAGGGGTGCGGAGGGGCCTAGACAGGTCCTTTCCTTTACAGAGAAGTGTTTGGAAATGGATATTAAAATAGTTAAATTTTCATCCGGAGATTAGATTATAACCGTCCCACTGCTGTAAATACAATGAGTCAGGCTTTAATGTGAGAAGCAGAGACAGTTATGGTCGCATGAAATTCTAAAGACACAAGAAACATTCAATTATTCGCTGAAAAAACTGACCAGAGTGCTTCATTTTGAGCGAAAAAGATAATTGTTTTGAGTTTCCCCTTATGGTTGCAATGGTATAGGTCAGTAAAGATCGTTTAGTGTTACTAACTCATGACCTTATATTTCACTTTTTGCAATCTGGGTATAGACAGATTAGGTGAGTGATGCATTTCAAAAGAATGACAGTAGCTTGCCTCCACTGTGCAACTAGCATGTACGTCTGTTTCCCTGACAGAGTTCACAAAGCTTCAGATAACCCAGATGATTTTCAGGCTCAACTATGGGCTTTGTAAATACGATCATCTCTCTGCTGGATCCAGAGAAGACATAGAATTATTATAAAATACTTTTTTATTTAGCAGTCTTTCTCCTAGACTGGATCGAAGTTCCTATCTAATCTGATTGCTCCCTATAAAAAGATGTTAGATGGTAAAAGGAGTTGATTGTCAATTAAAAAGAATGTTGACAAGGACACTTTATTTTTACCACTGGTGCCTGTGTTTTTTGTTTTGTTAGCAGAGCGTGGCCACACTGTATTCTCTCCAGGACAGATCCAGCTGGGTCTGTAAAAATCCGTTTTCACCATTGCATTCTTCGCCTTGCACATTGGTAAGCACTTTCCGATCAGCTTTTCTCTGTTGCGGCACTCAATACACGATCACCTTCCTTCCTACTAGTGACAGAGTGCAGCAATTTGTGTGAATCTAACAGAAATTAAGACCATTTAGGGACAGAACTTACCCACATACATCTTCACGTCGTTCACGCTAAAGTTGGGGTGTGGCATCCTGCAGATGTAAAGAAGAAAATCATGAACAATGAAAGAAGAGATAGAAGACCAATAGACACAGGGAAAACAGAGAGGAACAAGAGGTACTGAGGCATACAGAAAAGGAAACCTAGAAGAAGAAACAGACAAACGGTACAAAGAACTTGAACAATAAAAATGGAAACAAAAGGCAAGATGGGAGAAGAAAATCAAGTTAAAGACAGGGTAAGGAATAAATTCATGTATTTGCTGTGATCGTCGGGGCGCTCCTGCACAGAGAAGTGTTTAGAAATGAATAGCCCCTTCAGACACCTGCATGGAATGTACATCATTAACGAGATGAGGATAGGTGATGTCCTATGGTCTCCTTAAAGTGGCTAGGTCTTGAGCAGTATATACTGTGGATTTTGTCATTTACTAATGACGTCCAAAAGCCACCAAGACTGCTGCTGAAAATTTAATAACTAAATTAATAACTAAACTGGTCATTTTGGGCACCACACTTAGAGAGGGTAGTTAAGTTCCAGGCTACTCTAGAGCTTGGTAGATGTTTGAAGATCAGTAAAGAACCCTCAAAAGCAAATTTCACTCGTTATATCCTCAAAGAATAGGACTTTTTTAAAGGTAATTCAATGAAGAGGTAGAGGTATGATACAAACAGGAAACCTCAAGGTGCTAGCACCTTCTGGTGATAAGATAGGAACCCAAACATTTTAGAAGTGTTCCAAGCTAGATTTTCTAAACATTGACTCTGGCCAATGATATTCTTTGGAGCGGCACACGGGTGAATGTAGAAGACCTGGGGGCCTGTCGCATTTACCATCTCATCAGCAAAATGTAAGAAAATGTGACAGAGGTGTGACCAACAAAAAAACAGAGTGTAGGAACTTTGCTAGGATATATCCTTGCACCAATGGCCTCTGAGTGCAACTCAGGACAACTCACGGGGGAAGCTAAAGCTGCTGATTTGTAGACAAAAATAGTAAACTCCTTCACAAAAAAGTGCACCACCCAAACAACAGGATTCCCTTTAACATTAATTCCATAGGGGGAAGGGGAGTGAATATGATAAAACAAAAAGCCTCGGTGTAACGGGCTTCTTGTTGGGATACTTCAGTTTAGATACTAGGTAAGGCTCAACTCTTTGCCAGGTGTTGTATGAGCTGCAGCACCTATTATGACATACCCATGGGGTACCAACTTCTAAGGCAGGTGAAATGACAATTTCCACTAGCTGTGGCAATCACTAGACTGCGAGCACCCACTAGACCCCAAGGCAAGCGTCTTGTGGCAACTGGACTTTAGGGTATGGGCCAACGACTGTAGGAAGCTGGCTCTGTATAAACTATACCAAAATGTGGTAGTGTGCACAGAGTCCAGTGGAACCCCAAAGGTAGACAGAGGTAAGAGTAGATAGCACCGTACTCTCCACTTGTGGTAGTGTGGGTGAGCAGTAAGGCTTTATCAAAGGGTAGTGTTAAGCATTTGTTGTACACACTCAGGCAGCAAATGATGTCACACACTCAAAGACTGAACTCAGGCCAATTTGTTTGTATAAAGAATATTTTTTGTTATTTTATTTCTAGAATCAAGCCAAGCCTGGTGCAGGTAAGTGAAATAAAACTTTGCAAATTCCTATGCAATTATTCACAGTTGAATGCAGGTTCGAATGCAGTTGGTTGAATTACAGGTAAGTCAACAATTCGAAATTACTTTTCAGTTACTGAACAGATTACTGTGCACATTGCTTTTTAGATTACTTTTAAGTTACTTTTGCTAATCAGTGTGATATGCCTAGATATCACACTAAGATCTCCTAGACAAAAGGTAAATAATTCACTTTCAGTACAAATGCAGATTAAGTTTTCATGCAAACCAACGCCACACTAAAAACTATTTTCAAGAAAAGCAGGCAATGCAATCCTATGGGAGGAAGGATAATCTTACTTACCCAGTAAGCATCTGTTTTTGGCATGTACAGCTGTAGATTCACATGCTTTACATACTCCTGCCATCTAGTGTTGGGTCTGGATGTTTGCAAGTTGTTTTTCTTCGAATTAGTCTTTCCAGTCACGAGGTAGGCGACTCCTCCTTTCAGTGATAGTGCGCATGGGCATCGACTCCATTGTTAGATTGTTTTCCCGCAGAGGCTCAGAATGGAGTTAGTAAGAGTAGAATAGAGATGTCCATGCGTATAGGTACCCGGGGAGGTGGGTGGGCACATGTGAATCTCCAGATCTACATGCCAAGAACAGATGCTTACTGGGTAAGTAACATTATCCGTTAAGGGCAAGTGAGCTGCAGATCACATGCTTTGCCTAGACTATACAGCACTATTCTCCCAAAGGGGTGGCTAACCTGTAGCTGTTGCAGTGGTCTGAAAGAGTGTTCCACGTACTGCCTGGGCTCTTGTTGTCTTGCTAAGATATCTACACAACAGTGCTTGGTGAATGTGCGTGGTGTAGACCATGTTGCAGCCTTACAAATGTAAACTATGGGAATGTTTTCTAAGAAAGCCAAAGTAGCCCCTATTTTGCGAGTGGAATGCGCTCTAGAGGGATTGGTAACGTTCTCTTTGCTTTTGCATAACAAGCCTGAAGACATTTAACAATCCCGCAGGCAATACCGGATTTGGAAATAGCATTGCGCTTGTGAGGTGGAGCAATAGCAACAAACAGTTGTTTAGTCTCACGGAATGACTTTGTTCCTTCTATGTAGTATAAGAGGGCTGTTCTGACATCTAAAGTTTGTAGAGCTCGTTCTGCCACGGAGTCCGGTTGAGGAAAGAACACTGGTAACTCAACGGATTGGTTGATATGAAAGGCATACACTACTTTAGGTAGCAACCTAGGGTTGGTACGAAGAATCACTTTGTCGTTGTGAAGCTGGAAAAAAGGTTCTTCTATGGTTACTGCATGTAGCTCACCCACTCTCCTCAGTGAAGTGATTGCAATGAGAAAAGCGATTTTCCACAAGAGAAATTGCAGTTCACATTTATGCATGGGTTCAAAAGGTGGGCCTATTAATCATGTGAAGACTATGTTAAGATTCCACACTGGAGCAGGTGGAAGTCTTGGTGGTATGGTATAACTATTTTTAGTCATTCCATAAAAGCTTTGATAACTGGTACTCTAAAGAGAGATAAGTGTGCCTGTTTTGCAGATATCCAGCTATCGCAGCGAGATGTAAACGGATAGAAATGTAAGCTAATTGTGACCGCTACAAGTGTAAAAATAACATATGATATTTTGTATGGAAGCATCAAGAAGATTGATATTATAACAATAAATAACAAAACACTTCCATTTAGCTCTGTACCAAGCTCTTGTAGTAGGTCTTCTGACCTCTCCTAATAATGTTCATACAGTCTGGTGGAAGATTCAGATAACCAAACTCTAGGACTTCAGGAGCCAGATCGCTAGGTTCAGTTCTTTGGGATCTGGGTGTTTGATTTCTCCATGGCTCTGTGTGAGGAGATTGGATGTGAGATGCAACTTTTGTTGTGAAACTACTGATGGCTCCAGTAGGGTCGTGAACCAAGGTTGGTGGCCCTGTGGGAGCTACTAAGATCACTACGAGGGATGTTTGCCTGAGTTTCCGAACCACTGATGGAATGAATGGGAGGCGCGCAATAACGTAGGCAAATATACCTGAACAGTTCGTCCATAGTGCATTACGTTTGGAGAGCAGGTGTGGATACCCAGAGGCGAAGCTTGGGCATTTTGCATTTTTGTGTGGGGCGAAAAGATCTATTTGAAGAAACCCCAAACTTGGAAAATACAGGAGGAGAACTTGAGGATGAAGTTCCCACTCGGGGATTTGCTGCCTCGGTCTGCTGAGAAGGTCGGCAATCTGATGATTTACTCCTGGGAGGTGTTCTGCTATGAGATAGATTTTGTGGTCTATGACCCGTTTCCAAATGTCTTGAGCTAGGTGTGATTGTTGAAGAAAGTGGGTCCCCCCTATTTTTGTATATAATACATAGCTGTCATGTCTGTGCAAACTAGGACAGCTTTGCCTACAAGGTGAATTTGAAAGGCTTTGAGAGCTAGAAACATTGCTAGCAGCTCTAGATGATCTATGTGGAGAGCTTTTTGCTTTTGACTCCACAAGCCTTGAATTGTGTGTTTTTGGAGATGAGCTCCCCAACAAGTGAGCAACGCGTCTGCTGTCAGTATTGTCTGTTAGACCAGCTGATTCCCGCAACACTGTCCAAGTCCAAACGTGGGCAACCTCATCTCTGGTATTCAGAAACTCTTGCTGGACAAAAAAAAGCAATGTAAGCTGCTTGAACGCGCCTGGAGAAAATCCTATGACCCCCAGGCCAAAATTATATTCAGGTCTGCAACCAAAAAGTATCATAAACTAATAAAAAAAGCTAAGGCCAGCTATTACACTGACAGGATTTTGTCAAGTGCAAATCAACCTAAAACAATATTCGCTATGGTGAAAGACATGACTAAGTTACCAGAAGGCCCTAACAATACGATCACTTCCAATGCTCACTGTGATGAGATTGCCACCTTCTTTATAAGTAAAGTACAGGGTATTTACAAGTCCTTCCCCTCGATTGCTGTAAGCCCCGAGTCTACCAAAGCCGAGACTCTACAAGATCTTCCACATTCTCTTTGCACTCTCCCTCCTATTTCGGCGGATCAGATGGACAGGCTGACTGCAAAAATTAAATCCGGATCCCCCGAAGACCCTGTAAAACCAGAAATGGCGCGACTTCATAAGGATCCCATTTTGTCAGAAGGTCGTATTCTGATCAATAAAACCCTGGAACTAACTACTATACCCAGATCCTGGAAGCATGCCAAGGTCGTCCCTCTATTAAAAAAACCTACCTTGGATCCCTCTAAGCCGGAAAATTTCCGACCGATATCCCTGCTGCCTTATTTATCCAAGATAGTGGAATCTTATGTAAATTCCACTCTGATTAATTATCTAGAGGTCAATAGAATTCTAGATGACTCTCAAAACGGTTTTCGGGCGAATCATAGTACTGAATCGGCCCTATTAGCCGTTACAGAGCAACTGAGGGAGATACAGGACCAAGATGGTACAGCGGTACTGGTCCTGCTGGACCTAAGTGCAGCGTTCGACACGGTCTCCCACGAGATCCTCTTAAGAAGACTGTGGGAGATCGGAGTCCGTGATGGAGCACTAGAGTGGTTTGCCTCTTTTCTGACAGACCGCTCCTTTCAGGTCCATGCTCCACCGTATAAATCAGGAAGGTTCCCGCTGTGTTGTGGCGTTCCCCAGGGATCCGCACTCAGCCCCACGCTATTTAACGTATACGTCCGCCCCCTGGCCGCATTAGCCAGAGCTCGTAACATCAAATTAACATCTTATGCGGATGATACACAGTTAATTTTTTCCTTTTCCAGTGATACAGAGGCAGATATAACTAAATTTCAGGAAGATCTATTGGCAATTGCAAACTGGATGACTGAAAATCGCCTCCAGCTTAATTCATCTAAGACGGAAATATTACTGGTCGGTAAGGAACCTCAAAAATGGAACGATCAATGGTGGCCGTCTGCATTAGGCCCTGCACCCACCCCTAAGAAGGAAGTCAAAAACTTGGGTATTATGGTCGATAACCGCCTAGACCTTGACTCCCACGCCAAAAAGGTGGCAGGCACGTGCTATGGCCGAATACGGTCTCTGAGACCCATCTTGGGCTTTTTTGAACCCCAAGTCCGTCAGATGATCATCCAGGCCACGGTGCTGTCTAATATTGACTACTGCAATGTCCTCATGCTAGGCTCCAATCAATCCACAATCTACAGACTTCAAAGAGCGCAGAATGCGGCTGCACGCAGTCTGTTCGGTCTGCCTAAAAACTGTCATATCTCCCCCATACTTCATCGTCTGCATTGGTTGCCTGCAAAGCAACGCATTCAATTTAAGGCACTGTGCCTTATCCATAAAATTCTCTACTCCTCGGGCCCAAAAATTCTGCAAAATCTAAGTTCTCTATATGTCCCTACTCGGGCTCTCCGTTCTGCAGATTTGTTTTTGGCCCACATTCCTAGGATCCGGAGAAGTAGAGCTGGAGGTCGATCCTTTAGATACCTGGCCCCAAAATTATGGAACACAATCCCGCTCGAAGCTCGTGTTATTACGAATCATCTGCTCTTCAGGAAGAGAATTAAGACCTGGCTATTTGCCACTCTCTAGCCCGACTCTGTGGCTCTTCCTACCTTTGGCCTGGTTGCTCAGTATCTAGTCTGTCTGCAAAGCGCTGGGACGCCCCGTTGCTGGGGTAGCCATGCGCTATACAAGCTACCATAACATAACATAACATAACATAACATAACAGGGTCAATGAAGGGCTGTCCTTTTGACAAGTTTTGTGGGTTCCACCACTGCAGAAAGCGAAGAGTATGGCCGTTTACCAGCACTAGATCGGTTAAGAGACCCTGCAACTGGTTCCACTGAATTTCTAAGCATTCCAGAAGGGGACGCATATGAAGCCTGGCATGGGGAACAATGATGATGCAAGAGGCCATCATTCCCAGCAGCTGCAAATACACTCGAGCTGGTAGGGAGTAGGCTGAAACTGAAGAATCAGAGCCTGAATATTGCGAATTCTGGCTGCATTGGGGAAAGACTGAGCTTTTTGAGTATTTAAAGTGGCTCCTAGATAGTTTTGAGTGTTGAAAGGTTGAAGGTGCGATTTCAACACATTGACTGTGAACCCCAGTTGGAGAAGTAACTTCAGTGTTAAGTGAGTGTGCTAGAGACACTTTCGGTAGGTACTGGCTTTGATGAGCCAGTCGTCCAAATACGGGAAGACATGAATCAGTTGTCTTCCTGGGTGAGCAGTGTAGGAAGCTGGCTCTGTATATACTATACCAAAGTGAGGTATAGTGTGCACAGAGTCCAGTGGAACCCCAAAGGTAGGCAGGGGTAAAATTACATAGCACCTCACTCTCTATTTGTGGGAGTGTGGTCGAGCATTAAGGCAGTATCAGAGGACAGTGTTAAGCAGTTATTGTAAGTAATGATCAATTGGAGCAAGCTACACTGATAACGCTCATGTTGTGTGTCTCAGAAAAACAGTTTTTATGAAGGCCCTCACCCACCAACCTAGTTGGTGGCATGCTTCATCATCGGGCCCCACCCAAGGCACCGAGTGTGCCTCAGGTGTGTTGCGACGTCTGTTTATAGCGGAGCTGAAAATGTAAGGTGAGTGTGCAGTGGTGGTGTTAAGTGTGAGTTTAAAAACTGTCCTAAGGGTCCCAGTGTCCAGAGGATAATTTATTAATGGGCCCTAGGCAGTGTTAAAAACAAGGCTTTTGGACGTGGTAGGAGGGACTTATGGTCTCCCGTGTCCAGTGTGGTCAACTAGTTTCAGCCAGGCCTCGTATTAAAAACTGGCTTTCTTCAGGACCTATGTGTGAGAGGTGATAAGGGGAACGATATATGATATATGCGTTCCTATGTGAAGCACTCGCTAAGGTGCATTAACCGTAAGAGGAGGATTTCCTCTGAGTTTGTCCCTGTAAAGAGAAGTGGACAAAACAAACACGTAGACACACACATGTAAAAGAGAATACAACTCAGGCACTTAATCAGTGGTTTCGATATATGGTGCATAAGTAGTGAGCGGAAAAACCGGCATTGTTATGCGGTTCGTGTCGGCATGAGAAATTGCTAGCCGATTTGCACTGCTATTCGGTATTTGTGCTATAACTGAAAGCGGCATCAACAAATTAAAGTGACCAAGGCAAATACTGCGACAACAATGGGATAGTTGGCTTACGTCCAAATTCCGGAAAGCAAACTCCATGAGTCCCTGGCGGGGATCCGACACAGCCTAACAGTGGCACTACTGGAAGACAATGTACGACCTGAAACACCCACACCATTGACCTGTGTCACCACTTACAATGGCATATCGAATCACGTAGCGAAAATAATACGCAAAAACTGGAGGATCCTCAACACAGGCAACAGAAACTGGACACAACCACTTTTTGCCTACAAAAAAGCGAGCAGTCTGAAAGACCGATTAGTATACCAGTTTTTGATACGAGGCCTGGCTGAAACTAGTTGACCACACCGGACGCGGGAGACCTTAAGCCTTTCCTACCACGTCCAAAAGCATTGTTTTTAACACTGCCTAGGGCCCATTAATAAATTATCCTCTGGACACTGGGACCCATAGGACAGTTTTTAAACCTCAATCTTAACACCACCACTGCACACTCACCTAACATTTTCCGCTCCGCTGTAAACAGACGTCGCAACACACCCGAGGCACACTCGGTGCCTCGGGTGGGGCCCGATGATGAAGCATGCCACCAACTAGTTTGGTGGGTGAGGGCCTTCATAAAAACTAATATGTTTTTCTGAAACACACAACATGAGCGTTATCAGTGTAGCTTGCTCCAATTGATCATTACTTACATTCCTTGGGGAAGTGAACTAGCTACCCTAGTTCCTCACTCTCCTTTGTGATAAATATCAAGCATTTATTGTACACACTCAGTCAGCAAATGAATTCACACACTCAAAGATTGAACTTCGGACCAATTTGTTTTTGTATAAAAATATTCTTTTAGGTATTTTATTTTCTAGAACCAAGCAAGCCTGGCACAGGTAAGCAATAAATACTTTACAGTAGTAATGCAGTTTGAATTGTAATTGCATATGCACTTTGTTTTGACTTAAAGTATGGTTGCAGAGAAATGCAATACTTTTTAAATACAGTACATAGACTTGAATGGGCTTTTCAGTATAATACCAGGTAAGTTACTTTTTGGATTACTTTTCTTACTCGGAGTAGTATACCTGGATACTAGTATGAGACATTTCTTGTAAATAAGTAAGTAAAATAGTTTTGGTTAAATAGTACAATTTTAAAGAATTTTTTTAGGTTTTCAAACTGCACACTGAAACTTTTCCAAGAAAAACACAGTCAATGTTATCCTATCAAGGAAAAAAGTGTTATCAGTTTTCGGGTAAGTATTCAGTAGTGGGACTTGAGGTTCTTGGGGTAGACTCGGGGGTCCCCCAGGGTCAAGGATGCACTCTATTTACACCCTCAGCAGCACTGGGACGGCCGGGTGCAGAGTGCTGAGGCCCAGTGTTATCCAATGAGGGAGAGGGGGCCTCCCGTTGTTGGCTGCTGGCGTGCAGGCCACAAGGTTATAGGAGCCAAGCTCCTGGTGTTAGGCTCAGGGTAAAAGGGGATCCTGTTTAGCACAAAACGTGTACCCGCAGGGGCGGCTGGGTGCAGGGTGCTGGTTTGGAGTCGGGTGCCCTGTTGTTTTCAAAGGGGATTTTCGGTTTTGGTTTTCAGCTGCAGGCTCGGTCCAGGAAGACTTCCAAGAGAAACCACGTCTGGTGCCCTGTTGTTTTCAAAGGGGATTTTCAGTTTTCAGCTGCAGGCTCGGTCCAGGAAGACTTCCAGGCGAAACCAACAGCTAGGCAGTTAAGTTGGAGGGCTCGGGGACGTGGGTGCACCCCAGGTTCTGTTCTCCAGGGGGCAGGGCAGCTGGATGCAGGGGTGTTTTGAGGTCGGATTTCACCTTACCGGGCCACTCGCGGTTGGGGGGCTTTCCGTACAGAGGCTGCAGGCGACATCGAGGAGTCCTGGAGGGGTCAACCCACAGTGGACTCGGACTCTGGAGGGCTGGTGGACCAAGCTGGAACCAGTGGGCCACTCATACTCGGGCCATAGGTGACAGGTGCAGTGGTGGTTCCAGGCGTGGGGTTTCTCTTTCCTCAGCAGGCTCAGAATCTTTCTTTGGGGTTTCTTCTGAACAGAACTGCTGTCCACAGGAGATCTGGTCTTTGTTGAAGGCAGTCAGTCCTCCCAGGGGTTCTGGAGGTCGCTGGCTGCAGGACAAGACGATTTTTAAAGAAGGATCTCTGGAAACTGAAGACGGGCCGGTTGGGCTGGGGCCAAGTCAGTTGTCCTCTGCAGTCTCCTCTGCTGGGCGTCTTCTTTCGTCCTTTTTCTTCTTAGGTTGCGGAAATCTGCTTCCTTGGTTCAGGGCTACCCCCTAAACACTGTATTTAGGGGGCGTTTTAGGGTCTCGAGGTCAGTAACCAATGGGCCACTGACCTTAGGGTGACTACACTCTTGGTGTGCTCACCCCACGAGGGGGAGTGAGCACAATCCCTAATCCTGATTGGGGAGTGCCTGTCATCTGCAAGATGGTGGGCACTGAAGAGTGAGCTTCACCTCGCCTCCCCCACCTGAGGGGTGGAGTTGGCAGAGGGGAGACAGAAAGGGGGCCTGCTTCTGATAGCAGGAGAGGCTGGGGGCCACATTACAAAGGCTGCCACAGCTCCCCTGCCACAGATGGGTCTTCCTGGCCTGGGGGAAGTGTGAACACCTCCGCTCATGAAAGGCTTTGTTTCTGGGTTCAGGGAGCGAAGGCTCCCACCCTAGGGGCCCAGAAACATGTCTTGTGGTGGCAGGCTGGTGTGTACCAGTCAGGGAACCCACCAGGGGCTGGTCGGTTTTGAGGGGGCATGTCAAAGATGCCCTCTGTGTGCATTTTTCATTAAATCCCACACTGGCATCAGTGTGGGTTTAATGTGCTGAGAAGTTTGATACAAAACTTCTCAGTTTTCAGTGTAGTCATTATGGTGCTGTGGAGTTCATAATGACAATCTCCCAGCACCATATACTCTTAATTGGATCATCTTCTCACTTTCAAATACTGATTCCTGTTCCACATCCAGTCTTCAGATGGGTCTCAGGCAAATTGCAATATGGATGAGCCAGAACTATCTGAAGCTTAACGGCAATAAAACCGAGGTCTTAATCCTTGGTAAGGAGAAATATCTTTGGGGCCCGCTTCATTGGCCTGCCGAGAAGGGTGCTCTTCCGCGGCCTGCCAATCATGTCCGTAACCTGGGCATCTATGTCGATGACTCTTTGACTATGCACCATCAAGCAGTCAAGGTCACAGCCATCTGTTTCACCATATTAAAATGGCTTAGGAAGATCCTTTGGATGCTACCCAACGCCACCCAGAAAACAGTAGTCCACGCCCTTATCACCTCACGGCTGGACTACGGGAATGTCCTCTTTCTGGGTGTCAATAAGGCTGTGACCCATAGACTGCAACTGGTACAGAACTCTGCAGCAAGACTTCTTTGCAGAGTCCCCAGATCCGCTCCCATTTCTGGCCATCTACGGGATTTACACTGGCTCAGAGTGGAAAATCGTATAAAATTTAAAGCGCTGAGCTACATGTTCAAGATCAAATGGGGCTCAGCACCTCAATATCTGCACTCTCTTGTCTGCCCTCATGTCACCACTCACCGTCTCCGCTCCGCCACTCTTGAAAAATTTTCGGTGCCCAGGTTCAAACTTGCCAGAATGGGCGGCAGATCTTTTTCGTTTCTTGGACCGACCCTTTGGAATACCCTCCCTCTTGTTATTCGCAAGGAAACCATCTACAACTGTTTTTGCAGATCTTTAAAAACCTGGTTATTTGACCAATAATCTTTTCTCTTCACTGTCCTTTGCATCTAGTTCCGTCCAGGCGCCGGGAAACCCTTTTTGGGTAGCTGTTGCGCCCTACAAATTCAATAAATAAATAATAAATAAATTGGTAGCACTGCACTTACAATGTCTAAGAATGGACTTTGATACTTAAGGGGCCCAGTGCTCATGCACCTGTACCCTCACCACTGGCATAGGGCACCCAGCTAGAGGGGTGACTGATCTATGCCAGGGCAGTGGGTTGTAGGCCGGCACACATGGATGTGTGCCATGTTGACTCTTCATTTTGATCTGCACCAAAACACGCAGTCTGCAAAGGCGGAGTGTGTGTGTGTGTAAAGGTACAGGGCCTGTAAGAGTGGCACAATACGTGTTGCAGCGCTTCGAGGTCTTCCCTGGTCACAGTGCCCTGGGTACCATTTACCAGGGGCTGACCTGTGGCCAGAGATGCCAATTGGGTTAGTTTTGGGGAAATAACACAGGCCCTGGGAACCTAATTGTTAGGGACCCAGGGCACATCAAGTTAAAGTGCATTAGTAGTCTGGCAAAAAGTTGGGGGGGGGGGGGGGGTTACAGCAACAGAAACCCACTTTCCTACAAGCAGCGACTACTGCCAGACATTTTAAGACTTTGGGAGCTGTGGTGACTCCAAATGGGAGTACCTCTAACTGGTAAAGCTACCCCACTACCACAAATCTGAGAAATTTGCGATAAGCGAGATGTATTGGAATGTGGAAATCCCATAATTTAAGTCTAGAGTAGACATAAAGTCACCCTGTTGTAACAGTGGGAGCACTTGTTGAAGCGTCACCATGTGAAAGTGGTCTGATTGTATGTAAAGGTTTGATTCTCGGAGGTTGGAGGGGTGCGGAGTACTGAGGGCCAATGTTATCCAAAGTACACCTGTGCGTTTTCGTGTCGGGTGCCCTGTTGGTTTCAATGGGGATTCTCTGGTTGCAACAAACACTGCAAGCTCGGGGACGAAGCTCTTCTGCAGCTGACCACCGGTTGGAGAGGTAAGTAGGGATGCCTGGGGAAGCTGGGACACCGTCGGCTGAACCACTCAAGGCCGTGGGACGTCGGGTGCTGGGGTGTCTTTAGGTGTCGGGTTTTGTTACCAACTCCGGTCATGGTCGGGGGGGGATCCTCCAGAAAGGGGCTGCAGGTGTCGATTGGAGATTCAAGGCAGTTCAGAGATCACCAGATCTCAGGTCAGGATAGCCGGGGAGACATCCTAGTGGTTTTGGGCCACTCGAACTCGGACCGTGGGCGTCGAGTGCAGAGTGGTGCAGACTCGTGATTTGGCAAGAGGCTGTTGTTGAGCAAATCCAGTACTCACAGGAGACAAAGTCTTGATTTTGGAAGGCAGGGCAGGTCCTTCGGGTTCTTGAGGGCTGCTGGCTGCAGGATACACTGGAATTTCGCTGGAGCAGGTTCGAGATTCTGACAGGCCAGGAGGGCTGGGACCAAGTCAGTGGGTGTTGTCCTCTTCTTAGTTCAGCATGGCTTCTTAGGTACTACTTCTTCTCCTCTTCTTTTTGTCGGTTCTTGTCTGAGGAGGCAAGGTTCGGGGTTGCCCCATAATTCTAGATTTAGGGGCATTACAGGTAAGTAAAGGTCGGGACCAATGGGGTGGGTACACTACCCATTATGCCACCGTCCACTGGGAGGGGGACATATGCCTCTCTCTGGTTGGCTGGGTCCCCCCATCTCCTAGGTGGCAGGGACAGAGTTATGCTTCACCTCGCCTCCCCCATGGGGGGTGCCATTTATAACAAGCACTCAATCGACTTACAAGTACATGTGGCAGCTTGATGACTACCTCCACCCCCCCCCCCACCCCCCCCCCCCCCCATTACTTTAATGCCTTGAGGTTCTGGATCAGATCTCTGTTACAGTTTGGTTGGCAATTTGTTTGCCTTTTTTTGTGAGAAACCCAGCTGTAGGGGCTAAAACCCACAAAGCTACTTACTTACAGAAAGAGTTCATTAGGGAATAAGGGAATTTATTCCATATAGGTTTATACTTGTTTCTGTAAGTCAACTACGTGTGCATTGACTGACTGCTTGTACACAACAGTAAACTTGAGAACAACAAAAGGCTGCCAAAAATACCACTAAATTCCCCTGCAGGTTATCATTGGCCATACGGCCTCATGTTCTCTCATTCTAGTATACGGGACACAGTGCTCAAAAAGTGAGTATATGTCTCTGTTTGGGCTCTAGAGCTACCATTGTCTTCAGCGCGTTTTGACATGTTAATTTTAAACTCTTTATTTTACCTACTTGCAAACAAAAAGCTATTAATCATACTCAATAGGTGCATCATGTAAAACAATTCTTCCCTGCCGAGACCCCACCATGTCTAAGAGGTCAGGCAGTGATGGCGAATCTGGGGAACAAAGCAGATGCAGACACTGGGAAGTGCAAGGAGTTAGGCCTATTTCAGCAGCCCTTCACATTGCCTGCTGAAACTCTGCTACCATCATCAAAGAAGTAAATGCTACTTCTCAGCAATCAGTTCTCCGCGATGGGACGATTCAGTCAAATTCATAAACAATGAATATCGCTATTCCTGTACAGCATTATGGAGAGCTTTAATAAAAAGGGCTCTCTCCTTTATCCAATTTATTTTATCATGACTAAGGGCAACATTACTGATGTCTTTCTTTCTTTTTTTAAATAAATAACTACACTAAAAATACCCAGTTTTTACTCTGCAGCTTCAAGAGAAACGTAATCTACATTATATGGAATTAACAACATTGGCAACTGAGCCGCCTAATGGCTGCTAGAATCCCTTTCATAAAATGTTACAACTTTGCAGAGTCCACCAGAAATGAGGCGCAGCTTTTTATGAACTTAAACACTAGGGAAAAAAAGTACTAAAATAAAATTAAAAGAAAACTTGTCCTTCCAGTGTTCTTTGATGGCATTTATGAACACTGAATAGATCCAGAAGCGTATTCTCAAAAGCGTGTTGGAATTGGCACTTTTTGCAGGGTCATCCCTGAACTTTTTGTCTTCCTCCTGGTATTTTTCCTGACCTGGTGTTGGTGGCTTTAGGACTCTGGGCACTTTATCACTGCTTTCCAGTGTAAAGTGCATGTGCTCTCTATGGTAAACGTGGTAAGATTGGTCTACATCTGTTTGGCGTATTTAATTTACCTATTAGTCCCTTTCAAAGTGGTATCTCAGATACCCAGGGCCAGTAAATTAAATGCTACTGGTGGGCTTGCAGCGCTGCTTGCGCCACCCACCAGAGTAGCCTTTCAAACTGGTCTCAGGCCCCTGCCATTGCAGGGCCTGCGCGTGCAGTTTACTACGGCTGTGAAGTGGCACATAAAGTGGATGCCACATCTATGACTCCCCTTTTACTACAGATCAGTCACCCCTAAGGTAGGCCCTAGTTAGCTTTATGGGCAGTGTGCACTGTAGGTAAATGGTAGGACATGTGCCTTAACTGTGTGCCATGTCCTTAAGTAGTGACGAACAGCCATTTTAGTTTCTCACTACTGGTGAGGCTGCCCTCTCATAGGAATGCATTGGGGATTCCCTGATGTGTTTCAGTGGTAATTCATGATATGAGAGGAGTACCGGGATCAAGTTTGATATGTTTGGAATAGTGGTAATAAATGCTGCGTAATGGTGTTTGCAGATTTATTATCAATATTTTAGAAATGCCACTTTTAGAAGTGGCCATTTCTGTGTGCTATGTGTCTTTGTGCCTGCCTGTTGTGTATTGCATGCCTGGCTCTGGAGTGACTGGGGCTGGGTGAGTGAGTCAGCGCTAGGCTGAATAGGGAGATATGCATTTGGAGTAGTCGGAGGAGTAGCCCCTGACCCTGAAAAGGTCTGTGCCTGCCTTGTACAATGCTGGCTCCGCCACCCTGTGGTGTTTCTGGGGCCAGAGCTTACACTAACAATGAGAGTGTTTGTGCACTGTAAACACATGTATTGAGGTACCCCACAGAACTGGTTTGGACAGAGCTTAGGCCTGTGCCAGGCAGATAGAACAAATACATTTGCACTATAAATATTAGGGCTGTGACCCCATGAATGGAGTGCTTACCTGCCTGGCGCTGTGTTGCTGAAGGACTGCTGGGCTAGGAGGAACCACTGTGGGACCCAGGTGCTGTCTCCTGGGGGTCCCTACGTGCTGGCCTGCCTGTGCCCAGCTCTTCCCCCTCTGGACTCTGGGGCTTAGCGCATGGTGAGCGCTTGATCTGTTTCCCCCCCAGGGCTTGGGGATTCTGCCGTAAGACGCTGAGGACCCATAGAACGGGGAGAGGAGCGCTTTTGGCCCTGCTGCGTGGGCAGCGCCTCCCTCTCTCTTAGGCCCTGAGTAACAGAGGGGAGAGCCGAGTCGTAGGAAGTGCTCTCCCGCTCCTGGCTGTGCCCCCTTGTCGCGCTTCCAGTGATTAGCAGCCATGGCTCTGTCAAGTAGGCCCGGGCTGGATGGAGGCTCCAAAGTCCTGGGGAATTCCTGGCCGGATTATGAGGTGACCTCGGAAGGAGAGAGGGAGTCTACCCACATTTTTATCTCCAAAGAAAAGCCAGGCAGAAGTCTATGCCTGGTTGCGGGCGGAGCTTGCTGCGAAGAGACGACCGCAAAACAGAAGTCAGGCAAAGCCAGCCTGACTGACTGTGGGTGGAGCTGCCCCCAGACAAGGCAGCCAGACCTGTGCTGTGCCGGTGGTGGGCAGGGCCCACTGAAGAAGACCGAGCCAGAGCCTCGCGGGCTGCGAGTATCGGGAAGAAAGACGTCCCCCCTGCTGGTGAGGAAGCACGGAGCCCTGGTCGGAGTTGGCTGCAACGATGGAGAAGCAGCCGGAAAGGACACAGACTTTTTGGGACATAGGGCATTGCGAGGAAACCCAAGATGGGCCCCCGAGGATAACGCTAGTTTGCCTGGGGGATCACCTGGTGTTCCAGTGGGGCGTAAGGCCCTAAGGTGATAAGTGCACTTCGCTAGTGTTACTGTGGTGCACTGCTAAATTTAGGATGTGTGCCAAATGTGATTTATGCAGAATGCGTTTATGCTATCTGTGATGTTACCAGTAGTTACTAGTTGTGTTTTACTACTAATGGTGATGACAGTGGCCCGATTGGCCCTATGTATATAATCCCCAGTAAAGTAATACCTAGTGCCAGGTGGCACAGTTTATAAATGTGATGCCTCTGGGATAAGCCTCACTGCTCGTGCCAAGCTACCAAGGGGGTGAGCAGGTGTTATCTTCAGTGTGTAACTCCCTTTCTCCCCCCCCCCACCTCCCCCCCATGTGGAATCAGTTCCATGTTTATCTGGGGGACAGGTGTGTGTTAGTACGGATAGGACGCCCCTTAGCTGGGGCAGCTGTGCGCACTACAAATGTTCCTAACATAACATAACATAACAGGTCCATATTTAGTAAACAACAGTTTTGACTTCCTGATGTACTTTATGATAATAACAAAGCACTCTAACAGTGATCTGAAGCATTTTCTTTCCTCAGACGGTGGAGGAAAATATATTTATATGTAAACCTGATATCACATTAGTACGATAGCGTCACCACGACTGAATATAAAACAGTGAATGATCTGCAGGTATAGAATGTTTGCATCTTAACAGTTCTTTGAAGCTAAAGAATAATGCTTTCTAAAAAATGTGATGAAGAGTGCACGTATGTAAGTTTGCATTTGCACCATCGATTTTAAGGCCTCCTACATGCGGATGAACTTAAAAAGGTAACGTGAAATACAAACATTTCCTCTAGGCAGTAGTATCAAACAAACGTATTTCAGCGGAAGGGAATTGCAAATAGAGACGTCATGGTAATACTGTCACTTGGCTGGTCCTCGGATTCCTAGAATTCTGCAAAAGATCAAGAACAATCCGTGTGCGCCCTCATTCTGGTGGTTTTAGCTAGGTGCTGGCAAACCTAGCACTTTAATACCAGTCATCCTCTGCAAGGTGAGAACATACTATTCCTCTGAAATCAGATACTCATCTATAGAGGGAGCAAGAGGACTCTACTCTTCCTACCATCGTTCATGGTGAACATGGCTAGAGATTTTGTTCACCACTCAAGAAATTCATCAATAACCATCCATAGGCCTACAACAGCCATTTCCTTCTTTCAGACATCATACAGTTATGTATCGAGGACTTTGTACAGTGCACTTGTCTCTTCTAGACATTTCTATTCCTTGAAAGCACTGCGGAATTACAGACCAATGTAGGTGCAGGCAACCACATCAACAAGAGGGAAGGAGGGCACATGGTGGCACCTGTTAAATCATAAAAAGAGCCCCTGACTTATAGGGATTTTTTTTTTGACATGTTCATCTATATGTATCCATATTTGCTTTCAGCTCATTTTATCTGTATTCATCCATATTTATTTTGTGCTTAGTGTAATAAAAATGACATCGACGCAACCAGACTCTTTGGAGAAGGATGTTTTGAAGAAAATCAGGGTCATTAGACGCATGCCTGATGTCTGGCCACCTCCCTAGTCACCGGTGGGCAAGAACAGAGCTTTGACCAGGTGCCCATTAAGCTGTAAGTGAGGGCCTCATTGAAAGGGATCAAGGGCTGGCCCAGGTTGTAAGATTTCTGTAGGGATAGGTCTTAACCTCAACATAGGGCAGATTCAGGTCCAAGACCATAGCCGTTTGTCACATCACCACTGCCAATGATGCACCCACTTCCATTGGAGGTCCAAATAGAGAGTTCAACTCTGTGTCAGGGGGAAGTATCAAGCCCACTGGCCTCTTGTAAGTCCATCTAAAAATAATCATAATAAAGAGGGGCCTACACCATCATCATCATCTCTAGATGGTGGTAAGCTTTGGTCAAAATCAGAGCCAAAAAGATAATGGAGCCTCGGATGCACATCTACCCTAATAGAGGCATAGGATCAGAATCAGGCTGTGTTGCAAGTGGTTGCGCTTTAGAAAATTCGTAGCGAGACATCGGTCAGGATTGGGCGAAATTGATTGTGGGTCAGACAACGGAACCAGCACTGGGTCCTCCTTCGGCGCCGACAAGGGACTGGCATATGTCATATAGCGAGGGAAGAGAAGGCAGTTTGTAAGGAGTCCGTACAGATCACCCTGTAGCGGGTCAAAGGGAGATCAGAAGGTGCAAAGGACGAATCCTCCTGCAGTAACCTTGCGGACCGCCCTGTGAATACTCGTGGGCTGAAAGCACACCAGAGAGCTAGAAGACAGACAATTATCTGCAGCATGGCCTCTTTGAATGCATTCATTTGCTGTGGCTTTGCTGTTGGCCCATGGACTTTGGGGCATATCAGGCCCAACTGTGGCATCTGCTTCGCAAACGGAGGACTGGATGGAGAACAACTATAGTCATGATGCCCTTGCGCCTTCTCTTTAGATAGAGTGTAGCAGGATATTCCCACTTCGTTTTCTCATGCTTGCATTTGTGGTTCAATTTTGACTTACTGGAGGACATCGACCGCAAAGTTGATCAGGAGCGAGTCTGCACTTTCAACTCGGAGTGGGACTTACGCGAGGCTTGTGGTGTTTACTTGTGTTCAGTGATGTACAGCTTCACTTATCAGTCCTGGATCGCCTTCAGAGGATAATCTTGTCCCGAGCCCAAGCACCAAAGACGCACTTTGTGCAAGTCTATGACCAACATCTGTTTTCTACAGGTTTGAAGCCTGTAGACCTAGGAGGCGACATTGTTTCCTGACACAATGGATTTCTTCTGAGCCTTTGGAAGCCTGAAACAATTGGGAGCACAGCTCTGGATTAGCGTCAGAAAGTGAAGAAAGAAATTAACTGTATGTGCACAGGCTTGTGTAGCAGTGGCGTAACAATAGCACCTGCAGTGCAGGGGACTCCCTTTGGCACACTGCATGGGCGGAGGATGAGAGCTCCTGACTGGGACCGGTGCATGGGGGTGCCCCATCCATGTACTTTGCAGGGGACCCCTCAAGTTTCGCTACGCCACCATTGCATAGAATACAAGCACCACTCCATTACTTTCAGGATGGAATGTAGTCAACAAGGAATCACATAGCACCACAAAGCAGCACGCAGGTGCATCGCTTGTAAAAGTTGTTCCGTATCCAGTCTGCGGCTAGGATAGTGTTCTATGGATAGGAAAATGATGTCAGACGTATCCATTAGAATTCAAGTGATGGAACAATCAATGGTGCATAGTGTGCACAAGTGAAAGACACTAGAGTCCATTCTGGCCTTGATCAGACTGATGGACTAAGTCTAGGAATTCTGGGCTACCTGTATCCTTCTTCTCTAGTAGTTTAAATTCAGACAGGTGCCTTAGTGTGTTTCAAGACTACGTGCTGCTGAACTGGACACTGAGGTTCATCTGAACACGAATGTGTTAATGACTCACTCTAGCTTTGATTACAAGGTATTGAATGAAATCCGGCTGAATGAGAATATTTTCTCCCAATCTCCTTTCCACACTCTTCTGCAGATAAGTAAACATTGGGAACACTTACGGACTAGGATCAGGTGTCAACAGAAGGGAAAATGTATCCTTCGCTATTACTGCTGCTCAGGAAAAATCTCTGGTGTCGCTTAGGAGAGTCAGGAATAGCAGGATAGAAAAGCCTACTGGCAAAGGTGAGATGCTGCAAGTGAGGCGATTTATATTTGCTACGTGTAATAGTGAGGCAATGGATCACTTGCGGACATATGTTACAGAGAAGAGGCAGACATTGCTAATCCAGTAATCAGTAAGTGAGACATTTGGGGCCACAGGGCTGCTAAGCTTACAGTAAGAGGCAGAGAGATTGCTGGTAAAAAGGGATACATGCCTCCTGGTGTAAAAGAATGTCTGGGTATCATGCTGTTAAACAAGAAGTTGGATTTCTGTGCTTGCAGGGAGTCTAGACAGGAGTTAGTAATGGTAGGTTATGGTACCTCGGTGTACTTGTATTAGGGTATATATCAGAAGAGAGCATTCTTGTGGCTTCTGCCTTGGATTTAGCATAGCAGAGGTCCACCCTGGATTCAAGTCTGGCAATAAACTAGAGGTCATTGAGAAGAGACCCTCAAAGTTACCGTATAGCACCATAGGTGCAAATGCGAAACGAATAGCATCGTAACTGAGCAAGGCTACAGCAGTTGGTACAAGAGATTTCACAGAGCTCGGTGTGGCGCTCCGGGAACTGGACGGCATGTGTTCGACCATGTGACCGACTGGGTGGGTCACATTTATAGTAAGGAAATTAAAATAAATCCACATCCAGTGAATCTAATGGTGGGTCTCACAAGGTTGTCAATAGTAAATGATATATGAATAAATGAAACCTTAGGTCAATTCTGTGGAGGTTAGGCAGCAGTGGGAGGGCAGGTTCTGGTGGTCTCAGGATCCGACTAGGGGAGATGTAACGAGACCCGGACAGGAATCAGGAATAAGAATATAGCAGTTTACAATATTACCCGTATTGAACACACAGCCTGTATAACCAGGGTCTTCGGGAGAGTCTGACAACTGCACGGGGCGGGATGGCTACAAAGTTTGTTCTTTATTCATAAACATTGTACAGTATGCAACTATGAATGTATTTCAACAACTGTAAAATTGGAAAATAAACACATTGTTAAAAAAAAAAAAATGTGGAGGTTTTTTGTGAGGTACCTCGTCTTTTTATCTCAATACATTTCACAGATAATCATTTTTATTAAAATATTAATTGGAAAACAAAATAGAAAATAAGATACTGTGAGGGATAATATCAAAATAAGGGATGGGTTCAGGTCCAGGATATGCAGAGAGAAAGGCTCACATTTAAGTACATATTGGGAATACAGTTAGGGTAAAGTCAACAGTTAAGGTATGGGTAAGGCTTCTGTAAAGCAATGGTGTTCCAACTTTTTAATGCTGATACCTCATGTAAAACTAAAACTCACTGGACCCCCCGAATAACAAACATTCTTCACAATTATTCTACACAGTTGGCAACTCAAAACGTATTAAATAGTTCTAACATTGCCGTTATCACTTTTAAAAATGTACTCAAATGTAGCATTGTCAACATGGTATGGATAGCCTGATCTCTGTAAGTGCCAGCCAGGACATGAGTGACTAAAAGAAATGATGATCCCCATCACAGAGTAGCTCACTGCCTCTCTGTTTTCACAAAAAATTCAGCACTGGCTATAGCACGGAATCCTTAAATACCTTTGGCATACAGTTGGCTCCCGTCCTAGCACGGATGTTTAACTCATTTAGTCTGACAGGCGCGCTGCCAGACTCCATGTGCCTAGCCACTATCACTGTGATCCCCAAGGTGGGCAAAGACACAAAATGTTGCTCATCCTATCGCCCAATCTCCATTTTACACGCAGAAGCGAAGATTTTTACGAGTGTTCTGGCCCATAGACGGGCCCCCTACGTTCAGGGATTGGTTAAACCTGACCTGACAAGGCCGGGTTTATCCTGGATCGAGGATGTAGCGATAATACAAAACGTCTGTTCCATCTCTTGGACAAGGTACAGCATTCACCAGTACCAGCCCACCTGTTATTGATAGATGCCGAAAAGGCCTCTGACCGAGTACACAGGCCCTATCTACATCTAGTCTATAGGCCCACAGTTCTGCCAATAGGTCCGTTCTTGTTATTCTACCTCCCAAGCTACAGTGTGAGTGAACAGTGTGATGTCTGCTTCATGTACAATCGCACTGGAAACCAGACCGGGTTGCCACCTATCCCCCTTTTGCTCTTTGCGCTCTACATGGAACCTTTTGCAGCCTCCTGGCTTGGTTGGCTCGGCAGGATACAGCGCCGCGCCCGATTACAGAACTCCAAGCCCCAGATGGGCAACTTAAATATTCGCAGACAGATATCCTCCACATCTTCCACGCATACTATGCGGCCCTGTACCGAGCCCCGCGGGCCGGACCCTCGGGAGACCTTGCCGGTTTCCTAGGTGGGGCGTCCCTGCCCAAGATTCCCCCCGCGCTCGGGAAGGACCTGGACGGGAAACTTAAGCCGGTCGAAGTGAAGCAAGCAATCAAAGCCCTGGCGCGCGGGAAGGCACCGTGCATGGACGGACTCCCGATCGAGTACTACCATACATTCGCGGCACTATTGGCGCCACGGCTGGTCTCCATATACGAAGAGGCAGTGACCCACAGAATGCTCCCAGCCTCGATGCGGGCGTCGATCCTGGTGACCTTCTTAAAGCCGTACAGAGATCCCGTACTCCCGACGTCCTACCGGCCAATAACGCTCCTGAACACGGACTGTAAGATCCTAGGGAAAATCTTAGCGGACCGTTACAGCCAAGTCCTTCCCACACTGGTGCACACGGACCAGTGCGGCTTCGTTCCCCGGCGTAACACCTCACATAACTTGCGCCGTTTTTTCCACGTTCAGGATCAGGCGAAAGGACGATTTCCCAGAGCGGCATGCCTGGTCCTGGACCTGGAGAAGGCGTTTGATACCCTGCAGTGGTGGTATCTATTCGAGGTCTTGCGGCAGATCGGTGTTGGTCCCACGTTGCTAGCCTATACTCGACTCCTGTACGGAGGCCTCACCTCCAGGGTGAGACTTGGCAAACTTATATCGGCGCCGTTCCCAGTGACCCGCGGAACCAGGCAGGGGTGCCCCCTCTCGCCTCTCCTCTTCGCCCTGGCGATGGAGCCCCTGGCCATACGACTGCGACAGGAGGGGGAGGCATGGGGGATACCCATAGCGGACGTCACCCACTGTGTGTCACTATATGCGGATGATCTCCTGATATATGTCCGCGACATCACAGCCGATCTCACACCCATCTGGACGACACTTCGGGAGTACGAAGGGCTATCGGGACTCCGGGTCAACTGGGAGAAATCGTCCATCTTCCCTCTGGGCGTCCAGACGGAACCCCTAGAGATAACCCTAGGCGATCTGACGCTGAGATGGGATGGAACGGCCCCCAGATACCTAGGGGTGCGCCTATATCATTCCCCCGGTGACCTCTTCGAGGGGAACCACCGAAGAGCACTGACGAGCCTACGATCGGCGGTAGGGTTTTGGAAGACATTGCCACTAGCTCCCATAGGACGTGTCGCTCTGGCAAAAATGATTATGGTCCCGAGGCTGCTCTACTTCTTTACAAACCTCCCTATTGTCCCGCCGCGGTCCTTCTTTCGGGAACTGGACTTGCTGTTGACGGCTCTGATATGGGGGGGCGGCCGACACCGAGTAGCGCTGCGCACACTGTACTTCCCCACGACGGCCGGGGGCCTGGGGGCGCCCTCCTTTGAATCATACTTCCTCGCGGCACAGCTCCAATGGCTGTCCCACTGGACGGCGGAGAGACAAGTGGGGGAGACGATCACGGAGAGGGGCAAACTACCTATGCCTGAGATCCGCCGACTGCTCATGCCGGGCTCCAAACCGACACGCACGCATCCACTCCAGGTCACCATCGCCCGCAGATGCATGATGAGGGTCCATCGCATGTCAACGGGCAAGCCACTATACTCCCCTCTGCTCCCCCTGGTGGGCTTTCCCCGACAGAACGGATGCTTCACCGCGAGGGCCCTCCAAGTGTGGGCAGATCATGGGATCACGGAAATGGAGGCGTTGTTTCAAGAAGGGCAACTGAGGACATTTGAGCAATTGATGGAGTGGCATGATCTCCCCCAGGGGCAATTTCTGACACACAGACAGCTGCTGATGAGTGGCGACCGTTTCTGGCGCGCGCGCAATGGGGAACCCCCGACACATCCGGTGCTACACGCGGTGCTGCGTATGGGAGCAGGCAGCCATCTCATTACCTGGCTTTATAAAGCGATCCGGGAGCTCACAGACACCACCCTGGACAAACTACGGGAGACGTGGGAAGACGACGCAGGCAGGGCATTCCATGATGCGGAGTGGCGCAAAGCCCTGGAGTCACCGAAAAAAGTGTCCAGGAACGCGCGCTTTAAAAATATTCAATTTAATATCCTACATCGGGCGTACCTTACCCCAGCCAAACTCCACCGATTTTACCCCGATACACAATTCGAATGTCCCCGCTGCCACCAGGTAGACGCCGACTTCAAACATATGTTTTGGGTCTGCCCAACCGTACAACGTTTCTGGGGCGGAGTACACCGAGCCGTTCGAGCCGCGACCGAACTCCAGTCCACCCCCACATGGGAGGAATGTGCACTGGGGATCGCCCCGAAGAGGAAATCCGCGAAGGTACAGCGGAAATTCACCTCCTTGGCCCATCTCCTCGCGAAGAGAAACATCGCAATGCATTGGAGGGCCCCAGAGGGGCCGTCTGGCCCGGCGTGGGTGGGCGCGGTACTCAAGTGGGGAGCAGCGGAGGAGGAACTGATGTTATGTTATTTTGTATTTGTAAAGCGCACAGATGCCCCAGCCAAGCGGCGTCCCGGCGCTGTAAAGGACAAGCAACACAACAACTGATAACACGAACCAGTCATGACCACTAAGCCTCGGGAAACAAAAATGTTTTCACGGCTTTCCTGAAGAGAAGGAGATTTGGCATAGACCGAATACTGACAGGCAGTGTATTCCAGAGGCCAGCCGCCAGAACGCCAAACGAGCGGCCGCCCATTCTGGCTCTTTTAAAGCGAGGAACCTTAGCTAGAAATTGACCCGCTGAGCGAAGTGCTCTAGCAGGGGTGTAGAGGGAGATGGTCTGGGCTAGAATGGGAGGGGAGGCAAACTTTAGAATCTTAAAAGTCAGGCACAGCACTTTGAATTTTATTCTCTGCCTGACGGGCAACCAATGTAGATCGGAAATAGAACGCCTAGCCGAGCAAAACTTAGGCAAACCAATCAGCATACGGGCGGCCGCGTTCTGCACATGCTGAAGGCGTGTGAGCTCTGCTTGGTTAGTGCCCAATAGAAGGCCACTGGCATAATCCAATCTGGAAAGAATCATTGCCTGCATTATAAGTTGCCTAGTGGGGGCATCGAAGAATTTAAAAATAGGCCTAAAGCTTTGAAGAACGCCATAGCAGGTGCCCGCCACTTTCTTTGTATGGGGTATGAATGAAAGATTGGCGTCGAGCAAGACCCCAAGATTTTTCACCTGAGTTGCTGGCGTAGGAGTAGGACCTAGCTCCGATGGCCACCAGTCGTCTCCCCAGAGATGAGTTTCTTTGCCCAACACCAGGACTTCAGTTTTAGTGGCATTGAGTTGGAGACGGTTATCGGTCATCCAACCTGCCACCTCCCTAAGGGCGCTTTGAAAGTTGGAGGCGTCCAGTGTAGTGTTCCCGTTTAGAGTGACCGCTAATTGCGTGTCATCAGCATATGACACTATGGTTAAACCCCATTTATTGGCCACCTCCATCAATGGTCTAACGTACAGATTAAACAGGGTCGGGCTAAGCGCTGAGCCCTGTGGAACTCCTTGAGAAATGGAGCGGGGAGAAGACTCATATGAGGGAGTACGCACTTTAAAAGTACGCTCAGTCAAGAATGAGCGAAACCAGTCCAGCGCCGTGCCCTCTACTCCGGCTTCTCTGAGTCTCTGAAGCAGAATAGGATGTGAAACAGTGTCAAAGGCGGCACTGAGATCCAAAAGGATCAGTGCCGCCGTCTGACCTGAGTCTAAGAGTCTTCGAAGTTGCTCGACCATAGCCACCAGAGCTGTCTCAGTGCTATGGCCTGCTCTGAAGCCATTCTGGGAAGGATGGAGGGTACCTGTTTGTTGAAGGTGGGCAGATAGAATATTGTTAACGTGAGCCTCAGTAATTTTGGAGGCCCACGGGAGCAAGGAAATGGGCCGATAATGTTCCGGCTTTGCTGGATCTAGTGTAGCCTTTTTCAGGATTGGCATAACTATAGCTTGCTTCCATAGGATAGGCACCGTCCCAGTACTCAGAGATAGCTTAATTAAATTGTGGAGAAACGGAAGACAGAGCTCAGCAGATTCCCTGAATTGTGCTGGTGTCAGAGGGTCCATAGGAGAACCCGATTTGACCCTCACCACCAGAGAGTCGAATTCTTCCTGAGATGGAGCAGGAAGCACTACCAGTGGGTTGGTGATGACATTCATAGCTTTAACATTGTCAGTGGGAGTAGTGAGGGGAGGAAAGGATCTGTAGATAGTATCCACTTTATCCACAAAAAAGGAAGCCAGCTCTTCACAAAGGGCCTGAGAGCCATTCCCCGGTGCAGTGGTTTTCCTAGTGGTTAAACCCTTAAGAACCTTAAAGATTAGTTTGGTGGGGTTAGAACTGTTCCTAAATTCCGAGGAGTAGAAGGAGGCACGTGCTTTGCAAATGGCCCGATGGTATAACTTAATGCTGGCCAAATACCCCTGTTTTAAAATAGGGTCATAGGCCTTGCGCCAGGCTCTTTCTGCCCTTTTACAGGTGACCTTAAGGAGCCTAAGAGATTCATCATACCATGGGCTAGAATGGCCAGGCCTGGTCTTACTCCAGCCTGCTGGTATTAAAATGTCTAAGGCCTGGGTCAGCCAATTGCAAAAGGAATCATACCCGGATGAAACCTCAGTGGAGAGCTCTGGTGGATGTTGTGATAGGAGCTGATGAAAATCCTCCAGGTTCAAATTCCTCCAAGGTTGTTTAAAAACAAGAGGTGCAACATTTCTAAAAGGTGGAGCTGTCAAGTTGATCCGAATGTCAATCAGATGGTGATCTGTCCAACTGATAGGTTTAGGTGAAAGTGCTTTAGTGTTGTCCAGATTCGTCAGGAAGGGGTCCAAAGTATGACCTCCTACATGGGTAGGACCACAAATTAACTGATGTAGTCCTAATGCCTCCAGATCTGTGAGAAAGCTGCACACCGCAGAGGATCGAGGAGCATCCATATGCAGATTCAGATCGCCTATTATGCTGAAATTAGCTGATCTAAGGGCTAGGGAAGAAACTACCTCTGGAAGAGCTGAACGAAAGGCGTCGTCAGGACCAGGAGGTCTATAAATGACCAGACCAGAGAAAGTGAACTGAGAGGTCATCGAAATTGTGAAGTGAACCAGGGGTGGGGAATTCCTATCTCCCGACGCCCGAGACATCTAGATTTCTTACAAGGGCAAGAGGTTTTAATTTCTAACTTGTCCAAAGGACAAGTAGACAGGTTTATGGTAATCTGATACACAACTGTTTAACCCTCTTGGTCACAGCCAGTTAATAAGGAGCTCTGAGCAGTTTATTGGCAGTGAAAGGGGCAATTCAAAAGCTGGGGCCTGCACTTTAATTTCACCAGAGCAGAACAACACGAGTGAGCTGAGCTCAAAGTTGCAGCTCCATATAAAACATCCACAGCACTGTCAGGCAAGTCAGAGTCATTTTGCTTTCTCCCCGAGGCTTCCAGGCCCCTCCTCTGGCCCTTTCCTTTTCTTCGAGCACAAGATGCAGCTCCAGAACACTCACATCACTGGAATGTAAGAGGCTGGGCCTCTTGGCTCATGCTCTGACTTTAACCTTGTGACCCGTGCCTTTTGTTCTGTGCTTCACCCTTCAGCCTCAAATCGGCCCCAAGATCCCTCCTGCCCTCATCTCTGGGGGCCTACAGTAAAGCCCATGCTTTCTCTTCTCTTGCAGCCCCTGCATAACCCTCCTTTGCACTTTGCCTTTCCTGTGCACCTTATGTTTCACCCAGTGCCTGTACTTGCTAACCCCGCTCCCCTTGGCCTCTCATATCTTACATCATCCAGGGCTTACATTAATGTTCATTAGTTTACCCATGGGGAATTCATGCAATCCTCAGGTGCACCCTAATTTCTCTCCTTGCACTGGGCCTCTCCTCTCACTTTGTGCTTGCACCAGGGGCATCTGAACACGCCACTGTAGCTAACAGCAGCTGTGGAGTTCTTGATGGGCCTCTTCTTTCTGCAGTTCCATACAAAGGTTCATAATTTACTTGAAAGGGTTGATGGATATATACATGGGTGGATACAAGGCTGGATGTGTGCAAGGATGGATGGATGTGTGCAAGGATGGATGAATGAGTGGATGGATGGATGAGTGCAAGAATGGATGGATGAGTGCAAGGGTGAATGTATGGATGTGGTGAAAGTGAATAGATGTGTGTGGATGGATGAGTGAAAGGGTGAATGGATGGGGTGAAAGTGGATGGATGAGAAAGGATGGATGAGTGAAGGGATGGATGGTTGAATGAAAGGGTGGATTAATGGATGAGAGAGAGTGAATGAATGGCTGATGGAATGGGTGGGTGGGTGGATGGCTGGGTGGAAGGATGGATGGTTGGATGGCTAGCTTGGTGGATGGATGGATGGATGGCTGGGTGGAAGGATGGATGGATGGCTGGGGGGAAGGATGGATGACTGGGTGGAAGGATGGATGGATGGATGGATGGCTGGGTGGAAGGATGGATGGATGGATGGCTGGGTGGAAGGATGGATGGATGGATGGCTGGGTGGAAGGATGGATGGCTGGGTGGAAGGATAGATAGATGGATGGATGGCTGGCTGGGTGGATGGCTGGGTGGATGGCTGGGTGGATGGCTGGGTGGGTGGATGGATGGCTGGGTGGATGGATGGCTGGGTGGATGGATGGCTGGGTGGATGGATGGCTGGGTGGATGGATGGATGGCTGGGTGGATGGATGGCTGGGTGGATGGATGGCTGGGTGGATGGATGGCTGGGTGGAAGGATGTGAAGATTGATGGGTGGAAGGATGTGAAGATTGATGGGTGGAAGGATGAGTCAAATGGTGGATGGATGGATGAGTGAAAGGGTGGATGGATTTGAGTGAAAAGGAGGATGGATGGGGTGAAAGACGGAAGAGCAAAAGGATGAATGATGGGATGAGTGAAAGGGTGGATGGATTTGAGTGGGATGGAGGAGTGAAAGATGGAAGAGCACAGGATGGCTGGATGGAGGGATGAGTGAAAGAGTGGATGGATATGAGTGAAAAGGTGGATGGAGGGGGTGAAAGTAGATGAATGGATGCGCGAAAGGATGGATGGATGAGTGGAAGGAGGGATGGATGAGTTTGAATGGTCGATTTGGAGCTGGAAGGATATGTTTGGATGAGCCTCTTCTGTCTGGAGCTCGGCAGACAAAAGCCCATAATTAACGTGTAAGGATGAGTGAGTGAAAGGATGGATGCGAGTGAAAGGGTGGATGAGTGACAGGGATGTTGGATGGACGATGGATGTGTTGATGAAGGAAAGGGTGAAAAGATAGATGGGTTGCAGGGTGGATGGATCAGTAAGCGAAAAGATGGATGAGTGAAAGGGTAAATTGATGGATGAGTGGAAGGATGGATGAGTGAAAGGGTAAATTGATGGATGAGAGGAAGAATGGGTGAGCAAAAAGATGGATGGATGGCATTGTTTGAAAGGATAAATGTGTAGATCTGCAGAAAAGAGGCAAAATACGGAAATCACTAGTTTTCAAATCCTTCTATACTATGAGCCTGACATAACCAGAGAGGCTATTATCCGAGCTCTTCTATAATGAGTGCTGCCATTATTTGACGGTGCACATCAAGGCACCAAAGGGACAAGTGGATTTTGTACAGGACATGTAGATTTATGATGTTACCTGTCCCATGGACAAGTAGATATTTTACTAAATTCCACACCCCTGCAGTGAACTGATACGAGAAGAGGAGACGAAGGGCGCCCGCAAACACCCGATATCCATGGAGTGGGCACAACTCCTCATCCTGTTTAAGCAAGCAGATATAACAGGGGACACCCCAGACACGTCACAGCCCTCCCACCGCGCCCCGGCGACCCCCCCCCGACCGCCCCGGATCAACGGAGGACACAAACAACCCATAGGAAAGACAACATACCCAGCAGCGAAGGCGTGTGCAGACCCGGTCCCCCGGCTGGGCGTTAAATGGCAACCCGACCACCCACCCCCTCCCTCCCCCCTGGGGAGCCTTAAAGCACACCGCATACACCTACCACCAACCCGTACATACTGTGTCATAGGAGCACCTCGTCCGCCGGCCTCACGTCCCCCCTCCCCCCCTTCCACACTTCCTCCCTTCCTCCCATAACATACCCAGTTTCGGGGCCCCCCCCTACCCCAGGGCCCTTTCCAAACCGCCTCACAGGCGTAGATAATCCCAGTTGGCGGTTTACATACTGTTGTTCTAGTTACACGACATGCTAGGGAATTTGAGACAAGAGGGGACGCTATATAGACCGTGATGGGAAGATAAAGTCACCCCTGATCGAGACGGAAGATATAAACACGACCAGGGCGTTAGACAGGGAGACCAGATGGAACCGGCACAGGGGAGGACAGGTCTCTCGAACCATCAGGGAAGACCCGATGGCTCATGGACTACAGCTTCCACACACTATGTCTTTCCCAATGGCCCAGAATGTTACAATACAGCGATTCAGGCTCATATCTGTGAATGTTTCATATGATGTAATATATGCAAAACCCTAATAAAAACATGTCAAAAAAAAAAAAAAAAAAACATGGAACCTTTTGCAGTGCGAATTCGGGGCAACCCTCATATAGCGGGCATCCATATCGGTGAGACGGAACAGAAGATTATGTTCAACGCGGACAATGTCCTCTTAACCCTCACTGACCTAGAAACCACTTCGGCAGCCGTAACATTGGATCTGGCTGCATTCAGTGGAGCCTCCGGGTTCATGACTAACCTGCAGAAATCCTCGATCCTCGGCTTGACCCTCTTCGATCTGGAGCAAGCCGGCTTAGTACTCAATTTCCTTTCCAGTGGGGGGAAAGGGGGATTCCATATCTGGGTATTCAGGGCCACTCAACCCTTGTGGCCACAGCTGCTCACACTATGAGAGCCTCTTAGCGGTCACGTTGTCCGACCTCACCAAATGGAAATCACACAGCCTCTCTCGGCTAGGGCGAATAGCGGCAGCCAAAATTACACTACTACCCAAAATCCTCCATGTCATGCAGACCTTACCCCTTCAACCTCCTGCACGGATGTTGGACAAAC
This sequence comes from Triturus cristatus, assembly GCF_964204655.1. NCBI lineage: Eukaryota > Metazoa > Chordata > Amphibia > Caudata > Salamandridae > Triturus > Triturus cristatus. The sequence continues at coordinate 70,519,980 of NC_140585.1, read as the reverse complement.
TACAATCCCTTATTTGGGACTTCGTCCGGGAGCGTAAGCGAGCAAGGACGGTCAAAGCCCGTGCTAATCTCCCGCTGTCGGCAGGAGGACTGGGAATTCCAAACCTGACCTGCTACTATCAGGCAGTGAAATTATGCTAGATCGTGGAATGGTCCTGCACCTACACGGAGAAACACAGGTGCTTTATAGACCAGCAATTGAGGCCATCCATATTTGGAAGGTACCATAGTTTACCATCCAGCCGGTGTCTATATCTCGTCAGCAGTGAGGATCACAGTTGGGGTTTGGGGCAGAGTACAACTGACGCATGGCCTCTCCATGCTTCTATCTTCACAGACACTGTTGACAGACTTTCCACCCACTGCTGGCATTTATAGTCTGGCAGGAAGTCAACTGTAAGCCAGTGGGGGACTTGTTTGACACTGAGGAGTTCATGGACTTTCCCACATTGCAATCGGCTTACAATCTCCCTGACATTGCACAATGGCAATACCTGATAGTTGCACACTGGGTGACTCAACCCTTGATTCAACCACACGCTAGTAGGGTGCTTGCACCCTTTGAGAAGTGGCTCCTCACATATTCCATCAACATGAAACTCCTGTTCGACCTTTATGCCTTTCTGATTGTACCTCAGACCCCCTAAACTCCCTCACAGAGCACTGATGGGAAGGGGAATGTCTGCGCCCTTTCACAGGGAATGGAATGACATCTTACAAAGCTCACAAACTTCAGCTCTTTGCACCCTAGTGAAGAAATGCTACTAAAGCTCACCCACTACTGGTATCTTACCCCAACCAGTATCACCACTTGGGGTCCCACAGGAGATGGAAAATGTTGGCATCATAGTGGGCAACATCGCACCCTGACTCATCTCTTCAGGCACTACCCCAAGCTGGAGTCCTTTCGGGAAGGGGTCTGGAAGCGGTAAACGCCATGTTGGTGACGATAATCCCAGGTTTCCTAGCTTTATCATTTTGGGTCTCCCTAACACTCTCACCTACCAGTTACGGTCCAGTAGAGGCAAAGCAATTCCGCTAGGACTGGGAGCAGCCAAACAGATTAGCCTTGCTAGATGGGACACTAGACACCATACCTATAAATCTGGATTGGCTACACAAATTATCAGAAATATTGGGGATTGAAAAGTTGACAGCAGTAGCAGCACATTGCCTCCCTCTCTTTGATAAGATGTGGCAGCCTTGTCTCAACTACCTGTCTGAGGAATTTCGGGAACCATCCTTCCCCACCCCCACCCGCGCCTCTGACTTTTTGCGAGAATGCTTACTCTGCCTATTGCTAATTTACCACCAGCCAGTGGATGTAGGTGGGTAACTCTGTTCTGCTTGTTCCTCATAAAATTAATAAAATAAATCTAAATCCTAAAAATTCACAATGCTGCCTTGGCCAGTGCCCGCTATCCCCACCCTCCAAAGAGGATCAATTTAGGATTGCCGGGGAGGGGGTGGGGGGGGCAAGGGTGGGGTGGAGACATTTCCCAATTTGAAGACCACTTTCAAAGAAAAGTAAACATTAGGGTTAGACTGAACTCGGGGTAAAAATTAGGGTCATGTTAAGGTAAGGGTCAAGATTTGGTTTAGAGTATGGATAATGGTTAGGGCAAGAGGGGTGGTAGCTCAGGGTACGGATCATATAGGAGTATGGTGAGTGTTGAGGTTACAATTAGAGTAATGTGTGGGAACTAGGTTTGGGCGATGTAAAGGGTAGGCGGAGGTTAAAAGCTAGGTTAAAGAATAGGGCACATGTTAAGTTTTAAGGTAGGATTTTAGGAAAAATACACAACAATAACTATCATGTAAGGAGATAAAGTTAGGGGTGCGGCCAAGGCGCTTGAAATTGCAGTTGTAATCTAAAAGAGGTCCGGGTCCAGAGCCTGAATGTTGCAGTATGGTGCTCCATTGCAACACCCGCTCTCCCCCTTGATGCAGAGTGGCAATTGGGATATGGTATGCGAGCCAGATGCGTCTGACAGTCACAAGGGCTTTACTGAGCCAGATGCCCCCAGGCACAAGGCAGTCAAACAGGCGTCAAGAGTAGCCAAAGGTGCTTGTATGCACAAGATGTGGCAGCCTTGCCTGAGGGCAAGGAAGAATGCTGAGCCCTCGGGCCCTAAAGAGTACGCTACATACCCAGCAGAGGCACCTGGCAAACCATGAACTGCAGAGGAAAGCAACCAAGATAGCGGAATTGATAGTTCAAGAAGACTAGGGATCATCCGTTAGGTAGCTGGGGGGTTAACCAGAGCCAGGTGCAAAAGGGACCAGGCAGCATCCTGAGGTCGCAATATTTGTGGAGCCAGAAGATAGCTGCACATGGTTGAAGTGGAACCTCTATGGGCGGCATCTGGAACGGAGAGCAGTGCCTTCTAGGAAAGTGGTTGAGAACCTCCCACCAAGCAGCGCGAAGAGGATTGTGAAGAAAGTGCGTAGCTCCCAGAAACAACACAGGCAATTCAGCTGACAGGAGATGAGCTGCACAACAACACACTTGGAGCACTGGATGCAGAGCCCAGACATAGAAAAGCATGGGCCTGTCAAACTAAACAACGAACCTAAGGATAGCGGTGTGTCACAGAGGCAGAAACAAGCCAAGCAATGAGCGGGCCATATGGAGAGACAGAATCCCCAAGCCTATGACGGCCTATCTGGATGTGGAGAAAGAGACTGGTAGGGAAAGAGCTTCTGGCGAGGGCCATGCCCCCGTCCGCACTCCTAAACGACCCAGGGATGTGGAATGTGGAATTCCTATAGCCCGACACCCAGGACGTATTGTTTGGGGTCAAGGGCAACAAGTTTTCATGGGTGTTTGGCCTTGGGACAAGTAGGCCCAACTCCCTACAGCACAAACCCCTTTGGCTGTCAGTTTACAGTACCACATTAGGGAAGGGCACTGTCTGCAGTTAAGGTAATATGTCTGTCCATAAATAAATGCTGTTCAAACTTGTATTCATGGCTCATTAATTGAAACCCTTTATTATTAGGGTGAGCGCTCTAAATAAATGTTGTAAACTCTGACTGCACTACTGTCAGTGGTTCCAGTATAAAAATGTGTACACACGTTTTCAAAGTTTAGCAATATGAAGCGATGTATAATGATCTGATGCACATATTTGCAGAAGCTTGAAAGCAAGATTGAGGAGTCTTTGCTTTTAAAATAAAATGTTCATACAAAAATGAACGCAGGAAAAATAATGTTTTGCTAAACTACTGTAAAATTTCAGGTACCATTTTTCTGCAGCATCATTTAGTAACGGGTTGATGCTTCCCAAAAATAGTCATAATTGAAAATCGGTGTAACCAGTTTCAATATTATTATGGGAAACAAAAATAAACAAGCTTTGGCAAAGCCAGTAGGTCTGAAATTGGTGGTCAGGTTTTTAGTTTAGTCAATCTGTGATTTGTTTTGGCATGGTTTTTGTAAAACCTTATTTGAGTGGAAGCTGCTGAGCCCTCACCATTATAACAAACATTGGCAAAAGCACAAATTCTTTTTGGTCTCAAAAAGCACGCACTGCCACAGTAGTTACTGTCACTGAACAAAACTACTTTGTGTACGGATACGCTCCTAGTGAAAGAGCAGAATGCTGTCACTCACAGTGAAGCCAGCTGATACAGAAAGAGAGAGACAGAATTTTAATAAACGCAAAAGGTCATGGTCAACGCCAGACAAAATTAGGGGCCCAATTATTAAAGAAAGTCCCAAAAGTGCACCCATGGTATATGTCCTTGTATTAAGTGCAGCTATATGGCTTTTGTGAATTCCTAAGAATTTACAGAAGTAGGGCAAGAAATAGTACTCCTAGAAAATATCTGTGAGCTGCATAATAGCATGAGCAAATATGCATGTGTAGATGTGCTCATGCGAAAATCTGAGTGTTTGCAAGTTCACTTTCCCTCCAACCACTTTTTTCCCCAACTCTGGAAGAAGGTTTACTTTACGTCCGCCATTGTCAGGAGTAAGTTTCCATCATTTCTCAGTATGGGAAAAATTAGAGAAGAGTTGTTGAAAATCCTTAAAACATGCAGTTAGTAGGTTTGGACGGACTCAAAAGGGCATTGTAGCCCTGAAACTATTGCTTACCACTACCTTCAGCCCCAGTATGTAGATCTGCGGAACGTGGCAAAATAAACAGATTGCAAGTATTCAAACACTACTATGGTATGAGCCCTGCCATAATCAGAGAGGCTATATCAGAGTTCTTATATAACTAGTTTGTTTGTTCTACCCTATCACGCTGAAACCTGAGGCGGTGCTTTTGGGGTTTGATGTGTTGTGGCACTCCTAAAAATCACCTGGAGCATTTTTTTTTTTTTTAATCGATTGCATGTCACGCTGTGTGCCAGCGTGTTGTGTAATTTTTTAACTTTTATTCCTTGCGCTGACTGCTAGCGCGTTTCACCGCTCTCACCTGGTGTTGCTCCTTGAACCATCGCGCTGACTGCTAGCGCTTGCACCGCTTAGTGTGTGTGTACTTTTAACTAGAACAGGCTGTGTTTGTTGCTTACCTGACCCTGTTTTTTCCTACTGACTCCTTTTCTGTTTCTGCGCCTGAGGCGGAAAGCCGGGTGCATTCTCCACGCTATCTTGGCTCTTTCTGTTTCTGGTCTTCTCCGCATGTGCTGGGTGGCAACAGCGCCGTGGGGGGGACTTGCTTTTCTCTCCCATCCCTTCCCAGTCTGGCATACGAGGTGCCGCTGGGTATTTGGGGATAGAAACAGTGGCCATCTTGGGAGGAGTTTGAGCACGCCGGTCGGGGGACCAGCGTTGCGGCTCTACTTCCATCCCACCTGCACGACTATAAATTTGAGGCGTTTTGTTTTCCGCGCAGTGGACGCGCGTGGTGGGCGCGCCTATTTCGCGCCGAAGGAGCGCCTAAGGAAAGCCCGTCTGCGCCCGTCAGCGTCCCGGATTGCGGACGGTTGCGGACGTTGGCATTTCTGCTCCTTGGGGGTTCTCTGCTTTTTGACACCATGCGCTTCTACTCTTCTGCTGAGCTCCTCTTTTCGGGGCAAGGCGGCTAACTGCCGCTGCGTCTTTCCTAGTAGGCGGGCATTGAAGAAGAGCTGTCCCGGATGTGGCTGGCGTCTGACCGGACCAAACGCAGTTTCTCCCGCGATACTGCCCACTCACCACTCATGCTTTCTCCTTAATACCAGGTCCCTTAGCAGACATTCTTTGGATATTTACAACCTGCTATCGGAGTCTACGCCGCTCTGCCTTTTTTTAACTGAGACCTGGCTGGGGGAGAGCTCTGGCCCTGATCTAGCCAATGCCGTTCCTGCGGATTATATCATCATCAGGACAGACAGGGTTGCAGAGAGGTGGCGGGGTGGCCCTGGTGGTTGACAAGCGCTTTTCCTGTGCGACTTTTCCGATTGAGAATATCACGGGATGTGAGTCCCTCGGTTTCACCCTGTCCTTGTCCCCTCACCAAGCCTGTGTCGGGCTTTGAATATATAGAGCTCCGGGACTGTTGTCTTTTTTCGAGGAATTGCAGGCTGCGCTTTCCGTACTATGCCTAAAATCTGAACACTGCATACTGTTGGGAGATTTTAATCTCCACATGGACATGCGCAACGATACAGACGTTGTTAAATTGTGGGACATCACTGCCCCTTTGGGTTTGTCACCGTACATCTCTGCTCCCACACACAACAAAGGTCATATCCTCGACCAAGTTTTCTCTACCACATTGATTAACATGCTTCCCCCGGCCCCGGTATTGTTGACCGACCACTTTTTAATACATTTTCATATCCCCTCCACCACTGTGACTTCCATAAGATGGTTGGAAGCCTCCAGAAGGACAGCACGGGCATTTCACCGGGTGTCCTCTGAAATGCTGACACTTGCTCTCTCCCTCCACCCCTGTCAGCTATCCGGCAGTCTAGAGAAGGATCTGGATCTGCTACAGAGGTGGCTTGTAGATAGATTTGAGGAGCTAGCTCCTGGGAAAACTCCCAGCAAATTCTGCCGGCGCGCTTCAGCCCCATGGTATACTCCCTCTCTCAGTGAGATGCGACGAGAGTGTAAGAAAGCCGAAAGGGCATGGCGTCGCCTTTATGATCCCATGGATAAGACTAAATATAGGGAAGCTATTAGGCTTTATCACAGCCATATAATGGCTGGAAAAAAAGCCTATTTTGAAAGAAGGATTGACGATGCTGAGAATACTAGTAAGGAAATCTTTCGCATCGTTAAGGAGTTTGTCTCCCCTACTTCGATCCTGCCCTCACGTTCCCATACTGAATTCTGGGTTGGCCAGCTCGCAATCTTTTTTACCACTAAAATCAAATCTATACAAGATACTTTTGCCCCTATGAGTCTTGTATCTACACCTGAGACTAGGCCGGCCCTGCTTCCATCTGGGGTGGTGGAAGGTACTTCTCTCTCTAAATTTCCACTTCTATCATCTTCAGCCTCTCTCGATCTCCTTACTCAGCTGAAATCTGGCTCCCCGCAGGATCCTTGCCCTGCAAAATGTCTTGGGCGAGTAGCACCTGCCTAGAACCCCTTGCTCAACCCGGTGCTCAATATGTCCCTGAGCACTGGAGTTGTCCCCCAAGCCTGGAAGCACGCCTTGATCCTGCTGCTAGTTAAGAAGCCCAATCTGGACCCACTAATTCACTCCAATTATAGGCCTATCTCCCTCCTCCCTGCTCTGGCAAAGGTGGTTGAGAAGCATGTGCATGCCTCCCTTTCCACCTTCATCGAGAGCAATAATATCGTGCACGATACTCAATCGGGTTTTCGTGCGAATATGAGCACGGAGACCGCTCTTCTTGAAATCACCGATGCCATCACTGGAGGAAAGGCCATCCTGGTAATGCTGGATTTGTCGGCGGCCTTTGACACCGTTTCCCATGACGGTCTCCTTTCAAGACTCTGGGAGATCGGATTGCGGGGAACAGTGTTGAACTGGTTTAAGTCATTTCTGACCGACCGCCGGCAAACTGTCTGGGCGCCACCTTTTTCCGCCGAGATGCCGCCATTGGAGGTTGGGGTGCCTCAGGGTTCCATCTTAAGCCCCACCCTTTTTAATATCTATATGGCTCCTCTGGCGGCAGTGGCGGAATCGTTTGGTGCCCAGATCATATCCTACGCTGGCGACACCCAGCTCCTCTTTACCTGTGCTAAGGGCTCAGACTTTGACGGCCTGCGGATCAGAGATTGTTTGGGGGCTGTTTTTGACTGGTTTCAACAGCACAGTCTTAAATGTAATTCCGATAAATCGGAACTGCTCTTCTTTGGGTGTTCCCCTGACCCCAGATGGAAGGCTTGGTGGCCCCCCGATATGTTTCCACCGGCAGATGTTTCGTCTAAGGGTAAAAATCTTGGTTTTCAGATTGATGATGGTCTTTCCTTCAGACCTCAGATCCTTGGGCTTGCGGGAAAATGTTTTGGCATCTTGAAGATGTTGCGCAAGTTTCTTCCGCTGTTGTCCTTGCAGCATAGAAAGATCACTGTGCAGGCCCGGATAGGCTCTCGCCTTGACTATGCGAATGTGCTCTATCTGGGACTGCCTAAATTTCTCCTTTCACGTCTGCAGATTGTGCAGAATTCCGCTGCAAGAGCCATTTATGGTCTTCAGCGGAGAGCGAGAGCTTCTGACCTACTAAAAAGTCTGCATTGGCTGCCTATGTCTAAAAGGATCACCTTTAAGGCATTAACCCTTGCCTTCAAAGCACTTCATCAGGTAGGGCCCAAATACATCAGGAAGCGCTTGGCTTTCTATGTTCCTAGCAGAACTTTGAGATCTACATCTTTGTCCATGGCCTCTGTCCCTCCCATCAGACTGGCTAGAGTTGGAGGTCGCTCCTTCCGTCTTCTGGCGCCTCAACGCTGGAACTCTTTGCCTGTCTCCTTGAGGAAGGCCAATAATTTATTGACTTTCAGGAAGGAGCTGAAGTCATGGCTCTTTGCCCAGTAATCCTTCTGTCTGCTCTCATCTGCCCTGGCCTCACTTCTCGGGTTTTTGTCAAAGCGCCGGGACACTCTTCGGAGTAGCCGTGCGCTATAAAAGATCCAAATTAACATAACATAACATAACAGTTTGCAGCCATAATTTGTTGCCGCACCTCATGGCACCAAAGGGACAAGTGGATTTTGTTACAGGACAAGTAGATTTATAAAGCAACCTGCCCCATGGACAAGTAGATATTTTATTAAATTCCACACCCCTGCCCTCCATACACTGACAGAGGAGGAGGTGGACCAACCGGGAGCGGACATTTCGGAACAAGAGATTAGAATAGTAATCAAAGAATTCGCGAGTGGCAAGACCCTGGGAACAGATGACTCCCTGTGGAGTTCTACACTACCTATGTGGAGGAGCTGGCTCCCAGGCTGGTAGAGTTATGTGCAGCGGCCAGTGAGGAGGGAATTCAGCCGAAGACTACCCAAGAAGCAGTGATTCCACTACTTAAACCTGATAAGTCCCCTCTTGACTGCCCAGTCTACAGGCCTTTGTCGATGCTTAACCTCAACTTCTAAATATTAAGCAAACTACTAGCGACGAGACTCCTTCCACACATGACCGCCTTGGTCCATCCAGACCAGGCAGGGTTTATACCGGGTAGGAACACAACTCTAAATATAAGACGGCTTCTCTCTATCCTAGAGAGAGCTGGGCAGAAGTGAAGAACAGGAGGGAGCGATCTTTACTATAGATAAAGAGAAGACCATTGACAGCCTGGAGTGGCGTCTTCTCTATGCCTTCATAGCAAAGATGGGAGTCAGCCAGGGATTTATACGCTGGGTGAGGGTGCTGTATTCAAGCACGTTGGCCAGGGTGTGTACGGGCCGCACGAACTCAGAACAGTCTCATGTGGAGGGGGGCGTGGCCAAGAAAGCCATGATGGCGGACGAGTCTGCTTGAGGCTCCAAGCAGCGGCCAGATAAATCGCTAATTATTGGAGCCCTGACAGACCACTGAGGACGGTGCCAGAGGTGAGGGCACCTACAGCGGACGCCGAGAGTTCGGAATCGAGGGATGAGAAGAGCCCTCCTGACGAACAACATGGCCGCGCCTGGAGAGTGAAAGAGGGTCCCGCGAAGGTGAGGACCTGTAGCAGCAAGCGCGATGCTGATCGCGCATAACCGGAGCACACTGCAGCGACAAAGAACCCCCCGGTACCCCAGACCAGCACCGCCATAAGTAGAGGTGAGAGCTACGCCAGAGCCAGTAGCGGGGGCATGTTAGCGGGCGCGGCCCAGTCAGAGAGCAGCCCAGCGGAAAGGCCGCAAGAGACCGACAACACTAGGGAGGGCCACGCAACCAATAAACACATGAGCGGCCCCACAAGCAGCAGCTCTCCCGCAGTGAGTAGCCCCCAATCGACTGCCAAGAAGGCAAGGGCGGATTGAGCAGACTGTCCCCCCCTGCCCCTACTTGCTATAATCAAGGACTCAATCACACGACTCCAGGCCTCGAGGCGCGAAACACGGGAGACCGGCGGCCAGCAAGGGAGCGCACATGGTGAGGAGTGACACCAGCGGAAGGAAAGTACAGAAAGCGCCCTCAGTGTACTGAAGGGGGACAGAAGAGCCTGGAGATCTGCAAAATCCGCAGGTGGAAGGCTTAAAAGGGCCGCAAATCGAGAGTACACACGACGTGCCACCATTTTGGGCTCAAATGCATTACCTCAAGCAACGCAGTGAGGGACAGCACAATATAGGCCTCTAAGGCGGCGTGAACAACTCGCACTGAGAAGAGGGCGCCGAAAGCATCGCTAGGAACGAGCAAACAGCATCAGCGACCATCGTAGTGAATGCGGAAGGCGACATAGGGGAACAAATAATCGAAGGAGCAGCCCACTTCCCAGACGTAATCATAACAGGCCAATAGATCACAAGCATTCCAACGTCAGCCCCAAGAATGGGACGTCTGCGCAATACCGGAGCCTCGCAAATACTGGCCCACACGAGGCAGTCCTCCCTAAAGGCTAAGGATACCCGCACAGAGGGGGAGACAACACACACGGTGAAAATGTCAGACAAGATGTTGGCGGCTATCGAACATTCCAGGGTCACCATGGAAGACAGATTCGGGGCGCTGGCCACCAACCTCAATCTCCTTAGGGACGATCGCTGCAAGTTAGCGGACAAGGTAAAGCAAGGAGAGAAAACTATCCAAACAATAGAACCCCAAATGAAGTCACAACAGTAAACCCTGAGCGACCTCCAATCACGAATGAAGACACTGGAAGAGAAAACAGACTATTTGGAGGGCGCTCACAATGAAGCAGCATAAGGGTCCTAAACTTACTGGAGGGAACAGAAGGACTTGACCCCATAGGGTACGTAGAGGCCTGGTTCAAAACATTCACCCAGACAACGGAACTGACCCCCTTCTTCTCGGTGGAGAGGGCGCACCGTGTCCCAGCACGCAGACCACCCCCAGGATCCCCGTCCAGGCCGTTACTACTGAAACTCCTACACTACAGGGACAGCCAGGCAACAGGGGCCCCTCCGGGTGGAAGACAAACAAGTCATGCTGTTCCCGGACTACTCCCAGGCAGTACAGAGACAACGTGCATCATTCCTAGAGGTAAAACGCATGATGCGACAAAGAAATCTTCAATATGCCCTTCTGTTCCCAGCACGCCTTAAAATCATACACGAAGGTCACACAGGATTCTTTACAGGCCCGATAGAAGCATATGACCGGACAGAACGACTACAAGGTATAGGGGCCTGAGAAACAATGCAAGGGAACCGTGAATCCAGAGGCAAACGACGACAACAAAAGAAAATCACCCTGAAGCAGCCAGGAACACGTTCAGGGATAACAGCAATAAACTCCCGAGACATGGAACGAATAATAGCGGAGCGTCGGATGGCGGGGCAGCGGAGCTGGGCCCAACAGCGGGAAGTTCGGATGGGAAGAGAGGTCCCCAACTCTTCACGTCGGAAGAAAGGACATAAGTGACATGAACACCTCCAGAGAAGGCTCAATAACCCCACCAGTGGTAACCCCACAGACAGCGGACACATTTGTTTAAGCAACTTGTTAGTTATATAAGGGTCCTCAGTATACCCAGCGTGATTCACACGCCCAGCAGACAGACATTGATATGGTATCGGGTACTGGCTGGGAAGACTGCGCTGGGCGCGGCTGGCACGCAGCCATCCAACAGGTATAACACGGTGTCACGAGAGGGCTCCACCGGCATCACACCCATACTAACACGCTACAATGGGCCACGCAGACCACTACTAACGGAAGCGAGTAGCCACGACTTACACCACCTTCCCCAATCAACTCACCCTCTCAATACCAAGCACCCCTGCAGGCGGGCAGTTCCATCACACAATGGCGACTGGCATGAAAATAGGGGGCATCAGGTGCGCGCGCGCACACACACACCACAAGAGGGTGGCACACCCTGCCCCACAGACCCCATAACATGGCTAACAAGACCCTGACATTAACGTCCTTACAATAGATGTTAGGGGCAAGCACACAGTGAGCAAGATATGTGCTATATACTCATACATTAAGAGACAACAAGCGCAGACAGCAATATTGCAAGAAACACACTTAACAGCATTAGAGGCACAATGCCTGTGCAGAAAATGGTGAGGAACTATGTACCACGACATACTCTGCCTTCGCGAGAGGTACCCTGATCTGGCTCAGACAGGGGACCCTCTTTCTGGAAATTAAGCGAACGGTGGAAAAAACGGCCAATACACACTCCTGGAGGAACTCCTAGAGGGCCAACTGATACTTATAGGCCGTATCTATGCTCCCAATGTAGAACAATACAAATTCTGGGAACGGCTCACGGGGTTCTAGCCCAATACATATCAATTAGGTGACTCCTGGGAGGAGACTACAATTGCGTGCTGGACCTTCGCCTAGACAGGTCCCACCCCCGCCTGTACATTCACCAGCACACAAACAGACAGAGTGCTACCAGACATGGGTTGCCCAATGGGCACTCGCGGATGCATGGCGGGGGTCCAGCATCCAGACACCAGGCTGTACTCGTATCACTCTATCCCCCACAATTTGTGGGTAAGACTGGACAGGTTCCTCTGCACCGCGGCACTGCTCCCCAAAATTCAACACTGTCTACCTGGGCCGGGTCCTTTCAGGCCCTGACACACAATTACTAACCCTTAGATGGAGACCCCCACCAGCCCCCCGTGCCCACATGGAAACTGCCGTGAGAGTGCCTTACAGATCAGGTGTTCCAACATGAACAGGAGAATAGCATGCGGGAATACATCACAACAAACACAAGTACAACAGCGTCCAGACTTCTAAAGTGGGACGCATTTAAGGTAGTCGCCAGGGGAAAATGTATACAGCAAATAGGAGTTAGGAAAACTCTCGAACAGGCGCTACTAGGGGCAGAAAAGCATTGACGACCCTAACCAAATAAGCAGACGTCTATGCTGCGACACTACAAGATCTGCGAAGATTTAACTTTAAGGTGCACGCGGCAAGGGCACACAGGGAGGGCGACAGGGCCGGGACACTCCTAGCCTGGTTAGCTCGGCAACATACAGAGATAAAGCTCATCACAGAGATAATAGACCCGGCAGGGAATCCGCACCACTCGCAGGCAGAAATATTGCAATTTTTCCACAACTACTACTCGGAGATCTACAAAAACCCGACAGAGCAACCAGAGAGCAAGAGAACTGTTTCTGAGCCTGTTAATTATGCCACACATCACAGCATCAGACAGGGCCTCCCTAGACACCAAGATTGTGTCCACAGATATCAACCAGGCAACCAAGCCTTCGCGCGTAATAAAGCCCCATGGCTTCCTGCTAGAATATTATAGTACCTTCCCTGCCCTGCCGGTACCCCCGCATAGTAGAAATCTACGAAGACGCACTAGAACGTGTCGAACTCCCGGGGTCTCTCAGAGATTCCATCCTGGTGACATTCCCAAAACCGAGTCGGGACCCGAACCTCCTGACCTCATACAGGCCCATTACGCTGCTAACCGCGGACTGTAAAATCATGGGGAAGATTCTGGCAGATCAATACACCCAAATCCTCCCGCCATTGATCCACCCGGATCAATGCGGTTCCGTTCCAGGACGGAATACGTCCCAGAATATACGCAGGCTGTTCCACGTGGAAGACAGAGCGAGTGCCCAGTACCCAAGAGCAATGTGCATGATCCTAGACTTAGAAAAGGCCTTCGACACCCTCACATGGTTGTATACGTTCGCAGTCCTTCGACAGGCCGGACTAGGCCCCACCCTATTGGCGTACACGCGACTACTATACACAAATCTCACCTCGAGGGTATGACTGGGCAAATACACCTCAGCCCTATTTGGGGTAGAGAGGGGCACAAGACAGGAGTGCCTCCTCTCCCCACTACGGTTTGTTCTGGCAGTGGCGCCATTAGCGATACATCTACGACGGGAGGGGGAAGCATGGGGTATCCCGATAGCGGGCACGATCCACAGCGTATCCCTATAAGCAGACGACTTACTACTGTATGTACGCGACATCACCACTGACTTAACTCCAATCTGGGCAACACTAACTGAATTTGCTGAGGCTTCGGGCCTCAAAATAAATTGGGACAAATTCACGATTTACCCACTAAGCCCATACCTAGCCCCCCTAGACATCACAATAGGAGACCAGAGATTCACCTGGAGTGACAATGCCCCTAGATACTTAGGAGTACGACTATACCACTCTCCCAGCGACATATACAAGGGAAATCATCGTAGGGCATGGGCAGGGATACAGACGGCGGTCAGTTTTTGGAAGACGCTGCCCCTGGCCCCGATCGGGCGACTGGCCTTGGCCAAAATGATCATAGTACCACGACTATTATATCATTTTGCTAACCTCCCGGTCATTCCTCCTCCTCCCTTTATTCGGGAGTTAGACTCATTACTCACATCCCTAATTTGGGACACAGGCCGACACAGGGTAGCCCTATTCAAATTGCACCTACCGCCTAATCAAGGGGGACTAGGAGCCCCATCGTTTGAGGCGTTTTTCCTGGCTGTACAGCTACAATGGCTCTCGTATTGGAAGTCAGAGCGCTAAATAGGAGAAACATCCACTGAGGCAGGACATATACCCCTACTAGCAATCCGACGCCTGCTGCTACCTGGCACCAGACCCATGCGAACTTAACCCCTACATGTGTCAATAGCCCGTACATGTATGCTTAGGATACATCGAATGTTCAAGGAGAGACCCCTGTATTCTCCACTGCTCCCATTAATAGGTCTCCCCAGGAATGAGAGATATTACACAGCCCGGACCCTACGAGTATGGACAGATCACTCGGTGACCAAGATTGAATCCCTATTTGAGGACAGACAACTACGTCCATACAATCAACTAGTGGAAGAGTATGACCTCCCCCAGGGCAATTCCTACTACATAGGCAAATTATCGCCAGCAGCCGCCCATTCTGGGATCCGGCCGAGGAGAAACCAGAGACACACCCAGTAATACACACTATACTACACATGGGCGCGGGTAGACGCTTAGTCACAAGGCTCTACAAAGCAGTCTGGGAACTCAATCAAACCATTAGACCCACTAAGGCAGACATGGAAAGAAGAAATAGGTCGACCACTGCACGATAAGGAGTGGGAGAAAGCAATAGAATACCTCAAATAAGTGTCCAGAAATACACGCTTCAAAAATATACAATTTTACATCGTACTTAGGGCATATCGAACACCAAAGCGTCTCCAGCGATATTTCCCAGACACGCAGTTCCTGTGCCCCCGATGCCAGGCCCTCGAGGCGGACTTTAGGCACATGTTTTGGAGTTGCCCCACACTACGACCATACTGGGGCTTTGTACATGAGGCAGTCAGAGAAACAACGGGAATTGCAGATGTGAGCACATGGGAGGCATGTGCACTGGGAGTGTTCAGGAGACGATAAACAGATAAGGTACAGACACGCTTCATGTCCCTTTCTATATACTTACTAAGAGCCATGCACTGGTGAGACCCAGCGGGCCCGCTGTGGAGGCATGGGTGGGAGCAGTGAAAAAGTGGGATGCAGCAGAGGAGGCATCGATAAGGGATGAAGAAGTGAACGGGACATGCAAACATCACATATCCATGGAATGGACACAACTTCTACACCAATTCAAACAGCAAACCACACACGACAAACCACCCGCTGCATCCCAGACCCAGATAGCTCAAACGCCCCAGAATAGGCCTGGAGAAAAGCATAGAGGGACCGATCAGTCATACACCAGAAATATCACGTCACAATCGACACAAATTCCAGGGTCTCAGGATAGACCAGTAGAAGCTGTCACAACCCCCCAACACACCTAAACACAAAACGCCTACCTCATATCAGCCGTCAAGCCGAAGACCCCTGCCTGCACATACTCCCACCGCCACAACAGTCACTCAAGTTAGACTCCAAATTCATCAGTTATAGAATCAAACCTGAATATGCATGAAGGGAGCGCAACCCCAAATACAGGAAGTTATACTACAACATCTGCAATAGCGCAAACAAGCACAGCTCCCACGTCAGGTTTAAACTATCCTTACTATGTTACAGCTCACATTCAGTTGATACAGATAGAGTCAACAAGTATGTAACAAGTGTAATGTAATAAAGATAAATGTCTGGTGTGTATAAAGGAACAGATTGCCAGTAAAAACATGTTAAATAAAAAATAAAAAATCAGGTGGAGACGGGAACGCATCAGGGGTGCCCCCTCTCCCCCTTGTTGTTTGCCCTAGCTGTGGACCCACTGGCCTGCATATTACAGACCGGTGGCAGATAAAGGGGCCTACGTCTGGGAGGGCAAGTACACCACATAGTTATAGGCCGATCACGGCCTATTGTTCTTGAAAGACCCAGTGGAGGAGCTGCGAGGTAGACCGTCAGCTGCCTGATGAGTTGGGAGACTTGCAGAGGGAGCCCCTTTGTTTTAGATATCTGGGGGTGAAGATCTTCCACTCGCTCCTGGATATACAGGGAGGAAACACAGGGGGAGCATTGAGGTCCTTAAAGGACAACATGGCTTTCTGGGGGAAACTCCCTATTTCGGTATCGGATAGGATTTCCTTGTTAAAAATGGTGACCCTCCCCAGATTACTGTATTTAAAAAAAAAAAAAACATTGCCTGTGTGGATACCCAGGACATTGTTGCGAGAGCAAGACTCATGCCTTTCGGCCTTCATACTGGGGACTGGAAGAAGGAGGGTGACCCTAACAACGCTAAAACGACCATCAGCAGAGGGAGGAATGGCAGTCCCGAGGTTTGAGGCATACTACCTGGCAGGGCAACTACAGAGATTTACGCAATGGATAGCAGGGATAATGACACCGGATGGGAGGGTACCCCCTTTCACCCCGAGAAAGATTAATTACTCCGCACCCTACTGAGAACTGTGAAGTCACAGCACATACACACCAATGAACATTAGGTGATACACCGATGCTGGAATAGGTGCATCCAGAGGAATCGGACTAGACACCCATACTCACCGGAATTGCCGCTGATAATGCTATTGGTACTACCACATTGGAGACAATGAGGGGACAATGGAGGGGCCTGGAAGAATGGGAGCAGGCAGGGGCCACGAAAGTGAGGGACCTGGATGGGGAATGGATTCCTTTTGAAGAACTCAGCACGGACTGGGTATCCCACAGGGTCAGTTTCTTCTACAAAGGGCAATTACGGGAGCAATGTGATGGCACTGGAGAACAGGCACTCTTGAGCCAACACGACATGCCTCATGCGAGTACATAGGAATAGCTGGGAGCACCATAAGGGCAGCAACATGCCTGTATAGGGCGATAGGTAGGGACTCGGCTAGGCCACTTGACGCGCTCGGAAGGCCCCTTGAGGATAAGGAATGGGAGAATATGCTGCAGACAAAGGTCACTGACAAATTTCAGGACTTGGCCTTCATTCAAACCAAGCACAAAATCACTAGTAGGTGGAAGGCACCGAACAGCCCTAGCATAAATATATGGAAGCTGGAACTAGAGAAATGGGTGGGCTGCAAGGGCAGAGTCTTGCTCAGGAAAGCGAGACAGGGCCTGGGTAAAATTGAAAGAGCTAAGGCGTGGGAGGCACTGGTGGAAGAGATGAAATGAAATGACCAGGGATCTGGAGATACCATCCCAACATTGCCCTCAAGACAGGGGAGCCCCTTGAGACACGACCAAGAAGGTGAATTAGAAGAACAACTCGGAGGCAATCCCTTAGGACACCAGGAAACATAGATTGGTACAGATCTGGGGTGGAGTATCCAAAAGATGCATAACTACACAACAAACAACAGTAGATGTGACAGCTTAGCTAAAATACATTAATTCGAGCACCTGCAGTGAGGGGGAGAGGGAGGAGGGGGAAGTTGAGGGGCGGGGGGTATGCCTGAATATATGAACCAGCTGAAAATAGCCTGAATAAAACATGTAATTAGGAGTAAGTATTATACAACAAATATGGGGTATAACGGGATTTAATGGGATGTATTGTACAAGTAGTGTAAAAGAATGGCAAAGAAGTGAATTATAGGAAATAAAATATGTTTTAAAAAAAAAGGAGACAATCAGATGTTCTCAGACAAGGCCCTGGGTCACAAATGTTTCCCCTCCGAATTCTACGTCAGATACACCTCCCTACCGGCTCTGCATCTGTTACCGTTTTGAAGAGGAAGGCCACACAGGTTGCCTGCCGAGTGATCTCAGCAAAGCATGCATCTTTATATTGTTAAATATAAGAAACCCCACCAAGCAATGATCATTATCAAATACCAATTACCAACACTGAAGACAAAAATCTGACCAAGTTACTGAACAGAAGGTTGCTCAATGTGGTGAAGACTTTGGTTCACAAGGACCAATGTGGATTTGTGCCGGGGTACAGCACACTGCAAATCCTGAGACACCTGCATCTGCACCAAGCACAGGAGATCCCGAGGCCCACAGTACTGGCTTTGATGGAAAAGTCATTTGATTCAAAGAGTTGGAATTTTCGTCACCAAAGTCCTGGGCTAACATTTTCTCTAATACATTAAGCCCAGTTATCTTCTCCTTGAGCCCAAGCACGAATTAAGGGCACTTTGTCGATCCATTCTCCATTGAGACCAGCACTAAACAGAATGCACCATATCACACCTTCGCTCTTGGGATTAAGCCCTTAGCTGAGTGGATTAGGAACGATGCTCAAGTATGAGGCTCACGATAGGAGAGGGCAACAAGGACTCAATTTCACAAAAAGTAGACAATATGCTACTCTTCCTCCACAAACCTGTGGTAACTAGACCAGGCGTGAAGGCCATTTTAGATTTGTATGGAGACACATCAGGGCTCAGTGTTCACTGGTGGAAATCTACACTAGTGCCGATACAAGGTGAGAGTCCAGCATACAACTAGCAGTCTAAGATGAACGCTCAGTTTGAGCACTTAATTATGCTGTCATACACATCTCCATAGACCCATTAAGATGTTGGGACCTCAATGTAACCCTTCTTACAGAATGAATCCACAGTGACATGCATGGTTGGAATACATGTCTACTTCCCATAACTGGTAGAGTGACACTATTTAAAATGACTGTGCTTCCAAGGATACTCTGCACACTTCAGAATTATCCATAGGTGATCCCATTAAGGTTTTGTGAGGGACTGCAGACCCAGATTCACTCTTAATTATGGACAAGTAGGCAACCCACAGTACCCTTTGGTAAAATATGAGCAATTACTATATGATGGCCGGCTGGGGAAGCCACTATTCAGCTTTATTACGGGGCTGTTTAACTGCTGCCCATCAACCACTGGCTTTTTGGAGGCATGGAAAAAAGACCACATCGGCTTGATATCAAGCGCTTTGAAGGACACCAGGAGTTTGGCTTACTCAATGGAGCCAACATCCCCTGCTGGCTTTCTGAGGTTACCATTGTTACAGTCAAATTGGTGGCAAAGGAAAATGGAGTGGGAAAAGTGTCATGGTAGCCCTACACGCGAAACTCAGTTAAGGCAGGGAACATTGCTCTCACCAGGCGAGACTAAAAGGCATGAAATAGTGGGACCAGACTGGTGTCTCAAGGCTTAAGGTTGTGTGGGATGGAAATCAAATGAAATCTTTGAAGGAAATGAAGCAATATTTCCCCCTCCACAATTACCAGTTCTTAAAGTTACTTGCAATTGCATCACATCCTAGAGACGCAGAAGATAAGCATGACTTTTTAGTCTTAAATAAACAGCCGGTAGTCCAAAATGTCCATAGAGCCAGCCAATAGGGAAAAAAGGGCCTGTCACGATCTTTCGAATTCATAGTCATAAATACCACTGGTTCATTACAGGGACTCGGAGACCGATGTAAGCATAATATGGGTCACCTAGACTAAGAGGACTGGAAAGAAGTTAAGATGGCCATCCAAACTCTAGTAATATGAACAGGGCTGAACTTGGTGCAGTTTAAATGACTTCATAGGGTCAATTCTATAGAGGAGTGTGAAGGATGAACAGGAGTTCCTAGCCAGAGTATATCAGATGCAAGAAAGCCATGGGTACACTCCTGCGTGTGGTTTAGGATTACCAAGTGGTAAAATCATATTGGCCACGCATCACTAGCACACTGGAACAGATACTAAATTCAAGCCCAAATTTCTACTCCTGGGTATAATGGGTGAATATGGAGACCCCAGATAAATTCAGATGTAGGTATGGACTGGACTTCTACTGGCAAAAAGAAATACAGCTCGCCAATGGAGTTCAGTTAGAACACCCCATTCTGCCAAACAGCTCAAGGAGATGGACTAATATATGCAAGCAGATGTAATAGTATACAGGGCCAGGGGGTGTCCCAAAAAACACAGTAAAACTTTGCTGCGCTGGTGGAAAATAATCCCAAGGGGAATTCCTGAACAGGTGGGAAGGGAATCCGATACAATGGACTTAGTGGGTTCCAAATCTTATCAATGCAGTCAGAAGATTAGGTTGTTTATTCACAGAAAAGGAGTAAAACAATTTTTAGGTCTCGCCTATAGGAGGACCTTCAGCCATCGTTCTGCTCTTTTTCGAAGCACATACTCGTGCTTGTGGCGGCATCCACCTTGCGGGAGCGCGCAGGGGCGCCCCACAAGCACGATTATGTGCTTCCAAAAATAGCAGACTGCGGGCGCACCACTCCCGGGCTCACCTCCTGCTCCCCCTCTCTCTCTCACGCGCGTGCGCGCTCCCAGGACAGTACTGATGCAAGCACGAGTGTGCTTCAAAACAGCTGCTCCGGGCAGCGGCGGCGGTTTGTTCTGTTTGTTTTTTCTGACCTCCAAAGCAGTCTCCTGTCAGGAGGAGGCGAAGGCTTCCCTTGTCCTATCATGCCACCCTTTCTCTGTCACCCATCGGCCTCTTTTCTCTGGGTTCCTCATCTCATTCGCTCCTCTCGTTCTTTCTCGAATTCATTCCTTCCTCCCCACTATTCATCCATCACCTTGTCTTCACTGCCCCTCTTTGGTTTCCTTCCTGCACCACTTGGCACTTTCTCTTTCCATATCTCTCCCTCTTTCTTTCCTGCCCCCATTTCTTGATTTTCTTTAATCACCCTGTCCCCTTCCACCGGCCCCTTCCTACCCTCCCACTCCTGGATGCCCTCTCCCCCCTCCCTCACCTCGCCTCCTTTTCCTCGCGCTCTCATTCGTTCCTTCTGCTCCGAGGCTCCGCCCCCCGCAAGCAGCTGTTTCCAGTGCTACATAATTTATTTCATTCCTACTTCATTATACCCTTTAATTAGCAGTCAAACCTTCATCCGGCACACACACACAATTCCCCCGCGAGCCCCCCTGAGTCACTGACCCGTTAAATTACAGATCACGGTTTATGTCTTGGTGCTCAGACAGACACAGGAGCGTCGCTCACGGTACAGAAGGAAACAAGTACTTCTGATAGGGAAACATTTTTAGTTGTGTTTTATCAACTGGGAGGAGGCAGATTAGAGCGCGCGGGGCAGATTAGATCCGGGGGCTCGGGGCGCGAGCCTGCTTCGGCGAATAGCTGCCTTCTCGCCGCAGGCCTCGCGCCCCGTCCGACTCCCTCTCGTATCCAGCCCTTTCTTCAACTCATTCCTCCACTTCCCACCTTTCTCCCCTCCTCCCTCCCAGATCCGCCTCATTCCCTACTCTACTTCCTCTTACTCTTTTCTTCCTGCTTTCTCCCTTCAGGTCTTCTTAACTAGTCTCCTTTTCTGGTCTAGATCACTCTCTTGTCTTTTGCTCTCACTTCTTCAAATTGGTCACACTTTCCCACTCTTTCTTTCTCTCTCTTCTTTTTCCCTGTCATTCTCCTTTTAAGTCTTTAATTTTTTTCTTCTTCCCTGCTCTCATATGGTCTCTTTCGCTTCTTGCTTTCAATTAGTAGGTGGCTCTTTGATTCACCACTCCCTGACCTCTTGTTGTGGGCCGTTTCTCTTCTTTTATGTGGTTCTTTCTCTCCCTCTTTCCAGTTCTTTCCTTTCCACTCTTTTTTCTGATTTTTTCTTTCCCTTTTCTAAGCCGTTTTAACCTCCTGTTTTGCATTACTTTCTTTTGCGTCTCTCCCATCATTCTCGTTTCTTTCATGTCGTTTCTCTTGCTCGTTACTAGAGCTTCGAGGAAGTGCTTCAAGGAGTGCAGTGCAGGTACCCTGTACCAGAGAACCTTCTTGCTTCGGAGAAGTGCTGATGCTCTCCAGTTAAAAGTATCGCATTTCTGCCAGTACTCTCCCTCTCAAGATAAATAAGAGCAGGTGCTCAGTACCTGACAGCAGCGGCCCATTTAAAGCACTGCCCATTGGAGTATGTATTCAGTGCTTAATTTGTGCAGGTGGTGAACATATGGACTTATTTTTGGATACTTTGTCACGGACCAAGTGAAAGACGAACGTAGAAATGGATTAAGGAGGAAAAGAAAAATAGGAAAACGGTGATAAAGGGAGAACATTCGGATGAAAAACAACTTGCAGATATGAAATAAAGACACAGGAAGTGTTGGGGGTAAACGAAAATTGACTGAATTTGAAATAACCAGGAAAGATTTGTACTGACTGCACTGGCGCTCTTAAGAAAAGCTTTGCACTCCTGCACTTTAGTTTTTTGTTTTTTCTTTACAAAGTACTGCATCTAGTCTTCCCCCTTCTTTGTGATATTCTGTCTTCCTCTACAATGTACTCCTTGCTCCACCTCTTTATTGCTGTTTCCTGTCTATCTTACTCAAGTTATTCTCTCTTCTAGCCGATGTTTTTCGTCTTTGGCCTACCCCGCTTCTATGTCACTCTTTCCAGACTTCACTCTTTCCCTCTTTCATCTGGTCCTCTCGTTCCTTTTACAAAGTTGGTTGCCGCCTCTCTTTTACATCTTTCTATTGTCCATGCAGTTTTCTTGTGCTTCTTCCTCAATCTTGCACTACTGTTTCCTCTTCTATGTAGTTCTCTCTATCGCTGTTTTCAGTTTTGCCCTCTTCTGTCTCATTCTCTCTTTCCAGTTGTTCTGTCTTCTCTCCAGGTCTTTCTTCCCATTTTCTTTTTGTTGATCTCTTTCTCCCTTCTCTTTGAGTGGCTGTAAAATATAATGTGCTCCTACAGCGGTCGGCCTCATGATGGAATAAGCCCTTCCATCATTTTCTGCTCTCACAGAGCAGCCCACTGACCCCTCCCTTTCACACACCGTCCCTGGACAGTGCTATAAATACTGCGGGCTAATCACCTATCATAAGGAAATAACATTTTTGGAAGTGCACTGCCAATAACCCTAGTATTTCTACAAGTTGAGTGCTGCCAAAATTCTTACTTTCTTGATCCAAATCCGTACTTGAAGACAAAGTATACACTTAGAAGTGACTGCGTTTGAGGTCCAGGCAATACTCAAATTCTATTTTAAGTAATCTTTTTAAGCTACCTAATATTTTGTCAAAAAGGGACCCATTTTTATCAAATCTAAAACATGCTTTTTGTTCCAGAAACAGTGCAAATGTTTTGTTGAAGGTGAGCAGAGAAATGGAAGACATTCTGATATGTATCGATTCAAGTTTAGCTTATGGTCCCTAGTAGCACAAACAACTTTCAGAATCCTATGTGTTGTGCCAGGCTGTGCCATGCACCTATGCCATCTGAAACAAGCATTGGCATAGCCAAAAGGTCTCGCCATTGGGACCTTATAAGTGTTTAGTTATCCAGCACAATATCCATGGTGCAACAACATCAAGCTAAACACTTATAAGGTCCCAAAGGTGAGACCTATTGGCTATGCCAATGCTTGTTAAAGATGAGTCCATGCTAGTGATCAAGGGGTAGCCGTGCCCTATCTTGCAGAAAAAACAGTCTGACAGCGTCTCTATTCAGACTTCCCTCAGGATTAACCCAAATAGATAGCCATAATAAAATGGTGGACAATTTAATCTGCCTCCCAGATAACACAAACCAAGCTCGCCGTGCCAAAATGCGAGCTGGGGGGCGGTTGATTCTACAATCACATGAATATATACATTTAGTGGAGGCCCAAACTCCTGCACCTTAAATAGCAATCGGCACCACTGAGACTTGTAACTAGACAAAAGGGGGAAGGGGGTCAAGGCAGTACAACTGACCAGCCAGCTAAGACTCAGAAGAGCTCCTGCCACCTTTGATTGCTTTAAAGTACTAACAGAGATATGTCAACCTCAAGTACCCAAAATGTCAAATGTAACACCCAAGTATGGGAAATATATATACTAACTAATCACTTACTCCCACATGCTAAAGAGGCTACCCTACACTTCTCAGGACCAGAAGCCATGATATGAGATTTGCTGTAATTAGTATACAAACTCAACTTAGCCTTAAATTCAACAAAAGAATCAAATTAATCTGTGTAGTTCGTTAGGAGTGCAGGCTATAAGGACTGTATCGTCTGCATACAATAACACCGGGATGGCCATGCTGCCTATTAGTTAGACAACCGTTGACGCATTCAATAACAAGCATTTGCAATACAATAGGTCTCGCATTTACGTGAGTTTGAGTTATTGGCATTGTAAATGGCAATGCCTTTTATTTGTGTTTTGGTTTTTAAAACAAATAAAAGGCATGGTCATTCACAATGCTAATAGCTTAAACTCTCCAAATGTGGGACCTACTGCATTGCAATTGCTTCTTTTCAGTAGAAACTGTTTTTTAATTACAGATTGTCAAACATTTTTTTAAATACCTATTACAGTGCATGATAAGAAAATCCATCTTTTTCATTAATGTTTATAACAAAAACGTGTCTGAAAAGGAGTTTGTCGGTCATGAACCAAACTGAAATGACCAACATGTTTGAGGCAGGGAAGACGCACTGCCCAGCACAATATCAAGCCTAGGATTCATCTGCAGGAAGATGCGTCTCCCCAAACAGGATCTTTTAGAAAATGGTGCTGTGCCGACACAGTAGAGTGAAGTTACACTGCAAATACAGCATCTTCTAGAAGACATAGCTTGGCATGCAGATAAAGTGCACAGAAAAATGTTCTGCTACACCAGCAGACAGCAAGTCAAAATACCAACACTGACTACTTGCTTGTCGTATAACTAAACACATGTACTCTGAAACTAAGAGGACACCTCAGGCAAAAGGCACCTGAATTAAGTTTGGTCTTTTAGAGGACTTCAAGATTTTGTGGCAAGTTTGTTTCAAAGGACCTACGACATCTGTAATTAATTTGGTTAGGAACCCCACTCTCAATTCAATTTTTTAGGCTTCACCAAAATTAATGACCAGCAGGGAAATTGGCTGGAGATTTCTAGTGCTTAAGAAACGTAGAGGAGAACCTCGTAAAAATACCCTAACATTCTAAAAAGAGTGCATATCGGAATAAAAAAAATATAACTAAACCGTAGCAGCAGGTGTTACTAAAATCTGATTTAGCAGGCTTAAAACTTTTAAAGATGCAATAACCAAAAAGTTATCGAAATCAAAAAGATTTCTAAACTGTCGACAGTACAAATAGTCAAGAGCAAACTGCTCCAACCACAGAGCTCACCATTTGCACACAACGGAGGATCGGAGTACACATGAGGGACAGAAGAAAGGAGCAACGGTTGTGCCCGAGAGCACTAATCCTCACTCAGGGCTCTATGCTGTTTCATGTACTAAGTGCTAACTCAAGCAACACATCTTCACCAGGTATTTTGCACAAAGGAATAAAGTGGCTGGGAGGTAAGAATACTTTTTACCATGGTAACAGTGGTGCAATAGAAGCTGCATCAAGTACAGATCATGCATGCCTTAAGTAAATGTACCATCCTCAAAGCAGGCATTCTCAAACTGAGCGTCATACAGTGCATAAACAACAACACTATCCCACGGACACTGCTGTCCACAAATGAGCTTGCTCTACATTTCAAAACACATTTAAACTTTTCTACTCCTGAACTGGATTGTCTTGGTTTCCGAGATTTCCGCCAAAATGCTCTTTACTCTCTGGACTCCAATGGTTTACGTCCTTGTTTAAAAGGAAGAACTTGGCTTCTGCCACAAGATCCAAACCATGAGAAACTAGTGGCAGGTAAGTAATCAGATTTCAAATAACATTGTTCATATCATACAGGTCACATGACATATGGTGGCCACATTCATCTCTTCCCTTCCAAACGCAGTCACTCTCAGACACTTACTTGATGCCGAGTCCATCCGGTTTCTTAAAGATGAGCGGTTCTCTCAGGCCGCCTCGCTGGATGTATTCCATATTAAAATCTGGAAAAGTAACCAAAAGGATCAATTGGATCAGCG
Source organism: Triturus cristatus (assembly GCF_964204655.1). Taxonomy (NCBI): domain Eukaryota; kingdom Metazoa; phylum Chordata; class Amphibia; order Caudata; family Salamandridae; genus Triturus; species Triturus cristatus. The sequence continues at coordinate 70,494,242 of NC_140585.1, read as the reverse complement.
GTTAACTCATAATCAGGGCCTTCTAGTTCAGAAAGGTAGATGGGAAACAATTCATGTACAGATTCTTCCAAGCTGCAAATGTCAAGCAGACCTCATCTAAATCCTCAAAAAGCATGGCAAATCATCCTCATCTCAAATGTATATTTATGTCAGAACTACAAAGTGCTCTTAATTGCTAAAAGACTGTGCATCACACAGACTGGGTCACTTTCCCAAAGGCAGGGAAAGAATTCAAATTGGCTCAAAGACAGCATTTACGCATGAGCTGCCCATATAGCAGCAGAAAGTCATATTGTGGCCATCAACCACTTCCGAAGACAGAGAGAAAAAAGGCTGCTTGTACCTTTGGCTCTTCGACCTTGTGATGGTGCGCAGCTTACTCAAAGTTGTTTTCTACAGCACAATCTGTTCAGTTCATGCTTATATTGTTGTACCAAGCAGCACCATATGGCCTACAAGCACTTGGAGAACAAGCTGCTCACCTTCGGTATGGTTCTTTCTTGCAGACTCCCTTTCTAAACACACATTCCTCACTTCCTGGATTCCACCAGGTGCCAGACTGGATCTGGTAACCTGTCCAGCAACTGCTCCAGCACACCCGTAAAATGGTGACTTCAACTCCACAGAGGCTTCATCCTGCCTCTGTAAGTGCTGGCGCAACTCTGTATACGGGCGCCACTATTGCATGTTGATGCCACTTTACAAACAAAGCATTACCTGCTCTAGGTGCTGAGCACAGTGACAGATTAAAATTGTGCCAGTGAGCAGAATCGAACATGAAAATGTATTAACACCTAGAAATCTACTCACATGAACACAGAGGAGAGAGAGCACAAAGAAATGTAGGGTTGGTTAGTTTTTCCACCAGGAAGATTGTTATTGACGGTAAGTAACTTCACCTCCTCAATAGACAGCAAAGCAGTAGCCACCTCCAGACAATCCTTCCCAAAAAAAAATAAAAGGTGAAAGGTCTGATGAGTTAACTTCATACCAGGAACTTTTGTAGGACCGCATGGGAAAATCGTTCTCCATGCAGACCGTGAAGCAAGTAATGCCAGGTGAAGGTGTGAACGGACAACCATGCAGCTGCCTGGTAGATATCCAGCACCGTAACACCCCTAGCAAAGATTGCATCTCTGACAGAGTGCACCTGAAAGCCCTCATGGTGGTCTGAATACAGGCCAGCATCAGTACAGTGAGGAGATAAACGGTTGACCATCTCCGAATCATCCATGATCATCTAGGACATTCTGAAGAGGTGTATAGTGCCGGGGCCTAAATCGAACAGAATAATGCATAAAAGAGTGCAGGTGAAATGAACTACCACCGAATCCTCCACACCACGTGCTGCGTTTTAATAACTCATAACGAGGCACATTTATTTTGATATAGCTGAACTCTCTTAGAATTAGAGTTGAGCATCAAGGTCTGGTCCGGAGCTGCCTCTGGGCTGGACCTGACCAAGCATGGCATTAGGCAAAGAAGTTGACGCATGGCTTGGGTCCAGTGAAGATCCACAGGCGGAACTCTGTCTAGGGACCACAGCAGACCAATGGGGACAGTGGGAATTCCAGCAGAACCTAGAATCATCTGGACAGCTGCAGGATGGCCTACATAAAGCCCTCTACCTGCTGCAGCGTTGAAGGCCTGCTGAGGAATACATTCTGAGTCGGACAGCTGGCATGGAGTCAGACTTGATTGCTGGCAGTGCAACCTTTCCTTAGAGCAGAAGCAACTTGAAGACAACTCCGGTCTGTACTTGTGCTTCTGCTGAGATCTGTCCTCTAATTTGGTCTTCAACTTACTCGAGACCAGAGGCTGTGACCTGAAGCAAGAAAGGCTTTTATCATGGAAAGGGAAGAGCTTTAATTCTTGTGTTTGATGGCATACATGCTTACCTTCTACTCCCTGCTGGCCAAAGGATATATGAGGGAGTATTTGTTGCACAATTCTAAATCTTTCTTGGATATGAGACACCAGAAACAGATGTCATGTGGGCCTGTAAAATAAATCAGCTTCCTGCAGACACAAGACAGCTTAAGCATGCAGTCTTTCATGGAGACATTTCGCTAGCACGCGCTCTTGGAAATATTGTTTTGGAAGTTGGTGAAGAACCTACAAAATTTCAGCTGCCAAGATCAGGTTCTGTGTCGAAGGGTGGAGAAGAAAAGGACCTGAACGTCTAGTGTATAGGGGCGGCACCTATGTTTGGCTTCCTGTCACTTAATAGAGGCGGGATGACGCCTCTGAAGAGTGCGATGGCGGCACTGCCCTATGCAACCATTTGCCTGAAACATGAAGAATCTGTGATTTGAGTATTCTTCTGGAAACAGGGCAATTGGAAGCGTCATAACATCTGATACATGTGGCTTCCTTTCAACTGCACCTAGAGTAAGTCTTGCGTTAACATCTGAACTATGTGCTTAGATTTCTTCTTGCCATGGGCTAGATAGTAACTAGAGAGAGGATTTTACATATCTGAAGAACTGGTTTTGCAGGTTGGCATAGTTAATAGAATCACATACTTAGCATTTCTCTGCCACAATGTGCCAAAATCAAAAATACTTTGAAAAAATGCAGCTGTTGAGTGTGACTTTAATGACCCACAGAAATATCAACTAAATGCGCTTGGCTTCAAAACCTTTGATACTTTTCACCAGAAGGGAGCGCAGAAAGGATCTGCACTAAGTGCACTTGTGAAACCTATGCAAAGGAGAATGCCTCCTCCAAGGCACAAACTCTATAGTTCTGAGCAAACCAGCAAGCTAGTGTGCCTTTATCGAAGTCCTTTAAAAAGGGAAAAGTGTGGCAAATAGGATGAGTGTAATCCATTACTGCATGCAGGCCACCCATACATCATGGCGCTGTACCAGGCTTCTTCCAACGGAAAGTTGATGTCACTGCAGTGATGCCAAGCACAGTAAAAGTTTCATTGAATTATCTCTCTATGCCCTACAACCGGCCCTGAAGGTTCATACAAGACTTCTTGCATTCACGCTTGTAAGGGCCCGTCAGTGCTCCTCTGAAGGGTTAGTCGTGTGAGTACCTACACGGAAGCACCAAGCAGTGGGTGAACTGCCACACTGTGTTTTCTGAAGCAGTCTGCAGCACACATGCTAATTTTCTAAGTTAGCACAAATACTGTTACTTGTTATATATGCACATATATATATAGCCTACTTTGAGTGCACCCGATGAGGGTGAAGACTAAACACAAATAGACCATGCATCTGATCTGCGGACGCACAGTTAATGGACTTCACCAGCACACCCATCTCTCTACCTTACAATTGCCTGATAACCAGTTTAGCCAAATTCCAAGCGGTCTTCCCCATTCTGAACTGATTTGGAGAAGAGACCTTACAGTCGAATTGCATAGGTTATACAAATCACCTTCGAACACACCTTTCCAGAACAATCCAAGAATTTAGACTCCAATCACAGTTTGTGCTATTAATCTTCTCTTATTCAGTTATGGTGGCGTTCCTGTTTAACCTGCAGGTGTTTCGTTAATTGCGGACTTCAATAGGGCCAAACGTTATACAATATATAGCTCAAAAGTCAGTCCATCTAAAACTAAACACAAAGGTCTCCTTCACCAAGGCGACTTAACCAACAGTGTGGAGAGTTTGTTAACAGGGACTTGTAGTAGCTCATGATGAGTGTGGCGAACAATTCTGAGCTATACACCAGTGATAAATGTTCTTGAAGTAACCAACAGCCCAAAGTGCCAAGTCAACACATCCCATGTCAGAATAAGGAGTTTGTAACAATATCCAATTTCATGCTGCGATTGGGATATGAGCTGTCTTACTGTAACTCAAAATGATGATCTGCCTGACCCAAAATTACTTTACAAATTAGCATATTAAATAGCAATAGGATGGGTGCTGACTTCTCTAATGCAGACATGAATGAGCAGAAATGGTGCCGAGACAAAGAAACAATGAGATCATGGAGGTAGCAGCACAGACAGAAGCAGCAGGAACGTTCCAGAGACACGGAGGACTGTAGTATTGTGCACCGAGAAGACCCCACAGTTTCACCTCCAAGATTGAAAGCCCAAAGTAAAAGGTAACACTAGAATAGCTACGTCTCAGATGTCAGACAAGTTTAGAGCAGTGGTTCTTAACCTTTTGATTTCTCTGGACCCTGGAATTTGGGGAAACCCACTGAATTATTATTGGAATCCCGGGCCCCCACTAAGCAATTACTGGAAGCTGGGAACCCTGGCCTAAGCAATTTTGATGATCTGACCTGCAAAACAGTTCACTAAATGCAGCATTCATCAAATACACAATTAATTACATATTTTACATTTAATTCACAAATATAAAAAAAATCCCCCTAAAATATCAAAATTTTAATTTTATTGGGAAGGTTTGAACTTTTCTAAATCAAACCTGGGCCAGCAATTGTCAGCAGTATATTCTTTCCGATGTACTTGCACTGATGCAACTTATCAACCTAGGGGATATCAACCTCATTTTTGACCTCCTATTTCAAATTCCATCACATTTACAGAACATTAAAAAAATTCACTTTTAGATTTTCTTCTTTATTTATATATACTTTATTAAACTGTTGATATTATTTGATTTTCAAAGCAGTTGCGGACCCCCAGAATGTGTTGCTGACCCCTACAGATGCCCGGACCACAGGTTAACAATCGCTGGTTTAGTGTTTTGAACTCTTTTCAACAACTTTGTCCCCGTTTAATGACAGCACGTGGCTTTAGACTAACCAGGAGTGCATAGGGTGCAGACTCCAAGCCAATCATCGGGCCTTGGTTGTGTATCCAATAAACTGCAAGGCATTACTCTGCTTTCGAGCTAAAACAAGGTGCCCCAGAGTATGAATTTCAAAATTTGTATTTAAAGCAATTGAACTGAACACTTATGTGGATTACTTTTGTACTCTTTACAGTTGTTTATTAGCAGAAACATACCCAATTCTCTGCCTGAGCTTTGATAATTATCCAGATTTTCATGACCTCTTGAATCGATACAAATCCTCCAAAGAAGAAAAAAAATCTAACAGAGTTTTGGAATGGGCCTTGAAGGAAAGGCACACAGGCATGTAGGATGATGAGCATATCACCATGCATAGATAAAACCAAGTAACGGAAAAGGCCAAATCATTCCCAATACACAACACAGATACAAATGTGACACACATCATTAGCATGCAAACAATAGCTGAGAAAAAAAGTCAAATGTCATCCTAGCACCAGCTACACTAAACTCTCCATCATCCCCTTTCCTTGCACATAACAAGAACCAAGCACAATACATGGGTCTCCAAACTAACCTAGATAAATGCACTGGACAGAAAAAAGGATTTCACACAAAACGCTCAACCTATGAAAAAGTATCATCCTTTACCCGTGCAATCTCAAGTTCAACACAGGTGTTCGAACACCATGTCCTCTTCTAAGACCTCCCTATCCAAACCACTCGCTAGTCCTCCTCTACAATGACCTCTTGCCACAACCAATTCTTCACCAATTCTTCACTCATAATAGCAGCTTCACCCTCACCCAGATCCCTTCAATGTTTCTCTACAGTAGGTCTATAACTCCAACGTCCTCACATCTCATCTCTTACCATCCTCATAGGCAGCCAACCTAGGTTTTAATTTGGAGCACATCTTTATGCAACTTCTTTATGCATCGTCAACAAAGGTTCACAAAATTTAGAAACTTACTCCATATATTTGCCCAATTTTGGCTATCAGAGTTCACAGTCACTTATTTCTGTTCCTAATGTCACCCTCTCCACATTCCTGCGCATCCAAAAATATTTATTCGTGGTCCCTGCTTTTGTACTTGCACCATTAATGCCATATAATTTTCCCTGTGCAGATATTGCCTTCAAAACCCACAATGTAACATCAAAGTTGACACAGGGGCGTGGCTTCGCGGCATAGCAATATGGCCGCTAGCTAAGGAAGCTCCGGACCCGTCCACCCCTACAACATCAATACGCTACACCAATCCGAGTTCCGAGGCAAGAAACAGCAGTCAGTAGGTCCGCTCAGTCGATCGAGCTAATTCTGCCGACTGAGGGGCCACGCTGGCCGAGAGAAGCAGTGGCCTGCTCTCACGTATGAATCCGTGCGCTGGAGTGGAAGCGTCACCTTGAGGGACACGTAAAGGGAGCGGCGGCCGCCAGTCAAACTGCGGGAGCTGAGCACCAGCTGACACGCACCTTCCGTAAAGCGTAGGTGAGGCGCAGTGGCGATAGCCTACCAGAGTGAAAAGGAGCTCTGAAGGGCGGTGACAGAGGCGAAGGAAACTGCGATAACCAGCCGGCGCGACCCTGCAGCGGAAGGACCGGAGGGGGGGGGCGCCTGGGCCCTGGACCCTGAAAGACAGCAGAGGCCCGTGCAGGGCCAGGAGTTCCCACGCAGTCTGTGCAGGTGACTTGGAGGGAGGGACACTGGTGAGACATAGTGGAGACATATTCACTGACAGGCCCATCCACAACACGCAGGAGCAGATGCAGCAGTGGTGGGTGAGGTGAACGAAGGGCAAACTCTCCTGGATTTATCTCCCCCCCCCCCCTCCTCCTTCATGTAACAGGCACCCGATCTGGTGGGGTAGGAGGAGGAAAACACCTCCCCGCCTGTGGCGCATCACGCTCCGATTCCGCGAGACTGCTAAAGCAGACACCGGGGGAGCACGCAGGAAGCTCTGGGTTCGCCCTCTGTCATACGGGCGCAGCAGGCGGAGCGCAGCCATTCGAAGTGCCACCTGGCCGGGGAGCAGGGGTCCGAAGTTGCAAACTACAGCCCTCCGCAGATAAGCAGAGGCGAGACTGGGAGCCCTGCTTACAGCTCAGAACCTGATCGGAATGCGAGGCAGGGCCACGCCATCATGGCCTCTAATAAAGGATCCACGGTGACACAGCAAAACAAACTTGACCGCTACACATGTTTGAAGACGGCGATTGACCATCAACTCCCTAAAGACAAGCCAACGGCGGCCGCTGAGAGTGAAGGACCGGAACTCACATTGAAAGACGTAATGGAGGCCATCACCTGAGTTTGAACATCTATGGAGCAACGCATTGACGCTATTTCCTCGGAGGTGATGCTCATCCGAGCAGACCTTGCCACTAACAGAGAAAAGGTCAAGCAACTTGAAATAACTACTGCCAGCCTGGTGAGTGATACTTCGGAGCTGCAGAGTGAAATCCAGGAACTGAAGACTTTCTGCAAGTTCGCAGAAGACAAGCTAGATGATTATGAAGGGCACACAAGGCTCAACAATGTGCGTATTTTGGGGGTACCCCAGAGGGCCGAAGGGCAAGCGACGGAACGGTTTGTAGAAACCCTCATTACAGCATATCTGCAACCTAAAGGCCTATCAAATCTGTTTGTAGTTGAAAGAGCGCATAGGGTGCCTGGGGGGCGACCGAAGCCAGGAGTTCCTCCATGCCCGATCTTAGCCAGACTTCTCAACTATAGAGATAGAGACGTCATCCTGCAAACGTCTAGAGTGGCCCCCTCACTAAAGTACGAAAACTGAGTTATAACTTTTTTTCCAGATTTCACCTAGGCGGTGCAGCGACAGCGAAGATCTTTCCTGGCAGTCAAAAAATGCCTCAGAGACAAAGGCCTAAAATACGCGATGCTGTTTCCATCCCGGCTCAGGGTAGAGGCTGGGGGAAAATCCCGGTTTTGAGACACACCAGAGTCAGCGGCCGAGTGGTTGGACAGTTGGCGAGAATTGACGGAACACAGAGCAGGGGCACTGAACCCTTGAACGCAAGCCTGCTGATACGCACGCCAAAAGGGCCGTGAGAAGACCATGAACGACTACACAGTCCAGCATGTGCCGGGGTGGCACCAGGTAGAGCGCCATCTTGGCGATTGACTTTTATGGACTTGACCTAACACATAGAATGCAGGTCATGTTTACTTCACTCTGTAACTTTTAAGTGTATCTGCGGGGGTGGAGGGAGGGTCGGGGCCCATTACCCACTAATTTTCTTCTTAGTTAGTAATGGGGCGACAGGCACTCTGCATTAATGGAAATATGGGCAGTTTCAAGCCCAGAGTGCAGGGGAGAAGGGTGGGGTTTCAGGTTTGTAAGTTCGTGAGTATGAATCTTCAAGGTACTGCTACTCCTGTGCACGTGAAGCTCGCTGAAACGTAGGATGAGAAGATGGCGAAGTGGAAGAAAAGCATTAAGGTGATGAGTTGGAACGTAAATGGACTGGGGGACAAAATTAAACAATGTGTGGTACTACAGCATATTAGGAGGCACGCCCCGATATAGTGATGATTCAAAAAACGCACCTAATTGGCAATGCCTGCAAAGTACAAGCTAGTGGCACACTCCGGATTCACCTCGGGCTCGAGGGGGACGGGACTCTTCCTTAAAAACTCATTCCCAATAACTATCAACTCAATTTAGACAGACACAGGGGGTAGGTACCCCGGGATCACGGGACAGCTACTAACACTAATATCGGTTTATGTGCCACCTGGTCTCCAGCGCCTGGTGTTTCAAGACCTAGGTGCTTTGTTACTGTCAGTCCCAGATGGCCTTCTATTGCTGGGAGGAGATTTCAATTCAGTGGGCTCCGGGACGTTAGATCGACATCCACTCAGGGCATGAGCCCAGCAAATCGTTGGCTCCCCGACTTCTTGGATACAATGGGACTGGTAGAGACGTGGCGAACCTATCATCCCGAAAGTATCCAACACATGTACTACTCAGGAGCTCATAATAGCCTGTCAAGAATTGATTACTTATTAGTTCCGGTAACACATATACAAGAAATAAGGCATGGGACCCAGAGGCATCTCAGATCATTCCCCAGTGTGGGCTCAGACAGTGATTGGACAAACCAGAGTGGGTAGAGTAGCACCCATTAACCCCTGGTATCTCCATAACCCTCTGGTCCATAAAGAACTGCATAAGGGAATGGAGTTATATTTCCAGGAGAACGAAGGATCGGTTCACTCCCCACAGATATTTGGGAGGCATTCAAAACTGTGATAAGAGGACAGGCCCTCTACCAGATAGCCGGGGTACGGAAAGAAAAAACAAAAGACATTGTGGAAGCAGAGAACAAAATTCTCCGGCTGGAGGAAGGCCCAAGGGAAGACAGTACACCAGATGACATGCACATCCTGCAGCTTAAGCGAGACAGCTATAGGGCTATAGTAACAGATAGCGCTAAGGAGCTGGGAAGGGAGAAGCAGGGCCGAATTTATGACCTTGGGGATAAGGCAGGGAAACTAATTGCATGGTTAGATAGTAAAGAACTTGCGAGCAGACTGGTCCCGGAATTGATTGATGAGGCAGGACACACAATGAGAGACCCGCAAGAGATAGCCAACGAGTTCGCATCTCACTATCGTAAGATATATAGTTCACAAACAAACTGCACGACGGACGACTCCCGCCAGCCGCTAGAGGATATCGCACTCCCCTCCCTCTCAGTAGATGACGTTAAACTGCTGGACAGTGACCTCAGTAATGACGAAGTTGCCCAAGCCATAAGAAGTCTAAGATCAGGGAAAGCTTCAGGTCCAAACGGCTTGCCCATCGAGCTGTACAAGCTCCGACCGGATAGGCTCACCCCATACATTCGGGAGATGTTGGAAGAATATAGGGAGCAGGGAGTTCTCCCCCCAGGATCAGAGGATTGTAACACTGGTCACAATCCACAAGGAAGGGAAGCCCAGGACAGACTGCGCCTCATACAGGCCAGTCTCTTTGCTGAACGCTGAGCCCAAAAATCTGGCAAAGCTCCTCGCCACCTGTTTGGCCAAAGTCATTAGTGGGCTGGTCCACCCGGACCAATCGGGCTTCATGCCGCATCGCAACACCGCACTAAATCTGCGAAGGGTTCATGGGGTGCTGGAAAGAGCAGGAACAATTCAAGAGGAGGCGATAATCGTGTCTCTGGACGCCACAATGGCATTCGAAACACTCAAATGGCCGTATCTATTTGGGGTGCTCGCTAAACTGGGCTTCGGACCACGCTTTACTAAATGGGTACAGCTTCTCTATTCAGCCCCGCTAGCCCAGGTGGTGGTGAATAATAAGAAATCAGAAATCTTTCAGCTGGGCAGAGGGACACGACAGGGCTGTCCGCTCTCCCCATTGCTCTTCGCTCTGGCGTTGAAGCCGCTAGCCTCCTGGATCCGACGAGACCCGGTGGTGCGAGGACTGAAATGGGCGGAGATGTAGGAGGACCGCATCTCCCTATATGCGGACGATATCCTTCTATTCCTGGCCTCCCCGAGAGCATCTCTCAATAGTGTGCTTGATATATTCGCCACGTTCGGTCGACACTCTGGGTACTCTATTAACTGGCAGAAGTATATGCTCTACGTTCTGCAGGGACCTCAGCCTATCCTCCCGAGGAGATGCCGGATCCATATCACCACAACGGGTTTCACATACCTAGGTATATATGTCACTACGGACCCCAAACGCAGGTTCGACCAGAATCTCCTTCCCCCCCTTCAGAGACTAAAACGAGATATAGTGGGCTGGAGTGCGCTCCCGCTCTCGTTGCTGGGCAGGGCAGCATTGTTCAAAATGATGGCCTTGCCCAGATTTCTTTACGTACTGCAAAATACCCTGGACCCAGTCCCTGCGAGTTATTTCAGGGAGATAGAAAGTCTACAGAGAACGCTACTATGGAAGGGAAAGGCCCGAATAGCATTCGCCAAACTGACACTCACGTGGTACGATGGGGGAATTAGCCTGCCAGACCTCAAGCGCTACTATTGGGCTGCCCACCTCGCTGCTACAAACCACGGTACTTATAGGAGGGCTGACGACCCTGGCTACGCCATGGACCGATGGATACTCCCTGGAGGGAATTACAACAGGCCATTGTACTCCAAGACTGGAGGGCAATTACTGACAGGACCGACTAGACACTCGGTACAGGTGTGGAAGGCACCTAATCGCAGTCTGGGTTGGGAGAACAAAATCACAATGGCCACCCCTCTATGGGACTCTGAGCTCCTGGGTAACTTATGGACTTCCAAGGGCTTCGACAGGTGGGACCTAATTGGAATCTCGAGCGTGGGAGATCTCTGGGCCGAAGGGGAAATCAAATCCTTCCCTTCCCTACAGAGGGAGTACGAGCTAGCCAGTACAGAACACTTCAGATACATGCAGGCGCAACATGCGCTGCAGACCTACATAGAGAAGGGTGTCACACCCCCAGACTCCTCCCCACTGGAGGACAGAAGGTGCCTCCTAAACGTGTGGGAGCCCACAGACCTTAATGTAGCACAGATAAACCTGGGTGACACTGGGACTCATGATAGCCAAGCGTAATATTGCACAGCTTTGGGGCGCCGACCATGCCCCAGTAGGTGGGGCCTGGATGAGAGACATGGACTGGTGCATGTTCAGAGAGAAAACAGTGTACCTGGCAAGAGGCTGCCCCCAAAAATGGGTCCCCATTTGGACTGCTTGGAATGTCTAAAGAGGGAACATATGCACCTCCCCAAGACTGCCTGAACTGGATGTCAATGATTCACCATAAAATGCTACAGTTGAATTGCAATATTAGCTGATTGACTCTGCATGTGTAAAATTAATATTATGAACACTCGATGTACCTATGTAAATGATTCATTGTTCAATAAAAAAAATTATTTAAAAAAAAAGTTGACACAGGTCAGAACAGAAGACAAAGGAGATCATGGAGTGAGATGTACAAAACACTCCACAATTTTAATTGAGCTTCTTGTTCTCTTAACTTTTTGAAGATTTAGTATTTATCTTCATCAGTGGGCAGATCATTGATGACAAATGATCCTATGACAGCCACATGGCAACCAATGCAGTTTTATGGGTTATTGCTGAAGGGATCATTTACAGAACTTGTTGACAAGGTCACTGCAAATGTTCTGGTCTCCGACGTGGATCACTTCTTTGCCAAAGACTGTAAAAGTTGTGTCAACAAAGAAGCACTTCACTGACTGGGTCGATAATAAGAAAGCCACTATTCAAGCAGCGCTGGATGGGTTCTAATCTTTAAGACAAGGCAATCATTAGCCATTTGGGCAGCAAGCTAGATATAAAATCTTACTTTGAGTGGGTTTTGGAAGTGAAGAACCTACGCAGACCAGAATAATGTTGGAGGTCTTCACCCTTTTAAGTTCCACCTGCAGAAGTTTCTTTCAGCTGTTCACTGGATGGTGCAGGGAAGGAGCATTGCATACCGGCTCTTCTCATACTGACATGCCGCTGCGACAATAGAAATATTTTCATCTGCCTCTGAAAGATTCAGCTGTAAAGGTCTTACACAAGTCCTACTCGGGTGACTTGTGATCTGGATTCAGGAACTGAATGCAGTGTATGAGGGATCATCAGAGAATACTTCCAATTTTTTTCCTTTATCTCACAAGACTGGGGAGCTTAAAAGGGGATGCCTATGTTGGGAGTCTCAGCATGATGCCGAGATTAGGGATAATTTGAAGATATAAAAGTTGCATTTGCTTCCACGTACTTTGCGGCAGGATTGTATCTGAGCCATGCATCTGGGAGTGGTGAAACAACGTAGAAAATACCCATGAAAAATGAAAAATTATTTAAAAAGGTTCCATCTATGGACAGTAGAAGTGTCAACATCAGAAGAATGTCTTATAAGCACATTCTATTCTGTGAGAAAAGCAAAGCTCTGAGAGGACTGCAGTTTCCCATGACATGCAGCACTAAACCTGAACGATGGTGGCTCCTGGGGGAGTGGAGTTCAAAGCCTACACCTTATGGTGTTAAATAACATGTTGAATCACAGTTTATTCTGACATTGTACATTTAAATTGAGGATTCCAAGCCTAACAATGGAACATAATTCAAACATGTAAATCTATGAAAGATTCAATGCTGGAGAAGAAAAGATGCAAGCAAGACTACTACAGCTTTAACATCTAAAGATTTAAGGTCAGGGTCAAAAAAAGGATCGTGGGCAGTATCTGGAAGGTGGTGGTGTCTCTAACACATGCCGCAATCCTTAGATGCAAGAACTTTTGTTCAGCTACATCTTGCACAATTGAGCATGATCTTGTAAATCTTTGGTAGGAGTGGTGATAATGAAATTCATTCGACATACCAGAGGTCAAATCTGTAAAGGTTATCTGCCTGCAACTAACAAAGCGTTTATACATTTTGGCTTAGGAAAATATCTTGTTATGGGAAACTGTCATGACTGTCAACATTTCAGCTGGGGCACATAAGGCTTATAGGTCCATTAAAAGAGGCCATTGACTTAGAAATGAGCAATTTCAAAAGGGTAGGCTCACAGATGAAACCTGTCTTTTATGTAAAATGTTAGCACAATGTGAAGCCCTGTTTTATCATGAGAGACAAACGTGCACAGTAAGATAACTTGCAGTTTATTTCAACAAAAGGCTCCAGACAGCAGCCTGTCTTAAATGACATAAATCAAGTCCAAACATTCTGGAGCATCAAGTTCTATGTCAAAACCCTCACACATCAAAACATGTGCAGGCACAACTGGACAGAGGAAGAGGATGGCACACACCTCGCCGTCTATAAAATGCAAACCAAAAGGCAGGAAAAAGAAGCAGCAGATAAATCAGGAAGGCAAAAGCAGAGAGGAAAAGAGGGACGAGAAGAGGAACAAAAAGGTCAAAAACAGGCCCCAGAACAAGAGATCAATAAGAACGGTCACCTTTCATGTAATGAGACAGAAAATGTATAACAAAATCAACCACCATTCTTAATTCCTAAAGTAAGAAGGACTTGCATACGTCTTTCATGGTCTTCTGTGCGCATTTACTTTGTCAAGCAGATGCAATTCTCCCAATCTTGGACAACCTCTAGTTATTTCCAAAGGGACATCACAGAGGAAAGATTGCCCCTTATGGGATGGTGTGCAGGAAGGAAGCCTGCCTCAATCCAGGAGACAGACTTGAGGCGGAGAGTTTAGTAGACACTGGGACGGCCACTCAAGATATTACATCTTCCCTGAACCAGATAGATGGATCTAGTGGGAACAAACCATGTGTTGAGGGGATACATTCCATGACGAGGTGTGGCGTCGTGGCCAGGGTGACTGACTCCGGAATCTGGGGATCACGGTTCGATCCCCAGCGCCGGTGGCAGATTAGCCCAGCACCATGTGACTCTGGGCAATAGCTTGCTTAATCTTCCCGACGCCCCCAGCGCCTAGAGACCCTTACGGGTGATTGTTCGCGCTTTACAAACAGGGGTGGGGGAATCATATCGCCCGACGCCCGAACCAAGTTGTTTTTATCGGTGGGCAAGAAGATTTAATGTCTATTTCGTCCGACGGACAAGTAGACATTAAATCACGTAAATGAAACAGGCTGTGAGCACTATGGGGCTCACAGCCAATCAGAGAAGCGTGCCGGGAGCCTTTGGAGGCTTCTGATTGGCTGGCAGCCCATAACTGGGCTCTAGACAGTGATTGGCTGAGGGAGTGAAACGTCACTCAGTCTCTGCAAGTAGGAGTTTGTGGCCGCCGCGAGGTAAAATAAGGCGCACTAGCATAATGCCCGCCATAGCACTCGTAGAGTGTTCAAAAGGGTTATATTTTGCTCAGCTTGCAGATCGCTCCATAATTAGAATAGAACCGGTGTGCCTGCTGTGAGAGACCGTGTGTAACCTTGTGGTTCCAGAAAGCGCGGGCTCTCATCCCTGCTATTGGAGCGTGAGACGGAGCATAAAACGTGGGGGCGCTGAAGCAGAGGGCACAGTAAAGCAGTGCCGCAGTACCGGGGGATCCGCAAATAAATTGACATTCTGCCCCCACTTGTTTACACGAGGCCCCCGTTATGTTGCAGGACCCTGCCGCCGCCTCTACCTAGTCCTCCTGTCCCATGGGCACCCGGAGATCACTGCTGCCACCGGCTTCCGATCCTCATTGCTTCGGGGTTGAGTGAGCGAGAGCAGACTGTGGGGTTTTGGAGGGGCTGTGGCCGAAGCGCTAGCAGAGACCACTGTAAACATCACTGGTTTCCACTTCCAGAGAAGCCCGCCAAAGGATCCGGTTTACGCGGCATTTGCATTAACCACGGTAAGGTGGGAAGTCGGATCGGCCTTTCCAGCCTACAGCTCTTCACGCTGCTGCTCCTGTCTTATCGGTTCAGGTAGGAAAGTTACATCTGTGTGCTTTGAGGCTGCAGCCCTACCCCCTGTCCCCCCAACCCCCTCTTCCACCTGGTGGATATTGCACTTCAACAGAGGCGCAACTAGAGCCAAATTTCGGGGGGGGGGATAAGAAAAAATTTCGGGGGGGCTGAAACTTTAAGCAATAGGCAGAGTGGAGCTGCAGGGGCTCTTAGAAGGGGTGAGCAATAGGCAGAATGGAGCTGCAGGGGCTCGTAGAAGAGGTGAAACAACAGCAACAGGCCTCATTAACATGGAAATGGTCTTTTAAAGACCTGTGAATTGCTCGGGTGCGGCTGTGTGACTGCCCGGGAAGCTGTCTTATCCCGGGCTGCCACACACGACGGGGGGGGGGCTGAAGCCCTGTGAGTCCAATGGGTGTTGCGCGCCTGCACTTCAAAGATTATCGGGTTTCAAGCCTGGCTTGACCATGAACCCACTGAGTTCCTATTATTGGGGCCCAGTCTCTGCGTGTTTATTATGGCTTGTGACCTTTTACCAAATCCTCGCAGCACTACGCTGCCTCAGTTTGTAGGGTTTTGAATATTAATATATAGCTGTTAGCAGCACTTTCATTTCAACTTCCCTTCCCCCCCTCCCGTTTTGTGCTGTTGATAACATGTCAGGAAAGAGTGTCTTTGTTGCCCATGCTGTTCGGCGTCAGTGCCCTAGCTCCGGGAGCCCCAGAATTCAGTTAATTCCACACCTGAAGTACCAACAGATGTGACCAACCGTTGCTATTGTAGCCGTGCTGTAAGTTATGCCAACTTCGCACGTTTCCATTGCTATGCAGAGAGCTGATTAGAACCCCCGGGGACCCCCTTTCACACCAGATGTGTGACACAGAATTGCCATACTGGGCAATTTCCCTCACAAATGGGCGATATCTTTCCCATTTGTGAGAGAAAATGCTCAATTGGCCGGTGCCTAGTATTTTAGTGTGTATAATTAAGTCCGTTGTACGCATTTCATTTAAGCTGCCGCAGCGCTGCAGTTTCTTTCTTAAGCTGCCAGGATTGCTTAAATGCTAACTTTAACTGTAAAAGGACACTGGATAATTAATAGGTAAAGAGGTTGTCCAGATTATACCACGTTGGTAAAGCGGGGACGAGAGCTTGGATTAGAAGGCGCATTTTCGGACTCTACAACCAAATGTCCCCTCTGCATAACACATTTGATTTACAGTGCAGTGGCGCCAATTTAATAGTGCTACTTAATAAGAAAAATAAATGAATGTGACAGTCCTTGTGTAAATGTAACTGGCGCTCATGTAAAGCGCTCCAATACCTTCAGATCGAATTTGCGCTCTATAAAACCGCAAAAAAATGCCATTCTTTTATTAGCACTCAAAGTCTTATGCAAGCGTATTCAGGCCATATTAAAATTCACATTGATCCATCGGGTGAAGAAAATGAATGTCCTGCATTTTTTAAGTGCGTGCGCACAACCTAACCGTGCAAGTGGCTGTGGGCACAGGCCATCCGCTCAGAGCATGGATACCCCTTTAAAAGCAAGACATTCTTTCCCTCCTTTATTGTGCCCCAAGGAGAGAGAACCGCACAGGGGGTCTGCATTAGGGACTGCATTTCTGCAAGCCTCACCGCCCACGGGTATTTCCACAATATCTGCACACAGCAACAGAAAAGGCGAAACTTGACCCAGGCGAGAACAGGCAGCGCAATGGCTCTATTTCCATTTCAAAAGGTTGAAGGTGTGCTGAACCTTCCCCCACCCCCCTCGCTCTGTCAGCTGGAAGAGGGAGTGAGGGCTACAACTGGGCCCCTCTTAGCCTGTCAACCTCAAAATAAAGAGCAATGAATTCTACTTATGTTTGATGTGTGGATGGGAGTAGGTGGGACAAGTGGATTTTACAGGACATGTAGATTTCAGTGGCATTTTGTCCCATGGACAAGTAGATTATTTTGAAAATTCCACACCCCTGACAAATGTGGATTATTATTATAAAACCCAGTGCTTTCATGAAAACTGGTGCTGTCAAGTGCTGCTCACTGTGTGCTAAGGTGCAAACCTCAGCACAGATGTAGGGACAAGTGAAAACGGGTGTTTGGTTGGATTAACTACACTGATGAGAAATAACTGGTACCACACCAGACCCAAGGAAGGCAAAATCCTCGATTTTGAATTCTCAAACTGTGGCATACAAGACAATCATCTAAGGAACAGTAATACATCTACTGTAAAATAAAATAAATATAAAAGCAGATTCGGGGAGCTCTGAGCTACCATGCAAAACTGTGCTATAAATCTGTGTATGCCTGCTATATGAAAACAACTTGGCGAGCTGACCCTTGTACTAAACTTTTCCTGAAATGAAAAACATTACAGCGTTAATGGATTTAAGGAAAATTGGGGAACACAAGTGACCAGACGCCAATGAAAGTGCCGTGGTCCCCCACACCAGAAAGACCAGATTGGGAGGTCGCTCCTTCTCCTTCCGCGCTGCATGAGCCTGGAATGACCTTCCGCTCCACCTCAGACAGACATCGCTCCCCATCTTCACAAGAAACCTCAAAACCTGGCTTCGACAGACCCCCCTCATTGATGGACTGGAACCTGCGACTCAGCCCACCTCACCCCCCCAGCGCCTTGAGACCCTTACGGGTGAATAGTCGCGCTTAAAAAACACCTGATTGATTGATTGAAAGATGGAACTACTGTAAGTGCACCACTATGTAAGGCATTTTGTGTGTCTGCAATCAGCAGGTCTGCACAAAGATTTAGTTCTTACAGGTTAGAAGGCAATCTGTTGGGTGAATGATCTAACAATGATTTACAATAAAGAGAAAGAATAGGGGGGCGTGGCCGAGCTGCGAAGCGCGATGACCGCAGCTTAGTGTAGCTCCGCGACTTCCCTTCTCCCTTTACCTATCCGCTATAATTATCCGTGGGCTTGAAGAGGAAATTCTTCGTCAGTAGCTTCTGTGATCCGATCCCGAAGCAACAGAACTCGGAGAAGCACTGCTGATTCAGATCCGAGAGCCGGATTGACCTCGGCCTTTACATAGAGGGAACGCCGGGGACTCGCGTGGAGTGGTGAGATGACAGTGAGCCCGGCGGACCCTACTCCTCGGACCTTCCCAACAACTGCAGCCGCTCGGCGGCCCGTGCTGGTGGCTGGGGGCCGTCGGGGTTCCCTCTGGCCCCGAGACAACATCTGCCGTTCGAATCAGCGATCCGCTGTGACGGAGGAGGCCGGGACCAGACGCGAGGGCGGAGACGTGGATCCGCCACTCTACAGTGCACCTGGGATCGGAGGCGTTGGATCTTGGCCCTGATTAGCCTGGGGGCATTCGTGGGTGAGAATCGGGCCCATGGGACCAGAACGGCAACTTGGCCAGGCTATGGGCCGACTTTGAGGGCCCCCTCTGACTCAAGGAATAGAGCCGGCCTTGAACCCGATACCTGCTTGACGTATCACAGACCTCGCCGGAGTGGAGAAAATCGAGACCAGGCGTAATCTGAGGCAAAGCTGGGTACCTTGTAATTCGCCAGACAGCCAAGACATCAAATTCCCCCAACGGACTTAGACATCGGACCCTGCCTGGCCTTGACTAAATGACTGGGGTCTAGCGGGGGGCCCGCGGCGGCGCAGGTCAACAGCGGCTGGAGAGATACTTAATCTGCCCGTGGTAGAACGCATGCGGAAGCCCGACGGACCGTTGATCCCGGCGATATGTCCATTGTAGTCACCAAAAGGGCTTCATGACTGCACGTTTTCCCCAACTGCACGGTGACACTACACTAAGGGGGTGAAGAGTTTCACAGGAGTATCGACCTGCCATGTTCCGCGGCGTGTCCCGATTGCGGGGGGCAGCAACTATTGACTTTACTGGAGAACACCAGATTGTGCTGCTGCTCCATATTGAGCACCAGTGAGTGCCAGAACAAGTGTCCCATGGAGAAATACGCATAGCTACACATCATCACAGGTTCTTGCTGCAAATACTAACCTCGCTCTCCTCAAATTGCATCTCCATCCAGGTGAGATTGCCCCCGACTTCAAGCTGAGGGTGGGTGTTGGCCCCACTGCCTGGTGTGACCCCCGCTTCTGGACCTGGCAATGGCCCATCCATACTGACACAACCAAGGTAGAGAAACGCGACGTAATGGCATCATCGAGGGGCAGCAAGTCGGGACAGCAGAAGAGGCTGGACTGCTATACTCTTCCCGAAACCTCGCTGCCCGAGTCCAATCTGACACAGATCCGGAGCCTACACTCAAAGACGTAATGGCAGTAATCGCAGGGATTAAGACGTCCCTGGAACACAAGATGGACGCGCTTACGATGGAAGTTAATTTGCTCAGGGCGGACCACAACAAAAACAGTGAGAGAGTTAAGCAGGTGGAGCTCACAACGGCGAGTCTGGTGGAGGATACTTCCCAGCTGCAAATTGACATCAAAGAACTCCAGACCTTTCGGAAGTATGCGGAAACCAAACTAGATGACTACGAAGGGCGGCTGTGGTGCAATAATGTCCGTATTTTAGGGGTCCCGGAAAAATCGGAGGGACAAGCCACTGATCTTTTTGTGGAAGACCTCATCCTCAAGCATCTGCAACCCTAGGGGCTTGGGAAATTCTTTGTCATTGAAAGAGCCCATAGAGTTCCTGGCAGTCGTCCAAAACCGGGGGCCCCTCCGCGTCCTATCCTGGCCAGAGTCTTAAACTTCAAAGATCGAGATGTGATTCTTCAGCATGCCAGAGCGGGACCTCCACTCAGGTACAAAAATGCGGAAATAACTTTCTTTCTGGACTTTACCTAGATGGTTCAGTGACAAAGACGCTCCTTCCTCGGGATAAAGAAAACGCTAAGAGACAAAGGATACAAGTATGCCATGCTTTTCCCAGCCAGGCTGCGTGTGGAGGCAGATGGTAGGGCCTGGTTCTTTGAACACCCGGAAGCAGCAGCTGACTGGTTGGAAAGCCGCTGACCGACAGGCAGTACCTGGCTAGGGGTAATGTACTGAGTTGGGGTGGTCATGGGCCAACGGACTTAATTGACAATGATGTTGATGAGAGTATATGTTCGACACTAGTGGAGTCTTAGGGCCTGCTTAGGGGCAATACAAATTGCGAAAAGCTTTCGGGGGGAGGGGAAGACACCACGCACCCCACTTTACTACTTTTAGTTAACGTGTTTGGGCGACGGGCACTCTGCAAGTTGTATCATGGGCAGTTTGAAGCCCGGTGGGCAGGGGTGCAGGTAGGGGGATAGTTGGGTAGGGGTGTTAAAGTTTGAGAATTTTCATTTGTACGGTGTAATTGTTTTATCGACATTGTTTTCAAGGTTTGAAATGTACGTAGAGTTTGTTCTTTCGACAACACCAACATGGGCCACCAAGCAGGAGCGGCTTCTAGGCCTCAATATAGATGGGTACACAGAGGGATACAGGGGTTAGAGTCCTCAGCTGGAATGTAAACGGACTGGTTGACAAGATCAAACGTGGGATGGTCAACCAATACATCAGGCGACAGGCCCCAGGCGTCATACTCCTACAGGAAACACACCTTATTGGGAACACATGCCAGGCTCTGAACAAGGGAGGATATAGGTTGGTGGCACATGCGGGCTTCACTACGGGATCGCAAGGGGTGGGCATATTAACCAAAAACTCGTTCCCTTTCACTGTACAAGCCACATGGTCTGACACACGGAGTAGATATATCGGGGTCTCGGGTATGTGGGAGGGCAAGACGGCCACATTTTTTTCAGTGTATGTTCCCCCCGACCTTCAGAACGACACATTCAAAGACCTGGGTACTATACTCTTGTCACTCCCTGTAGGCCTCCTAGTGATAGGAGGAGATTTTAACACAGTGCTGTCTGGAACGCTTGACCGTTATCCACAGCGGGAAATCAGACCCGCACAGAAGTGGCTACTGGACTTTCTCGAGTCAATGGGACTGGTGGATGGTTGGAGGATACATAATCCAGACAGGACCCAATACACGTTCTTGTCGGGAGCCCACCATAGTCTATCTCGTATTGATAGATATTGAAAGATAGTCCCGGCGAGCACAGGTATTCAATATCCAGGAGGTTCGCTACTTGGGTAGAGGCATCGCGGACCACTCTCTGGCCTGGATGAAGGTAGTACTGGGTCAAATGAGCACCAGGAAGATAGCCCCCCATTAATTCATGAGAGACCCGGAAACCCAGACGAAAATAGCTCACGCTACAGACAACTACTTTCAAGACAATGAGGGGACTGTTGACTCAGCTCTGACGCTATGGGAAGCCTACAAAACAGTTATTCGCGGGGAAACCCTATCCCTGATTGCGGGAAAGAAAGACAAGCAGGTAGATTTAGTGCGAGCGGAAGAAGAAATACTGAGAGTGGAAGAAGAATTAGCTCAGGCTGTGACACCCGAAAAACTACATCTCCTTAATCTGAAACAAGACGACTTCAAAAGCATAGCGTAGGACAGAGCCAGGGCAGAGACAAGCAGAGCAGAATCTACGAACATGGAGATAAGGCGGGGAAGTTAATTGCATGGTTGGATAGGAGGGAATGGATGGCCCATCTGGTGCCTAAGCTACAAGGCGAGGACACCGTCCCCATAACTGACCCGCAGGAAATAGCGGACCAATTTGCAGGCTACTATCAAACGGTTTACCGCACGACTGGTAACTACACAGATGAAGACAATAGTGAAGTGCTTAGAGATATCAGACTTCCTACCCTCTCAGATGAAAATAGTGAATATCTTGAGTTCGCTCTCACAGACGATGAGGTGGCACAGGCAATATGGGGGGTGAACTCGCGAAAGGCGTCAGGTCCCAATGGCATTCCAATTGAATTGTACAAATTGAGACCGGACAAGATCACACCATACCTCCGTTTGATGTTCTTAGAGAGCATAGACAAGGTGATGCTCCCCTTTGACCAACGGGTTGCAAATATCATAGTCATTCATAAGGAGGGCATATCCAAAACCAGCTGTGCGTCCTATAGACCAATATCGCTGCTTAATGCAGAACCTAAGATCCTTGCAAAACTATTAGCTACGCACTTGATTAAAGTAATTGATACACTAGTGCACCCCGGCCAGTCAGGCTTCATGCCACATCGAAATACCGCCCTCAATTTACGCCGCTTGCATGGTGTTCTGGGCAAAGTACCAACTATCCTAGAACCCACCATATTGGTATCCCTAGACGCCACCATGGCATTTGATATGGTCGAATGGCCATATCTCTTCGTCGTGCTAAACAAATTGGGATTTGGTCCCATCTTTAAGAGCTGGTTCGCCTGCTATACTCCAGTCCCATGGCCCAGGTTGTTGTGAACAACCGCAAG
Source organism: Triturus cristatus (assembly GCF_964204655.1). NCBI lineage: Eukaryota > Metazoa > Chordata > Amphibia > Caudata > Salamandridae > Triturus > Triturus cristatus. The sequence continues at coordinate 70,471,779 of NC_140585.1, read as the reverse complement.
TCTCCAGCTTTCCAACTAAGCCGTGGCATGCACCAGGGGTGCCCTCTATCTCCGCTTCTCTGTGCATTAGCCTTGGAGCCCCTGGCGGCATGGATCTGTAGAGATCAAGTGATTCGCGGGATGCTGTGGTCCCCGGATTGGGAAGATAAGATATAGTTATATGCAAACGACATTCTGCTGTATCTGACCTCCCCAAGAGCCTCCTTGATCGGCCTCCTGGACATTCTCGCGGTGTTTGGGAGATACTCCGGATTCACCATAAATTGGTCAAAGTCTGTGGTTTACATCCTACAGGGAGAACCACCCAACCTCCCGAGGGGCTGCCCGATACAGATAGCGTTGGATGGCTTCCGCTATCTCGGTATCTTCATCACGCTGAGCTCAGAGCTCCGCTTTGCCTGCAACCTGGTGCCACCTATTCAGAGGCTGAAAAGTGACGTCAAGCACTGGAAGTCTCTAACCCTCTCGTTGTTAGGTAAAGCGGTCTTTTTCAAAATGATGGCTCTGCCCCGCTTCCTATACGCCCTCCAGAACTCAATGGATCCAGTTCCCACATCTTACTTCAAAGAAATAGAGAACCTTCAAAGAGATCTCTTATGGGACGGTAAGCCCCGAATAGCCCTAGCCAAATTGACCCTTAATTGGTATGACGGGGGCATCAGCCTCCCAGATATTAGAAAGTATTATTGGGCGTCCCATTTGGCAGCTATCAACCAAGGGATTTATGCTCGACCGGATGACCCCGGGTATGTAATGGACAGATGGCTGCTCCCTGGGGGTGAATATACCAGAGCGCTCTATGCCAAGCCCCGCAGGTACCCTCTCACAGGACCGACTGCACATTCGGTCCATGTTTGGCATGCGGCTAACAAACAGCTGGGATGGGACCGCAGACTTACCCTGGCAACTCCACTGTGGAACTCTGAGAGGCTGGGAAGCCTGTGGCAATCCAAGGGCTTTGATAAATGGGGCCTTATTGGAATCTCACAGATCAAAGATATCTGGGCTAAGGAGACTATTCTTCCTTTTACCTCCCTCCAACAGCAGTACCGCCTGGCCGATACTGAATATTATCGGTATCTTCAAATACGGCATGCCTTGCTCACTCACGTCACAAGAAAATCCACACTTCCAGAGGCCTCCCCCTTGACGGACAGACTACTCGATGGCCACCTCTCTGAGAAAACCATCTCCCTGAGCTACAAAAAACTGATTAATAATATAGAAGATCCACTACAATCGCTGAAGGAGAAATGGGTAAGAGACGGCCTAGAACTGGACGAGGAAGACTGGCAGGAGGCGGTCTCCTCCTCGAGAGAAGTAGCAGTCCAGGCAAGGCTACGATTGGTACAGCTCAAAATTCTGCACAGGATTTACAGCACAGGGCCAGGCTTGGTATGCATGGGCAGAGCAGAAAATGCAGAGTGCAGACGTGGGTGCGGGGAGATCGGCACATTTATACACATCATACGAGACTGTGTTCACATACAGACTTATTGGGAAGCCATACATCGCACTCTACGGGAGGTACTCAATATTGACCTGCGGCCCGAGGCCCGCAGGTGTCCCCAAACGTTTGGGAACCCACGGATCTCACCTCTCATACTACACAATGGGCAACTCTGGCATTAATGATTGCGAAAAGGAATATTGCACAGCACTGGGGGGCCTGTCAGTCACCTACACTGGGAAAGTGGGAGGAGGACCTAGACTGGTGCATGTTCAGGGAGATGTCGGTCTATGTTGCAAGAGGGTGCCCTGGGAAATGGAACAGAGTGTGGGGGCCATGGAACCACTACAGAGGAGATATCTGTACTCCTCAGACTCCTTTGCATGACTCTGAGATTCTTGAGACCCCTTGATTTGTTTTACTTTGTAAAATGTGACTTGATTTACTGTGTTCCAGATTGAAAATTAGGAATTTGTATTGTCTCTTGCTTGTGAATGTCAATGGTGAATTTTGTCGATGTTTAATAAAAAGAATTATTAAAAAATATTATTAAAAAAATAAAGAGAAAGAATGTCATCGTGTAGGAGCACCTCGTAAATATAGCTAGACACTACAGAATGGCAAAGTAGAAGTCTTCCTGGTTGCTGTGGTGAAATACTGCCCTTTTCCACAAATGCACTGGAGGAACGCATTTGATAATCTCCCATTACACTGCTTCAGGCATTCCTCTACCAACATAAGGGGGGCTACCTGAAAGCACCAAGAGATGCTCAGAAATCAGGTTAAAAAAAAACATGAACTTGAGTACTGCTCTGGAAAGACCAAGCATCGTGCATTTGTCCTTCTGCTAATTGGAGAAAAAAAGTCACTGAATGTATGAGGCAATGACACTGTGTGAGCTAGACAAGGCGTCACTTCAGTGGGAGTACATCTAGTAAGAAAGCGGATTTTAATAGTTCATGCACCCCCTTGCTCACAATAAATCTTCTTCAAAACTATGGAATAAGAGATGCACTCCTTGACTTAGATTTTAAACAGCGTATAAGTACTTCTTTACAAGTCATTTGCCAATCTTAGATCATGAAAGTTAGAGATCGCAGGTTTGTTTGTGCTAATCGGGCCTGTGTATTTGAGGATTCTACATATAACAGAAGCAAAATAACATAAAAAGTCCATAAGATGAGGGGGAATTTAAAATGCAGACACCAAAAGAAAAAGCTACAGAGAAAGAATGAAAACCAAGAGAAGCAATGTAACCTGTAACATTTAGCAATGGGTAGAGCAAGATATTACTGAAGCATCAAACGCGAAAATTAAGTTTCACAGTATGTCAGTTTGTGAAAATGGACATACCTGTGGGGGAGCTGGGTGATTCACACCCACTATGGTGATAGGAATGGTTTAGTCATCCGCTGCAGGAACACGAGCGTGGCTAGCCGAAGAACTTCCATCCATGATTCCATCTTGTGCTAGTAATAGGGTACTCTTAGGGTAGCTGCAATGTACATATTGTACCACTCCCTTACTCAGAAGGGTCATTCAAATGACTATGACTTTAGTGTGGTTTTACAGGTCAACAGTCAATGCCTTGACCAGGGAGGAAAGGCAGTAGTTTCAGCTGTCATGTAATTTCTCTCTGTAGAACATCACTAAGTATTACTCTTGGACTGGGTGGTGCTGCTTCTCTGGCTTTTGACAGGTGCTTCTGTGTTAGTGTTTTTAACAGCATACAGTGCCTTCAGCAACCTCTTAGAAGCAGACTCTCTGGTCAGATGCTCTTGCATGTGCTTGTTTGGATGATGCCTTTTAAGGTTATACAACCTTGGGTGCTCATTGTTATGTCATCATAATTCCACTGCTTCTACCCAGTTGCCAGTGGAGCTTTCATATTTAGAATTGTAATTAGCATATCACTGTAAAGAGGGGATAAAAGACAACACCATAGGGTTTGACAAGGAGATATAGGGCTGGTCAAAATGCTGACAGCCCTGAAAAAACAACATCTCTCTCTACTATCTTGACACAGGGATCAAAAAGAAGTCCCTTCTAGAAACAAGGAAATAAACCTAGAGTGCAGGAAAACTCCAAGGCTCATCATTTCAGGAAGGATGTTAAAAGTCAATAAAGACACGGGCTACAACTGCAGTTCTTTTTTAAAAGATACAACAACAAAGGTCCAAGCCAAATTTTACCTTGAGCAGTAATGGGCAAAAACTCTAAAAATCTGAGAAATGAATTGAAAAGGAGCAGCAGTAAAGGAAGGAGACTGGTACCAAAGAATAACATTGGCCGGTTAAAATAAGAATCTCATGACACTAAAAGGTTACCAAAGGCCCGATTTAGAACTCGGTGGGTGGGTTACTCCATCACAATGGTGACGGATAACCCGTAGGCCGAAATATAAATCCCATTATATCCTATGGGATTTAAATTTCCGCAAACGATTTATCTGACACCGTTGTGATGGAGTAACCCGTCCGCTGAGATCTAAATCAGGCCCTAGTTTTTTCATTGCTGTATAAAGGTGTTCCAGTATTTTCAAAATGCCAAATAACTGAATGAACGTGAAGGGCAACAGATCTGAGAATGGAGAACTAAATAGGAGCACAAGGACATTTACTATAAACACATCTCATTATTGCAAGGCATGGCACAACTCCTACACTGAGTATCCGATCATCACTGCTTGAAGGAGGGTTATTACAGCTCATCTGAGAGTTCCTCAAAGCTTTCTTACAGCAGTGTGCGCTTCAGAGAGGGAAAGACACAATTATTTAATAACATCAATAACTAACCTTTGCCCTCCATAAAAATGACAAAATTTGCATTGTATTTGGTACTGCACAATTTCTCCTCTAGGTCAAAGGTCCTCTTGCCCTCGATCTCTTCATCGGAGATGCCGTCGTCTTGATACTTGCGTCGCATGTTGCCGCGCTGGAGGAGAGAAAACACAGAGAGGATGGAATCATTTTTTTGCTTTGCCTCAGTCTCACACAGTACACCCAATGGAGCTGAACCATGGTGTGCAGCTTCACATTCTCGCTTCAGTATGGAGAGCCAGAGCTCTGCCAATGCATCACAATCTCAGTCTGCAGTGGTCAGTCAGTCCAGAAGAGGCCCACACCTCTGCCACCTCACTTTACTGCTTCCCTCACGTAACACTGTTTTTTCCATTGTGGGGTTTGTACATCTCCCAGTCCACTCAACCCAGATATGGTAACAGATCAGTTTCTAACATTGGAAAGAGTTTCTCTCTTTCATCACCTTAAGTTTTGCTTGTAAGGCTCCCGCTGATCTTTACAAATAACCTTTTTAATACTGCTGTGCAGGACATTGCTTCCTGTGTGCGGCGCACACATACACATGATAGACGCAGATCTTCAGACATTGTACCACACTCGGGCACAGTAAAGCCATTTAATATTTCATGAACAGCTTTGACTAGAGTCTTGGGTATGCACAAACAGCTTTAGGGCAGGGTGGTGGCTCATTGTAGGCACACTATGCTAAAGGTATGAATACACCGACAGAGGGATAAGTGAATGAGAAGGCTCCAGCATGACTGTGTGGAAGCAAAATAACTTGAAAAGACAAGACCAGACGAGTGAGAGGTTTCTACTATTGTTTTTAATCACAATATGCACCCTCCTTGGACAGGTTAAGAGAAAACACCTAGATATTGGTAATAAAAGAGTCAAATAACATTACAGCACTGCTGCCATTGAAGAAATTCACAATACTTTTGTGAGATCTGCCCACAGAACCAACAGCTATTGAGTGCACACTGTCCACACCGGTAAGCTAGTATTTCTCCCTTACTAAACTTCACCCTCTGAAAATTCACATAACACCCAAAACGTATTGATTCTACAAGGGGCGCAGAGGTTAAATGTTCTTGCTTTTGGTCATATTATTTCTGGTCCCAATATTATTTTGTAGCTTTGTGCAGAGTGCTCCGTTTACTGCCAATGGAGTGTGGTCATCACAATCAAACGGACCGGGAAGATGCAAGCGGGGGGACAAGAGGTCACCGACACACTGAGGTATCACTGTGACAATCAGTGCCTAGGAACGTATTTCAACTGAGGAATAGTGGCTGTCACAATTCTTGTTCCACTGACCCCACCATCAACCAGGTGACCCATGTGCAGCAAGGCCACGCGCCTTTAGAAAGGAGAATCTACCCAGCTCACAGGTCCGTAGAACGCACAGTGAAATCACAGAAGCAACCTGCATTGTGTCTCGAATACAGGACAGGACATTGGTTGAAAGAGTAATCCGTGAAGTGTGAGATAAGAAAAGCCAAAACGACAACCCTAAATCGGAGATGAAAGAATGAACCTTCACAGGCGTCCATATCCAAAGAAGGCTTGCTAGCCAACTTCAAGAATTTTCAAAGTGGATATCTATAAATTGAAAGAAACTCTCTAAAGGTCTTACGCAGAGGAACAGACATTTTTCATGCATCACCGAGAACCGAGGTCCAATGATCCCTAAGGGCAGAATGTTTGAAACTGCAAAGGATTCCTTAGGCATATAATCTACCCGCAGAGAGCAGAGGGTGCCGAAGATAAAAAGAAGCGAATGGGCAATCCTAGCCAATTTAGAAGCTCATGAGGGAGGCCAGAAGATTTAAGATGAATGGAAGCCAATAAAGAAAATCACTAATTCTAGCACATTTCCACTGAGTGGGAAAGGAAAAGCAAGTCCTGAATGAAAAGCTCATAATAACCTCGAAACCTGCAGCATAGACGTCAAAGGAGAAAAAAAACTCCACGTTTTAGCACGATCGGGTCACGTAAGCATTCTTGTGACAACTAGACAAAGAAAAGTATGTATCCTATCATGTCCTGAGAAAGGGGCATGAGTTCGGATAAATCTGCCTAGCTGCCTCAACGGAAAAAGCATGAAACAATGCTTCCATCTGCAGAGATGGACAGTAGCTTCTTAAAGCAACCTTATTCTTGTGAAATAATGAGCAAGGTCATGGAGACCTAAAGCCTACGTCCTATCTTATTTAGCTATTTGTAGGAGCATCTGGGATGACCACATATTCAAAAGGACTGCCCCAAAGCTACTTTAATTAAAAAACAAGCAGCCGAGAAACTTCTTTAACTCGTTGGGTGCTACAAACGGCACAGTTCCGTCTTCAGCCACGGTGCTTGTGTACCAAGGACAGAACCGCTCAGTCCTAGCACCCACCCATGGGGAAGCACTGCCGCTCCCCCCTGTGGGTCACCTATCTACGGGACTCCACTTGGGATGGAAGCAGAAGCATTTTCGCTGCCATTCTCAACCCCCTCCACCGACCTCCTCACCGATCTGATTACATCGGCATGAGCACGGCACGCCAACATCATCAGAGCAGCCCTGGGACACACTGGGAGCCACTGCTTCCAGCGCATCGGAGAAAAAGTATGTTCTATAATGCCATTAGACTCCAGGGAATTAATTTATTGATATGGCGGGGAGAGGCCCATTGGGCAAGGGTCGCTCCCCATTATAGGAGCAATATTGTGGCTGTTTTCTGCATCTCCTGCGTTTTTGGTCCCGGGTTCAGCGGCCATCTAGGGAAACCTACCAAATCCAGACATTTCTAAAAATCTAGACACCCGTGGGAGTGCAAGTAGGTGTGGCTTGCGTGGATCCCCCAACATTTTCTTACCCAGAATATTCTGCAAAGAACAAATTTAGCTAAAAAAATCCATTTTTTCTCACATTTATGTGTGGGATCACTGCGCTGGCAAAAATGTCCTACCTTCCAGCTAAATTTCAGGTTTCAGGGATTATGGGTAAGAAAATGTTGGGGGATCCACGCAAGCCACACTTCCCTGGATTCAACCGGGTGAGTAGTTTTCAGAAATGTCTGTGTTTGGTAGGTTTCCCTAGATGGCTGCCAAGCCCGGCACCATAAAAGCAGGTGAACCCCTTGCAATACCAGGTCGTTTTGTGGTCCATAATTTAGATGCCTCCACAATATGTTTTTAGATGTTTCCTGTTGCCAGCACTAGGCCTACCCACACAAGTGAGGTACCATTTGTATCGGGAGACTTGGGGGATTGCTGGGTGGAAGGAAGTTTGTGGCTTCCCTCAGATTCCAAAACTTTCCATCACAGAAATGTGAGTAAAATGTGTTTTTAGACCAGTTATGAGGTCTGCAAGTGATTCTGGGTAACAGAACCTGGCGAGAGCGACACAAGTCACCCCATGCCAGATTCCCTTGGGTGTCTAGTTTTCAGAAATGCACAGGTTTGCTGGGTTTCCATAGGTGTTGGCTGAGCTAAGGCCCAAAAACCACAGCTAGGCACATTGAAAAACAAGCATTGGCATAGCCAATAGGTCTCGCCTTTGGGGCGTTATAAGTGTTTAGACAGAGCTATTGGCTTTGTTAACGTACAATGTGCAATAAGGTGAAAGGAAGCATGCACCACAGCTGTGCACTGGGGTGAAATGAGGCACACACCATATATCTGCATTGTGCAGTGTTGTGAAAGGAAGCACGCACCACAGCTGTGCATTTTACAGAGATGTCAAAGGTAGCACACACCACAGCTGCGCAAAGATGTGAAAGGAAGAACGCACCACGGTGATGAAAAAGCACGAATGTTAAAAGGTGCGATCCATTTTGAAGCCGTGTACTGTGCAATAGGGGGAAAGTAAGCACGCACCACAGCTATGTACTGTGCAGAGATGTCAAAGGTAGCACGCACCACAGCTGTGCAGAGGTGTGAAAGGAAGCACTCGCCACAGCTGTGTACTGTGCAATGGGGGAAAGGAAGCACGCACCACAGCTGTGCATTTTGCAGAGATGTCAAAGGTAGCACTCACCACAGCTGCGCAGAGATGTGAAAGGAAGCACGCACCACAGTGTTGAAAAAACACAAATTTTAAAAGGTGCGGTCAATTTTTAAGCTGTATACTGTGCAATGGGGGCGGGGGGAAGCACTCACCACAGCTGTACACCGTGCAGAGATGTGAAAGGTAGCACGCACCACAGCTGCGCAGAGGCATTATTTAGCAGCCGGTGCCAGCAAGCAAGCACAAAAAGCAAGTGCTAATAATTAGGTGCCCATATGCGCACCGGCAGACACCGGCTCAAATTAAGCCCCCAGCAAGGGCCTGCGTTACGCCCCTGTATCGAGCGAGCACCAAAAGCAATGTGGGGAAAGGAAACACGCACCGCAGCTGTGCACTATGCAGAGATGTCGAAGGTAGCACGCACCACAGCTGCGCAGAGGTGTTAAAGGAAGCACGCACCACAGTGATGAAAAAATGCTAATGTTAAAAGGTGTGGTACATTTTTAAGATGGTACCAAAAAAGAGGAGACTATAGAGGCCAACTACAGAGTACAGCAAATGTCTTGACAATAACATACTATTACAAAGATAACAGTGCAGGAAGAGAGAGCTGACATATGACATGCGAGTGCTGGAAAAAGAAGCGCGCACTCTTGTGTCGGTGGGATCTGTCCCTTGGCCGGGGTGAAGGGGACGCGCCTTGTTAGTATCTTATTGTCATGAATGCAAGTGCTGGAAAAGAAGCGCGCACTCTTGTGGCGGTGGGGTCTGACCCCTTGGCCGGGGTGGAGGGGACGCGCCTTGTAAGGAAAGCTGCAAGGTCTTGAAATGAAACATGATCCACAACAGATGGCACGCCGCTTGCCGCTGCTCGCTCCCGACAGCTAAACGCTGTGGGAGTAAACATTTTCAGAAAATGTGCGACATGCACCCGCCTTTGGCCAATTGGGTGCTTTCATTTTTGAACGCGAAAAGCAAAGGCCAATAGCATGTGTGGAAAATCCAACACCACACGCATGAGTTTGCAGAAAGCCTGAAGTGATTCCAAGAGGCCTTCTCCTAGAGCAGTGCATGCGCGCTGCCCTAGGCTCGACCTAAACAAGCATTGGCATAGCCAATAGGTCTCGCTTTTGGGACCTTATAAGTATTTAGTTATAGAGCACAATATCCTTGGTGCAATAACAACTGTTGCATGGCTAAAAACTTATGAGGTCCTAAAGGCGAGACCTATTGGCTATGCCAATACTTGTTTTTAGAGGCCTGGCATGCAGTTTTAAATGTAGGCTGGTAAGAAGGGTGCCAACCCGAGGGGCAAGGTCTAGAGAGAAATAAGACAGTAAGAGAGGTGAATTATAATGAGATAGCACAAATAGAAAGGTGAAGCACAGAATGACAGGTCAGGTAAACAAAGTAGCAAGGCAGGTAGAGCTGGTGGGATGAAAAATAGAAAGATATGAGAAGTAGAGAGAAAGAGGTGCAGATGAGATAGAAAGATGAGGCTAATACAGAGGAAGTGCGAGGGAGAAGTAGAGAATGGTGAAATAGGGAGAGAGAGACACAGAGTTAAGACAGATGTATTAAACGAGCGAGACATTGGAAGCAGAGAGAGTGAACGGAAACAGTGAAGGAGATAGAAAGATGAAAGCAAAGGGAGTGATAGATGGAGTGGAAGAGGTAGGGAGAGCATTGTAGAGAAAGAAATAAAATAATGGGAAAGACGAGGGAAAGAGGACATCAATAAAAAGAGACATAGATGGCCAATAGGTGATGTAAATTGAGAGTCTAGATAGTGCATGAGAGGTGGGGAAGTGAGAGATGAGGCAGTGAGTTGTGAGGCAGAGAGAGAAATGAATGCTCCATATTAAGCAAACTTTGATTCTGAAAAAGACTCCTATGAAACCCTTAATAAAATAGATGTAATTACTAAGGAGACGGGATAAAAAGGGGAAGCTACATGGTGATCTAGGTGGCTACCAGCTATATTTGAGAAGCCCCAGAGAGCACTGGGTACTTGGTTGCGAGTAAACAGAACGTACAATTAGCGGAGCTTAAAATGAGTTTCTTACCTTTCTGAGAAGTTTTCGATATACGTCAAGATTGATGCTGATACGGCAGAAGCGATATGATGCACAACTAAGCGGGTTTAAATAAGACAGACAAGAGGGAAGACGGGGTGTTAAGTCTCCTAACGATGATGGCACCAGTAACGTAGGTAAATATGCCAATCAAAACAGGAGAAGACAAGTCATGTGATCGCGAGTGTCTAAAACAAGTGAAAGAGACTAGAATGTCTATCTTGATGTGATTAAATAGCGAGTACTCTAGTATTGGTAAGTTAATTGTGAGCAGCCATAAAAGTAACGGCCGTGCGCCTATGAAAGCGAAAGTAAGCGCGATCAAAGCGAACGTGATCGCGAGGACGGGATGCGCTGTGTGGTAAGCACGCGAGTGGTAAGCACGCAAGTGGTGCACGCGCAGCAGTGATTGGCGGCTGCGCGCGTGCACACTAGTGTGAACGCAAGCGTTAGGCCAGCGAGGTCTGGTAGCACTTTGGAAACCCGTATACTAAATGTCTCTCCGAGCAACACATGCGCTGGCTCAGGTGAGACCTAAAAAGGGTATGTTTTCATTGGAAAAATGTGATATGGCCACGGTGTGTTGAGGGATGCTTCCTATTGCAGGCACTAATCCTACCCACACAAGTTAGGTACTATTGTTATCGGGAGACTTAGGGAAAAAGTAGAACAGGTGTTATTACCAATTGACTTTGTCTGCATTTGTTTCTTCCAAATGTTAGACAGTGTGTAAAAAAAGTCATTTTGAAAAATGTCCGCCAATTCCCCTGCCAGTATGGGTACCCACAAATTAAGAGATGTGCAAATACCCACTGCTCCTAAACTGCATATCTGGTTCCCATTTCGGAAATACATAGGGTTCCTTGATACCTATTTTTCGCTCTTTATATTTTACCAAATGAATTGATGCATACCCGGCACACAATGAAGAACCATTCATTGCAAGGTGCAGCTCAGTATTGGCTCTGGGAACCTCGGGTTCTTGGTGAACCTACAAGCCCCATATGTTCTCGTAACAAGAAGGGTCCAGCAGACATAACAGTATATTACTTTCAAACATTTGCCATCGTTCGGAGTTACAGGTGAAAACGGAGGCACAAATGGCGGCTTTTTTTCAACCCAATTTCAATATATTTCTATTTCAACTGTTACTTTCTATAGGAAAACCTTGAAGGATCTACACAGATGACCGCTTGCTGAGTTAAGAATGACGTCTAATTTTCAGAAATGTATAGCTTTATGGGATGCATTACTAGTTTCACACCCATTTCAACCACTAACAAAAAAGAGGTTGAAAGCAAAAAATATAGGCTACCTTCCAGTAAAATGCCAAAACTGGGTAGAAAATGTTTTATGACAAAGGTCTGCCTGTTCCTGAAAGCTGGAAGATGGCGATTTTAGCACCACAAACCCACCATGGATGCAATCTGCAGGGGGGGAAAGACTGATGCTTCCTTCTGCAGCACTCTCTTCCCATTTTTCCCCAAAATGTGGCTGTATTTTGGCTTAATTCTCAGTCCCCTCCAGGGGAAACCAGAAACCAAAACGTTATGGGGGCCTAAGCGCAAAGTACCCCAGAGAGCCAATAAAAGGCTCAGCACGGGGTGGGGGGGGGAGAGAAATGGGGAGTTTAACAGTGCAGGGGGTTAAAGAACAGTACATAATGAGGCAGTAACACTTGCTTCTGAGAATCCGGTTACCCGTCCAGTCGCACACCGACGTTTGTGTGCCTTTTACTATGTGCAGTGCTTTGGTGCCTTACACCTGGGTTAGCACTAAAAATAAAAAACACACACATACATACATACACACATACATACACACACACATACATACGTACGTACCTCTCGCTTTCTGTCAGCAGTGCTCTGGAGGCAGACGTTTTATATATAGGGCGTCACTGCTCACAGAAAGAAAACAAAGTAACACTCCTATCGTATGGCGCCTCAGAGGAGTCAAATCATTCCCTGCGAGCATTCACCATACGAGCCTCGTTGTTTCAATGAACACCAGCGCAATAGCAAGATCTGAATGTAGGATTTAGGCCGAGGCAAAGGCCTGCAGGCAGCTGAATACGAGGTAACAAATGCAGCCTCCCTGGGACATGTGTGCCATGCAGAGCATCACTGAGCTCAGCGCTACATCGAACCCCCCCCCCCCCCCCAAACACACACACACACACCCCTATGATGCTGCCATGTTAAAATGCGGGCCCAGGCCACATCGAAGCCCCCACACCACCGTGATGCTGCAGCCATGTTAAAATGCGGGCCCACGCCACATCGAAGCCCCCACACCCCCGTGATGCTGCAGCCATGTTAAAAGGAGGCCCCAGACCACAACGAAGCCCACACACCCCGCGATGCTGCAGCCATGTTAAAAGGAGGGCCCAGGCCACATCGAGCCCCCCCCCCCTCCCCGCGATGCTGCAGCCAAGGTAAAAGGAGGGTCCAGGCCACATCGAGGCCCACACACCCCCGTGATGCTGCAGCCATGTTAAAAGGAGGGCCCAGACCACATCGAAGCCCCCACACACCCGCAATGCTGCAGCCATGTTAAAATGAGGGCCCAGGTCACATCGAAGCCCACACATCCCCGAAAGGCTGCAGCCATGTTAAAAGGAGAGCCCAGGCCACATCGAAGCCCACAGACCCCCGTGATGCTGCAACAATGTTAAAAGGAGGGCCCAGGCCACATCGAAGCCCACAGACCCCCGTGATGCTGCAACAATGTTAAAAGGAGGGCCCAGGCCACATTGAAAGCACACACACCCCTGTGATGCTGCAGCCATGATAAAAGGAGGATCCAGGCCACATCGTAGTCCACACACCCCCGTGATGCTGCAGCCATGTAAAAAGGAGGGCCCAGGCCACATCGAAGCCCCCACACCCCCGCAATGCTGTAGCCATGTTAAAAGGAGAATCCAGGCCACATCAACGCCCCCACGCCTCGTGATGCTGCATCCATGCTAAAAGGAGAATCCAGGCCACACCAACGCCCCCACGCCTCGTGATGCTGCATCCATGCTAAAAGGAGGGTCCAAACCATATCAAAGCCCACACACCCCCGTGATGATGCAGCCATGTTAAAAGGAGGGCCGAGGCCACATCGAAGCCCCACCCCCCACACACACCTGCTGTGATGCTGTAAGCCATGTTAAAAGGAGGAACCAGGCCAGATCGAAGCCCCCACACTCCCGTGATGCTACAGCCATGTTAAAAGAATGGTCCAGGCCACATCGAAGCCCCCCCACACCTCCTGTGATACTGCAGCCATGTTAAAAGGGGGGGGGGGGGGGCAGGCCACTTCAAAGCCCACACAGCCCCGTGATGCTGCAGCCATGTTAAAAGGAGGGTCCAGGACACAACGAAGCCCCCCCACACACACACACCTCCTGTGATGCTGCAGCCATGTTAAAAGGAGGGTCCAGGCCACATCAAAGTCCCCACACCCCGTGATGCTGCAGCCATGATAAAAGGAGGGTCCAGGCCACATCGAAGTCCACACCCCATCGTGATGATGCAGCCATGTTAAAAGGAGGGTCCAGGTCACATCGAAGCCCCCCACACCCCTATGGAGCTGCAGCCATGTTAAAAGAAGGGTCCAGGTCACATCGAAGCCCCCCACACCCCTGTGGAGCTGCAGCCATGTTAAAAGAAGGGTCCAGGTCACATCGAAGCCCCCCACACCCCTGTGGAGCTGCAGCCATGTTAAAAGGAGGGCCCAGGTCACATCGAAGCCCCCCACACCCCTGTGGAGCTGCAGCCATGTTAAAAGGAGGGCCCAGGCCACATCGAAGCCCCTAAAACCCCCCTCCCCCTCGTGATGCTGTAGCCATGTTAAAAGGAGGGACCATGCCACATCGAAGCCCCCCACACCCCTGTGATGCTGCAACCATGTTAGAAGGTGGGACCACTCACCAGGCGGCGGCTGTAGCGCGTGTTCTCCTCCTCCAGCTCCATGTCTCGCTCCATCTGAGAGCCGCTGCCGCCGAAAGAGGGAGGCCACTGGGGGAGGACGACGACAGCAGGTGCGGTCCCAGGAGGTCTTCAGGGTCCCCACCTTAGAAACCAGAGAGAAGAGAGGGACACGCTTAGCATGGAGTGAACAGGCGTGAGCAAGGCAGCCGTCCTCTGAACAGAGAAGTGATGGAGGGAGGCCCCTGTGACTAGTGTGAGAGCTCGACTGAAGTACGGAGCTGGAAGGAAAGACAAACCACTGCTATGAGAATGTGTCCTAGCAGGCGCACGGCTAGCTGCCGAAGATCACACCACTTGTAACACCCAGTCCTGGGAGCGCTGCGCCTGCCTGTGGCATTACCTTCAACCACTTGCATCGTATGACCTGAACGTATTTCACGATTATTTATTGACACTCTAGAACACATTTAATAGAAGAGAACCACATACTAGTTAATTGCTGTAAGATAGCTAGTCAAGAGAAATAAAAGCAAAACATCTTTAAATGATAAACAGTTATTGCACCGCATGTAATAAGAGAGGCGGTGGTGTGTGCTGGAATTATCGCATGGGCAGAATCTGAGCCTGCTGGGTAAGAGTTTATCAGGTGAGATACACACGTGAGAAGAGGCCCTCCCCCAGAGCAGAGTTTACCAGGTGTGTTAGACAGGTGAGAAGAGGCACTCCCCCAGAGCAGAGTTTAGCAGGTGAGATAGACAGGTGAGAAGAGGCCCTCCCCAGAGCAGAGTTTAGCAGGTGAGATAGACAGATGAGAAGAGGCCCTCCCCCAGAGCGGAGTTTACCAGGTGAGAAGAGGCCCTCCCCCAGAGCAGAGTTTACCAGGTGAGATAGACAGGTGAGAAGAGGCCCTCCCCCAGAGCAGAGTTTACCAGGTGAGATAGACAGGTGAGAAGAGGCCCTCCCCCAAAGCAGAGTTTAGCAGTTGTGATAGACAGGTGAGAAGAGGCCCTCCCCCAGAGCAGAGTTTAGCAGGTGAGATAGACGGGTGAAAAGAGGCCCTCCCCCAGAGCAGAGTTTACCAGGTGAGAAGAGGCCCTCCCCCAGAGCAGAGTTTACCAGGTGAGAAGAGGCCCTCCCCCAGAGCAGAGTTTACCAGGTGAGATAGACAGGTGAGAAGAGGCCCTCCCCCAGAGCAGAGTTTACCAGGTGAGATAGACAGGTGAGAAGAGGCCCTCCCCAGAGCAGAGTTTAGCAGGTGTGATAGACAGGTGAGAAGAGGCCCTCCCCCAGTGCAGAGTTTACCAGGTGAGATAGACAGGTGAGAAGAGGCCATTCCCCAGAGCGGAGTTTAGCAGGTGTGTTAGACAGGTGAGAAGAGGCCCTCCCTCAAAGCAGAGTTTAGCAGGTGTGATAGACAGGTGAGAAGAGGCCCTCCCCCAGAACAGAGTTTAGCAGGTGTGATAGACAGGTGAGAAGAAGCCCTTCCCCAGAGCGGAGTTTAGCAGGTGTGTTAGACAGGTGAGAAGAGGCCCTCCCCCAGAACAGAGTTTAGCAGGTGTGTTAGACAGGTGAGAAGAGGCCCTCCCCCGGAGCAGAGTTTACCAGGTGTGATAGACAGGTGAGAAGAGGCCCTCCCCCAGTGCAGAGTTTACCAGGTGAGATAGACAGGTGAGAAGAGGCCCTCCCCAGAGCAGAGTTTAGCAGGTGTGATAGACCGGTAAGAAGAGGCCCTCCCCCAGGGCAGAGTTTAGCAGGTGTGTTAGACAGATGAGAAGAGACCCTCCCCCAGAGCAGAGTTTAGCAGGTGTGTTAGACAGGTGAGAAGAGGCCCTCCCCCAGGGCAGAGTTTAGCAGGTGTGTTAGACAGATGAGAAGAGACCCTCCCCCAGAGCAGAGTTTAGCAGGTGTGTTAGACAGGTGAGAAGAGGCCCTCCCCCAGTGCAGAGTTTAGCAGGTGGGATAGACAGGTGAGAAGAGGCCCTCCCCCAGAGCAGAGTTTAGCAGGTGGGATAGACAGGTGAGAAGAGCCCCCCCCCCCCCCCCGACGGGAGCGGAGTTTAGCAGGTGTGATAAAACAGCACATAACTCAGGACCCCCACCATTCCTCTTCAATAACAGGCTGTAACACACAGACGTCGACTCTTACTGCATGTGCGATAACTAGCGGGCATTAACTCCCTGTTAACATCCAGCCGGTCTGACCGGCTCAGATTGAACAGGTATGGGAACTTTACAGCAGCCGGTTACTGAATCACCGGGTGCGAAAACATCTGCATACATTACCATACTGACTCTGGGCCAGAAAGCTCTGCTTCCAAATCTTACAACAAACAGGTCATGGACGCACCTCGCACAGTTAGATCCGAGGGTGGTGAGAGCCCGGGCCTCGCACCGAGGCAGCCCTTCACACAGAGGCTAGGGTGGATTCCAACACTCCGCTGACCCGCAACTCTGGCTATAGGTCACCGCCCCACACTCCGGACACTGCCTCACGCTCCCATCCACCGCCCCACGCCGCTCCGGACAACCACCAGCACACTCTGTACACTGACCACCAGCAACACCACCACACACACTGTCCATCGACCACCACCACCCACCCACCCACACCCTCCATCGACCACCACCACCCACACACCATCCAGACCACCACCACCACACACATACACACCATCCATCGACCACTGCCACACAAACACACCGTCCATCGACCACCACGCCACACACACACACAAACCGTCCATCGACTACTGCCACACACACACACACACACACACACACACACACACACACACACACACACACACACACACACACACACAGTCCATCGACCACCGCCACACAATCAATGAATCAGGAGTTTTTTAAAGCGCACTACTTACCCGTGAGGGTCTCAAGGCGCTCGGGGTGGGGGGGGGGGTGCTGCTACTGCTCGAATAGCCAGGTCTTGAGGAGTCTCCTGAATAGCAGGTCCTGGGTCTGCCGTAGGAGGATCGGGAGGGTGTTCCAGGTCTTGGCGTCGAGGTGGGAGAACCATCTGCCGCCGAAGGTCGCTCTTCAGATGCGGAGGACTGTGGCGAGGGCGAGGTCAGCGGAGCTGGCGGTTGGGGGTGTAGAAGCTGAGTCATCTGTTGAGGTACTAAAGCAAATGGAGCGCATTATCACTCCTAACTCGGTGCACAGCTTTGGAAAGGGAATAACACCCTTTTTTTGAATTACTTCAAATTTTTGCCGATGATTGATCAAAGTACTCCAACATATTAGTTAAACTTCATTTATTTTTTCAGTTTCTTGCACACGTGAGATGCTAATAAGTTCTACAGCTTCTCATGTCTCGTATATGCCCATCCGAGGATGTCGAGGATCAGGCGAGCAGAGGCGTTTTGAATGCGCTGGAGTCGTTTCAGGAGTTTGGCCGAGGCTCCTGCGTAGAGGGCGTTTCCGTAGTCCAGCCTGCTGCTGACGAGGGCCTGGGTGACCGTTCTTCTGGTTTCGGTGGGGATCCACCTGTAGATCTTGTGAAGCATGCAGAGGGTGTTTCAGCAGGAGGACGAGACTGTGTTGACCTGCTTTGTCATGGAGAGAGTAGAGTTGAGGATGAATCCTAGGTTGCGTGCGTGGTCGGTGGGTGTTGGGGGTGTTCCCAGTGCAGTCAGCCACCAGGAGTCATCCCAGGCCGAGGGGGTGGAGCCGAGGATGAGGACTTCCGTCTTGTCCGAGTTTAGCTTCAGTCGGCTGTTCTTCATCCACTCAGCGACGGCTTTCATGCCTTCATGGAGGTTAGTTTTGGCGGTGAGGGGGTCCTTGGTGAGGGAGAGGATCAGCTGGGTGTCGTCGGCATAGGAGAGGATGTTGATGTCGTGCAGTCGGGCGACGTGGGCGAGCAGTGCGATGTAGATGTTGAACAATGTTGGGCTGAGGGATGAGCCCTGGGGTACGCCGCAGATGATCTCGGGTGGATTCGGAACAGAAGGGAGGGGGGAAGGCGGGCGCTCTTGGTTCTGCCGGAGAGGTAGGAGGAGGTCCAGTCCACAGCCTTGTATTGGATTCCAGCAGCGTGGAGGCATGTGCGTAGGGTGCGGTGGCAGACAGTGTTGAAGGCGGCTGACAGGTCCAAGAGGATGAGGGCCGCGGTTTCTCCGTTGTCCAGGAGGGCCCTGATGTCATCAGTGGCGGCGATGAGGGCAGTTTTGGTGCTGTGGTTGCTGCGGAACTCGGACTGGGACGGGTCCAGGATGCTGTTCTCCTCGAGGTGGCGGGTCAGTTGTCTGTTGACGGTCTTCTAGATGACCTTTATCGGAAATGGGAGCAGGGAGATGGGCCGGAAGTTCTTGAGGTCCTTGGGGACAGCCTTGGGTTTCTTGAGTAAGGCGTTGATCTCGGGGTGCTTCCAGCTCTCCGGGAAGGTCGCTGTCTCGAAGGAGATGTTGATGGCTTTCCGGAGATGGGGTGCAATGGAGGTGCTTGCTTTGTTGAAGATGTGGTGTGGGCACGGGTCTGACGGAGATCCGGAGTGGAGGGTGTTCATGATTTTGATGGTGTCGTTGTCGTTTATGTTGGTCCAGGCAAGCAAGGGGGTCGGTGCGGCTGGTGGCTACGGAGGTCTCGGTGGTTGTCGGGGCGGTCATGACGTGACGTTGAAGCTGTTGTGGATGTCAGCGATCTTGCGACACAGTCCATCGACCACCGCACTCCGTCCATCGACCACCGCCATACACACACCGTCCATCGACCACCACACACACACCGACCTCCACCACACAGGCCATTGACCGCCACACACACGTCCATCGGCCACCGCCACACACGCACACCATCCATCGCCACACACACCGTCCATCGACTGTAGGAGAGTAGGATCTGCCTCTTATGATTACCCCCACTTTTTGCTGCTGTAACACTGTTTTTCGACTTTAGTCTGGCTGGGGCCCTGCTATTCAGGACCCCAGACTAGCTGCTTCCTCTCTAAATTGATTCCATGTACTTTAGGTACACCACAGATTGGATTCTGGGGTGCCCTCATAAGTCCCTAGTATATGGTATACTATGTACCCGGGGCATAGGTACCCCAGAGGCCTACCAGGGGCTGAAGCATGTATTATGCCACCCCTGGGAAGCCCTCCAAAATGACACCACAGGTCTGCTACTGCAGCCAGAGTAAGGTGGTGCATGCACCCCTTACAGAGATATAAGTTCACTATATCTCACCTATCACTGCACATAGAAACCAATCAGTCACCCCTATGGCAGGCCTAATTAATCCTGAAGGTAAGGTGCTTTGTTATATGTGAGAGGTGCCCAGGCATGAGCTGAGCCCATCTGCAGCCTTCAGAATCTATCCTCCGGGGTTGCCAGTAGTGCAGCCTGACCATATACTCTTAAGTGCATTATAACCAAACGGTAAATGCTAACTTTGGACTGGCTGCACAGAAACATGTCGTGTTTGGTGTCAAACACTTTGGAATCATACCCCCACACCAGTAACTGGTGTGAGAGTATGATCCCACCCTTCTAGAGGGAGAGACATGACAGCACCGGTATACCCGGTACCAACTTAAAAGAGCCTTGGCATCACAAAATGGATGCTGCAGCCACAGACACGGGTCTGGCCTCCTGCTGCTGACCAAAACTCCGGCAGGGGAGGCCTGGACAATAGGTTTCCTGTCACAGGGAGGTATAACCACCTCCCAGACAGGCTTATGTGTATTGGGGCTGGGTAGGAGCACTCTCTGAGTGCTTTGAAGTCCTGCACTGGGGGCTCATTTGGTGCCCCTGTGCATAGTCCAGCTCAAACTGGCTCAGGGGCTTCCATCCCCTGCTTCTGGTGCGAAACTGGACAAAGGAAATGGGTGTAGCCACCCCTCTTTCCAAACCCTCCAATAGGTGGGTCCCATGAGTAAGTCCAACCCCTTTCTTAGGTATAAGTAAGGAACCCCTGGCAACGGGATTTTAGATATCCCTGGACGAAACTCTGCAACTGAATCATGGAACTTCGACGCTCTACTCAAGACAAGAGGACTAAAGAAATCTCCCTTAGGGTCAAGGAGTGACTCCTATACTTGGCAGGCACCAACAAAGCAATTGCCGGTCTGCATTTCCGAAGCTCCCAACAGACTCCAAAGTATCTGCAGCCCAGGAAGAGGATGTCTAGACTTCTCAGAGGCCGACAGAGTCCCAGCAAAGCTGAGACCCGCAGCCCTCGTGAGTGACATGGAACAGGAACTCCTGGTCACTGTGCACATTTGCAAGTGCATTGACTTCCCGACGTCTCTCGAAGTCGTGCTTTGGGTTACTTGTAGCTGAAGCCCAGAGCACCATCCGCATCGAAGATTGTGGGCCTACACTCCACGAGTCCCTGTGAAGGCAACTCTGATTTTCCTTGGGCTTCCCTGGTTGCTCCAGACATACCCTGACTCCCCACCACGTGGTGAGTCCCTCAGACCTTGCTGGTCTGCACCGAAGC
This sequence comes from Triturus cristatus, assembly GCF_964204655.1. Classification (NCBI taxonomy): domain Eukaryota; kingdom Metazoa; phylum Chordata; class Amphibia; order Caudata; family Salamandridae; genus Triturus; species Triturus cristatus. The sequence goes on along the minus strand of NC_140585.1, from coordinate 70,451,073 downwards.
ATCTTTCTCCTTTCTGTGTGGGTTGCTGTTGCCAAGGCTTGTTGTGTCCTATCCGGGCACCGACGCTGCAGCACTCGACATCCTTCGCGGGACAGCTCGAATCCAGCTCCTGGTCATCCTCGATGCCTCCTGGTCCTCGTGGCTGAAGAGTCAACTTTCAACTTCTTCACCTGAAGTCACCCGACATCGGTGGGCATTCGTCTATCGTGCACCTGGTCACTGGCTAGTGAGCCAGACTCTGTCCCCTCTACTTTCAGGTTCTTCTCATCTTCGATCCAGGCTTGGATCTCTTCGGACACTCCGCATCTTCCCGGCAATGGCACTTCTTCGCCTGCTTCCATAGAAAACGACGACCCGACACCATTTGACACCTATGCACCCGGCTTCCCTGGGTGAGGTAACTCGAGTACTCCGGTGCTCCCGTGGGTGTTGACCCTAGAACTTCCAAAGTCCAAAAGGGTTTGGTCCTAGCTCATCTCTAAGTGTCCCTAATCTTTCAAAATCTAACCGAGACTTTCGCCATAGAAGCTAAAGGGAGCCGCATGGGTCCCCTGTGTAACTATCTTGGGGTCCCAGTGATTCTATAGGCTCTAGGCCTTGTGTCTAGTTAAGTTGTGGTTCTTATACCACTATTTTAGTATATGGTTTGGCTCGCCCCTAGGGCCTGACGTGTATTTGTGCTATTTTACTGTAATATTTGAAGTGTAACTTATGTGTTTTGACCTCTAGCCTCATAAAGAGACTAGTAGGGTGTGTATAGTAATAAATACATATATTTTATATATATACCTGGAGTGGTTGCCTTTCATTTAGCCATTCAAGAGATTATAGACTGGTAAAACAAGCTGCTTTACATTCCTTCAAGACTTAGCCTGAAAGCTGCTCTCCATAGCTACCACTAGGATAGCTTTCAATAAAGGTTGAATTTAACCCATCATCAATAAGGGGTTGTTTGGACTGGTGCAAGGTGCCCACTATAACTAGTGGACAGCATATACCAGGTCAACTTCTCATATCAACCGCGCCACACACACACACCGTCCATCGACCACCGCCACACACACCGTCCATCGACCACCGCCACACACACCGTCCATCGACCACCGCACTCCACACACCGACCACCGCCACACTCTGGTCCTATTGCACCCATGAAGAAGCTCTTCTGCCACAGATGACAGTCACTGATGTATAGACCGTGACCAGGGCAGAAGATACGCTTCAGATTGGTGTTGAGGGGAGGGAGTAAGTCACAGACGGCGCGCTCCACAGGTGACCGTCACTGATGTATAGAGCGCACATGAGTGACTGGTCAGAAGGGGCGCTGTAGTGGAGGGCATCGATAGGCCACCACAACAGTAACAGTAAGGATATGAATAGTACTTACTCGGGCCTCTGCTGACAAACTCATCACTCAAGATTAGGTCTTTACAGAGCAAAGAGAGAAGCTTTATAAGTAACTTTGTTAAGTCACCAGACGGTTCCGATACGGTTCCAAAGCAGTGGCACAAGCAGCTAGAAGGATCCAAACCTCGTGGGCCCACAAGGAGGTCTATGCAGGGAGAAAAGTACAAACTGGCGGATATAAGCGGGTGGCAAGTGCGTGTAAGTCACAGATTTGGAAAGGTATGGTGGAGACAACTCATGTATGGCTATATAGACCAGGCCCTATGACCCGGAGGATGTATGCCTGAGAGAATTATCATCAAGAAGGTTTAAGAGGTACTGCTGAAAACAGGCACATTCATGAGGGGCTAGGCCATTTCAAACAGGAAAGGTTGGAAGAAGTTTCATACACTGAGAAGCTGACAGTGTCCAAGATTCACCTAAACCTGAATTGTATTCCTAAACATGCGGCACAGCATATGGCTGTCATGGTATGTAGAGGTAGGGTACAGCAAGGAATGTGTGGTGGTGGGGGCGTGCAGGAGAGGTCGTTGGAGATGTTGGATTAGAGTGGGGCATGAAAGGAGGAGTAGAGAAGGTTTCAGCGATGCCAGTAACATGATGTCAGGAGAAGTTAAACGATATATGCCCAAGTGAGGTGTTGACAAAGAGGGCATAAGACTACGCTTGGAGGGCTGCTTACTGCTTGTGAGAGGAGGCAAGTGGAAAGACAGGTCCCTTAGGACCTATCTTATCTTTCTTATTACCTACTGGTGTTGGCAATATTTTTCAGTGATGCTCTACACCATAGGAACTGGAAAACATTTCCCCTGCGGCCAAAAAGAATTGTCTGTGGTGTGGCCGAGGGCAACATTTAAGGCAGGAGGGTGGAGGTCAGCAGACAGGTGAATTTAAGGTGGGCGTAGGAGGAGCAAAGCATGTACATGGTGCAGACTGCGAGTTGTGGAGTGATTTTGACGGTTTCATTCAATACTGCCCCCTAAATTATGCCCCTGATCTCTAGAACAGACACAGATTTGACAATACTGTGTTATGCTGTATCTTAGTCGCTATCCTTCTACCGCACCCCTGGGCTAAGCATTCTCTGCTTGCTACTGCTACCTTTAGCGAGTCAAGTTTATAAACTGCCTTTAAAAGAACAAGCCAAGCAAGAGGACTCATTTCCATCATCCATCTGCACAGGAAGAGACATCTCTAGATTTCCCATCCTATACCTGCACAGGAATGGACATAAATTGGATGTTCCATCATGCATCGGCAAAGAAAGTAACATCACTCCTCCCCCTCCCAGGAACTACTGAATGGGGTCCGTTGGCACCCTTAGCCGCACCTGGACCGCGGCCAGTGTCAGGAAGGCTAGTCCTCCCCCAGCTACCACTTGGCGACCCTCCATGTGCCCAACCCTAGTCGCCGCACCCTATGATGCTGCCTAGCTGTATCACAAAACACCAAGGGAGCGTTCGCTTGCACCTTATGCAAGTATTCATGCTCTTACCCACACCCAACACTCACCGCACCAACAGCATCCAGCACGCCACACTCTCACACAATACTGCAACCATCCACACAACACTTCCCATTCACATTCATGCTCAAGCCCTGCTCACTCACCAAATGGGCCACAGAGATCTAGGATCTGCTGCTGCATGACAGTGGCCCAGACCTACTTTTTCTCAAGGATATCTAGCTGAATGCTGCATCAGCACCGGACATCACAGCCACCCACCCCCTGGCTATGAGATCGCCAGGCAGGAGAGACTGGAGGTGGAATCGCCATCATCCACAAGAACAACATCAGCTGCACCACTTCCACTGACCAAGCCATTTTCAAACTTCGAACACCTGTCGTTCAAGCTTTAAGTCACAGCCAACTTCCCCCTAAGTGGCATTCTCACCTACAGACCATGTGGCATGCGCACCAACTTCATCAACACCATCACAGACTTTGTCGCACCACTCGCACTTACAGAACTAAACTTCCACCTGGAAAAGCACACCAACTCAAATGCACTCCAAGAACTAAGCCGGGCCCAACAAGTAAAGGGATCTGCCCACGTCGCCCAACACCTCTAGGCCCTATTTCTACTACCTTCGCTAACATCAGAGTCGAAGAGCCCACACCAGTCTGCTGGACAGATCAGGTCCTCATCAAGTTCAGCATCCCCGTCCAATGCACACCTGTTGGTCTTGGCCCTTTTTGGCAGGTTCACCCTTAAACTTTTTGCCTTTTCTCTGACATGGAATTGGTGGTTTTAGGCCTCTGGGCACTTTAGCACTGTGGTCCAGTGTAAAGTGTGTGCGCTCTCTGTGTTACATTTGTAAGGTTAGCCTGCCCTCCCATAGGAATGCATTGGGGATTCCCTGATCAGTGTGTGTCAGTGGAACTTCCGGTTATGAGAGGAGCAGTGTGGTCAAGTCTGGTATGTATGAAATTGTGTGAATAAATGCTGCGCAATGGTGTGCGCAGATTTATTGTGGTTATTTTAGAAATGCCACTTTTAGAAGTTGACATTTGTGTGTGCTATGTGTCTGCCTGCCTGATGTGAATTGCATGTCTGGCTTGTGAGTGACAGGAGCTGGGAGGTGTGTGTGGCTCCAGGAGGGGCAGGGTGAGTCAGCACTGAGCTGAATGGGACACTTGGGCTAAGAGTAGTGGGAGGGGTAATCCCCTGACTATGAATAGGATGGTGCCTGCCCTGTACAATACTGGCTCCGCCCCCTGTGGTGTGTCTGATCACCTAGCCCCCACCTGACAAAGGGGAAGAGGAGATTGCAAACCAAAGTGCTCCAAATCCTCCCTGAACCAGTTGCACCCGGTTCCCCCATGCCCTGCACTACAGAGAAAGGAATTCTGGGTACAAGTATAGGGGCTGTGACCCCATGATGTTGTTCAGTACTGGTGTGCTGATCCTGCTGGGGCGTGCTGGGGCCTGTGGGGGGCAGGGGAGGGGGCTGCCCTGAGGGCTTGCCTCCCTGGGCCCTGCATTGCCCCTTCATCTCTAGAAGACTTACTCTTTTTCTCTGAAGGACCTTTGTCTGCTAGTGGAGCATGGCTTCTTGGTGCCTCGTGAGCGCTTGATTTGGGAGAAGAGGAGCACGACGGCTCCGCAGCGCTGAGCTGCAATCATCTCAGAAGGAATCCCAGCGTGGAGATTCCCCCTAATGGAGGGGAGAGCAGCGGGTGCCCACCCCGCTTATTTTTATATTTAAATAGTTGTCTGCCTTTGTGGGTGCCCACCCCGCTCATGCGCGCATTTTATGGTGGGTGCCCACCCCGCATACATTGCCGTCTGTGGAGATCACCGCGGCGGCCCGAGCCGCAGACAGGAAGTCAGGCAACCTTGCCTAGGACGTGGACGGGGCCTGCAGCAGGCCGAAAGAGGTGTTCATGTGGCAGCGCGGGGCTCCCGTGAGCAGAGGGGAGCCCCAGCAGGAGAAGGGGGAGCGGAAGGCACCCGGAGCCCTGCGGGCTCCACAGTCAAGTCCTGGGTCCGCAGCTACCACGTTTTTGCAGATTTTGTCCGAGGGCACAGTGAGTGCCCAGGCCTTTCCCTTCATTCCCAGCTGCGCAGCAATTAGTGCCAGCTGCAACGTTTAGGCCAGAGGTATTCGGGGGCATTGTGTGAGATGGGAGTGAGATGCACTCCTCTGCCCCTGTACTTTCACAGCTGTACAGCACTTGGCGACAGCTGCAACGTTTAGGTCTGCGCGATTGCGCACATGGATTCCGCTGCATTGGCAGCAGCCCTGACATTTTGGACACCGGGCTTTTGGGCCCCTTTGAGAAGGCCAGTTGGCCAGGGGGACTGTTATTTTTGTAGGGCGCCAGGCCCTAATGCGATTTATGTGGTGCTAGGAAATGTGATGCATGTATTATGATTTACGCACCCTGATTTATGCCTCTAATGTGGTTTTATGCTTATGAGGTTGTGCATACTGTGGTTATGTTTGAGTTTTTCTATACTGTGATATTTGCCTCTAAATATGGTGTAGGTAGGAGGTTATTTGCATACTGTGGTTTATGCTAGTGAGATTATTCCCTACTGTGAGGTATACCCCTAATGTGAGTTATGCTTAGGAGGTTATGGTCTAATGTGTTTAGACTTATGAGAAGATTGCATAATGTATTTATGCTGCTGAGGTTGACGCAGAATGTATTTCACGCCTAAATGGGAAACTGTGCATAATATGGTTTGTGTTACAGGATGATGCGGAGTACAGTGTTTGCCAGTAATTACTGGTTGTGTTGTATGTCTATTATATGTTCTACATTTACTATCTTTACTAAGTGATGGTTCTGACAGTGGCCCAAGTGGCCCTGTCATGTGTATATAATCCTCTGTAAATATCGCCCAGTGCCAGTTGGCACAGTGTATATTGTGTGATTGCTATTCTAATGTGTTTGATGATAATACAAAGGCTATTATTGATATAACCTTGTGTGGAGTTCCTTTGGTGGTGTGCCTGGTATGTTGTTGCTGTATGTGTGTTGCGCAAACGCTTTACACATTGCCTCTGGGATAAGCCTGACTGCTTGTGCCAAGTTACCAAGGGGGTGAGCAGAGGTGATCTTCAGCGTGTAACTCCCTTGCCCTGACTAGAGTGGTGGTCTCTGCCTGGCTTTGGCGCAAGCCTTAGCCAACCAGAAATCCCATCTATAACAACATCCACCACACAGTCAGACCAGCCTGCCAAAATTGGAGCAGCATCACTGAAAACGACTGGTAGATCGCTCTTAACATCCACCGACCCACTACAGCCTCCCAGAAGCCATCAAGAATTTCAACAATTCGATCACCTCCTGCGCCAATTTCTTGATCCCCCTCAAACACAGCAATACAACAAGATCTAGACCCCAGATAAGTTGGTACATAGCAGAACTCAGACTGATGAGATGGCAAACAGCTAGAGCACAAATGGAGAATGTTCCAGGATGATGCAGATGCAAGTACTTTAAAATACACCTTAAGACACTACCACCAAATGATCCAGACCACCAAAAGTGCCACTCCGGCACAGCCTGCATCAATGCCAACAGCAACAGAACCAAAGAAATCTTCACCACTGTGAAGAATTTCACCTCACCAGCTGCCACCTCTACCTGAAGCGCCACCCTCACAGGACCTGTGCAACAACCTCTCTCTGTTCTTAAACAACACAATCACAGACATTTACAGGAACTTCTATCCACAACTGGACCCAACAGACCTTTTTCTTAACTACGCCAGATCTTATCCAAAGGATGGATGTTAACCACATGGTTGTCCTCACCCCAGAAGAAACCACCACCATGAAGTCCATCCCCTGCGAGGCCCCATGGGATCCCTGTCGCCACCATACCTACCCCAGAGGACAGAAATACATCAGCATCGTGCTCACACCCACCCTGAATGCCTCCACCTCTTCTGCGCCCTTCCTAGGCACTACAAAACAGCAAACTATCCTCCCATTGCTGGAGAAATCGTTCAATATTCGCCAACTACAGACCAATATCCCTGCTACAGTTCCCAGCCAAGGTCTTAGAGAAAATCATCAATAAACGCATACACAAACACCTCAACGGCCACCAACTCCTCAACACCACTCAGTCTGGTTTCAGACCCAACCACAGTACGGACTCTGCCCTCATCACTGCAACTGGTGACATCCGCATGGCACAGAGCGGAGGAGTCACGGTGGCTCTCATCCTCCAGGACCTCTCTGCAGTGTTTGACACGGTGTCCCACCCTACCCTCATCCAATGCCAACAGGACATCAGAATCCAAATACATACACTCCAATGGATCCACTTCTTCCTAACTGGAAAGACCCAGTAAGTTAACCTGGCATCATACACTCCGGACACCAGTGAAATGATAGGAAAATGAGGCATGAGCATAATCTCCTCCCTTGTCAGACAAATGGTGCTGCACACACACACTCCGTCCTACCTCTGTGCCGACCCCTCAACCTGGCGCTCTGTACCCAGGACATGAGTATCCTCCTTCCTACCAACAGTGCCAATTCCTACTCCAGGCACTTCATTTACAGAAATTACCTCTATCCCACCTCCGGTGTCAACCTTTACACCAGGAGCCATCAGTGATGTAACATGGATGGCAGCAACCACATTCTGAAATTGAGCCGGCACCTCTTGTGAATGCCAATTGGGAACGTCATTCACACATTAGCCCTTGTTGGTACACTTCTCAGCAATCTTTTTTTCTACACTGGTCTTAAAGGAAGCAGTGTACTGTAATTTAAACCGCATTTGCTCAGTTCTGGCGCACACTTCTCAGCTTTAACTTCAGTATTATGTGCTGAAAAAGACTAGTATTTATTAATGAGGCATTTTTTTAGAGCAGAAATAAATACAGTACTGATTATAAAAAGAAGTAGTTTTCGGTATAGTACATTGTACAATACAGAAATAATTTTCTTTCATCAGAACTTTCACAAGCACTAATATAAGAAAAACATTAATGAATCAGTTTTATGTGCAAAAAAGTGTATCAAAGTACAACAATAGCTAGCCCATCCAATCACATTTCACAATGAATTAAATTGCATCCTATACAAAGTGCAATGTGAAAAATGGTTTGAAATATCTTTCGAGGACATTTGCTCCAGCTCCTGTACCACCCAAACTAAAATTCACAGATACAGGAAAAGAAGCAAGCTTTCAATAATAGTATTTCGGGTTTCAGTTAGCCTTCAATATGCGCCAAATGGTGCCACATAGCGGGAGGGGGGGTTTGAAGAGATTTGATGCTAAGTGTACGCCTCTTCAAATTTCATAGTACACGTCATTTTAGTCTGATGAAATCAGGCTGATCCTCTAATGCTGCAAGATAAAGAAGCGTTCAATCCTCAGTGCAATAGATTAAAAAAAACTGCTGGCTTTCCTACGAAACCCCGAATGACACTCAACTTGCTTCTGGAAGTGTTCTGAACTGTAGAGTCTGACTGATGACCTCAAATTATTGGATGGCCTTCATTCCTTCGTGGAGGTTGGATTTGGCGGCAGTGGGGGCCTTGGTGAGGGAGAGGATCAGCTGGGTGTCGTCGGCGTATGAGATAATGTGGAGGTCGTGCGATCGGACGATGTTGGGGAGCGGTGCCATGCAGACGTTGAAGTGTGTCGGGTTGAGGGACGTTCCTTGGGGTACGCTGCAGATGATCTTGGTGTCTTTAGATCGGAATGCAGGGAGGCAGACACTGGGTTCTGCCGGTGAGGAAGGAGGTGGTCCAGTCCAGGGCTTTGTCGTAGATCCCTGCCTTGTGGAGGCGTGTGCGTAGGGTGTGGTGGCAGACTATTGGTCCTCCTTGCGATTTTCAATGGTGCTCATGTACATGGTGCTTTGATTCGGTGCAAGAATGTAATTTGTCTATGCTATTCTGTCAATAAAGGTTTTTGAAAAATTAAAATAAAAAAAATAAAAAGAATAAAGCTAAATTTAGTCAGTATGTAGGATCTCATTTTTAATGTTGGGAATTGCAATTTCATTTCCTTTCTCACGGGGACCAGTACGGCACTTGTGTGATATTTGCACCTACAGTGCATACTTCATCTTTCATTCACGGTTTCTTTACTTCACTATAGAGAAAATTTACGTTGGAGCACATTTCTGTTTCGTGGTGAGAAAGCAACAGATGATAAGTGGGTGTGCTAGCGAGTACCAACTAGCAAGCGCCCCCCCCCCCCTTGGTGTTGCTACCGTGAGGTGCTTTCTCTCCACTCTCACATTTTTTCCTAACCTTTTCTAATCAAATTTTGGTGGGAATCCTTTGGCTGCACTGTAGTGACATTGTGTTAGAAGTCGGACTTATAGACACTCAAGTTAGTGGTAGTAGTCCGCACTGGTGGGGGAGTCGTTAGAAAATATTATAGACCCCTCCTGTGTCTGAAAGTTAAGAATATTTGTCCATTTAGTCAGGCCCTGGTTGTTGATAATGTGTTGAATGGGGGGCGGCTTGACTTCTCTTCCCCCCCTTTGCTCCTTTTTGTGTTGATCTGAAGCAGTCTGTACCAGTTTCTTAATCCTGTCAATTTACTTTTTACCAGTGCCCGGCTCATAGGGTGCGGATCTGGACTATCTCACTGAATATTGGCTGCCCAAAAATTGACTATCTGTCCAAAGCTAAAGAAAAAAGACTTACACTCTTGCCCACTCCTACAGAGGAGCTCCTCCCAAGAGTTAAGGAAGAATGTATACAGATTATTGTACTATATGTAATTTATATCAACAAAACATAAGTTACTTGTACCTGCTGAAAACAGCGCAATGACACATTCAGAGGACTTTTCACAAGAATCTAAAAATACACAGCGATCTAATCGAAAGCAATAAAGGAAGTGTGTTTACGGACAGTACATATAACAATTAGAAGAATCACCCACTATGCTCCTTTTAACAGATACATGTATAGTGCAAATCTCGACAAAGGGAGCAGGCGTGTTGTCAAAGTGTTTTATAGCACTTTACCTTAACTGAGCCCGTTTCTAAGTTTTCCTAACGTTTACAAATAAGAGACTCCAGGAATAAGGATTTGTGAGGCGTATCATTCCATTTCATTCCAGTTCAATAGCCAAGTTACTTCCTTTGTTAAGTCATTGTTATGCAGATTTGTAGAGCGCACTATCACCCGGGAGGGTAGCCTGGTGCTGAGCAGGTGAGAGTCTAGCCAAGCCCAAGCCTATGGCCTAGTGGGACTACTTTGAAAGCCAGGTCCTTCGGCTTCATGTGGAATTCAAGACGGGGGGAGGTGGCTCTTATGTGTAGCAGCAGGTCTTTCTGTGCTTTAGGTACAATGTATGAGAAGGCTTGACTGCTAGATCTGGTTTTCTGTCTGCATTTGAAGTATGCAAGTAGGAGTCCGGCTGAGCGGAGGTGTCTGGAAGGTTCATTAAAGCAGATGCAATTGGTGAGGTGGCCAGGGCCAGAGTTATGGAGTGCCTTTAAAGTGTGGGTGAGGAGTTAGAGCTGTGCTAGTTTTTGCATGGTGAACCAGTAGAGCCCCAGCAGTGTGATAAGAGTGCGGCATGGGAAGTTGAGCGATTCTGGCCACCGCATTCTCAAACGTTCGGGTACATTTGTTGTTGATCTCAGCATAAGGGTTGTTCACATAGTCCAGCTTGCGTGTGATGAGGGGTGTACAATGATTTTTCGATTGCTGATTGGATGCTATTTGAAATCTTCTTCTGCAACTTCAGGGTATAGAAGAACGAGGCAGTGACAGCGTTGACTTGAGCTGTCATGGCGAGCTTGCTGTTGATAATGATCCAGAGGTTCTTGGCATGGGTGGTGGAAGTGGGTTATGTAGTAACTCTGTTAGCCACCAGGTGGAGTCTCACTATTTCGGTTCAGTTGGTGTCCAGCTTCAGACAGTTGGCCATTGTACAGTGGGCGGTTTCAGTCATGCAGGCATTGAACTTGATCAGGTACTGGCCGTATTGTCCATGAGGGAAGAGAATGAGCTGTGTGGCATGGGTGTGGGAGGTGCTGATGTGAAACTGGATGATGCTGGCTAGAGGGATCATGTACGGGTTGAAGATGGTCAGGCTCAGGGAGGAACCTTGCCAAACTATGCAGATTTCCGGTGCCTGGTCTACAGGTTGGCATTGGTGGAAGGAATGAGACACTGGTCTTGTCCTGTGTACACAGCACCTGGTGTTTGGGTTTAACAAGGGAGGTAGGAAAGAGATGAGGGTAATTCTATGCGTGCAGCGCTTAGTGTAGGGGTCAGCAAAAGGTATGCATGAGGTAGTGCTCGTCTCTTGGGCGTGCAGCACCTGGTTAGGGGTTGGCACCAAAGGTAGGAAGGAAGTGAGGCTCTTGTTTGGTGTATTCAGCGCTGGTGTACGTGCTGCCACTTAAGATCGGAAGTGAGGCTCATCGTATGTGTGCAGTGCCTGGTGGATGTGTTGGCCCTGCAGGTAGTAGTCTGATGTACGCAGCATGTGGTGTAGGGGTTGGAATACAATGTAGGAAGAAGGTGAGGCACATCCGGTGTATGCAGCACATGAGGTAAGTGTTGGTAACGGAGGTCGGTCGAGTCAATGCTTGTGTATGGTGCATGCATCGCTCGGTGTAGGAGTTTGCACATGAGGTTGGAAGGAGGTGAGGTGAATCTTCAGCGTATTAAGAGCCTGGGGTAATGGGTTGGCATTGCCAGTAGGATGAGGCAATGCTCATGTCCAGTGTGCGCGCGACTAGAACAGGGGTCGGCACCCGAGGTAAGATGAGTATTATCTCCATCCTGTGCCTGTCCCTGGTGCATGCTTCTCCCTCCACCCCTTCGAAACAGAATACCCTGTAACAGGCGCCGCTCGCATCTGCAGCTTTAGAATAAGGAGTACCTGAATGTAGATGTCGTGCTGTGTGCCACTGTAGAAAGCTGGCACTGTATATACTGTACCAAAGTGAGGTATAGTGAGCACAGGGTCTAGTGGATCCCCAGAGGCTTACAGAGGCTTAAGCAGATAAAACTAAAATCTCCATTTGCTGTAGTGCGGTAGAGCAGTTCGGCTTGTCCGAGGGATGTGTTAAGCATTTGTTGTACACACTCAGGCAAGAAATGATTGCACACACTCAAAGACTGAATCTAATCCTAATTGTTTTGTCTAAGAAGTTATTACTTTGTTATTTTATTTTAGAACCAAGAGGAACTCAGTTGCAGGTAAGTAACAGTTTCAAGAGTAGTAATACTTTCAGAAACGCAGTAGGAATTGTTTTGCAAGGCAGTAGAAATGCTGTACGGCAATAGAAATACTTTTGTATGGTCAATCAGAAACAGTAGAACTTAGCAGTTGTAAAAGATAGACAGTTTACCTGCAATAGGAGAAATGCAATCCTATAGGAGGAAAACAGGTATATGCATTAACAGGTAAGTACACGACTTGCTCTTCCAGTTCTCAGGGGGTTTGGACCAACACTGGGCAAGGTTCAGTTTAAGGTAAGTACAGCACCACCAGCGGCACTGGGGCGGTCGGGTGCAGAGGTCACTGGGCGCAATGTTAGTCTAGACTAGGGGCACCCACAAGAGGTGCTGGTTGCAGGTAGGTACCCACGGTTTCATGGCACAGGCCCCGTAGGTCAAGGTGAGCACAGGATGGGGGGTCCACAAGGCAGCACCAAAGCTACACCCCCAGCGGCACAGGGGTGGCCGGGTGCAATTCAGCATCGGGTGCCCAATGCTCTTCAATGGAGAATCTGGGTTCACAAAGAGGTTGCAGGCTCAGACCAGGAGGCTGCATGAAGATGACCACTGGCTGAATAGGTAAGTTGGGATGCAGGGTAAGGACTAGGCACCGTCGGCTGGGCTCCTCAAGGCTGGGGGACTGAGGATGCAGTGGTACCTTTGGGTGTCGGATTTTATTTCTCGGAGCTGGTAGCAGTCCGGGGACCCTTTGTATAGAGGCTGCCGGTGCATTCGTGGGGTCCAGGAGAGGTCAGCCATTGATGGAGTCGAGGTCTGGATCACTGGGGAGACGTCACTGGACAGGTAAGCCACTCAGACTCGGACCGTGCGCGTCTGTTGCAGAGTGGGCAGGGATCGTGGATCTGCCTGGACCAGGAGTCCTTGGAGTTTTCTATACAGGGCTGATCTTTGTTGAAGAGTGGCAGTCTTCCTGACGTTCTTTGAAGTCGCTGGCCACAGGACAGGTGTCGTCTCCTTCGCAGGCTCTTCAAGCTCCAGACAGGCTAGTAGGGCTGGGCCAAGTCGATCGTCATCTACAAGCTTTGCTGCACGGCGTCTTCTTCGTCCTACTTCTTCTTAGGTCGTAGGAATCGGAGGATCAAGGTTCACAGGTGCCCCTAAATACTGAATTTGTGGGTGTTACAGGTACTGACAGGTAGTAAAGAATAGACTACTTTGCCTTAAGAGTGACTACACCCTTTACATGCTCTGTTCCTTTGGGGAGGTGGCATCACCTAACCTGATTGGCTAAAATCCTTCCATTCGATGTAGGATTTCCTAAGGAGGGTGTCACTTCAGCTATCAACACCTCAGGGGTGGTCATGGCTGGGAGGGGGGACACAGGCCTCTCCTGACTATTAATGTTCAAGCTTACCTTGCCACCAAAGTGAGGCTTGGTCAGGGGGGCGGGCATCTCCACTGGATGGAGAGGCCCTGGCTAGCATTACAAAGGGAAGGAAGCCTTTTAGGCTCACCACCCTGAATGCCGTTCCTGCTAGGAGGTAAGCGTGAAGCACCTCTACCCAAGCAGGCTTTGTTCCTGACCCACGAGGGCACAAGGGCTCTCACCTCAGGGGGTCAGAAACATATCTGTGTGGCAGGCTGGTGCAGACCATTCAGCTGTACACTAGTGTCCAGGCCTTTTTTCAGGGGTTATCTTTAAGATGCCCTTTGAGTGCATTGTACAATAAATCCAACACTGGCATCAGTGTGGGTTAATGGTGCTCAGAAGTTTGGTCCCAAACGTCTTAGCTTTCAGTAAACCCATTATGGAGCTGTGAAGTTCGTAATGACAACCTCCCAGCCCATGTACTCAGTATGGCTTCACTACACTTACAATGTCTAAGAATGGACTTAGACACTGTAAGGGCATATTGCTCATGCAGCTGTACCCTCGCCTGTGGTATAGTGCACCTTGCCTTAGGACTGTAAGGCCTGCTAAAGGGGTGACTTACCTATGCCACAGGCAGTGTTTGTGGGCATGGCACACAGGGATGTGTGCCATGTTGACTCTTCAGTTTTGTCTGCACTAAAACACACATGCTGCAGTGGTAGTGTGTATGTGTAAGGTGAGGGGTCTCTGAGGGCAGCACAATGCATGCTGCAGCACTTAAAGACCCTCTCTGGTCACAAGACACTTGGTACCAGTGGTACCTTTTACAAGGGACCTATATGTGGGCCAGAGGTGTGCCAATTGTGGAAACAAAGGTACAGTTTTGGGGAAGGACACCGGCACTGGGAACCTATTTGGCAGGGACCCTGAGCACATTCAGTCTAAGTGCATAAGAAATCTGGCAAAAACTTGGGGCAGGGGGAGGGGAGGTAACAGCAATAGAAATCCGCATTCCTACAGCCACCTTCTGGAATATTGGATTTTACGCCAGACATGTAAATAACGATTTGTAAATGAATCAGTGTAACAGAGTATTCTATGTGGACTTGAGATGTCACACATACTGCATGAAAAATGTTATGTGCACCTTCTGCCTTGTTCCTTTCTGTGCTCCTTCAGTATGTATAGCACTTTGACATCCATACAGAAGAGCTAAACAAAAACCCAACGAAAGACAGCTGGTGCCATCTATTCCCGCTAAGAGCTGTGAGGCTGTCTGGGAGCATGCACTTTGGGTTCCTAAGGTGACTATGGGAGTGGGCCAGTGAACTTACCATCCATGCATGCATGCATGGCAGGGTGAAACTCATAATGCTTGTAGGTGTTTGCAAGCTCAATAAAGTTCAGAGCTTCTTTTGGTCTTAGATTGGCCAGGAACAAACCCAAATGCTATTTTCAACACTTCAAGACCAATAGTAGTAATGCACTGTCTTGCACCATTTCTGTAGTACTTCATACCTCTAACAAGGGATGCAGAGCACTCTGGTTTTCATCAGGAAGGGTAAAAAGGATGAGACTTTCTGCCTTCAGAAAGGGCACGTTACGGTGGAACTACAGGTGCTGCAATGCACAGAGGGAGACGGATCAAGGAAGATCTTGTTTCCTATCCTAAGCTGTCATTTTTTTATTGAAACCTAGCAAAGACATTGGGGACATGCTGAAAGCTTATCTTGGTATACAGTTCACCTATTGCTTTGTGGAGCACATATGCTTGCGCTTTATTCACTGGCGTGATTTGTTTTCGGCTGTCCAGCACATCTTTGTTACTACTGAGAAGCATCACCTCTATCACCTCTGACTAGCTCTTTGTATTCTTCTACAAGTGCTTGCTTTTGGGGAAGTCTTTTATTTTAATTTTTCAAGGGGCACTCCTGGAGTGCTTACATTTTCAGCTGTCTATTGTGTAGGATAGTTCAAGGAACAGTTGCTTCAGCTCTGTGGGTTGTATAAAACATACTGGATTACTTTGAAAAGGTTTTGCACATCGTATGTCCGTTGTTATGCTGTAGGTAATATGGATGATTTAATATCCAACCCATCGCTCCTGCCAGGCCACTTCACATTTCTGTCCACCGTCCACATTCCTGTGTCAAGCAGTTACCTTTTCGTCAGACTGATTTTACTTATCTCTGGTACCATGCATGCCTGTGACCTTGCTGGGGTTCAGCAGGGGATTGAGCAATAAAGAGCCCTTTTCATCTTGTTTTTATTTTGGCACATTTGCTGCGTGTTACAAGATAGAGGTCAAATGTCACGTTAGGTCTTGAAGCATATTCTTTTATAAAGAATGTTGCTGTTTACTTTTCTTTCTTTGACTGCAGATTTGGAAGAATTTGTAAAGTGAACTAAGTGACAATGTTGCTGGGTATAGGGAGTGTGAAAGGAAAAGCTGCAGGGTGTCATTTCTTTGTAGCACACAACATTCAAATACCTGTAAATGAACTGTACAAATATTTCATGTTATATCAGCAATTAGGAGAGCACATTGTTTCCACAACACGAAATTGAAAATCAAAGATTTGAACAGCAACAAAATAAACCAATACACCTGGCTATGCAAAAACAAAATATTTGCTAAAACCAGATTTCCACTCTGTGAGAAGTTGGCCTGGTATATGCTGTCCACTTGTTATAGTGGGCACCTTGCACCAGTTCAAACGACCCTTATTGATGATTAGGTTAAAGACAACCTTTATTGAAAGCTATCCTAGTGGCAGCTATGGAGAGCAGCCTTCAGGCTGAGTCTCGAAGAAATGTAAAGCAGCTTGGTTTACCAGATTATAACCTCCTGAAGGACCAAATGAAAGGAGAACCACACAAGGTATATATATAAAATACATTTATTTATTACTAAACACTCTCTACTAACCTCTTTATGAGATTAGAGAGCAAGGCACACAATATTACAGTTCTAAAACGACAGTAAATAGCACAATATACAATGGTCCCCAGGGGGAGACCAAACCATATATTAAGAAAATGGTATAAGAACCACGACTTGTCTAGACACAGTGCCTACAGCACGTAGAATCACTGGGACCCCAAGGAACCACCCAAGGTAGTGACACAGGGGACCCACGGGGGATGCGTGCTGAGTGAGAACACAGCAGAGAGCTCCGTACAATCCTATGGGAAAGTCGCGGTTGGTATTTTAAAGATTAAGGACACTTAGGAGAGGACTTGAAGCAAACCCGTTTAGACTTAGAAGGTTCTAAGGCCAGCACCCATGTGTGCACCGGAGTACTCGTGTTACCTAACCCAGGGAAGCCGGGTGCATAGCTGTCAAATGGTGTTTGGAATCTTTGCTGTTTTCAATGGCGAGTTGCTGCAAAGTGCTGCTGCCGTGGAAAGGAAAAGTGTCAGGTGTGATCCAAGCCTGGATCGAAGATGAGACAAACCTGAAAGCAGAGGGAATAGAGTCTGGGTCACTTGCCGGTGACCAGGGGAACGATAGACGAATGCCCACCAATGTAGGGTGTTCCAGGTGCGATGAGGTGAAGCTTGACTCCACTGCCACGGGGACCAGGAGACGTCGACGACGCCCAAAGTCCGCAGGCGAGCTGTCCCACGAAGGATGTCGAGTGCTGGGGGGGGAGGGAGGTGTCCGGATTGGAGACCAACAAGACTTGGCAACAGCAACCCACGCAGTGAGAGTAAGAAGGCTTCGATGTAGACCAGCAAGGTCCTGTGGACTCCCCAAGCGATGGAGAGATCGGAGCACATCTGGAGCAACCGGGTAAGCCCACCGAAAGTTAAAGTACCCTTCTCAGGGACCCACAAGTCGACAGATAAGGGATCGCGAAGGGGCCTTGAGAGGAATCACTCAATATCAGCCCACGGGACACTCGTGGAGTGTAGGCCAGTAATCTTCGGTGGAATCACTGCTCGGGGTCTGGACTACAAGTAGCCCAAAACACAGCGCCCGGGATCGCCAAAAAGCATATGCTGCTGTAAATGTGCACGGAGTCCAGGGGTTCAGGTTGCACGGTCCCCGCGAGGGCTTTGGATCTTAGGTTTGCTGAGAGCACGGTTCGGCCTCTGGTAAGCTTGGAAACCCACCTCCTGTGTTGCAAAATCTTCGGAGTCCTTCAGGAGCTCCGTAGTTGCAAACCGGACAGATGCGTCTTCACTCCAAGGGAGATTCTTCGGTCATCCAACGTCGTGCAGATAGGTGAAGTTCTGGGATTCTGTAGCAGAGTTTCGTCCAGGTAAATCTAAAGTCCTGTAGCCAGGGATTCCTACTTTATACCCAAGGAAGGGGTGGGACAAACTCTGGGGACCCACCTATGGGAGGGTCAGGACAGAGGGGTGGCTACACCCAGGTCCTTTGCCCAGTTTCGCACCAGAGCAGGGGCTGTAGCCCCTGCAACCGGTTTGAGCTGGACTATGAACAGGGACACCAAATGTGCCCCCAGTGCAGACTTCAAAGCACTCTCAGAGTGCACCCACCCAGCCCCAAGACACTAAAGCCTGTCTGGGAGGTTATAATGCACATAAGTATATATGGTATGGCATAGAGGTTCCGAAGGCTGCAGAGGGGCTCTGCTCATGCATGGGCACCCTCTCACATAAAACCCAGCACCCTGCATTAAGGATTGATAAGACCTGCAATAGGGGCGACTGATAGATATAGTGAACCTATATCTAAGTAAGGGGTGCATGCACCACCTTACACAGGCTGCTGTAGCAGACCTGTGGTGTCATTTTGAATGGTCTCGCAGGGGTGGCATAATACATGCTGCAGCATCTGAGAGGCCTCTGGGGTACCTATGCCCTGGGTATATAGTATACCATATACTAGGGACTTATAAAGGTACCCCAGAATCCAATCTGGATTGTACCTAAGGTACTAGTAATCAATTTACTGAGAAAGCAGATAGTCTGACTGGGATCCTGCTAATCAGGATCCCAGTCTAAGTCGAAAAACAGTGAAACATCAGCAAAAAGTGGGGGAACTATAAGAAGTAGATCCTACTCTCCTACACACTCCACCTTGTGGGTACTGGGCGATGAGGCAGACCTGGGATCTTGGGCATCGGCGGTGCAGGTTACCACAGGGGGAGTTAAGTATTTGGGGGTATTCTTGTCAGATTCACCCAGCGTGTCTTGGGATAAAAATCTTGCTCCAGTATGGGCGCGTGTGCAGGAGGATTTTAAGGCCTGGTCCCACATGCCCATGTCTATTTATGGAAGATCGGCTATGTTCAAGGTGGTCTCACTCTCTCGCCTACTGTATCAACTGCAAAGTCACCCATATCCCGTCTCTCCCAAATGGTTCCGACAGGTTAATGCAGCCTTGGGGCAATTTCTAGGGGGGGGGGGGTGAGGCGTAGCTAGAGTGCGTTGCGGTCGTGCTTTCAGTCCACGTTCTGCGGGGGTTGGCTACCTCTGATATGCAATAATATTATATGGCCCCGCATTTGCTTGTAATGAGCGAGTGGTGGTACAGGGATATGGCTGACTCTGCATATGCGGTTGAGCGGTGGTTCATGGGGGACTCTACCTTGCATACTATCTTATATTCGGCACCTCTACACAACTCCTTGCCGCCAGTCACGAGGGTTGGGTTTCAGATTTGGAGGCAGGCACTTCGAAAGATGGGGTGGTGGGACAAGTTGACGAGGGAGACCACCCCCCCCTTTAGAACAACTGGCGATTGCCACAGCTGGCTGCCCAGTCTGGGTTTCGTGGTTGGGACAATATCGGTATCTCTACCCTGGGTAACGCAATACGGGGACTGGTTCTGAAGTCCTTTCAGTACCTCCAGCGGGACTTTCAGATGCCGAAGACTCAATTTTATAGACACCTGAAGTTCCGGCATGCCATCTCTCCTAGTCTTGCGGGGTTGGAGTTCCTTGCCGAGTTTAGTCCGGTCGAGGCGAAGGTGTTTATGGGAGATCTTCAAGACCATATGATTTCTAAAATGTATCAATCCCTATTTACACATAGCTCCTCTGGGAGGCCTGGTAGAGAGATGTAGGCCCATTGGAGGGGGGAGGACTGGACAAAGGCGCCTTATCCAGTTCAAGTGCCTTCAGCGGGTATATTTTACTAGAGTTAGACTGTGGAGTGTGGGATTAGTTGCATCACCTGTGTGTGTCTCCAGTGCGAGCGGGACGAGGGAACCCTGATGCACACGGTCTGGCACTGTTCTGCCCTTGCAAGGTTTTGGAGGGGTGTCATGGCCGGTCTCTCAGAAGTGTTGGGTTGAGACCTCCCCTACTCGCCAAAACTGGTACACCTACATATCATGGAAGGGATGGTGGCAATATCTATAAACGCCACCTTATGTTATTAGGCTTTACACTGGCCAAAAGAAACATTGCAAAGTGTTGGAAAACATCTGTAGCGGCTTCCTTGTCTGCTTGGAAGAATGGCCTGGACTTCTGTATGGGATTGGAAATTCCAATTTTCAAAGCAAGGGGATGCCCGCAAAAACATTTCAAAATTTGAAAGCAATGGGCAGACTATCGGGGCCTGCAGTTGGAGCCCGTCTCTACTACAGGTGTACTGGACTCAGTTTAACTTCCTAATTATATGCAAACAAAAGGTCAAGGTGTGATACTATACTTTCAATGTTGGTGTGGATGTTTTCACGGCGTGTTGGCTAAGGGAGGATTAGAGTGCGATTGGAGGGGGGCTGCTTTGCTTTTTTTTTTTTTTGTATTTCCTTCCTTTTCTCCTTGAACGTATTGTCTAAATGTCAAAGTCATGATGTTGTAAGTTTATTGTGCAGAGGTTTTCTGGGGTACAGAGCTCTGCATCATATTTGCCATTTGACAAATAAAATCTGTTTAAAAAACACAAAAAAACACAACAACAAAAAAAGATTTCCACACATTGTCTGTACGCTTTACCAGTAAAACTATAGGTCTGAGGAAATGTAGTGGTCATTTCAATGACAAATGTGTTGTCTGCAAGCGATAGTGTGCTACCACACTATGCTTTAATAATATATTTACAACAGCAAACTTCAAAATGTACCACTAGCTACATACTACACCTTTATCACTCTCCTGCGGAATTAATTTGCTACACTTGTTCTTTTGGCGGCGCATGGATTTGTCACAATTCCTTTGACTTCCTAACTCATGTGCTACATACACTGGAGGAGCGTCGCGCTCATTACTGCCTCGGATGCCAAACCCTACACCATGTGCTGCATACACTGGTGGAGCCTCACCTCTTCTCTATCTACAGTGCCAACCCCTACAGCAGGCACTGCAGACCTAGGTGATGTGCCTAAACTCCTGAGTCTGGTGCCAACTCCTACATGAGCCACAATACACACAGGACATGAGCATTACCTCATTCTTGCTTCCAGGGAAAACCGCTACACGAGGCACGGCACAAAAAACCTTCTTCGACCTCTCCCCTCCAATGCCAACTTCCAACACCAGGCGCTGCATACACTGAACATAAACCTTAACATTCCTACCTCCAGTGCCAGCCCTTAAACCAGGTGCTGCAGACAGAGGATCAGAGCACCACCCCATTCCAGCCTTTGGTACCAACCCGTACAGCAGACACTGCACACACAGGATGACCCTCATCGCATTCCTACCACTGTGGAAAAGTAGGTCTGTTCTCTTGCCATTCACTCCGCCGTTTTGTGCTATACCCTTCATGACTGACCTTCTCTCTCTTTCACAATCACTCTGGAGCTCCACTTTTGACCTGCCACATTCCTGCACGGACGCTCACACCCTGTTCGTGCTTTGACCTGCCACAAACTGACCAGCCCATGCTCAACCAGTCGGACAGGGAGTTTTCCCAGATGTTTATCGTCCTCACCCTGCACACTATGCCCTGCAGGCGTCCAACAGCTACCATCTGCAGGCCTATCAGATTGACCTCTGCTTGCTGTGTAATCATTCCTCTCGCCTGTGCCCTGCAGGGGTCCAACAACTACCATCTGCGGACTTATCTGATCGAACTTTACATGTCGTATAAACATGCTTTTCGCCTACACCCTGCAGGGGCCTCACCGCTACCATTTGTGGACTTATCAGATTAACCTTTGTTTGACATATAATCCTGACTTTTTCACCTATGCCCTGCAGGGGCCAAACAGCCACCACCTGCTGATTGTATCATAACTGACCATTGCTTGTCTGTAAATTATTGGTGTTTGTTATTGTTCACCTAGCACGCACAGGGTGGGGATGAAGGGTATATAAGGTGCAGAAGCAAAGCACTCAGGAGATTGCCTCCTCAGACAAGCTGCGGGTGTTTGTTGCCGATGCTCTCTCTCCATCTCATGAGATTGTAACAAATATCCTTTCTCTCGGTGCTCCAGTGTTGGTCTCAGTTTGTATCCCGGACCCGTGGACGAAGGGTGGACCCTGCACCTTTGGGTGGTCCCCCAAAAGACCCCCAAATCCACAATTTGCGCCCAAACGTGAGGCCCGATCAGCGACCCGGCTGCCCAGTCGAGGGGTCTCGACGAGGAAGTTGAACGGACGGAGGTGGGGCATGCCTACGCGAAAAAGACCCTCGTCCTCGTAGCCACCACCCGACCTTCACTACATCCAAAAAGAACCCCGCAAGTGGCTCCGGCCCTGACTCGGGCCCCCGATAGACTTGGACGATCTTTGCAGTAAAGAGACCGCCTGGAGAACGAGACAAAGGATTCTGGTAGGGTCGCTGGTTTGCGACACCTTTGTGTTATTTGTTTGGTTAGCTGGTTTTCTTCGGTGAGAAGTCACTCTTTGCAAAGAGTGATACTGGGCGGGTAATGTGGACTTTTTGTCCGAACTAGAAATTTGTAGAGACGTATTTTAACATAGAAAAACATGCCCGCGTTTAGTAAATTTGCACGATGGTTTGGTTGTTGTAAATCTCGATCGAGGGTGTTGGTAGATAGTCAGCCAGCTCCCCGGAAGGTACCTCAAGTAACGATAGGTACATAAAATACGGTATTTCTCCCATAATGTACAATTCATTATGGCATAAATACACGTCCAAGGAAAAAGAGACTCAGTGGCCCATATATGGTTTTTTTGAATCTCACAAAATTGAGGCTGTAGAAATACAGCTCTTTAGACGAAGGTCGCGACAAGCTATGTTTGACGCCCTGGGCCAATGGAAAAAGGAGGGAGCTGAAAGAGAGAGAAGGGTTCAGGCGAGGATACAGATAGAGGCTTGAAAGAGCGATAAACAAACATTATTAGAATTACAGCAGGAAAAAGTTGCATCCAATCTTGCGTGCACAGACAGATAACACAGGTGCGTCATACACCACTAGCGCAAGCAGACCCCCATGAAGAGAAGCTTCTCCTCCATCCATTGCAACCACCGTACCATGTCCCTCCCCATCCTATCCCACGGCCAGCCGATGGAAATGTACCCTCCGAAAATGCCCAACCCCTGCCTCCCGCTCAATCTGACCCCGAGACCACATCTTCTGCTCGATCCCACACACCCCGCATTACATCCGCACAGAAACAGGCCTTGGATGGTCTAGTTCGCACCTGCCTGGAGGATCTTTTCACCTCTAGCCAAGTCTGTGCTATCTAGGAGGCCTATGCACCACCTCAAAAGGGCTACTTGCTACAACAATTTGCTTATGAAGAATTCTCTCTTTATGAGAAACGCCACGAAGTGACACCAGCAGACCATGTTAGAGGATTGTATCGTAAGTTGACAGAGGGGTGAGGAAGTGCTGAGGAAAGCAACAGTTTGTTAGCACTCACGCTACAAATGATGGAGGGTCTAAGTAGAGACCAGGAGGAAGAGGAAAACCCACTAGTAATGGAGGGTGCGACTGGAGGTCGTATGGCACCAATAAGGGAAGCAGCTCCAGTCTCTGTCCCCGCTCAAGGGGCAGGTACTGCTTAGGGACTGGATAGTCCAGATTCCAAAAGTAGGAATAATAGTATAATTGGGTGTAAACTCCGTGGCTTCGAGCTGACATCTTAGCTTTCAAAAAGGACTTGCCTGACCCCCGGAAGAATCCTACGGGATTCTACGAAGGGCTGGACACGGTTATTACCACTTATACGATGACACTGACTGACATAGATCAGTTCTTTGGGTTAATTCTGCCCCCAGATATTTGGAGACCCATAAGGAAAGTTGACGACGAGGCCTTGTTCAAACATAAGTGGGAGGATTTGACGACAATGTATAGGGACAGAAAAACAGATGAAAGGCCTGCAGAAGCTATTTTAGAGCTGCCAGGTAACATAGTAAAAAAATTGAAGGCCACAATTCCAGCTAGGAAAGTAGATTGGACAGCCATCACTGCTTGTAAACAAAAATCTGAGGAAACTACATCTGACTACTTCTCCCGCCTCAGCCAGGTGTTTATTGACTATAGTGGACAGGACTCGACGACTGAGACAGGTCGACACTTACTAGTTCAGACTTTTGTTAAAGGATTGTCACCCATCTCCACAAAGTTACAGAGTAGCGAAAGCACGTGGCCTGCTGCAACACCCACACAGATCTTGACTATGGCCCAATATTATGAACATCTGCAGAATAAGATAGAGGAGGAAAAAGATAAGAAGAGAACTTAAAGAAAAAGTAATGCTTTCCCAAATAAGCATCAGCGGGGAAGGAAACGATAGAGGTCTACAGTATAATTATATGCCTGCAACTGCTGGATCACACCCACCCCCACGTCAACTGTCCCAGGACCAATGTGCATATTGTAAGGAAACAGGCCACTGGCGCGCAGATTGTCCTCTTTTACAGCGAAATACAATGGGTCGGGGAACGGGACTAGAGGTAGAGGAAGAGTCCCTCCCTCCAACTGACAACGCCCCAATGTCTTCGATAACAATAGACAGGCTTTTGCACACGATTTTTCTGGTGATCACTTCCCCGACAATAAATTTGCATGAGACAGCCAGGGACAGGGAAAGGAACCAGTGGAACTTCCAGTTGATCAATCAGGGCCCTATGTCACAGCTTCAGTGGTTGGAACTCAGGGCAAATTCTTGGTCGACACAGGGGCCTCTAGAAGTGCCCTCTCACATAAGCAGATTCTTAGGGTGCCCCTGTCTGGCTTATCGGTCACATCTGTAGGATTTGACGGCACGCCCTCCACCAACCCCCTTTCTACCGAGGTGCCCCGGGACATACAGGGGAACGCAGTGATGGCCTCTTTTCTGCTCTCCCCAAACTGCCCAGACAATTTGATGGGCATTGATCTCTTATAGCATTTCAGAGCCACCATTCGCTGTTCTCCTCAGAATGTCAGAGTCATACTGTTTGATAATGATTGCCCCCTTGGTTATGAATCCCGCCTTTGTCTCACTGATTCCGAACAGCAGGATTTGTCCCAGTTACCGGACACCCTGTGGGCCATCATGGACTCCGACGTGGGGGAGATTGTGATGGATACTTTCCACATAACAGTAAAACAGAATGCACCTCTTCCTCGCCTCCCTCAGTATAAAATTTCTGCAGACGGCGAAAAGGCTCTTATGACTATAGTACAGGATATGATTGCAGCTGGGGTAGTTGAGGAAGTTCAGTCTAACATTTGCAATAGCCCCATCCTTCCAGTTTTGAAACGCACATCCACTTCTGAGAAAATATACAGTTTTGTCATTGACCTCCGCGCAATTAACAAAATAGTGGTCCCAAAATATCCTGTGGTCTCGGACATAACTATATTGACAATGATCCCCTCAACTGCTACCACCTTCACAGTAATAGATCTCAAAAATGCCTTTTTCTCCATACCAATACATCATAATTTCACCATAAAAAACAGATCATACAGATTCTGTCGTGCTCCACAAGGGTATACCGAAAGCCCTAGCATCTACAGCCAGGCCCTTAAACAACAGCTCGACCAAATACAGTTACCACCCGGCGCTGTTCTCATCCAATATGTCGATGACATTTTGTTGGCTGCAGACACTCCGGCCCTGGCTCGCACTGCCTCTCTTACTACACTGCGCTTTTTGGCATCACAGGGCCATAAGGTATCCAAGAATAAGCTACAGTATTGTAGACAGCAGGTGACCTACCTCAGCCATCTGCTGTCTAAGGAGGGACGTACTCTCACACCTGACCGCATCCAAACAATACTACACCTTTCCTCTCCCACCACCCAAAGAGATGTTCGTGCACTAATTGGTCTCACTGCCTTTTGTCGCCAATGGATACCGAATTTTTCCCTCATAGTTAAGCCACTTCTTGCTTTGCTTACAAAAGACACACCCACACCTCTTCCTTGGACACATGAACACGACCAAGCCTTTCAAGACTTACGCCACGCTCTTCGCTCTGCACCAGTATTGGGCACGCCGGATTACTCTAAACCCTTCTGCCTCAACACCCATGAGCGCTCAGGATGTGCTCTCTCAGTCCTGACCCAAATTCACGGCACCAAACAACGCCCATGTGCTTACTTTTCGGCCACCCTAGATCCTGTGGCCCGAGGTCTGCCCTCTTGCTTTAGAGCGGTTGCAGCAGCGGCCGTCTCTATCCGACAAAGTGAAGGGATTGTGTGGGGATCTAGATTGACGATATTAGTTCCACACGCAGTCGACATATTACTGAATCAGGCAAAGACACAACACCTCACTAGTGCACGACTAACAGGATACGAACTTACGCTGTTAGCACCCTATATCACGCTAAAGAGATGTGCGACCTTGAATCCTGCCACACTCCTGCCCACACCAGATCCTGACATCCCAGACATTCCACATGACTGCCTCTTTCGAACAGAAGAACAGACTAAGGGACAGGTAGACTTAAAAGACACCACTCTCACGGAACAGGTTGGGCAATTGTGGGTGGACGGGTCTTGTATTAAACTATCAAACGGTACCACATCTGCTGCCTATGCCGTCACCACTACCAATACCATTGTTGAGACTGCACGCATACCTCAGAAAATCGGCCCAGGCCGCAGAACTTATAGCTCTCACCCACGCTTGCATCCTTAGCCAGGATCTCGCTGTCACCATCTATACCGACAGCCAGTACGCCTTTGGAGTGGCCCACAGTTTTGGTATCCTTTGGAAGGAGAGAGGGTTCTTAACGTCACATGGTACGCCCATTCAGCATGGTGACTTAGTCACTGCATTGCTCCAAGCATTGACAATACCCACAACATTAGCTATTGTTTTTTATTTTATTTTTTTTATTTTTTTATTTTTGGTAAACCTTTATTGGTACATAAAGCAGTTACAAACCCGGGCCTGAAACCATCACAGCCGGCCAGTAGTACAGAGTCGGTCAAAGCAAATCAATCAAGCCATAAGAGTGCAACAACCCGCCTCCCAAATGCCCCGTCGTAACTCAGGATATTATCGGTACCATATCGGCACCTGGATGAAAGAGGTTTCTTTTAGAATTTTAGGAAGGAGCAGGATCTGATGCCACACAATCCAATAATACAAAAGCAAGGGGTTACCATAGCTCAGGATATTCACAGGCAGGACTACTGCAGGCAGGACGTTGGCGTTGACGCACCTTAAGCAGGGTAAACAATGAGCTATACAATTCGCCCACCAATACAGATTTATGCCCGCTGCAACATAAAAACGTTATAGAAACATCCACCCCTGTAATCTGTACCACCAGGACGTATAGAGAGGAACCTGTTAAACAATTCCCAAAAGAAGTAAAAAAGAGGAGAAATGAAAAAAAAAAGCCAAGAGACACAAAGAATAAGAAAGAGGCCCTAGGAACATAAAAGGAAAGAGCAATAGTACCCCTCCCCTAACCCCCCACCCTGCACCTCTGCCAATGGCTACGGTCTCCCCCTTAACAGCGTGCCTGTCGCCCGGTGTACGGAACCCGAAATATAGAAGACAGGGGAAATATAAAAGAAGGAAATATAAAAGAAAAAGACATATTGGGGGTCCCCCAGTACAGGCTCCCGGCCCCCCCGCGTAGCTTACAAGTATATCAGCGCTGTTGCAAAATATCCGAGGAACCCATCGAATCAGAACAGTAGTCGCCCCGCCAGCCCACCCAGTCACCCCCCTTTCAGCATCTGAGGGAAACAATCACCATTTTGTAACCCAGCCCCACCCGGCCTTTATCAGAAACGTGTCCCAGTCCGCACAAAGCGTAGCCAACAAAACACCAAGAGTACAATAGACAAGGATATCCAAAGAAGAGTAGGAGTTCTTGCAATACACCAGGACACGACACATTTCACAGCCGTTCACAGCCCACGACCGCCTCCCACGCAGCAAGACATAGTCCGGTTCAGGAAGAGTAGGCAGTTCAATTTATCTAGGTTGCGCGACGATGTCAGCCACAAGGGAGAGGGCAATAAAGGAGTCCCCACCAGCCTCACATCCGATGGAATCCCCGAACACTCCCTGTGTCCATGGACCAAGTTCCATTCCGACGATGCCCTTTGTAACGATCGAGGAGACCCCACGCACCAACGTCCACTCATCAGAAACGTGTAGGGTCCCGTAAAGACACCCATCCAGGCCATACCACAGATTGTAGAGGGAGTCACTGGACAAAGGCACACGGTGAAAATACCGCATCAGGCTCTCTCATACTTCCACTTACGCCGGGGTCTAATCGCCACGCGAACCAAACCCACACGCTGTGCTGCCAAAACACGGGAAGGGGCTTCCGAACTCCGCACTCCTTTTGAAATGCGCATCGCCATCGCCTCGGGTGGGCAGGGTTCCATGAGGGTATCACTACCAAATGGGGCGCACAGCATAAATGCCACCGGAGTTCACACCAGAGCCGCCATCATTTGTGCCATCCGGACGTCTCCCCGGTTGCACACGTTGTGATAGCCATCTCAAACTGCCCCCCGGAAGGTCTCATCTGCGCCACCCCGTGCGTCCGAACGACTCCAAATCGCCATGCAGCAATCGGCCCCGATCAGCCGAATCGCGGGATACAGACAGCAGCAAGCGGGTCGTACCAATCTCCAGCAGAGAGACAAAGAGCTGCGTCACACGTCCACATTTAGCAGGCAGCGTTCGGGTGGGTGGGGGGGGGGCCCGTCCGGCATGAGGGGACGGCACTCAGCAACGGACGCTAGGTTGTTGTGCAGGGTGGGTTCGAGCGCCCCCGCGGGTGACCGTTTTTTTCCCGGCCGTTGTTGTTCCACTCACAGCCGGCTACAGTATCACGTGAGGTCCCGGCTCCGGGACCCGCGTAGGCCACACCGACCGGGAAGCATATCTCCGTCCCTGAAGCTCGGAGAGCCTCCGGAGTAACTCTCGGTGGGACAGGTCCTTCTCCGACATCCAGGAAAGTGTCAGCAGAGCTGCCCCGACAGCTAGATCCAGTAGCAAGGGGAGAGGGTCGACGGAGCCGGGAGCCCGGGCGGCCATCTTGGCCGCCGGCCTGGCTCCACCCCCCAACATTAGCTATTGTTAAATGCAACGCACACAAGAAGGTCACAGACGAAATAGGATTAGGAAATGCCTTTGCTGACGAGAAAGCCCGGGCTACAGCACAGGAAAGAATACATACCCCTATGTACATAGTAAAATCCCAAGCAGAGAAGTGGCATGATGTTAGACAACAGATCCGGGACATCCAGTACACTGCCACCACTTTGGAAATTGCCAAATGCTTATCTCCTCCCATTGTTGAACATGACTCATTTGCCAGCACACACCAATGCTGCCACCATGACTAAAATATTACAGGAAGTGTGGGATAACAACCAACTCCGGTCTACCGCCTCCAGGCTGGTCCAACAGTGTTTGGCTTGTCTCCGCTACAATGTTGGTAAAGGGACTCGGGAACCTCGGGCAGGATATGCCATCCCCACATCACATTTTGAAGTGCTGCAAATGGATTATATCCAAATGGAACGATGCAACAACCTTAAATATGTTTTGGTGGTTGTTTGCGCGTTCAGCAAATGGGTGGAGGTTTACCCGGTTAAGAGACAACACTGCCCTAACCACCGCCAAGATATTGCTGAAGGAATTCTTTCCCCGCTACGGCCTTTGCAGAGTCCTATGGAGTGACAGTGGGAGTCATTTAATTGGAGAAATAGTCAAGCATATACTATCAGGATTAGGGGTTCAACAAAAATGTCATGCCGTCTTCCACCCCCAATCAGCAGGCCTAGTGGAAAGATACAATGCCACGATCAAATCCAAACTAGCCAAAATAGTAGAAACTATGGGGCTAAAATGGCCAGATGTGCTACCACTGGCCCTTCTATCAATAGGATCTTTCCCGCATTCCCGCACCTCATTGACTCCGTATGAGGTGGTCTTTGGACGCCCAATGAACATCTGAGGCGCACCCCCTGCTACCACATTGTCTGATTCCCCATGTGAATTGTTGAGTGATTATTTGTCCGTACTTATACGAACTTTGTCTTCCATTCATCAGCAGGTCCAGGAAGCATGGCCTGATCGATCCACGGGGCCGGGACATGCCATCCTACCGGGCCACTTCGTTATGGTAAAAAATATTGCCCGAAAGAAGACGCTGGAACCCCGGTGGAAAGGGCCCCTGCTAGTCCTTCTGACAACTAGAACGGCCCTGCGAGTGGAAGGCAAGAAATCCTGGATCCATGCTGTGCACTGCCGGAAGATAACCAGCATCACTCAAACTGATCCTACCTTGTCCACCTACAAGGAAGTTCTAACGTGCGACCCACCTGTGTGTGGTCTCCCAGAACCAGAACTGGAATTATTCAAAGATAACACCGTGCCAACTAAAGAAAGATACAACCTCTGCCCACGCACGGCCTCTGGAGCTCCAGCGACCGGACAGGGGAGGTGAGCCAAAAGTCGCAGGGCGGTAGTATTATCTGGAAGGGTAGATTGGTACTCCAGGTAGCGGGGTACTGAGAAGCCTAGCCAGGAGAAGCAACCACCAGCTACCGGCGATGCGTAGGGCTCACCTTTTCTCTCCAACAGCTGTACAGCCCATAAGAAGACAGATTATGACAAACAAAGAAACCATGGAACTTTCCAACAAGAAGATAGCACTATGTAACAAACTGCATAATAACAGGTCAATAGCTTTGACAACAGTTCTCCTCCTCACTATTATCTTTGGCATCCTCTTCTGGATCCTAGAGGAAGGGACATCAGCCAAGGATACCATATTGCCCACTGATGCCACGCCTCCTGAACATTCCCATGTCTCCTTGTCCCCTTATCTCCAAAATAGGCGACAAGAGTTTTGAAACAATACCTTCATCCAAATGTTGAATCAAGATAATGAGGTATTGAATAAAACGAACTGTTCGGTCTCCTGCCTCACTCCACGGAGAATAACATACCCTTTCTCCCTTACTCTTACTCTATACACGCCTCTTGCGCTGCCTGGATGTCGGTCATCAAGGACGCCCATCGGTCCAGCGGCCTTGCCGACATCACTCTCCAACAATTGCAAGATGAGTTCTGGCAGAACAAAACGGGCAATGCTGTTTGTCCAAAGAACAATTCTACACGCATGTCTGAGGAGGAGAAGGAGGAAATGCTGGTATTCGACTACCAGTAGAATACGCTCCTCCAGCTTCAAAGCAAGGACACCCGCCAAGCGGACTCCACCACTAGCTGTTGTTCGCATTCCTGGACTAATGTGTATCAGAGGCTTAGGTATTGAGTACGTTGGGGACAGCTCTTGTGTCGCGACAACAACTCTGAATACGACATCTCCACCGCCTATTAAGGAACAGTATATACAGAGCCACTTTCTCACACTTCCCCTCCGCCGAACACCTGCACTTCCAGATCCAGACCACCCCCAAAGCCACACTCCGAGGAACCCTCGTCTACAGATGCCCCGGCCCCCGAACTCCCTTCGCCACCGCCATCACCGACTTCATCGCACCCCACGGCATTGCCTGAACAAACTATATACTCATTGGAGACCTGAACTTCCACCTCGACAACCCCAGCGACCCCCAACTCCACTATCCTTCGTGACAACCTCGGCAGCATCGGACTTAAACAACTTGTCAACACACCGACCCACAGAGCAGGACACACCCTTGACACCATCTTCGCAGCAGGAAACAGCATCCAATTCAGCCATACAACGCAGCCGATATGGACCGACCACCACTGCGTACACTGCGCCATCAACAAACCCAAGGCACCCAAACCAGCCCCACGCCCACCACGAAGGAACTGGAGCAAGGTTACTGACGAGCAACTTAACACCACCCTCACCCAAGACAACCACACCTGGGCACCCAACGCAAATGACGCAGCCAGAGAACTCCACACCTGGATCTCCGACTGCGCAGACTAGCTCACCCCCGCTAAGCAACCCCGGCAGACAAAGCCGCCTGGTTCACCACCACTCTCCAAGAAGCCAGACGCACCTGCAGACGCCTGGAGAAGAACTGGAGAAACACCAATACAACCGAAAACCACAACACCTACAAGGACGCCATGACGGACTACCACAAACAGATCAGAGCCACCAAGAGGAACTTCATCCACAATAAAATCCTGACCAACTCCACCAACTTCAAGAAACTTTTCAGTGTCATTCAAGAATTCACCAACCCACGCAGCGAAGCCACAGACATCACCCCATCCCAAGACCTCTGCGACAAGCTTGGAACCTATTTCCACCTCAAGATCAAAAACCTCCACGACAACTTCATCGACCATCCACCAGGCGCCACAGATGCCCCCCCAGAAACACCGGCCAGCCCACCATCTCTAACTGGACACCGATCACGGCAGAAGACACCGCCTCGACCATGAAAAGCATCCACTCTGGGGCCCCCACCGACCCTTGCCCCCTTCACATCTACCACAGAGTTGTGGCTGCCATCGCACCCGAACTACAACGCACCATCAACACCACCTTCAAAACAGGCACCTTCCCAGACGACTCGAAGCGCGCAGAAGTCAGACCTCTGCTCAAGAAGCCCACTGCTGACCCCACCGACCTCAAGAACTATCGGCCCATCTCGCTCCTCCCCTTTGCAGCCAAAGTTGCAGAGAAAACAGTCAACAGGAAACTGACACGATTCATTGAAGAGAACGCCATCCTCGACCCGTCCCAAACCGGATTCCCAAGCAACCACAGCACAGAGACCGCCCTACTCGCCGCCACAGATGACATCCGCACCCTCCTGGACCAAGGCCACTCCGCAGCCCTCATCCTACTCGACCTATCAGTGGCCTTCGACACCATCTCCCACCACACACTAGTCGCCAGACTACACGTCGCAGGCATACAAGAACAGCCCTGGACTGGATCCGATCATTCCTCACCGGAAGAAGCCAAAGGATCAGACTCCCACCCTTTCTCTACGACCCCACGAAAATCACCTGCGGAGTCCCACAGAGTTCATCCCTGAGCCCCACCCTCTTCAACATCTACATGGCCCCCCTCACAGCCATCGTACGAGAACACGGCCTCAAAATCGTATCCTACACCGACGATACTCAGCTCATCCTCTCCCTCACCAAAGACCCCACCACTGCCAAACTCAACTTCCAGGAAGGAACGCAAGACGTTGCAATCTGGATGACCAACAGCTGCCTGAATGAAGCTCAATGCCGAGAAGACAGAAGTCCTCGTCCTCAGTACCACCCCTTCTGCATGGGACAGCACCTGGTGGTCAACCGCCCTCGGAAGCCCACCTACCCCCTCAGACCACTCCAAGAACCTCGGCATTGTACTCGACTCATCACTCACCATGAACCGACAGGACAACGCCGTCACCTCCAGCTGCTTCAACATCCTCTGCATCCTCCACAACACCTTCAAGTGGATCCAACCGGAGTCAAGGAAGACAGTCACCCACGCACTCATCACATGCAGACTGGACTACAGAAACGCACTCTACGCCGGCATCAACAAGTCCCTACTCCGCAAACTCCAGATAATACAGAACACCGCCGCCAGACTCTTCCTCGGCATCCCCCGACACAAACACATCGGTCAACACCTACGAAGTCTCCAGTGGCTACCCGTGGAGAAGAGAGTCACTTTCAAAATCCTCACTCACGCCTACAAATACCTACACAACAATGAACCCAAATACCTCAACGAGAGAATCAACTTCCACGTACCCAAGAGAAACCCCCGATCTTCCTACCTCGCACTGGCCGAAACCCTGCGCATCCACAGAGCCGGCGGAATATCGTTCTCTCACATTGCAGCCATGACCTGTAACGAGCTACCGGCAGACATGAGACGCGCCCCCTCCCTGAACACCTTCAGGAAGACCCTGAAGAGCTGGCTCTTCTGCTAAACAGATCTGCGGACCCACCCCCCCCAGCGCCTTGAGACCCTCACGGGTGAGTAGTGCGCTTACAATTCCCTGATTGATTGATTGATTTGCGTTCTTCTCAGGTCCCTGACTGGCTATAATTCTCATTCTTTTTTAATTTGGGCACATTCATTATGCTTAACAAGAAATCTTCTGTCATATTCAAATAACTTCCTTCTGTGCTCTTTAGGTTCTCATTTTCTTTTGGAATTACATCAGGGCTTGGCGAATCTCCGGTTCTTGCAAGAGATTGATGCAAGCAGGAGCTGGAGATACACCGTGCCCTAATTAAAAAAGAACGAGAATTATGGAAGAACCCAAACTCATTGTGAATAAACACACAGGTTAAGAAGAAGTATTTACCTTGTTTCAATAAATGCAGCTAGGGTAATCTGTCTTATATAACTTTCTAAAAGTAGCATTTTCTAAATTGTAATTTAAAATCCGACTTCACCATAAGTTAGGAGTTTCATTGTTAAATACCTTGGCATATGGATACATAGGGACCTAGAACTAGTAATAAGGGAAAACTATGGAAGGGCTATGACCAAACTTGACGAACAGATTGCTAGATGGATACAAATGCCCTTATCGATAGCAGATAGGATAGCTCTGCAAAAAAATTATCGTCTTGCCTAAATTTTTATATCTGTTTATTAATATTCCTATCTGGTTAACGCAGGCGCTGTTCTCTATATTAAGATCGGCAATGCAGAAGCTAACGTGGGCAGGCAAACAAGCCAGAGTAGGTTGGAACATACTAACGAAACCGTATCACAGGGGAGGTTTCGGGGCACCAGACTTCCAATTATATTTTTATTGTGCACAGGCACAACACACATTATTGGACACAACCACATACGTACATTCCACATGTGGCACTGGAAAAGGACAGTGTACAACCCACTCCACTGATAGCCTTTGTGTCAGACCCGAAGTCCCACACAAATAAGGACACGATCCAAACTGTGCACTGCACTTCAAGAGCATGGTATACATTAGCACGCCGAGCAAATAAACTACCTATTTACGCCCCATCGCTTCCTGTCACCAATCATCCGAAATGATCGGTAACAAAAGAGAAAAAAATGACATTACTGCTAGAGGATATGAAGCTCTCTACAATGAAGGATGTCTTTCCACATGGTAGATTTATCCAAAGGGGCGACCCGTCATTAAGCATACATAATACACCAATGAAGATGTTTGCCCACTTGCGACTACGAGCGGCGATCAGGGAGCTATATGCCTCCTATCCGGAAGAGCCACCAATGCTGCAAGCTCTACAGACATTACTGGTGGCACCTACTCTCCAGAAATTAGTAACACGCCTGTACAACGCGTCACAGTCCGAACAAAGCGGGATTGCAAACAGATCACTCACTAAGTGGAAAACATTGATAGGAGATAGCATTGACAAACAGGACTGGGAATATAGCTGCACGCAACTACAATTGATGACATCCAACTGTAATTTACGAATAATACACTTTAAATTCCAACATCAATTTTATTATACCCCGACCCAGTTATACAGATACACAGACTTTTTACTCATGGCGTGGGCATGCCCACAGATACAAAGTATGGCAAGGTAATACTGGCGATTACCGCAATGTTAGTAGAAATGGTACCGAATACTCCTTAAGTATGTTTACTGCGAATATAAAAACTAAAACCGGCAAAACGACGAAGATTTCTGGCCGTAGCGCTACTATTAGCAAAACGACTAATTGCTATTAGATGGGGCAGTAAACGCCCCCCTAGGTTCAAAGACTGGCTTGTAGACATGTCTTATTGTAGGGAAACAATGGAGGTTTATGCAGAAGAACTTCCGCAGACATCCAGACCTCGCGATTTCTGGGAACCCCTGAAGCAATACCTGCTCTCTGTACAAGGGGAAGATTGATATATGATAATTGTAGGACCAAAAGATCATGTGACATCTGTGTTGTGTTTTTTCCATAATGAACGAAGGGAGAAGAGATGTAAAATTTTCCCAAGAGTCTCATAATGTATTTTCAGGAAGAATGCCATGTTGCAAGCTCCGAAATTCTGGGGAGATGTTTGGGCCCTCTGATGTGATGATACATTTACTATCAGCCCTATATACCCAAACAAGGACATTACTGATGTATATAGTTGTATAAGTATGCTGCGAGTTGTTAGGAGTTTCATTACAATTCAAAAGACACCAAACATGAACCAGTTATGTGTTCCCATTTGGAAGTCAGAGCTTTTTAAATGTAAGAAGGGAACTCCAATATTATCTATCCTCTGAGGGAGGTAGGTCTTGCAATAGTAAAAAAAAAACAATTTAAGAGATTTTCACTATCAGGACATAAAGAATTAAGCGTACATGTCTAACTTTTTAAATACACTGCACATTGCCCCCTGGGCTGTCCAGGGTCTACCCTACAGGGGACATGTATTAAAAAAGAAGGTTTGGGCCTGGGAAAAGGTTTATTTGGTCAGGTCAAAATGTCATCTTGAAACTGCACACAGACTGCAAAGGCAAGCCTTAGACATGTTTAAAGTGCTACTGAAGTTGGTGGCAAAATCAGTCCTGAAGTCCCACTAGTAGCATTTAATTTACAGGCCCTGCGCATACATAGTACAACTCTACTAAGGACTGACAAGTAAATTAAATGTGCTAACTGGGTAGAAGCCAATTCTACCATGTTTTAAAGAGAGAGCAAAAGCAATTTAGCACTGGTTAGGAGTGGTAGAGTCCTCAAACCAGCAAAAACTAATTCAGCAAACAAAAAGGTCGGAAGGCAAAACGTTAGGGGGGAAACCACACCAATAATGCCAGGTCCAGCAATGATCCTTTTATGTTTTACATGTCCTGACAGTGAAAACTTGCAGTTGCCGTTTTCACTTTAGCAAGGCTGGAAGTCCCGTTGTCCAACATGGGGTTACACTACCCCAACCACTAAGTGCAAGCTTCCATTTGGGACCACCAAATATAGTACTTCTAAGTATCAAATCAAGGATTACATTAAACCAATTCATTGTTGAAGTCTGATTTATAGTAACTTTTAATATTAAAGGTAACCTTAGAAAGTCACCACCTTCTTGCCCCAAAGTCTAGTAACCGTCGCTGATTAACTACAGCAGTTGTTACCCGAGACAGCCTGCTGCTCTCCTGCTAGGAGGTGTGATTGGCTCACCAGGCAAAGGAAATAATAGCCTGTTGGGAGGAACTGCAACCTCCTAACAGGGTGGCTAGAGGACTGTGGCCCGAGGAAATCCCAGGTTCAAAAGAGGCAGCTCCTCCAATAGGCAAATGCGAGTCATACTGTAGCATGCCCTGTCCATTGTGGAGGTCAACAGGCTAGAATCCACCCCAGATGGTGAAATCCTGTTGCAGAACTGGTTTTCCAGAGGGTGTTGCTCTTTATACTGGACACACTTAAGGGGTGTGCCAATAGTTTTGAACCATGGAAGAGGGGTCCTGACATCTTGGATAGAAGCAGAGAGACACACTGGTGGATTGTTTACTGCCAACCCAAAAGGAAGTGATGCAAGAGTGGGTAAGGTTGCCCCCCTTAGTTGGGGAGTCCTCCGAATCAACAAACTCAAAACTTGCATAAAGGTGACACCGTTGGTTTCCAATCTCAGAACACTGAAGGACGACTGTACCCGTTGAACCAGTAGACCTCAGAAAGAAAGGCTGCATCAATGAAGACTGCACCTGCTGAATCAAGACAGGGCTTAAGAAAAACAAGCATTTGCAATGCAATAGGTCTCGCATTTACAGGAGTTTGAGCTATTCGCATTGTAAATTACAATGTCTTTTATTTAGGTTTTGGTTTTTAAAACGAATAAAAGGCATTGTTATTTGCAGTGCTAGTAGCTTAAACTCTCGCAAATGCGAAACCTATTGCATTGCGAAAGCTTGTTTATGCTTCTGAAGCTGTTGGTGAGAGGGGTTCACCAATGGCCCCCAACAGCCAGACCCAATCTAGAGTTACACGGGGGGCTATTGAGAGGGGTATTTAATACAGTCGATGTCTACACACACAGACACAGTGGTCATCTTCAAACCCTGTACATTGGGGGTCCAGCCATTCTACAGATGGGTGCCAGAAGGCCACACAGTAACGCCACTGTCCAGGAGGGGAAATCCACCACCCTGCCGAGGTCGGGGAGCTCAGGGATGTTTCCGTATGCACAGTAAACTTTCAAAAGTTACAGAACGTGCATTCACACAACCTTAAAGACATACTGATGGTCTGTGCGAAACGTCTCGGACATGTTATTGGGCAAAAAAACTCTAATAAATGGCTAATTCCATGGAAATATGAGAACTGTATTTATAGGCAGACAAAGCACATGATCTCCCACAGTTTGACATGTCTGTGATTACTTCACCCATGCTTCCCACATACCTGTCCACTCGCCATAACTATCACATGTGTAAACTTCTAGCAGTTCTGAATGTCCTGCCCCAACACTTTCCATTCTGAGGCTCGGAGTTTTAGGACTGTGCCTAGATGCTGCTCACACCAGGGGCCGTCTTGCACACAGTGCTGGGTGGGGGTCTTAGTGCGTGCCCCCAGGGCACTGCTGTAGTACACAAGGGACTCCCAGTAATGAAGGGGCCATGCCACCGCTGCCTCTCACGCCCCCTTATTACTCCTGGCGCTCTCAGCCCAAACAGCAAATTAGTGAGAGGGCCTGGAGCCACCCACCGCGCGTGAAGAGCAAAAACAGTGGGGGAGCTGCGCACGAGGAACGGGGAACATGCGCGTTCTTGGACTCTTCCCACAGGCACGAAACATGGGCGGGCGGAGGGATGGACACGTGAGCTGATGAATGAATGGATGGATGAACGGCGGGTGCATGCTTTGATAGATGAGTGGCAGGAAGGTTAAGTGGATGGATGAGTGGCGGGAAGGATGAGACGATGGATGAGTGGGTGGATGAGTAGGTGGGCGGCTAGAGGGAGGGACAAGGGAGCAGATGGATGACGAGATCAGCGGGCGCCTGCTTTGATAGATGAGTGGGAGGCTGGAAGAGCGGGTGGAGGAATGGTCGAGTGGGCAGATGGGTGGATGAATGAGAGATTGGTAGGTGCATGTGTAGATAGATGATCGGGTGGATTAGTGACTGGGTGTTCTGATTGGTTAGAGGAGTGGTTGAATTTGATTCATCTCCCTCGAGTGCATCAAAGCAGCCGTGTGGTGAGGTTATCACGCAGCGTGTTTGTTTAAAGACCCGATTCAGCTGGACAAGAACACAGAGGTCTGAGATGTGACCTAGAGCAGGGGTGTGCCGCATTTGCCTAAGAAGACTCGATCGATGCCACATTTTTAGAACCACCAACTACATAAATGGCTCCTTCTCATTTGAATGAATTCTCCAGACCCGTGTACCCATTGGACGCAGCGCCCACGCAGAGACGGGGCAACATTACAGGACAAGCAAAGGGTGCAGCCTGTGTGCCTTGTGCTGCGTACAGTGCAGTCTTTCCTGTTTTTGTGATCGGCACTTCTGCGAGCCTAGGGGGTGTTTACTGTATGCCTTCACTTGCTTAACTTTTCGTTAAATAATATATGCACTATATTTCTAAGTGTTATCTTTGAGTTCTATGAACGACCCTGCATCAAATTCCCCGCTCTAATCGCTAGTTCTAAAGGTCACTGGTTTGCAGAGGATGGGTCAATATATAGAAATACAGCTAAATCAAAGTTCACAATTTTAGAAATATCTACAAATAGCACTGAAGGAGTTATCGGCACATGTGATTTGGGATATGACAATAACAACAACATCCTTAAAGAAAGCGAGAAAAAAAAATTGTCGCACCAGGCGCTTCTGACTCTAAAGCCCATCCTGACCTAACGTCTGTAGCTGCATCAAGGAAAGCAATGTGTAATATAAGTTTCCCTGAAATAATAATAATACTCAGTGCGTCTATTTTAGAGAAGATGCAGAGGAGTAGAGTAATGGGTGCTTGCAATATCACTGCAAATAAGGGCAGGGGACAGGCAACAGCCTGACCCACTCTGGCAGGAGGTGACGCCGGGATGGCGAAGACAGGAAGAATGAATATAAGTGTTTTGCCCCTTGGTTTGGCCCCCTCACCCCAAAGGGAGGGGATTGTGGCTGGACCGGGGGCCTTAGTGGAGGCCAGCCCCCCGGGAGGAGAACCCGGGCTGCTGGAAAGGGTGGGGGTAAGGGAAGCGTAGGCAGGACGTTACTGGGCAGCAGATTAGGACATGATAGGACAGATTAGGACATGATAGGACAGGATAGAGGCATGGAGGAAGGAAAGAAAGTAAAGGAGAGGTCTTCATGGAGGGAGCAAGGGAAGCAAGGGAGGGATAGAGTCATGAGGGAGGAAAGGAAGCAAAAGAGAGAAAGAGCCACGGAGGAAGGAAAGAAAGTAAAGAAGAGACATTCATGGGTGAGGAAGGAAAGCAAGGGGGGGTCAGAGACACGCGAAAGTAAAAGCAAATGGTGTGCAGGCTGCCAAATGGTGTGCGCGCCCGGCGCACATGCACTGTATATGGAGGCCTGAAAGCACTCGTTTGCACTTCCAGATCCCCCATTTACAAAAGCTCTCGCGAGAGCAGCGCTAAAGCGCTGGCTCAGGCGAGACCTAAAAAGGGCTGCTCCTGCGGTTGACTTCATGGAGAGGGGCCCCAAGGGCCAGCCAAGGACTAGTGAGTGTACTCCAGGGGCTCAATGGCTAGCCTCCTGTGAAGGCTCGGGGACGCTAAACCTAAAAAAAAAAAAAAAAAAAAAAAAGCACTGCACAGATGACCAGTTCCCACTGGAATTGGCCTGAACTCTGCAGGTGCAGCCTCAACGATGGAGTCCTAATGCGGAAGAGATATATCCCCAAACAGGTCTCGGACCCCTGGCTGGAGCTAGTGTACTCTTTTACCACAGAACTGCAATGTGTGAGCCTAAAGCAAAAGATAAGAGTTTTTGGGCACAGATCCCGAAGTTCATACACTACTGCTACTTGTCTGTTTATAGGTAGCCTTGAAAGTCCTCGAGAAATAAGGCTTCTACCAGACCGCAGGACTTCACCTGTCTGCCGATGTTGAACCCAATGCCGGAATCAAGTTGCAGAGGACCCTGCAAATAAGCCCGGCAATGAGAAAGAGGAACAAAAAAACCTTTACTGAGCAAACAGCGGGGCGTGGCTAGCAGCCGACGAAAATGGCCGCAGCCTAAGGGAGCTCCGTGAACTTTCCCCCGTAAATCCTGTAATTGATACAGCTGTGAAACAGACCTCTATCGAGTGGCGCAACTCCGGAGAGCTCTGGGCAAGACTGCGGCGGGTTTTGAGCCCCTGGTGAGAGTCAGTTCCGGAGTGGGGCCATAAGACGGAGCCGCGGCCCAGAAGCAGTTAGGAGACCGGGGCCTTGCTCGATTACAGCGCTGACGGCAGAGGAGGATGACCCGACTGTAAGTCCCGTGAAAATCAAGGCAACCCGAGGGACGCAGAGTCTAGCAACAAGGTACACCTTCCAGTGTGCAGGAAGTATCGCCCAGACGCCGAACTCACCAGGCGGAACTGAGGCGATATAGAGTGCAGGCAGCGCTGCGATACGGCCCTCACGCACACGCTGCTCCTGTCGCTGCCAGAAATATATAGACATCAGTGGTGGCTGGGGAAGGTATTGACTGCCTGTGCCCGGCCCAGAAGCAGCCACCTTGTCCAATATTCCCTGCCATATCTGTAAAGAAGATGCATTTGGCCCCGGGGGGTGCGGAACGGTGGTGGCGACGTGGATCTGTGTAGGAGGAAGGCACACCCATGCACGGATGGTGACGACCGGAATCATTAATCAGACGTGATATGCTCACCCCCTCGGCCACAATCTGCTCTCTGAGCCTCCACCTGATGGTCATGGGTGATGGCGCGGGGTAACCAAGTGACTGGAGGTTATCGACTGCACCCCATCCTGGCTGGCAACTAATGTAAAAAGACATCGACTGCAAGTACAATTGTGGTGGAGAAAAGGGGAACATACTTCCATAACATCAGCCCAGAGTCAAAGCAACAACGCAGCACCTTGCGCACTTCGCAATGAGCTACCAGAGAGGTCCTACATGGACACAGCCAACTCCTAGATAACTCCACAGGGAGCAGGAAGACCCTGAAGAGGTGCTATACAATCTGAGGGGGGCGCGAGAGGGTGGCAGAAAAACCGAAAGGCCGCGGCGGACGCTGATCCTGCAGGCAGGCAGCAGCGATTACTGCCTCCTGCCCCCCCACCCTCCTCAAGAGTACTTGGCCAGGATACCCAGCAAGCCAGAACAAGCATTTGCAATGCAATAGGTTTCGCATTTATGAGAGTTTGAGCTATTGGCATTGTAAATGACAATGGCTTTTATTTATATGTTGTTTTTAAAACAGATAAATAAAAGACATTGTCATTTACAATGCCAATAGCTTAAACTCTCGCAAATGCGAAACTTATTGCATTGCAAAGGCAATCTATAAAATTTTTAAAAAGCATTAGGAGAGAGTGTGTCTTGCCTGCAATAGCAGGTAGGACAATGCTATTTGAGAAAATAGTGCTTGGAGGCTGTAATTAAAGACTATAGAGCAACAACACACGTAACAGGGGGTGTGGTCATGGGAGGTTACAAAATGAGACATGGCGGAATTAAGGAGGGACAACTAAGCTTTTTGACCAATGAACAACCACAGTTTACAGTGGACAATGACACGAGCCAATGAAAAATGTAGGTGGAGAGTGGGCGGAGCTTCAAGTCCCTACCTCAAAACAGCATGCCTCACAGAGCAGCGCATGCGCTGCCCAAGATCGAAGTAAAAATGGTTGGATTAAAACCAAAAATCCACCGAAATGTGTTTGTTAACAGTTAGATCCGCCATCCTTAACTCACAAAACAGCCATGCCAACCATAACTCAACTGCGGTCCTCATGACCTCAAACTACGTGCAACTAATGCAATTACAACAAGCATTTGCAATGCAATAGGTCTCGCATTTGCAAGAGTTTGAGCTATTGGCATTGTAAATGACAATGCCTTTTATTTAGGTGTTGTTTTTGAAAACAGAAAATAATAGGCATTGTCATTTACAATGCCAATGGCTCCAACTTTGGCAAATGCGAGATCTATTGCATTGCAAATGCTTGGGGGTGCGGTGCTTTGCAGTGGTTAATTTGTAATAAAAAATAAGTGCTGTGGCTCACGTCAGGAGGCAGCTTACACCAGTCTATTTTTCCTGTTAGCTCTGGCCTAACACAGAACCAACAAAACTACAAGTGGGAGGTAATGTGGCGCAGTGGCCAGAGCTGCCGAGCTTCGAGCTCGGGACCCAGGTTCGATTCTTGGCGTTGGCTCAACATCCTGTGATTCTGGGTGAATCACTTAATCTCCCTGTGCCTAAGGACAAATGAATGTGTCCTTAACTGGTGCTCAAGCACTGGTGTTGATGAGTAAGTGCCGGTGCTGAGCCCCGGAAACATTAGTGCAAGACGCACAAGGGAGCCAGCAGATACAGAAGGTTATAGCTGTAAAATAGTCCCACTTGAAGATCAATGGAAGGACTCAAGTAGAGGCAGGAGGATATATCTAAAGAGGCAATACCATTAGGTGAGAGATGGATAGGCCACGGGGCCTGAGGCAGGAGTTGATTGACAAAGACTCTAGCCAGTGGCTGAAACTGTTTGGTTGAAGAAAGTCAGTGATTGGAGGAGCGGACCCAACGCCTCCTCTATATATACAGAAAGCGATGCACTGTCAAAACGACACATCAGTCAAGGCCTCGTGCAGGAAAGATGGTGACAGAATGAGCCGAACACAGTACAACACAATTACACTGCCTCAGTCCTCACTACTGGGACATATTGGGGTGCGGGGGGGGC
Organism: Triturus cristatus; assembly: GCF_964204655.1. NCBI lineage: Eukaryota > Metazoa > Chordata > Amphibia > Caudata > Salamandridae > Triturus > Triturus cristatus. The sequence goes on along the minus strand of NC_140585.1, from coordinate 70,407,557 downwards.
GCTACAGCCACAATGGTGACTCTCTCCTCCCTGAATGGGTGAGGGGGGCAGCATTACTCCAGGACTTCCTGCTCCTTTTGTGGTGACGATACAAGGAAAAGAGGGCGTTGTTCGGCAAATTTGTAAAGCCACTGCCAGCCCTCTTTCTTTTGGGCCCTCTTAAGCGGGACTAAATAATCTTTTTAGTGTTACAGGGCTGTTCAAACTCAATAATGGCCACAGCCCCAGCAAGAATCGAAAGACAGGTATGGCACAGTATCCTCTGAAGTGCCACGCAATCGGGGCTGCTGGCAGGACGCCAGTCTCTGCCTGGACAGCCGAGGGACCTGAACAACCCTCGAGCCGCCTGAGCTGACGAGCTTGGGAGCGCCTGCATGCCCTGAGTGGAATTGTGCCTGAAATAATTAAGCGGCAGCATGTCCAGCAACCTACGATTCTTTTCCCTACTGATGACGGAGAAATCCAGAAACACGTGTCTAGGGATACGCTTTGAAAATTATGGAATTGAGCCAAGTAATTTTTCGAACTTTGCCCTGTGCTAAGAACAATGAACTACATCGACCAAGATGCCTAGAGGTAATGACGCTGTGATAAGAAGTCAGTGTGCTCCCACCCCCTTTCTCATAACCCTAAGACTGGCCTAGGACCAGGTCATAGAAGAAGTGCACTCTGACCCGGGAGGAACGAGTGTCCTATGAGATGGTGCAAAGGAAGAACCTGAGGCGCTGACGTGAACTGCTTCACCTGGTAGTAAATGAGACACTATAAACAGTTAATGTAATCAGCCCGTGTTAAAATCCGGCACTGCCTATTGACGGAGGGCATGCGGCCTAGCGACAAGTGCTCCAGCGCCGGCCTTCACTCCGCATCCTGTGATTCTGGGCAAATCACTTAAACTGTCTATGTCCTCCTGTAAAGCGCTGCAATGATCTCGGTTCAAGTTCGCGCTATAAAAAAGCACAAAAAATAATCAATTGCCGTGGGGTCACACCATATTATACTGTTGGTAATAAAACCTGCGGTCTATCCAATGTCCCCTCTGTAGAATAAAGTTGTGTTTTTAATTTACGAGGAATTAAAGCAACGAAACCGCTATTTAATGCAGACCACATTTCTTTTTTCATTGCACGCACTTTTTGCACATTACACACACACAACGTGTAGCAAGGAATGAAGAACAAAATGCATTCGAGTCTGGGAAGGGTTGTAAACGCTGCACATATTAAGGGGTGGGGGCAATTAAAAGAACAGCCTGCCCTGGGTACCATTACAGTGAACTGCACCCTGGGCCCCGCCCCTTCCCATTAACTAGTTGCAGGCGAGAAGGCACCTCCTGCTGTGACACCCCATTTCCCATGGCGGGGAAACGTGAAGTCAGTGGCCCAGACGCGGCTTTGGTCTTGGAAAAGCACTCAGCGGGGAAAGGTTTGATTGATGCAGGAAAGGAGGTCCCTTTGAAGCTGCGGTGTGTCCGCTCGTAAAGGACAAAGTGGCGACAGCCCCCGCCACCTCACCTTTGGACAGAATGTCACATCCAGTCAGAGATAAGCAGCGCCCGCCCCACGTGGCCGCGACCGTCTCCGGGAGGGCTCTATCACGTGAGAACCATCGCTCTCGAAGCTAAATTACAAATCCATGGGAAATGAGAAAGGGGGGGAGGCAGCTGGAAGCGGTGGGTGGATGAGAAGAGTGGGGCGTCCAGTGCCATTTAAAACGCTGCATTTATTTATGACCAGACTTGAGCGCGAGCCACTCGCCTTCCAGTGCTGCTAAATGCACCAGCTTGAGTACGACGTGTTTTTTTTTTTATGAGGGAAGACGGGTGACGCTTGCTCTGAGGCTTGCACTATAGTAAGGCCACTCTACAAGTGCCTATATCAAAGTGACAATTGTGAGCAGCCGTCTTCCAAAACGTGCTCACGCTGCAATTGGAAATAGAGATCGGTGACCCATGAAATCTCTGCTTTGTTATACAAAGGAGAGAGATCGAATTTCTGCCAGCACTACGATGTGTTTCTTGTCCATGGTGATTTGTTTGCTTTTTGTAAACATTATGGAGGAAGAAAAAGCAAAGTGACCAGACTTAAGCGCGACGCTCGCGCCGCGCACCTTCCAAGACAGCGCTGTCGAAGCACGGGGGAATGTTTCTCTTCAGACTGGGGGGAGGGGGATCATCCGTGGTCTGGTCAGCCTGGCACAGACGTGGACTCCGCTCTAGTGCCATTTAAAACTCTGCATTTATTTATGACCAGACTTGAGCGCGAGCCACTCGCCTTCCAGTGCTGCTAAATGCACCAGCTTGAGTACGACGTGTTTTTTTTTTATGAGGGAAGACGGGAGACATCCTTTGTGCTTGAATGCATGACGCATGCATGGACTTGGGTTCCGTTCTAAAATTAGCTGCATTTATAAATTGTCATGCTTGGATTTATTTAGGCCAAACACTACGACTTCACCTAGCTAGCCTAGCACACTAACAACAAGCATTGGCCGCACGCGCGCCTTGCGCTTAAAGTAAAAAATAAAAGAAAACACACAAGCCCGGCGGAGCGTGACGCGCGCGCGCTTGGGGGCGGGGGAGCGCATTCCAGGCGGGGGAGCGGACCCTTTGAAGTGCTCCCAAAAAGCGGATTGCATGGCGGCACGATGCGCGTGATTGTGCGCGTGCTAGCCATGCAATCCGCTTTTTGGGAGCACTTTTAAAAGCCCCTTACAATAGTCTCGCTTTGCAATCGCTTACGCGATAGCAAGGCGAGACCTAAAAATGATCTTATAGGTCAGATTACATATCCCATTAACGCTGTCAATGAGACAACGTGAATTTAAATTATTTATATGCTGTGCTTTTAGGTGTCGTATGACTACTGTGCAGTACTAAGCATTTAATTATTTGGTGGCTGTTATCAAGGAGTAATGATTGAAACAATAATTTGACCGTAAGAAGCAAAATTTCCACTTTCTTGTTTGCTAGTTCCTGGTCCAAGCCTCATCTGCAGCCAATATTTATAAATAGGTGGTCCTAAAAGTTGCACACCATTCTATCCAATAATATATAATGACATTGATGGAAAATGCTTCTATTAAATGTACAATAAAATATTTTAAGTAGAACAACTGCACGCCAACCACAGGGCTGCAATTATTCAACTCATGGTTTTTCTGGTATCGACGTAAACGCAAGGTTAGCACTACAAAATGTTTTAAGATAAAATTCAATTCGAGTGTAATGAGGTGGTCATTTCAACTTAAAAGACGTTTTTGCATAATGCAATGATTATTATATATTATTTGTTTTGTATTTCATAAACTACTATAGGTTTGAGACCAATCCGCTGACATGGCACTGGACATGAAAAGCAGTTCAGTATTCTGTGAATAATAAAGGCACAAGTGCGGAGAATAATATGCAAGTGGCACCTTCAAATAAAGTTTATTAGCAACAAATCCTCAGGCAGGTCGCATTTAGTGGACATCATTCAGAGATTTGCGCTAGTGAACGTAAAACACCCAGATATCTTGATGGTCATAGGTCAGCTGTGGCTTCAATTTACAGAGACCATGAGAAGGTGTGGTGGAAGCATAGGGTTCATCAGATAGGCTATGTGATTATAATCCAACGTCGCAGGACCAAATTTAAAAAAGCATGTAAACCTATCCTGTTTTACCTTACACTTATAAGGTCCCAAAGGTGAGACCTATTGGCTATGCCAATGCTTGTTAACTTACCAACCTGCTTCCTGAGTATTTGGTTTAAGTCGTGAGAAAGTGTAATTCAAAATGCCACACATTTGACAGTAGAATGTCACCCATAGTCATAAGTACAAAAACTCTGGAAATGTCATACATATACAATCTGAAAACTAGGCAACTATGTTAGTGATGGTCACATAATTGTCTAGTGACAACTGCGCTCTCAAGCCAGACCATAAAAATGTTTCCTGAAGACTATGTTCAAGATTCAGCAGTGGGCTCATCTGTAGTCCCCCTTGTGCAAAGAGGTCTCGTAACTTTTTTGTTTTCCCAGCTCATCCAGTCAAGATTTTTTCTTTTCATTCTCAGATTTGAAGAACTGTTAACCCATTTAAAATTCAGGAACAGTTCCCAGAATGCAAAGGAAAACGAGCACTGCAAAGGGCACTAGGCATGGCCTTGGCAAGCAGGTGTGATGGTTCTTTTTTATTATTTATCTTGCAGGCATATTAAACATAAAATGAAGAACACATTCCTACTTAAACATGGCAGCCGCGTGCTTGCATTAACCCCTTCGATGCTCATGACGGAGCGGTTCCGTCATGAGCATCGGTTGGCCTGTGCTCATGACGGAACCGCTCCGTCATGAGCACAGCCCCCGGGGGAAGCGCTGGCGCTCCCCCCCTGGGGCATCGATCGTGCCCCCACAGAGGGGGATGGCAGCGGAAGAGTTTCCGCTGCCACCCCCGAGCCCCCCCACGCTTCCTGGTGACGTCAGCGCGCACAGCGCGCGCCGGCGTCATCAGGAAGCGCTGGGACGCCTGGAAGCCATTTGCTTCCAGGCGTCCACAGAGGGAGGGTGAGTGCTGTGTGCTCCGGTGGGGCGGCGGGGGCCTTTTGGAGTGTATTGAGGCATCGGGGGAGAGGAAAGAGTATTTCCTCTCCCCTGATGTCTCAATACAGGGCATTCCTGCTCCACGATCGCGCACAGCGTCGCGATCGTGGAGTAGGGATGCCCCACTAGACACCAGGGATGTGTGTTTTTGTATTTGGGAAGCGACCCCTTGGGCAAGGGTCGCTTCCTTTGGCCCCTAAAATATTTGAAGACTTTTCTTCCCCCTCTGGGGGCAGATCGGTGTTATTTTTTCGCCGTTTCTGCTCCCAGGGGGGGCAGAAAAGCCCACTAGACACCAGGGATGTAAATATGATTGTAGGAAGCGACCCCTTGGGCAAGGGTCGCTTCCTTTGGCCCCTAAAATATTTGAAGACTTTACTGCCCCCTCTGGGGACAGATCGGTGTTATTTTTTTGCCGTTTCTGCTCCCAGGGGGGGGGGGGGGGGCAGAAAAGCCCACTAGACACCAGGGATCTAATTATTATTGTAGGAAGCGACCCCTTGGGCAAGGGTCGCTTCCTGGTCCCCTAATTCATTTGAAGACTTTTCTGCCCCCTCTGGGGGCAGATCGGTTTTATTTTTTCGCCATTTCTGCTCCCAGGGGGGGCAGAAAAGCCCACTAGACACCAGGGAATTAGTTGTAATAAAAATAGAAGTGACCCCTCGCTTCCAGGGTGCAATTTGTTATAATATGTATTTGGCTCACCCGCCCCGGGACTGAGTAGCCTTTTTTTTCCTGCTGTTTTCTGCCCCACCTGGCACACAACCCGATTGACCTTTTGGGTAGTGACATAGCATGTTATAATGTTTATTGTTATATTTTTTGTGAATTGCAATTGTAATGTGTTTTTTTTTTTACTTTTTTGTTCTAGGTGAAGGCTTTTGCTCTTTTCAGTTTGCCGTGTTGTTACTGGTGGTTCTGCTGTTTGATTAGTTTGGTAAGAGACTTTTTTTTGTACAATGTAAATGTGTTTGATTTCTCTGCCTGTTTTTTTTTTTTGCAAATGGTGTAATAATGGCAGTATGTTTGGTTTTTGAGTGTCAAAAACTTTTTGCATTGGTGCTCGATGTGTATTTTGTTGTCTTGTGAGTAATTTGTTTTTTTTCTTCTTTCTAGTTTGATATCGTTGGTTTTTGCTGTGTCACTGCAGAGTTGGTTTCTGGTGAGTGCAGCTGTCTCTTGTAATTGGATTGTATAGTTTTTGAGTACATTGATCTTTGTGATAAAGGTACACATTTCTTTACTTACTTGGTTTGCACATTCTTGGTTGTAGTTGACTTGTTTGTGCATTCTTCTATCTTAGTAAGTATAATGGCTAGCCGCAGGATTACTGCTCAGCAGGTTGTTGGTTTGCTGTTTGAGTCTTCCTCTTACCATGGTTCAGAGACTGACTCTGCATCTGAGGGAGAGGAGACAGGGGACGATTCTGGCAGTGAGTTGTCTCTCCGCATGGAGTCATCGGATGATGAAGATACTCTTAGTGCGGATGAAGTGCCTGTGTTAGAGGAGGAGACTGATGTGCCGATAGTGCGGCACGAGGCATCTGGGCTGCAGGCTGGGGCTACAAGGCTTCCCTTTGAAAGTGATGACCTCTGGGTTGCCACTGGCATGGTGCAGCCGGCATTGCCAGAGTTTACTGGTGTTCCAGGGTCTAGAGTGAATACTGAAAACTTTTTGCCGGTAAATTTTTTTCAGTTGTTTATGGATGATGTGTTTTTGGCAGAGATTGTTGAGCAGACTAATTTGTATGCCGAACAGTTTTTGAGGGACAACAGTGCCAGACTTAGGCCCTACTCTAGAGCTACCCGGTGGACTCCCACAAATGTTGAAGAGATGAAGAAGTTCTTGGGTTTAACTTTTTTGATGGGCTTGCTAAGGAAGCCATCAATGTCTTCATACTGGTCTAGCAGTCCCTTGATGGCAACGTCTATTTTTCCGGCAGTCATGAGTCGTGACAGGTATTTGCTTCTGCTTCGGATGATGCATTTTGTTGATAATGGTTTAGCGTTGCCACGATATCACCCTGATTGTGACCGTCTTTTTAAGATTAGGCCTGTCCTTGATCACTTTGTTGATCGATTTTCTGAGATTTATGCCCCTGGGAAAGAAATTGCAGTGGATGAGTCTTTGGTGTTGTTCAAGGGCCGCTTGGTTTTTAGGCAATACATTCCTAGTAAGAGGGCACGCTATGGAATAAAGCTGTATATGCTGTGCGACAGTAGGACTGGATATGTCTCTAATTTCAGGGTGTACACCGGTAAGGAATCTAGGATTAACCTCCCTGGTTGTCCGTCCACTTTTGGAGTGACTGAGAAAATTGTTTGGGAACTTGGTAGAGGATTTTTTAACAAAGGCCACCAATTATATGTAGATAACTTCTACACTGGTGTGCGGTTGTTCAGGGAATTGGCCAAAGTGGACACTCTTGCTTGTGGCACAATCCGCTCTAACCGTAAAGGTTTCCCGAAATAACTTGTTTGTCAAAAGCTTGTGCGGGGACAGTGCAGTGCGTTGCGTTGCCAGGAGCTTCTTGCTGTGAAGTTTACAGACAGGAGAGATGTCTACATGCTGACTACCATCCATGATGAAAGCACTGCACCTGTGACTGTTTGGGGTCAGGTCGCTGAAGGGCGCAAACCTGTGTGCATTTTAGACTATAAAAGGCACATGGGTGGTGTTGACAGAGTAGATCAGAGGTTGGAACCTTACACTGCTCTTCGTAAGGCTTACATTTGGTACAAGAAGTTGGCTATCCATCTTTTCCACTTGGCAATGTTTAATGCTTTTGTTGTGTTCCAGGATTCTTGCCCTGAGTCAAAGATGACTTTTGCTAAGTTTCAGGAGTCTGTAATAGGCAGCCTTGTTGTAGTGGAACATGCAAGTGTTCCTAGAGTTGGAGTGGTGGAGGATGTTGCTAGATTGAAAGAACGCCACTTTCCAGATCACATTCCTCCCACACCCGCAAAAGATTTTCCCAGTAGGAGATGTAGAGTCTGTTGGCGAAGAGGTTTGCGGAAGGAGAGTCGTATGTACTGCCCCGACTGTCCTTCTCATCCTGCACTGTGTCTCCCTGCTTGTTTTAGAGCGTACCACACGCGAAAGAATTTTTGGGAGCATTCATGAGTGGTAAAGTGAACTGCCTGGTCTGTATTCTTTGGATAATTTTATTCTGTTTCAAGGTTGGTGTTAGTGCAATGTATTTAGTTGCTGATTTTCTGTTAGAAGATTTGTATCTATTTGCGATTTGTTTTTGTTTTTATTTTATTCTAAAAAAATCCTACATGTGATGGCGGTGTGTGTAGGCTTGCGCTTGGCTGTTGGTGTGTGTGGACTGGCACTTGGTTGGTGGTGTGCGTGGAATGGTGCTTGGCTGGCGGTGTGCGTGGTCTGGCGGTGTGCATGGACTGGCGGTCTGCGTGGACTGGTGCGTGGCTGGTGGTGTGCGTGGACTGGAGCTTGGCTGGCGGTGTGCGTGGAATGGTGCTTGGCTGGCGGTGTGCGTGGACTGGTACTTGGCTGGCGGTGTGCGTGGACTGGTGGTGTGTGTGGACTGGTGCTTGGCTGGTGGTGTCCGTGGACTGGAGCTTGGCTGGTGGTGTGCGTGGACTGGAGCTTGGCTGGCGGTGTGCGTGGAATGGTGCTTGGCTGGCGGTGTGCGTGGACTGGTACTTGGCTGGCGGTGTGCGTGGACTGGTACTTGGCTGGTGGTGTCTGTGGAGTGGAGCTTGGCTGGCGGTGTGCGTGGATTGGCGATTGGCTGGTGGTGTGCCTGGACTGGCGCTTGGCTAGCGGTGTGCGCGGACTGGTGCTCGGCTGGCTGTGTGTGAGTAGGGACTTTCTGCTGGTCACTACACACACTGCTAGCTGAGTGCCACTCCACGCAATCCATCAGCCTGTGTAGTTGCTGTGTCTGGATTGTGGGCGTGTGAAAGTGATGGGCCCTTGAATGGCGCTGTGTGCTGGTGTGAGTTTTGTTATGTGATGGGCCCGCGGCTGGCGGTGTGAATGGTTTTGTATGTCTCACACGTATGAAAGGTGTATAAATGGCCTGTAAAGAGGTTGGTGCCTTGTCGTGGCTTTACAGCTCACGAGCTGTGAGTCAATGGTTCAGTTTCTCGCCCTTTCAATTATTACCAGTGCATTTCATTTATGTGAAATCACTTGCTAATACAATTGTATCTACTGAACCATCACTCACCCTCGTGCCAAATCCAACCAGTATGTGTGTGTGCTTGCGGATTAGATGGCTGTGCAGTAATATTTGTCTTTCTGAAGTAGGGTGTACCTTGTCCCTTTTTGGTGAATTTTGTAATGTGTTGCTTTTGTGCCTGGTGGTGCGAATGGTCTTGTTTGTATCACGTATGAAAGGTGTGTGAATGGCCTGTAAAGTGGTTGGTGCCTTGACGTGGCTTTACAGCTCACGAGCTGCGAGTCATTGGTTTGGTTTTTTGTGAATTTAATTATTGACAATGCATTTCATTTTTGTGAAATCTCTTGTTAATAAAATTTAATACACTGAACCATGACTCGCCCTCGTGCCAAATCCAACCAGTATGTGTGTGTGTTTGAGGAATAGATGGTTGTGCAGGAATCTTTGTCTTTAGTTTCTCTGCCAAGGTACACTTTCCATGCAAGAATAACCCACCAACTGTAGATATTGTCGAAAACCCATGGGAGTTCATGTTGATGTCTCTCTTGTGAATTCAAAAAAATTTTTTAGCCCCAATGTCCTGCAAACCTCAAAATGTCTGCCACATTTTCTTTGCAATATTATTCCAAAATTCTCACGCTGTAGGAACAATAGTTAATCTGGTTTTGCAAGGGGGGTCACTTTGGTTTTTGGCCCGGTGCTCGGCGGCCATCTAGGGAAACCTACCAAACCCACACATTTCTGAAAACTAGACACCCGGCGGCTTCCAAGGAAGTATGGCTTGCGTGGATCCCCCAACGTTTCCTTACCCAGAATCCCCTGCAAACCTCAATTTTAGCTGAAAAAAAAAATCACTTTTTTCACACATTTTGGGGTGGGAAAGTTGTGGCATCACCGGGCTCACACAAATTTACCACCACCCAGCGTTCCCCCAGGTCTCCCGGTAAAAATGGTGCCTCACTTGTGTGGGAGGCCCAAGTACCCGCGGCAGGCAAGGGCCCAAAACGTAGTGAGGCGACATCAAAATGGCCTATCGCAAAACCACCTGGTTTTGCAAGAGGGGTCACTTTGGTTTTTGGCCCGGTGCTCGGCAGCCATCTAGGGAAACCTACCAAACCCACGCATTTCTGAAAACTAGACACCCGGCGGCTTCCAGGGAGGTATGGCTTGCGTGGATCCCCCAACGTTTCCTTACCCAGAATCCCCTGCAAACCTCAATTTTTGGTGAAAAAAAATCACTTTTTTCACACATTTTGGGGTGGGAAAGTTGTGGCATCACCGGGCTCACACAAATTTACCACCACCCAGCGTTCCCCCAGGTCTCCCAGTAAAAATGGTGCCTCACTTGTGTGGGAGGCCCAAGTACCCGCGGCAGGCAAGGGCCCAAAACGTAGTGAGGCGACATCAAAATGGCTTATCGCAAAACCACCTGGTTTTGCAAGGGGGGTCACTTTGGTTTTTGGCCCGGTGCTCGGCGGCCATGTAGGGAAACCTACAAAACCCACGCATTTCTGAAAACTAGACACCCGGCGGCTTCCAGGGAGGTATGGCTTGCGTGGATCCCCCAACGTTTCCTTACCCAGAATCCCCTGCAAACCTCAATTTTTGGTGAAAAAAATCACTTTTTTCACACATTTTGGGGTGGGAAAGTTGTGGCATCACCGGGCTCACACAAATTTACCACCACCCAGCGTTCCCCCAGGTCTCCCGGTAAAAATGGTGCCTCACTTGTGTGGGAGGCCCAAGTACCCGCGGCAGGCAAGGGCCCAAAACGTAGTGAGGCGACATCAAAATGGCCTATCGCAAAACCACCTGGTTTGGCAAGGGGGGTCACTTTGGTTTTTGGCCCGGTGCTCGGCGGCCATGTAGGGAAACCTACCAAACCCACGCATTTCTGAAAACTAGACACCCGGCGGCTTCCAGGGAGGTATGGCTTGCGTGGATCCCCCAACGTTTCCTTACCCAGAATCCCCTGCAAACCTCAATTTTTGGTGAAAAAAAATCACTTTTTTCACACATTTTGGGGTGGGAAAGTTGTGGCATCACCGGACTCACACAAATTTACCACCGCCCAGCGTTCCCCCAGGTCTCCCGGTAAAAATGGTGCCTCACTTGTGTGGGAGGCCCAAGTACCCGCGGCAGGCAAGGGCCCAAAACGTAGTGATGCGACATTTGGGATAGGCAATGTTGATGTCGCCTCACTACCGCCGGGTGTCTAGTTTTCAGAAATGCGTGGGTTTGGTAGGTTTCCCTAGATAGCCGCCGCGCACCGGGCCAAAAACCTAAGTGACCCCCCTTGCAAAACCAGGTGGTTTTGCGATAGGCCATTTTGATGTCGCCTCACTACGTTTTGGGCCATTGCCTGCTGCGGGTACTTGGGCCTCCCACACAAGTGAGGCACCATTTTTACCGGGAGACCTGGGGGAACGCTGGGTGGTGGTAAATTTGTGTGAGCCCGGTGATGCCACTACTTTCCCACCCCAAAATGTGTGAAAAAAGTGATTTTTTCAGCAAAAATTGAGGTTTGCAGGGGATTCTGGGTAAGGAAACGTTGGGGGATCCACGCAAGCCATACCTCCCTGGAAGCCGCCGGGTGTCTAGTTTTCAGAAATGTCTGGGTTTGGTAGGTTTCCCTAGGTGCCGGCAGGGCTAGGGTTAAAAAACTACAGCTAGTCACTTTGCCAAAAAAAGGTCATTTTTCACTGCAAAATTGAGGTGTGACCACGTTGCGTTTTGCGCCGTTTCCTGTCGCGGGCACTAGGCCGACCCGCACAAGTGAGGTACCATTTTTCTCGTAGGGCTTAGGGGAACGCGGGGTGGGTGGAAATTTTTGGATCCACGCAGATTCCAGAACTTTCCATCCCAGAAAAATGTGGGGAAAATGTGTTTTTTTTGTCATTTTTTTACGTTTGCAAGGGATTCTGGGTAACAGACCATGGTGGGAGGCAGTCAAGTCACCCCATCCTGGATTCCCCTGGGTGTCTAGTTTTCAAAAATGTATAGGTTTGCTAGGTTTCCCTAGGTGCCGGCAGGGCTAGGGTTCAAAAACTACAGCTAGACTCTTCGCAAAAAAAGTGTAAATTTTCAGTGTGAAAATGTGGTGTGTTCAGCTTAGGTTTTGAGCCACTTCCTGTCGTGGGCACTATGCCTACCCACACAAGTGAGGTACCATTTTTATCGGGAGACTTAGGGTAGTTCAGATTTGTAAAGCAACTGTTATTACCTATTGATTTTGGATGCATTTCTCCCTTCCAAATGAAAGACATTGTGTAAAAAAAAAGTCATTTTGAAAAATGACCAATAATTGTCATGCAAGTATGAGTAGTCCCAATTTCGAAAATGTGCAAATATGCACTGTTTCTAAACTCTGTAATTTGTTCCCATTTCAGAAATACATAGGTGTCTTTCATACCGATTTTTCCATGTATACATTTTCCCACAATAATTGCTATATACCCGGAACAAAAAAAAAAAACCATAACAAAATGCTGCTCAGTTTTTTACTCTGGGTTCGTTGGGCTCTTGGTGAACCTACAAGTCCTATATATCCCCACAACCAGGAAGGTCCAGTGGATGTAACGGTACATTGCTTCTAAGAGATGTGATAATTAGAAGAAGTTACAGGTGAAAACGTTGACTCAAAAGGCTGCTTTTTTCAACTAATTTTTAATTTTTCCTATATTTAACTGGTAGTTTCTATAAAGAAACCTTGATGGATCTACACAAATGACCCCTTGCTGAATTCAGAATTTTGTCTACTTTTCAAAAATGTATAGCTTTCCAGGATCCATTATTGCTTTTCTACCCATTTTTACCATTATATGGAAGGAGGTTCAAAGCACAAAAAATAGCAAAAATAGGGTATGTCCCAGAAAAATGTCAAAACTGTGTAAAAAATGTTGGATTTCTGACAAAAATCTGTCATTCCCTAAAAGCTGGAGAAATTGTGATTTCAGCCCCACAAACCCTTTTTGATATCATTTGCAGAGAAAAACCCAGACGCTTTCATTTGCAGCCACTTTTCCCCATTTTTCACAAAAAAACCAAAATTTTGCTGTATTTTGACTAATTTCTGGGAACCCTCTAGGAGAATCCACAAACCCTGGGTACCTTTAGAATCCCCATGATGTTGGAAGAAAAGGACGCAAATTTGGCGTGGATACCTAATGTGGTCAAAAAGTTACAGTGGCCTAAGCGCGCACTACCCCAAATAGCCCAAAAAAGGCTTAGCACAGTAGGGGAAAAGGCCTAGCAGCGAAGGGGTTAAAAGTGTTAAATTAAACAAATATAATCATCACATTCTACTGTAATACAACAGTAGGAGTGCTTCCTACCAGGAGGTTGAACTCTGAACAGGTACAGACACCCTTTTTCCCGTTTTAATGCACAGAACAAGAAAATATGATACTTAATACCACAGAAGCAGGAGCTTTTGCAACTCCTTTAATGTACGCCGAGACAGTTTTACCACACAAGGTTGAGTGAATAACAGAAGTATAATGAACGGAAAAAACGCGCTGGCAAAATATTGGGCCACCTGTCATAGCACTGAAGTTAACTTCTGTTAAGAAGATATGCACGTTATTACGTGGGTGCAGTCATTCACAAGGGAGCCAATGGCTGAAGTGAGCTGGCCATACTGTACCGTGGTGGGTGGATTCTTTTATTTAAGCTTTTTAAATATTTAATTACATTAGACTACACCACAATAAAATATGCTTCTAAGCCATACCTAAAAATGGAATGGGCAAACTATTCTTAAATGGGCCTGAGAAACTTAAGAGCTCTGCAGCACTACAAATCCACTAGCATGCTCTGCGGGGACACACGTCCAGTCTTTGCACGCGTACTATACACAAGCACCAGTCCTTCTACCTGCACAGCAGGGTCCCAAGCTCCGCTCTTGGGTCTGGGTCCAGCCACTGTCGACACGTACGTGCCGAGAGGTCTACCGGGTTGTGAGCAAAGCATGTGCACAGAAGACGCCCAGTGCTAGCTAAGTGCTTCAAAAAGGGAAACGAGGGATGGTTGAAAGTGCATCAACGAGGTAATGTTTCCCAGCTAAATAACAGCTGTTGTGCAGCAAGAAAACGTACTTTTGCTACAAATATGCATTTTGGCAAGTGCAAGACGTAAAATACTTGAATCACAAGTTAACCCTTCATTAACTGCTCGGGGGGATATCGTTTACGGGATTCTTGCAAAGAATGCAGGCTGCCGCCCGTATGTATGCTTGGCGTGGGAGTACTAGGGTAACAGTGCATCTCGTGCAACCAAAGTGCCCCATTCTGTAACACGACCCCGCAGCACCCACTGCCCTAGACCCCGAGCTCCTCCTTACCGCGGCTTTTCAGTTCCCAGCCTTCTTTTTCTGACCTTCCAACTTCAGCATCTAACACTCGTTGTTTCTATTTCCCAGGTCTAAATTGCAACCCAACTCTTTCCAGCTAGCCGAAATGGATGCACAAGGAAAACAAGCCAGCGAGTCGTGTGCGCGCGCGTGCCACTGCGAGCCATGGCCTATTGGTGTCTATTACGCGCACCAAGCGTGTATAGACACCAATAGGCCATGGGCGGAGCAATGCGCCCGCCTCTGGCCAATTGCGTGAAGTCTATTATAAAAAGATGCATGCAAAGGCTAATCGCGCACCACAAAAGGAATCGCACACGCACAAGCGTGTGCGATTCCAGGGTCGATTTCTGAACCCCGGACAAAAGGACTCTCGCCTGCGCGAGCACTGCTGCGCAGTGCAACGCAGGTCGCGAGACCTAAAAATGGGAGGGCAGGGGCAGCGCACAGCAACCAGTAATAGACTTAAAAAATATGCGTATAACAAAGACCAGACAGATGCGCCCTCTGAAACTGCGACAAGCGGAGGTGACACACAGACAGAAAAATCCAAGGAGGTCACACTAAAGGATGTAATGGCTGCCCTACACCAGTTGCAAACTTCCATAGGTTCGATATCCACAGATATAACACTACTGCATGCCGATGTCTCCAAAATGAGCACGAGGATTACAGGAGGTAGAAAATACCACGGCGGCTCTCTCCACAGACACGGCGGTGTTGCAGCGACAGGTGAGAAAATTGGAACTGGCACAGAAACAAATGGCGGACAAACTTGATGATCAGGAAGGCCGATCGTGCGCCTGTGGGGGTGCCGGAGAGTGTGAAGGGGCCGGCCCTGGATCATTTTGTAGTAGACCTTATCAAAACCCAACTGCAGCCACGTGGATTGTCCAGTTTCTTCTCAGTGGAAAGGGCACACCATGTACCTGGGGGAAGACCCCGCCCGGGGGCCCCCCCAGACCAATACTGGCACGCATATTCCAGCTTTAGGGATTGAGATACCATTCTGCAGGCGGCACGCATCGCACCCCCTATAAAAGTGGACTACTGCGCAGTTCTTTTTTTAATGTTCAAGAAACTACGGCGGCGGTAACCAAACAGCGCCGTAGTTTCTTGGACATTAAAAAAAGAACTGCGCAATCGAGAACTTAAATACGCAATGCTATATCCAGCAAAATTGAGAGTGGAAACAGAGGGAAAGACCTGGTTCTTCGAGACACCGAACGAGGATCACGACTGGCTGGAGGGATGGTGCCCTGCTGGGGGACCCAGAAGACAAGGGCCAAAACAAAAGCACCAACCCACAACGTCGGCACAACCGGACATGAGGGAACTGGAGGCATCGGGTGGTTTGCAGCAGAACGCCGACGAGAACTCAGACTGATGTCAAGTTTCACACACCATGGGCCTGACATGACATGCACTGGAGGCCCTTCACGGAGTCCATTGAGACACTTGTTGATGGGACAGCAAAACTTTACTATACAAGCTTAACCGCTGTAAACAGCAAGCTGAAGGGGAAGATTTCGGAGATTACGAGGCACCTCCCCTTACGCAAATTAATATTATCGGGAACAAGCACTCTGCTAAGTTGGGGTGGCGAGTAGTTTTTTGTCTACCGTGCAGGGAAGGGGGATAGGGCACAGTTTAATGGGTTATATTTTGTTGTGATACGGAAACATGGTGCAATAATGGGGGAGACACAGACGGACAAGACAACACACATCTCACAGGACGCTCCTCACGCTTACATAGACGATGTTAACCGAGACACAAATAGGCGCTCTGACTGACGGTTCGGACTCACAGGCATCGACCACTCAGACATCATACCATCCTTTTGCTGCAATGTCCTGGAATGTGAATGGTCTGGGTGACAAAATAAAAAGGGGACTGGTCCTCCAATACATTAAATGTAAGGGCCCAGTAGTAGTGCTGACCCAAGAATCGCACTTGATGGGTTCGGCTTGCAGGGCCCTAGATCGATGGGGCTATAAAATGGTAGTACACTCTGAGTTCACCTCTGGATCTCGAGGGGTGGGGATTCTAGTCAGCAAACGTTTCCCATTGATACTGACCGGGTCATGGACGGATGATCAAGGGCGATTTGCTGTGATATCATGCCAATGGGAAGGGCGAATCTACAACATTGTGTCAGTTTATATTCCGCCATCACTGCATCAGACAGCTTTCCCAGCCCTGGGAAAATTCCTGTTATCACTGCCTTATAATGGGGGAGATTTCAATGCAACGATGGATGACTCCATAGATAGAAAACTCCCTAGAGATCCCAGGGGTGTAAACTTTAAATTGGCGGACTTATCGATGCAATAGGTCTTGTGGATGCCTGGCACGCCAGGCATCCACTGGAGAGGCAGTGCACTTTCCACTCTGGGTTCACAACAGTCTTTTCCAACTTGACTACATATTTACACTGCCAACAGGACTGACGGAGATTGGAGAGGTCTCACACTTCTCCAGGGGTATCTCAGACCATTCCCCGGTACTCATCACATACATATCCCTCTCCCCGGGAAGGCGCCGTATGTTTCCCCTCTAGCCCCGATATCTTAAAAACTGCAAGATTAGTAAAGGTCTAATTAAAATGACAGAGCACTATTTTGCTGAGAATCAACACTCGGTCCCATCCCAGACGATGTTATGGGAGGCATATAAAACGGTGTTACGGGGCTAGGCCATTTCCTTAGTTACAGGGCACAAACAGGCTCAACAGCAGCAGATTGAGAGTTTGGAGCAAGAGGTGGCCTTGGCAGAGACCATCCATGCCACAGACACTAGCGAGAACTCGGCACACAGGGTAAAATTAGCGCAACAGGAGTACAGGGCCTATGCCTGGGAGGCGGCAAAAACAAAACTCACCATCACGTTACACACTATGAACAAGGGGACGAAGCAGGCAAGCTCCTGGCCTGGCGTGACAGAAGGGAAAGAGCTAGCAGGTGGGTGGCACAAATCCGGTAGGAAAGTGGAACGATAACTACAGACCCCCAGCAAATAATAGATGCCTTAGCAGCCCACTACGAAAAAGGTTTATACACCCACGAACACAAAAGCAGAAAATCTGGCTTTTCTTAGGGACATACCGATGCCCACACTGGCTGTGGAGGCGGAATTGACTCCGGATGAGCTTGCACTAGCAGTTGGCGCGTTGCATACGGGAAAAGCGCTGGGACCTAATGGTATCACAGTGGAATTTTATAAGAAGGTAGCAGATCAACTCATTCCACACCTACTCAATATGTACAATGATAGCGTGGAGAAGGGGGTGCTTCCCAGAGATCAACACCTAGCCAAGACGATAGCAATACATAAGCCGGGAAAGCCACCGCATGAATGCATGTCTTACCGGCAGATTTCCCTGATCAACGCAGAAGCAAAAATCCTTGCAAAGGTCATGGCCCTAAGACTGCAGCCTTACCTCACGACACTGATCAACCCGGACCAATCTGGCCTCATGCAGAACCGCAACACAGCGCTTAATCTAAGACAATTGCATAGTGTCATAGCGCGCAGATCGACCATTGAGGAAGATGCGGTCATTCTGTCCCTGGATGCACGAATGGCATTTGATCTCGTAGAGTGGCCCTTTCTTTTTGCGGTCCTCCACCACCTGGGGTTCGGTCCAAAATTCTGCACTTGGGTGCATTTACTGTACACAAAACCCCTGGCGCAAGTTGTAGTAAACGGTCGCATTTCGGCAGACTCCAAGAGTTGTCCCCTGTTACCGCTCCTATTTGCATTAGTATTGGAGTCCCTGGCGGCACGGATACGGCAAGATCCAGTTATCCGTGGGTTACGATGGGCCATGAGCTAGGAAGACCGCATTTCGCTATATGCGAATGATGTACTACTATACTTGGCATCCCCGGCACGCTCAATTAATTGCTTATTAGATATATGTGTGTCATATGGGCGGATATCTGGCTACACCATGAATTGGGCAAAGTCGCTCCTCAATCTACTTCACGGTCCACCGCCCCTGCTCCCACGAGACTGCGAAATTCAGACTGCAGATAGAGGCTTCAAATATCTAGATGGATATATATCTACCACACTACCCCGCGCAGTTTCTCGCAGAAAACCTTATGCAGCCCCTGGTGTGATTCCGGCGCGATGTAAAACACTGGAGATCACTACTACTCATGTTACTGGGAAGAGCAGCCCTTTTCAAGATGATGGCGCTCCCAAGATTTCTGTATGTTTTACAAAACACGCCGTTCCCAGTTTCCCACAAATACTTAGTGGCAATACATGCCAAAGTAAATAATCTACTATGGGATGGAAGAGCGGCCCGTATCGCCATGCATAAGCTTGTGAGGGGGTGGTATGACAGTGGCATTGCCCTCCCTAATATAAAGGTATATTACTGTGCTTCACAGCTCATGGTTATAAATCAATGGCTCCATGCGACCCAGCTAACCGCATGGATAGGCATCTCCTAGAAGTCGAGGGGATAATGGGAGCATTATATAACAAATCCAAAAAAACAGCTTTCACGGGCCCAACGGCACATACCATCAAAGTCTGGTTTGAGACACAACGGCTGCTGGGCTGGGCTGGGATGGGGTAATAACGCAGGCCATGCCACTGTGGGACAGCAAACAGCTAGTTCAACTACACAATACCAAAGGATTTCGACAATGGGATTTAATAGGAATTTTAAAGGTGGAAGGTATGTGGGAAAGAGGTGAAGTAGTCCCATTTGCACAGCTTCAGGCCACTTATGAACTAGCGCAGATGGAAACCTTCCATTACATACAGATTAGACACTCACTGATGGGAGCAATCTCGCCGGGCACTCAGCTCCCAGAGACATCACCGCTGGAGGATAGACTCCCGACGGATCATTTGTATAAAAAAAGCTATATCCCAAACCTACCGAAAAATAATAATCAACCGGACCACATGACGACCCTTAAGGAAAGATGGGAGGCGGAGCTGGGTGAGTTAGACGAGCCAGACTGGCAGGAGGCTCTCATCCCCAAAAGAAGTAGCAATATCATCCAAATTCAAACTGATACAGTTGAAGATTCTACACCGCACCTATTATACACTAACACTTTTACACAAAATAGGTAGGGCGGACACACACCGCTGCCTGAGACTCTGCGGTTCGTCAGGCACATTCCTTCACATACTTTGGCAGTGCCCAGAAATTACACCTTATTGGGAGGCGATTATGCAGACAATCTCGCAGGTCACAGGAGTTGAGGTTCTGCCAGAACCAAAAAGGTGCCTGCTTAATATTTGGGAGCCCACAGATGTCAACCACATGACCCAGAACTGGGTGACACTGTGTATGGCATTGGCAAAGCATAATAGAGCTCAGCAGTGGGGGGCACGACAGTTTCCGAACCATCATCAATGGTGTTGAGACATGGACAATGGAATGATAATAGAAAAATCAGTATATGTTCACAGGGGATGTCCCAAAAAATGTACTCTGATATGGGGCAGCTGGAATGCTTTTCGCGGCAATATCTGGGAGGCCCCACAAGAGGAATCATTGTCCGATGTCAGCGAATAACAGACCTAAAAGGAGAAACTGTGATTTGTGATGCAACTTTGTCAATGTTGTGTCTAAAATATGAATCACACTTAGTGATAAATGTCAAATATACACTGTATGTATAACATTGCGTAACGCCATGTGTGCACCACAAAATACTACTGTATAGAGCCAATTAAAGTTAAGCAGAAAATGCTAATAAAAATGTTTAAAAAAAAAAAACGTAGTGAGGAAAAAGTTTGAGGGGGTCAACCCGGGACCTGCACTCAACCAGCGCTCAATCGCAGTCGGACTGAACCTTTGACTTTAGCCCAGACCCTCGCATTCAAAGTTCATAGCAGTGATTTATAAACCTTTCTGGAGTGAATTGCAGAGATTTATGTAAAACTTTCAAAAATCATAACTCCAACTCCCCTGTCAGATTTTCGTCATTTATGGTGTCTATTTAAAGATAAAAATATATCTAGGTGTCTATTTAAGGATAAAACACATACTATTTTTATAAATTGGAGTAGGATTTTTAGTGGGTGTTATTTCCTACTTATTGGCTGTTTTAGTATTTATAAATGCTTCACAGTGGCTTTCTTTGATTGAAGCCTGACTGCTCTGTACCACAGCTATCAAGGACCATTGACGGCAAGATTGAGGCTCTCAACGGCAGGATGGACCATTTTTCTGCAAAATTAGACAAACATGCGGCGCGGATCGGAGAGGCGGAACAGCGCATGTCAGATGCCGAAGATGGCCTTCAACAACTTACTGCGAAAAACACGGATATCATGAAACTTTTGGCTTTCATACAGGCGAAGAACGAAGACATCGAAGCGCGCTCGCGGCGCAATAATGTGCGCATTTTAGGCCTGCCGGAGTCGACCAATGTGGGGCGCCTAGAGGATTATGTGGAGACTTTATTGCGGGACATTTGTAGCGCTGACCATCTCTCAACAATGTTTGCAGTGGATCGCGCCCATAGATCTATGGCTGCGCGCCCGCCGCCTGGGGCCCCCCCCAAGACCTATCATCACTAGATTATTGAATTTTAGAGATAGAGACACAGTGCTGCGCATCACCCGTCAGAAGGGCACAGTAACATATCAGGGATATGCGTTATCATTTTATCCGGACTTCACGGCCACAGTGCAGGCGGCACGCAAGGAGTTTCAGGGTGTTAAGAAGCTGCTTCTGAAAGACCAAGTTCCATATGCCATGCTGTATTCAGCGCGCCTGCGCATTGGCGAGATGGACCAAGCCAGGATCTTCGCGAACCCGACGAAGGCAATGGAATACGCTAGATCCCTCTGCAGGCGACGGGGATCTCCGCCCCCCGCATCGGACGTTGGAGACTGAGCTGCAGGGAGTCTGGGGATGTGTTTACTGGCTCCGTAGAAACATGTTTGTTTATTAACGGACTATGTTAAGTAGCGTGGCTGCGTGGTATGGCAGTGCTGTGGATTGGGTGGATTGCACTTGGGCCACGTGGTACATCCGGGGGGGGGGGGGGGGGGGGGGGAGGAGGGGAGGTCCTCTGGCCCTTCTGTTCTACATCAAGTCTCTGGGCTATTGTGCTGCACGGTTGGATGTGGGTGTGTGGCTGCCTCGGGCTTGAAAATGGGGCCGGTGCGGACCCGTGCGTACTTGCCCGCAGGCTCGGCGGAATGGCTTTTGGTGGGGAGATCATGATAATTCCCCGGTGGCCCCCTCCCTGCTCCTTCGGGGAGTGGACTTTGCCACTACGCCCCCCAATGGGCCCCACCTGATGTACGTCATCACTTTGGTTTTGTTGGGAGGGGTTATAATGAGGGGAAATGTCTTTGGCAAATTGGGGTTGCTAATGTGGGTGGGGGGAGGGGATGTTGTTAAGTGTTATTTTTTTTATTTTTTGCAGGTACAGTGGTCAAATCTCGAATCTAGATTATGTTCTCTATTGTCAATGGTGCATAATGCTTGTGAGTCAGCATTCGGAGAAATGGTTGTGAAGCCTATATAGACAATGGGGGAAAGGTATAATTGCATAACTTGGAATGTTCGCGGGTTGAATACCCCCAAAAAAGTCCCAAAAAAGTCAGACAGGTGTTGGCACACTTAGATAGGCACGATGTGAAGATTGCTCTGTTACAGGAGACACATTTGTGCAAACAAACAGAAAACAGGATAGCACATAGATGGGCATCTTTCCGATTGGCCTCCTCGTTCTCCACTTATTCCAGGGGCGTGCTTATCCTTATTAAAAAGGGACTCTCATTTCAGACGATACATACCTGTACAGACACGGAGGGACGGTGGGCCATGGTACAAGGCAAGCTGGGAATGACAGTCGTGACGTAGATAAACATGTACGGTCCTGTGGTGGATGATCCGACACCCTTTCTGCAAATGTTTAATGTTCTGCGGGGATGGCCCGAGTCTGCAGTGTTATGGGGAGGCGACCTACATACACACCTTAATCCACAAGTGGATAAATCCAACCCCGCAGGCGCGCGCACGATTAAAGTTAGCCAATGTATAATGGATGCCATGGTGGAAATGGGGCTGATTAATGTATGGCGCTTACGTAACGAGGGGACGTTGGAGGGCACACATCACACCGGCGTTTAATAGTTGGTCTAGACTAGACTATTGGCTGCTGAATACAGAGGCTAGTGGGTGGGTGGAGAGGGTCCATACGAACCCACGTACATTATCTGACCATAATCCTGTCATCCTCACCATCTGCATCCCCATGAATCCACATCGCCCTTATACATGGCGGTTTAGGGCGGAAGCATTACTAGATCCAATATACAACGATGCTATCAGAACAGCTATTGTACAATACTTCCAATTGAATGTCGGCTCAGTGGACAGGCAGGCCACGTTATGGGAAGCATTTAAAGTGACTATAAGGGGGGGGGGGTGTATAGGCACCACAGCGGGAATCCTAAAGGACATTAGAGGTCAGTTATCTAAAACGGAACGAACCCTGGAGGTGCTCGAGCGACAATATTCACAATCACCTTCCGCAGACACGCTGGCGAGCATACAGGACGCCTTAGCAGAATATAACAAACTAGCTGAATCGGAGACGCAATATATAGGTAAAAGGCGAGTGGCCCGTGCATATGGGGAAGGGGGGAGACCGGGCAGAAATTTGGCTGAAAAGTTGCGTACCAGAACAGACAGTCCCTTAATTGACCACATTATTGATACTCACGGCACGGCGCACTACACCACACATGCAATAATAGATCAATTTCAGCAGTTTTATTCATCTATGTATACAACACGAGGTGGAATGGATGCTGAGGCTCTGGACGAATATCTAATAGATATGGCCTGTGCGTGGCTCTCGGATGCTCATAGAGAATACTTGAGCCAGCCCATTGATGAAACTGACGTAAGAGAGGCTATTCTGGCTCTCCCTAATATTAAGGCACCTGGTCCCGATGGCCTTACGGCAGAGTTCTACGAAGCCTAAGCAGACATTTTGGTCCCCTATTTATTGGAGATGTATGCGGAAGCCCATGAGACTGGGATACTTCCTCCGTCCCTACGACAGGCCTTGATCATCACTCTCCTGAAAAAAGACAAAGTACATACACGGTGTGACTCTTATCGCCCCCTTTCGTTAATAAACTTGGATGCCAAAATATTGGAAAAGATCTTAGCCGCAAAAATCCAGCCTCTGATGCCTCTTCTGGTCCTCCCGGACCAATCTGGGTTCATTCCGGAGCGCTCCACTTCCCATAATTTGTGCACTGTTTTTGCTATGTTCCACGTTCTTAACCCCGACTTGTCTGCTGCTGCGGTAATGCTGGATGCCGATAAGGCATTTGACTCCATAGAATGGAAATATATGTTCCACATACTGCATAGAATGGGCTTTCCCTTTGTACGGACACGTTGGATACAGGTTTTATATACAGATGCCTCGGCGAGAGTGAGAGTGAATGGCCTTACGTCGGAACCCTTTAGTATTGAACGTGGTACTAGACAGGGATGTCCCCTGTCCCCCCTCCTTTTTGCTCTCATTCTGGAACCATTGGCCTGTAAAATCCGGCAAGGTCATAGAGATGCTGCTCTTAATTTTAATAATCGTCCGGTGGGGATCTCCATGTACGCAGACGATATGGTGTCGTTCGTCCGTGACCCTCAGACTCATCTATGCCCGATTATACTGGAATATATTAAATTTGGTCTTTTTTCTTGACTCCAGATTAACTAGGAAAAATCGGTCATCATTCCACTAACGCAGACTACGTCTCCACCCCAGTTAGAATACCCATTAGTATGCTCTGAGGCTCCAGTTAAATATCTGGGCGTTTGGGTGCACCGAGAGCCTGATATTGTGATCAAAGAGAATTACGGCCAAGCATATGGCACTCTGGTGCAGCAGATGGATAGATGGTATCGCCTTCCTTTGTCACTGGCGGATCGAATCGCAGTAATAAAAATGGTCATACTGCCTAGGTTTTTATATCTTTTTTGCAACATTCCAATAAAGCTGACCAAACATTTTTTCAAAACAGTGCAAACTCAATTATTGCGCTTAGTATGGGGGGATAAGCAGCCTAGAATTAGTTGGCTCACATTGTCGCTTACATATGACAAAGGGGGGTTTGCTGCTCCCGATTTTTATGTGTACTATCTCTGCGAACAGGCCCAATATGCTTCTTATTGGTTCAGATCTCATGACTACATTCCACACGTAGCGGTAGAGGACGGGGACGCCTACCCTGTACCTCTGCTGAGCATCCTCACGCACACACATAGACAGACACCCAGAACAGAGATTAACACCATTGATACCACTATTGCGGCTTGGCAGGCGATTGGCAGGCGTGTGCATAAACTACCACTAAATGCCCCTGCGTTACCGCTTGCTGGACACGCGGCTTTGTCGGTTACTCAGGAAAGAGGGCCCATAACTGAGCTAAAGGAAGCTGGCATAACGCATATGAGCGATCTGTACCCGGGGGTAGATATCTCGAGGACGAAGACCTACAATACATACAGAACCCCACTCCGCTCTTTCGATACACTTGCTACAGATTGAAGCGCGCGGTAAAAGACCATTATGCAGAGTTCCCTGTAGAGCCTGATATACTTAAACCGCTATAGATGTTACTGGTGGCCCCAACCCAGAAAAAACTAATTAAAAAGTTATATAAAGCCGTACAGGATGAAACGGTTCGGGGACCAAACAAATGCCTGGAGAGGTGGAATGCTATAGTGACTCCCTTGATTAATGAAAAAGAGTGGGAACAGATTTGTATGTGGACGGGTCGCCTGACCCCGAAAGGGAATTTGAGAATTATCCATTTTAAATTCCTCCATCAGGTGTACCATACTCCTGTTAAGCTACGCAAGATGGGACTTCAGGATACTGACCAGTGCCGCCGATGTGGGCGGGACGGTGCTGATTTTCTCCATCTTGCTTGGCAGCGTGCTCCAGTGCTCAATTACTGGGAGACCCTCACCACACGAATACATACTATGACAGGTCAAACACTGCAAT
This sequence comes from Triturus cristatus, assembly GCF_964204655.1. Taxonomy (NCBI): domain Eukaryota; kingdom Metazoa; phylum Chordata; class Amphibia; order Caudata; family Salamandridae; genus Triturus; species Triturus cristatus. The sequence goes on along the minus strand of NC_140585.1, from coordinate 70,382,445 downwards.
GCACGCCTTTAGTATGCCTCCTTGGGCATGTCCCTCACTTGAAGGCCGTTATGGGGAGGTTTGTCCGTGTGGCCCTCTTACTTGCCAAGAGGCGAGTGCTGTTCACGTGGGAAAGTAATATGGCTCCGAAAGTTGATGAATGGGTTAAGGACATGGTGTACTGCCGTGAGCAGTTGGACCTCTATGCTGAGGAGTTGCCAATGACGTCTCGACCCAGGGACATTTGGGCCCCTTTGAAAGACTATTTGCTAGCACAGTCTGATAATGATCCTAAGTGAGGATGTATGGAGTGATGCATTATGGATATGGTACCCGCACAAGCACCAGAATTGGATAAAGTTAAAGTATGTAAAGGACAAATCAGATGCGCTTGTAACATATTCTGACCATGGAACTGTACCTGATTTTGATTATTGCTTTTGCTTTCAGTTTATTATTGTATTTGTATTGGTTATTTTTTTTCAGTTTTTTGTCATATTGGTGTGGCTTATGCAAAGAGCTGTTTGGTATATCTATGCGTTGTAATGGATGCAAACACTTTAATAAAATAAAAAAGTATCCTAGCTGGCCCGGATAAAGAATAGTGGCATTATTACTTGGTGAGGTCTCATAGCCACCCAAATTAATAATCCACTTTTCTCAGAGGCTGCTACCTCTAACTCAAGCACCTTCAGCTATACCGTCGCCCGTTGAGTCCCGTCAATGGAGCTTCATGGAGTTGGTCTGGGACACGCTCCGACCCTCTACAATGTGCAAGGTCCTCAAAGTGGCGGTCTATCCTTTCTGCAGAGATCACTGCCAACAACGTGTATAGCTGGTCTGTGAGTTTTACAACTTTTACATAAGTAGTCCACCTGTTCTGCTGTAGTAAGTTACATTGGTAAGGCACTTAGAATCAGGAAATTAAAATGTTGTACCTTCACTATAGTAGTCGTTCGCAGGGTGTAATTTCTTCTACGTGCATTTCATGGGCCACGTGTCATAACAAAAGATTTCTGTTAATTGATCTACAGACTAAGACTAGTCATAAATTCAATAAAAAAGGAATTAAAAAAGAGGCAAGGATGCAGCCCTTTTTAACTCCATGGTTAAACCTAACAACAAGCATTTGCAATGCAATAGGTCTCACATTTACGCGAGTTTAAGCTATTGGCATTATAAATGACAATGCATTTTCTTTGTTTTAGAAACAAAAACAAAAATAAAAGGCATAGTTATTTGCAATGTTAATAGCTCAAACCCACGTAAATGCGAGACCTACTGCATTGCAAATGCTTGTTCAATTGTGCCTCTTAGTGCGCATTCTTCACAGGGAGCATATTGGCGTGTGCCATTTCTGATGCACGTATTAGTGGGCACTCTTCACAGGGTGCACCTTTCTACCTCACGTTGGTGTGAGCATTTGGCACACTGGTGAGTGCGTGTTCTAATGCACAGCAGTGTGCACTCTTGACACTGCACCTTCCGACCGCACTTTGGTGTGCGTGTTGCACACTGGGGTATGTGTGTTCTAATGCACACACCAGTGTGCAGTCTTGACACGGCGCAACTTCCTACTGCACTTGTGTGTGCGTGTTGCACACTGGGTGAGTGTGTGTCCTATTGCACAACACAGTGTGCACTTTGACACGGTACACTTTCCTATTGCGCTTCAGTGTGTGTGTTGCACATTGATGGGTCAGTGTGCACTCTTGACAGTGTTTATTACTACTGCACATTTGGTGTTGTTTTGCACTACACATCACCACGCACACTTTTCTACCACGCATACTTTTCTACCACGCATCATTACGTGCACTCCAGGATTAGAGCTCTAAAGAGAATCCTACACATTGAACAGTGAGTGTGAGTACGAGTTAAAGATGGGACACTGCTTCTTTTGGGGAGGCCTGCTGGGTAGGCCTGGTGGGGCGCGGCTATCCAAGTATCTATCACTAATGCACTCCAGTCCCCATCTATACCAACGAAAAGGGTGATGGAGAGATACGGAGGTCAGAGGGTAGACTCAATGACTGCCACACGTCATAACAGTGAGCCCACAACAGTCTCGCCCAAAGCAGATCTCGGATACCACAATATCCCAGAGACTGGAAGCCCCCGGCATGGCTGTGAGTGTTAATTGACTGAAAAAGAAGGGGGCTGTAACCAACACCACCCCCACTCCACCACTACCCAACCTGATGTTTCATGTGCATTGCATTTGTATGAACTGTTACTGGTTAGAGTACACATACATCTGAGAAAGAGAAAAATAGAAACCGGAAAGGCAAGAGACAGAGACAGAGTGATAGTGAGACAAAAGAAAGAGATATAAAGAGAGAGATAGTGACTGAGAAATAGTGAGGGATGCAAGAGCGCTGCACTGGACGAAAGAAGACTGGAGCTGCCGTCTGCGTCTGTCCCGGTGAGTGACATCCGCCCTACAGTGGGTTCAGGGCCAAAGAAATGAGGTAGGAAAAAGGAGAATGCGCACAACTGAACGAGTTAGTACACGGAGTGCAGTGACAGAAGCAGGCCAGAGGAAGGGCTCGCTGGGAGAGACAAGGTACCTTACAGCACTCAGCAAGGGATGGTGAAAGTGCCCACGTGGAGCTCTACATATGTGAGGCAAGTATAGGAGAGTTCACTTCACCAGGGGTCCAGGGAGGTAAGGAAACCGAGACAGACCAGAGAGGTAGGACGTAGTGGAGTAGAGGTAGGCGATCCACTGAAAGCTGGAGCTGGAAGCGTGGCTCAGCTCGAGTTCCTGTTTGAACCTCGAGCCCATAACAAGCCAAGCTTTCATGTGGTTTCTGCCTGCCCCACTCGCTCTACACAGGATGTAGCATTAAGGAAAGAGCTGCCGATCCGAGTCTCGGCATCGACTCAACATCCCGGGTTTCTGGGCAAATCACTAAATGTAAACTAAGCACTTCTCGGTGCAGTGCCGTAATGTGCTCTATTAATGTCAAAGCTCCACGTGTTAAGGAAATACACTGTATTAAATTCTGAGGCAGCTTTACCACAGTTTACGTCAGGTTTGTTGTAGGATTTTAACAACAAACATTTTCAGGGTTCGGCTCGTGCACAGGCTCGAAGATCCTGGTCATATCCTTGGATCGGCTCTGGCTCGTCTCTCCCAGAAAATCTGTTCACTCGCCCAGCTCTATAGATTAGTACGGTGGGGGGTGGGGGGGGAGCAGAGGGGAGCAGCGGCTAGGCGGTGTGCGTTAGTTGACAGGGTAATATCACAGGGGAAATGGTGTGACATAAAGTTAGGCCGGAGGCAAAGGACTTCACAGAGGCAGGGCAGTGATTTTGTGGAGGGCAGGGAAAAGTACGCAGAATGAGAGTACACATACATCTGAGAAAGAGAAAAATAGAGACCGGAAAGGCGAGAGAGACAGAGACAGGGAAAGAGTGACTGTGAGAGAAAGAGAGAGATAGAAAGAGACAGAGAGGGATTTACTGCTGAAGATGGACGGCCTGTGCTCATGATACTGTGATCTAGTAAAGTTGTAGAAAACTTACATTGTAATGATGAGTGTGGAAGCTGAGCGCTGTAAGGGCACCGTGCTGCTCGTTGATCAGCTGTGGAATCTCTGCATTTTCTATGGTGCTGGTTGTAAGAACGGAGCAAAATATGACATTTAAGTGTACCGTTTATTTGTTATTGATACTGGATACTACTATTCCAAGTATTAAAGTGAAGAACATTAATAGCCAACTATGGCATCGTGTAGACCTAAATGATTAACAGCGAAAAATAAAACAGATCATGGAAAAGTTGCAATTTACAAATATGTCATATTATGGATAGTACAAGTGTTGTCATGAAAGAAAGTCAACGTGATGTTGCTGGTACATCTCTGCACGTCAGACAACAGTGTCTGTCAAGAGTTTACTGCGCTAGGGTGCCTGGTGCACGTGCACTGTGGGGGCAAGTGAGTGTGCGTGTGCTTGGGTTTACTTGTCGTGGGACAGATCTTGTATACATGGGGTAGCAGGCAGCACTGGCCCTGGACACTGCCAAAGTGTTGGTGAGTGAGATGAATGAATACGTTACTGTTCAGGAAGGCCTTTGACCCCTGAGCACCTGCATTGGAATCCCCCCCCAAATACCCTCTTCAGAATGCCCCCCCTCCCTGTCCTTGCGCAAGATGATGTCCCCCTTCCCCATCTACTGCGCTTTGAAGAGGACTTGGCGAGATGTTGGCACATTAAAAACAAATAAGTAAACACATGAAGAAGAATAGGCCTGCCATGGAGAGCAGGTGGGAAAAGGGAAATACGCCTCGTTTTATCGCTGACTCGGGTTGATTCCAGAGGGACAAAGTGAGCATCGCCAGGAGCATGGAGCAGCAGCACGGGAGGACGGGGGCTTGAGAGCAGGGGGCAGGACCTTTGAACCACGGAGAAGGGGCAGGGCGAACATGGGCAGGAGGAGTAACAACGAGGTAAAAGAATACGAACAAACTGCAGAGAGAAAGCGAAGCAGGCATCGGGCAGGCCCTGGCAAGCAGACATTATTTGGAAGGAAACACGCCCAGTGCAAGAACACGAAGCTCTGGACTGACTGATTCCCGCTACTGAAATACTTCCGTCCAACTGCTGAAATACTTCCGTTCAAAAGAAACTCCTGTGGGTGAAAGGAACGCCGGAGGGTACACCAAGACTGCCGACAAGGATAATGACCCCCCTCTTCCCTCTCGAAAAGTGAAAGGGAGGCGAGGACCGCGCTGCAGCCGGAGCATGGGGACCTCTTGTCTTTATGGGGCCATGTGTTTCTAATTAGAAACACAAGGCCCCATAAAGATAAGAAAGTGCTTTGCGACAGACGCAAGCAGGCAAGCAAGCCAGTTTGGGTTGGCCGGCCCAAAAAGTGAAAGTGAGGCAACCCAAACACCTAATTTCCAATGGCAGGCCACCGTTTAACATAAACGGTGATGCCAGCCAATGGAAATAAGGGGCAGGGCTTCAAGCCCTTTTCTCAAACTCATTTACAATAAATCTTGCCGAGCGAGCTGCGCATGTGCGCAGCAACGCTAGGCAAGACCTAAAAAGGGGTACACTCCCCATTTTGTCCATAGCCGACTTGGGTAATCGAACCCCAGGGCAAGCATTTTTAGAGGCCAATCAAAGGGGGCTCAATGCCCACCTCTACCATCATAGTCCAGAGCCTTCCCAATTCACCAGATCGAAAGTGCTGGAGATGTCCATAAATGCCATGCAAAGCAAACCTCTCCTAGCTTTCACGTATTTCTCCAAAAGCAAAGTCAAATTCAGCGATTGTTCTGTAAAAAAAAGTGATACTTGTATAGCGCACTACTCACCCGCAAGGGTCTCAAGGCGCTTGTACGAATACCGCTGTGGAACCCATCCTGGCTTTCCCTGTGAGGCGTCCACTCCTGGGAACCCCCAAGGTGGAGGCCAGGCATCCTTAGCGTTGTGGGGGCCGTTGTGGAGATTAGGCAAGCTATTGCCCAGAGTTGCAGTGTGGGACTCCACGATTGGAATAGGCACCGAGGCGAAAATTATCAGGTCCGTGGAATTTTTGAGCCCAAGACCCGCCGAGGCGGGGAATAGAACCCTGGTCCCGGGCTAGACCTCTGCATCAGGGTCTGCCGCTCTAATCATTGAGCGGCACTTCTCCACACCAGGACGGAAACTGTATTGCACGCCTGATAGGATATCTTTTCCTCTACCAAGGCTTCCAATTTTTGGATACTCATTGGTCCATCATTCCTCATGCCTCAAAAGTCGTCCATGGCTTTATGTAGGACATCAACACTAATTTGAGTAAATCTGTATAAACTGTATCACTATTTAGTCACCTTCCAAAAAACAATTGTGGTGTCACACATACACGCAATGCAATAAAAAAAACTCACATTTGTATAGCATGCTCAAGGAGATTGTGGATCAATGACTACCCTCCAACAGTTGTGCTTTTCAGAGAAGCAACCAAAGATGAAGCAGGCCCCCTAGGTTGGTGCATGAGGGTTTGTGTCCATAGGAACACAGTTCTTTCTTTTAACTCTTCTAGTACCAGTACAAGGACAAGTTTCTCGTGCCCTGAGTGTCCTGTGTGTCATGTGCACATAACACTCTAGAGCACTCTGCCCTGTATACACAACTCCTTGCGGCAGTATGCCACATGTACACAAATTCTTACAGCGATTTGACACGTACACAAATCTCTGCAGCTCTGCCACAAGTGCTCCAGTGCATGCGGCCTGCAGCCAGTACACCTTTAGGTACTTGTATATACAAGTCCCTAAAGTCACATGTACAGACCTCTCGGCAGCCATCAGCCCTGTATACACAACAACCAATAACAGTATCTTCACTGTACAGAACTGTCTAAGCCTTCTGCTCAATGTATACAACTACCTACAGTAGACCGCACTAAGTATAACATTACCTACAGTGGACTGATCAGTGCATGTAACCCCCCCCCCCAATAGCCATCTGCCTATTGTATAGAAATCCTTACAGATTCTCCTCCACAATGTATACAACAGCCTTCTGCCCAGTTTATACAACTGTATGCAGCATTCTACGCAATATATACAACTCCATGCAGCCAAATTCAACTGTCTGAGCAGTGTATACCTTGCAACTCTGCAAAATTCTGCCTTCAGCAATCTGCCCAGTGTACACACTCTAGCTAATCTACAAAGCATAGTGCTGCTGTTTGTAAAAGTTATCATCTCTTTATGGCAGCCACAGCAGAGCAATGCAGTTGGTCTGCGCAAGCAACAGCCACTCACAAAAACAGCATCTAAAATGGGCACGTTTTTGTACGAGAATCACTCATGAGGAGTTGGGTTTTAAATATAGCTTCTGCAGGTGTGATGTGAAGGAGAGGGGCAGATCGGATACTGCACTGGTACAAGTGGGCCTACAGTGATGGTATAATGGGCACACGTTACCTACTGCGACACAAGTTAAATAGCGTTGAACGCTTATTGTATTGGAGCATCTCAATATCGCTTTGCTCCCCTTAACGAGGCCACAAAGCCCCAAGTGTTAGGCTCTTAAAAACTAGGACTGCAGCCAAGGCATGGACAAAAATCAAACCTCTACTGGACTCATGGCGTGGACTGCACCATCAAGGCACAGCTCAGGGCATACTGTTGGTAGATCATTGTAGTGAAAAATTATGCCAAAGTAAATCTTAATACACTTTGCTGCTGTACAAACTAGGGCACAAGCAGCAGGCGAAAGAAGGCTCTGCCTTACAGAATGTTTGTTATTAAACAAACCCCCAGAGCGGAGGACACGCCTATGACACGACAAAAGAGTCAGGCAGTGACCACAAGTATACATTCCCATCACAATATAACTTCTACATGGAGGCAATGCACAAGCGATGCAATTACTGCAGCTACCATACAAGTGAGGCGCAGCTTATAGCGTCAACAGGACCTGTAGAGTTTATAGGTACTTCACTAATGCGATAAATGTAGCAGGAAGAGTCCAGTTCATTACAGGCAAATATTTAGGGGGGCGAGAGTGTAAAGAATAGCTGCCCTGATTTCAAAGGATAGTTCTTAAGGGGCTTTTTCAGCTGGTGATGTTAATATGGTACAATATACTGTGAACACAGTAGGCTAGGCAGCCTGCTGAGAGGGTAGATTGAGCAAAAGAGCACAAGCAGAAGGGAATGAGGGTGCAGGGCACCAAGCAGGTTGTCGAGGGGCTGGTGGTGCCACTAAAACAATGGTTTGCCTGGAATGAATTGTGTGAACAAAAATTTGGCAAAATAAATGTTATTGCATACATTCAATTAATAACAAGCATTTGCAATGCAATAGGTCTCGCATTTATAAGAGTTTGAGCTATTGGCATTGTAAAATTACAATGCCTTTTATTTATGTTTTGGTTTTAAAACAAATAAAAGGCATTGTCATTTACAATGTCAGTAGCATAAACTCGAGTGCAGCACTGTGCGGCGTGCAGCACTGTGTGGCGTGCAGCGGCGTGCAGAACTGTGTGGCGTGCAGCAGTGTGCGGCGTGCAGCAGTGTGTAATGCAGCAGTGTGTAGTGCAGCAGTGTGTAGTGCAGCAGTGTGTAGTGCAGCAGTGTGCGGCGTGCAGCAGTGTGCGGCGTGCAGCAGTGTGCGGCGTGCAGCAGTGTGTAGTGAAGCAGTGTGCGGCGTGCAGCAGTGTGCGGCGTGCAGCAGTGTGCGGCGTGCAGCAGTGTGCGGCGTGCAGCAGTGTGCGGCGTGCAGCAGTGTGCGGCGTGCAGCAGTGTGCGGCATGCAGCAGTGTGCGGCGTGCAGGGGCGTGCAGCAGTGTGCGACGTGCAGCAGTGTGCGGCGTGCAGCAGTGTGAGGCGTCCGGTAGTGTGAGGCGTCCGGTAGTGTGAGGCGTCCGGTAGTGTGAGGCGTCCGGTAGTGTGAGGCGTCCGGTAGTGTGAGGCGTCCGGTAGTGTGAGGCGTCCGGTAGTGTGAGGCGTCCGGTAGTGTGAGGCGTCCGGTAGTGTGAGGCGTCCGGTAGTGTGAGGCGTCCGGTAGTGTGAGGCGTCCGGTAGTGTGAGGCGTCCGGTAGTGTGAGGCGTCCGGTAGTGTGAGGCGTCCGGTAGTGTGAGGCGTCCGGTAGTGTGAGGCGTCCGGTAGTGTGAGGCGTCCGGTAGTGTGAGGCGTCCGGCAGTGTGAGGCGTCCGGCAGTGTGAGGCGTCCGGCAGTGTGAGGCGTGCGGCAGTGTGAGGCGTGCGGCAGTGTGAGGCGTGCGGCAGTGTGAGGCGTGCGGCAGTGTGAGGCGTGCGGCAGTGTGAGGCGTGCGGCAGTGTGTGGCGTGGTTTGTAAACAACAAGAAAAGCGGACATCAAAGGAAGGGGGGAGGGAACAAGCTTATGGGGTGTGAGTTATAACGAAAGTTAATTATAAGAGGGGATGCAGGAAGTGAGGCCGAGCGCGCGCTGGCGAAAGCAGTCTGCTGCTTTCAAGTCCGATGCCAGATGCCAGCTTCGCGCTTGAATGCCTCACATGCACTGGCCATAAACCGCATTCCTAAGGTCTTGTGCCCCTTACTAAATCTCTCTGAATGCGTGAGGCGGCGAACGCGCAGGAAGTAGCTGGTGGCAAATGGAATGCGCGTGGTTGTGCGCGTAACCGCCACCCGATCCGCCTGGGAAGCCTTTGGGAGCATTTTCTGAAGCCCCTACACAAGTCTCGCTGAGCGATCGCTTACGCGATAGCCAGGCGAGACCTACTGAGCGATCGCTTACGCAATAGCCAGGCGAGACCTAAAAAAGGATGTGCATTCAGTAGAACTTTACATCATGTTTTAATCTGCACATGGTTAAGAAAGGAACAAACAGTAGCTATCCGATGCGCTTCTGGTGGTGATCTTGAAAGTCAAGACGTGTAAAAAAGGTGGTTCCTGTTTCCCTTCTTTGTCTGCTGAAGCCTGGAATCAGCTTCTAGCTAATCTTCATAGCTACAATAATGAATTGCAGTTTTGAAAGCTACGGAAACCATGATTTTCTGTTTCAGCATCATTGATCACTGTCTGCAATTTAATCTTTCAGCACCAGAACACTCCTAGGAGTAGCTGTGTGCTATACAAATATTTTAATGTATTTATTTATTCGTTCACCTGGGAACAAATTCTAGGTCTACTCTTTAGAGGAGGGATAATCCATCTGAGCGAACTACATCAAACCAATTCGAGAACAGAGAACGTGGAATTAACTTTCCGCATCTGAGAAATTACTACAAGAAAGGGACAGCTAGTCTCCAAGATAGGAGGGGACATCACCTGGGAATGTGCATCTACCACTGGAGGAGAGCTGTGGCTCTACCTTAGTATGGAGCCTGACCAGTTTGCCAAGAATAGAGAGCGGAGGGCCCCCTCGCAGAAGGAAAACAGCTTAGTAGAGAAACCAAGCTGTGGCCCAGGAAAGCAGACTGCAATGTACGACATCGCAGAAACAGACCAGTGCTGGAGGATCCTGCGTTGCCCAACAAACATGGACATCACTACAGCCCGTGGTGTCCACGTGCTGCGCTTCAGGACTGGTGGTGAAACGATTGGTGACATCCGACCACCCTTAACAAATTAGCTCACTGAGAACTCAATGGAGGACTCTTCACTGTTTAGGGGAGGAAAAGGTGAAACTGTGCATTGGGCATGGTGGCACCTCCATAGCTTGATGCTCTAACTGGAGACGGACTATGGGATTTGGCACTGGGAGGGATGGCAAGAGGGGGGGCACCAATCTGCTAAGTGAACTGATGCCGAATGTCCCTATGGATTGACTGGACAGTCAGATCTCACATTTACTTGCACTTTCATCAGAAGCTTACCCAGTGATTGTGGCGTGTTCGTTACATTAATGTCTTCTAGAATATTTTTAGAACCCTTTCCACCGGTTTATATCTTTTTTTATATAGTACTGCATAGTGGGTAACAATGTAGTTCTCTCTTTCATAAAGATAAGTGTAGGACTGGACAGCTGTGTTCTTTGCGCTGTTAGATGACTGCTGAATTCCAAGTCTATGCCCCAATACCTCCCTGTGAAGCCTTGGACTGCTGGTCTTGCTACCTAGGAGTTAAGTGCCGTTAGGGTGTGCTTTGGGATTAGTTTTCAGTGCTTGCAGGATACCAGAGGTAAACAACCACAACTACCTCAGTTGTGGCCCAGTCACCCACACTTACCACAGGAGTGTGGAATCGGTTCTGAAACTCCTTAACCAGTGTGTTCTAGATAATACACAAAAGTTCCAATTACATTCCCCTAGATAAGACAACCATCCTCCTATAACATAGCATACGAGGATAACAAACAATATGCACCAGAACTCATGCTACAGCCGCACACTACAGATTCCTACAAACCATGGAGAAGATGATTAAATACCATGCCTATCACTATTCCAGAAATTCTTCCAATTACATTAGATACCTTCATAGCCTGTCAATTATTTTAGCTCTAGAAGCTAGATTCATTGATATCCAACCATATTATTTCACATAACTATCTATGCTGTTATGCCCACCAATGACAGAAGACCTTCCTTCGTGAAACCTATGTGGTTCATATTTGGAAACCGATATTCCTCCTCATTATGCCAATCTTTCCACACCATGCAACCCTTCTTAGTTTCCCACATTTTCCTTCACCTACACACAATTCCCCCACAACTACCAAATCCATCACAAGCAGACTAAATTTGAAGTCACCTTTCACTCCACAGACTGGTAAAATTATTCACACCAATCCCAATTGATTCCATTGTAAACATCTCTGCCCAGTTATCAGTCAATTACCATCTCAGGCACTCCTCCACTTCAGAAAATTCAACTTAAGAAATCTAAGACAGGCAAAACTAATAAAGCTTCACAAACGCCACCTTTAGGTATTTCCGTTTATAATTTATCAGTACCAATGCAAACATCGTAAACTGGGCCATCACATCAAAAGCTAGCTTATGCCTCGCCTATTCTGACCGCTCGAATCCAGCTGGCATAGTATCCAATATACTGCACTTATACAACACGGTCTAACTCATTTATCAACCTGCAATCCGTGCTAGCATTAACCATTTTCTGTTATAAAGCTACCCAGCATACCTAAACCCACCTATTTTACACCCATCAACAGCAAAATACCAACCTCCACCCCAGGTCCACTCCTGCTCAACTTCTAAATACATCTCTTCAGAGGTCAAATGTTTGTCTTACTCCACCCACACACAATGATCATTCTGACCCTCTCAAATTCCATATCTTGTTCATCTTTCAATTTCACACAAACTAAGTCTGCACTGAACATTTCCTATCACTGATTCTTGCTCATCATGACTGGACATCAAAAACATAAAAAGGCAGTCAGCCATGACAATGTTACGCTCTCGTACAGAACACACTTCACCCTACAGACTTACAGATTAGAGCAAAGTCTTGCTATTCTAGTCATTGCATGGCATTCCTACCACATCCTGGTGGCAGAATGCCTACTATGACTGAGAAGGAAGCACACCTGAAGCAAAAGGTACATCAATCTTCGACCTAAGTCCAGCACATCAGCAATTATCAAACTTTTACCTTCAAACAACCTGAATGATTCCAGCCCATGCATGCTTTATCGCTCTCTTAAAATGCTCTGATGTTCCTCAACATATCAACTATCTGCTTTCAGAGGGCACAAGACTAATATTGTGCGTTCTACCTGGTCAATGAAGTACAGATGAAGAAATACTTCCTGTACAGCACAACTCCCCATATCTTCTGAACAAATCATGGCCTGAATGTTCAATACAACCACAAAGCAGTGAAACACAGCAATGGGCACTCCGATGATGCAAAATACAAGTAGTACATCGACAGAAGCTCCCGCTCATGAGGAGATTTGCAGTAGATTATTACCTCAAGTATATGCATTTGTGCATGCTCCTCAAGACCATCAGGTGTGGCTGAGAATGTTGTATGGTTTGTTATACTTTGTGTAAATGAATGAAATAAAAAAAAAAAAATACAAATCCTTAAAGGGCACTTATACCCTAGGCGTCTTGGAGCTAGGATCCATTATCATGTCAGAGAGCTAAATAAAGGGAGCACAACCTGCATAGAGCATAAAGAGCCAATCATGTTTCTAAAATGATTGAAGCATTCTAAGAACTGAATTTCTTAAGGCAAGGAGTTCCAAAGTTTAGTTGTCAAATGGGAAAACCAGTGTAACCTAGACGCTATGAATTTCGGACCTGTATTTTAAAGAGTTTTATGTGCAAAGCAAAGTACCATAAAAAGCTCCATTTGTTACCTCTTCTGTAGGGGTAACCAATGTAGCTTAATCAGCTCTTTAGAGACTGCAGTGTGTTTCGGTGTGTCCCAGAGGCTTGCTGCAAGGCAGTTAGAGCAGATGTATAGACAGACATTTCTAAAAGTGTACCAGTGAACCTTCCAACATAACATGCATTTGTAAAGCACACGTTCACCCTGAAGAGCCTCTTGGCGAGGAATAACAGATGCTTATTGTTACCCAACTCAATGGTACTCATTTTATCGACCTCGGAGGGATAAAAGGTCAAGTGGACCCACCAAGATTTAATCCTGTGATCCTGAAGAAAACACAGGCATGAGGCCACCAGACTCAACTAATAAAGACGAAGTTTCACAGCATTGCCTGGATTATTCCTGCAAGTACAACCCCAGCTGTGGCTACACAACACTTCCATCACTTACATGAGTGACCGAGATATTCTGGTCAAGAATGTCAAGTAATGGCAAAGGGAAGGAAGGAGGATAAGTTAATGGGCACTTGTATAGGACACAGGCTACCATGTTGCATGAATCTAGTAGTCCGGGAGGTGGCATTCCATTCAATTCTAAGACCCTATTTTTTGGCCAGAGAAGATGTGCTGTACAAGGCGGCAATGGACATGTTCCCAATGTGTTAACATTCAATGGCTTATGGGTGAATCCCAGGGGCTGTGCTGATTCGATTAGGCATCTAGGATGCACCTCAATCGCCTGGCAGGTTGGGGGGTGAGGGGTTGTTAGGGAACAGTGGTCTTAGTGGAAAGTTCTAAATGTATATTTATGCTGTTGTACGTGTGTATATATTGTGGAGTCAGAAGTGCACTGTTGGATGTCAAGTTGTGCGCAATTACAGAGGAGTTCTACGAGCGCAGCAATACCAGACGATAGCTAGGCTGAATCTGGACTATACCGAATTGATGCGCAAAGTTCAGCCTATGCACTGTTGGATGTAGTGTTTAGAGATGTAATGGGGGAAAGTAAAATAACCACAGGACTGGCAGCCATATTACCAGCACTCAGAGCACACAAGCGACTTTAGTGGAACTTCACACAGAGCACAAAATCGGTATAAACATTTTTAAGGCAAGAGGATTGGAGTTTGAGAAAAAAAACAGAGGGGGGGACTTGCATGGGTTAATTAGTAGGTGAACGCATAAACAGGAGTGTTCATGAAAGATAAAAAAGAAGAAAAGGAAAGGAAAAGAAAGAGCAGGAGGTGGGGGGGGGGGAGTAGAGAGAAATGAGGGGGTTTGGTGAGTGGGGGACAGAGTGTAGGCTTGCTCTATACTCAACATACAGCAGGCAGCAGAAAATGGCGATAAAGGAGATCTAAAAGGCAAAACAAAACTATAAAAGCATTAGCACTCTGTGTGCGTTTTTTTTAGTTTGCCATTCGAACATTGTCACTGACCACGTTGTAAAAGTAAAATAAAAAAAGCCCAACAAGCAACTGGTGAATCAAGCCATGTGTACAAAGAATGTGCATGCACTGTTACAAGGGCATTTTTGCTTCCCCCCCCCCCCCCTTTACTGCTTCAAAATTACGACACTGTAAACTAAAGTTAAACAAGCATTGGCATAGCCAATAGGTCTCGCTTTTGGGACCAGATAAGTATTTAGTTATGCAGCACAAAATCCTTGGTGCAACAACTGTTGCATGGCTAAATACTTACAAGGTCCCAAAGGCGAGACCTATTGGCTATGCCAATGCTTGTTTGTTTGTTGTATATCAAATCAAGCTGTGCCAAAGTTATTAGCAACCCGAAAAAGGCATTTCCTATTGCAACACAATCACAACTATAAACTCCCAGTGGCAACCGCCACGCGGTAATATACAGTGACAGCCGGTGCAGGTAAGCGCAGCGACTCCCACCCCACCACACCACTCTTACCTGCACTGGCCGCAACTGGTAATATACAGTGACAGCCGGTGCAGGTAAGCGCAGCGACTCCCATCCCACCACACCACTCTTACCTGCACTGGCCGCAACTGGTAATATACAGTGACAGCCGGTGCAGGTAAGCGCAGCGACTCCCATCCCACCACACCACTCTTACCTGCACTGGCCGCAACTGGTAATATACAGTGACAGCCGGTGCAGGTAAGCGCAGCGACTCCCATCCCACCACACCACTCTTACCTGCACTGGCCGCCACTCGGTAATATACAGTGACAGCCGGTGCAGGTAAGCGCAGCGACTCCCATCCCACCACACCACTCTTACCTGCACTGGCCGCAACTGGTAATATAGAGATATATTTTTATTGCGAGCTCCGGCACAACTCAGTGCCTATGACTATAACTTATTTAGTTATGAATTATATAGAGTGGATGTATGACACAACAACAAAAGCCTTTACAACAAAGGCTTTTACCACAAATGCATACTAACGACAATGTCTTTACCACGCCAGTTTCTACATCGAATATCATTATCAAGCCATCACGTAGTGAATCATTTAAAGCCCCGTCACAACGAACGGCATTGAAAAGCATATGGTTTCATCAATTACCGTTATAACGCCAAATGCAAATTAGTGTTTAAAATACATTCAAGCCGAAATAAATTGAGCTGTGAGTCCGTATAATTGGTGTTCAGTGGATTGGTGGTTTTAGGAATTCGAGGTATCCGATTGGCCATGTGTGGGAACAAATGAGCCAATTTGTAAATGTTGTCCTGTTCACAGCTCATGATTTTCTCCCACTTCCTGTACATGCAGTGGGGACGGAGACGCTCAATTAAAATTTGACGCTTATCAACTTTTAAAATTATTTCCGTTTTCTCGGATCGCGAGTAAGATTTTGATAAGTATGTCATTAGTTTCTATGAAGCTCGCATATTTTGGATAAACGTACGGTTATATGTCCCTCAAGTCTTCGGTGCGAGTACTTACTTCGGTCAAAGTTCCGTGGGGCTAACTAAAACAAACAAACTAAAACCGCCCCTTCCCCTGCTCTGAGCCCTAAGACCCACACCAGGTGCATTTCCCACCCGCTCCAGGTCAGCGTAGGTGGGACATTTCTTGACAAGCCGGTTCCCATGAATAGGCGACTGCACAGAGCCTCCCGGGCACCGCACCACCCGGCTAGCCTCAACACCAAGAAATCTGTAACCGACGGGGCATCCTGCCGAATTGTTAGCTGTGCCTGCCTGCCATGTTAAAACCCGATGTCCTTCAGCTCTCAACAAAGAACCAAGCAACTGTCTGGCACAAAAAATAAAGACCAAAGCAAATAAACTATCATGCACGCCGAGAATCGGTCTCACCCGGGTCACTGCAGCTCTTTCACCCTCACTCGACCGGACAACATACAGCACCTCCCCCTTAACGCTGCATTTAAAGAGTACAAACAGCTTTACTATAGATTTGATCATGTTCACACAATCCATCGACTCGGAGACGTGTATTGAATTTAAGTTGTCTTGCGTCAGTTTTTGACTTCACGTTGCTGGGGCAGGTATGTGCACACCCTTATATTACCAGGCGTGTGGCTGAATTCGCCTTAATGCAGATCGAGAGGATTAACGATTTGGCATAGCATAGGTTAATGTCCTAAGACCCCCCCACTGCACCCCCACACCCTCAAGCAGCGGCGTTAGTTGCAGTAAAAGGCGGCAACTATGGGCTTGGATGCTGTTCTGCTCGATTTTCCTGGCCTTCTTGTGTTAACAAGTGATTGAATGTGACTTCAGTCTCTTACCATTCAAGCCTAAGGGTTAGAGTAGTGGATGGAGCCTATTTACTAGGCACTTCGACATGATTCTGTGCTCTTCCCCATAGATCAGGGCTTGCACATATAGCCTAGGGAATAGATTCGTTAGTATTAGGGATAACCTGTCCTGTAGTGAGGGTATTTCATGGAGCCGTGCTGAATGCAGGCCTGGTAGGCCTCAAACGGGAGAGACTCCATCTTTCTTTCTGCTCCGGCAGCTTGGGATTCTTCTAGGTCACATGCAATGTTTTAGTTATGAGGTGTTATTCGCTTGGAGAGAACTGGTTCAGGCCGGCCCTTATCGAAGGATTGTATTTTTCTTCATGCCGAAGACACTACATCAGGCCGGCCGGCTGGGAACGTGTCCTTGGTACGGGGAGGTACAAGAATTTGGTGGGCGGCAGGTTACGGGCCGGAATTTTCCATGAGGAAATGCACCTCTATATTAGTGAAAGTTTGAGGCAGTTACATGTTCAGTCCGTAGGCGGCATCTAGCCGTTAGCAGTAGAGCTACTACTTATTCCAGGGAAGACAGACGCCATCTTGAAGGCGGAGAAGAACCGAGAGACAGATGCTTTCCTAACAGAATAGCCAGAGAGGAGAGAGTAGCCGATAAGGAAGAGGTCCCAGTGACTCGGAGAAGGGTGATTCCAGGCGAGCCGAGGCACAGACGAGAAGGGAGCCTAGATGACCACTGAGTGCAGGCTACATACTACTAAGGTGATGTCGACCCTTTCTTATTAGAGTGTACAACTTAATCTTTCACTTTTCCTTGCAGGTTATGTGTTATATCGTAATGTTATGTGATTGTATGTGTAATGAGTAATAAAGTATCCAGTTTGTAGTGAACCAACATATGCTGTGTGTTCTTGTATAAGAGGGTAGCCTATTCTTCTAGTCAGCTGCGGCTACATGAACAGATGTTAACCCTGATCAGGTAAGTGGTAACTGAATAAGGGAAAAAGGAGCCCCTCAAACCTGAGAACAGGCTATGCCCGAACTGGCAATCCTTGTGTGATCTGATGAATAGTGAGACTGATTCCCTTTTTGTATGTTATGGTGATCATAGGATGAACTGTCGTATAAGACTGCCGTCTAGGTAGAGAGGTCTGGATTCGTAGGGGATCGCGAGGCCGCCAACTGTGCTGAGACTGCCGTCTGGGTAGAGAGGTCTGGGTTCGTATGGGACCGCGAGGCCGCCACTTGTGATACTGTCGTATGGGCAGAGAGGTCTGGGTTCGTATGGGACCGCGAGGCCGCCACTTGTGATACTGTCGTATGGGCAGAGAGGTCTGGATCCGTATGGGATCGCAAGGCCGCCGATTGTGCTGAGACTGCCGTCTGGGTAGAGAGGTCTGGGTTCGTATGGGACCGCGAGGCCGCCACTTGTGATACTGTCGTATGGGCAGAGAGGTCTGGGTTCGTATGGGACCGCGAGGCCGCCACTTGTGATACTGTCGTATGGGCAGAGAGGTCTGGGTTCGTATGGGACCGCGAGGCCGCCACTTATGAGATCTTGGTATGCATAGTAGGAATCCCCTGTCCTTAGGTGATAGATATATGTGGTTGTAGGATTGTAAATAGGTTCTAGGGAGGGGGTAACGTTCTGGCTGGGTTAGTGAGGCTCTGATGAGCGGGTTCTATCTGATCCGAAAACCCAAGCAGAACAGATGCCTGAAGGGAGGAAGAGTTACAGACTGCAGCAGTGCCCACAGAAGCTACAGGTCGAGCACCGGGGAGCTATAACAGGGTAACACAGGAGACGCGAGATTCACAGCTGAGCAGGGCAGTGTTGTTCCCTCACAAGAGAGTGATAACACAAGAAGGGTAGGTACTGTGAGAAGGATCCAATACACAGGTGTTACAAGCTGATCACAGCAAAAAGAAGTGGATGCATGCTTGTTTTTGCTGTCAGTTCCCCGGGGCACAAGCAGGCATCCACTTCTGTCAGGACAGCTGATCGAAGCAAAAAAGACAGAAGTGGATGCCTGCTTGTGCGCCAGTGGGACTGACAAAAAAACAATAAAAACACGCAAAGCGTATTGGCACCAGATGGCGCGCTGGGTGTTGAAAGGACCCCATAGGCGACAGTTTTGTTTGATCACGGGGGAAAAATGCTACCGCCGGCCACAGCTTGCAGTGCATGTGCGCGCGCAGCAGTAATCACGCCATATGGCGCCTCTGCTCAAGCGCGCGCACATGCACTGCAAGCTGTGGCTGGCGGTAGCATTTTTGGAAGCCCTTACTTAAAAGTCTCGCCAGACCAGCGCAAGCGCTGGGTCAGGCGAGACCTTAAAATGATGTGTGCAGGAATATGTAGAAGTGTAGCAAGCAGCCAGGAGCACTTTAAAGCTGCAGGGCCCTCAAATATGGAGTCCTGGAGTAGGTAAGGCAGGGAAGCAATGGAGCGCAATAGATAAACTGGGGGTGGTGGAAAGTGGGTAAGCATACAGAGTGCACAGGCGCCCTGTTTTGTACTTGTCTTTTCTTCTTTTCTCTCGCTCTCTCCTTTCTATCCTCTCCTTACTTTCTTCCTTCTATGTCTTATTCTCTCACGCCTTTCTCCCTTTTTTCATCTTTTCTTAACTATTGTATATAAATATGGTTTATGAAGTATCAAAAGTAACATATGCAACTCAATATGGGAATAAGCTGGACTTGCAGGTCACTGTATTTGTTGTTATTGCTCAATTCTTACCAATAAAATTATTGCTACATTGGGTGCACTGGGGCCCTCTTGATGCAGATAAATATATAACCAAGCATTGGCATAGCCAATAGGTCTCGCCTTTGGAACCTTATAAGTTTTTCGCCATGCAACAGTTGATTTTATTGCACGAAGGATATTGCGCTGCATAACTAAATACTTATAAGGTCCCAAAAGCAAGACCTATTGGCTATGCCAATGCTTTTTGTTGAATTTTTTTGATAAATTGATATACTGCGTATTAATTATAGTTCTTCCCACCATGCACTGGCTTAACTACAACACAACCTTAATATGTAATGGTTACTACACTTCTATAGTGCACATATAGCATTACCTGGGTTCTAGATGATATGCTAATTATTGCCCATCTCAATGGTACTCATTTCATCAACCTCAGTAAGTTGCCCAGGCAGACGAATGAAAGGCTGAGCACACCTGGGATTTGCACCCTTGGCCTTCAAGCAGTACAGAGATCTCTACAAAGGCTGCATTGATTCACCATAGCTCTCAATCTATGAATTAGATGAACCTGGTGTAGGGATTGTATTTTTTTTTCTAGCTATATTTTCCTGAGAGGTTGGTGAACCCTGCCTGGATTTGACACGGACTCCTGAGTTACACACAGTTCTCATCAGCAGGTCAGAACCAGCTCAATAATATGTTTTGCTTCAGATGTCTGTTCATGGAGTGAAAACACAAAGTCCGTAGGCCCCAGAAGATTTCATAGGAAAAGACAGAACAGAAGGGACCGCCTCTCCAGAAAGGCATCTCGCTCTCAGCAAAGTAACTGTTTGATTTGATTATTTTGTTTACAGAGTTTAACTCCTAAACAGGTTTCTTGGCGCTAACAATTTGTTTCCAAGCATACTGCAGGAGAGCCGACTGTGCTCTGCTGCAAGGTATGCTAGTAAAGTGTTCTCTATTTTATGAACTCGCCGAATATATATTTTTTAAACGATGATAAGGTCTCCGCTGCATAAACATTTCTTTCTAATATTGGCCGGAATTCGAGCAGGGCGTTTGATCTAACAAGCATTGGCCACGCAACGCGGGAAGCTTGTAGGAATGTAAAACAAACAAAAAAACTTGCTGGTGATGCGCTCTTGTGCGCAGCAGCACGTGAAAGTGATTGTGCTGGGAGGTAGATGGCAGCTGCACACGTGCACGCTCGCGTGAACGCAAGCGTTGGGCCTGAAAAGCCTGTGGCAGTACTTTGGAAAATTATACACTAAATGTCTCGCAGAGCAGCGCATGCGCTGGCTCAGCGAGACCTAAAAATAATAAGGAATGGCAAAACCAATAGATCTGGATTGTTTTAGGTGCATGGGCTCTTATTTGCAATTGTCAAATGTGGCATGATATTCCAGTGTAATACATTAGGGCACACAGAAGTCACATACATGCACCCACATGCACATAGTCAATAGCCAAATGGACATTCAGATACACGCCAGATACAAACCGTCACACCATGGACGGTTGGTAGGGGCAGTCTGTGTGCAAGTGGCTAAATTGAACAGCATAGTTGCATAGAAGAGCAGAAGTAGTATGCAGAATAGGTAACAAGCATTTGCAATGCAATAGGACCCGCATTTACGTGAGACCTACTGCATTGCAAACGGTAGCCATCACGGACAAGGGGGGGTGGGGTTGGGGACACGGACAACTTCAGTGAGGGGGGAGAAGACACGGACAATGGGAGTGCAGGCAGGGGGAGAAGGCACGGACAATGGGAGTGCGAGCGGGGGAAGTCGAGAAGGCACAGACAACGGGAATGCGGACGGGGGGTGAGAAGGCACGGACAACGGGACAGAGGGGGGGGTAGAGAAGGCAGTAGGAGAACCTCATTAAAGATAATAATGCTCGCAGTCTAAATAAAACATACAGTGTAACACTTGGAAGTAAAGGGGCCAGGAGCCATGGGAGGTTACAAATGACGACATGGATGTAATAAGGAGGGACTAAAAAGACTATAAACGAATACGAAGGCAGCCTTTACGAAGGACAAAAACACAAGCCAAAGAAAAATGTGGGTGGGGCTTTCCTCACGTACTGAACTACAGAAGATCTTCACCAGAGCAGCGATTGCGCGCTGACTCTAGGCTCGACCTAAAAAGGTTGAAGTGAAGTACAAGCTGAAGGAAGTGTAACAGAGTAGGTTGACATTCCTGATCATTCAGTATTCAATATCCTGGGAGCAACTGCTTAGGTACCGATTTTGGCTCTAGGAAAGAGTGTGAAAAGAGCGTGGGCCACAGGGATATTGCAGCAGACTGAGAGACCGCCTAAAAGCTTTCAGTTGCATCTGTATGCAACAATTTACACCTCATTCAATTACTTTTTGTTTGCCGTTCAGTGGGGTGGTTTCCGTGATCCAGCACCAGTTCTCCTGCAGAGGCCACAATAAGTTGAGAGTTACTTTATAGAGCAAATGACCCAGGAAACAAAGGGAAGAATAGCTGTGATATGAGACTTCCACTGAAATAGGACTTTAAAATGTTTTCTCCTGTAGCCAGAATTATATTTATTCTTCTATTAAAAGGAACAAATACATTGATGTCTTGATTCAAAGTTTAGATACTTAACCAACATTCTTTCCAAAAAACACAATGACTTCAAGTCTGCAACAGTACAAATAAAATCATATATTAGGTATCATGAAACAATACATCTGCCATAGCAATTGTAAGGCAAGCCACAGATTCAAGTATAATTACAAAAAAAAGCCACATCCACGTAAAACTGACACTAGGATACGTAAAATCTTAAGACAAGAGGAACTGTAATTTATGCTAACACAAAACAAGCACTGGCAAAGCCAACAGGTCTAGCATCGGGCACCAGCCTTTGGGTTTTATCAATGTGTGTTTTGCTGGGTTTTTGCTAAGTTTTATTGTTAAGAAAGCAACTGGGCCCTCGTCAGAGCAAAATAATAAAAAAAACAAAAAAACTGCCTACATTATTTTTTGTCTCAAAAAGCTACAATATTTTTGGTCTCAAAAAGCAAACCATTCCTTGGTAGTTCCTGGGAGGGGGACAGCATGCCCCCTCTCCCATTAAGGATTGTCCGGTCCCCCCCCCCCTCCTCCAAGGAAAATCAGCCCAGGGGTTGGGGCGGGTTAGCACGGCCCTCCTCCCCCATTAATCCTCCCCTCCCATCTCAATCGGCTCGTAACCTTGGCGTCATCATTGAAGACCAATTGTCAAAGAAGCAACAAGTGGTTAAAGTTGCCTCCACCTGCTTTGCCATTCTCAAGTGGCTTAGGAATATTCATTGGATGCTTCCTCCGGCTACGCAAAACAACTGTCATCCAGGTCCTGGTAGCGTCCAGATTAGATTACGGCAATGTACTTTATCTGGGGGCAAGCAAGGAAGTGCTCCTTAGGCTGCAGGTGGTGCAGAACTCCGCAGCTAGACTGCTTTGCAAATTACCCAAAAGGACTTCCATCTCAGCCTCACTTCATGAACTTCATTGGCTGAGAATCGACAGTCGTGCCAAATTTAAAGTCCTCTGTTACAGGCATAAAATAAATTCTGGCTTAGCCGCCCCACTATCTTCGTGCCCTAGTACACCACTATCAACCCCCTCGCATACTTTGATCCTCTAATCAACACAAATTCCGAGTTCCTAGGATCAAACGAGCCAGAATGGGAGGTTGATCCTTTGCCTATCTGGCCCCCTCCCTCTGGAACTCTCTTCCAACTCACTTACATGTCGAACAACACTACCTTAAATCTCGTAAGGGCCTAAAAACCTGGCTTTTTAAAATCAGTAGTACCTATAATTCTTTTCTAAAGCCCAACTCAACTCTTGTCCTTCGCGTTCTCAGGCGCCGGGAAACCTCTGGGTAGCTGTGCGCCATATAAATTTAATAAATAAATAATTGTCTAGGCCTCATGGGATGGGATCTCAGATGCCAAATTGGCCTGTAAAGCTCGGCACCCCTGGCCAATCCTGGGATGTTATATCACCACCACACCCCCTGTCCCAATCATCCTGCACAGCATGCTGGGGCAAACCCATATGGAGACTTCTAGTTGTCTGTGGAAAGGACTCCCATGACAACCTCAGTTCCACTCCTGGCTGATACAGCTGCCTGATCCCTTTCCACCAAAAACTTCAAAGGCAAGCACCTCCAATACAGCGGTCAAGCCTGCTTTCTCTGTTTTAGTCAGCTGTCCATGCCCAGGTGGGTGCAGAGGCAGTGTCACTAGCTAATTAACAGATTAAAATTTTCTCTCCACTCCTTCCTTTCCCGGGAACCAGATCAAGCACTAGTAGGAGCTCTATTGTGTGGGGGAAGCCTTTGATTGCTCTGCTGGAAAGCAGATTAACTTTGCCCAGTAGGTGGGACAAAGGCCTGGAATTTGATTCTAGGCTGAGACACAGAAATATGACAAATCTTAAATTGCCATAGCGTGTGTATGTGGGATGTTTGGGACTGTCATTTACACTTGGGTCACAGGTTTATCTCCAGATCGATAACTTGCAATACCTACTAGGCCTAAGTGGAGCAAAATGTACTTTCAGGCAGATTTTGCCTATAATGTGCAATGTGTGCGAGCACCACAGATCTTTATTAAGCACTACAGACATACATTAGGAATGTCCAATCAAAATTGAAGGCCTACTCCAGGTCTCAGGACCAATCCCTGAAGAGTCCCTTCTGCGAGAAGCTACCTATGAACTGACACTGGGCAATAGTGTTCATGTGTAACCAACCCAGAGACTATGACCCTAGCTGTGTAGCACTGACCTTATCTTAAAAGGCGGACACTGGCGGTGAATAAGCTTTGTCCAATTACTGTGAATTTAGAAAAGAAAGACTCAAGAAACCGGGAATGCAAATGCAAAAAATCCAGGAGGACTAAATGGGATGAATCAGTTTGCTTCAGGAGCTTTCTGTACAGTTTTCATCTTTGTTCCCTTTTCTCCACATCAGATTTCGTAAATACATTTCATCTTTAATTTGTCGTATCAGTAGAAAAGAACCTTGACATGTTTTTCACCAGCCAAATTTGTGATATTTGTTCTCTCCACTACTTACAGTACCACTAAAGTGACAATTTATCTACAGCATTTATTTGCAAAGTAAATGTTAAATTGTGTTGTATAAACACAAAGTTAAGTTCATAATAAATATCAATGCTCATTTCCTATTAATGTAACCTACAGGATAGAAACTAGAATAAAGGAATTAAATGGCTTTGTAGAGCACAAGGCTAACCTCAATAACCAACAATGACTACACAAACATTAACCCTGGGACCTGGAGCAGACGGCTTTCCATCATAAACACAACACTGCCTCACCAAGGCTAGTAAGACCAAGTCGCTAGGCCAGCGCCCCATCGCTGTGTTTCAATTGCTGTTTCCATGTGTGCCGGTCTTACTTTCATCTCTTGCCTTTGCTAATGTAACCTTAGTACCCATTTTCTTTGCCTTCTGTGAAGTGTAACTTGTGCCAATCTTTACTGTTATGTCGTGCCACTTGCCACTGTAAAACTTAGTGCCTGTTTTATTGCCTTTGGTCTTTGGTTATTTGTACCTGTGATCTTTGTGACATGTGCTGGTGTTATTTTTGGTTATTTCTTGTCATTTTGGAGTTACTGCAGTCATCCGTGCTCAGCAGCGCCCGCAGCTTGGTTACGGTCTCCCAGGACCTACTAAATATGGGGCTGCAGCGGAGATGAGGCACCAAAGGCAAACTCGTCTGTGGCTGGACTGTGCCCAGCCGCAGGAACCCTGGAGCTACACCAGCGCCGAGCTCAGAGACCTGGACCCCAGACTACACAACAACTGCTGCCCCACATTTCGACTCACAAGAGATGCCAATTCATGATTCTGACGCACACCTACAAAGCCCTGCTCAACCAAGGCCTCCCTCTCCAGACCTCATTCTCTCTTCAGGTATTCAGAAGAGGACTCAAGATCTGGCTATTCAACTGATGCCACCCGAGCAGCCTGGCTCTCAGCGCCTGGATACCGAGTGATTAGCTGTGCTTTATAAATCTTGATTGACTGATGCACAATCTGTCGTTCCATTGATACAGGTCTAGTGGCCACCCACTCAAGATGCTATACTTGAAAATCAAAATGTATTTTTTTTAGTGCAAACAATTTAAAATACAAATAAAATAAATTCCACCCTACAAATCAGCACAGCTCTAGCACAAATTTGAAGACAGAAAGTTATGCCAACTTTCTGACAGTTGAGGGAGCTTTGCTACCAGCACCCTTCACACAAAGGACAAAAAAAAAAAAAGATCCTGGGTTTTCATCGCCCTATAATGGACTCTACTGATTTTTCTGCTGTCTGCTGAACCACCTTATATTCGACAGATCTCCAGGATTCCACAGTAAAAGCAATGTCAACAGTTGTTCGAAAGATGGGTTTAGCTAGAAAGTCACTTCTTCTGCAATCATTTAGCAGACAAGTCCTACAGAAGGGCCATTATTTCTAGAACTACCTTATGACCTAAGAAAAAAAGACAACATCAATGAACCCCAAAAGGTCCTACTTAACAAGTTCTGCATTGGGGTCATAATGGAAACAACACTAAGATGTGTCTTTAAATCTCTTGAAGTATTGATGCATCCCCAAGGTCATGGGGTATGTCCCCCAGGCACTGAATACTAAGTCCTCGAAGAGGTTTCACATTTGTAAATCAATGTTGTAGAAATAGTTCGAGTGTTTTTTAATTGAAAAGCTTTACTGGTGCTTTTTCATTTCACGAAGGTTCAAAACTTCATTTCCCAGACTCCATTATGGAAAACGTATACTTCTAAGTAGTTATGTTAACATACACTCCCAATGCATTTCGGCACTCATGCCTTCATCAGGGGGTATCTGAAAATAATAAATTGATAATGAATAAAGTATGATACACGGGAAATTGTATTCACCCATATATTGTGAAGAGTGTTACAGGGAAAAGGATGTGATACCTGTGATGTAAAAAGGGATACAAGGGATAAAAGAGAAAGACACGATGTGATGAATGTTATAGGCGGCTATTAAATCTGTTTATACAGAAAATAACAGTGATCGTAAACAGCGCGATGTTGTGCATGTATATAATAGCGTGGTTTAGTTGATGCTAGTTCAAAAAAAAGTGAGTCGTAGATGGTTGTTAATTAGTGGCACCCAGTTGAGTTGAATGGGTTACATAGCACGTAAGAACAGAAACATGCGTAGATATATCTCTTAAAACGAAGTCAAAAAGGTAATACAGTCAGCTCTATGAATATAGAACATATGATAGCTAAATGACCTTTGACAATTAGTGGAAGAAAAAAAAATAGAAGGTCTTATCAATAGTATCAAAACTAAATAATTAAAGGTAACATAAAAATTCCATACGGTCATTCATCCCGAACGGTTTCATGGAATTTGAAAAGGTAAATCCAATAATTTTCTCGCTGTAGTAGAAAGTTGTGATTGTATCTCCCTTCTTTTTTGGCAATTATTTCAAGAATGCAGAATTTTAGCTGACTAATGTTATGTCCGGCTTCCAGAAAATGTTGAGACACTGTGGATTTCATTTGCTTGGTTCTAATATTGGATTTATGTTCATTCAATCTGGTTTTTATTTTTCTCTCGGTTTGCCCTATGTATATTTTCCCACAAGGGCATTTGAGCATATAGATGACGTTGGCGGTATCACATGTCGCAGTTAGTTTGATTCTGATTTTATGTCCTTTCATGGGATGTGTGATATATTCGCCTTTGATGATGCTATTGCAGTTGTTGCAGTTTAAACATGGAATGGTGCCCTTAAATGTGGAGTGTGTAGATGGTTGTTCTGTGTGTTTGAGGATTTCCCCAATGTTTCTATTTCTGGTGTAAGCGAAAATCGGTTTTTGATCAAAGATGTGGTTTAAATCCTGTTCCAATTTAAGTAGTTGACAATGTTTTTTAATAATGCGTTTATAGGAAGCACTCATGGTGGAGTATTTGGAGACAACCGTGAATTGGTTTTTGGAGGATTTGGTTTGGATGCTGAGAAGTTCATTTCTGCTTTTAGATGCTGAACGCTCTCTTGCTTGTTGTAGTACCTGGTCTGGGTATCCACGAGACCTGAATCTTTGTGCGAGGATGTCAAGATGGTCGGTTACTTTGGTTGGGTTAGATACTATCCTTTTAACTCTAAGCATTTGTGAATACGGGAGATGTTGTTTGAGAGGTAGTGGATGAAAGCTCTGGTAGTGAAGGGTGTTGTTTCTGTCCGTGGTTTTTCTGTATAGTTCTGTTTCAAATCCTGTGGGTTTCTTGGTGATTTTTACATCCAGAAAGTGATGGAATGTGGATGAATGTTGAAAGTAAACTGTATACGTTGATCTATTTGGTTTAGTTTATGAAGTTGGTTTTCAAGAATGTTAACAGGGCCCTTCCATACGATGAAGATGTCATCAATGAATCTCAGATATAATTTCAAATGACTTGACTATGATTGTACTGTGAGAATGTGGTCTTCTTCAAAGCGATTCATAAAAATATTTGCATACGCCGGAGCTGCACAGTTTCCCATGGATGTACCTGATAGTTGTTGAAAGCATTCATCATTGTATTTGAAGTAGCTGTGTAGTAAAGTGAATTGCATTAGCTCCATTAGGAAGACTTGTAGGTTGTGTGAGTAGTCAGTGTGTAGTAGAGCTTGTTCAATAGCTTCCAGTCCTAGTTGATAGGGAATGGATGTATACAATGAGTAAACATCCACAGTGCATAGAATGATCTCTTCGTCTTGTGAAATAATGGTATGATTGAGTTTAAGGAGAAAGTCAGTGGTATCTTTAATAAATGATCTCATGGTGTTGACGCTGGGTTGTAGATACCGATCCAGGAATTTTCCTACTGGTTCGTGTAAGCTTCCACATGTAGTGACAATTGGTCGACATGGTGGTTCAATAGGATTTTTATGAATTTTTGGTACCATAAACAAAGATGGACTCTTAGGATTGGGTTGTATAAGAAATTTCTTAACTTTTTCATTGATGGTGCCTCTTTCAACAGCTGTCTGGACAATGGTTTGCAGGATTTCCATAAATTGTACCGTAGGGTTAGACTCCAGTTTCATGTATGTATTCAGATCCTGTAAGTGGGTTGTTACCTGGGTGTTGTAATAACTGGTATTTAGGATGACTAGTGCCCCTCCTTTGTCAGCTTTGGTGCATGTTATGTTTGTTTTCTGTGCGATGGTTTTCAATATGCCTAGTTCTTTAGTAGAAAGATTGCTGTGTCTAGACCTTTTCTGATTATTGAGTTTAGCAATATCATTTTTGACTACTGATTCAAACAGATCAAGGCTTTTTTGGCTGAACGGTGGCATAAAGGTGCTTTTTAGGTGTAGGCCTTTAAGAAGATCTTCATCTTGTTCTTTGGCTGGTTCCAGGACATTATCGAAAAAATGGCGTAATCTGAGTTTTCTCATCAATTTAAAAAAACTGATGTTTAGTTCAAGAGTGTTGGTACCTGTGGTTTGTACAAAGGACGTGCCTTTTTGTAGAATTTTCAATTCAATATCTTTGAAATGATAATCTGAGATGTTGATAACCAGATTTTCTATTGGTTCCCTTTCTTGGATTTGTCCTTCTTGGCTGTCGCTGTGCGTGTTTGTGGTTGATCCTTGTCCTTTTCTTTGCTTTTTTCTGCGGCTCCTCCTGGGTCGTCCTGATCTGTGTGGCCTACCTCTAAAAAAAGGGGTATCTCCGGTAGTTAGATTGGTAGCGGATGTTGATGGTATATTAGACGGGATTAATGTTGGGGCTTTGTCTTTAGCGGGATATTTTTTAGGTTGTTGAGTAAGATCACTATCTGAGGAGGAGGTGTCCGTATTGGTGGTGTAAGGTTTGTTTTGTCTACGTTTGGCGTAGATGTCAGCCCAGGAGTATACTTCCCCCCCATCTTGTAGTCAATCGTATCCCTACGGAATTTGCGAATTTTACGCTCGTTGACTTCCGCTGTGTGTTTGGCCAATTGGTTGTTTATGTCTTCTAGTGTTTTATTAAGTTCTTCAATTGTCATGGATTGCTCAAGTTCAGCTTTGACATTTTGAATGTCTTTGGAAAGTTCCTCTAGAATAGTTGAAAGCTCTTCTATGATTAAAAGGATCAGATCTAGTGAGCATTTATTCAAAATGGCAAACCACTTGTCTTTGAATTTCTGTAGGTTTTTGCAAAGAGAGGGTTTAAGTGGTATTCTGAGTCCCCTTGGGATTCTTTGGGCCTTATGGTACCTGATCATGGTACTAGAGTGTAAGCGTTGGTTTATTTCCTTCTTGGAGAGATATAAAAGTTGACGAATGTTCTGTTCTTTGGTGCGGCTGCTGGAAAAATCTGTTGTTTCCTCGTGTATGAGGGCATAAATTCTAGAAACTTCTTCTTGCCCAAAAGCGAATGTTTCAGCTCTCGTTTCCGTGAGATGGGTTATTTCATCGAATTGCATGATTTTTTTGTTGGTGTGCTGCGTACTGGATTCGGAATCTCTTCACATAAGTATAGATTTTGTTTTCATTTGCACAAGCACTGATCAGCATTGACATTCAGTAAATCTGGTGCATGTGTCACCAACATCCATAAACCGAGACCCAAAAGAGTGACAAATCATAAACATTATGTTTGAGGATATGGAAATTGAAGGGTTTGCTTGTTAACATTGAGCAACTCACTTCGAACATGTTTCATGCCGGCAACACACAAAAATAACTAATTTCAAGCAGAGCTGCCAAAAATAATTTGCTCCAATTAATGGCACCATGTCTTTATGTGGGGTATCTGCCTACAATCAATGCTCGATTCCTGATCAGTAAACACAATATCCTAATGCTCTTGAAATGAGGCAAACCACCCAAGTACTATTTTATTTTTAGCTAACTGGATCCTCCTCAACTAAGAATAAAGAGAGTGAGTCTGGTTAATCAGGGACTGTAAATAAAACTGCAATACAGCACAATCATTCAGGCACTGAAAAGATAAACTCTCCAAAAAGACACGATTATGCAAGAGATTACTTCAAATTTGCAATCAATCATCTTTGAACAGACAAAGGAATGCGTACAGAAATATCTGTGTTTAAAGAGTGTACGGTTTGCCTTCTCACACCTGTGGACGTAGGATTTTATCTACCAAAGCACATGGCTAAGAATAATTTGTGACTCAATAACTAAAACCTGCGTCTTCATTTAAGCGCCAACCTCTGAGTGTCTATGTTAACCTGTGAGAGCTTTTATCTCAGCGCCTAAACAATAAGATGGAACGGGCAAGATGTGGAAATGTACTGTTTGAAAAAAAGAAAAATGGGAAGGTATTCGTCAAATGTGTTACAACGCTTTAGAGCTAATGAATACCTGCACTTATGGGCAATACAGAACATGAACTGATGCCTCCAGAGAGAGGAAATCATATGTGAGAATACCCTCTCTTACTTCGGATTGAACAGAGTGCCTATATATCCCTTCCACATAAACATTTTTTTGAAAAATGTAGGTTTGGCTCCAAGCAAGAACGTATACAATATTTGACTATCACAAAAAAAATAGTTTTCAAAACGATCCACATGGATTATAAATTAGTCAAGTTATTATATTTTAGAATACTTGAATGCCTTAATTTCTAAATAGGATACTTCAAGATCCCCTCTAAAAGAACGCTTGTCTCATCAGCATAAGTTTTTAACGAAGAGCAAACAAACTTAATTTGTACAGAAAAAGATAGAACTTCTAGTATATTTGGAGAAAGATGGAACTTCTAGGATATACAGGAAAAAGCTAGAACTGGGATGAACGGGGAAAAGATGGAAGTTCTAGGATATACGGGAAAAAGATGGATCTTCTAGTATATACGGGGAAAAGATGGAACTTCTAGGATATAAGGGGGAAAAGAATTTACCTTCAAGGAAATACAGGAAACGGTGGAACTTTCTTTTGTTCCTTTATTTTTAGGGATTTGTTATAGCATACAGAGCTTTACAGAGCAACCAGGGGCTATTCAGGGACACTTATTATACCAGAAGCACAAAAACAGGAGCTGCTGTACACAGAACTGTACAATACTTGCAGTTTATTTGCAAATGAATTGAAGAAACTATGACACAATTTGAGGGAGAAGGGTGGTGAGTGGAGAACGATGTGTAAATAGAACAGTGCTTGGGGCACTGGAGATGAAATGATACACTGTTAAATGAAAAACTGAAACATTTAAACTAGTCTCTTCAAGTTACAACTTAAAAGTTCCAAGCCACTAAGAAAACTTGTTTAGTGTCAAAATATGCTTAACAGAGAAGCAGAACAGTCACTGTGATCCAAACAGTAGGAATTATTGGGCACTCAAAGATCTCTTGCATCACCGCCATGAAATTATTATGCCCCAATGCTCACGACCCAACACATGCATCTTAACGGCCTGCCTTGGTGGAGAACTGTGTGTTTTTCCTACTGTCTCTTCCATGCCCAAGCCGCTAATTAATGCACCCAATCACCCTATAACGAGAGTGAACAGCATGAGGTCACTCACAGACATGTTTTTCGTAAGAAAAAAAGATAATTAGGTCATTTCTCTACTATCAGAGAATCCTTGTTTTGTGGGATGAACACCTGATTTTTCAGTACCAACAAAGCATGTTTAGATATCAAACTTAGCTTCATCTGAAATTGGATCTTGACAGATCACAACAAACACAAAAGAAGTAGGTTGCCTGTGCGCATAAACTGAGCAAAGATATCATGGTAAGATCCCTGTAAGTGTTATACAAGAACTCCCTCCTTTCACCAAGTCTTCGCGGAGGTTGAGTCCGCCCTGGTAGCACCATCTTAACAGGGTGGGGAGAGGAAGCCTAAGATGAAGCACGACACAATATTGAGTGCGAGGCTGAGGCATCCTCTTCCATTAAGGATGGCCTCTTCTTAGACCATACGTGAACTACAGTATTAAATTTTCCAGATATTACCACGATCTCTTTGCTCAGTTTATTTATGGGCACACGCAACCTACTTCTTTTGTGTTGCATTGGTTTTGGGGACACTAATTCTTCCCCCTCTCCCCCCATCCGACTCTATTTAGTGGTATAAGTGATTAGTACAAATGGTTGGTTGCGAAGAGTCTATTTAGACTCTTGACAGATCACATCTTCTAAACCGCAGTACTTCAAGCAACTTTACATTCTGTGACAACTTTGAAACCTCAACTGTTTTTTAAAACTTCTCCAGTTACTATGTTATAAGTGCAAACTATTACTTCAACCGATTAAATGCTTAAAGGTTTTGCTGTGGTGTCTATACTTGGTAGGAACTGGTTGGGTTCTGTCATCGCAGCAGACTACATTTCTGAGCTTCTTTTCACTAAAACAACCAGACACGTTTCATTCAGTTTACTAATAGTTATCCATGGAAATGGTAAAGAAAGGCCCAGCTACAAATATTTACATGACAATAAAAATGTAACTAACTGGAAAAGAAATGAAGATGTTTTTTCAAGATAGTTCTAACTTTGTCCACAGAGCAGAATACTTCTCACGCTGGTATATCTCATAGTTGTTTTATAACAAAATATTGACTACCAATTTATTGTCTTATATGAATTATATTTTCTCACTATCAAAAAGTATCAATCACTACAACTGTCTCTCGTTCTACTATTACTAGTAATCGTACTACACTACATTCCCCAGCAGTAGCTAAAATATCCTCATACATACTAAAACCACCACAACAACAAGTATTTCAGCACCGCCAAGTACAAATGCAGGCCATGTTCCTACTACCACCATAAACCCTACCATATTTACTACTACACATGCTACGACTATTTCAGGTCCTACTCACTGAGTAATACCCTACTGAACTGAATTTATTTATTTGCATTTTAGTAGGCTCCTATTCAAATATACATACAACGCCGAAAACTATTTAAAAGGATTAAAAAAAATCAAACTATATTCACACTAATTAAAATATATACGGTGCCGCAAAAATCACAAATTATTCAATTACCATTTCAAGGTGAGACCTAGAAACACGGAAACCAAGTCTTCAAAATCAACCCCCCCTCAAATCACCCTGCTTACCATGATGGCACTCTCACACCACACCAAACTTTCCAGTGACTCCAACATAACCCACACTTCCCCATACCTCAAGCAATCGCTACCCCACCCAATCTCCTGATTTAGCAACACCAGAGTCCTCATCCCCAGCAGGGCCTATGAATCAAATGGTTAGTTGCCTTACACTTGCACATACTCCCCCGGCCACTATGCAGACAAACTGAGTCCCCCACCTTTGAACCTTCTCCTGCTCATCTGCTCTATCTCCCTCCAACTGAAGTATCTTGCAAGGCTCCCCCAAGCACGCCATCAGCCCCTACTGATGCCACAAAGCTACAGTCCTCGGAACCCATAGCTCCAAACTTGATCAACCTCTTATCGCTCACGTCCTCCTTGCAACCCATATGCCCTCCTACCCTCCCTCCAACCACCCTCCCTCCAACCACAGCTCCAAAAATTGACAGCCATCACTATCGAGCTTCTGCCCATGTATAGACGTACTTGTACCCTGAGGACCCTGCCCAGCTCCCAAACAGGAATATATATTTTCAAAGGCCCACACACCTTTCATTTCAATACAAAAACTATACCCTTCCCCAATACCTCCTCTCGTCCCATTAGACTGAAGGCTGATTTATCCGACAGCGACATCCGCGACTTACTCCTCTCTTATACTAATCCAATACACTAACAAGACCTACCGGGGTCAAATCCAAGCCATTCAAGCTAACCCCTACAGAGAACCTACCCACAATCACCGGTGTATAAATAGCAATAACGTCAAGCGCATTAACACCCCTCGGATTGCCACCAGCCATCCTACAAGCCAACAGAAATGCGTACTTCTCAACTGCAGATCAGCCAGTAAACATGCACCCGATATTTACGATCTCATCCTAACAAATGAGCCTGATATAATTAGCCTCACAGAAACCTGGCAAACCGCTCCTCTACTCAAATCCTTGACCTACTAGTCCCTTCCAGCCACAACATAATTAGACTCGACAGAACTATGAAACCGGGTGGTGGAATAGTTTACATATACCGAAACACACTATCTGTGTATCAACCATGAACCGTCACATTACCCACCAGTGAGGATCTCTGCATCAACATCTCGAGCAATAACAGCCTCATTTGTAAACAACACACATTCTACCATCCCCCTGGAGACAATCGGACATTCACTGAACAACTCATGGAAATCATCACATCCAATGATGATCCCCAAGTGACAAAACCTTCCTTGGAGACTTCAACCTCCAGTGGAATTACCCAAACGACCATGCAGTGAACTGTCTAAAAACCTTCCTATCGAACCACGAGCTGACCCAATTCTGCGACAGCCCACAACAAGGGAGAAACACTGGACCTTATATCTAAAATGAACAACATCACACTGGAATCCATTATCCCCCGAGACTGGTCTGACCCCTACAGCATCATCTTCTTTATCAACCTGGAGGTGACCCCGAAGAGAGACCAAGCCAAGAAAACAAAGCAATGGAAAAAGAATCTCCTAAACATTAACCCCGAAGTCTTAGCAACCCGATGTAACACTGCCATGAGTCCCCAAGCAGGCATGCTAGATGTACATGAAATCACAGAGTTCTAGAATTCCTCTATTTCTGACATTCTTGATTCTATTTCCCCCTCCTTCTACAAAAAAACATTTCCACTAAAATCTCCAAACCGTGGTTCAATGACAATCTAAACTCTGAACAGTGCTATCTAAGATCAGCCGAAATAACCTGGAGATCTGTACCCTCCACCGAACACCTGAAACACCTTAGATCAGTAAGGAACTCACACAACATAAAAATCAAAGATGCAAAAGCTGACTTCTTTAGAACTCAGCTTAACCAAGTCAAAAATCGTCAAGCAACAATCGCTCAATGCACCAAACCTGCCAGACCATGGTGACATCACCCCCCCCAACATGTGAGGAATTTGCCTCATTCTTCTTGGAGAAAACAAAAACCACTGAAAACGATCTACAATCAAAGAGGGAACTTCTACCAACTACAGGGCTTGCTTTCCCACTCGCCTCTCTTGGCTCAGACCGGTTCGATTCCCCTGGAGATGCCCCCAAAAACAATGCCTCCTGGCACACTTTCACTCCCCTCGATAAAAGAGACATCTATAACATTCTTCTAGCAGTCAACCCATCTAACCACTTCAGCGACGAACTACCACCTCAAATATTTAAAGAAGTAATAGCCCCTATTCTCCCCTTATTGTCTAAGATTGTTAACGCCTCACTATTGCAAGGCACTATCCTGGTTGGCCTAAAAGTAGAACAGGTAACCCAATCCTAAAAAAAACTAAGGCGACTGCTCAGATCTTAACCACTTTTGCCCTGTCGCCAACATCCCCACTCTGGCAAAACTTCTAGAAAAATGTGTACTAATTCAACTATGCAACCACATTGAGAACTTCCAACTCCTGGATTAACATCAATCCGGTTTTCGTCAAGGACAGCACAGAATCTGCACTCACTCACATTATGGATTACATATTAAAAATGCTAGACCAAAATGAATCAGGTCTTCTGATACTACTTGACTTATCCTCTGCCTTCGACACTGTTAAACACAACAGTTTACTGTCCCTATTGGAGCGAAGGATGGGCCTATCAGGTCCTGTACTGCAATGTTTGACATCATTCCTCCACAACAGAACCCAAACGAGTCAAGGTGATTCAATCCTTCTCTCGGCCCTCCGTGGTCAATATGTGGGTACCACAGCGGTCCATCCTTTCACCCATTGTTTTCAACTTATTCCTGGAACCTCTTGCAAATGCACCGAACTCTGCAAATATTCTTTATCACATGTTTGCAGATGACATTACATTTTTTCTGAAAATATCCTCCCCAGATGACCTCATTTCCCTCAACTCTCCCCTGCACAACACTCAAAACTGGCTCACTGGTAACCATCTAAAGCTCAACATTTATTTCCAAAACAGAATTCCTCCTCATCTCTCCTCCTAATCACATTCCCGAGATCGACTTCTGGATGAAGCATCTAACAGCCTTCAACTGTTCTCACATTATTGATTCCACTAAATCCCTTGGTATTACACTAGACAAACACTTGAATATGCAGAATCATATCAGTAATGCCACCAAAGGAGCTAATTTCCAGATGAGTAAACTTAAACCCTTCCTACCACTGGACGACTTTAAGCTGGCGGTCTAAGCCCTTGCGTTGCCTACATTTGGCTATGGAAGTTCCACTCTATGCAGTCGTCATAAATACAATCTGGCCCCGCTAAAGGCCTCCCTTAATGCTGCAGCAATAACCAGTACAAAAATAAATAATCTCATATCCAGCCTTAAAAACTCTGAACGCCTCCCGTACGAAGAAAGAATACAGCTAAAGATTGCTTGCATGACTCAAAAAGTCCTACATTTCAAGATAAACCTGGCACAAAAGCTAGAGTTATCGGGGAGATGCAGATCTTCACGAAGTGCAAGCTCACCACTACTGAAAACACAGATTTTCCACAAAAAGAGAAGGAGCTACAGAGCCTTCTCGGGTATCACCCCGAAGATATGGAACTCTCTGCCACCGGATGTCCGCCCAATATCATCTACCTCTCGTTAAAAAAAAAGTGAAAACTCTTCTAATGGAGATAGTTTTGCTCTAAGATAATCACTTTTTGTTCTTTGGAAAGCACATTATGTCTTATTGTTTATTAACCTGCCTATTATTCCGATGCTCTGTATGATTACTACACTGATGTACAACCATATATACAAGCTTTACTACGCTACTTTCATTTGTGGCGAGTGCCTATTATTACAACTGTATCGTATAAAGCGCTCTGATAACCTCTAAGGTAATGTTCGAGCTATACAAAACTTGATAAATAAATAAAAACTACTGGATGTCAAGTGACCATTTCACACAGATGCTTCGCGAAAGCAAGCGCACAAGCATATTTACATTATCCTTAGGCAGGTTTTTAAAACTGGTCACTACAGAGAAACTGAACAGCCGTGGAAGATTGTAGCGCAACTCATGCGTGGACACTGCTTAAAATGCTACACGGAATCTTAACTGAAACTGGACAAGAGATTGAGTTGATGGAAAACGTGAGAGCATTCCAGGAGCTTAGATGAGAGAAATGAGAATGTCTGCAAATCAAATGCACAAATAAATTAAAGAGATTACTCACCGACTGCTCACATGTATCCCCTCTCTTGGTGGTGGCTCCAGAAGTGAAAAATAAAAAGCATAATCCAGTTTGTCCAGAAGCCCGATTTGCTTAGAAGATCAACTCCAATCCCAAGAAAATGCAACTATTTAAACAAAATTTCCAGAAACGTGATTAACGTAGTAATATTAAAAACTGTGCTCTCTCTAGCTCGTGCAGCAATTTAAAGAGTGAAACGAAAAAGTTAGGAGCAGCAGAGATGCAACACATCCATCGCTCCGAGACCTGGCTGGTGGTGGTGGATCCCTGGGTCCCGTGCACTGGCTGCACTTGCAGGCTGAAGGGGCAGGGATTCCCTCAGCGCCCGCACACCGGGGGAGCGCCTAGATGCGGGGACCGCGACACTGTCATCTCTAGGCGCTTCCCGCCCAGCCGGGAGAGGGCTGGCAGCTGGCTGGGTGCAGTAAACTTTCACGCCTCGGCGGGGGAGGGGGCGCTTTACTCGGGGCAGCTACGTGCCAGTCCTCAGGAGAAGGGCGGGAGGCTCCCAGACAGGGCCTTCCCTCCCGCCTCCCCACCGAAGAGCCTCCGACCACTACTCCTCCGGTAGCCGCGGCTCCGCTTTCGACTCCACCGACTTCTACGGATGAAGGACAGAAACCGAGCCGAGTAAGTGATGGCACCGAGGGGCAATCGGAGAGCGAGTTTAAACTGATTGACAGGCTGAGCAGCGAGAGGAGGCGGGGCTTGGTGGCTGGGATACCCCTTCCTTCCTGGGATTGGTTACGATTATGACCCGCCCCGGAACAGAAGGCCTGACCGCCCCGGAAGAATCCGCCTCCATTACTGTGGCGGAAAACCCGTCTCCGTTTCTGCGGAAGCGGTTCTTGTTTGTCCCGGAAATAATCATCCAGCTGCAGCTGGACCCACCTGTTACGAAGAGGGGTGCTCTAGGTAGTGCGATCGGGAGCTCCTCACCCGACGCTCCCCATCGAAGCCAAGGGCGAGACCTGGGAGGATGTTGTTATTTATGTTAGTTAATGGGGATATCATATAGTAGAGGCACCCCCCACCTAGTCGCCCCACCCGGATCCCAATAAGTTCAGACCACACCAATTTCATGTTTATAGAAGAATTGAGGCCGCAGTTTAATATGCATTTTTCAACTTACAAGCGATCCTTTAAACACCATTTTTATGTCTCGCCTAGGCAGCGCTCATGCGCTGCTCTAGGAGGACCTTTAGCCATCGGTCTTCACTTTTCAAGCACTGCACTCGTGCTTGTGGCAGTATCCACCTTGCGGGAGCAAGCAGCGCCGCGCCGCAAGCACGAGTGCAGTGCTTGAAAAGTGAAGACCGCTCTCCCAAGCGCGCACGCACCACTCGCGGGCTCACCTCCTGCTCCCCTCTCTCTCACAACCTCTCCGCTTCACGGCATCGCACTTCATGTTTCATGAAGTGTGGTCACTCGCTCCGCCCTCTCCGTCTCCTTTTTACTCGCGCACTCTATGCCAATGCTTGTTCTTATTATTAACTAAGGAACAGGAGTGGGGGAAAGGAACTGATTTCACCCAAACCTTCACCAGTGACTCAGCGCAACGATAGGCCTTTACCAAAATAGAAATGCCTGTGTATAACGCTGTTCCCTCTGCCAACCCCCCGACCCATCCGCCTGCCCCCATCAGACTTCTCTGTCGTCTGAGTTTTGTTTACCCAGGAATCCCCTAAGGCGTCTACATGGCAGGTCAGTTCACAGCGTTGCTCTCTTCCCCGGTCTTCTCTTCCCTTCATGATCTCCCCTGCGACATAGACTGCTGTCTGTACCAGGTCTGAGTCTCACGGTTTGTGTTCCTCGACCAGGCTCCTCTCTTCAGAAAAACTCCTCTGCCGGTCCTTTGGTCTCGAATCTTCTCTGTTGTTCGGGCGGTGACAACGTTCTCTCCAATGACTCGGGTTTTAAAAGGTCCGCGCTCTCTCAATCCACTGTAATTCGTGCTCATGATGTGATGACCTGAGCATGCTTTGCCAAATAGTTTTTCATGCCACCCGAAGGCAAGTGAATATTTTGTTGATGTCTGTAATTTCAGACAGCTGGTGAAAGGTGCAATTAGGCTATGATGAGAAGGGCTGTCAATCACTGCTCCTAAGGACGAACAGAGGCCTCTTGGGACCTGCTGCATAACTAAATACTTATAAGGTCCCAAAGGCGATACCTCTTGGCTCTGCCAATGCTTGTTAACTTATTAGGCAAGGCTGTGTCCTTCACCCATAAGCTCAGCACTGTGCCCTACATTCAGTGCCGGTCCATTTGCCCAGGTGACCCATCACCTCGGCACACAACCTTTCACTTTCACTCCGGGCAAGTATCTGC
Organism: Triturus cristatus; assembly: GCF_964204655.1. NCBI lineage: Eukaryota > Metazoa > Chordata > Amphibia > Caudata > Salamandridae > Triturus > Triturus cristatus. Next base: position 70,342,699 of record NC_140585.1, on the reverse strand, counting down.
TTCCAGCCCGACCGGGTAACCTTTTTACTTCCGGTATCCACACACTCCCCTTGGATAAGCGTCTGCTTCCAACCCAACCGGATGACCTTTCCTTTCCGGTGCCCACACACTCCCCGGGTAAGCATCTGCTTCCGACCTGGCCGGGTGACCTTTCACTTCCGGTGTCCACACATCTCCTTCCGGGTAAGCGTTTGTTTCCAACCCGACCGGGTGACTTTTCACTTCCGGTGTGACCAATATTTTGTTACGTAGGCAAGCATATGTGCTTCCAGCTCACCAGACCCTGGGTGAACGTTGCCCCACCCATCTGTGCGAAGGTGACCCAGTAACCGTTACCCAACTTCTTCCATGCCACAGGCTTTTCCCATAACTGTCTACTTAATTGTTTGTTTCCGGTACTCCAAAACAAAGGCCATTAGGGGAGTTTGCCAGTACCCCCTGGGTCCTGACTGTGCCGTTTGTGGCCTGTTCCAGTTTCACAACCCATAGATATATATATATATATATATATATATATATATATATTGGATCGCTTTGTAAGCACCGCCATGCCTCGCTGGGAGCTTCCGCTGCCAGCGGGGCCCCCCGCCATAACTGCGGCCCAATTCTTCAAGACTACCAACAGCCCCTTGCATTCAATGCCACTTGTATAGTCCGTAGCATGACATCTGTCCCAGTATTGGATAGGTACACCCCACCTGCATTGTAGTAGTGTGGCTGCCGCAAATTAATTAGGCTATGCCTAATGCTGCCTAAACATGCCCTGTACAGAAATTTGCCCATGAGGCTGTCAAGTCTATGCCTGTTTGGGAGTGAGCACCAGCCCACACCCTTCTGGGAATGATTTAAGACCATACCACTTCTGTGGAGTCCATGCTCGGGGTCATCAGTCCATTTCTTCAAAAGGTTGACATGGTATATCTGTCCCTTTCTTCCTGAGTGGGGTACAGCTATCCGGTAGGTGACAGGTGTGACTAGTGCGAGCACGACATAAGGACCTTGCCAGTGGGCCAGGAGCTTGTTGTCGGATGAGGGGAGGAGGAGTAGGACTCTGTCACCTACCGTGAACTGTCTGAGAATGGCCTGTCGATCGTATGTTTTCTTTTGTTTTTGTTGGGCTGCGTCTAGATTTTGCTCTACTTTGTCCCAGAGAGTGGAAAGTATGTCCCTTAGTAGTGTTGCGTACTCCAGCAATGTCCTGTTTTCGTCTTCTTCTTCCTCCCATCTCTCGGCTGCCATGTCTATTAATGATCTGGGCTTCCTCCCAAACACTAACTCAAAGAGACTAAACCCGGTGGAGGACTGGGTATGTGTTCTAATCGCAAACAACGTTTGTGGCAGTTGCCTGTCCTAGCCCCTCCCGGTCTCTGAAACGTTTTTCTTCAGTATTGTTTTTATGGTTTGGTTATACCTTTCTACAAGGCCGTCTGGGGGTGGTATACGGAAGTGCGAATTTGGCGTACCCCCAACAGGGAGCATATCTGGGCCATAAGTTTTGACATAAACGGGGTCCCTTGGTCAGTGAGAAGCTCTTTGGGGAATCCCACCCTACTGAAAAAGGCTACCATGGCTTGGGCAACGCTGTTTGTGGACGTGCTGGTGAGGGGGATGGCCTCAGGATAACGGGTCGCGTAGTCGACCAAGACCAAAATATACTGATAGCCTCGAGCCGAGCTGACAAGGGGACCAACCAGGCCCATCCCCACCCGGAAGAAGGGAACCTTGATTACCGGAAATGGGTACAAAGGCGCTTTAGGTGTATGGGGTGGGTTGGTCAATTGGCACCTTGCGCTGGCCGCGCAGTACCCCCTTATGTCGGAGAAGACCCCCGGCCAGTAACATCGCCGTAGAAGGTAGTCTTCTGTTTTTTCCCTTCCAGAATGGCCCCCTCCTGCCTGATTGTGTGCTAAATAGAGAACCTGAGTACGGAACGGGAGGGGGACCAGGAGCTGTCGGAGGGTTTCGTCTGGTTTTGTTATTTTTATATATAGCAACCCCTTGGATATGACAAAACAGGGGCCTACCTGGTCATCGTCGTCAGCTACGGCTCGGGCCCATGCATGTCCCAGCGTTGGATCCTCTTTCTGTTCGGCCCTAAAGCTGCCTGTGGGTCTTGGTTCTCCATCTGTACCCGAGGAGGGGGTAGAAGGAGCGTTAGCTTGGCTATTCAACACTACTGCCCTCTTTTGTTCTCTCTTCTCTCGGCGGGTTTTCTTTCTTTTATATACACCCGGTTTTATCTCTGTGTTTGACAGCGGGGCCTCTGTCAGCCATCGCTGGGTCTCCCTTTCCTCTATCACCCTGGATAGTAGAGCGGGAAATCCACCATAGTCGGTGCCTACGATCATGTCCTCAACCAGGCGAGGGATGACCCCAACCCGGATCAGACCCGCGTGTTCCCCCATCCCTAGGGTCACTATCGCTACTGGGTAGTGTTTTTGGTCCCCATGAACACAGGTAATGGATACTCTCTCTCCCTCCTGCCACTAGTGTGCCTGTACCCGTTCCTGTGAAATCATGGAGTGGCGGCACCCTGAGTCAATAAGGACCCGGGTAGCGGTGTTGTTCACCATGAGAGTCAGATGGTACGCCTCTTTGCCCTCCCCGGCCCATAGGACTCTGCCCCTGGTGTACTCCACTTCCATGGGTTCAGCAGAAGCGGGTTTCTGTGGACAATTGCAGGAAATGTGGCCCCATTCGGCACAGTTGAAACACTGGGCCCCCTGACTGCCTTCTTTCACTCCTGGTCGAGGTAAGAACCGGGGATCGATAAGAGGACACGGGGGAGGGGGTACAGGGCCTGGAGCAGCCGCTCTCCAGCGGTGGATGACGGAGGTGGGGGTCCGGGGCGTGAAGGGTCGGGCCGCGGGGGTTCTCTGGTGGGCACAGGCTAGTTCTATGGTGTGGGGCACAGTCAAGTTGGGATGTTGTTTTACCCAGGCCCGGGTTGTCGTGGGGAGGCCCTCGATATACTGTCCTAAAAGGACCTTTTCGACTATCTCGTCCTTGCTAGAGGTATAGGGTTGGAGCCACCGTGTTCCTAAATCCTGAATCCGATAGAAGAATGCTCGGGGATTACCCTGTGGCTGCCATTTCTCCTTTCTAAACCTGTTGCGGTACTGCTCTTGGTCACACCCAAGACGTTCCAGGATGGTTTTTTTGATGGTTTCATAAGGCATGGTACCAGACGGGTTAGCGGCTTGATAAGCTGTTTGCAGCTCGCCTGATAACAACGGGGCGATGTACTGGCCCGACCGTTCCACGGGCCACTGGGCCGTGCTCGCCACTCGTTCGAAATTCATAAAGAAGAAGCCCGGGTCTTCGCCTGTTCGATACTTTTGTAGTACTGAGCTGGGAACGTTTGGGTGTACCTTGGTGCTGGCAATAGTATCGGTCAGTTTTTGGATGGCCGTGTCTTGGACTGCCTGGTTTTGGGCCATGAGTCCCGCCTGGGCTTGCAGGGCTTCCTGTAGGCTCTCTCTGTCTTTTTTGGCTTCCGTGGACTGGGCCTCTACGACCAGCTGCAGATGGCGCTGTCCCTCGGCCAGTTGTGCAAGCATCTCATTCAGGCCAATGGGCTGTGACATGTTGTCCTGTGGGTTCGTTTCGTGTCCCAGAAAAGGAGAACGGTCGTTTGTACATGGACGTGGTGGTTCTGGGACTCATCCCACTTCTGACCACTGACACACCCCGCCCCCACAGAGGTAGACGAGGCACGGGATTAACGAGTATGCTTTTTATTGTATTCCCACGGGATCGGCGTTGCAGGGTAAAGAGGAAGAGGTTCTTGGTGGCGCTTTATAGTGTTCAGGAAGTGTCCGGTTTCTCTCTCGGACGTCTCTGCCGCTTCTTTCTCCTCAGGCGCGGTCCTACTGGTTGTCCCCTCGAGAAAAAAAAACAGAACGAGACGGTTACTATCCTTCTCTTCTCTGCTACTCTCTCTTTTTCTCTCCCCACCCCTTCTCCTGGGTTGTCGCTGCAGTTCCCTCTGTGCTCTCGGGGCTTGCTAATCATCCGATCCCTTTTCCCCGGTTACACTAGGCCTCTCCACCATCCCTGGGTCCTTTTTTTGTCAGGGCATTCCCGTTGGAGGTGGTTTCCAGCCCACCCATTCCCCAGCGTCCCCCCCTTTGCTCCCAGTCTACGTAAACGGCTCCCTACAGGCCCGAGAAGGCCGACTGGGCGTGCCACCAACCCACCAGAGTCCGCCCGGTCTTCCCAACAACTTGCCAGAAGCCGTGGCCCGGTAACAGGGTCCCGGCCGCCTCGTCCTCTGGTCGTTCCTCGGGGCATGTCTCGGTGCTGCTTCGGGTCTCGTCCTGCTCCTTCTCCGGTTCCGTTTCTCTGGCCTGTTCTCTCTGTGCTTTCTCGTTTTCCTCACTCTGTGGCTCCTCGCTTGGCTCCTCGCTTCCTTGGCGTGTCGCACCACCTGCATCCACTTCCGCCTTTTTTGGTTCGACCATGCCCCGCCCCTCAGCTGTCAGCAGGGTTAGCACGGGTTGAGACGACCTGGTGCCCCCGGGGTCCTCTTGGTGTTCCTTCTGGTTCTCCTCGTCACATTGGTATACATAGGTGTGGTATTGTCCCCCAAAAACTCACCCCCCCCAAACCTGTCTCTTAATCATCTATCTGTTGAGTGTTTGGGCGAATGTAAACCCGAAACCTATCTGATTTACATCTTCCTATTTGTTTTATTGCGTTTGCTGACATCCCTCCCTGGAAGGCTGTGGTTGCTTCCCCAATGCGAAAGGAGTGTGTAGTATAGTGATGCCCTTGGAGCCCTGCCATTTGTACTGTTGCTGCTAACACCCCTTTAAACTGATAAAGTGTTACAGGAGTCCCGTCTTTATGGTTGAGAAGGTATGCGTCACAGTGTACCATTTCCGTTCCTTCATGTACCCTGCCAGAAGCCTAACTGGGCAATATGGGCTGTACCCCTTCATCTTATTCAGTGTAATGCACTGTCCCCTTCCCATTTGATTTGTCTTCGAGCGTCTCACCCATAAGGATACATTGTGTGTGCCTAAGCATATGTCCCTAACCAACAGGGCCGTGCTGCTTGTATTTCCTTTGGCTCTGGCTGCTAGTTCGCTAATGCAAAAAGCCCAAAAAAAAGCAAGTGAGAAAGTTAAACAAAATAGCATACTTTCAAAGTCTGAGTGGCACACTAACGGTAGGCGGTCAATTAGAATTTTTAGGGCCATATGTAGGTAGGCCAGAAATACCGATTCCTAAATACCGAATTTTACCGATTCGGTATTTAGAAATCGGTATTTGCTATGTACCAAATAGTCCGGTAAAAATTACCGAATCGGTAAAATTCGGTAAATGAATACCGATTCCACAATACCGACCGGAGTTTCGAATCGGTATTTACAGAATCGGTAAATACCGAATTGGTATTTACCGATTTGGTAAATACCGATTCGGTATTTTCCGATTCGGAAATTCAAATACACATCATTTGAGGAATCAGCCAATCCTGTGCAAACCCAACCCCACCCAACCAGGAAGTAGCCACACCCAGGCAGGTGCACACAATCAGCAGACTCTGGAGCGGCTGGGAGTGCAGAGGAGAGGAACAGAGCCAGTGCCTGATTCAGCACAAGAAACTGACACAATGGCCAGCCAGGACACAGAGAGAGATGGAGGGGAACGGAAGAGGAAACTCAAATTCAGCCAAAAGGAACTACAGGTACTGGTGGAGGAGGTGGTAAAGCAGCACCATAAGCTTTTCGGAAAACAGTCCCTGCAAGTGGCTGAATCAGAGAAAAGGAAGATCTGGCTGGGAATCCAGGCACAGGTAAATTCCATTGGAGTAACCCCCCGGGACATTGATGTGCTGAAGAAGCGGTGGTACGACATCCGTATCATCACAAAGAGGAAGATGGCTGAACTGAAGAAAGAGGCCAGCCGGACAGGAGGAGGAAGGAACAGGGCACCTGCCCTGACAGAACTGGAGGAGCTCGTGGAGTCTACAATTGAGCCTGAAAGTGTCGTGGGGATTGGGGATGCAGACAGCTCTGCCAGAGCCGCCACGAAACAAGGTAAGACGCATGCACAGCATTGTGCCCCCCCTACCCCTATCCCAAATCCCCAATTGGCCAATGAGAATCCCACACCAGTACAGGTGTTAGTGCATACCAGCAATGCATTATGGGAGATGTAGTCTGTGAAACCCCAAACATGACAATAATTGTGCAGAACAACTAGGCATGTTACACACATCAGCGATAAGCAGGCATAGGACAAAGAGAGAGTGTTGTAGATATGTATTATGATGATAGCAATGCAGGGCTGCAGGTACACTGAGCTGATGTTGAATTTCTGTCCACAGGCGATACTTCGCGCAGGACTGCACAAGAGAAGGGAGAGAGGGCACCCCGGAAGGACAGCTCAGAGAAGACCACCACGAGTTCTGGGCAGACAACAGCACCACAGACAGCCTCACCACCACAGCCAGCCACGTCACCACAGCCAGCCTCGCCACCACATCCAGCATCGCCAATCCTGCTGGCCTCACCCGCATCGACACCACCTGCATTGTTCAGGTCTAGGAGGCGTGCTGTTGCCAGATTACATGTCTCAAAGTCCTAATCAGAAGACTCGAGGGTTGCGGAAACATCCACTGTGCCACTGGATGGTTGCCATGCCGGTGTGCACTCCGCCTCTGAGGGAGCACACACAGGTGCCAGACGTCACCGCAGGGCCCTGGTGCGCAGTCCACCTCCACAGGGTGAGAGCCATGGGGTATTCTTAGGGCTGGAGGCCACCATGGTCAAGGTGCAGCGCCTACAAGGAAAGGCAAACTTGTCAGTCCCGCGCCAAATGAAGGGCCTCAATGACACAATGGGCAACATTGACAGGGGCATAAGCACAATGGCTGAGGGCATGAGGGAGATGGCTGCGGGCATGCGGGACATGCCCCAGTCCGTCATGCTGCTGTGCACAAAGATGGATGAGGACAGAGCAGCACGGCAAAGGGAGAGGCAAAAGAAAGATCACCACACAAGGGCAGTGAACCGCCTGGCAACTGCCACTTCGCTGCTCTGCAGGCGCTCCGTGGCGATGCAGGAGGGGCTTGCGCACTGCAGCAATGATGTGTCAAGGAGGATGGTGAGGGTGACCAGTGCACTTGAGGTGCTGCTAACAAGCCAGTCTGCCACAACTGGTGCTGTGGATGCTGGGGATAGCGAAGACACCACCAGTAGGAGCAGCATTACCCCCCCTGTCACATACACACGGAGGAGCAACAGACGGCATGGGGCTGCCACTGGTCCCACAGCCAGTGAGGAGACTCAATCCCTGGCATCCAGCGCTGTAGTGCGTGGGCGCAGACACTGATGCTGCACACAATTACAGGACACAGTTGGGTGAAGTAACCCTTGACTTCAAACTCTTAATTTCACATAATTGATAGGCCAGTTGTGGCGTTGTGTTGTGGCGTAGTGCCGCATGAATAAAACTACGTCATGGCATACAACTACTGGCTGTGTCCCCTTACTTACTTAAAAATAGTTGCATGTGATCTCTGCCCGTCTCTCTCTCCCATCTGTTGCCACTCCTGCTGCGTTGGGCTCTGGCTGTGCAGACTCCTCGTCATTGTCCTCAAAATCTGTTATTTCCACCTCTGTACCTGTCTTCGTGGCAAGGTTGTGCACAAGTGGCAATGATCTTGCAGCAGATGATGGGTGTGTACTGGCGTGCGCCTCCGCTTTTGTGGAGGCAGCGGAACCTGCTTTTCAATAGTCCAAACGTGCGCTCCACCACGTTGCGTGTTGATTCGTGTGCCACATTATATCGTCTTTCACTCAGGGTTGATGGGTGTAGGTAGGGAGTGAGGATGAGTGACCGCACGGCATATGCACTATCGCCTAGGTGAGTAAGAGAGTACCATTAGTCACATGCCTCAATACACATTCATTTGCGATAAGTATTAGGGAGTGTCACAGTGATTTACCTAGCAGGTATCCTTCTCCAAATTCTCCGGCAACCAGTCATGTGTAGATCCCACTGTTCTGGAAGATGAAGGAGTCGTGGGTGCTCCCAGGGAACTTAGCTACGATATCGGTGATTATGTTGCCAGCATCGCAGATTATCTGCACATTTATGGAGTGGGTGGACTTTCTGTTCCTGTAGATGTGCTCTGTGGCTGCTGGTGGGCAGATTGGAATGTGTGTGCCATCAATACAGCGTATGACATGCGGGAACTGTGCCATCTGGTAAAAGTCGGTCTTTGTTTTCTGCAGTTCACCCTGTGTGTTTGGGAAGCTAATGTAGTGTTGCATTCTCTGCATCATGGCATCCAGGAACTTCCTGAAGAAACGGGACAGGCAACTCTGGGATACCCCGCCTACCGCAGCTATCACCCCCTGGTAACTGCCAGATGCGAGTAGATGTAGGCTACAGAGCACCTGCACATGTGGTGGTATGGCATGCGCCCTTGTTGTTGGATGGTCCAGGAGTGGGTGCAGGTCCCTTATCAGGTCCATGATGGTTTGGGGGTGTAGCCTGTACCTTTCATGTATCTCAGCCTCAGTCTGTTGAAAGAGTGTGATGCGCTGTCTGTAAATGCGTTCCTCCCGTCTCCAAATCCTCAGACCTGCTGCCTGTAGACGTAGGCGCCTTGCAATCACATACAGAGCGGCCATGGTGTTCACGCTGTTGCATTTTGGGATTGCTGATATGCACTGTGGCTGTTTACCACCTGATTTCACTCTGTGTTAATTACCGACTCTTAAATACCGAATTTCATGGAATTCGGTAATACCGACTTTACCTACATCTCTTGTATCGTTTTACCATTTCATATTTACCGAATCGGTAAATATGAATTCGGTAATTATGAATCGGTAATTTAGAATTCGGTAATGATGAATCGGTATTTACCGATTCATATTTACCGAATCCTTCTTTTTGGACTCCTACATCTCAATTGCCTAAATACCGGTTGGCAACTGGCTATTTACCGAATTTCGGCCGTTACCGACCGGTATTTAGCTACCTACATATGGCCCCTAGTGTTTTATAATCTATTGGAGACCTGGTATCCTGCTTTTTGCTTTCCCCTCTCGCCCAACCTTTTAGGGCTTCCCTAAGCACAAATTCTTTGGTGGGATCGTCAAAAACCTTTAGCTTTGAATGATATGCTATGGCTGATAAATGCTCTAGAACCCATGACCTAGATTTACCGGCTCCCCTGGCCCACACCGCAAACTTTTTGACCTGCATCACCAGTTTTGGAAAAGTGTTTGGAAACTTGGACATGTGAGCTGTAGAGTTCAGAAAAGTCTCCACAGAATGCCGGTATCACTGCCTTGTTCGAACTGCCAGAGCCTTCTCTGCCATGCTTTGTAGTTGACTTTCTAATGCATTTGTTTCCAGTATTCTTCTTTGAAGGGCATCATTTCTTGATGCTCCTCTGGCCATTCTGCCCGAAACCTGTCCCACTGCAAGCGAGAAAGAGCATCAGCTGTCTTGTTCTGAACCCCTTGCACATGCTTTGCTCTTATCTCGATATTGTACTGGAGACGTGCTCACCAGATGCCTTAACAAGCCCAATACAATGGAGCATGATGCCGTCTGCATATTAATTGCGTGGACGGCTGCCATGTTGTCTGACCGGATGACTAATTTCTTGTTAGCTAAGGTATCCGACCAGAGTAACAATGACACTAGAATGGGAAAGTGTTCTAGTGCCATAATATTCCCTGTCAAGCTACATTTCAGCCACGCAGGTGGCCACTCTTTGGCACACCAGGCGGAACCCAATATTGCCCCAAAGCCCCCCCCTGGAAGCCTCTGTGTACAGTTGCAACCGCTCATTTGCTGTCCATGGTGTTGGCCATATTCTAATTCCATTGAAACCCTTCAGAAAAGACAGCCACATCCGCAAGACCTGTTTTAGTCCCCCCCTCAACCTTACCAAATGATGTTGCTGAGTAATGCCTGCTGCAGTCACTGTCAACCTTCTTGAAAAAACTCTTCCCCACCTGAATGACCCTGGATGCAAAATTGAGCTTACCGATTAACTCTTGAATATCCCTTAATGTTGCTTTTGTTTTGCCAATACCTTTTCAACACCTGCTGCAAAGTCCCGTACCTTCTCAACTGGGAGACGTGACACCCCTTCCAAAGATTCCAACTCAATTCCCAAAAATGTTAGCTTAGTTGTGGGGCCTTCTGTTTTCTCTGCAGCCAATGGCACCCCTAAACCTTTGGACGTGACCTGGATGGCTGCCAGTGCTTGGGCACACTCGGATGAGTTTGCCCTGCCTACAAACAAGAAGTCATCTAGATAATGGAGCTTGCCACCTACCGGCTGTACCTTGTTTGTTGCGCACTCTAAAAAGGAACTAAATGCCTCAAAATAAGCACACGAAATTGAACATCCCATGGGCATGCACCTGTCATAGTACAGCTTACCTCTGAACTGGAACCCCAGCAAATGAAAGCTGTTGAGGTGCACTGGCAACAGCCTGAAAGCTGATTCAACATCTGCTTTTGCCATGAGGGCTCCTGTCCCTGCCTCCCTGACTAATTTGATGGCTTCATCAAATGTAGCATAGGAGACGGAACAGATATCCTGGCTCAGCCAGTAATTTACTGAGTTGCCTTCGGGATTAAAGAGGTGGTGGATCATCCGATATTTACCTGCTTCCTTTTTAGGGACAATACCTAGTGGGGAGGTAATAAAATTGTTTAGGGGGGCTGTCAAATGGGTCTGCTATTCTACCTAGTTGCAGCTCTTTATGTATCTTGTCTGCCACTGTTTCCGGCAGTTCCTCCGCTGAGCGAAGGTTTCTGGATGACCTGCCTGCTAAAGTGCCATTGTAAAGTGTTTTGAGCCCCTCCTTGAAACCTCAAAAAAGTAGTTCCCTCTCCTTTGGGTAATTATTCAAAGGTGTTGCAAGCATGTCAAAATGTATTGGGTATGGGCCTTTTGTTAGTGGGCTCCAACTATGAGCCGTGAAAGTGGCGCTCTGTGTAGGTCTAGCGTGGGCTTTGCATGAAACAACGGGATGGTCTCCACTGCACCGTGAGCACCCATGCTGGAATTTGCATTGCTTCCCCCACGTGCAGTTCCCCGCATTGAACAGGCGACCTTGGCCTATGCTGCAGCAGCTGCTTAAATCCATCTGCCCCTTTTGTTGCTTGAAATGACTGCAGCTGCTGCTGGTGACTCCCCATGATCTGTGCGTAGTTGGTGTTGCCACCATGCCACCCTGACATTGCTCCCCTTGCTGCCCCGTTGGAACCTGAACCGAGCCAGCCTGGAACCCCCCGTTGGCAAGGGCTGATGATCCCTGCCCCCGCCGAATTGCAAACCTGGTAGTCCATTGCTGCCCTGTGGTAACTGCCCACCAGGCTGCATGGCAGCCAGTGGAAACACAGTGCCTGACTGTTGGCTAGGCCCCATTTGTGTCAACTGTGGTCCTACCGTTCCCAATTGTTGTTGTAGAGTTTGTCCTCCATATGACTGCTGATGCATGGGACCAAACCAAGGGGCATAGAAGCTGTCCTCGCACGTCTTACCTCGGCGAGGCCCCATTGGCTGTATTCTTGTTGCCACTTGTACGTCATGGAGTGTTCTCTCTTAGTCCCTCCCCTTCCGGCGAGCTGGTAGACCGAGGAGGTGGCGGTCGCCCCGGTCTCTTTTTTCGGCTGGGCTGTTCTATGCAAACCTACGCATTTCCCTTCACTTGGGGGAAGCACCAGGACATGCCTGAGGCTTAAACAGCAGTACGTTTCAATCTCCTGCAGAGTCGCTGTTCCGACTCAAAAGATTACTTCGTATTCTATATCAGGACTGAAGGCGAGGATTATGCTTTACGTTCTTCACTCTATTAACCAGCAGTCGTCTTAAAGGTCAACACTTATTATAATTAGTAAAGTAAATAAACTACATATCCCAGAAACCTCTTAGAATGAGTAACCGTTACCAACAGTCCTCCAATCATAACACGGGTCCTAGTTTATAACTCTGTGATGTCCCTTCTCCTTCCTCTTCAATGCTTGTTATTTATTTCTTCCCTTAATCATTTGATTCCTATTGTGCATGTTAAATGTGTTTTTTCCTATAACTGAATATTGCTGAATGGTTTTGAGATTAACACTTGACTACGCTTGTAGCTTCTTCCCCAGCATGGGTACCCGCCAATGACTAAGCCACACAAGGAGTTTTATATTACACATCTTGATTCATCTCATGTTACTGTGAACTCAACATTCTGAACTTGCCTTTATTGCATTCTGCTCTAACACTTATGTCACACCTCTACAGAGTCCATCGGGAGCCCTAACGGTTCCGTCATTGCTAACTTGCCCAGCACTACATCACCCCCTTCTGTTAAATAAGAAATTTCGATTTTTATACAAAATATATAAGTATGCCCAATTAAAGCTCTTCAATCAGACTTCATGGTGCTCAAATTGTCTGACCTGATTGTGTAGTAGGAACCTGGGAACTGTCACCATGAATGGCCAAGATCTATGTTGACGATGTGGGGCAACAGCAATTGCGAAGGTTTCAAGGACAGTCTCTACTCCGACATCTGGATCTGACGAGTGAGGAGTCAAATACCAAAAAGCATTGGCATAGCCAATAGGTCTCGCTTTTGGGACCTTATAAGTGTTTAGTTATCCAGCACAATACCCTTGGTGCAACAACATCAACTGTTGCATGGCTAAACACTTATAAGGTCCCAATGCTTATTTTCCTTCTTATGATCCATTTTTCTAAATCCAGCATTGATAAATGTGAACGTATCTTGGTAAAAAAATGTATGGCCACAAAGTCTCACAAAATATGCAAATTTCACATCATGTGAATTTAACATCACTTTAAATTTTGTGAGACTTTATAAGTGCAAAGTTTTGCTCATTTTTGTGCCTGCGGAGTTGTTTATGTATAATTAGAACCTACAGACGCCAAGCCTCACTGCACAAATGAGTCTAAGGCTCCTCACCAACTATGTGCCATCTATTTTAATGCTCGCTCTATCCCCAAACATTCTGTTGAGATATGGAGTCTGTTAGACCAAGAGGCCCCTGACATCGGTTTTGTCACGGAGACTTGGTTACATGAACATGCTCTTCCTGACGTATATACTGCCTTTCCCCCCCAATATAAGATAATTCGATCAGATAGGACAGAAATTAGAGGTGGGGGTTTGTTAATAGCATCTATTCACGATCTAGACATTACTGTTTTAGAAAATCTCGTCCAAAGCCATTTGGAAATCTGTATTTTGGAAATCTGTATTTTTAAGATAAATGGCCTTTCCAATGGCTCATGGAGAGGGGCCCTAATCTATCGCCCCCCCAGGACTTAAGGGGGACTTTGCTGAGAAACTATTAGAGACCTTAGCTCCTCACGTACTGGCATCAGATAATTTCCTCCTAATTCGAGATTTTAATTACCATGCAGAACTACCATTTGACTCTGACACTGACAAGTTAATTTCTAATATGAACATTCTCGGTCTTGCCCAATTGGTACTAGAACCTACGCATAGCGCCGGTCACACCCTTGACCTTCTTTTCACCAACCTGTCTGAAATTATTGTAAAATCCCCAGTTCCACTATTATGGACTGATCACTATCTTTTAAAATTTTCTATTCCAATCACTCTGATTAAAAACGACCATGAAAATGATTCCACATTGCGTAGGCCCTGGCGTAAAGTTACCTTGCCTCATTTTTTTTAAAGCATTTCTGCCCTGATCAAATCAGTTCAGATATGAGTGTTAACCAAGCATTACATATCCTGGATGAGGCAATCTTCACCGCATTAGATAAAATTGCTCTTCTTAGACAGGTTAAGACCAAGATCAGAATCGCCCCCTGGTTCACAGACCAACTAAGAACTACAGAGTTCGTGTGTCGCACGGCAGAGCGAAAATGGCGCAAAAGAAAAAATTTGGCACACCACAATATATATAAAGAAAATACATCATGGCTACATGAGTAAAATAAAAGCGGCAAAAAAATCATTTCTTATTGATAGGATTAATAAGGCTGAAAATTCCTCCAAGGAACTCTACGAAATCCTGAAGGAATTTACAACTCCCAGAAATCAGCTGTCAATGCCTAACTCTCAACTTTGGGCTGACTACCTTTCCAATTTTTTCGAAGAAAAAATCTTAGCCATTCATCTATCTTTTTCATCACAAAGCAATAATATTCACTCTGATTACGAGCCTTGCACTCCCTCTGACACTCCTTATATTCTGGACGAATTTACCAGATGTGACACTAAGCAAGTCTCAATTGGCATGCAGAAGATAAAATTCGGCTCTCCCACTGATTCTGTACCTCCAAAATTCTTTTCCATTATTGCACCGGCTTTATTGGATAGTGTAACCGGCCTATTTAACAAGTCACTCTCGGATGCAGTTTTCCCTTCGATCTGGAAGGCAGCCCGAGTGAGACCAATTTTGAAGAAACCTACGGCCGATCCCAAACTTCTTCCAAACTATCGTCCAATTTCTTTACTGCCCTATCTGGGGAAAATGTTGGAATACCTTATCAACCAACAGCTTGTAGACCATCTTGAGAGCCACAGACTTTTGGACCCTTCACAGTCCGGTTTTAGGGCAGCACACAGTACTGAGACAGCCCTGGTCGAGGTTACCGATAACATCAGACGGGCATTGGATAAACATCAGTCAGTCATCCTCGTCCTCCTTGACCTGTCACCTGCATTTGACACCATCTCCCACAGCATCTTAGAACAACGGCTTTGGGAGATTGGTGTCAGAGGTAGTGCCCTGAAATGGTTCAAAAGCTATCTATCAGGCCGTAAAACAACTGTTCAGATGGGCAACAGCATTTCATGCGCAAAACCTGTTAAGATGGGAGTGCCACCAGGCTCTATTTTGAGTTCTACACTCTTTAATCTGTACATGACTCCACTGGCCCCGGTGATCAGAAAATATGGATTTGATGTCATATCGTATGCTGATGACACGCAAATCCTGCTCACACTGGGTCCAGATCCTATCGAAACTAAGTCACGTTTTAAAAACTGCATGTCTCACATTGATAGATGGATGAGATGTAACCACCTTCAATTGATCGGTACTAAGCCAGAGATTATGCTCTTTGGTAAAGCGCCTGAACATTGGACACCCGATTGGTGGCCATCTGATCTGGGCACTTGCCCAACTCCCAAGGAGATGGTCCGCAATCTTGGCTTCTACATGGACAATCAATTGTCCATGAAAAGCCAAATAAATCATATTACCAGCACCTGTTTTGGTATAATGCGCACACTGCGGAAGGTTTTCAAATGGATTCCCATTGAGGCAAGAAAACCATTAATTCAGGGACTAATCATAAATAGAATGGATTATGGTAATGCCCTTCTGCTCTCAATAAATGAAAACATTCTAAATAAGCTTCAGATTTTACAGAATACTGCAGCCAGACTGGCCCTGAATCTTCCGTACAGATTGCCTTCTGCCCCCTGTTAAAAAGCCTTACCCTGGCTTCCTGTGAAAAAGCGAATTCTTTTCAAAGTCCTTTGTTTAACACACAAATATCTGTATGGAAAGGCCCGCGATACTGGACAAAACGCTACATTGGTATAAGCCTCAGAGGATGCTTAGATCCAGCACTGACTCATTGCTCACTCCCTTCAGAATATATACAGCGAGACAAGGTGGCAGATCTTTCTCTTATCTTGCGCCGGCATCCTGTGTTGGACAGGCCACACGAAGGGCTTGCTCCCTCCCCGCACGACAGGGCCCGAGCTCCGGCCCACCAGGCATAACCCACGAAAAGCACCCGTACCCCGTCTCCCGACAGATCTTCTGCCCTCGGACCTCTACTCATCACGGGGCCCAGCCCCACCGGCTCCCCCGGCCGGTTCAAGCCGCCATCTTGGGCCCTGCACCACGAGGCCGCGTGGCCTCGCCCCGACCCTAACCCCGGGCCTGACCGGCCCCGACATCCCGGCACCACCATCCACCCGGGAGGTGAGCGGACCACTTGGCAGGTCAATGGGAGGACGAAGTGTCAAGAGCTCTTCCCCCGCCAGGTGCCGATCGCCTCCAACTCCCCCAGGCGCTGGCTCCACCCCCTGCTGGGTGTCTGGACACCTTCATCCCGGGCCCTCCGACCTCCAAGTGCGAGGGTCCGGACATCAAAGAGCGCCTGCCCTATAACTGGGGCAACTCCGGAGCAGGAAGGCAGTTGTATCCTGGAGTCGAGAGACACCGAGAGAACTCAGCCTTGACGGACTACTGGCGCTGCCGTAGCCCGCTCTTGTGAACCATCGTCCTGCCTGCTGGCGCTGCCGCGGCCTTCTACAACATCCATCCTCGTCGGGACCTGCTGGCGCTGCCGCGGCCCGTTGTAACGACCATCCTCACCGGGACCTGCTGGCGCTGCCGCGGACCGTACATCGACCATCTTTCCGGGACCTGCTGGCGCTGCCGCGGCCCGTTGTAACGACCATCCTCACCGGGACCTGCTGGCGCTGCCGCGGACCGTCCATCGACCATCTTTCCGGGACCTGCTGGCGCTGCCGCGGCCCGCACCAACTAAGCTCGAGGATTGTGAGCTAATCATCATCTCATCCAAACTACCTGACTGGTAGACAGACTGTCCCGCTACCCCTTACCCTACTTTGAGAGACTTGAATCGAGGGGACCCCTGAGTCCAGACCTCCTTGTACCATTCAACCGTACCTTAAGAAGTGCTTATAAAGAACACTGAACCTTATCCGTGTGTGGTATCTGTCTGTGGGGGGGAAGTTACTTGTCTGTACGATCGCTGGAGACGGCTCTCCCCGGAGACCTCTCCTCCTGACCCCGGCCGACCCTCCCGGTCCGTCTATCCTTTCTAACATTGGTGGCCAGCGGCGCGATCCGAATCAACGCGTAATCGTACAGAGAGTAGCTCACCCCACGACAACAACACGATGTCAGCCAAAGATAGCAACCCCACCGAGAAATTCCAAATGGATAAATTAGAAGAATACAACTACCGCGAACTGAGACAATTCTGCATAGAACTTGGCATTGCTACCACCGGCCTGAGTACCAAAGATGATCTAAAGCACGCCCTAGAGTCGTGGACAGAAACTGGGGTCGCCGGACCCTCCGACCAAAGCAGCATCACACCAGAGGGGAACGCCACGGCTCCCGAGGAGCGGGGAACGGGCCTCTCGCAGGAGGAGATCCGAGAAAGAGAAAGAACCAGATTGCACGAGCTGGAAATGGCACGACTCAAGATGGATGGGGAACTCAAGTTAGCTGAACAGAAACTCAACCTCGAGCACATGCGGCTCCGAGATGAACGAGAAGAGAAGCAGAGACAGAGAGAGCTGGAGGAGAAAAAAATAACGCTCGAGCACGAGCGCAAACTGGCCGAAATAGAACTTCGGAAACAGAATAAAGAACTGGGGGTGCCTGAGCGACCACACACCCCGGGGCCAATCGAGAAAAAAGTCCACATCCCCAAGGATGTTGTCCGCGAGTATGTCCGAGAAGACGACATACAACAGTGGTTTAAAGCCTACGAGATCGCCATGACCTCCCACCGGATCGACCGGAGTGATTGGGGAGCCGGACTCTGGGGGAGGTTTATCAACGAGGGGCGCGATGCCCTACTGCAGCTCCCAGATCACCAAATGTCGTCCTACGACCACATGAAGGCTGCCCTCCTCACCCGCTACGGCCTCACACCCGAGATGTACCGCCAGAGGTTCAGAGATTGCACCCGGATCCCAGGTACAACTTGGGTAGAATACGTGAACTATTTCAGCCGTGCCTTCGAGGGTTGGATAAAGGGGAGCCATGTCACCACCTACGAACAACTCTTTAACCTGATGGTATGGGAGCACCTGTCGAACAACTGCTTCGTCGAGCTCAGGCAGCACCTCCTCGACAGTAAGCTGACTGACCCCCGGCAGCTCGCCGCCGAAGCTGACCGATGGGAAAGCACCCGAGTGGGCCGGAGGGGGCCACACGAACAGAACAGAAACAACCAAGGCCAGCACCGTCCTCGGGGAGGAGGAGGGGGCCAGGGGCGAGGGAGAGACGCCTTGCCCGCAACACCCGTGGCCAGCACCCCGGCTCCGGCCGGTCGGGGCAACCCCCCGTGGCGTCCTGGGGTCCGAGCCAACGTCGCGTGCCACCGATGCCAGCGAGTCGGCCACTACGCCAATGACCCGAGCTGCCCGCAGAACCAAACACCCAAGCCCCGCCAGGTAGCTGCCGCCGCCCTGGGGGAAGAGCGATCATTGGAGGAACCAGAGGAGTATGAGCCGGCCCAGCAAGAGTGGGAACCGGCCGGCATGGTCCTGGCGTGCTTAGGGGGAAGAGACATGGTCCCGCGGGCTCCCCTACCCGCTAACACCAGGAAATACGGTCAGTGGGTGACCATTAATGGACAGCGAGCCGAGGCCTTGCGTGACACAGGCGCCAGTGTGACGGCCGTCCGCTGTCACCTGGTGAAGCCCGAGCAGATCCTGCCGAACATTCTCTGCCCCGTCCGCTCGGCAGACAACTCTGAAAGTATGTGTCAAATGGCCTGCGTTCCATTCGAATGGGGAGGGGTCTCCGGCCTGTTGAAGGTGACGGTCCGGGACGATGCCCCCGTGGACTGCCTCCTGGGGAATGACCTCGAGAGTTCCCCGTGGGCCACCGTTGAGAGAAGAGAGCACCTGGGGATGCTGGGCCTCCCGGACTGGGCCTGCGTAACCACCCGGTCCATGGCCGCCCGTGCCGTCCCTCGAGCAGAAGAACCAGAATGGCCAGCACCTCCGCCCCCAGTCGCCCCAGTAGAAGACAACGACGAGGCCAGCCTCCCAGACCCGACGGCCGAAGGGGACGCGCAACCCCAGGACCTTCCTGACCTGGCTCAGTGGCGTCAAGAGGGGGGGCCCACCCAAGCACAGTTCCGCCAGGAACAAAAGACCTGTCCCTCCCTCGAGGGACTCCGCCAACAAGCCAGCGCCCAGAACGCAGGGGACTCCACCGGAACTCACTGGGTCTACTGGGATAACGACCTGCTATACAGCGAGCAAAGAATCGCCGAGCTGGGGGCCGGACGAGTACTGGTGGTACCTCTCCGCTTCAGAGACTTTCTGCTCAACCTGGCCCACGATGTCCCCCTGGCTGGACACCTGGGCCAAGATAAAACGTACAGCCGCCTAGTGACCCACTTTTTCTGGCCGAAGATGAGGAACGACGTCCTGAACCACTGCCGATCTTGCCCCACATGCCAAGCCAGCGGGAAGAGTGGTCGGAAGCTGAAAGCCCCTCTGCAACCCTTCCCTGTGGTCACCACCCCGTTCGAGAGGGTGGGGATAGACATCGTGGGGCCTCTGGACCCCCGCACGGCACAAGGACACAGGTTCATCTTAGTACTGGGGGACCATGCCACCCGCTACCCCGAGGCG
This sequence comes from Triturus cristatus, assembly GCF_964204655.1. Classification (NCBI taxonomy): domain Eukaryota; kingdom Metazoa; phylum Chordata; class Amphibia; order Caudata; family Salamandridae; genus Triturus; species Triturus cristatus. The sequence continues at coordinate 70,323,287 of NC_140585.1, read as the reverse complement.
GTGCCCCTACGGACCGTGACAGCTCCGGTGGTTGGCCGGGCCCTAATGGGGATCTTCTCCCGGGTAGGCTTCCCCCGAGAAGTCGTCAGCGACCGAGGCACGAACTTTATATCCAAATACATGAAGTCCCTCTGGCAACAATGCGGGGTCACCTACAGATTCACGACCCCCTATCACCCCCAAGGGAACGGACTAGTGGAGCGTTTTAACCGCACCCTCAAGGGGATGATTGGGGGATTGGAAGAGCCCCTCCGTCGCCAGTGGGATGTACTACTCCCGTGCCTCCTCTTCGCCTACCGCGAAGTTCCCCAGAAGTCCCTCGGTTTTAGCGCTTTCGAACTCCTGTACGGGCACCCTGTGCGAGGGCCCCTCAGCCTCGTAAAAGAAGGTTGGGAGATGGCCCCCCTAAAGACCCCTCCAGACGTCTTCAAATACCTCCTGGCCCTACGCAATCAGACCCGGCGCTTCAGAGAGATGGCCAAGGCGAACCTCGAGGCCAGCCAGGAGGACATGAAGAAGTGGTATGATCACAATGCCTCCTCCGTTGAGTTCGAGCCTGGACAACAAGTATGGGTGATGTCCCCCACCGAACCATGTGCCTTGCAAGATAAGTGGACGGGGCCCTTCAAAGTGGTCGAGCGCAAAAGCCCCGTCACTTACCTCATCGACCTGGGGACCTCCCGGAACCCCCTTCGGGTCCTCCGCACCAACCGACTCAAACCACACTTTGTGCGCTCAGAACTCAGCCTCCTGATGGCTACGGACAGTGGGGCAGAGGAAGACTCCGAACCCCTCCCGGATCTTCTGAAGACTCAGGAGAATGACTGCTCCGTGGACGGGGTCCGGCTCTCTGACGCCCTCACTTCGGAGCAACGCCAGGGCTGCCGGAACCTCCTGCTGCAGTTCGCTACCCTGTTCTCCCTCACCCCCGGGGTCACCCCTTGGTGTTTGCACGACGTGGACACCGGGGACAGTCCCCCTGTCCGACACCGGGCCTACCGCGTACCAGATCGGGTACGGGCCTGCATACAGGAGGAGGTGGCCAAGATGCTCACAATCGGGGTCATCGAGCCCTCGGACAGTCCCTGGGCCAGTCCGGTTGTATTGGTCCCCAAAGCCGCTGCCCCCGGCACCGCACCTGAACTGAGATTCTGCGTCGACTACCGGGGCTTGAACGCTGTCACCCGGACCGACGCTCATCCGATCCCCCGAGCAGACGAACTGATCGACCGGCTGGGGGCCGCCCGCTACCTCAGTATCTTCGACCTAACAGCGGGCTACTGGCAGATCGGCCTCACACCCAGGGCTCAGGAACGGTCAGCCTTCTCTACCCCCGATGGCCACTACCAATTCAAGGTCATGCCCTTCGGCATGAAGAATGCCCCCGCCACGTTTCAACGCCTCGTGAACCAGGTCTTGGCGGGGCTCGAAGAGTTCAGCGCTGCCTACCTGGACGATATCGCTGTATACAGCCACCACTGGCCCGACCACCTCCGTCACCTCCAAGAGGTCCTACAGGCCCTCCAGCGGGCCGGCCTCACAATTAAGGCCGGCAAGTGCCAAATTGGCCAAGGGTCTGTGACCTACCTTGGGCACCAAGTGGGAAGCGGGCTGGTGGCCCCGCTACAACTTAAGATTGCTGCCATCCAGTCCTGGCAGCCCCCCGTCACCCAGACCGAGGTCCGAGCCTTCTTGGGGCTCACCGGCTACTACCGGCGGTTCGTGAAGGACTACGGCAGCATCGTGGGGCCCCTCACGGGTCTCACGTCCAAGAACCAGCCGAAGCGGATTAACTGGACCCCCGATTGTCAAGCGGCCTTCGAGAAGCTGAAGGCCGCTCTATGCACCGCCCCTGTGCTCCAGGCCCCCGATTACAGTCGGGAATTCATGGTACAGACCGACGCCTCCGACCACGGCATCGGAGCCGTCCTTTCTCAGTTAAACCCCGAAGGTCATGACCAGCCGGTGGCCTTCATCAGTCGACGTCTCCTGGCCCGAGAACAGCGCTGGAGCACCATCGAGAGGGAGGCCTTCGCAGTGGTGTGGGCCCTCAAAAAGCTCCGGCCCTATCTCTTCGGTACCCACTTCCGGGTACAAACCGACCATCGACCCCTGCAGTGGCTGATGCAGATGCGGGGGGAGAACCCAAAACTCTTGCGCTGGTCCATTTCCCTGCAGGGAATGGACTTCACTGTGGAGCACCGACCAGGCCAAGACCACGCCAACGCGGATGGCCTGTCCCGCTTTTTCCGCCTCGACGAAGAGAGTCCCCAAGGAGATGGGTGACTCTCCCCGCCTTCAGCTGGGGGGGACGCATGTTGGACAGGCCACATGAAGGGCTTGCTCCCTCCCCGCACGACAGGGCCCGAGCTCCGGCCCACCAGGCATAACCCACGAAAAGCACCCGTACCCCGTCTCCCGACGGATCTTCTGCCCTCGGACCTCTACTCATCACGGGGCCCAGCCCCACCGGCTCCCCCGGCCGGTTCAAGCCGCCATCTTGGGCCCTGCACCACGAGGCCGCGTGGCCTCGCCCCGACCCTAACCCCGGGCCTGACCGGCCCCGACATCCCGGCACCACCATCCACCCGGGAGGTGAGCGGACCACTTGGCAGGTCAATGGGAGGACGAAGTGTCAAGAGCTCTTCCCCCGCCAGGTGCCGATCGCCTCCAACTCCCCCAGGCGCTGGCTCCACCCCCTGCTGGGTGTCTGGACACCTTCATCCCGGGCCCTCCGACCTCCAAGTGCGAGGGTCCGGACATCAAAGAGCGCCTGCCCTATAACTGGGGCAACTCCGGAGCAGGAAGGCAGTTGTATCCTGGAGTCGAGAGACACCGAGAGAACTCAGCCTTGACGGACTACTGGCGCTGCCGTAGCCCGCTCTTGTGAACCATCGTCCTGCCTGCTGGCGCTGCCGCGGCCTTCTACAACATCCATCCTCGTCGGGACCTGCTGGCGCTGCCGCGGCCCGTTGTAACGACCATCCTCACCGGGACCTGCTGGCGCTGCCGCGGACCGTACATCGACCATCTTTCCGGGACCTGCTGGCGCTGCCGCGGCCCGTTGTAACGACCATCCTCACCGGGACCTGCTGGCGCTGCCGCGGACCGTCCATCGACCATCTTTCCGGGACCTGCTGGCGCTGCCGCGGCCCGCACCAACTAAGCTCGAGGATTGTGAGCTAATCATCATCTCATCCAAACTACCTGACTGGTAGACAGACTGTCCCGCTACCCCTTACCCTACTTTGAGAGACTTGAATCGAGGGGACCCCTGAGTCCAGACCTCCTTGTACCATTCAACCGTACCTTAAGAAGTGCTTATAAAGAACACTGAACCTTATCCGTGTGTGGTATCTGTCTGTGGGGGGGAAGTTACTTGTCTGTACGATCGCTGGAGACGGCTCTCCCCGGAGACCTCTCCTCCTGACCCCGGCCGACCCTCCCGGTCCGTCTATCCTTTCTAACATCCTGGAATAAAATGCCTATATTTCTACGCTCCATTCCCGTCCACAGCTGTTTTCGTAAGAACTTGGAGTCATGGTTGTTTGACCAGTAAGTCAGCTTTCCTTCTTGATCAGAGCCGTCTGCAAGCGCCATGAGTCTTTTTGAGTGATGTGCTGCGCTATACAAATGTCCCTGACTTGACTTGACTTGAATTAAGAAATAGACCTTGCACATGATCTTAAAACTATAAAATCAACAAAGTGACGCATAGCATATGCGTTGGATAAATAAAATGCAGTTAGACAAGGATTGTGGATCTGCTCTGAAAGTTTTGTAGTTACATTACATCGGAAGGAGGTGCACTGACAAACAGTTGTCATTTGCTGCACATTGCAGAAGCTGCAGTTCTCAATACGTTTAGCGGTATGCAGATGTGAAGCAACAGACACTGCTAACCACAGACCCGAATCCTGCACATGAAAGACTAGTACCCACCTGCCAATCTGAGAACAAAAAGCAATCAAAAGACCACTCAGATTTTTACATGGTAAATGAGAAAGTAAGTACCAGATTAATCACCGTCAGCACACAGACATGCCAGACTCCTTATCTTTGCAGCTGCCATTTTGTGGTTAGTGATGAAACAAGGTAAGGTTACCTACTACCTGAGCTGATGCAGTCAATATAAAACCATTAAACTGATTAGGTTGATAAAATGAAGTTGGTTGAACGGTTCTGGCTGACTACAGGGTTTGTTTTCAAAAAACACATTTCCATTTAACTCAATGCCGTACTACACTATATTTTAAGAACTTCAAGGAGCTAGGCAGCGCTTTATTCCGACGGTTCAGCTGGTAGCCCGGCATCGTGCTCAAGGCTCAATATGTTGCGTCGGTCAATGGGCACGTTGGCGAGTGCACAATGTATACCGTCTCGTGAGCATAAAGGCTGTGTCGTCAATGGTTACCTTCATTGAAACCCGCACAGAGGAGTCTAGTGAGCATTGTTGTTCCATAGTCTTCCGCGACTGGAGGGGGAGAGAGCAGCCGTCTTACACCAAGATACACACACCGAGGACTTGCACTAGGCACCGAAAAGAGCATGGAGTGGGGAAGCCAACCAGAAGGTAGTGGAAATGATCATATATATAAAACGAGAAAAACAGCGATCCAGTCAGACTACAGAGATGGCAGGGGGAAGAGGATAGACACCTAGCAAGATCGAAGGAAGAGAGAAAGTGGAAGGGGGAAGAGGAGGTGTCGTGCAGAGAGAGGAAGAGGAGGTGCAAGAAGAGGCAACAATAGGGATAGGTAGGCGCTGAAGTCGAGAACATGGACTAAGTAGGCAAGAGATATGTAGGAAGAGGAAATAAGTAGCATAAGGGGAACAGTCAGGCGACGGAGGGATGCAGGGAGAGAGTAGTAGTGGATTTAAGGTGGGGACAGGGTGGTAGAGAGCAAGAAACGGGAATGAAGCACAGATGAGAACACAGGAGAGGGCAGAAAAAAGGCAGCTAAGTTAAGGCTTAGAAGCGGAAGGGGGTGTCAGGGGAAGAGGATAGACACCTAGCAAAATCGAAGGAAGAGAGAAAGTGGGAGGGGGAAGAGGAGGTGCCGTGCAGAGAGAGGAAGAGGAGGTGCAAGAAGAGGCAACGATGGGGATAGGTAGGCGCCGAAGTCGAGAACATGGACTAAGTAGGCAAGAGATATGTAGGAAGAGGAAATAAGTAGCATAAGGGGAACAGTCAGGCGACGGAGGGATGCAGGGAGAGAGTAGTAGTGGATTTAAGGTGGGGACAGGGTGGTAGAGAGCAAGAAACGGGAATGAAGCACAGATGAGAACACAGGAGAGGGCAGAAAAAAGGCAGCTAAGTTAAGGCTTAGAAGCGGAAGGGGGTGTCAGGGGAAGAGGATAGACACCTAGCAAAATCGAAGGAAGAGAGAAAGTGGGAGGGGGAAGAGGAGGTGCCGTGCAGAGAGAGGAAGAGGAGGTGCAAGAAGAGGCAACGATGGGGATAGGTAGGCGCCGAAGTCGAGAACATGGACTAAGTAGGCAAGAGATATGTAGGAAGAGGAAAGTAGTAGCATAAGGGGAACAGTCAGGCGACGGAGGGATGCAGGGAGAGAGTTGTAGTGGATTTAAGGTGGGGACAGGGTGGTAGAGAGCAAGAAATGGGAATGAAGCACAGATGAGAACACAGGAGAGGGCAGAAAGAAGGCAGCTAAGTTAAGGCTTAGAAGCGGAAGGGGGTGTCAGTGGATGAGCCAGGAGGAGGTTGCAAATACTCTGTACATATTTGTCATATTTTTGACTAAGCATGGCAATTCCCTTCAGTCTCCCTCATGCAGGAGACTACGACAGCCATGACTTGACCCCCAACCGTCTTTCTCGGGTTCCACTGAGCCTGGGGGTACCAGCCATGTAAGGGTTTTTAATGGATTAAGACTAGAAATTAAATGAGCCAGAGCACGAAAAACAGAAGCGAGCACTCGAGTATCACTTTGCAACTGCCGCGCCCTTAAAAAACAAACAAAAAAAAAATCAAATGAGGAGTACGGCAGGAAGGGGCGGAAGCAACAAATAAGGGGGTGGGGTGAGGAGATAGAAAGCACAATGGGCCCTTAGGTAAAAAAAAACACCATTGATGGAAGTGTGCGTGTCTGGAACTACTTTCCATGATGTTTTCATGCTCGAAGTGTCATGGGCTGATACCATTCTGATAAAGAACCCTGTTGACCTGTATGTAAATCCAGCTGAACCACAGCAGCAGAGGGTTCAAATGGGCTGTCCTAAGCCCCTTTCTGTAGAAGTATCCGTACTGTTTGTGCGATTACAGGAGCATCGCCTGACAGCTAAAGCTTTCTGTAGGTGAGACTTAAGGAGGTAGTCAAGCTAGTCAATGCAAAATGATATGTTTACTGAAGACTCTGAACCTTGGTTTAACGCACACGGTCTCCCTATGGCGTGCAAGCCAGGTGCACACAGGTTAGCTGCGAGAGGGAGTGTTTATATATGTGCATACTTTCCTCTCCACCACAGTCGACTGAACACAAACCTGCGCCAGAGAACTCTTACTGGACAGAGTTCATTATTTAATGAAACAGCCCCTTTCTTCCAAGTAGAGAAAATTATAAATCAATCTTAAGAGAGCATTTCCGTCTTCCTAAAGGGCTTAAGAAACAACGTCCTAGATTACGACAGAATGGCTCTTGGAACTGAGGGCACTGAGGCACTAGATGAAAGCAAGCCCAGTAGCTGCACAGCTCATTAAAATGTCAGACATTACAGTACAACAGGAAGCCTGCAATAACGATCAGTCAGGCGCAAGTCGGCAGCTGACACTTGTTGATTGTTGGGATCTACACGCTAAATAAACTACAGGCATCTTAATTCAGGAAACACTCAGCTGCTACCGGTGCGGGCTTGGCAGGCAGCCACCGTGGCACCGGTGCTTTACTTTTAACATTAAAAGTAAAGCGCGGGTGCTGCGATTATAGCAAAAGTAAAGAAATAGATGTTTGTTTCTATTTCTTTACTTTTGCTATAATCGCGGCACCGGCGCTTTACTTTTAATGTTAAAAGTAAAGCATCGGTGCCGCGATTAGCAAGCTAAAAATGGTATCGCGGGCCACAGCTTGCAGTGCATATGCGCGAGTGGTGTGCGCGCAGCAGTAATCACGCCATATGGCGCCTCTGCTGAAAAGCGCTGCAAGCTGTAGCCGGCAGTAGCATTTTTTAAAGCCCTTACTAAAGTCTCTCCGAGCAGCGCATGCGCGCTGACTCAGCGAGACCTAAAAATGAGAAGAGTCTATCATAATAGACTTCTCAGAGTGCTGGGCAGTTGCCATGTGATCCTTTGTAGGCACCACTCGAAAAGGCACTGCATCAAATAGAGCAGCAGACTTTCTTTTCCGCATCTGGCGTGCGAGCACTCGATCTCCTTTTTCAAAGACAAGGTTTTTTGCATGTCGTCTTCTATCAGCATACACTCTCATCTTCTGTTTGCGAACCAAGTTCTTTTCACAAGCCTTTTCTTTGTTTCTTTCTCTTTGATTGGTCCATTGAGGCAACTTATTACATTGCTCTCCTGAACTTCAATGTTGCAGGGCGTTCACCTGTGGTCGATTGAGGTATTGAACAATAAGCTCTAGATCGAGCTTCATTAGGGTAGCATGCAGCACTACTTGAAATGAAATTAATGAAATGAAATGAAATTTATGAAATGAAATGAAATTTTGTACTTGTATAGCGCACTGCTGCCCCAGCAACGGGGCGTCCTGGTGCTTGTACTCATACCGCTGTGGAACCCTTACTGGCTTTCCCTGTGAAATGTCCACTCCTGGGCACCCCCAATGTGAAGCCAGGCATCCCCAGCGCTGTTGGGGCCGTTGTGGAGATTAAGCAAGCTATTGCACAGAGTTACAGAGTGGGACCCATGATTAGAGTAGGCACCGAGGCGAGGATTATCAGGTCTGAGGAAATTGAGGCCAAGACCCGCCGAGGCAGGAATTGAACCCTGGTCCCGGGCCAGATCTCTGCATCAGGGTCTGCCGCTCTAACCATTGAGCCACACTTCTGCTTCTGGAACATTTGGGTGGCCATTTTGTCTTCGCGCCATGACACGCTTGCTTTTTCCTTTGCTTTGCAAACTCTCACAAAATGGTTCTCCTTTCCTCATCCTTTCTATATCTGTCCGATGGTTGGACTTTTAGCTTTGTGTGGAAGTAAAAATCCACACCTGAACCACAACTTTATTTTACGTGTAGACATCACTTTGTGTCCTAAAGTATCTTGCTTTGGCTTACTTTTTACACTCATGACGGATTCACTGTGGACACCTCCGGTCTCCATGTCAGCAGCTTGTCGATCAGCACGCTCTTCAGCTCTGGCAGCCATTAACGCATGCTCTATAGTAAGAGTTTCTTTCAGCATTCATCATCTAAATGAATCTGATAAACATCCATCAATAACTCTGAGACGTCTAGCTTCTTCATCATTAAATTCATTGACCTTAAAGTGTTTGGTTGGGAATATCGGGTCTTTACACAAATTCATCGATGGTTTCACCAACTTATTGGCATTCTTGACTAAAAATGTATCTTTCATAATAAACATTTGGCATTGGATTGTACTTGAGATTCAAAGCTTTTTTAATCTGACGGTATGTGACTTAGTCAGTTCTCTGCATTTTCTTTATGACTTCTTTTACTGCAAGATTTTTGAAATACTTGATAATCTTTTTGTCATCGGTTTCTTCAAGTGCATCGATTAAATCATCAGATGTCTATGCAAGTAGTCCATCTATTGCTAATATTTTGCTTTTTGCAGTATTGAAAGATGGTTTCAGGAGAACGGCAGCATTGTAACTATTTATGGGAGTATCTGACATTAAGGATGGAACTTTTTTAGATACTTTCTGCTGTCCTCTGGGACTTGCGTCATCTGCACCATCTCTAAGGCCCTGTGATGTATCAGCCACTGTGTCGTCCTGGACAGTCTGGGGCGCCATGGTCTTTTTCTTGGTCTCCATCTGAGCCCATTCACGTTCTGGTGGCCTCTGGAGTTGTTGTAAGCCACCCCCTAGCAGCTTTGGTGGTGTGCCGCTTCAGGTATTGGACAGCTCAGTAAGCACAACCCCCATACTTCTTCTTGGGTCTCTTCGCCCGCTGCTGACGTCGCAGAGCTCTGCTTATCAAGGCTCTAGTAAGTGCAACGAAAATATGCTTTCCTATCATCAATCGTTCTGTCAGCCAGAGTTTTTATGTATCTGTACGTATTCACCTTCAGCGTTAACACTCCATATAACTCATATTGCGTAGAAATGCTGTACCTTTCTTTACAGCCTGACCAGCAGGTTCTTGGCCAATGATGTGTAGATTTCTCTATGTTGCTTTCGTTATCTTCAACTGCTTTATAGTGGCTGAAACTGTGCTTTGACTCCACATGCGCTATGTGTCAATTCCGTACTTTGATGACAGCACACGTGGCACGTATGAGCAGTTTGCTTGGACCACATCAAACTCTCTGGGAGAGCACTGTCGATCTTGGCATTACTTATCCCCTACCTCGTCACCAGTTGTGACGTCCTCCCCAGCCTGTACTGGCCAATGACTACACCACACACAGAGCTTGGTATTACACGTCTTTATTCATCTGCGTGTAACTGTGAACTCCACATTGTAAACTTGCCAGGTAACGTTTTTGTGATATTTATTTGAGGCCTGGAGGTAGACAATGCCCTCAGTCAGCCAGGCCTTATAAGCGCTCTTTTCCCATTACAAGTGCAATTAAATACATTAGCGGAACATCTACCCAGGGTCGTTGGGGGAAGACAACAGGGATGCAGTGGCAGGTCCCAGTGGGCAGTCTAGCAGACAATTAAAAAGGCTGCCATGCATGATATGGTACACCTGGAAGGCTTTGACAGACTGCACGAAGGCTTCAGTAAGAAAGCACTCACGCTCAAACATGCACCCTACCAAGAATAATATTTTCCAGGGGAGAACAGTGACATGGCACCCCAACTTCCAACCCTAATACAGGGTTTCCTGTTCTAGGGAAGGGTGACACTGATGACGATGGATCATCTGAGGAGGAACCGGGATGCAGCAGGCCATGGCCCCTGGTTATGAATGCAGCAGGTATGCAGGAAGGGGCGTAAATCAACCCAACACATTTGAACCTGAGGGACTATTTCACCCACGGTCCTCAGAGCGGACCACTGAACAAACATTTGCTGAATACATCAACAAGATAAGGCAACCCATGGAAAAGTAGGTGAGGGCTAATTTGAGGGCGGAATGCCCCTGACCTTCACTTGAGGGAAAGGTGACGGCCACCCCAGAGATCAACCAAAAATGTGCACTTGCTTTAGAAGAGGGATTCATCAGTTGTGAAAGGCCTGTCAAGTCAAACTCTTTGACATGATGGGCCTTCTTACCAAGATTATTTAGCTAGGAGGAGCCTAGCGCGCATCCAAGATGGTCGCGTGAGCACAGGGCTCCCCGGACCCTCGCTGCTCCTCGGAATCTATCCTGATAATATCCTGATGTGGTTTATGGAATCTGGGAGATGAAGACCGGCTGAGCACGTATCTCTTTTCAGAAATTGAATCGGACCTGGGAATCCTGAGTTATCGTTGTTAGAACCTTTGGGACCCACCCGACGGAGGTGCCCGGGGCGAAGGTGAACCGTGGAGCCGTGTCGCAATTGAACAACAGCGGCTGCGGCGCGGTGCCAGGGGCCGCTCGACCACTTTCGGTTTCACTTTCGGATTAGGGGGCTGGCCGGTGGAGCGCTTGAGGTGGCGGGGCGTATCCTTGGCCTCTGCACAAGGCTTTGTCTCCACCTGCCACTAGAGTGCCTATCGCCTTGGGTCCCCCCGCACCGCCATATTGTGGTCTCGGATGAGGCGCTAGTCTCCGGTGCCGGTGCCTCTGCTACTTTGATCGGCGGTCCCCTTCGGTGTCCGTGACCGCATGGGGGGCAAGGGGGGCCCCGAGGGGCGTAAGACTAAGGCCTCCCTCCGTGGGGGATCGGTCCAGACCAACAACATGGACCGCTACACTCAGGGCAGAGGCTCCCCTGGAGCGGCCGGTCCCCCCCCGGACGCCACCGGTGGTGGCACGTCCGTCTCTTAGGAACTTTCCCTACAGGACATCATGGGCGCCATTGATGGCATCAGGGAAACCATCGCCACGCAATACGAGGCCCTGGCCCGTAAAATCGACACGGTGGCAATTGATGTCACCTTAATACGGGCGGATCTCTCCAAAACAAACGAGAGGGTTCAGGCTCTCGATGCGCGGACCTCTACCCTTGGGGCGGATGTGTCGGGTCTGCAGGCCGCGCTTGGTGACATCAAGGTGGTCAACGATCAGATGGCCCGGCGGCTGGAGGACTTCGAGGGACGGGCCCGACGCAACAACATCCGTGTCATAGGCGTACCGGAGTCCTCCGACGACCGCCCGGTTGACCTCCTGGTCGAGGAGCTCATCCTCCAACAGTTGACCCCTGCTGGCTTGAGTAAGTTCTTTGCCGTGGAGCGGGCCCATCGAGTTCCGGGCGGTCGACCACGGCCGGGGGCCCCCCCGAGGCCTATCGTGGCCAAGCTGTTTTACTACAGAGACCGGGATGCGATTCTGCAGGCCTCACGTGTCCATGGCCCGGTTCGACATGAGAACTCATCCATTAACTTTTATCCGGACTTTACCCAACTTGTCCAGAAACAGCGGATGGGATTCCAGGGGGTGAAACGTCGTCTTCGTGAACTGGGCCTAAAGTACTCTATGCTCTACCCTGCAAAACTCCGAGTGGAACATGAGGATCGGACTGCCTTTTTTGACTCTCCTGTGGCCGTGAGTGACTGGCTGGACTCGCTGCCGGACAGAGGTGGCCGTCCCGGGCCCTCTGCAGGTGCCAACGGTGACGGGTCCCCTTTGGAGTGACTTTTGGTCCTTGATTTTGCCATTTTGTACTGTTCAGCTGGGTTGTACTTCTTTGGTTCATTGTGTCTTGCTAGGACCTGTGTGGGGGGCGGGCGGGGTCGGGTCCCTTTCCTCCTCCGGGGTCTTTTCGTAGAATGGGGTTAGTTGGGCGACAGGCACACTGCAAGTTGGGGGGGTTTTTTGGCCCGCAGGGGTGCAGGGTGGGGGGAGTTGGACGTTGGGGGGGGTGGGGGGAAGGAGGGGTTGTTTTGTTGTGTGTTTTTTGTTTGCAGGGCGAGGTATTGATTTTTGTCCACCATCGGGAACTGTGCTGCTTACTGGGGGACCTTTGATTTCTTGGAGGGGATGGGGGGGGACGGGTTGAAGCTGATGTCATGGAACGTCAATGGGTTGGGGGACCGTATCAAACGGGGTGTAGTACTGCAGTATTTGCGTCGTCTGACTCCTGATGTGGTGTTTATCCAGGAGACGCATCTGGTTGGTAATGTCTGCCATGCAATGAATAGGGGGGGATACCGCCTCGTGGCTCATTCTGGTTTCACAACTGGCTCCAGGGGGGTGGGCATTCTCCTGCGATCCTCACTTCCGTTGGAGATCACCAGGGTAGTCTCAGATGACAGAGGGCGTTATGTGTGTCTGACTGGGAGGTGGGAGGGGCATTCCCTTGCCCTGGTCTCAGTTTACGTCCCCCCGGGCCTCCAGAACTCCACCTTCGCGGACTTGGGTCGAATGCTGCTTGAACTTCCGGACAGTCTCTTGCTTATGGGCGGGGACTTTAATTCGGTGGTCTCGGGTGACCTGGATCGTCACCCACCCAGGGCCCTCCCCGCTGCCCAGGCATGGCTAGGTGGTCTGTTGGAGACCTTCGGCCTGGTGGATAGTTGGCGATTAATGCATCCGACCCAATGTCAGTACACCTTTCACTCTGGGGCACATGGGAGTCTTTCTAGGTTAGACTATTTCCTTATGCCCGCGGCGCAGACTGGTCGAATTCGAGAGGTCAGGCACCTGGCGAGGGGTATCTCTGATCATTCCCCGCTGTGGCTGCTCTTTGACACCGAGTCGCGGTCTGCAGGGCGGATCGCCCCCATTAACCCGTGGTACCTGCGAGACCCTACGACTCGCGATAGCCTGGTTAAGGCTATGGACCAATACTTCCTTGAAAACGAGGGGTCGGTGTTGTCTGCAATGTCCCTGTGGGAAGCCTTTAAAACCGTAATCCGCGGACACGCCCTCTCCCAGATAGTGGTGGCTAAGAAGCTTAATAGTGAGGCAGTGGTGAAGCTGGAGACTGACATCTCGGGGCTGGAGTCGGCCTTGGAGGAGGGTGTCACTCCGGACGGGCTCCATGCCCTCAGCTTGAAACAGTTTGAATACAGGTCTCTTGTCACTGACGCTGCCAAAACTATGTATAGGGAGCAGCAGGGTCGATTGTATGATGCCGGGGACAAGGCGGGTAAGTTGATTGCGTGGCTGGACAAGAAGGAGAGAGTGAATCGTGTGGTCCCGGAGCTGCGTGTCTCGGATGGAGTGTGTGTGACTGAGCCTGGTGAGATTGTGGAATGTTTCGCCGACCACCTCTGGGCCGTGTACTCCCCGGTGACTGATAGGGATGAGGAAGACTCTTGCCTTCTACTGAGGGATATTGCTTTGCCCAGCCTGTCCGTCGAGGACCGTGAGCAGCTGGATGCCCCCTTGTCGGTAGATGAGATAGCAACTGCGATTCGATCCCTTCGCTCGGGCAAGGCTATGGGTCCCAACGGTCTACCTATCGAATTATATAAGTTGCGCCCGGATAAACTAGCGCCCTTCCTCCGTCGTATGTTTCAGGAGTCCCTTGAGGCAGGTTCCCTTCCTGTCGACCAGCGACTGGCCACGATAGTTGTGATCCCCAAGGAAGGTAAGCCGCGGGACCGCTGTGCCTCCTACAGGCCTATCTCACTGCTAAACGCAGAGCCTAAAATCCTGGCTAAAGTCCTCGCCAATCGTTTGTTGAGCGTCATCTGTGATCTGATTCATCCTGATCAATGCGGCTTCATCCCGCATCGCAACACCGCCCTCAACTTGCGGCGTCTTCATGGCGCCCTCGCCAGGGCGGAGTACCTCTCCGAACCGGCCGTGCTGGTTTCTTTAGACGCCACGATGGCCTTCGACACCATCGAGTGGCCGTTCCTCTGGGCTGTCTTGACCAAATTCGGCTTTGGGGAGGGATTTCTTGGCTGGGTGAAGCTTCTCTACACGGGACCCACGGCTCAGGTGGTGGTTAATGGGCGGGTCTCTCGGCCCTTCGCGCTCGGTCGGGGTACGAGGCAGGGGTGCCCGTTGTCCCCTCTGCTCTTTGCTCTCGCCCTGGAGCCACTCGCTGCTTGGCTCCGCTGGGAGCCCTCGATCAGGGGGATCCGGTGGGCCCCGGGCTTCGAGGATCGGGTCTCGTTATATGCTGACGATATTCTCCTGTATCTTACCTCGCCGCGGCAGTCGCTTAACGTTCTCTTTGATGTTCTGACTTCCTATGGTAGAAATTCGGGTCTCACGATTAACTGGTCTAAATCCTGTGTCTATCCTATCTCTGGTGGCCCTCCTCTCTTGCCGCCTCGGCTTCCGATCCAAGTATCTCAGGCCGGCTTTAAATACCTGGGGATATACGTCTCGTTGGACCCGGTGGCTCGCTATGAGCAAAATCTCCTGCTTCCACTTCGGCGTTTGAGGGAAGACACGGCTCGGTGGTGTAGGCTGCCCTTGTCCCCGCTGGGTCGGGCAGCACTGTTTAAAATGATGTCCCTTCCCAGATTCCTCTATGCACTTCAGAACTCTTTCGATGTCATTCCAGTGGCCTACTTTCGGGAGGTGGAGAGCCTGCAGAGGAGACTGGTGTGGGACGGACGGGCGCGTATCGCCCTGGCCAAGCTTACTCTCCCCTGGTACGATGGGGGCATCGCGCTTCCCGACATTCGCAGGTATTATTGGGCCTCGCAGTTATCGGCCATTAACCATGCCACGTATGCGCCTGGCTTGAATCCGGCGTATGAGATGGATAAATTCTTGCTTCCCGGCGGGAATTATAACAGGGCGCTTTACTCTCGCTCGGCTGGACGGACCCTGACGGGCCCTACTAAGATTGCGGTGCGGATCTGGAAGGCGGCCAATGTAGCCATGGGCTGGAGTGAGCGACTAACATGTGCTACTCCTTTATTTGCCTCCGACCGACTGGGAAGCCTCTGGACGACGAAAGGGTTTGACCGTTGGGACACGATTGGTATTAGTAGAGTGGGAGACCTATGGAGGAAGGGCGCGGTTAAGACCTTCGCGGCGCTCCAGAGCGAATACGAACTCACGGACAGGGAGTTCTTCCGATATGCCCAGGTTCGGCACGCCCTGCTCTCCGTCTTTGGAGAGGGGACTAAGATCCCCGCCTCTTCGCCCCTCGAGGACCGCATACTCGATGGTCATGTCCCCGACAGTACTATCTCTTTAATCTATAAAAAACGTATTAATAATCGGGCTGACCTATTGGTGCGCCTTCGGGAGGCGTGGACCGGGGATGGGGTGGAATTAGACGACGAGGACTGGCAGTCCGCACTGTCGTCCCCTAAGGAAGTAGCCATTCCAGCCCGTCTCCGCCTGGTCCAGTTAAAGATTCTCCACCGGGTGTATGTGACGGGTCCCCGTTTGGTCTCGATGGGATTCTCGGAAGATGGGCTCTGTAAGCGGGGATGTGGACTCAGTGCCACCTTTCTCCATATCCTTTGGGAGTGCCGCGAGGTGGCGGAATACTGGCGTCGGGTTCATGGGGTCATGGGACAAGTCACCGGAGTTGCGCTGCTGCCGGAGGTGCGTCGCTGTGTCCTGAATGTGTGGGAGCCCAATGATTATAACGCGGCTCAGACTCGGTGGGCGGCCCTGGGGAACATGATTGCCAAGAGGGATATAGCGCAGCTTTGGGGCTCCCAGCGGCCTCCCACCGTGTCAGTATGGAAGGAGAACATGGATTGGTGTATGTTCAGGGAGAAGACTGTGTATGTGGCCCGTGGTAAACCCGGGGCATGGGGTGGAGTTTGGGGGCAATGGAACGCGTATCGGGGGGGTATCTGTACTCCCCCCCTTGTGGACATCGATATTGCCTTGTCCCCCTGACCCTTGATAGTTCCATGCAACTTGTTGTAATAATCGAATATAGATGTTCCTCTCCCGTTACCCCCCCCCGATCGTTCAGTACTCCTTCCTCTTGATAGCTAATTGAAGGTCCGAAGTAGAGTCCCCCGGATGTAGCCTGACCCACGTTTTTTGCCCTTATGCCTCGCCTTTTGTTCTTTAGTTGTTATTTATGTTAAATTTATGTCTCCTGCCTCCTTCGAACTATCCGGAGCCATTTACGGGGCTGGGCCCCAGGAGTCGCCTACTGCCTTAACTAATGTACGATCCTTTCTGCATCTAGCGGCCGGCCCTGGTGGTTGTAGGCCCATGCTTGTAACTGATTTATTGTTCAATAAAAATTAAAAAAAAAAAAAAAAAAAAAAAAAAGATTATTTAGCTAGCAGAACAAACCAAGGCATTGGCTACCCCTATGACTAGAAAGATTGTGGCTGTATAGGTGCAAAGGGCAATATATGCCCATAGGCAATGTGAATTGTGCCCTCTGAGCGTAACAACGCTGATCCCTGCTGATAAAGATAGATCCAAAAGGGGGAGATCTGGCGATGTCTAAGGCGGGGCGATTGTCCATGGTAATTTCTGCGGGACCCCTTTGTGACATAGCTGGGCAAATTCATTGCCACCTTCTTCACCTTAGACAAGACACCGATACCTATCAAGGAGATTTTCCCTGGGAAGGTTTGTGCCTGATCTGGACGAGACATTGGCCACTCTGGTCATCCTGAATAATGAGGCTATACGGGACAGGGCAAATGAAACAACAGATGGCACAACCAGGGACAGACAGGGACCTTCTTTCCCTATAGAGGAAGCAGCAGTGGAGCGAATAATGGTAAGGATTACCCTTTTTTCCCTTCGAGAGCTAGTGGGGAGGCTATTCTGGTTTGTGGACAAATGGAGGAAGGTTTCCTCAGACTCCTGGAAGATACAAACAGAACTGAGGTTCCACATAGAGTTCTATGGCTCCCAAGTCCAGCTCTCCCGACCGAGGCCCTCACATTTCTCAGAAATGAAACTGATAGACAATGAAGTAAAGGAGCTATTGTCCAAAGGAGCAATTTACAGGTCAGTGTTGCACCCAAATAGCTTTCTGAGCAACCGCTTCTTGGTGGAGAAGAAAGACAAAGGGTTCAGACACATTATTAACTTAAAGGAGTACGACAAGTGGCTGGTATATTGCCATCTCAAAATGGAGGGGATCCACCGCTTGAGATATGTACTTTTGGAGGAGGATTGGATCGTAAGGCTGAATTTAAAAGACACTTGCCCGACCACCCCGATTTGTGCCTTTCACAGGAGGTTCCTCCAGTTCTCCTAGAGGGGCCAGACATACGAATTCCTAGCACTCCCATTCAGTTTATCTTCAGCTCCTTGGTGCTTCAACAAACTCTTACGGCCTGTGGTGGAGGTACTCAGAGCAAGAGGTATCAGACTGATCATCTACCTGAACGATATACTCTTGATGGACCAATGCTGCTTTCGGCTACAATACAATCTGAGCACGACTATTGCCTTTCTCCATGATCTGGGATTTGTAATCAACAAAAGGAAATCAGACTTGATTCCGAAACAGATAATGTAATTTCCAGGTTTAATGGTAGACTCAACTGAAGCCACTCTGTGTCTTCCATAGGCAAAGATCACGAAAATGAAGAAAGAACTGAGAAAGGTCAGGAGGAGAGACAGGATCTCACTTCGACAGTTAGCCAGGATAGTGGGACTGTTATCATTGATACAAGCCATTTTTCCTAGCCTGCTCCACTACAGAGTGTCGCAGAGACTCAGACGTCCTATCTCTAGAAAGGATTGGCCTATTTAGAAGTGATTCCATTGTCGCCAGCAGCCACGACAGAGATCCAGTGGTGGCCGGACCACATGGATGCTTTGAATGGTTGGCGATCTTCGGACCCTCTCCAGACCTGATTATAGAATCGAACGGCAGCTGCTGAGGCTGCAGGGCCAGATGTGGTGACATTGCTATGGGAGGCAGATGGTCGGAAAAGAAACTGGCACTCCATGTCAACTGCCTGGAACCTCTAGAAGGCTCTTTTGCCATTAGGTCTCTCACAAAAGACAAATTCTCTGCTGCATCCTTATAAAGATGGACAATGTTTCATCTGTGAAATACATAAACCGCTTAAGTGACACGAGGCCCAAGAACCTAGCAGATCTGGCGAAGGACTTCTGGCACTACTGCCTGGAGAAACAGATCTCAGTAACAGCGGAATATCTTCCAGGAGACCAGAACAAGATGGCGGACTGGAACTCCAGATACATCAGGGACAAGAGCGATTGGCATTTGGATCGTAAGGTATTATGACCTTTGATGACCAAATGGGGACCTTTTGACTTAGATCTTTTTGCCTCCAGATTGAACAATCAGCTTCCGGACTATGTCAGCTGAAGGCTGTACCCCGGAGCGAAAGCGATGGGTGCATTAATCCAATATTGGTTGATCGTTCATGTGTACGCTTTTCCTCTTTTCCGGGTCATGTGTGCGCTTTTTCTCTTTTCCTGGTGATACTCAGAGTAGCATCTTAAGTCAGAAGGCATCCCTTTTTCTGGTGACAGTGATATGGAGATCACAGGAGGGGTTCCCGAGTTTGATGGAATTGTCATGGGTCCTGCCTATAGAACTACTGTCATCACCCTACATGCCTCAGGATTGTCAAGGCTGCTTGCATCCTCTGGTTTGGCACGTCATCTCAAACTAATTGCCTGAAGGATTTCAGTGGACTTTAGGAAGATACAAATCTTTCAGAGCTTCCACACTGATGGGTGATGATATACCGTATTATTAATTATGTGGTGTGTTGAATACTACAATGGTACTTATGTTGTTTTCCAGCCCTGACAAAGTCGTGGGGAAAACCCTAGAAGATGAAACACGTGTTGGCTGGCTGGGCAAAAGAAAGAAAATGAAAGAGCAAGAGAAAGAAAATAATTATGTGTCATATAATGTGATTTGGTTAACAGGATTGGGTTTGTGCTCGGGCAATGTTGAATCTTTCAGAGGTTGCTGCAAACTTCATTCAACACGGTTGGGCTTCTGGCACCATCAAGAGATACTGCTTGGCTTGGAGACGATGAGCTCGTTAGCGTATGGATAGACACTCGGATCCCTTGGGAGCCGAAGTTCTTTATATCCTGAATTTCCTAGCGGACTGGCGTGTCACACAGTGAGCTTTTTTAGATCAGCTAACTCAGCGCACCATGTCCATATTAATGATATACCAGTGGGTGTGGATTTGTTAACTAATGATTGGAATACTTTTCCTGGATTATACTGTGGAGGCTATTCCCTCTTTCACGGTCAATGCAGAATTGAGATTCCTGTACCAGAAGCTTGTTTTTGACTGGTCTAATGCAGAATCTGAACTTCATCTGCTTTGCAGGAGTGGAGGAGCAAGCAGATGAATTTGCCAGGTTGTAATGAGTCCAGCAGGCACATGAGCAAGGATGTAGTCGTTTGTGGAGGCTGTGTGGCCTTTGTCCTTTTGCCCAGTGGTTTAATGAAATCCTCTCTCAGCATTGTGAGAGTCTTACAGAAGGAAGTCCTTAGGTGCTGTGAAACGTAAACTGGTCAAAGCAGGATTCTGCTCATGCATTGAAGTGGCTTTCTGGTTCACCTTTTCTCCTTGTTGCTCGGGCATGACGGTGTCTTCAAGAACAGGTTACTAGCGTCCCTGTGGAAGAGTATTTCTTGATGGTGAGCAGCCTGGAGCAAGAGTTGACCCTCCTCACATGTGGAATGTGTTTTTAGGCTGTATTCTCTTGTTTACCCTTATATAGGACTTCATCAGCTTCTGGTCTGTTAGCAGAAGCAAATGCATCGGGCCGGCATACTCAAGCGGCAGTGGTCCAGAGTGGCAGGTGCAGTCTATCTGTGTTCATTCCACACAGGATGTGGGCGATTGCATGTTCACAGTTAACAGAATTGATGGGCATGCTGAAGCAGTCATGTTTCTCCCTCTCAGATTGCTTGTAGAAAGGCAGCCTACAGCACAAATTCAAGACATGGCTCTTTTCCCCTCGATTATAGACCCAGAATATGGCTGCACACATGACAGGCAACTTCTCCACAGTGTACCGTCCACAAATGGATAGGTTAGTCAAGAGGTTTAATAAGACCCTTATGAGCATGATGGGAACTCTGCTGCATAACTTCAAGAGGAAGTGGGATCATCTATGCCGTGCCTCTCATTCGCTTATCGAATGATCCCACACATGGGTATGGGGTTCTGTCGCTTTGAGCTTCTGTTGGGACGTCCAGTCCAGGGACTACTCACCTTGATTGGAGTGAGAGCTCCTGAGTCACCTCAGAAAGATTACTCACTATTTAAAGGGATTCTTCATATTCTTCATTGCATCACCATGCTTTGGGGGTTCCCTCCTCATCGTGTCCAATGGCCCTTGCGGTCCAGTCCCTTGCGTCTTTCAAGGTCAGATTGGATTTGTGCTTTGCCTGCCCTTTCTTTGCTTTGCTTGGCTGATTTTTTTTCTGTCATGTTTTACACTTTTGTTGAGAGGTTTTTTATGCCTTGTGCATTTCCCTTTCTTAGGCACCATTATTACATCTTGGCTCAAATGTTTCTGGGCTTCTTTTGGGTACTGTTTCCTAGCTTCTCCATTCTGTCCTTTAGTCACTCTGGAGGACAGTGCTGAGGTTGTTGGGGAAGGTCACTCCCATTATCCCTGATCAACACTTGTGGGTAAGAGGCGCAACCAGCCATTAACCATTTCACACTACCTAAGTTTGGGACACGAGACAGACACCTCAAATGTAGGATCATCCTGCAGAAATAGGGCTGGTTGGCCACACTATTCACCTCCCACACACCATGATGCACACAGGCTGCTTGAACCTTGCATGTTTCCCTTCCCCCCACTCGTTCACCCCTAGTACCCAACCTTCCTCTCAAATAGAAATCTATGCCTCGCTTAGTCAGTAAATAACATTATTTTCCGTTCCATTCCATACATTACCTTCATTGTACATATTGCCTACACATGACACAGACCGGCCCTCACATTCTGCACTCTTTTAGAGATCTTTCCCCTAACCCCGCACTCAATCATATGTTTTCTAGATTGTTCTAAAATTGCAGTTAGGTTTTATAGAGCTCCTGACACAAAGAACTTAGTCAATGTGCCAACACAAGACAGGAAACTAGTTGGACTGAAACCAGCACACAACCCACTGAGCAATATCTGCATGAGTTGTGTTTTATGTAATGATAATTCCCATGTTAGTGGAATCCATCCCCAAGGAATAACATTCAAGGAAACGAGGGATACATTTTAAAGATGTATTTTAAAATCAAAAACCTAGTCTAGTGCACACAGTATAAATTGCAATCACAATAAAGGCACATAAAATGGCAGCAGTGTTGACCAGAAGCATGAACTACTCGAACATGATTGGGGTTGCACATTTATAGCAATTTCAGCCCCTTTCTGTCACTTTCAAGGCACTAAACTGATTCTAGTACAGCTGGAAAAAACCGATTTCGAGTTTCAGAGATGGTTCACCTCAGCATACCTGTTCCAGTAATTGGACTTGTGTTCAAAGTAATGGGGGGCTGTTATTCTTGTGTTAGCTGCACTGATGGGGTCAACCAGCGCGAGGGCGAAGGCTAAGCGCCTCTGCAGCAGCATTCAATAATCGTGGAGCTAATTCTGCACGGCCTGTGCCAGTGTCGACTGGCATGAAGGTCCACTCCCTAACCTTTCTCTCTTTGTGGGCAGCTGCTATGACCTTATTTCAGTTATCGCTGCTGTGGAACTCTCAGAAGAATCAATTAGCAGAGAGAGTTGTGATGCCCTTTCACTTAGTTTCATCCTGCAAGATGGCGGCTCTTGAACACCAATAAACGCGATACATAGTTATCAACCTTCCAGAAACTCGTCAAAAATCAATGCAAAAAGTGCACGACAGAACAGTCAGCACTTAGATTGAATACTGCCAATATATTCAAGCCATACTTGATTATCACGCTGTAGCACACACTAGTATAAAATAAATATGCGTGGTATTAATCACACGTGTTCACTTGACTGAGGAATATAACTCAAGCAGGGGAATACCCAGGTGAAAAATCATATAATATTCGTGACATTAATTTCACTAATGAGGGGGACCCCTCCTGCACAGTAAAAGTAAAAACCCATCTGGATTCTGGGTGTTAGTGAAGCTCTGTATTTACTGGAACACGGTACATATGTACACTCGGAATCATGCTATGCTAGTAATGTACACAAAGCCGGTTTCAAGGTGCTTTTGGCAGCAAGGACTGGATCCGCTCAGGTGCACTGGAAATGAGCGCCCCGGGCAGCCTGGCACCGCTTTGGCACAGGAGGGCAAAGTGCCTTGAAGCAGCAGCTTCTTCATCTGGGCAGTGTAACCATGCTGCACATAATTGAGGATGGCTGGGCCTAACCGCACGCTGAGTCTGTTCATGGCGCCCTGGGCCAGCGCCAGGGGTTCACAGCGTTCCATGACATGGTCTGCTTGGGCACATGCACCAGTGCCACAAGTCGATCCTAGCAGGGCTAGCTGTTCAGGCACACTGGAGCTAGTGCCATGGCAGGATTGGCAGGGAAGACCATGGGAGTTCCTCGGGCACACTTCAGCAGTGCCCTGGTCCAGTGAGCGCTTCCGAGTCTGGACCATGCCAGTAACTTGATCCTTCAGTCTTGAGTCAAAGAAAGGGCCACCCATTCTTGCACGCAACAACATCTCCTCCTGTATGGCTGGCTCACTTAATCCCTCTTAGGGAAAGCAATTCTTTCTCCAGATGATGTCTCCTGAACTCTGGGGCTCTGTCTGTCAGGCCGACGCCGCCCCTGATGGTGCACCAGTCCTCAGGTACTCTGTAGAGCACCCCTTGCTAGGTCAAAGAGCACCTGGAACTAGAACAAGGGGGCCAGCAGCTCCTTCTGTTATACAGTTACAGCAGGCAGGGAATGTGTCTTCTCAGTCTGCACTTTCAAAAACTGCTTGGGGTGGTTTACTTCTTGTGTGTCATGAGCTCCCTTACAGACTTAGCCTTTATCTTGAGTGATGCCCTTCACGCCAGTCGACTCTATGCTGCAGCAGCCACAAAAGAGGCATAAAGAGGTGTGAAGAGCCTGCATCTGTCATAGCCACAGCGGACAGCAGCAAACTGGTCCACAAGCTTGTCAGATCGGGGGATCGGATGCGCATATTTGTTGGTGACCTTGGTAGTGCACATAAAAGCACAGCTTTGTGTAACCCTACTTGGGTACCAACCCTATTGGGATGGTCTAAGGGATATGCAAATGCTCATTCACCCCAGGGCCAACATCTTGGTCATCTCTGGACATTGACAGACATGCGATAAGTCTTGCTCTTGATATGAGGCTACCTCATGTGTCACTCTCAAAAACCCAAACAGGTGTCAACCCCGAAGCCAGGAAGAATACACAGAAACACCATCCCAAAACCTCTCTACATTCTCTCTGCTGTTCATATATTAACTTAGCTGCAAGTCAATTCCCTTCCCCAGACCCATCCCTCGTATCACATAATAAGCTAGTAAGAGGCTCAATGGTCCTCCTCTGCCATAGCCATGGTGTTCACCGAAGGAAAGGCTTCAGTAGGCTCACATGAACACCTGCCTGGGTTCCTTTGTGGCACCTGTGTCCACCAAGTAGTTTACTACCAATACTTTCTGCGTTAACCTGTACGTCCCACACCACTGATCCTCCAAAGCTAAGGGATTAATGGGCTTAAGTATCAACACCTGGTATGTCAGTATTTCTGTCAGGCCAAATCATTCATTTATCAGCTCTTGGCTAGCCTAAAGATTTTGTTTCACTTGACTTGTGTATTGCACCACAAACCTCCTGAGGCCAATGCCACAGTCCGCCATAGTGAGGTTTAATCCGCAAAACATGATATAAGACGTTTTTTACAAGAAGGAGGGGGGTGCAATAGAGCAGCAGTTGAGTGAATAATCTTTTGAAAAAGCAAAAAAGTGAGGGCTTTATTTCTTCAAACTCTTCCTCATAGACACACATTGAGATGACAGCCAAACCTTGTCCCCACTCTTATATTCCGAGGCCGATGTCTTTTCTAATTAGCCTTCGCTTGCATACAAAGCTTGGAGGCTTTTGAATTAGCAGATAAGCCCTCCCAATTTTTGTAAGGGGGAAAGAAATTGCAGAAGCTGCAAGAACTGAGTTGTCCTTTATTTTGAAGGGCAAGACATAAGGTGGTATACCATACATACAAAAGAAGTGGGAAACCCCTGTGGCAGAATGCACAGCATTGTAATAAGTATTCGCCATAGATGGTATTGTGCTTTACAGTTTTCTTAAGTGGTATTGGAAAAATATTGCAGATAGTGCTCTAAAACTAGATTTATGCGCTCTTTCTGTCCGTTCGTCTGTTGGTGGTACCCTCATCGCATTGCTTGTTTTATTCCTGTCCCTCTACATAAGGTTTTCCAAAATAAGGAATTCTACTGGGATTCCTGATCCAAAATGATATTCTGGAGTAACACATGGAGATGAAAACTATCTTGTAGAAATACTTGATCTGTCTCAGGGGCACAAGGAAACTTAGGAAATGGACTGAAATGAGCCATCTTACTATAAGTGTCAATGGTTACCAGAATGATTGAACACCCTCTAGAACGTGGGACCGTTACATGTACAACACAAACATACAACCATTTTTTTTAAAATGGGAGACATTTAAAGTGCAGAAACATTTCTTTAAGAATGTTAATAATAAGGATACATTTTCTGCACGTGATGGGACATTTTTCTTCACTTTATATTTTTCCTATTTAAAAAAATAGCAGTTTTTTCAGTTATATTTATGGCAGTTTTTCTATCAGCCAGTGGGGGCAAGATGCCTGCTGTGTGTAAATGCGACCCTTTGAAAAGGGAGAATATTAGACTGAAGAGTTAATTTAATCATTATGGTAACTCTTCATTTTCATTTTCTCTCATTTAAAAGCATTCGGAAAAATCATTTTGTTCGCTCTAATAATGAGTTGACAAGGACTTTTATTTAAGAGTTAAATACCTCAGTGCTTCAGTTCATAAATCTGGGTAAAGCACTGCACGTCATCAGGCCCTGCTATCAGCAGCCTGATAATAATGTAAAATAAACATAGCCTTTCCTTAACTTTAAACGGTTTAATTGATTATCTGGACGTCATTTATCCGTCAGGAAAAAGAGCTTTTTATCCTAAATTTAGATTAGGTTCACTCCCAGTGGCTTTTGTGACTCAAAGATGGTTGAAATCACCACGTGATAGAATGGAACAGTGCCCTTGCCCCATTGGTGGCTGCAAAAGATTAACACATTTTCTTTTGCTGTGTCACTTCACTTACAATATCCGTAGATATTATTTGTGACCAAAGTTTCTAACGTCTAATATTAAAACTTGCAAAGAGGTGGAGGCACTCTGTATGAGAACTGATGACAGAGCTATCAAAGTGGCAATTTCATCTTATATCTTCGCAGCATGTAAACAAAGATCAATCGTACATTTAAATTTGAATGTTGATAGGCAAGTTGGACAATCCTTTAATGGAGTTGCATAGACTAAGTAACCATGCAACCGTTTATACAAACTATTTATACATTAGGTATTTATTAGTTTGGTTGCCAGGGTCAGCGAGTTATGCCACGGGTATTATTGTTGAAAAAATGTCTATTGACAAAACAATTGGCTAGCAAATAGGTCGCTTGTCTTCTAAACTCATTTTATTGTGCATCAAATGAAAGAGCGGTAAATATTCTCATCCGTGGAGAAATAGGAGCTACATTTTTTGTATATGAACTAAGATGATCTTAAATGTACTGCACAGTTTTTAAAGGATTATTAATTGCATCGTAGTATTTTATCGAATGAATTGTTGATGATAAATTAAGTTGTGTATTAATTTTAATCGTTTTAGCTTTTTTTGGCTGAAACAATAAACTTGCTCTGCTTTAAAGGAAAATGCAACACTTATTTATTGCAGTTCTTAATTTAAAATGAACTCAAGGCTAGGAGCTACTCTGAACGTTTCTGTGAGCTGCTGGTAGCGCGCACTCGACCCGTCGGAAACACCTGCTTTAAAGCTTCCCACCAAACATCACAAGATAGCCATTCTGATATGGTTTTCACACCATGATGTCCTGAAATATGTGTGTCACAATACATCCTAATATTCTGTTATTATGATTCAGGACAATTTCATACACATAAAAGGTAGCCTATCCTTAACCACAACTTTTGGGTTTTGTTGTGCAAAAGTTGATGGACTTTGTAATCTAAGATATTTCTCTTTTACTCTATCAAGCAAAGATTAAACTCCCATCAAAAAACAGTGGAGTGAATGAACGGGTACTGGCATTTGCTCTTGATGATCATTTTCAGGACAGGACCATGAAGGTACATCAGCTAGAATACTTTGAGACCCATTAATGTAATCTATATGAATGTCACATTGGTAAAGAAGTAAGCCCATCTACAGCGTCTGCTGCTCCAACATTGCATATTCTATATTCTGGAGGACACGCAGCTATTTATGACCAGTACATAATCTATACACGGTCTGGTCTCCATCAACAAAGTTCACCATTCTGTAAAGACTTCCCTATTAGTAAGGACCTTTTTTTACTAGAACAGAGAAATTAGCATGACGACTAGTCAAAGAATGAAAGTAGAACAAGACTGAATGTTCTAATTTGTCTTAATTCTGTTTCTGTAAAAGAACTGCTCCAATGGTCAATTGGAAGCATCTATTTCTACTATAAAAGGAAGAAATAGATCAGAATGAAGTAAAACTGGGGCTGTAACAAAAGCTTCCTTTAACATACATCTAGCTTGATTAGCATTAGAATCCCAAGAATCTAGTCATAGGCAAAGTCCACTGTAAAAGAAACTCTTGATAAATTACACATAAAAATTGACAAAGCCAAGGAACCATTGCGCTCCCTTAACCCCTTCAGTGCCCATGACGAGCTGGACTCGTCATGGGCTGCGGTGGCGCTGTGCCCATGACGAGTCCAGCTCGTCATGAACTCCGCCCGCTAATGTTAAGCGCGGCACTGGGCGGGGAAAGGGGCGGGCATGCAAGGGGTTAACAGGAGTGGGAACTGGCCAATTTGCAACAGCTGAACTCTTACGTGGATCCATTGGAGACCTTCCTCAGAAAGAGTGTAACCAAGATATTGAACCGTAGTTAGCTCAAAGACACATTTCTCTGGCTCACATGTAAGGTTGTGGATTCATGATCGCTGTAAGAACTTAGAGCATGTTATATATGGTGAATTTCAAGATATCATCCACATAGGCAATGATTGACCGTTTGTCATGACCTTAACCAGCTGTTCTAGAGGTCCAAGGATCTTTGTCAAACTGTGTTCCACTATATTGTGTGGCACAATACATGGACCATATACTCTGGCCAAATATTAGTGGCATTGTTCATAAAGTATAAGTGCAAATTGTGTTTACTCAGGTTTTGAAGATAATGCTGGTACCATGATGCACGAAGAATTGCACAAGAATGCTCATTGTTTATTCTTTATTTTTGCCTTATTACTCTATAGACGTTGTTGATTGAGAACACAGAACAATCACCGGCAGAGAAAATTCTTCTGTTGCGTTGTCCCATGCTGTTTACACTGAAGGAGAACGGATGCATGCCAGAAACGTCCTTTTCTCAGTTACGCGAGTGTGATGGCTACGTTGAGAGGGGCTCGAGCCCCGTCCTTGTCGTCTGCTCACTATTCTTTTCTGCTTGAAGATGCGTTCTTGATCGTGTTCCCGTTCCAAGAGCGTGTGTGCCTTTCCAGTGCCTCCGGCAAGTTCAGACATTGGATCGCTGTCTACGATCCAGTGGAAACGCTGTTGTCAGATTGGAAGGCCACAACGAGTGAACACAGACTAAGTCGAGATTGGCCCAATCTCTGACGTTAAGAACTTTCAGAGTTTCGTAAACAGCCATGTTTGACAGTTTAATTTTTGAAACCTGTGAAACATCGGTATACATTTGTTGCGAGGCTGGTGCCGCATTATTGCAGATGTTAATATGAGAAGCACTGAAAAGACCATTTGATTTCTTTAGACATAAAAGAGAACATCCTACGACTAACATATCCAGTTTTATAGAAGTCATACAAAGGTCAACTCAAGGCATCTACAGAGTTAGGCCAGGTATGTGTTTGACCAGCCGTGTGGGAAGAGAATCGTACCTAGTTACATAGTGAACAGTAGGAATGAATATAGAGTGATAACATTGACCGTTGTATATGTGTTACAGGGGAGAAATTACCATCCTCATCATAAGAGTCTGTGATTATTTTGTATCTAGATATATAAAACACTGCTGGGTATAGAGAGACCATTGTAGAGATTAATTACAAGGTCTCCCTCCCCGCCGTTCCCATCCCAACACCCATTCCCTCACCTGGCCACATCATTAATGTGTGCCGCGACAGTATTGAGAGTTGGTGGTGCCCGGAGGTGGAACATTCTGGCAGCGAGCAAGTCCCGGAGGAATCACGTGTTGACACAGGTTAAGCTTATCAGAAAAAACTGTTTTTATAAGCCTTTGAAAACTAGAAGGTGCATTGAAAAGAATAAGGGCATTACCATGTATTTGTAATGTCCCAAAGGTGTAAAGAAAGCTGTCTTTCACACGCCTCTTTTTTGTATTCTTAACAAGTGATAGGTACAACGAAGATACCATTTTGTAAAGATCTAAGGGGCATATTAGCAAGACCGGCGATAAAATTATCGCTGTTTTTGCGGCAGGAAACTGCTGCTAAAACGGCGATAATGGGCTTGATAATATGCTCTATGGAATTCCAATAGATGCCCATGTTAGATGTCTTGCACATCTAACCTGGGCTGCTATTGGAATTCTATAACACATATTAGCAAGCCTATTATCGCCATTTTAGCGGCAGTTTCCTGCCGCTAAAACGGCGAAAAATTTATCGCCGGTCTTGCTAATATGCCCCTTAGGGGCATATCACCAAGGAACGGCGATGAATAACGTAATGCGCGCTTAGCGCTTTGTTATTCATCGCCGTCTATCTCTGTAATTTATCACCCTGGTAGCGCGTTATCAACAACGCGTTACTCCAGGGCGATAAAAATTCCAGAGATAGTGGGGGAAATTGCTGTTTTGCAGGGAACATCGCTGGTTTTCCAGCGATGTTCCCTGCAAAAAGGCGATAACCTTGCTGATACGACCCTGTGGTCGTAGCAGCATAATCCACCCCCTATGTTAGGGATGGGTAAGTCAGGATTTTAGCAGACGTTAGTTTTTGGAGAAAACAGCGGTTTTCTCCAAAAAGTAACGTCTGCTAAAATGCTGGGGCAGCCTTGTAAATGTCGCGATGTGCACTTCTGCGATGTTTGCAAGGCTGTACTGCCCAGTGACGCCCACTTTGTATCTCATTCGAAATGCAAAGGGAGGCGTCGGGAAAAAGGGTGCATGTTAGCACCCTCTTGTACATAGGGCGATAGGAGATAAAGCCCTTGTTAATATGCCCCTTAGTTCCTTGTATTGACTGTAAAATATCACTAACTATGGGTCCTCAATTGTGATCATTCATTACAAAGTCTTGAGACACATCAAACCAATCTTGAATTAGAATTCCCTCCAGGAATAAATCATACTTCCTGCAAGAAGGTGGTCGTTTTAGTACAGACCTCCGCACACTAGATGTCCTCATAGCTAAGCAAGCCCCTTCCGTACCGGCATCTAATTTTGTCAGAAATTGAAGTGTGGAGCAAATGGGACCCTCTTTTACCTAATGATCCAGAGGTATGTACAACTTTTCTTGCCTTTCTGTCAATGCAGCTCCTGCAAAAGTTTGGACGAGTACAGTCCACCCCTTAGTCCCCGCAAGTCCCATGCATGCCGGAATCTGCAGCATGCCGCACACCAGTAGTAACAGGAATACCAGTTTTTCAACCTTCTGCTTGTCAGGGGATGACACAAATGATTTGACTTGTGCAACCATTTGAGAAGAAAAATTATCCTTCTCAATATTCACATCAGGCAGAGAGATGAGACACAAAGGTATGGGTTGGGCTGCGAAGCCGCTTCAGCATGTCCGAGTCCTGACAATGAGTGCAACATCTGGTGAGTGTGAAAGGTCCGCGTTTGTTGACATGGTTACTGGAAGGGCGGACCGGCAGCACCAAAGGTGCCACGAATAAGATACTTTAGCAAACCTCTTATGCTTAGAGATACTAATAAACAGGAGTGAGAGCATCTCATTGATGAGATACTGAGCCCTCAGGCGACCACCCTAAAGCCTTTATATGAGCCAGCTAATTGCCATATCACCCATGGGCACTAAATATCATAGTGTCCCTTCTTAAGCACAAAGCCTGA
This sequence comes from Triturus cristatus, assembly GCF_964204655.1. Classification (NCBI taxonomy): domain Eukaryota; kingdom Metazoa; phylum Chordata; class Amphibia; order Caudata; family Salamandridae; genus Triturus; species Triturus cristatus. Next base: position 70,292,856 of record NC_140585.1, on the reverse strand, counting down.
TCAATGGTACTATCTGTAAGAAAGTAAAATATGACTTTGTGACTTCAGGATCCTTTGGAATCTCGTTTCCTCTACGAGTGCTGTCCTGGAAGTTGAATGTAATGATAATTGCAAAGACAGCGCTGTTGCATCAATCAGGGACAGTGGGAGTCGTGGTCATTTGTGAAGTATCATCCATTTAACCTTGAAAATATGATGCAATAATAATCCTGTTTGAATGAAGACCACCGTAGAGGCCCGTCATGGGCTTAAGTCCTTGGTGTTCATTTCCTCTATTAAGCCAGTTTCGAAGTTCTCACACAATAGCAAATAAGGGTAAAATACCTAGAAAGAACCTTGTTTGCTCAAGATCAAAAGGTTTGGTTTAATAGTACATCCAATATTTCAAAGCCGTTCTGGTCATTTCAAGACCCATGTTTTACAACTATACATCTTAGTGACTAGATTGTGAGATTCAGCGCTGACTCGAACTGTCGGTATGTGTTTGATTTCAGTGCAGTTGTTTTATCACACACAAACTGCTAAGACTTTGCTTGTTTCCAGATACTCCCAGGACCAATCAACTCTACCCATCTTTTCAGTAGTTCCTGTTTTCCCTTACTGCAAACGGGGCCCACATTGCAACGTGGAAAGGTATTTTCAAGATGGTGAAAGTCTTCGTCCACCCTAAACGTGGGCTCTGAGGGCTGGGTGTGTGGGGGGAGTGTACAATAATAATACTAGTGTCCTCCTAACACTAAAATCCAGTTTGAGGCAACAACAAACCCAAAAACAGAACTCTGGCAGGACAAAAGCAGAGTCCTTCTGCAGCCAGACAGTGGCTACACAAGAATTGTCTTGGCATCCTGTGCTCTCCCTTTCAATTGAGCCCCAAGTGTTGCATGTGTACCCAGAAGACCTTTCAAGCAGGATTTGACTCTCAAAGTGGGTTTGACACTGTTGTATCAAAAAGGATACCTAAAGACCGCACCCTGCCTGTTCTGTGGAGTTCAGAGGAGTCATCTCTACCTATTCCGTTCAGTCTATTTTTTCCTCATGGGAGGCATTTCACACCTATTTAAGGCAGATTACTGATTGGGGGAAGCTGGAGAACCAATGAATAGCCTTCATGATATTCACAAAGGGAAAAGGTCACTTTCTAAAATTGACGTTTTCTTAATATTTATAAAAAATCTGACTTCACCACTCAATTGGATTTTTTTATAACTATTAACATTAGTTAAGTTATTTTTCTAGCTGCTCCTATTCCTGAGATACAGCACTAGTAGTTTAATCTGTACTCTGGTTTTCTACATAGGACAGCTATGCCTTCAATAGTGAAAATAGCTTTTAGCGTGCTAGTGACTGTGAGGACACGTCAACATAAAATTCCTACATGTCCTTTTTTATGCCATGCACCCTGCCTTCTGGCCTACAATGCCTACATGGGGTGATTTATTAATATGTAAAAGGAAGTCTTCCACCTGTCAAAATTGGTTTCTTTTGGCAAGTTACAGTACGTTTGAACTGCCTCTAGTGGGTGTCACAATAGGTGCTGCTGTCCACTAGTAGCTTTTAGCTTCCTGGTCCTTGGGTACAATTTGTATAAAATACTAGGGACTTCTATGCAAGTTAAATATTCTAAGGAGGAGTATGCCAATTCAACCATATATAAAGAAGGGGTATTGGCACATTACCAGTAGTTAGGAAGGTTAAAGTTCTAGATCCAGCAAAAATACAGAGACCAGATAAAGTCAGAAAATCTGGAGTGAAAACTCAGAAAAGGTGAATTTCCTACAGTTAGCAGGAGCAAAGTAACCTTGACTCACAAGTCCACAACAGGTACTGTGCAGGTAGCAGCATTGCAACCTTTTCACACACACACTCCCCCCCTTCCCCCCCAATGTGCATTAGGAGAAGAAATGAAAGGTTCAGCACAGGCAACGCCAGTGTAAGATTCCTTTACACAGGAGAGAAACAGGACACAGGGTTAAACTCCAAGCCTCCCTGATGCAAAACAGGCATGGAAGAGGCCGCAGCTGTGCAGGCTTCCTTCACACACAGAACAGGCATAAGACAAGCAGAAGCATTGAAAGCTTTAGTCACACAGAAAAGGCACCACTTGGATAAGAACTTTGGAATTAGCAGGGCACTGGAATTATGCGGCAAGGGAGGGTCAAATTATGCGGAAGAGTTGAGTAAATTATGTGGCATTATGCCCCACATTTTGTGATAGTATTTCTTAATTATTTTGTCATTTTTACACTTGTTAACACTATCTGGGCATTGGTTGCTCCTCATTAGTACCAGTTTAACACACAAATATGTGGACCTTCCACTGCACGGCAACCTGTGTCACCGCATTTTTACTAACGTTTTAATTGTTTGAGCTAGAAGCAACATTTTTGTTAAAATCTGCAGATTATGTAGCAGATGATTAATTATGTGGCAAATGCTGCAAATCTACAATTCTGCGAAAATCGCCGCACAATCTCATCATTCCATTGGCCCTGGAATAACTCTCGAACAAATCATGCATTACAGTGAGCATTAGTGTAAGCCCCAGTGCATCATGGGCATCAGCTGTGCAAGCGTCTCTCGCTCCAAGCATCAAAGGCATGAGTAACAGCCGCAGCTGGCTCCATCGCAAAACTGATCGAGTACAGGGAAGAAGGAGGGCTGCAAACATCCCTCACAAAGGTGAGAGCCTGTGACAACACCTCTAGCAAAACATGTGGAATAGCACAGCAGCAGAGCACGCTTCTCTCACACAACAGGTGATGCCTGAGCATAGTGCATGGATGGGACCGGCTGACAAGTGGCAACATACATGTCCCGTGACCGTCAGCCATTCCTGTGCCTCTATCCTTAGCCATCGCGCAAACCGGCATTTCTACTGCCAACTTTTAAATGTTTCCAGATGCACAGTGATGTTGGCTAAAAACCTAGGACTAGCTAGAGGTTTTCTATTTCACATGCGTGGCTGCATGTGTATGTACGTGTGCATGCATCTGTATGTGTTTGTATGTATGTGTATACCGCACCATCAAATGTTCTAGGAACTACTACTAAATGTGATGAGATAGGCTGCTGCACATAGCAGGTGGTGAGAGGTGCACTTAAGTTATGCACTTTAAGATGCATGTTGTTAACTGTGACAGCATCACTCTGAGAACTCTAATATATAGGGTTCTAAAATATCTGTAGTGACAAATATGCTTTTAAAACATTTTTTTTTTACTGTTGATGTAACTCATAATGCGCACTTGGGCTCCGTTTGAACGAGGTGTTCCAGTTCTCTATTTATTGTCTTTAACAAAACGTATTTTTATTTTATTTACTTTGGGTGCAGTTCACATTATACGTCATGCCTGTGCTCCATTTGAACAAATGTTATAGTTGGCCATTTATTGCCTTTCACCCTTGAATGAAAGATACAAAAAGGAGACTAGACACTTTCACAGTGACCTGGTTAAAGGGATCCTTCTGGGGCCTCTGGGGTCCTCTGCTAAAGGAGCTGTGAACGGTCAGGTGTTTAAGGAAGATGAACATGGTTGGGGAGGGGGGAGTCTATAAAAAGGGTGGGGCCAAAGAAGCGTAACTATGCATGTTTTTCCAAAAGGCGTGGCCAATGTAATTATGGGTGGTGCTTTAAACTCTCAAACTAAAACTGTGTGCATCCCTCAGCATAGTGCCTGAGGAGTGTCTCAATGCAGTTTCAGATAAATGAGTAATAAATATATTGCTGTAAAAAAATAGAAAATGTTTCAGTTCTGGAAATTTGAGACTGCCAGTTACTCCTTACTGTGGCATGTGAAAGGGGTTCAGTGCTGTAATCACTCGTGTTCTCTCCTTCCCACCACTTTCTTCTTGTGTCTCTCTGTGAGACACTTACCCCCCTGCACACTTCACACCTCATCTTTTGTCTTCTGTACCTTGTCATTTACTTTTTCTGAATGTACTTCCTTGTATCTCCTTCACTTCCACAAGCCCCACACACATTCACCCATAAGCACTTGTATATATGCCAACAGATCCGATCAGGGCCAGCCTTGGGCGTGGGCGAGCTGGGCCCAGGCCCGGGGCGCCAAGAGTCCAAGGGGCGCAGCAGGGAGCTGCCTGACGTAATATTATGCAAACAGCAGCTCGTCCACCCCACTTGCTCTATCAGACCCATTAAAGACTTTGTAATCAGCACTTAATGTACCTCAGCATAATTGTTAACACCCCATCAACCCCCTGTTCTCCTCCCATCTCCCTCACACACCACAATGAACCCCTGCCCCCACAGCAAACACCAGATTTTCTTTCTGCCCAGGACGCTGTCGCAGTCAATCCGATTTAGTGCCGGCCCTGGTCTAGATTATGCTCAAAATTTGTTTTTTAGCTGTTTCCCACCTGCCATTAGCTTTGTATCAATATGAGTCAATGGGGAAAACACATTCCCCTGATTATTTTTCCAAAATCTCTCAGTTTCCTGTACTGAAATGTTGGCATGCATTCACTTCATATTATTTTACTTTCGTCCAGCCAATATTTTGACAGTTTTGTACCTCCTTCACATACTTTCGCAAACACTCACAATTACAAGTGGCACGTGCCATCATGGCTTGGTGTGCTCACCCTCTGACAAGCAACAGCTCGAGTCAAGACCTGCTTTGTGCTTTTACAAAGTCCCCTGCTCATAGTCCTGCCCAGTGAAGGGTGTCAGGTGCCCCGCAAACGCGCACACAGAAACACCGGGAGACTCACTTCCGGTTGGAGGGTGAGTCCCGGTCTAGTGGTTGCGGCGCACGAGAGGTCGGAGAAACACTTCCGGGGGAAACGCTTACACTGCGCGTTTCCCGCCGGCTCCGTGCTTCGGATTCAACCGAATCCCCCTGAGACGTGAACGCCGAATTCCGAGTCGAGACGCGACTCCAGTAACCTGGTTCCAGTGCAGTTGGAGGCGTGTAAGTGCATCCTTCTCACCGCGCTGGAGCGCCCCCGCCTTAGAGGCTGCCTGAATCCCAGAGCGCAGGTGTGCTCATGGGATATTTGTTTCACGTTGTTGTTCGTTTAGCGCAGGAGCGCTTAGGGAGCATTTAAGTCTACATAGCGCAGGAGCGCTTGAGGGATACTTTCGTTTGTTAGCGCAGGAGCGCTTGGGGGTTTTGCTTCAATCCTACAACGCAGAAGCGTTGGTGGGGTACTCTTGGTTTTTGCTTCATTCAGCGTGGGTGCGCTTAGGTGGTACTGAAGAGTCCATAGCGCAGGAGCGCTACTGTGACAAAGTACCCATTTCATTCTGGAACTGTGTTCTAGCACCTACGTTGCCATTGTTATAGCTTGCCCCCTTAGTTTGCCACTTTCTTGCGCAAGAACACCTTTGCGCATGGTTTGACTTTTCTTTTGACACACATGCGCAGGAGCGCTTTACTTTGATTTACGGAAGGAGTAGTGTCCAGGAGCTCATCGCCAGGAGCAGCGCTGATTCTGGGTGCCCTGGTCCGAAGAAGCATCGGTGAGTCCCCGGAACGACCTTCTTTCTGTGTGTGGGTTAGCGTGGGTGCTGTAGAACAGGGGTTGGGATTCCTTATTGATCTAGTCCTTCCTGTCTTCCATAGGGCCCCAGGATACTCCTACACCAAGCCGCTACGTCCTTTCTGGCTCCCTTCCCTGCGTCCATCTCATCCCCGTTGGTTCCTACTATTCACGAGGGTCAGGTGGGTACAGGGACGGGTGCTCTTGTCGTCTCTGCGGAATCACCTCGCAAGCAAAAGGTGAGTCTTGTGAGGTACACGACAGAATCCGAAGCCCACGATTTCTATTCCACCCAGACGACATGGGCGACCCAGAGGTTACATTAAGCGACATAGCGGCCATGTTGGCTGCTATGCAAGCCGAGAACCTCACCTTACGCCATGACATCACTGCCCTACAGGGCCAAATGGCATCAGGGGTTACCAATCCATGGGGAACCACCCCTAGTTCCAGAGTGTTACAAGAAGGTCTGTTGAGGCAGCCTACGTTTACCTTTGGGGGGTCCTCCACCACCACCTCTCCGAACCCCGCCATACAAGTGATCACGCCACATCCTGTACAGCTGGCACCACCTGAACGCTTCTACGGGGACAGCACTAAGTACGGCATCTTCATCCATCAATGTCATCTGCATTTCATGGCCAGAACCACAGCTTTTCCTGACGACTCATCCAAAGTAGCCTTCATCCTGTCCTACATGGGCGGAGACGCCGCCCAATGGTCTATTGCCTTAGTGGACAACGATGAACCCATGTTACACCACCTGCCGACATTCCAAGAAGCCATGCGACGCATGTTCGCCCGGCACACCTTTGTGCAAGCTGCTGATAACGAGTTGCTCAATCACAAACAAGGTAACCAGGATCTCCTTCATTACATCACCACGTTCAACAGGTTGGTTATCGAATCCCATTGGCCAGAGGATAAGAAGGTGTCAGTATTTTATCGGGGATTACGCGATGATCTCAAGGACCTCATATCACAGTATCCCGATCCGCCCGAAGAAATAGGCCCGTTCATCAATATGGTGGTAAAGATGAACTTTCGACTACTAGAAAGGAGAACAGAGAAAGGAAAAGGTAGTGACAACCGTTTCTTATCCATGGGAGATAAGGGTGGTGAAAAAGCCAAAGATGAATCCACACCCCCGAGCGAGGCCCCGGAACCCATGCAGATCGGGGGCATCAAAGGACCACTGACTAGCCAAGAAAGAGAGAAAAGAAGGAGACAGAACCAATGCTTATACTGCGGTAAAAGTGGACACTTTGTCAGGGAATGTCCGGTGAAACCAACGAAACCACGTGGTAGAAGGCCGTTCGTGTTGCCCATCACCAAGGGTGACAAGTCGGGAAACGAGACAACCCAGTAGACATGGGGATCCGTCCTCTGGGTTCTTCATCTTTTTCCTCAGTGATCCCTGCGGTGTTTGATGGCAGCCACCACATAGGGGTAGAAGTAACCTTACGAAACCAGGCAGACGAATCCTGGTTGGTGACCGCTATGGTGGATTCTGGTGCAACCGGTTGCTTTATCGACACCGTTTATTCACGTACGTTGGGCATCAACACCGTGTCGAAAGCACAACCCGAAACCGTTAAGGCTGTGGATGGCACAGACCTGACGTCCGGCCCGATCCGGCAGCAAACCGAGAACATGTCCATGGTCTTTGAGAACCACCATACAGAGGCCATCTGCTTTGACGTCATAGACGCCCCTCAATTCAAGGTTATTCTCGGATTACCGTGGTTGGTGAAGCACAATCCACGCATTGATTGGGTGTCCAGAATCATACATCTGGATTCGGAGCATTGCTGTGGAACCTGTTATGCGAAGGATGACCTTGGGGGAGCTCGCTCCATACAAGCAAGAACGCTGCCGTTACAAGGTATGGGGATGGTTTCCCAAGCAGCCATACCGGAGGAATATCAAGACCTGGCAGAGGTATTCGACAAAAAGGGAGCCAACACCCTGCCACCACATCGGCCGTTTGACTGCCGAATAGATTTGATCCCCGGCTCTAAGTTGCCATGCAGCAGGATATATTCCCTCACGGAAAAAGAGAACATCCACCTACGATCGTATTTGGACGAATTTTTGGACAACGGATTCATTCGTCATTCCAGGTCTCCGGTGTCCTCTTCTCTCTTCTTCGTATCGAAGAAGGAGGGTGATCTGAGGACCTGCATAGACTTTCGGGCGATAAACGCCATCACAGTAAAAAACCGTTACCCGCTACCGTTGATTTCCAACCTCCTGGATCAGGTCAAAGACGCCTCAGTGTATACCAAGCTTGACCTACGGGGTGCTTACCATCTTGTCAGAGTCCGAAAGGGTGACGAATGGAAGACCGCCTTCCGGACGAAGTTTGGTCTATTCGAGTATCAGGTCATGCCTTTCGGTCTCTGTAATGCCCCCGCAGCGTTCCAGTTCTTCATCGATGAGGTATTACGGGACTACATAGACGTGTTCTGCATCGTCTATATAGACGACATCCTGATTTACTCCCAGTCTAAAGCAGAACACATACAACATGTGCGTTCCGTCCTCCAACGGTTGGAACAACACCGGTTATATGTGAAGATGGAGAAAAGCGTGTTTCACGTCACTACGGTGGAGTTCCTGGGGCACATCATCACTCCGGCAGGCATCCACATGGACAACAAGAAAGTGGAAGCCATATTGTCATGGCCTCCTCCGGAGTCGGTAAAAGGGGTTCAACGGTTCTTAGGATTTGCCAACTACTACCGTAGATTCATCACAGGGTTCTCTGGGATGGTAGCTCCTATTACACGCTTGCTACGCAAAGGGGTGCGTTTCAGTTGGGATCAGACGGCAGACAGCGCTTTCCAAGAACTGAAGAGGCGTTTCACCATAGCCCCAGTTCTGGGACACCCGGACACCAAGCAACCTTTCATAGTAGAGGCAGACGCCTCTAAGGACGCCATAGGGGGCGTATTGTCCCAACGAAACACCGATACCGGACAGCTGCATCCAGTGGCCTTTTACTCCAAAAAACTCCAACCGGCAGAACGTAATTACACTGTGTCCGACAGGGAGCTTTTAGCAATCAAGACCGCTTTTGAGGAATGGCGCCACTTCCTAAAAGACGCCAAACACACGGTAACAATCTACACTGACCACAGGAACCTCCAGTTTTTACGATCAGCACGTGCCCTCACCGCCCGCCAGCTCCGATGGACCTTATTCTTCAATGAATACGACTTTGTAATCACTTTCCGCCCTGGGAAAGAAAACGCCAAAGCAGACGCCCTTTCACGGTTGGACGAAACCGAGGAGGAGGCCGACAACACCGAGCCGGTTCCCATCATTTCGGAACAGCACTTCCAGGGCGTAGTGGCTTCCTCGGACTTCATGACACAGGTGAAAAACGACCTGAAGCAAGCGGATCCGGATGTCCTGGCAGAGGGCCACAAGGGAGTGACGTGTGTGGACGGGTTGTTGTTTCGGGGTGACCAGTTGTACCTACCAGGGGTTCCCAGTCAGCAAAAAGCAGTCCGCATGTGCCATGATCACGTCCTCTCTGGCCACCCTGGTTATCATAAGACACTTGAGCTAGTGCAAAGACAGTTCTGGTGGCCCACAATGGCGAGTGACACCAAAACCCATGTAACGAACTGTGCCGTTTGTCTGTTGGGAAAAAACAGGTCAACACCCCCTGTTGGTCTACTGCGTGCCATCCCGGTGCCACCGTGTCCGTGGCACACCATCTCTATGGACTTCGTGGTAGAACTCCCTCTCACCAAGACTGGACACACCACTGTCCTTACCATAGTGGATCACCTTTCCAAACTGGCGCATTTCATACCCTTGGCAAAGGTGCCCACCGCTGCGGAGTTGGCCGTGAGCTTTGTGCAAGAAGTGGTTCGTCTCCATGGCATTCCGTCAGTGGTTATCACGGACAGGGGCTCGCAGTTCGTGTCCCGCTTCTGGAAGGAGGTCTGCAGGATCCTCGAGATGGACGTCCGCCTGTCATCCGCGTACCACCCCCAGACGGACGGCCAGGCCGAACGAACGAACCATACCATGGAGCAGTACCTCCGTTGTTTGCTGCTTACGGTGGAGAAGGACTGGTCCGAGGTGCTGTGGATGGCGGAATACGCGTACAACAACAGCAAGCATTCTGCCATCGGTATGTCTCCTTTCTTTTGCCTCCACGGCCGTCATCCTCGCACCACCGCCTGGGAGGTACCCCGGGACAGCCACTTACCCACAGTGCGTTCCTACCATGAGTCCTTGTGCCGCCTCTGGCAACAAGCACGTTTTGAGTTGGCCAAAGCTAAGGACACCTACAAAGCGTATGCTGACGCCCATAGACAGGAGGAGCCCGAGTACCGTCTGGGTGACAGGGTATGGCTTTCCATTCGGCACCTGAATGTGCATGGCCCCAAGAAACTGTTGCCTCGTTTTGTGGGTCCTTTTGTCATCGAAAAGGTGGTCAACCCCGTAGCTATGAAACTCTTGCTTCCTGCACACATGAAGATCCACCCTGTCTTCCATGTCTCACTGCTGAGGGCGGTTTCTTCTGGTAGCGCTGTTCCCTCTCCCCCTTCTCCGGTGGTGGTGGAGGACCATGTTGAGTATGAGGTCAGGGCCATTCTGGGCTCTCGTCGGACCAGAGGTAAGCTGTACTACCTGGTTGACTGGAAAGGGTACGGCCCGGATGAACGGTCTTGGGAACCTTTGTCCCATGTGCGCCATGCTCCCGTTCTGGTCCGTGCTTTCCATCTTAGTCACCCGTTGAGCCCTCGCCCTGTCTCCCCTGTTTGAGTCCTTGGGGTGTTGGGGAGGGGGTCTTGTTTTGGGGGGGTGTACTGTCAGGTGCCCCGCAAACGCGCACACAGAAACACCGGGAGACTCACTTCCGGTTGGAGGGTGAGTCCCGGTCTAGTGGTTGCGGCGCACGAGAGGTCGGAGAAACACTTCCGGGGGAAACGCTTACACTGCGCGTTTCCCGCCGGCTCCGTGCTTCGGATTCAACCGAATCCCCCTGAGACGTGAACGCCGAATTCCGAGTCGAGACGCGACTCCAGTAACCTGGTTCCAGTGCAGTTGGAGGCGTGTAAGTGCATCCTTCTCACCGCGCTGGAGCGCCCCCGCCTTAGAGGCTGCCTGAATCCCAGAGCGCAGGTGTGCTCATGGGATATTTGTTTCACGTTGTTGTTCGTTTAGCGCAGGAGCGCTTAGGGAGCATTTAAGTCTACATAGCGCAGGAGCGCTTGAGGGATACTTTCGTTTGTTAGCGCAGGAGCGCTTGGGGGTTTTGCTTCAATCCTACAACGCAGAAGCGTTGGTGGGGTACTCTTGGTTTTTGCTTCATTCAGCGTGGGTGCGCTTAGGTGGTACTGAAGAGTCCATAGCGCAGGAGCGCTACTGTGACAAAGTACCCATTTCATTCTGGAACTGTGTTCTAGCACCTACGTTGCCATTGTTATAGCTTGCCCCCTTAGTTTGCCACTTTCTTGCGCAAGAACACCTTTGCGCATGGTTTGACTTTTCTTTTGACACACATGCGCAGGAGCGCTTTACTTTGATTTACGGAAGGAGTAGTGTCCAGGAGCTCATCGCCAGGAGCAGCGCTGATTCTGGGTGCCCTGGTCCGAAGAAGCATCGGTGAGTCCCCGGAACGACCTTCTTTCTGTGTGTGGGTTAGCGTGGGTGCTGTAGAACAGGGGTTGGGATTCCTTATTGATCTAGTCCTTCCTGTCTTCCATAGGGCCCCAGGATACTCCTACACCAAGCCGCTACGTCCTTTCTGGCTCCCTTCCCTGCGTCCATCTCATCCCCGTTGGTTCCTACTATTCACGAGGGTCAGGTGGGTACAGGGACGGGTGCTCTTGTCGTCTCTGCGGAATCACCTCGCAAGCAAAAGGTGAGTCTTGTGAGGTACACGACAAAGGGTTCTCGTCAGGCGCTGATGGAGTTTACTCTACGCCCCTGCAACAGCAGACAGGCCTCAGCCGGCTCCTTCTCCATGCAAGATTTAAGTTGCCATTCACTGCGTTTGCAGGCGGCTAGATGTGGGTCCCCCCCACCCCTGCCATGGAAGGCGTGGTGGCCCCTGCCGACTCGGAAGCTGGGACTCTGGGTTCAAGTCTCTCTATCAGCTCAACATCCTGTGATTCTGGGCGAATAACTTAATCTCCCCGTGCCCATGGACAGCGCCTGGATACCCTCATGGGTGATAAGCCGCGCTATATAAATCTACAAATGTATTTCATTTATTACACCCCTGTTAGTTAAATTCAAGACAGCATGTAATAAAAACAAGTTTTAAAATTAAATATTTTTAAATTGTAGAAAGATTTGGAGTAACCCGTCCACCAGAATCCGAATCGGGCCCGTAGTTTCCACGCGTATGATGTTGGGTCTCCAAGCCTGAGGGAAGCACGAGACTCCGTGTCCCTACACACAGGGTCTGTGAGATCCATTTTGAGAAGGCGGCTTCCTGGCATTTCTCCTTTTACTTCCACATTCATAGATTTCAGCCAGTCAAGCAAGTTCATCCGCGGTGACCTGTAACAAAAGGAGAGAGAAGTCCCACGGTGTTTTCCACCATTACATGGGGGCTTGGGGTATGCATAGACCCCCACAGAGTAAAAAGTGTAGCCCTTGCCATTGGAAAGCCGCATTGACCCTCATGGAGAAGACAACTGAGAGGGAAAGGTCACAGGACCTGTAGGCTGGCCTTCCCAGGAGGTGGGGCCTTCACTGAGAGAGACCTATCAGGAGAGCCCACCTTTTGGGGTGAAGAAGAATCGGGGCTTCCTCTCCCCGCGTGGCCATGCCATCAACCCACAGAGGGCTAAGGCATTTTCTCTCGTGACCGACAGGTAAGCAGTTGGACGTGGGCCCTCAAAGATGTGAGGTTATGTTGTTGATATTTGGTTTTTTATCTTTAAATAGGCACTATGGGTGAAGGATGACATGTCTGTCTGTCTTTAGTGTGTAGCATGTTGCTTTACATAATCTATTAGGCTGGGGAAAACAACCAAGTGTGCACTTTCTGTGTGGGATGATGTGACTGTGTGCCACTCACGCCATAGGTTATATTATTTCATCTTGTGCTCTTAAGCCCTATTCTGGCATGTTTTTTAATTTCCACATACATGTACAAGTAAAGGTGTCATGTAACATGTATTTGATTGTATATAATGGTGTAAATATAATATTGAGTGATTTTTTAATGATGTGTGATTGATTATTGTCAATCGTATTGCAGCCCTGAAGAAGCATGGTCACCTGCGAAACACGTGTTGGCTGCCGCTTTCGACACTGGCTCCTATCACTGAAACCGACTTGGTTGAGATGAAGAAACTTGAAGGCTGCTTCAGGTGTCTGTGCATACAGATGCCATGAAATCGGTTGAGGATATAGTTTTTTTTTTACTTTGGTCAAAATCTTCTTTGATACATTATTTGCTTTATTTGAGTCAATTTAAATATATGGTAAGAGAAGTTTCCGTGGTTAATAAATTATTGTTTTTTATAACATATTGTGTCTCTACAATGTTTTGATAGTGGATGAGTCCGTGTTATAGTTGAATCCCCCCTAAAATCTTAACATTTTCTATAATCCACAGAGGGCTGACAAGGCCCGCCCTCTCTCCTTCAGAGCTTGGTGGGGGACTGGTGTTTAGGCAGCTCTCATTAATTGGAGCCACACACAACCGATGAGTGGGCGGGGGGACTGAGCTGTCTTGTTATCTTTGACGGGCCTGTGGGGCATGTTCCAGAGAGCAGGAGCCCATCTCTACCCTGGAGGGACTCTGCATGGAGGGTGGCACCAGGACAGCAATACCAGCCCGCCCCTTATTCTTAGGGCCTTCCAACTGCTTGTGCGGACCTGTGACATGGGTGTGAGCACGTTGGTACGCAGATGAAAATTCTTGTCCTTGTGGTCGCTCCTTCTGGCACTGCATTTGTGGTGTCCCAGCAAGGTCTTGGGTTCAAGAGGGTACAAGAAGAGGGTATGCTTCTTTGCCACAGGGAACCAGTATAAGAGGCAGACGTCGGTTCTATGAGCATCTTACTTTTGCTCCTGGTCTTAAGTCATAGGAGTGGACTCAGCATTAGGCTACAGGCGCACCTTGTGATGAACCCTAGCTTCAGACTGAGGAGCAGCACTGATCTAACACGGAGTCAGTCTGTGTGGCCACATTAGCACAAAGATCAATGTATAGGCTCAGACGGTACAGCCAGATTGGCATCCAGCATTAGGCTAGATTGGCTTCCGAGAGCCAGCACACACCGCTCATTTCACATTTGCCAGCACCAGATATTTTCTGAACACCAGAGTCCTTTTCAAGCTGTCAATGGCTCTGTTTTACAATAAAACCCCACATGCTCAAACACTGCCATATTTATGTAGTGCGGAATGGTTCTGGTACCCTCTGTATCGGACAGGCATTCCAGAGATCTAGAGGAAGAGGGATGAGGCATAGTAGTATCATATACACATCGGTACACACAACAGTGGACCCTTCCGGGAAGGGCTGAGTGCTCCACGTGCTTAGTTATTTGTCACAGCATAGCAAGCCGTCCTCATTTTGATTTTATTGTACAGCTAAGAAAGTGAAAACGGTGGTCCTTAGTATCCAATGGCTACTGTTGGACATCATGGAGAGTCACCAGGCAACGGCACCTTGAATTAAGTCCACTGCAAGGACAATTCCAAGATTATCTGCACAAACATTTAAATACTCAAGGATTATAAATACAGTAGATGAAGAAAAGAGTAGATATGAGGGCTATTAAAATAAGGTATAGGGTAGTGTTCCCCAGTGCACAAGTTGATGGCATCCTCACCCGCCCAATCTGACAGTCTTTGTATTACTCCAATTCATATATCAAATACTTGTAGCCCTTACTCTTTTTCAAAAAATGGTTCTCTTTTATTCATAATCTTTAACACATATCAATTGGAATTGTTGTGTGTGCATTCATTTAGATTCTATGAGAATCCCATGGTTGGTCAATCAAACTGCTTCTATTCAAGCGGGCAAGGGCAACAGATGAAGAGAAGTGTGTGACAGACATAGAGTTTAGCAATGAAGGGCATCAATCAAGCCTGGGTAAGTGTGTGTTGTAGTTCTGCAGGAGTTCTGGACTAGTGAACCTGACCCCGTAGGCAGATTAATTATTTATAACACTAAATATCACTGAAAGAAGATACTCAAAGATGACTTCTATGTTCAAGATCCTTTATAAGTTTTCTTCTAGACATTAAAACTCCTCAGGGTATAAATGTAGAAGAAGAAATTAGAATATTCCAGTGGAATTGCTGCTTTGGAAGCATATAGCGCAGAAGGAGGAGGGTCAGGCATCTTCAGGAGTTGTATAAAAGCATTAAACTACCTTCCAGCATGGGAAGTTGAGGAATATCTGTAACATAGTTCAGAATGTCAATAGACAGACTCAGCATTAAAATGGCAGTGAATATGGTGTGAAGACAAAGACAAATCCATAAACTGAACTCCATCTTTGGTGCTGCAACAGACAGCAAATAAGCAAAGACAACAGGCCTGGCAGCCCATCCCTGCTCTTCACATATGTGCATCACCACAATGCTCTATGCAGCTCCGGGTCCCGCTGCTTCTTGTCTCCCAGTCTCTACCACTTCTTAAAAACAAATTATTGCACAAAATATCACTCATCGGTTTGGCAATTCTTTACATTTCCGTGGATAAACATGTTTGTTGCAATAATTTTTCTGCAAAGGCTGCAAAAGAGTGTTCATCAGTCATCCTCTTATGGTCCTCTGATATGATCAAAAAGTTCTCCTTATGCATTTCAAGTCTTTTTTTGGTGCGTAGCGAAGAAGTGTCTGTGAGCTCCCCAAGTTCATTGTTATACCTGGTGTGGGAATCAGCAGGTGCTACGACAACACGCAGCCTCTCTTTGTCCTCCGCTTGCGCTGTTTCTTCTTCATGCAATGAATGGCTGCCGTGGCTGCCTCTGAGAAGATGTCCAGTATGTTCTCGCGGAACTTGGCCGAACATTCCAGGTAGGCGACAGCTCGTATTTCCCGGCCCATGGACTGCCCCTATGAATTAAAGGAGAGAAGGGTAAGTAGGTGCTGGACGGGTGGGTTCCTGAGAGAGAAGACACCATAAGAACCTGGCACAGGACATGGTTCTGTCAAAACCATGCTGCTTATTATACATGGTGCTAGTTTAATAAATGTTTTATTGTAAGGCAAATTTAGCTAAACGATACACTAAGTGCTAATTGAAAAACATGTTAATTTGTGTTTATGTTTCACTTTCGCTGAAATGTCTCTTACAAAACTCTGTAAGATCTCTAACTTGGTGCTACTAATACATGTTACATGTATGTCTCTATTTCAATAAAAAAATAATCTCTCACCAATCTGCCTCCATGAACGCACACACACTGTTATTGCTGGTGGTGTACAGAATGCTCATGCTTAAAGAGCTGTCAATAAACCAGAGGGAGGCAGAGTGATGTGAACATCCCAGGAAGAAGGGATATCGGTAAACTTCTGGAACATAAATGACTATAGTAGAAGAGGAAGAGGAGAGAAATGTAAATACCCAGGGCTATAAGTGATCTAGCAGATGGAGAGGAGACATATACAACTACCCAGGGCTATATGTGATCTAGCAGATGGAGAGGAGACATATACAACTACCCAGGGCTATATGTGATCTAGCAGATGGAGAGGAGACATATACAACTACCCAGGGCTATATGTGATCTAGCAGATGGAGAGGAGACATATACAACTACCCAGGGCTATAAGTGATCTAGCTGATGGAGAGGAGACATATACAACTACCCAGGGCTATATGTGATCTAGCAGATGGAGAGGAGACATATAAAACTACCCAGGGCTATATGTGATCTAGCAGATGGAGAGGAGATGTATGTAAATACCCAGGGCTATAAGTGATCTAGCAGATGGAGAGGAGACATATAAACCTACCCAGGGCTATATGTGATCTAGCAGATGGAGAGGAGACATATAAACCTACCCAGGGCTATATGTGATCTAGCAGATGGAGAGGAGACATATACAAATACCCAGGGCTATAAGTGATCTAGCAGATGGAGAGGAGATGTATGTAAATACCCAGGGCTATAAGTGATCTAGCAGAAGGAGAGAAGATAAATGTAAATACCCAGGGCTATAAGTGATCCAGCAGGTGGAAAGGAGACATATGTAAATAAACAGGGCTGTAGCTGAACTAGAAGAGGCAGAAGAGATGTATATAACTACCGAGGGCTATAAGTGATCTAGCAGATGGAGAAGAGACATATCAAAATACTCAGAGCTATAACTGAACTAGAGGAGGCAGAGGAAGGATGTGTTAATACCCAGGGCTATAAATGATCTGGCAGATGGAGAGGAGACATATACAACTACCCAGGGCTATAAGTGATCTAGCAGATGGAGAGGAGACATATATAACTACCCAGGGCTATAAGTGATCTAGCAGATGGGGAGGATACATGTTTAAATGCCTAGGGCTATAAGTCATCTAGCAGATGGAGAGGCGACATATAAAAATACCCAGGGCTATAAGAGGTCTAGCAGATGGAGAGGCGACATATAAAAATACCCAGGGCTATAGAAAGGGAGAGAATGAATATGTAAATACCCCAAGGGTGTAAATAAAGAGGAGAGAGCGCGAGAGAGGGCGGGAGCGAGAGAAGGGGTATTTGAAACCATGGGCTATAAATAAAATGGAAGAATGAGGAGAGATGTGTAGTTTTATAAATTTCTACTTGCCAAAGGGACTCGATGATTCAAAAATCTACCTGTAATGTGAAAAAAATCCCCTTGTCCCATTTGGTACCATGTACTGATGTGACACATGTTGGCAATATTATTATATCATAGCTCCTATAACACCCACTCAGATTACGCCAGGGCGTATTTTGGATCAGGGTTGGGTTCTAGCAGTGCTGTGATCGTACACCTTTGAGATTATACCGGACTCTGCGCATACCAGGGCTCTGTCCGCAGGCTCTGCATTACCATTACAGCTCCTTGAGACCCTTGGGGGTGAGTAGCGCGCTTTAAAAGCCCCTGATTGATTGAGAGGCTCTGGTTATGAATGGACGCTCAATGGAATACCTCTCTGCTCATAATCGGCCGATGAATATTCCAGGACTTTCATTATGCTGGAGCTCTGCATGTAGCAGAGCTCATAATATGTCATTTATTTCCTTCTATCTTTCATTTTTCAAGGATTGCTCTGATAAATCTAATTTTAAGTATTCAATTGATATTACAAAATATGACTTTAAATACAGTCAGATCCCTCTTGGGCCTAGTGTCCAGGCGGCCAACTGAAGGATCACGGAGGCCACCCCCAGACTGACCTAACTGTACCACAGTTACCTCTTTTCCCATAACTGTGAAAACCTACCAAGTGCCATATCAATGAATAGACCGCTGCATTTAACAACTAGACAAACTGCAGAGTCTTGGCAGGGTCAGCATTTTATGGATTATCTAGGAGTGTAAGTTGTCTTGCACCTGCAAAAGTCGTTTGATCACTCAGAAGATTTTTGTGTGAGTTAATCTACTCACAGGGAATGGAAGTAGGAGGGGAGTGGTAGTTCCACGGCTGGAGTGCCCTGGGAATTTGTGCACACTCATACACTGACGTGTATAAGGATAGCAACAACTCCTCTCTGTCCGTATCCCACCCTGGAACAGGTTCAACTTTATTCCTGACAAGGACCGGAGTAAAACATTTTTCTCAGTTGGAAGGGAGTTTCTCCCTGGAGGGGACAATACCACCCCCATGGAGGAACAAGAAACAAACTTTAAGAAAGGAATTTGTACTTGCTTAGTAGATGTTCAAGCTTCGTTCACCTACAGCATTCTTTACTTGATCTTAGTTTACCTTTGTTTTCATTGGCTCTCTGTGGAGTTTGTATGGGGATTCTAAACTGTTTGGGTATTCAAGTGAGTTGGAGATCGGCAGAGACTAAGTTTGACGTGGCACAAGATTATTTAGTCTCGTTCGACGTAGAGTCCTTGTATACATGTATACCTCAGGACGAGACACTCACTACAATAGAGGCTCTACTCGATTCTAATCCTGTTGACAGTATTACACCAATACACTTCATCATGTCTTGTGCATGTATGGCCATGAAGGAAAACTTTCTTTAATTCGAAGATGACCTGTACTTGCAAATGTCAGGTACATCTATGGGCAGCGTTTTTGCCCCCAGCCTGGCTAACCTCTATGTGCACCATTTAGAGCAGACCGTGGTTCTACAGGAACACAATCCCTTTGAGAAACACATTCGTGTTTGGAAACGTTCTCTCAATGACGTTTTTGTAATATGGAGAGGGACTCCTGACACCATCGAGTCTATCCATCATTGGCTAAATACCAGAAATTATTTTCTTGGATTCACATTTGAATTCTCCAAAGACAGTTTACCCTTTCTTGACATTCGGATCTTTCCTGAAGGGGATGACCTCAGCACAGAGCTATATAAAAAAACCGATGGCTCACAACTCATTGTTATCATACGAGAGTTACCATCCTAAAGCACTCCGTTAGAATTTGCCCTTTGGGCAATTTCTCAGGGTTTGGAGGAATTGCTCCTCTATGGAGAAATACAAAGAGCATGCAAGCATTCTGACCAACCATCTGAAAGAGAGGAAATACCCGCTCAATACCATACGGAAATCCAAGAAAAGAGCGGCCCACAACAACAGAGAGGCTTTAATTGAAATTTCATCTCCAAAAGAAGCTAACTCAAGGTTGACATGCGTGAACATGTTCTGTGTTTACTCGAACCAGATCAAAAAAAGCATCCTGAGTCATTGGAAAATATTGAACATTGGGAAGGAGACATTGCCCCACCCCTTCTTTGCCTTTAAGAGGAGCACCAATGTCAAAGACCAGCTGGTACATACACGGCCAAGACATAAGAAGTCTGTTGGACAGGAATCTCTGTGGGGTTTACCACCTGTCAAAGGTCATTTTCCATGTGGGATGTGTGCCGCTTGTCCACAAACCAAACAAACAACAGAAATAGACATAGGCATGGATAGACCTTGGATCTTAACGAAACACACAAACTGTAACAGTGAGAACTAATCTACCTCATCTGTTGCCCATGTGGCCTATGCTACGTGGGGATGACCACTCGTAAGATCAAGACAAGGATACTTGAACACAAAAGTACCATTCGGTGTAAAAAAAGATCGACCAAAATGACCAATCATTTTTTGGACATGAATCATTCTGCCGATGACTTGTACTGGACAGTCTTGGAGCAACCATGGATTCCGGCGCATATCACAGACATATCAAAGTTTTTGTTTAGACATGAGCAACGTTGGGTATTTAGAATAAAGAGTGATACCACAGCAGGGGCGTAACACAGGCCCCGCATCCCCTGGGGTGCGGAGGGGCCCCCAAGCTCCAGGGGGCCCCGTCAGCACAATGCTCTGGCCCGGGAGCTCCTGATTGAGCCCTGAGGGGGCCCCTCCACATACCTTGCAGGGGGGCCCCCTCAAGTTTCGTTACGCCACTGTACCACAGGACTCAACGACGAGATTCCATGGTTGTCTCTATAGAAGAATACAGCGTATACTTCTGTTCCACACTCCATATACCATCAAGCATTGGTCATTCCTTAAGCCCACATAAACAGCCAAGTATAGGTCATTTGTAATGCCCACATACACAGCGTTTTCCAGGTTACGCCACGGCAATTCTGAAGAACACTCTATTACATTTCTCAATTTATGCTATATAATAATCTGGGTACACCGGCTGACGCCTCACATATCTAACCTCAATACACTGGGGTTCAGTTGTCATCAGGGGACTTATTAAATGCACATCGTACTGCCAATGAATCCCAAGATGTGCATATTAGCAGAATTGACGTCATGCATATACCCTACCTGGCATACTTATGATCAGTTATCATCATTGTGCTTACAGTAGGCTCATTCTGCTACATATGTATCCTAAGGGGCCCCATGGAACACCTCATTTTGTAATTACAACTAAACGAAGCACATATATGGCTCTGTGGAACAGAGACTTTTACGTTGATTGGCAACTAATACACTTGTTTGGCCGCTAGTATTGCGATTCATTATATTTAGGCATTATTTTCGAAAACATATGAGTGTTTGTAGCTTGTGTGACACATGCACAAGAAAGTTACTTAATTCAAAGTTTTTTTGATAATGGTGTAGTGTAGCATCTGTACAAATGCACACTAAGTTCGCCATGCATGCGCCGTGTTAACATTGACTACAGTACCCTGGCATTGCTACAAGACACCTATGGGTCCTGACATTGAGGCGCGGGAAACAGACCCGCTAGAGGACTATTTAAATGGCTGTCCTGCCCTCCGGTCGCTACCTCCGGTCGCAGCTCATGTACCATGATGGGGTACCGATGGAGAGGTAAGTGGGGGGTTCGGTTATTGGGGCTCTGTCACTGTGCCTATAGAACGAGTGTATTGGTTGTTTTAATGGCAAGGGGACCTTTTGTTAACAATAGGGATCCATTGTATCTAAACTAGCCATTACAGCGATATCGGTGCCGCCGTACACTGGCGGTCCGTTTAAATATTCCGGATACCTTTTATTCACGGCTGTGTTTGTAACCGTCACATGTTAAACTACACTGCCACTTTTAATAGTAATCCCCTGATGCATTTATCTAGCCATTGCAGAGATATCAGCGCCGCTGTACATTGGCGGTCCGTTTTAATATTCGGGATGCTTTTTGAATCACTGCTGTGTTTGGACACCGTTACGTGTTAACCTACACTGCCACTCTGAAAAGCAATCCCCTGCCAAGCGGCAATTGCTCTTTCCGCGGTCCTTGCCTAAATATCGTGTTGTGACTGGAATGCCCCTTGGTTATATAACACTCTTATGGGGTAAACGACCAATATTTGGTATGATCTCTAATACAAGATCCCTGAAACAAGATCGCAGCGATAGATGCAGATTCAGCATCGCCAAAACCTGGGTTCCGGCAGATAGTTGTCCTTTGGATATCCAGGATCGCCATGTGCACCGCTTTACAGTGATATGTATGCTTGGGTCTATTGTCTCCCTACACTGTCTTGTCCTCAATGGTTTGCTTTCCTCACACACATTCATTTATAGATCAGTGCCCACATTTGTAATTGCAATGTGCGACACTAGATCTTGTTTTTTTTGCAGAGCGGGGCCCCAATCCCTGAGCTGTCGCCGGGTAGAGGTGTGGCTACTTATCCAAAACCTTTGGGTTAGTGTATTCTCACTAACAACATGCGAGCACTTGCTAATGAGGATATGGCTAATCCTTATAGAACATCATGCACCACATTATAACTGAAGGATTGTTGTTTGACTTGTTGCACTTTTTGTCTTTTGTCTCACCCTTCCAGATAGCTCCAGTAATACCCATCTGCAACATATAGGATTACTGGTTGTGTATCGTTTTCTTTCTTTTTCACATTTTGCACTAGCGGCAGCATTTTTTGATTCATCTTGGTCCTGAAGAAAGCCTAGATACAGTGGTTTTAAATCAATACTACTCACTGCACTGCTTTTTAATCCTACCAGTGCGAGCAAGTGAATAAAGAGTTTTTTTTGCCCTCACTAGGTAGTTTTAATCTCACCACTGCGAAATTCACTTAATCATGCTCTATTGCGCTGCGCTCTCACCACACCTGTCATTCACATATAGGATTTTAGCATCCTAGAGAGGTCTTTACCATCTAAAAACATCCCAGAGCTCCTACCTCACAGTGAGGGAGTTGTAGCCCTCAGTGGGACTAGGTCTCCCACTGGGAGGAGAAACCCATATGATGAAGCATGCCACCTATGATGGGTGAGGGTTTTCATCCTGAAAAGGATTTCCCTCCGTTTATGCGGGAGATTTCGTGAGACTAATCCTACTATTGATTGAGGCATATTTGCGTGCTAGTATAGACCCGAGGATTTTTTGTGTTACAATTGTATTTTAGTAGGGGATACGCTCCTCGTTGGTCTTTAAATCATCTCCCTTGGACGCTCTCCTCCCTTTTTTGTGTGTTAGTTAATTTCAGATAAGGCATGATAAGGTTGTGGAACCTTCTGATATCAGAATTTACGGGTTTGGGGAAAAGAAATCTCTATAAAGGGCTATTTCATTTCGGCGATTAAATTCAGACAAAGTTATTTTCGGTAACGTGTATGTCACTATTGATGGGCTGCAAGTGTTAGGATGGAGACATCAAGGAAAGTTCCATATCGCGCTTCGCCCTAATGCCAAAATACAAGTTTGTTTTGTTGAGGACTCTGGTTGTATTCAAAGTGTCATGGATAAGGATAAAAGATGCATCTTCGATAAACATAAGAATCTTTTTCGCAACGAACTGGGTCAAGTGAAAGGTTATTCACACCTTATCCAACTTTAAAAAAATGCAGTTCCTGTTAAACATATATTGAGACATGTTCCTTTGTCTGTTTGTGCGGAATTGTCTCAAATGCTTAATAATATGTGCGCAGAGAGAATTATCGAACTTGTTGATTCATCAGAGTGGGTTTCTCCCATTGTTTTGGTAAAAAAGGAATGGGAAACTTAGACTCTGTTCTGATTTGAGGTCTGTTAACATACAAATTCTAGTGGATTGCCCCCTTTGCCCAGAATTCAAGATTTATTAGCAAAATTGGATGGGGCGAATGTTTTTTTGACTATAGACCTCAAATCAGATTATCATCAGGTTGCGTTGTCTCCTCAGTCAAGACATTTGGTTACTTTTATCACACCTGACGGGGTATTCAGAGATGTCAGGATGCCTTTTGGTTTAGCGTCTGCTGCATCAGTATTTCAAGAATGTCTGTTCTGTCTGTTTGGAAATATCGATGGGGTGGTGGCATTCCAGGATGATATCCTCATGTATTCCAAAACTGATGATCAGCATGCCACTTTACTTAATAGAGTGCTGACCATTTTGGAGGAGAAAGAAATGACTGTTCATCTTGATAAATGCAAATTTTCACGGAATAAGTTGAGTATCTCGGACACACAATTCCCAGCTCTAGAATTTTTTCCTAAAAAAGATTTGTTAACCACCATTCGTGATATGCAGACTCCCAAATGTAAAGATCAACTTAAATCTTTTTTTGGGGTTATGTGAGTATTACGCAAGGTTTGTTCAAAGTTTTGCTGACATTGTTTTACCTTTGAGGTCATTACTTAAAAAGGGCATGAAATTCGAGTGGCTGGGTATTCATACCTCTGCGTTCAGTGGTTTAAAAAAAGCAATCATCGATTCAAAACCACTGTTTGCATTTTCACATGATGCTTCTAATGTTGTCATTGTGGATGCCAGTGCGACTGGACTTGGTGCTGTTTTCAGTCAAATCAAAGAGGGGGGTTGAACACACTATAGCATTTGCATCCAGACCTCTCACTTCAGCAGAATCTACGAATTCCACCATTACGCAGGAAGCTTTGGGGTGCACATGGTCTGTGGAACATTTTAAAATGTATTTGTGGTGCAAACATTTTCATATCAAAACTGACCATAAACCTTTGATTTTGTTACTTTCAAAACATGGCATGGGAAAAGCTTCTTCTAGATTGGTTAGGATTTTATTGAAACTTTATGAATATAACTTTTCTGTGAGATATATTCCTGGCACACAGAATGTTTGGGCTGATTGCTAGTCCCATTTGCCAGGGGATGTTGTTGCAAGTCCTAAGGAAGAGTGTGTTGTTGCATCTTTAAATGATGTTGTACTTTCTGTGGGAGAGGTTATTTCTAAGGAAGAATGGTTGTCAGCCATGCCTCAAGATGATATCTTAGTAATGCTTAAAAGTCATATTGTAGAAGGATGGCCTTTGGAGAAACGTTTATCTAAAGATCTACAAGTTTTCTGGAAGGTCCAGGATGACTTATTGTAAAAGGAGGTTGTTTTGTTCCACCCTCTGGCCTCAAAAAACAAATTGATTTATATTGCTCATTTAGGTCGTTTGGGTCAATCTAGTACCATTAAGAAAGTCAGGAATATTTGGGGTGGCCTTACATGGACAAATATGTGGTGAAGTTTGTTGAAAATTGTCCTTCATGTATTAAATCTGATAAGATTTTGAAAACTCAACATGTTGATCATATTCAAAGCACCTTTCCTGACAGACCTTGGTCCAAGTTGGCCATGGATTTATGAGGACCCTAGGAAGGAATTGACTCTAGGAAAACATATATTTGGGTTCTCATTCATTATTTTTCACAGGGAGTGGAATTAAAGTGGATATCTCATCAAGATACTGTATCTGTTATTGATTTTGTGCAGGAGGTGTTCAGGAAAGAAGGTTTTCCTGACAGTATTGTAACAGACAACGGCTCCCAGTTTACCTCGATTGCCATTGAAGATTTTTGGGTCGAGCCTAGCGGCAGCGCACATTTACTAATCGCTTTGCGAGGCATGCAGTAGTTGAGTATGCTGTGTAAGCCTTGCCTTCTCTCCGCCCTTACTTTTCATTGGCTGGTGTCATTGTCCTTGGTAAATGCTGGCTGCCGATTCATTATGAGGCTTGTTAGTCCCTCCTTGTTATCGCCCTGTCGCCATTTGTTACCGCCCATTACGACTGGATCTTTTACTTGGCTCCGTACACAGTCGGCTTTATCTAGGGGGGGACCATTATTTTGTTTATGGGCACTAATGGGGACACTATCAGAAGCTAACTTATTGTATTTGTATCCTGAGCGCAGCGCCAGCTTTAAGGACACCGCGCTCAGTTTATTTATTTATTTAACTTATATGTTGAGCTCGGCGTCCACTTCTGGGACTTCGCGCTCTGTTTATTTATTTTAATGTTTTGAACTTTCATAATGAGTGCGGTGCCTGCTCAGTGTTAAAGTTAAAAAAAAGAAACCGAGTGCGGTGTCCTTGAAGCGGCGCCGAGCTCAGTTTTAAACTTAAGCAAGCATTTGCAATGCAATAGGGCTCGCATTTACGCAAGTGTTCCTATTGCATTGCAAATGCTTGTGTTTTTTAGCCTGTGTGTCATTAGAAAGCTGCATTACCATAGAAAATGAAAAAGGAAAACGAAAACACGTGCACTGAAGCCCATTATTAAAAGATTCTCTGTAAATTCGCAGGAATACTAACAATTTATATGTGCCCCTTCTATGAGTGGCATTACTGCACATTTATCGTTACATAGTAGTAACTTGTGGAAACGGCAAGGTTTTCTGTATGTGCTGGTGCGGAATTCGATCCGTGCTTGGGTATTCCGTGATGACACTGCTTTGACCGACTGCTCTCTGTACCAGGATATTCTCACCAAGCACCGGAATGTCTCCTTTCCAAAGCTGAATCCCGGTATTTGCCGAACAGAAGTGCAAAGAGGCAGTGGTGACCGAGGCAGGCCCTGCTCGCCCGCCATCCAACGCTTCTGCCTTGCTTCAGCCAGCCCGAATCAGCACCATGCAGCAAAGGTGTGAGCCTGGATGGGCCCTTGAGGTGCGCTTGTAGGCTAGTGATCGCCGCCCCAACCCTAGAATGTCCTGCAGAAGCATCCTAGCTGAGGCACAGGGTCAAAACACAATACGAGCACAAGACTGCTCGCCCTGCATTGCATAAAAGATTGCTCATGTTTGCCACAAGACACACACCACACACTCTTCCATTGATAACTTTTCCAGAGAGTAGCTTTATACCTGCCTTGCCAGGGTAGGGAAGCGCTATTAAAATGGAATTACAATACGATCTACCCTACTCTTGGGGTTATCCGAGCTACACACATTATTCCCTTGCTGATGGCGGTGGCCAGCTATTGTGGAGAAACATTTTAGAACTAATAAAACTGCTCTATTTTTTGTTTCTTCTGTGATCCAGAGTCTTTTGAAAATATCTTCTGTTTAAAAAAAAAAATCTGTTTTTTTAAAAGCTTGTCAGCAGGTAAAGAGATGTTGCCATGTGGGGGCGGGTGCCCAGAGTTCTCGTTATATGCAGCCACACAGTGGTATTTGGATGACGTGTTCCCCCAGAGGCTCACTATACTCTATTTTGCTGCTAGGAGGACTTGGGAAATTCTCTGCCCTTTGGGGGAGTGGAGGGGATAGGAATTCTTTTGAGGTAAGCCCATTAAGATTGATGTAGGGTCCCTGATGAGAGACTTCCCCTCAGTGTCCGGTATAGTGGTTAAGACCTCCCTTCAGAATTGATCTAAACTTTGAAAAGGCCACAAGATATGATAGCTGCCCGCATCCCCTACAGCATGCCTGGGTCTGCAGGCGTGGATCATGCACATTTGTGCTGGGGTGCAGTGCCATCTGTATATTACCTTATATGCTACACTCTCTTATGCTTCGCCTAGCTAAAACTGCTATAGTCCAGCTTGCATCCTCTTCCACACCGCTCTCCTGCCACTATTTATTTATTTTCTACCTGACATTACCTGGTGGCCCCCCACCGGAAAGTTTGTGCTGTTCAAGTAACGGATGTTCACAGAACATTTTAACTCTACCACGGTCACAGCAGCCAAATTCCAACTGCTCAACATTAAGACAGGCCAACCTCAAGTTCCAGTCCATGCATCCAAGCCAGCCCATCTATACACTTGCTGTAAGTGCGGCGGGTTGTTTTATTAGCATACTTGCAGGCCTTAGTGCTTCTATCCTCTTTACAAACGGGTACATTTGCAAAACAGTTGCTCTTCATTCCCTCTCAGGGCCAATTCACTTATCAGGGACAATAGGCAGACTGGCTATGTGCCGGGTGTAAAATACAGGCCTTCCCTTTAATTTGCACGGGGATTCATATCCTACAGCCGCCTTAGATTGGTGAACCGGCCACAGTTACGTCTCAGCTTGCCCAGTATGCTGTGCTGATCTTCAGTTCCAAAATCTTTCTGGGCTAATCCTACTTCTTGCTCCCCCGCGGTGGAACTCCCCCCCAGGATCCTCCCACCATCCTTCGAGACTGTTCTCCAATGCCGTCCCTTCAACCTGTGGACCCATCATCCGTGACATCCTCCTCCCACACCTGGAGTGATCCCTGTGCCCAAGAGAAAACAAATTCACAATGCATCCTATCGCCTCGCAGTTTGAATGACTGCGACATGCTACAGTGCTCGTGCGGATTGCCTAATCCATCACTTAACAACAGCTCCTC
This sequence comes from Triturus cristatus, assembly GCF_964204655.1. Taxonomy (NCBI): domain Eukaryota; kingdom Metazoa; phylum Chordata; class Amphibia; order Caudata; family Salamandridae; genus Triturus; species Triturus cristatus. Next base: position 70,265,214 of record NC_140585.1, on the reverse strand, counting down.
TGACTCTATGGACCCCCCCACCACTAACACCACGCCTGTTCTATGCACCATTCATGTTTCCTATGTAAAACATTTCCGCTTACAATTCTATTACCTCTCTTGAAAATGATACTTATAGCAGGCCTGGTGAGAATTTTAGTGATTTATTTTTGAGTAAGTTTGGAGAAAAAAAGAATGGACCCAAGATGAAATAGTGCCGCTAATGCCTGCCCATTTTTCTAGCCTGTGCTGCATTCCTGACCATTTTTCTAGCCTGTGCTGCATTCCTGACCATTTTTCTAGCCCGTGCTGCAATATAGTTTGATTATAAGTATTGTAGGCTGTTTTTTCAGGTCAAGCCTGGGCATTGCATGCACTGCTCTGTGCCATGCTGTATTGCAGTGTGGAATTGAAGCCCGAACCACTCTCCGAACATATTTGTCATTGGCTTGTGTCATTGCCATTCGTAAATGCTGGCTTCTGATTCGTTAATAAGCTTGTTAGTCCCTCCTTACTACCGCCTTGTCGTCATTTGTAACCTCCCATGAGGACTTGCCCTTTTACTTCGGTTGTTACATGGTACATGTTTTTTAGTCTGTAAGCACTATTTTCTTTAATGCCTTTCTCCTACAGAAGGTATGACATGCTTTCCTGCAAAATTCAGGGCGCTATGCGTGCTTTAACTTTCAGAGCAGCCCGGGACAATGGCAGCCACTTCTTTGAATAGGTCTCGTATTTACAAGAGTTTGAGCTATTGCATTGTAAATGACAATGCCTTTTATTTATTTATTTGTTCATGCAAAGCAGATAAATAAAGGCATTGTCATTTACAATACCAATAGCTTAAACTCTCACAAATGAGAGACCTATTGCATTGCAAATGATTGTTTTAAAGGGGTTGATGTTGGAAGCTGGCTCTTGATAGACTATACCAAAATGAGGTATAGTGTGCAGAGTCTAGTGGAACCCCAAAGGTAGGCAGAGGTAAAAGTAGATAGCACCTTACTCTCTATTTGTGGTAGTGTGGGCGAGAAGTAAGGCTTTATCAGAGGACAGTGTTAAGCATTTGTTGTACACACTCAATCAGCAAATGATGTCACACACTCAAAGACTGCACTCAGACCAATTTTGTTTGGATAAAAAATATTAAGTTATTTTATTTCCAGAACCAAGTCAAGCCTGGCGCGGTGTCACGAACCACCGTGGCCTCCGTAGAACACTGACGACCCGCGCGGTCGCAGCGCGACGTTCATGATAACTACAAAACTTCATTTCCCAGGTTTCCCGGGTACCGGACGCCAGCGCTGACGTCATGACGCTCGGCAAGGAAATCCTGAAAGGCTTCCGGGTTCCCGAGGAGCGGCGCTGCTAATTCCGAGTTCGAGGACGGCTGGAAGAAGACGACAAGACCCGGTAGGGGTGCGGTTGCACCAACAGAGAACTTGTGGTCTTCCTGTTACATGCTTGAACGTATCTGGTAGTGCCGGTAATTCGAAGGCTCGTAAGATTAACGAGGCCTGACATTTGCGCTACGTATCCATTGGCAAAGGGATTCCCTGCTCCCTCCTATGTTTGAACCTTCCCCTGAGAGACAAGGGGAGTCCAGGTACTTTTGGGGATAACTGGAAGCGAGTCGCAGGCCTGTTGGACGAGCCGGTTCCGGCTCTTGCAGGCTTGTGTTACGCTTCTCCTTTCATCGGACCTGAATGGTCCCAACCGCCGTGGCGGAATATTATTTGGTTATAAGGCGAGAGAGGGGCCTTGTAGTTTCAGGCTGTATGACATTAATACCGTCTGGGGTTTGCTGGGCACAGTGACACGAGAGGGTTGCCATTTTGATACCTTGGGACATTGAGCACCGGGTCTGATAGAGCTCCGTGGAAGATAGCTCCTTACCTGTTGCTGTTACTTCTAGGTATGCTCTGTTTGTGACTGTCCTCTGTAGCCACTCCATTATCCCGTGGTATAGACCTTGTAGTAATTGTGCTCTCCCCTATACAGGACAAGACAGAGACCGGGGCTTCCCACAAGTTACTCCCTCGCTTCAAGGAACCGCTCTATGTTATTTTTTCTTTCCAGATCTCCCTCCCTGCTGTTCCCTTCCTTTCCTTCCCTCGCCTGATCACTCGATAGAGTCTGTGTGTTCAATCAGGCCTTTTGAGGTATCAGGAGGTGGACCCCATTGAGCATCGTACGTCTCCGAGGATCTGCGGACCTGACACGCGGGTAAGTGAAATACATGCTTTACACAATATTATGCAGTGTTTACAAGTGAATGCAAGTTCAAATGCAGTTGTTTGAAATACAGGTAAGTCAAGGTATTGAGATTACTGTACAGATTACTTTTTCGATTACTTTTTAACTTACTTTTTCTACTCCGTGTGATATACCTAGATATCACACTGGGACATTTCCTAGAGAAAAGGTAAGTGAAATCAGTTTTGCACAGTTGTAATTTTTCAGGTTTCAATACAAAATAAATTCCAATTTGAGGCAGGTCGGAGATCACCAGATCTCGGCTCAGAATCACCGGGGAAACTTCCTAGTGGTGTTGGGCCACTCGAACTCGGGCCTTGGGTGACGGGTGCAGAGTGGTGCAAACTTGCGGATTTGGCCTGAGCCAGATTCTGTGGGTGAACACATCCGGTGTTCACTGGAGACAAAGTGTTTTCCTTGGAAGGCAGGGCAGGTCCTCGGGGTTCTTAGGGTTGCTAGCTGCAGGACACACCGGGATTTGGCTGGAGCAGGTTTGAGGTGAGGACAGGCCGGTAGGGCTAGGGCCAAGTCAGTGGGCGTCCTCCTCTTCTTAGCTTCAGCACGGCTGTTCAGTCCTTCTTTTCTTCTTGGTCGTTTCTTGCTGGTCTTAAGAGGCAAGGTTCAGGGGTGCCCTTAAATACTAGATTTAGGGGTGTTACAGGTGAGTAAAGGTTGGGACCATTCGGTCCCTTTCTAGGGGTGGGTACACCCCCTATTATGCCACCCTCCAGTGGGAGGGGGCATATGCCTCACTCTGGTTGGTTGGGTCCCCCCATCTGCATGATGGCAGGGACTGAGTTGTGCTTCACCTCGCCTGCCCCACCTGAGGGGTGGGGTTGGCAAAGGTGGGCGCATCTCTTCCTCACTTGTTTTTCCCGCTGGTACTCCCGCCCGAAGTAGAGGTCAGAACCAGTGAGGGCCAGTTGCTGGAAGCATCAAGTGGTCTGGGGAAACGAAGCTTCCCCTCCGTGAACCCTGCCCATCCTGGTGGAGGAGGCTTGGCGCCTCGTCCCAGGATGGGCATTGTTTCAGACCCCTGGGAGCAGCAGTCTGTTGACCCAGGGGCCCAGAAACATGTCTGGTGGTGGCAGCCGGTGAACAGCCACTCAGCCAGAACACTAGTGTTAGGTCTTTTTTCAGGGGGCATCTCTAAGATACCCTCTGTGTGCATTTTTCATTAAATCCCACACTGGCATCAGTGTTGGTTTAATGTGCTGAGAAGTTTGATACCAAACTTCCCAGTTTCCAGTAAAGCCATTATGGTACTGTGGAGTTCGTAATGATAAACTCCCAGCACCATATACTCTTAATGGCATTACTGCACTTACAATGTCTAATAATTGGCTTAGACACTATAGGGGTACAGGGCTCATGCACCTGTAACCTCACCACTGATATAGTGCACCCAGGTAGACGGGTGGCTGATCTATGCCAGGGCAGTGGGTTGTAGGCAGGGCACACAGGGATGTGTGCCATGTCGACTCTTCACTTTGTTCTGCACCAAAACACTCAACCTACAAAGGCAGTGTGTGTGTTTAAAGGTACAGGACCTCTAAGGGTGGCACAATAGGTGCTGCAGCCTTTACAAGCCTTCACTGGTCACAGTTCCCTGGGTACCTGTGGTACCATTTACCAGGGGCTGACCTGTGGCCAGAGAGTGCCAATTGGGTTTTATTTTCAATGTAGAACATTGGCCCTGGGTCCCTGTTTCACAGGAGCCCAGGGCACACTGAGTCAAAGTACATCAACAGATCAGCAAAAAGTGGGGGCAACCATGCAAAAAGAGGGCACTTTCTTAGACAACTCCCCCCCCCAAATGAAAGAGGATGAGACTAACCTTTCCCGAGAGAGAGTTCATTGTCTAAGTGGAAGACCCTGGAAAGTTCATCTGCATTGGCACGGGCAGTCCCAGGTCTATGTTCCACTACAAAGTCCATTCCCTGTAGCGAGGGACCACCTCAACAGTTTAGGATTTTCACCTTTCATTTGCATTAGCTGTTTGAGAGGTCTGTGCTCAGTTTGAACTAGGAAATGAGTACCAAACAAGTACGGCCTCAACTTCTTCAGGAACCAAACCACAGTAAATGCCTCCCTCTCAATTGCACTCCCAACGCTGCTCCCTGGGGAGAAGCCTCCAGCTTATAAAAGCAACAGGTTGGCCATGGTCTTCATCATTGGCATAATCTGGAGTTTTTAGAATTGGTGCTGAGCACATTGCTTCTTTCAGGCTGTCAAAAGCCTTTTGGTAACTAACTGTCCAGTTAACCTTCTTGGGCATCTTCTTGGAGGTAAGGTCTGTGAGGGGAGTCACAATGGACCCATATCCCTTCACAAACCTCCTGTAGTACCCAGTGAAGCCAAGGAATGCCCTGACTTGGGTCTGGGTTGTTGGAGCTGCCCAGTCCAGGATGGCCAGGATCTTGGGCTGTACGGGTTGCCCTTGGTCTCCACCAGGTGGCCCAAGTATACCACAGTTCCCTGCCCTATCTGGCATTTGGATGCCTTAATAGTTATGCCTGCAGTTTTCAGGGCTTTTCAAACCTTCCCCAGGTGGATCAGGTGATCCTGCCAGGTGGAGCTAAAGACAGCAATCGATTTGGGAAAAAGGGGGTGGTGATGGACAGAGTTTCTGAATGATGCAGAATACTCTTACCAAGTCAAGAGATCATGGTTTTAATCCATCACCGTTTTTTAGCTCACTGCACCATCCCAGCTCAGAACCTGGCGGTGCAGTGAGCTAAAAAACGGTGATGGATTAAAACCATGATCTCTTGACTTGGTAAGAGTATTCTGCATCATTCAGAAACTCTGTCCATCACCACCCCCTTTTTCCCAAATCGATTTTATCCACACTCAGTGTGGGAGGGTATGCTCAGACGTGAGTCCCTTGCTCATTGCACCATCAGGATTCAGGCAAGCCGGGCCGACGAAGGCTGTGATGCCAGAAACCGGTCCCCGGAAGCTTGTTTCCTTCCCAGTATAAGAATTGGCTTGGTAGTTTGGTTTGCCCTGTTCCCATCATGCACTGGGACAGGTACAGACTAATTTGCATGTAGCCAGGTTCTGAGCTGGGATGGTGCAGTGAGCTAAAAAACGGTGATGGATTAAAACCATGATCTCTTGACTTGGTAAGAGTATTCTGCATCATTCAGAAACTCTGTCCATCACCACCCCCTTTTTCCCAAATCGATTTTATCCACACTCAGTGTGGGAGGGTTGCTCAGACGTGAGTCCCTTGCTCATTGCACCATCAGGATTCAGGCAAGCCGGGCCGACGAAGGCTGTGATGCCAGAAACCGGTCCCCGGAAGCTTGTTTCCTTCCCAGTATAAGAATTGGCTTGGTAGTTTGGTTTGCCCTGTTCCCATCATGCACTGGGACAGGTACAGACTAATTTGCATGTAGCCAGGTTCTGAGCTGGGATGGTGCAGTGAGCTAAAAAACGGTGATGGATTAAAACCATGATCTCTTGACTTGGTAAGAGTATTCTGCATCATTCAGTAACTCTGTCCATCACCACCCCCTTTTTCCCAAATCGCTAAAGACAGCAATATCATCATGATAAGCTGCACTAAAGTACTCCAATCCAGCAAGGACTTGATTCACCAACATTTGGAAGGTGGCAGGGGCATTCTTTAAACCAAAAGGCATAACAGTGACCTGATAATGCCCATCGGTATGGAGAATGCTGTCTTTTCTTTTGCTCCTGGTGCCATGCCAATCTGCCAGTACCCTGCAGTTAAGTCAAAGGTACCTTGAAAGTTGGCTGCACCCAATTTGTCTATCAACTCATCTGCTCTTGATATAGGGTGAGCATCTGTCTTGGTGACAGAGTTGAGCCCTCTATAGTCCACGCAGAACCTCATTTCTCTCTTTCCACCCTGGGGATGAGGTTTGGGGATTAGAACCACTGGGCTGGCCCTGGGGCTCTCAGAGGGTTCAATAACCCCTAGCTCCAGCATGTTGCTGACTTCAGCTCTGACGCTTTCCTTGACTTGGTCAGACTGTCAATAGATTTTGTTTTTGACAGGTGCACTGTCACCAGTGTCCACAACATGGGTACACCAGTTTGTCTCACCAGGGGTCAAGGAAAAGAGGTTCACATATTAATGCAAGACTTGCTTGCAGTCAGTCTGCTGTTGGGCAGAGAGGGTGTCTGAAAAGACAACTCCACTGGCCCATCTTGTGGGCTGTAGGAGAGGAGGTCAGGGAGAGGTTTACTCTCCGTCTCCTGATCCTCATCAATCACCATCAGCATGTTGATGTCAGCCATGTCATGGAAAAACGTAAGGTGGTTCACATGGATCACCCTTTTTGGTGCCCTGCTTGTGCCCAGGTCAACCAAATAGGTGACCTCACTTTTCTTTTCTAGGATAGGGTAAGGGCCACTCCATTTGTCCCGAAGAGCCCTTGGTGCCACTGACTTCAAAACCCACACCTTTTGCCCTGGTTGAAATTCTACCAGTGCGTCTTTTTGGTCATATCAGTGCTTCTGAAGCTCCTGGCTGGCCTCAAGATTTTTGGAAGCTTTTTCCATGTACTCTGCCATTCTGGACCTTTGGCCTAGTACATAGTCCACCATGTCTTGTTTGGGTTCTTGGAAAGGCTTCTCCCAACCCTCTTTTACAAGACAGAGTGGTCTCCTAACAGGATGGCCAAACAGAAGTTCAAAGGGGGAGAACCCTACTCCCTTCTGTGGCACTTTTCTGTAAGCAAAAAGCAGGCATGGTAAGAGGACATCCCATCTCCTTTTGAGTTTTTCAGGCAGCCTCATAATCATGCCTCTCAATGTCTTCTTGAATCTCTCAACAAGGCCATTGGTTTGTGGATGATAGGGTGTAGTAAACTTGTACTGCACTCCACACTCTTTCCACATGTGTTTTAGGTAAGCAGACATGAAGTTTGACCCTCTGTCTGAAACAACCTCGTTAGGAAACCCTACCCTGGTGAAGACACCAATGAGGGTCTTGGCTACTGCAAGAGCTGTAGTAGTCGTAAGGGGAATTGCTTCATGGTACCTAATGGCATGATCCCCTATCACTAGTATTAATTTGTTTCCTGATGCTGTGGGAGGTTCCACTGGACCCACTATGTCCACACCTACCCTTTTATAGGGAACCCCAACCACGGGTAGTGGAATCAAGGGGGCCTTTGGGTGTCCACTTGTTTTTCCACTGGCCTGACAGGGGACAACACAGGAGCTGACAAACTCCTTTACTTTCTGAGACATCTGGGCCCAGTAAAAGTGGCTAACTAGCCTTTCCCAGGTTTTGGTTTGGCCCAGATGTCCAGCTAGGGGGATGTCATGGGCTAAAGTTAGTAGGAACTCCCTGTACTTCTGAGGCATTACCACTCTCCTAGTGGCTCCAGGGTTGGGGTCTCTTGCCTCAGTGTACAGTAGTCCCTCTTCCCAATAAACTCTGCAGGTACCACTGACAGCGTACTTTTCCTGTGCAGCAGCTTGCTGCCTCAGGCTTTTAAGAGTTGGACAGTCCTGCTGTCCAAGGCACAGCTCTTCTCTGGAGGGTCCCACAACCTGGTAAGGGTCAAGTACTATAGGCTCTGTACCCTCTGGGGTGTCCAAGTCATCTCTCTGAGGAGAGGGGTCCTGGTCCTTTTGCTGTACAGAAGCTGGTTCCCCAGTCTTCTTACATTTCCTCTTGGAAGGTTGGGCCATTCTTTCAGGCTCCAACACTTCTGTTTCACCTTGCTGTCGGCTTTGTGCTCTAGTCTTGACACACACAATCTCAGGGATGTCCAGCATTGCCGCATGGGTTTTTAATTATACCTCAGCCCATACTGAGGTTTCCAGGTCATTACCAAGCAGACATGCAGCTGGAAGCTCTGGAGAGACCACTACCTGTTTCAGGCCAGTAACCCCCACAGTCTAATGTCACCATGGCCATAACATGGTTAGTAGTAACACTGTCAGCATTGGTGACTGGGTACGTTTTCCCAAACAGGTATTGCTCTGGGGAAACCAGTGTATCTCTCACCATCTTTCTCCTAAGGGAAGTTTTAAAAGCCCTTTCTTTCAGTCACTTCCAGTGGCTGTTTTTGTTACCCTTGTCTTGACCCAGTGGTCTGCCTTCTTTCCCTTTCTTGGGGAGAAATTAGACCTAGGTCTACCAAATGCTGATGTAACTTTTCATTAGTGCAATTACTTAAAATATGTTCTTTCATAAACAAATTGTAGAGGCCATTGAAATCATGCACATTATTTCCAGTTAACTAGCCATCTAGTGTCTTAATTGAGTCGTCAACAAAGTCAAACAGGACTGATTTTGGGTTTTGTGAGCCCCCCTGAATCTAATTCTATATTCCTCAGTTGTGAGTCCAAATCCCTCAATCAGAGTTCTCTTCATGAGGTCATAAGACCCAGAATCTGCCCCAGAAAGGGTCAGGAGTCTGTCTCTGCAGTTACCAGAGAACAGTTCCCACAGGAGTGCCCCCCCAGAGAGGTTTCTTCACTTTTCTCATTTCACAAGCACTCTCAAAGGCTGTGAACCATCTTGTGATATCATCACTCTCTTCATATTTAGCGACAATCCCTTTGGGGATTTGATCATAAGATTGCTCTTTATCCTTATTAAGTAGATTGCTCCCACCATGGAAGGGTGCTAGGCCCATCTCTGCCCCCTCTCTCTCTAGAGCCAGGAGTCTGGTCTCTAGATCTAATCTTTTGGTCAACCTTGCTAAAAGGCTGCCCTCCTCGTTGAGGCTGCCCTCAATGTCCTCAGTAGCACCCGATCCACCTGTGTGGGATCTAAGGTGCTGAGGGGTTTCCTCTTGCAGTCAATGGCACTTGGGCCCTTCTCTCCCTAGGAAGAGGGGGCGGGGGGTTGATAGTTATCCTCATCCCCCTCTCTACTTCTCCATCTGAGATCTTCACCATTCTCAGATGGGTGGTCCTTAGCATACCCTGAAAGCAGCTCCTGGAGCTTTTGTTTGGAGGGATGGGACCCCTTGGTTATATTTTTAGGTTTGCATAGGGATCTTAACTCCCTAAACCCTAAGTAGAGATGAGGGGTGAGGTCGAGCTCCTCAACCTGGTCCTCGATGCCATTGTGGTTATCTTCCCTAACAGCTGGGTTCTTGTTAGGAGACATTGTTAAAAAACCATGTGCCTGTTCACAGAGAAATTGAGACCTGCAATATCCTTCTCTACAACTTGGTACACTCGCATCTATTCACGCCGCCGTACCCCCGGGTTGACGGCACAGGGCTGTGTGATTTGGTGACATATAACTGTATATCCTACGCGGCCGGCCTGCAGGGTTGTAGGCTGTCAGCTGTGTACTGTGTATCTCTGAATAAAGGTCTTTAAAAAAAAAATAAAAAAAAAAAACATGAGCCCAGAGATGCCAATTGGGTTTTGTTTTCAATGCAGTTTTTGGGAAAAAACATAGGCCCTGGGTACCTGTGTGGCAGGAGCCCCGAACACACTCAACCAAAGTACATCAGCAGTTCAGGAAAAAGTGGGGGCAACCATGCAGAGAGAGGGCCCTTTCTTACAGTTGACATTTGTCACCTTACCACTGCACTATATGCACCAAACTTGAATGTTTTGGTGGAAAGATTTAACAGGACTCTGGAGGGAGGTATCCAGTTGGCTCTAAGTCCAGAATTGATGTCAAACAACATATTGCTGACTTGTTGTGGTCTTATCGTTGTGCACCCCATTGTACCACCAAATGTTCCCCTTTCTTGTTACTCAAAGGGAGGTCGCCGAGGCAAAAACTGAGCCCTGTGTGGTTGTTTCCCAAACTCAACACTTGCAATCTCAAACAAATGTATGAGTTGGTCAAACATAATGTGGAAACGAAAGGAACAAATAAACAGTATGCTGGTGTCTAAAGAAACTAGTAATAGGTTGTGTGTTGGTGATAAAGGCAAGATCAAACTATCTATTCACGCACATAAAGGTTGTTCCAAGTTTTCTGATGTAAGGAAATACGTCAAGTTAGGAAAAACTTCTGCTTTATTGGACAATGGATCTTGGTGGAGTTTGTCTAGATTAGCCAAAGTTTTTTTATCCTGCGCAAATTCATACCAATAGTATTGATGTTCCTGACTTTAGAAGTGCGTCTTTTGCTAAGAAAATCTCAGAAGGAAAGAATTTCAGTGATGTTGTACCTGAAATTGTTGGTAAAAGTAAGAGAAACATTAAGTTGTCTGTAAAGTTCAATGATTTTGTAATGTATTCATCATTTTGCAGTGTATTAATCACACCTTTACAGTACTTTTTTTTTGTACTGTATTAATGTGCATTTGTTTTTTGCTTATGGTGGTTTAGTTATTTTTTTATTTTTTTCAATTTGTAAGGAAGGGCGGTCTGTGGTTATTAGTACTTTAAGCATTATTCTTTATTCATGTTCTTTATTCTACGTTCTTTGAACAAGCTTCGTTCACCTACAGCATTTTTAATGCGATCTTTGGGGCATATTATCAAGGGCTGGCGATAACATTATCGCCGCTTTAGCATCCGTTTTCGGGCGAAAAGCGGCGATAATTGTATTGCTTTATTAGCAAGGACACGCAAGCGCGTGCTTCCTTGCCTTAGCGCCCAGTTTCCTATCGCCTCGCCTCACATCGCTAATGAGATGCAAGGTAGGCGTGCCCCTTACAACTACATTATAAAATATCGCTATCGGTGCTTCGCTGTATTTACAACGAAGCCCCATCCGGTTTAGCGCTGATTTTTCTCGCGATAACTGGGCCTTAACGCTGGAATTTAACGTCTGTTAAATTCCAGACTAAGGCATCCCTAACATGGGAGGTGGATTGTGTGGCTAAGACCGCAGGCCCTGTCACCAAGGATATCGCCGTTTTCCATGGAACATCGCTGGAAAACCAGTGTTGTTCCAAGAAAAACGGCGATATCCCCGCTATCGCTGGAATATTTATTGCCATAGCGCTAAGTGTTGTTGATACAGCGCTAACATGGTGATAAGTTCCAGCGATAGCCGGCGATAGGAAAATGCGCGCTAAGCGCGGTCAGCGATAATTATCGCTGCCGCTTGATAATATGCCCCTGTGTTTACCTTTCTTTTCATTGGCTCTCGGTGAGGCTTGTATGGGGATTCTACACTGTTTGGATATTCGAGTGAGTTGGAGATCTTCTTTGCTGTTATGTGGAGGCTCCTAATAAAGTACATAGTTGAACTTCAACCCTACATGGTGCTTACTACCATGTGGTGCATCTCGAAACTGGAGAACTGGGCTCGCGTCTCGCAGGGTCGTTCACACATCCTGTGATTCTGGGCAAATCCCTTAATCTCTGTGTCTTGAAATGAATGTGTCCGTCTGTGATGCAGGCGCAGCTGGTGCTCAAGTAAAGCGCTCTGATACCCTCGGGGCGGGTTCCCCTGAATAAAACTGTCCAAAAAATATTCCCACAGGGCCCAAAGTAATCGCCGAGCGAGAACAAGCAACGAGTAATTCATACCGATAGAAATTCTCAGCTCTTCTTGATTAATGAGGGACCGCCGCCATCTACTGGTGGAATGGGAAACTCACAGCTGCCAAACGTTTGTCCTTGTTCTCGATACTCATTGTGCTGCTCAACTGTTCAGTGCTCATTAGCAAATCCCGATGTAACTCACTAGTCTGCGTCACAAAAGCATTCATGACGTCACAGAAACATTCATGAATGCTGGAATTCCAGGACCGTAAATTACATTTATGAACAAACTGTACCCACCCTCTGGAGGGATGTCTGCAGGTTGTAAACACAGACACCCGGGCGAAAGTAGGGATCTGTACAGGAAAACATATTTGCTGAATGGATAAAAAACACTATAAACAAGCAGTGGCAAAGCCAATGCAAATCCATTATTAGCTTTGTCATTTTTCTTTTTTTAACATAGCTTATATTGTCCGAGTCCCTTTTTTTTTTTTTAGGAATAGGATCCCCGATGCAGCTAATGTGCAGTGAACGTTCTGCAAATGGGTTCATTCAAAGGAACATATCAGAGGAAACACAAAAGACTGAGTGGAGAGAAGGGAAGGGTGTGACAGAAAACACGGGAGAGTACCGGGACTGCTCAGGAGCAAACAGGGATAAAGGATAAGTGCCTGCACTTCTATATTTCCATTTGAAACACTGGAGATATGAGAGGCGGTGCTGCGCTCTGATTAGTCTGTTTCAACCACTCGAGCCTGGGAGGAGCCAGTTGTGCCCCCCAGGTACTTCATGCACGCCGCAGCGCAGGCGTGCAGACCAGAGAGTGTGTTGTGGCGAGGAACTGCTCGACTTGAGGCAGATTATTTTGAAAAAACTCCCTTTGCATGCTGTGTTTGCTAATTTTCTAATCACTGTGACTGTTTTAAACTTGCAGCGGTGCTGCAATCTGATTGGTCTGTTTCAACCAACCCAGTCAAGCCTGGGAGGAGTCAGTTGTGCGCCCCAGGTACTTCATGCACGCCGCAGCACGAACGCAGGCAGTGGGTGTGCCGCTGGCGCACCGAAGGAGTGCCAAAGGCAAGCCCATCTGCGCCCGGACATCACCAGGAGCCAGGCACTCTTTCTAATTGCCTCCCCTCAGGTAGGTTTATTTGCGCGAGACTGTTTGTCTTGCAACTGGGAGTCCCCCCTTGCAGAAGCCACAGTTGGTCTCCAACTGCCGGACTCCCGCACTGATGTCAGTGTATCTTTAATATCAGTCCCTGCTTGAGCCCCCGTACACAAAGGAGTACATAATTGGCAGTCTAAACTGTTGTTCCTTGGCCAAGCACCATGTAGAGGTGTTTGACATTTTGGCTGAACGTTCCCTTGACATTTTATTTCAGACAGAGACCTGGCTCTCTCAGGACTCTGCTGCTATCCCAGCCCTGGTCTTGCCCACAGAATACGCTATGAGAAATTTGAGCATAGAGGTGGGTAGAGGCGGGGGCATTGCAATGATATACAAAGCCATCTATGCATGTAGTCTTACCCAGGCAACACTTCCTGACCGTGAAAGAGCGCTCTTCCAAATTGCACTGATGGATAATTTCACGCTCTCTGGACTACTTATCTACCGTCCTCCAGGCCCGTCTAAAACTTTTAGAGAAACGTTAGACAATGCTGTCACCACATTGGTGCTCAAAACAGCCAATTTCACCATCATAGGAGGTTTGAATCTCCATCTGGAGTCCCAAAGCGACCCCGATATCCCCAATTTCTTAGGCGACATGGCAGCGTGCCAACTGTTGCAATGGGATCCAGGGCCAACGCACGAGGCTGGTCATCTCCTGGACCCTGTCTTTTCCAATATCCCGTCCCTCGAGGTCCGGGCCCTGTAATCCATGGTATGGACCACCCACTCCCTCATCAATCTCTCCATACACCTAGCAGGCTCTAAATCACAGCCCCTCCACAACCCTCTAAATAAACGCCCATGGCACAAATTGGATTCCACTACCTTCCGAGACATTCGTGGCACTCTGAGACCAGCACTGCCCACCAGTATTGAGGTGGCCAATGATTGCTCTAGGGGGTGGGTCAACCAGGCACAGGACAAGTGCATCCCAGCCAGATTGACTTATCCCAAGCAAGCACAGGCCAACGCTTGGTGTGAAGAACTGCTAACAGCAGCCAGAAGGAACTGCAAGGTTCCGGAACACGCCTGGAGGAGTTCATATGACCCCACAGCCAAACTTCAATATGGAATTTGACATTAAGACCTACCACAAACCGGTTCGGAAGTCTTGCGCTACCTACTTTGTTAACAAAATTAATATGAGCAACAACCCCACTAAAATAATCTTCTCTCTCGTAAAAGATATGGTGAAATCCCCTCAGACTCCTGGAAGCACTATACAATCCAACTCTCAATGTGAGGTACTGGCCACACACTTCATCAATAGGGTCGAGCGCATCTATGACAGACTCTGTCCAGAGAGTACAGACCGGAACCCACTGGGAGTCCACCACATTGGAACTGAGAATCACTCTCTTGCAGCTTTCTCTCCGACCACAACCGTAGTCCTCCAGGCCCTGTTTACCAAGATAAAGTCTGGATCTCCAGACGACCCTCTAAAACCCTACCTTTTTATAACGTTCCAAGACTGTCTTCTTCCCAGCTGCCTGGAACTCATTAACTTATCCCTATGTTCGGCAGCGATCCCACAATCTTGGAAACATGCTAAAGTTATCCCCCTGTTGAAAAAGCCTTCGCTAGGTGCCACCAGGCCAGAGAATTTCCACCTGATTTCCTTGCTCCCGTTCTTAGCCAAAGTAACAGAATCTGATGTTAACACAATCCTGACTCAGTACTTAGAATATCACTCCGTATTAGACCCCTCCCAAAATGGCGTCAGACCTCGTCATAGCACTGAGCCAGCCCTACTGGCAGTCACAGAGCAACTCAGAGCTTCCTTGGATGAGGGTAGATCCTCTACACTGATTCTACTCGATCTCAGTGCAGCTTTCGACACGGTCTCCCATAACATCCTGCTATACTGGCTGCGGGAGTTCAGCATCACCGGCAAAGCCCTCGCCTGGTTCACATCATTTTTGACCGACAGGACCATTCAAGTCATTGCCCCCCTTTTTATTCCCCCACTCATTCTCTACGCTGTGGCATCCCCCAGGGTTCAGCTTTGAGCCCCACCCTGTTCAATGTTTATATCCGACCACTGGCCCTGCTAGCAAAAGCAAGTGGCGTAACAAAAGTTGAGGAGGCCCCCTGCCCAGTACACGGAGGGGCCCCCGCTCCAGATTTATTCCGGAGCTACTGGGCCTGAGTACTGTGCAGAGGGGGGCCCCTGCAGCTTGTGCCCCCCCTGCATCACCGGGGGTTGCAGGGACCTGTGTTACACCCCTGGAAAAAGCTCACAATATCTCCTTGGTGTCATATGCGGATGACACGCAGCTGGTGCTTTCACAATGACCCCAGCCAAGACTCCGCAAAATGTCAGGAGGACCTGGCCGCCATCTCTGCCTGGATGGAGGCTGTCTTTAACTAAACTCTACTAAATATGAGATCCTTATCCTAGGGATGGACCCCCATCTCTGGTGGCCTCCTGAGCTTTGCGCACCCCTCTGCCGAATGCTGTTGTCAAGAATCTAGGAGTCTGGGTGGATAGAGCCCTCTCATTTGAAGCTCATGCCAAATCGGTAGCAGGTACTTGTATCAGACTGCTTCGGAGCCTAAAAGCCATATTAGGACTCTTTGACCCCCACACCCGCCAGCTGATTTTCCAAGCCACAGTCCTAGCTAGGCTGGACTATTGTAACACTGCTCCTGGCATCTAATAAGTCTGTGACCAAGAGGTTACAGCGCGCCCAGAACGCCGCAGCCTGTGCGTTGTTTGCCCTCCCCAGGCTTTGCTTGCTCTCTGGCCTTTTGTGCCGACTTCACTGGCTGCCCATAATTTAATTTAATTTAATTGTGGGTTTATATAGCGCTAGAATCGACTCCCGGAGGAGTATCTCCGCGCTTCGACCGCTGGGGAACCCGTCCTGGCTCACCCTGAGAGATGGTCCCTAATGGGTATCTCTAAGGTGCGACCAAGCATCCCCGGCGGTCTGGGGGGGCCGTTGTGAAGATGAGGCAAGCTAATGCCCAGAGTTGCCGAGTGTGGTCCCTGACTGGAGTAGGCACCGAGGCGAGAATTATCGAGCCCGCTGACCCTGGTCCACGACCCTGCCGCGTCGGGAATCGAACCCTGGTCCCGGGCTGTCCTCTGCTTACGGGTCTGCCGCCTCTAACCAGTGAGCCACACCACTTCACAGAGCAGAGAATCCAATTTAAGGCCCCCTGCCTTCTCATTAGATTCTCAATGGCATCTGTCCAGCGATTTTGAGCGATCTATGTCTCCCTTACATCCCGACGCGTGCCCTATGCTCAGCTGATCTCCATCTGGTGCGGGTCCCAGGGTTTTGCAGAACTAGAGCCGGAGGGTGCTCATTTAAGGTGATCGAGCATGAACTTTGCAATTCCTTGCCTCTCTCCATTAGAAGTATCTCCAACCACCTGGCCTTCAGAAGGGCGGTGATGACCTCGCTCTTTCGCTGATTGTTAGTCTCCTCCACTCACTCACCTCTCTGCGCCATTCAGCGCTGTGATGTCCCATTGCCGGGACAGCCATGCGCTTTACAAATATTTTAACATAACATAACATATTGGAAAACACAGCATAAAATAATTTTTAAAGTGTTTATTTTCTAAGCTGTTACTACCACAGACTTGCAAGTTTGTAACGTAGGTAACAGCTACCATCAACCAACTTGATTGTATTTAATGAAGTTCGGAGAACGCGTAAAAGATGCCTCTTCCAGTCTCACCTTCAATTGAGATTATTCAGGAACAGGGCGATGCCGAAGAATACAGAACTTTGTGTACCTCTCTTCTGAATGGATGCCGTTATTCCCTCGCCAACAGTGAATCTTTGCCTCTTATCTGAGTGCTCTTAAGTCGAAGGACAACATCTAGAGTGATACAGCATAGCCTTATACCCCGCTGAAGTAGGCCATACTGGCTATTAAAGGCCGACTCCAGCGTTATAGGCCAGAACCGAAGACGAGGGCCTTTAACATGGAAGTAGGCCTTTAATGGCCGGCATAGCCCAGCTATGGCGAGCTATAAGGCTATTTGAACATTCCGCCACTAGAGGGCAGAACGCCCTAATTATAAAAACAAGTCATCGGAGCTCGAGGGAGTTGAAATCCCCAAGTTCTGCCACCTTTGATTCACAGCTGTTGCTGTGATTGTCGAGATCCAACAGCCACGCGAAGGGCCATGGCTGTCAGCTGTTGAACATTCACAGCAAGAGCTGTAAAAGGAAGCTGCAGTCAGCCCCTGCTTCTCCCTGGCTCGGCTAAACTGCCTTTTTTTGTTCAGCTGAGCCAGGGATGAGAAATGGGACCATTATATCAGACAAATAAATATCTCGGCATCAAACCCTGACCCCGCTGAGCTATCTTACAATTACAACACAGGTAACAATGCTGAAGCGACAACATCTGAGTAGATGGTGGAAATGTGTAATTCAGAAGCTGTCTGCCCCTCGCCTTCATTTCAAAGCCTGCCTTTACACCAGAGACCGAAAGGCGAATCTTTCATCGTATGAAGAATGAGGCTGTGTCCTATTTTCATCCCTTGAAGGTGAGTCCTCACTTGGTTTTAAGCACTGATCAGCTAGTCGGTGGGCTGAGCTAAGCTTGTACACTGGTCACACACCTAAACTGTCTGTGCCCGGGCCTCAAAATTAGATGGCTGCACCAGGCTGCGGTTGCTACGGAGACTGGGTGTATTTATTTATTTACATTTTTCCATGGCACAGTTTACCAAGTGGGTGTAAGCACGCTTCATGATGGCAGGGTGGTTTTGAAACTCATTATTTGCTTGCCACTGAGGTAGTCATTACATTTTAATTTCTGACTAACAAGGCAAAAATGGGGGATGGGCGATCCAACAGTGGATTTTCTAGTTCCAGTTAAAAGCCCATCAACATTTCTGGGCCGCAACACAAAAAGTGTCCCTACAGCGTACTCACAAGTACGGTTTAAGGCATTTCAAAATAAAGCACTATGACACGGTCATTGTTGGCCGCGTCTCAGCCCTTGTTCATGTTTTTATTTTTTACTTTAAGCGGTGGTAAAGGAGAGGGACTACAGAGGCATGCACTGAACGAGCGCATGTTGAAAAGTAAAAATAGAATGCCCGCACAGCCGGAGCCTGCGTTGTAAGGATGCCGGCCACTTGAAGCGGTACTTGGTCCAAGCTACCCTGCATCAAATCAGGTGTTTGTTAAGCGCGGCTACTCACCCGTAAGGGTCTTAAGGCGCTGGGGGTGTGGGGGAGGTTTGCAGGTTCCAGTCCATCAAAGAGGGGGTCCGTCGAAGAGCCAGGTTTTGAGGTTTCTTGCGAAGATGGGGAGCGATGTTATCTGTCTGAGGTGGAGCGGAAGGTCGTTCTAGACTCTGGCCGCACGGAAGGAGAAGGAGCGGCCTCCCGATCTAGTCTTTCTGGTGCGCGGGACCACGGCGTAGGAGAGCTGGGCTGATCGTAGGGTCCTTTGGGGTGCATGGAATTTGAGTCGGCTATTCAGGTATGCTGGTCCGGTGTCGTGGAGGGCCTTGTGAGCTTGTGTGCATGAGGGAACAAAGTCTCGAAGCTAAGGAGGAAGACGAAGGTGAGGAGGGGGTGCTGACCAATTGTAAGTAAGGAAATGAGAGAGACGTAGGAGCCACGTGGGAGCCAGCCAATGGAAACAAGAGGGACATGGGATCCAGGTGGGAGCCAGCCAATAGTAAGTAAATGGAAATTAGAGTGATGTGGGAGTCAATGGGAGCCAGCCAATGGTAAGTGAAGTGATGTGCCACATGGGGGCCAGCCAGTGGTAGTCAAAGTAATGGGCAGGCTCAAAGCTCCTTGTAATATATATTTTTTAAATACAAGAGATTTTGCAAGCGCTGTGCAGGCAAAACCTAAAAATTATAATTGCAAAGGTTCATTTTCGCAACATTTACTCACATGTATTTTCCACCACAGTTAAAATCTGTGTGGGTGTAGGAGGATACTTCTGGGTTTATTTGGGAATCCCTGAAAAATCAGAAATCTACTCCTGGAAGTAAATCTACTGATGCAAATTTCAGGAAGACACAGGACTGGAAAAGGGATTTGCAAAATGAAAAGGCCACAGAGTGGCGCTAAACTCCACAGAATGTCAGTGACTTGTTCTGCTCAGCATGGTGCATTTACCAGGCAAACAGTATTTACCAAAACTCATTAGGAGGGGGTGAGGGGCGTTGGAAGAGAGAATGCACAGTGAGGCCAGAAGGCGTAAGACTGATGCTGCGGTCGCCACATCCGACAATAACATGGCCAGTAAAAGTACATGAATACCTAATGAAGGACTCCGCATGTGTGTTTAGTGCCCCTTACAGGGAAGACGGGAGGATTGGGGAGAGGATGTGGTCTGTTGGCTAGACTGACGACTTTGGTGCTTGAAACCCGGGTTCGAGCCTCGGGGTCACGTCCACATCCTGTGATTCTGGGCAAATCACTTAATCTTCCCGTGCCTGAATGTGTAATGTAAATACGGTGCTCATGTAAAGTGCTCCAATACCTTCACGTCAAGTTCACGCTATATAAATATGCAACAACAACAAAAAAAAAGACCGAGGCTATTTCAGGTCGTTTTTCCCTGCGCCCCAGGTCCAGTGCCCGCCTGGCTATGGAGCCCCTAGTAGATGGGAATTCTTAGAAGCAAATAAATCAGCCCTGCCAAGTGCCACGCATCTTGTGTAAGGATAATGAATTTCCAGTAATTTCTTGTATTACCGCAATGCCAGAGATTGTCACACAAAAGAACCGTGTCCTGAAGTTCTAGACTTCCAGTTTCTAGCTTTGCTAGGACAGACGGCATAGAAGCTGAGCACAATTGCTGTTTTTTGAGGCGCCACAAGATGGCGCTAGTATACAACAGACGGTATAGGATTTTCAATACATTTATAACGTGGAAATATCCTGCTATCACAGTAAGCCAAAAGAACTTTAGAGATTATTTTGAAGACCAAAACACAAAACCACAACCCACCTCACTGATGTAAAAAAGCACCCCTGCTCAAACTAGAGTATGAACAGATGTAGACGTCCAGCCGCAAAACGAATCTTCTAAATACATGCCAAAATCTGGGTCCGTGTAAACTGCAGTAATAGGGGAACTAACTAGAGAACTGTACAAGGAGAACTGTACAAGGAGAAGAGCACCGTTGGGGCCCCTCCTACATCCTGCTGTTGGTCTTGGGTCCCACGTGGCAGAGAGCCTGGACAGACTCTGTTGATTGATTATGATTTGATCATGCTATTAATTTGATTAGACGCCAGCCGGGGAGGCTCAGGTTAATTTATTGGTTCACTGTAAGAAACTGGCTCTATATATACTGCACCAAAGTAAGGTACAGTGTGTATAGAGTCCAAGGGTCTCCAGAGGTTTGGCAGAGGTTAAAGTTAGATATAACCTTACTCTCTAATAGTGGTAGCTTGGTCGAGCAGTAAGGCAGTATCAGAGGACAGTGTAAAGCATTTGTTGTACACACTCAGTCAGCACAGGGTCTCACACACTCAAGAACTGAACTCTAGGCCAATTGTTTTGTATAAAAAAAATATACTGATGTTTTATTTCTAGAACCAAGCAAGCTGAGTAGAGGTAAGCATGTAAATAGTTTGCAGTAGTAATTGACTTGTTTGAACACAGTTCAGAATTGCAGTATTACTGGTACTGGTTTTGATTACAGGTTTAAGAAAGCAGTTTGCAACACATTGCAGGTATAGTACATTCAATTGAATGGGCTTTTTAAGTAAAATGCAGTTAATTACTTTTCAGATTACTTTTGTAACCACAGGACTGGATCCTAGATTCAGCCCTGGGACATTTACTAAAAACAGGTGAGTAAATGTGTTTTGATTAAAGGTACGATTTTTAAGGAATATTATTGCATTTCAAAAGTTGACACAAAACACAAAAACTTTTTCACATAGAATCACCAATGTTATTCTATGGGAGGAAATTCACTTAGCAGGTAAGTTAGGTTATCGTTACTTTTTCTTACTCAGTGCTGGATCCTGGATTCAGCACTGGGACATTTCCTGAGAACAGTTCAGAAAATGCGTTTTGTTTAATCGGCTGATTTTTAAAGAATATTTACAGCTTTCAAAAGTCGACACTAAGAAACTTTTTGAGAGAAAAAGTGTCAATGTTATCCTATGAGGAAAAATGAGTTATCGGTTTCAAGGTAAGTAATCGGTCTTTTGAGTTAGGGTTCTGGGGTTAGACTCAGGGATCTCCCAGGGTCAGTGAGGCACTGTTGTTGCACCTTCAGCGGCACTCGGGCAGCCGAGTGCAGAGTGTTGAGGCCCAATGTTATCCTATGGGGGATAGGGGGACTCCGGTTGGTGCGCTGCTGGCAAGCAGGCCACAGGGTTGTGTGAGCAAAGCTCCTAGGGTTAAGCTCAGGGCACGTTGGGGACCAAGTTAGCACCAAAGGGACACCCTCAGTGGCGCTAGGGCAGCCGGGTGCAGGGTGCAGTTTTGAGGTCGGGTGCCCTGTTGAATTCAATGGAGATTCACCGGGACAAAGAAACACTGCAGGCTCGGGGACGAAGATCTTCTAGGAGTGACCACCAGGTCGTGGGGCGACGGGTGCAGGGGTGCCTTTGTACGTTGGATTTTCTTACCCGCTCTGGTAGCGGTAGGGGAGAGTCTCCTGGAATGAGGCTGCAGGCGTCGTCTGGAGGCTTGAGGCAGGTCAGGGGTCACTGGATCTCGGGTCAGGATCGCCGGGGGGACTTACTCATGGTGTTTGTTCACTCAAACACAGGCCGGGCTCGGCGGGTGCAGAGTGTGCTGGATTTGCGGTTTCTGGCTGGCACCAGAAGCTGCAGTTCAAACATGTCCGGTGTTCATGGGAGAAGCAGCTTGGAAAGTGAATGCAGGCTGGTCCTCCGGGGTTTTTGAGGTTGCTGGCCGCTGGACACGCCAAGGTTTTGCAGGAGCAGGTTCGAGGGGAGACAGGCCTGTAGGGCTGGGGCTAAGTCAGTGAACATCGTTCTCTTGTTAGCTCTGCACAGCTTCTCATCCTTCTTCTTCTTTTCTTGTGCTTGCTGGATCTGAGGAAGGAAGGTTCAGGGTGCCCCTAAATACTAAATTTAGGTGCGTTACAGGTAGGTACACCCCTATTCTGCCACTCTCCTGTGGGAGGGGGGCAGGAGCCTGTCCCTGGTTGGCTGGGTCCCCCCATCCTCAAGATGGCAGGGATCTGAGGTTGTACTTCACCTCGTCTCCCCCACCTTAGGGGTGGAGTTGGCAGAGGTGGGCACACCTCTCTTCCCCACTTTGTTTTTCCCAACGGGTCTCCCGCCCAAAGTGGGGGGTAGAACCAATGGGGACCAGTTGCTGAGTACAGCAAGTGGTCTGGAGAAGCTCACAAAGGCGGCATGCCTTTGAAGCTTCTCCTTCGTGAACCCTGGGGGAGGAGGCTTGGCACCTCGTCCCAGGATGAAACATGTGTTATGGTGGCTGCCTGCGCAGCCACTCAGTCAGGTCACTGGGAGTTGGTCGAGTTTCAGGAAGCATCTCTAAGATGCCCTCTGTGTGTATTTTTCATTAAATCATACCCTGGCATCAGTGTGGGTTTAATGTGCCGAGAAGTTTGATACCAAACTTCCCAGTCTTCAGTGCAGCCATTATGGTGCTGTGGGATTCGTAATGACAACCTCCTAGCACCATATACTCTTAATGGCAGCACTGCACTTACAGGGCCCAGGAATGGGCCCTGTAGGGGTACAGGGCTCATGCACCTGTATCCTCACCACTGGTATAGGGCACCCAGCTAGAGGGGTGACTGATGTATGCCAGGGCAGTGGTTTGTGGGCATGGCACACAGGGATGTGTGCCATGTCGTCTCTTTGTTTTGTTCTGCACCCAGACACTCAGCCTGCAAAGGCAGTGGGTGTGTGTCAGGGTACATGGCCTCTAAGGATGGCAAAATAAGTGCTGCAGCCCTTAGGGGCCTTCTCTGGTCACAGTGTCCTGGGTACCTATGGTACCATTTACCAGGGGCTGACATGTGGCCAGAGATGCCAATTGGTTAGAGGCTTCAATGCTGTTTTATTGAAGGAACACAGGCCCTGGGAACCTGATTGGCAGGAGCCCAGGGCACACTCAGTCAAAGTACATCATCAATTCAGCAAAAAGTGGGGGCATACCATGCAAGTAAGAGGGCACTTGCTCACATTCACTGCTACCCCGCCTGGCAACAGGTTGCGGCCTGTGCCATGCTACTACTACTATTGTGGATGACATTAATCTGTTAGCGATGAGGTGTCACTCATAATTACACTGAAATTATGAAAATATCACACATACGTAATCTGAAACCTTAGCAGCTATGATAAATGCAGACTATGTCAACAAATGGTCCATCATCCCCAAGGCACGTGATTCGGTGCCTGTGGTATCTATGTCTTGAGTGGTAAGGATGGCAGGTGTGTAAGCGATGCTGCCAGCAGGGGGAGCCAGTCGCATGGAGTGGCTCCCTTCCGCGGTCTCCTGTTAGGCATCGTTTTATGTCTTGATGCCCATTTCCAGCCTTTCTGTTTACTTTGGAGAGGTGGGGGGTCTCCCTATGAACCCTTAATCCCACTTCCCTGTGTAATCTCCCACCCCCACACTTCACTGCCATTTTCCCAGTTTCTGACCACTCCGAGGCATGCACCTGACCACCGTATCCCATTACCTACCTGGTAACATGAAGGTCTCTGAGGCTCCGCCCCATTCCTCACCTCTTCTCCATATGGCATGTGACATGCACAACAGTCACAAGCGGAGACCCCAAAATGTGGCTTCTAATGTTGATTCTACTCAAGGCCTTGGTTGTGGCCCACCCACCCAACACCCCACCCCAGAATCAATGTACAGCTAAACGTCACCAAGAAAGTAAAATGACACCGACAAGTCTATAGAAGGCTGTCGAAGCTGCTAACCTATAATACTGAAGATGGCCCCACAACCCCCTCTATGTACTTTATTTCACCTTGAAATCCCCCAGTGAACATCACATGGCACAAAGGGCTGTGCAGGGAGGGACCTGAACCTGAAAGTCCTTCTACATGGACTTTTAAAACCAGGGTCCTGGGCCTGGTGAAGGCCTGATGGAATCATTTTCTAACTGAAACAGTGTGGGCACATTTCAAAGTTCACATGGTCTGCTTTCTAAGACTGATTTGTGGTTGTGCATCATCCCGAGCTGCATCTGAGCGTGGGTTGTAGATTCTGCACTGTGCCTGCCCAAGCAGCTGGGATTTCAAACCTAGAGTTCACAACAACGGCGTAAAACAGTGTTCAGGCCACAGCGGCCCTTTATATACTATTAAAACAGCAATTTAAAAAGCCCTGCACTAAAACCCCATCTTCTGAGCATTGAAAATGAACATTTTTTACTACTTTTTTACTTTGAACAATCACACCATTTAACCCTCTTGCTACAATAAAATATTTCTGATTGAAACAAGAGTTTTTGCACTGAGTGGTGCAGAATAAACCATGCCATGGTAAACGGCATTATGGGTAATGTTGAGGACCATGGACAAAGCCCCTCCAAACATTAATTGATAAATCTTTCAAGTTCCATAAAACACTTGCAGGGACGTTAGGCTCCGGTCATCCACCTGAACCCGTTAAGGTTAGTCCCCCAACGCTAACCCACCCATAGCGGGGCTCAGCAGCGACAGGACAGAAGGCGCCCAGTGCCACCAATGGAGGGCGTCGCTGATTACATCACGTATGGCAGCACCATGCAGGGGGCAAAGGCTTGGAACTAGAGACAGGGTAGGGTTATGATTACACTACGGGTTAGACTAAGGTTAGTATCAGCAGTAGGGTTAGAAGGGTGAGTTCACGTTTAGAGTTACGATTAGACGAAGGGTTAGACTTCGGTTCTGTGTTAGAGTAGGGTTCAACATGGTGTGATGTTAAGGTTACAGTAAAGCTAATGTTTAGACTTAATTTTAAGGTTAGCAGTGGGGTTAGACATAGGGTGACGTAAGGGCTAGGGTACAGGTTAGGCTAAAGCTTAGATTTAAGGTTAGCAGTAGGGTTAGATATAAGATAATGTTAGGGTTAGGGTTCAGGGTAGGCTAAAGGTTAGATTTAAGATTAGTGTTAGCAGTCGGGGTGGACATAGGGTAGCATCAGGATTAGGTTCAGGTTAGGCTTTAATGTCAGGGTCGGTAGCAGGGTTAGTCAGAGGGAAAGGTTAGGGTAGGGTGACTACGTATTGAGAAAGAAAGAACGGGACAGGCCAGACATAAAAGTATGACTAAAGCCTTTACTAGGTACAGTTAAGGGAGTGCCTGAGATAACCCTAAAACATCCCCTACACCCATCAAACACACACTCTCATCCTGTCAATGTTTGGCCAAGCCCTAACGAACCTCCTTTGTATTACACTAATGAAAGTTGCTAGGTAAAGTCATGTAGTGTACAGCACAGAGTTGTCTATTGTGAGTGTGGTTTATGCTTGCGGTTCTTTAGTAGAGGGAATGTCTAAGCAAACTGTGTTCCTGTCTCAATGGCCCTCTTGACGGAGGCATCTAGGGCATCCACTAATTCGTCTTCTAAGTAGGGCCCGTGCTGCTCCTCATAAAAATTCATACTTCTCCTCTACAAAAGTGGCCCATTCCTCCATTCTGAGGGATTTAGTGGTAACACGCACTGGTAAGTCAAGTCTGTTCCAGAGGAGTCAGTCAGGGGGAGCCAGCCCTCAGTGGATCAAAACGTAGACAGAAAAGGAGCTCCTCAGCAAAGCTGTAGCACGATTATTACAGACCCATGCACAGGGCGTCAACAGAGCCAAATATATGATGAGCCTGCACACCGCTCAGGGCCAAGCTCGAATGCTTCCAGCCAGAGAAGGCGTCACCGCCACACTGCGAGGGCTGCTTAGCGGTGAGGAGTCTGGTGTTAAAAGAACACCGAACACAGGAGGAAAACCAAAGGAGAAGGCGCAAAGCCCAAAAGGAGCCCAAACACAGCCTAATTGGGCTACGCGCATCTGGCTCTTAATTACAATGAAACGCTTGCGAGCCCGATGAGGGAAGGCTCCGCCGCAGGGACCAGGAGGGCGGCGAAGGCCGCTGACACACGTGCTGCCATGCAGTTTAAGTAAGGTGTCGAGTGAGCAGCTGGACTGCTGCCTCCTGCGACCCTCTCTGACCCGGAAGTGGATGCTCGTTCTCGCTCTCTCTCTCTTCGCACAATGGGCGAGAAAGCAGCACCATGCCCTATGCTCCCTACCCCTACGCAAAGCCTGCAGCTGTGTGTAGTGGACACAGTATGCACCGTGCCCTATTTTCAGTACCCCTTGGCAGAGCCTGCAGCTGTGTGTAGTGGACACAGTATGCACCCGTGCCTTATGCTCTAAACCCCTGGGCAGAGCTTGCAGCTGTGTGTAGTGGACACAGTATGCACCGTGCCTTATGCTCTAAACCCCTGGGCAGAGCCTGCAGCTGTGTGTATTGGACACAGTATGCACCGTGCCCTATGCTCCATACCCCTGAGCAGAGCCTGCAGCTGTGTGTAGTTGGCACAGTGCACCGTGCCCTATTCTCAGTACCTCTTGGCAGAGCCTGCAGCTGTGTGCAGACGGCACAGTATGCACCCGTGCCTTATGCTCTAAACCCCTGGGCAGAGCCTGCAGCTGTGTGTAGTGGGGACGGTATGCACCTATGACTTATGTTCCGTACCCCTGGGCAGTGCCTGCAGCTGTGTGTAGTGGGCACAGTATGCACTCATGCCCTATGCTCCGTACCCCTGGGCAGAGCCTGCAGCTGTGTGCAGAGGGCACAGTATGCACCATGCCCTATTCTCAGTACCCCTTGGCAGAGCCTGCAGCTGTGTGTAGTGGGCACAGTATGCACCCGTATCTTATGCTCTGAACCCCTGGGCAGTGCCTGCAACTGTGTGTAGCGGGCACAGTATGCACCCGTGGCTTATGTTCAGAACCCTGGGCAGTGCCTGCAGCTGTGTGTAGTGGGCACAGTATGCACCTATGACTTATGTTCCGTACCCCTGGGCAGACACTGCAGCTGTGTGTAGCGGGGAAAGTATGCACCCATGCACTATTCCCAGTACCCCTGGGCAGAGCCTGCAGCTGTGTGTAGTGGGCACAGTATGCACCCGTGCTCTATTCTTAGTAACCCTGGGCAGACACTGCAGCTGTGTGCAGAGGGCATGGTGCATGGGGTATGCCCTGCACAATTCCCGGGTACCCGGTACCCCTGCCTCTCCAGGCCACCTATGCTCTTTCACAGCCCTCTCAGGTGAAGCGTCCTGACTCTAAGTCTAGCAAGAAGACAGGTCCTGGCGCTGACCCAGCAACGCCCAGGGTGGCCTGCTGAGCACCTCCTGCAGGCGAGGCGCTTCCTGCCTCCGCCCTCAGAGGGCTGCATGGACTTGCTTTAGAATCCCTAGGCACGCACTACTCAGCACATACCTTCCTGCTTCTGGAACATTCTAAGGAATGGCTGGGTGGCTCCTGCGTCAGAGTCAGAGAAGCCCTTGAGCCTGCCAAGAAGCACTGGCACCTGCCAGCTGGCAGCATCTACAGACACATAAACCCGTCGCCCTCTGCTGCTCTCCTCTGCGTCCTCTCTTCCCCCTCAGCATCTTTCTGCTGATCGTGTTCCTCACTCCTGTTTCTTTACTCTACGCTTCCCCTGTTTGCTCTTATCACTGACTCTCATCCCTGTTCCCTCGCTCCCCTGGTCCCTCTGTTGCTCTCCTCTGCATCCTCTCTCCCGCCCCTGGTCACTCTGCTGCTCTCCTCTGCGTCCTCTCTCCCGCCCCTGGTCCCTCTGCTGCTCTCCTCTGCGTCCTCTCTCCCGCCCCTGGTCCTTCTGTTGCTCTCCTCTGCGTCCTCTCTCCCGCCCCTGGTCCCTCTGTTGCTCTCCTCTGCGTCCTCTCTCCCGCCCCTGGTCCCTCTGTTGCTCTCCTCTGCGTCCTCTCTCCCACCCCTGGTCCCTCTGCTGCTCTCCTCTGCGTCCTCTCTCCCGCCCCTGGTCCTTCTGTTGCTCTCACCTCGTCCTCTCTCCCACCCCTGGTCCCTCTGCTGCTCTCCTCTGCATCCTCTCTCCCGCCCTTGGTCCCTCTGTTGCTCTCCTCTGCGTCCTCTCTCCTGCCCCTGGTCCCTCTGCTGCTCTCCTCTGCGTCCTCTCTCCCGCCCCTGGTCCCCCTGTTGCTCTACTCTGCGTCCTCTCTCCCGCCCCTGGTCCCTCTGCTGCTCTCACCTCGTCCTCTCTCCCGCCCCTGGTCCCTCTGCTGCTCTCCTCTGCATCCTCTCTCCCACCCTTGGTCCCTCTGTTGCTCTCCTCTAAGTCCTCTCTCCCGCCCCTGGTCCCTCTGCTGCTCTCCTCTGCGTCCTATCTCCCGCCCCTGGTCCCTCTGCTGCTCTCCTCTGCGTCCTCTCTCCCGCTCCTGGTCCCTCTGTTGCTCTCCTCTGCATCCTCTCTCCTGCCCCTGGTCCCTCTGCTGCTCTCCTCTGCGTCCTGTCTCCTGCTCCTGGTCCCTCTGTTGCTCTCCTCTGCGTCCTCTCTCCCGCCCCTGGTCCCTCTGTTGCTCTCTTCTGCGTCCTCTCTCCCACCCCTGGTCCCTCTGCTGCTCTCCTCTGCGTCCTCTCTCCCGCCCCTCGTCCTTCTGTTGCTCTCACCTCGTCCTCTCTCCCGCCCCTGGTCCCTCTGCTGCTCTCCTCTGCATCCTCTCTCCCGCCCTTGGTCCCTCTGTTGCTCTCCTCTGCGTCCTCTCTCCTGCCCCTGGTCCCTCTGCTGCTCTCCTCTGCGTCCTCTCTCCCGCCCCTGGTACCCCTGTTGCTCTACTCTGCGTCCTCTCTCTCGCCCCTGGTCCTTCTGTTGCTCTCACCTCGTCCTCTCTCCCGCCCCTGGTCCCTCTGCTACTCTCCTCTGCATCCTCTCTCCCGCCCTTGGTCCCTCTGTTGCTCTCCTCTAAGTCCTCTCTCCCGCCCCTGGTCCCTCTGCTGCTCTCCTCTGCATCCTATCTCCCGCCCCTGGTCCCTCTGCTGCTCTCCTCTGCGTCCTCTCTCCCGCTCCTGGTCCCTCTGTTGCTCTCCTCTGCATCCTCTCTCCTGCCCCTGGTCCCTCTGCTGCTCTCCTCTGCGTCCTGTCTCCTGCTCCTGGTCCCTCTGTTGCTCTCCTCTGCGTCCTCTCTCCCGCCCCTGGTCCCTCTGTTGCTCTCTTCTGCGTCCTCTCTCCCACCCCTGGTCCCTCTGTTGCTCTCCTCTGCGTCCTCTCTCCCGCCCCTGGTCCCTCTGTTGCTCTCCTCTGCGTCCTCTCTCCCGCCCCTGGTCCCTCTGCTGCTCTCCTCTGCGTCCTCTCTCCCGCCTTAGAATCTTTCTGCTGTTCTTGGTCCTCACTCGCCTTCCTGTTTCTTTACTCTACGCTTCCCCTGTTTGCTCTCATCACTGACTCTCATCCCTGTTCCCTCGCTCCCCTGGTCCCTCTGTTGCTTCAGTTTCTGGGTCTCCTTCCTGTCCTTCATGCCACTGATCCCTCTGTTGCCCCCGTTGCCTGTTCTCCTTCTTGTTCCCTCACTCAACAGGTTCCTCTGTTCTTTGTAAGCGAATGCCTCTTTTTGTGTGGTCCCCTCCCTATTTTTGGACTGATGCTTCTGGTTTTTCGCTCAGAGTGCACTTGGCCTGCTAACCAAACCTCAGTGCCTGTGCCCTTACCCTTAAACTGGCACGTCAAATTGACTTTTACCAAATTGGCGGAGCTAACTTGCCTGTGAGTCTCGAGTAAATGGTACCCAGGGCATGTAAGTTAGAGAACCACCCCCAGGGCCTGCAGCACTTGTTGTGCCACTGTGGGTGTGACATGAGTAAAATGAGACACCCAGCCTGCCATTTTCAGGCCGGAAGCGCAGTTTTAACTGCTGGTGCGACTTTGCCAATCATAGCAATTGCAAAGCCAGGTTTATATGTGTAAGTCACCCCTATGGCAGGCCTACTGAGTCTTAAGGCAGGAAGCATATTCCATGGGCAGAACATGTTGTTTTACCTATTCTTACAGTAAAATGCCACCATGTAGCCCAATTGGCAACTGCAGAGTTAAACACTGACCTCTCAGCTATGCTAACTCCGGAACGGTGTGACGACAGTGGGTCATCCAAGGTATCAAACAACCCGTTACATTAACCTCAACTTGATTCTTTGGTCGAAATTAATGTGACAAGTTGCTGTGCACAACTTAAGCATAGTTGCAAAAGTGTTGCCTTCAGTCTCCTGTGCTCACACTGGTTGAACACGGGGTCATGTTGCTAAGACATCTTTCTGCCGTCCTGGGGCGACGCGTTAATGAATCCTAGGAAAGAATACAATAGGGCTCAGCTCTCCCTCCTGCAGGAAGCCATACAAGTCCTGGCCCGAAAGGCAAGCTTAAAAGAAGAAGCGGCCTATGAAGGGCAAATGGAAACACTTGGAAGAGAGGCTGCTGCATTGTTCAGGCGTAGAGTTGCACTCAGGCACACACTTTCAATCACAGCCAGTTATCCAGTTTATAGTCGGTTATAAATTCCAGTCCACACAAAGTAAGGTCTTAAACATGCTTCTTTTTACTCCAAACTCAGATTTCCAAACCCTGCTGTCCAAACATTGCCGCAGCCAACATGTGTTTCGTCCACCTGGACTTTTTCAAGGCTATATGTATAGTGACATGTCCGAAGTAAGTTTAGGGTCTCTCCTGATTGTAATATAGAGTTTAGAGCAGTGGTTCCATCTATCTGGGACCTTACACATGTTGGTAGTCCCTTTTTTAGACTAACTACGACATATCCTATCAGAAGAATCGAGTATCAGGTCAGGGATCTCATACCCCATAATGACTCACAACTAACAAAGCTAAAAAAATATGTATAAAGACCATTGTGCATCATAACAACGCAGGCACTTACCCCAAAGGTTTTTAGTGTCTGCAGCCGTAATATTTGGCCCTAACAAAGAACCGCAACACCATGATAAGCGTGCGGGTCTGAAAGTCCTCATGTCCATGCATCGTTCAGGCACACAAGCTGGCATTTTGGGCAGGAGAGGGAAAACCAGGTGCAAAACCGGGTCTCCAGGGGCGTGTAGATCCCTTTTACCCACACCTCTGGGTTGGGCTAGGGAGAACCACACGCCAGGAGAGGGTTCCTGCCATATTAGAAGTGAGCAGAATGGTGCATTCTGGGATGCCCAGATTCCAAACTTTGCACAAAGTGATCATCAGATTGGAAGGAACCTGGTAACCAATTGGCTACCAACCACATTCTGCCCTGAGTGCATTTCCTGAGCATAAGTAGGGCACCCTGGCACCCCAAACTCAGATCTCAACTAGACTAGGAGAAGGACCAAGGAAGGACTGCCCTGCTGTACCGTAGAACCAGCAAAGAGAGGCTGCACCGGAGTGGACTGCACCTGTTGAACCTGGTGGCTAGCAAATGAGACGGACTATGCCTGCTGTACGCAGCTCGAGGAGAAGAGATCTCCAGAGCCAAGCCAAACCCAAGAGACTCCCAGGGTCAGTGAGCTGGCCTCCTGTTCACAGCACTGAGACACAACAGCTGGGAAGCCTGCTGGGGCAAATTGGTAGCCCAAAATCTTCAACCAACTGCTGACGTGCAGCACCAGAGACTAAGATCTGATGCACACAGTTACACCAGAATTCGCTGAACACGGTGGCGTCATTCAACTGCAGCTATGATCCCCAGAAGATGAGTTATCGACCCAGAAAGGATTGGGCCGGTGACCGCGATACTGGGTGACTGGTAATCCAGTGGCAACTGGATTTCTGTCAGCACCGAAAGGACTTGGAGGTGCATCGACCCTGTGACCAGGGCTGCCTCACCCTCTTTACGGACTGAGGAGTAGTCGCAGCAAGACCCCCATCATCTGCATCGCATCTACTGCATCCTGTGAGCATATCCAACATCCTTCATCCTATAGCATCCGGGCGATTTCCCTAGGAAAGCCCTGCAGATGATAGAAGTGCCTGGAACTAACGGAAGACTGCTTCACCTGCTGAGGGATCTGTTTCTGAGGACTTTGCTGGTTCCCTGGTGTGGCTCCCCACTGGAACTGGTTTCCTAAAGTAACTCCAAGTGACCGCACTACACCAAGCCCAAACTTTTTTTGTGAAATGGTTTCGAAGTGTCAATTTGTTGAATTTGCCAAAGCTTGTTCACAGTTGAGTGAAATGTTTCGATTTATTATACCTTGTAAATTCTATATTATCTGAACCCTTTGATGGATCTTTTTCTTTGTGGTGTCTGAAAATACCTAAAAATACAGACTACTTTTACAACTTGGTGTGGGATTCCTTTGGTGTCTTGTCGATTTATCATCGATTGTTTTGCTGCTGTTTAAAGACTTTACACTTGTTCCTTTGTGTAAGCCTCGCTGGTCAGTGCCACAGCTGCCCAGGGTTGAGCTGAGGGTCTGACAAAGGAAACCTGAGGGTCCTGAAGGGCTTGGAGAGAGTATTACACAGTGAGGTCACACCGCCACATCATACACAACATCCCATTTCCTCACAATCTTGTTCGTGATTCTCTTGCCCGTTTGCTCGCTTAACTGGTCCCACTGCTGCTCCTGTTCCTAGT
The DNA here is from genome assembly GCF_964204655.1 of Triturus cristatus. Classification (NCBI taxonomy): domain Eukaryota; kingdom Metazoa; phylum Chordata; class Amphibia; order Caudata; family Salamandridae; genus Triturus; species Triturus cristatus. Next base: position 70,232,842 of record NC_140585.1, on the reverse strand, counting down.
TCTCCTTCCTGTTCTCTCATTGCTTGGGCTTCTCTGTTGCTCATTCCTGGTTCTCTTTCCTGTTCCCTCACTCCACTGATTCCTCTGTGTTTCATGTTCCTGGTTCTCCTTCCTGTTTCATCACTTCAAATGTCCCTCTGTTGCTTCTGTTCCTGGTTCTCCTTCCTGTTCCCTTTCTCCATAGATTCCTCTGTTGCTCCTGTTCCTGCTTCTCCTTCCTGTTTCATCACTTCAAATGTCCCTCTGTTGCTTCTGTTCCTGGTTCTCCTTCCTGTTCCCTTTCTCCATAGGTTCTTCTGTTGCTTCTGTTCCTGGTTCTCCTTCCTGTTCCCATTCTCCATAGGTTCCTCTGTTGCTCCTGTTCCTGGTTCTCCTTCATGTTCCCTCTCTCCATAGGTTCCTCTGTTGCTCCTGTTCCTGGTTCTCCTTCCTGTTCCCTTTCTCCATAGGTTCCTCTGTTGCTGTTGGTTGTGTTTCTGCTTATCCCACTCTCATCCCTGGTTCTCCCCACGTTTCCTGGCACTGCGCTCTGCTTGGTTGCTCTTATCCCTGGTTCTTTCCAAACTACACCCATCCCTCTGTTCTTATTCCTGGTTCTTGATCCGTTCTCCTGGCTCTACATCTTCTACCACTCTCATCCCTGGTTCTCCCCATGTTTCCTGGCACTGCACTTCTCCTGGTTGACCTTATCCCTGGTTCTTACCCCGCTACACCTCTTCCCCGGTTCTTATTCCTTGTCTTTCTAGTTACACCTCTCTCTGGGTTCTTATTCCGGCTTCTGGGCCCTGTACCTCGGCGCTATATCTGCTTCTACCACTCTCATCCCTGGTTCTCCCCACGTTTCTTGGCACTGCACTTCTCCTGGTTGCCATTATCCCTGGTTCTTAACCCGCTACACCTCTTCCTCGGTTCTTATTCCTTGTCTTTCCTAGTTACACCTCTCTCTCTGTTCTTATTCCGGCTTTTGGGCCCTGTACCTCGGCTCTATATCTGCTTCTACCACTCTCATTCCTGGTTCTCCCCGTGTTTCCTGGCACTGCACTTCTCTTCGTTGCTCTCATTACTGGTTCTCTTATCTGTGTGCACACTTTGTCTCCTGCTGTTTTTCTTGTTTCTGGTCCGAGTTCCAGTTTCCTGGCATTCCTGCTTCCTCAGTGGCACTTGTTCCTATTCCAGGTATTTACTCTGTTGTTACTACTCTTATTCCTGATTGTCCTTTCTGCTTCTTCATCTGTTTCTCGTGTTCCTAGTTCGCTATCCTGTGTTTTTGCTCTGCATCTTGCTTTGTTTGTCTTGTTCCTGATTCTCCTTCCTGTGTTCTTGCTCTGCGTTTTCCTCCTCTTCATGTGTTCCTGGTTCTCCTTCCTATGTTCTTGCCCCACATCTTCCTCTGTTTCTTGTTCCTGGTTCTTGTTCTGTTTCTGACTTCACATCTTTCTCTGTTTTTCTTATTGCTGTTCTTTGTTCTCCTGTCCCTGTGCTGGCTTTGCTTCCTTCTGTGTTGCACTTGTTCCTGGTTCTCCTGACTTTGTTCCTTTCTCTCTTGATCCTGGTTCTCCTGTCTCTGTGCTGGATTTGCTCCCCCTTTTTGGTCTTATTCCTGGGTCTTGCCTGATTTCTGTTGCTCTGGTTGTCCTGGTTTTGTGGTGACTTTGCTGTACCTTCTATGTCTCTTGTATCTGATTCTCCTAGTTCAATGCTGTATTTGCTCCACATATGTTGCTTTAGTCCCTGGTTCTCCTGACATTGTTCCTTTCTCTCTTGATCCTGGTTCGTCTGGTTCCGTGCTGGGTTTTCCTCCCCATCTCTTACTCGTTTATCATTATCCTGGTTCTTATCTGATCTCTGAGGCTCTTGTTCCTGGTTCCTCTGGTTCTGTGCTGGCTCCCCAGTCTCTTACTCGTTCCTCATTTTCCTGGTTCTTGTCTGATCTTTGAGGCTTGTGTTCCTGGTACCTCTGGTTATGTGCTGGCTCTCCCCGTCTCTTACTCTTGTTCCTCATTATCCTGGTTCTTATCTGATCTCTGAGGCTCTTGTTCCTGGTTCCTCTGATTCTGTGCTGGCTTCCCCCTCTTCTCTTACTTTTGTTCCTCATCATCCTGGTTCTTGTCTCTTCTCTGAAGCTCTGGTTCCTGGCTCCTCTGGTTCTGTGCTGGCTCCCCCGTCTCTTACTCTTGTTCCTCATTTTCCTGGTTCTTGTCTGATCTTTGAGGCTTGTGTTCCTGGTACCTCTGGTTCTGTGCTGGCTCCCCCTGTCTCTTACTCTTGTTCCTCATCATCCTGGTTCTTGTCTCTTCTCTGAAGCTCTGGTTCCTGGTTCCTCTTGTTCTGTGCTGGCTCCCCCCGTCTCATTTTCCTGGTTCTTATCTGATCTCTGAGGCTCTTGTTCCTGGTTCCTCTGGTTCTGTGCTGGCTCCCCCGTCTTACTCGTTCCTCATTTTCCTGGTTCTTGTCTGATCTTTGAGGCTCTTGTTCCTGGTTCCTCTGGTTCTGTGCTGGCTTTCCTGTCTCTCTCATTCACTTGCTCCTGGTTATCCTGGTGCTTGACAGACATCTGCGGCTCTTGTTCTGGTTCCTCTGCTTATGTTCCGCGTAACTGCTCCCTCAGTTGCTCTTGTTCCTAGTTCTGCTGGGGGAGCTATGCTGGCTTTCCTCCACATGCTACTCCTATTCCTGGTTCCCCTGTATGCCCGTCCCTCTGTTGTTCCTGGTTCTGCCCCCCTCCCCTGTAATTGTTCCTGGCTCCCCTGCTCTGTGCCTGGTTCTCCTGTATGCCCGTCCCTCTGTTGTTCCTGGTTCTGCCCCCCTCCCCTGTAATTGTTCCTGGCTCCCCTGCTCTGTGCCTGGTTCTCCTGTATGCCCTTCCCTCTGTTGTTCCTGGTTCTGCCTCCCTCCCTGTAATTGTCCCTGGCTCCCCTGCTCTGTGCCTGGTTCTCCTGTATGCCCTTCCCTCTGTTGTTCCTGGTTCTGTCCCCCTCCCTGTAATTGTCCCTGGCTCCCCTGCTCTGTGCCTGGTTCTCCTGTATGCCCCTCCCTCTGTTGTTCCTGGTTCTGCCCCCCTCCCTGTAATTGTCCCTGGCTCCCCTGCTCTGTGCCTGGTTCTCCTGTATGCCCCTCCCTCTGTTGTTCCTGGTTCTGCCCCCCTCCCCTGTAATTGTTCCTGGCTCCCCTGCTCTGTGCCTGGTTCTCCTGTATGCCCCTCCCTCTGTTGTTCCTGGTTCTGCCCCCCTCCCTGTAATTGTTCCTGGCTCCCCTGCTCTGTGCCTGGTTCTCCTGTATGCCCCTCCCTCTGTTGTCCTGATTCTGCACCCCCCCCCCCTCCCAGCCCCCTGTATTTGTTCCTGGCTCCCCTGCTCTGTGCCTGGTACTCCAGTATGCCCCTCCCTCTGTTGTCCTGGTTCTGCACCCCCCTCCCCCCCCAGCCCCCTGTATTTGTTCCTGGCTCCCCTGCTCTGTGCCTGGTTCTCCTGTATGCCCGTCCCTCTGTTGTCCTGGTTCTGCACCCCCCTCCCCCCCCAGCCCCCTGTATTTGTTCCTGGCTCCCCTGCTCTGTGCCTGGTTCTCCAGTATGCCCCTCCCTCTGTTGTACTGGTTCCCCAGCTCTGTGCCTGGTTCTTCCACGCTGCTGTACCCCACAGACGCACCTCTCATTTGCACTGTGGGGTTAATTGTGTGCGTGATTAAACAGGTCATCTCTCCGAGGAGGAATTTTCCATGCACGCTGCCTTCCCTGGTTAGTCATGAAGCCCGGGGGCGGGACACGAGGAGACGTTCACCGTAGCCTTACCCGTGGCCCTGGCTGCAGCGCTCTCTCTCTCCACAGGAGCGCCTCGATGCCCCTGGAGGTGAGCTCCACCCAGGGGCCGCCTGGTCAGGATGTACCCTGGTGCAAGCAGGGAAACGGCCCCTTGGACAGCTACTGGGGTAGTAAAACCCAGCAGTCAGGGTGGGCTCAGTGGGCCCTCAGGGCTCCTGGCCCCGGTGCCACTACACCTGCTGCACCGATGGTTGCTATGCGCTGGGCACTGCCTGCTCTTCAACGGGATTGCTCTGGTTTTCTCCTTTGTCAGTAGGTCTGTCGCCTTCACCCACTGCCCTCTGCATTTTCTCCATTGCCCGGGGCTTCTCTCTCTGCGCTCCCTGCTGTCACTCCTTTCATCCTGTCCCAGCAGATCCTGGAGCCCTCGCACCTCACCTGTTCCTGCCCTCCCTGGGTGTGACCCATCCCCGCACCCCCTGCGGCGCGGGAGGGCCCCCAACCCTTCAGGCCAACATATATATGTGATGTGTGGGTGGCTCAGGGCCAGTGAAACTGAAACGGCAACACAGCATCCAAAAACCCATCACTGCCTGAGGGCAAATCGCCCCGGCAGGTACCCAAAACTCAACACTGTCAGAAGGCAACCGCCGCGGCAGCCATCAAAAGCTCATCACCACCAGAAGACATTTGGCAGACGAATACAAGACTCTGCGACTAAACTTGCTGACACTTCCGCAAACCATATTGACCGCAACCTGCGGCCTTTCACAGCGCTGACCTTGTGATCCAACCTCAACTGTGACAAAGCGTCACACATCAATAAGACAACCGAAACAGCGACTAAAAAACTCAAAATGAATGTGGAGTAATGAGGCTATCGCCTCGGTATCCAAAAACTCACCGCTGTCAGATCGTATCTGACAGGCGAAAACAAGAAACACTGTCTCAGGGCCCTCTCTTCACTTGCTGCGCGGAGGGGCGGAGGGGGGGTGGGGGGATGGTAAGAGATGGAATCATGTGATGTCACACCCTTGGCCCGCTCTTCTTTCGGGCCCTTCCTGAGTACTTTCTGCGTTCACTTTCACTCTGAAGCAGTGGGGAGGGTCTTTGAAGGGGGCGTGGCCATAGAAGCTTACACAGGAACCCCGCAGGAGGAGTGGCCTGTTATCTACGGTCGTGGAGGGGACATCATTTTGTGTTACACCCCTGGCCTTCCCTTCTTTTGGCCTCTCCTTAAGTACTTTCTGCTTTTACTTTCACTCTGCAGCAGTGGGGGAGGGGTCTCTGAAAGGGGCGTGGCCATAGAAGCTTACACAGGAACCCCGCAGGAGGAGTGGCCTGTTATCTACGGTCGTGGAGGGGACATCATTTTGTGTTACACCCCTGGCCTTTCCTTCTTTTGGCCTCTCCTTAAGTACTTTCTGCTTTTACTTTCACTCTGCAGCAGTGGGGGAGGGTCTCTGAAAGGGGCGTAGCTACAGAAGCATACCTAGGATCTCTTTGCAGGAGGCGTGGCCAGAGTATCTACCTCTGTTCCCAAGAGACATGAACTAGATGTCAGAGCTGGGCTCAGCCTGCCAGCAGATTATATTTTAGCCGCCTCTCTGTGCGGACTCCACCCACCTCTTTCCACCCATGTTAATCAATATCAGAAGAATCAGTATCAATGGCATGGCAGCGAATAATGACATTGGCAATGCTTACATTCTGAAAATAATATATGTGAAGATACGAGCTGGGGCATTACACATTACCCTGGTCTGCTGAAGAGGGCCTGTCCCTGGGAGCGACTCGGGCGCTCACTCCTCCCCCTGCAGTCTCTCTCAGCTGTCTCCTATGTCTCTTTCTGGAGTCCCTCAAGTCTCACACTTCATCATCCTCCTCTTCATCGCAGTCGTTTTACTCTCACCTTCTACCTGTTTTTCTTGAACCCTCTTCATCCTCTCAAACACACACTTCCTCCTCACCTTTGAACTCTTCACTTTAGTCTCCTTAGCGCTGACAATATTTCAACATCTGTGTGCCCCCTCCAGACACTTTCCATGTAATTAGATTTGGCACATATGTGCCCATGGCTCTGTGCACTCTGCAGAGAGGCCAATGATTGAATGAGCCGGCCCTCATAACACTTTTGTGGCCTCGTGACAGGCAGAAAGAGAAACAGACTGACCTGTCAATCATGTTAAGTCATTAACAAGCATCCACACCCGGAACTCACATTCTACACGCCTAGAGGCTTTAGCGCTGGTGGTGCCCAGTGGATGCGACAGTCATTTCTGGCGCTCCCACTACCTCCTCTTCGGATTCCCTCACTAGCACCCTCCATCGGTGCCCCTCATCTCTCTATAGCCCGTCTCTGACATACATTTCATTGTTTATAGCCCCACTCATGGTTCACTCCCACTCAGTTGTGTAATGTGCATGGTACATGTTCTTTGCAGCAGGCACGTTAACCGTCCTGCTACTTTAAGAGTCAAAACTGCCACTAGTCAAAATTGCGAGAGTAGGAACGTCCATCACCACAGTAACTTGACATGAACCAGGACCAGCGCCTAGATACCCTCACTGGTGACAAGTAGCGCTCTCCAAATCTACTGATTGATTGAACAGGAGAACCTGGACTAGGAGGACATGGACCAGGAGAGCCGCGCCCACGAGACCAGGACCAGGAAGACCATTAACCAGAAGGGCCTGGACCAGGCCTTGGCAGGGCAGAAAGAGAACCATGGGAAGGTGGACCGGTAATAGGACCAGGAACGTCAGAGGAGCTGTGACCAGGAAGGCCAGGGGGCTGAGGAAACCTAGAGCATGTCCAAGAGGGTCATGAAGAAGAGGACTGAGGTGGAAGACATAAGGGGGAGGATGAAGAGGAGGCTGGAGACCAGAGGAGGAAGATGACCAGTAAGAGAAAAAGGTAAAAGGAGGCAGAGGAAAAGGAGGAGTACTGAGGGAGGCAGATAAGAAGGAGAAGTACTGAAGGAGGCATAGAAGAAAGAAAAGTACTGAATGAGGCAAAGGAGAAGTACTGAATGAGGCAGAGAAGAAGGAGATGTACTGAAGGAGACAGAAGTTGGAGATGTACTGAGGGAGGCAGAGAAAAAGGAGAAGAAGTTCTGAAGGAGAGAGAGAGAAGAAAGAGTAGTACTGAAGGAGGCAGAGAAGAAGGAAGACGTCCAGGAGGCAGAGAAGAAGAAGCAGAAGTAACGAGGGAGGCACAGAAGAAAAAGTAGAAGTACTGAAGGGAGCAAAGAAGAAGGAGAAGTAATGAAAGAGGTACAGAAGGAGAAGTAATGAGGGAGGCAAAGAAGAAGAATGAGTACTGAAGGAGGCAGAGCAGAAGGAGAAGAACTGTAGGAAGCAGAGAAGGAGAAGTACTGAAGGAGGCAGAGAAGAAGAAGAAGTAATGAAGGAGGCAGAGAAGAAGAAGAAGTAATGAGGGAGGCAGAGAAGAAGGAGAAGTAATGAGGGAGGCAAGGAAGAAGGAGGAGAAGTACTGAAGGAGGCAGAGAAGAAGGAGAAGTAATGAGGGAGGCACAGAAGACGAAGGAGAAGTACTGAAGGAGGCAGAGAAGGAGAAGTACTGAAGGAAGTAGAGAAGAAGAAGAAGGAGAAGTAATTAAGGAAGTAGAGAAGAAGAAGAAGGAGAAGTACTGAAGGAGGTAAAGAAGAAGGAGGAGAAGTACTGAGGGAGACAGAGGAGACGACATTCTGATAGGTAGAGGAAGAAGCCAGTATGATTCTAGGCCACACGTACAAGGACAATCCTTAGTTACTGACCACATATCTTTTATAAACTTAGCTACTTCCCTTGAGTTTCCCCATATCTACAGACTCCCTAAGGCATCACCAAACCCCTCAGCTGTCTTAAAACGCAGTCTGTTTGTGACCATTTAGATCAAGCAGAACATCTTACTGCCACATTTTAACTTGTTGCCAATTCTGTGGGGCAGTTTTTGTCACAAATAATGCCTAGACCGACTGCCATTGGCTCTGCTTCTCAAGGCACCACCTCAAAAGACTCCCCTCCCTGATGACCCCTCTCCTTTCTGCTTCACTCAGTTTTTTGGTCCCCGAAGTACACTTTTCTGCATTTCCAGCACTGCTCTCAGCAGGTTCTGCCCCATCTGCATTCTCACCTCTCCTCATCTTTCCCTGCTGTCCATGCCTTCTGAGCAGAAATCAGCAGCAGCAGACTATATTCTAGTGGAGGGACAACAACAAGAAGGCACCAGAAGACACAAATGAGGAAGGCAAGGAATAAACTAAGAAGCAAGCAAATGAGAGCAACAGTAAAAGCAAACAATGGTAAGCAAAGGGCCGTAACAAATGAAGCAAATGATGGTAAGCAACGGGCGGTAACAATGGAACCAACCGATGGTAAGTAACAGGCGGTAACAATGGAAACAAATGATGGTAAGCAACAGGCGGTAACAATGGAAGCAAACGATGGTAAGTAACAGGTGGTGACAATGGAAACAAACGATGGTAAGCAAAGGGCGGTAACAATGGAAGCAAACGATGGTAAGCAACGGGCGGTAACAATGGAACCAAACAATGGTAAGCAAAGGGCAGTAACAATGGAAGCAACCGATGGTAAGCAACGGGCGGTAACAATGGAAGCAACCGATGGTAAGCAACGGGCGGTAACAATGGAAGCAAACAATGGTAAGCAATGGGCGGTAACAATGGAAGCAAACGATGGTAAGCAACGGGCAGTAACAATGGAACCAAACGATGGTAAGCAATGGGCGGTAACAATGGAAGCAACCGATGGTAAGCAACGGGCGGTAACAATGGAAGCAAACAATGGTAAGCAATGGGCGGTAACAATGGAAGCAAACAATGGTAAGCAACGGGCAGTAACAATGGAACCAAACGATGGTAAGCAATGGGCGGTAACAATGGAAGCAAACGATGGTAAGCAACGGGAGGTAACAATAGAACCAAACGATGGTAAGCAAAGGGCAGTAACAATGGAAGCAACCGATGGTAAGCAACGGGCGGTAACAATGGAAGCAACCGATGGTAAGCAACGGGCGGTAACAATGGAAGCAACCGATGGTAAGCAACGGGCGGTAACAATGGAACCAAACGTTGATAAGCAAGAGGAGGTAACAATGGAAGCAAACGTTGGTAAGCAATGGGCGGTAACAATGGAACCAAATGATGGTAAGCAACGGGCTGTAACAATAGAACCAAACGATGGTAAGCAACAGGCGGTAGCAATGGAAGCAAACAACAGTAAGCAACGGGCGGTCTCTTAGCCTATAATAAGCTTTTGGTACGGACCACAAGAGGCTTTCACCTACAGGCAAAAGCTGCTTGGAAGGCAAGACTCAAAAATCAGGGATGAAATACAACCTGTAAGCATGAGATAAAGATACAGGAAGTGAACGGTGGTTGAATAAAAAGGCATGAGGTGGAATCAAGACAAGCTGGTTGATATTCTGTTACTCCAGCATATGTCAATGCCAGTGGAAGGCACTTTGGGCACTGTGTGGCACTCACCTTCTGATAGGTGATGGGCTCCAAGCCTTCCTCCCTCAGCTTCCTCAGACGCACTTTGTCCTTCCTCAGATCTGTCTTGCAGCCGACGAGGAGGATGGGCGCCCCCTTGCAGAAGTGATTCACCTCTGTGTGCCACTGCAGGCAGAGAGCAGGAGGGTTAGTTTCTGTGCTGTGGTGCATGGCCAAAGGCTCTATGAAGATGCAGGAGTGCTGTCTGCTGGGATGGTGTAGTAACACTGGCTGTGGGACAGTGTAAGAGCACTGGCTGTGGGACGGCGTAGGAGCGTTGGCTGTGGGACGGTGTAGGAGCGCTGGCTGTGGGACGGCGTAGGAGCGCTGGCTGTGGGACGGCGTAGGAGCGTTGGCTGTGGGACGGTGTAGGAGTGCTGGCTGTGGGACGGTGTAGGAGTGCTGGCTGTGGGACGGTGTAGGAGTGCTGGCTGTGGGACGGTGTAGGAGTGCTGGCTGTGGGATGGTGTAGGAGATCTGGGATAGTGTAGGAGCGCTGGCCGTGGGACGGTGTAGGAGTGCTGGCTGTGGGACGGTGTAGGAGATATGGGATAGTGTAGGAGCGCTGGCCGTGGGACGGTGTAGGAGCGCTGGCCGTGGGACAGTGTAAGAGCACTGGCTGTGGGACGGCGTAGGAGCGTTGGCTGTGGGACGGTGTAGGAGATCTGGGATAGTGTAGGAGCGCAGGCTGTTGAATGGTGTAGGTGTGCTGGCTGTGGGATGGTGTAGAAGCACTGGCTGTGGGATGGTGGAGGAGCGCTGGCTGTGGGGATGGTGTAGGAGATCTTGGATAGTGTAGGAGCGCTGGCCGTGGGATGGTGTAGGAGCGCTGGCCGTGGGACGGTGTAGGAGTGCTGGCTGTGGGACGGTGGAGGAGCGCTGGCTGTGGGATGGTGTAGGGGCGCTGGCTGTGGGATGGTGTAGGAGCGTTGGCTGTGGGATGTTGTAGGAGCGCTGGCTGTGGGACGGTGTAGGAGCGCTGGCTGTGGGATGGTGTAGGAGCGCTGGCTGTGGGATGGTGTAGGAGCGTTGGCTGTGGGATGGTGTAGGAGCGTTGGCTGTGGGATGGTGTAGAAGCACTGGCTGTGGGATGGTGGAGGAGCACTGGCTGTGGGGATGGTGTAGGAGATCTGGGATAGTGTAGGAGCGCTGGCCGTGGGATGGTGTAGGAGCGCTGGCTGTGGGACGGTGTAGGAGCGCTGGCTGTGGGACGGTGTAGGAGCGCTGGCTGTGGGATGGTGTAGAAGCACTGGCTGTGGGATGGTGGAGGAGCGCTGGCTGTGGGGATGGTGTAGGAGATCTGGGATAGTGTAGGAGCGCTGGCCGTGGGACGGTGTAGGAGCGCTGGCTGTGGGATGGTGTAGGAGCGTTGGCTGTGGGACGGTGTAGGAGCGCTGGCTGTGGGACGGTGTAGGAGCGCTGGCTGTGGGATGGTGTAGGGGCGCTTGCTGTGGGACAGTGTAGATAGGATGACCAGGCCGCACGTGTTTAATGCTTACCTTTATCAGGACATTGTCAAAGCTGCCAGGGTTCATCACATCGAAACAGATCAAGATGACGTTGGCGCCGGTATAGGAGAGGGGGCGGAGCCTGTCGTAATCCTCCTGGCCTGAACGGGGAAAGAACACCTGCTCGTAACTTGGCACAGGTTCTCTGTCCTACCACTAGAGGGAGCTTCTTCCGCTAAAGGGAGAGGGCTGTCACTCCTGATTACACACATGGCACGGATGCACGCACAGTCACACACACACACACACACACACCTCCACACACACCCACACACACACACACGCCTGGTCGCACTAGGGGAACCTCGGTGTCTTGGGAAGGGAATAGAGAAGAGATAAGCCGTGTTACGAGGTAGAGGAAACTCCTGTGTTACATTTCTTGGGGTACACTAGGCGCCTGCTTGCTTGCTAACGGCAGCGAGCGTTGGCCAGCTAAAAGGGAACATGAAGAGACAGCGGCAATGGAACAAGTTTCAAAGTGGGGGTGCTGCCAGCGGTATTACATCACTGAAGTCACAGGGGTTGTGAAAAATCCAAGCATCAGACGAAGAACAAGTGACACAAATCAGCCACGCCCACTCATCGGGAGAGTCATTAGGGCGTGGCATGTAGCTGAGGGTGCATTTTGGAGCAACTGTCTCAAATATATCACTAAAGCATGGTGCAGGAGCACACAGTCATTTACAGACGGCACAGTTTCCACTGAAACGGCCACTACATTTGTACAGACATGAATTTTACTGATACAACTATACAGAGCAAAAACAGTGATGTGTGGAAATCAGGTTCCAGCAAATGTTTATTCTTTGCAAAACATCAAGCTAAGTGTCTCGATTTCTTTTGATTCTATTAAAATTGTTGCTTCCATCGCTTCAGAATTATCAAAACGATGTGCCTAATTTGTGCTTTCCCAACTGCTGATGTATTGTTAAATATTTGTACAGTTCGTTTACAGGTATTTACATTTTGTTATGTTGGAAAAACATTGACATCCTACAGCGTTTTCTTTCACACTCCCTTTACGGCAGCGAGACTGCCAAATAGTTTGCTTTCCCAAGAAGAATGACCATTAATCTTCGTCTTAAAAGAATGAGCAGTGATTTGTCAGCAGGCCCGACACGTGACCACTGTCTTTGGACACATTGCAAATGCGACAAGAGAAAACAAACTGGAAAGACGTCTTTATTGCTCATTCAGCTTCTGACCGCCAGCATGGTCATTCCGGGGGTGCCACAGCTCCCTCTTTGCACCTCCTTCCAGCACCCATGGGAAGAAGAGAAGGACACAGGCCCATGGACTCGTTTTTATGCTCCATATGTTTGAACGCACCACTTGAAAGGACTGTTAGGACTGAACTGTATGAAATTGAATTTGAACGTGCTGACCGTAGAGTAACGCTTTTGCCTCCTCTAACCATAGAGTTAGATAGAAGGCGGGAGGTTAGCGTTCTAGTTGCCAACTCAATTTTTTCATTTAATGGCGAGAGTGCTGTTCTATCCTCTGCCTCATGTGCAATAACTTGTTTTAAACGCTTGTTTTAAAATCTGGAAAACAGATCCTACCAAGTCATGGCTAAAGACTGCCTCTCTGACAGCTTTCCAATCATTTGTGGTGTCCCTCAGGGATCGTCTCTCAGCCCCACGTTCTTTAATATATGTGCGCCAGCGTGCCACCTTCGTGCAGGGCTTTAACCTGTCAGCGGTCTCCTATGCGGATGACACCCAGCTGGTGGTTTCTCTTACAGAAGGCCCTAATCCAGGAAATAAACATTCAGCACCGTGTTTGGATAAACTGCGCCGCTGGATGTCAAGCTGCCGCCTAAAGCTGAATGGTGATAAGACCGAATTAATGATCCTTGGAAACCAGGCCACACACAGACCTCTGATCAGCTGGCCTGTTGACAGGCCCCTTCCTGTTCCCAAACCGGTGCAAAAAAATTTGGGAATCTGGTTGGACAATTTGCTAGCAATGGAGCACCAAGCAGATAAACTGCCCGCATCTGTGTCTCTTGACTCCGAATGCTCAGGAAGATACTGGTATCGACCCCAGAGCAGCTAAGGAAAACGGTCATTCAATCCCTCATAGTTTCCCGTCTGGATTATGGCAACTCCCTTTATGTGGGTGCACCCAAAAACATAATAAAGAGACTTCAGACTGTGCAAAATGCAGCAGCAAGGCTCCTTCTAAAGGTTCCTAGCTATGTCTCCGCAAGAGAACCCCTCAAACAGCTGCATCGGCTCCCAGTTGAGGCAAGGATTACGTTTAAATCCCTCTGTATTGCTCATAGTGCCATAAATAACAAGGGCCCAGTAAAGCTCAGAGAGTTGGTAACCATTTATGTTCCAACTAGACACCTGAGATCCTCGCATCTTCATTTCCTCAGTACAACCAGGGTAAAAAGGATGAGATGGGGAGGAAGATCGTTTGCACGGGTGGTACCGAAGTTGTGTAACGATTTTCCACCCAGTCTCAGAGCACTAGAAAATGAACTTTCCTTCAGGAAGAAACTAAAGACACAGTTGTTTATCCGGTAATGTACGAGAGGCCCTACTCTCAGTACAGTACTCACCAGCGCGAGGAAGCCATCGGGTAGCCATGTGCTTTACAAAACATAAACATAGAGGTTCTTTGGGGCTTTTGGACACAGACTCTGGGGCTTGGGAGTGGGGACGATGAAACAGAGAGACACAGACGCTGGGACTGGAGGAGAAAGGACACTAGAACTAGAGACACTGACATTGGGCAGGAGGAGGAAAGACACGAACCACGTGACACAGATACTGGGACTGGAGGAGAAAGGACACAGGAACTGAGAGACACAGACACTGGGACTGGGGAGTGGGAACACTGGAACTGAAAGACACATACACAGGGACTGAGGGAGAAAAGACACTGGAACTGACAGACACAGGGACTCGGGAGCGGTGACACGGGAACTGAAACAACAGAAACTGGGACTGGAGGAGAAAGGACACTGGAATTGAGAGAAACATACACTGTGTTAGACCTGTCAGCCCTTTGGGTGGTCCCTCCTCATCATTATTGATTTTGTCCCACTTTTGCCTCAAACCCTGTTTGAATTTTTCCTTTTTGGGAACCACCAGACTTTTTAGTGTTGATGCAGATTCAGGGAGCCATTTTATCTACCCCTGGAACTTCTGTCTGAGGGCCTGGAGCACAAAATGGTGGCCACCTGTGACATCACCAGCACCCACTGGAACCTACTAGCACCTTCCAGAACATTCCAGAACCCTGTGACAGTTGGAGGCGGTTTAGAATGTTGGGAAGCTAAGACAGAGAGTTGGCAGTTGGAGCTGGCAGTTGGCACCTGACTGGTGAAGAGTGAGCAGCAGAAACCTGAAGGAGGAAGGAGTGAGGCAGCAGGGGTGGAAACTTGTGCCTGGAGTGGGGTCCATAAACCCACCCTTGATACTAGTCCCTACTGACTGAGCCCAGCCTGGAGCCCTGTGTGGGAAGAAGCAAGAAAAACCATCTTAAGGACCTGGACAGCAGGAACAGGCCTTAGAATCCAAGAACAGCAAGATCCTGACCTGGATACTGGTTTCCCTGGAGTCCGACGTCGAGTAGCCTGGAGACCTGGAGCCCGAGGTGGAGAAGCGGCGCTGACTGGAAAAGCAGACGTCGTACCCGGAGCCGCCAGAGGTCGAGAGAGGGCGCCGACGGAGGTCGTAGAGAGTACCAGAGGTCGAGGAGGAAGTCACCCGAGGTCGAGTGAGCGGCGTCGACGGGGGAGTGAAGTCCGCCCTCCGGAGTCGCCAGAGACCGAGGTGAAGCGTGCCGGAGGTCGGGAGTGGAGATCGCACTCCGGAGTCGCCGGAACCTGAGGAGAGGAGCACCGGAGGTCGGGAGTGAGGTCGCACTCCGGAGTCGCCGGAACCTGAGGAGAGGAGCACCGGAGGTCGGGAGTGGGGATCGCACTCCGGAGCCGCCGGAAGTCGACATCGAGTCAAGGCCGGCCGACGTCATCAAACCTGAGGTCGCCATCGGACCGGAGCCGCCCGAAGTCGACATCGAGCCAAGACTGCCATCGAATCGGAGGTCGAGATCGAGCCGAGGCCGCCGACATCGAACCGGAACCGCCTACCGGCGTCGTCAAGAACTGACATTGTGCCGAGGCCGCCGACATCGAACCGGAACCGCCTCACGGCGTCGACACAACTCCAGCGGCGTCGGAGCTTCAGAAAAAGGGCAGTAAGTGGAATAGAGGGCGCCTAAGGCCCTGTGGAATCCTAAGAGACTACTCTAGGGGTTAGAGAGGTGCTGGAACCAGCTTGACTGTGCCAGGGGTGAGCTGAGACTAATTCAGAGGGGTTGTGTAGAGTGAGAGAGCCAGGTCTCTAGTATCCCCCCCATTGATCTACCTCAGTTTAGGCCTCAGCCTTGTCCAAGCCAGGGAGTAGACACCCTCAAGCCATCCACATAACTACAAGCTGTGCCTGGGCCAAATCAGCCCATAGAAATCTAAATGTGATCTGATTCTAGAAGTGTCACTGTCAGCTTTTAATTATTTATTGAGAGCACAGTATTTATTGTATTTAACCTATTTATTGCTTCACTGTATTTATTGTTCCACAGTATTTATTGTCGCACAATATTTATTGGTTTGCAGTATTTAGTGCCTCAGAATATTTAATTGCCTGTATGTAATGCACTTATATTTATGCCTTTATTATTTATGATCACCCCTATTTATTGAATCATTAAGCCAGTATTTATTTGACCTGCACTATCTAAAAAGCCTTGTATATTGTGATTGTGTTATTATTTATTTAATCAGCAACTAAGAGAAAAAGAAGATAAAGAAAGATATTTTCATAATTTTTACGGTGTAGAGTCGTTTTTGGAACGGATGCACGCATGGGTATTTTATGGGTATGACGTATGCTTAGCACGGTGCCTGACCCCTGATCACTCGAGCCAAGCTACCACTGTGTATGTCTGGGAAGACCCCGTTACCACCAACCTCTTCAGGCGTGGGAGTGGAGTATTTCCAACATTAATTGGTGTTCAGTGGTGGGATAGAGCTGTGCCTACGTATACTCAACAATAACTGTGGGTAGTCCATAGGCCTACACCGGGAGTTTTCTCAAAGCGGCCTTCCTAATTGTGAGTTTTTGTTTTTCCAAATTTACTCTGGTGGTGGGAGGAGGTATTATATAAGGTACCCCCCTGCATAGTTACTGCAAATAACTGTCCTCTGACCTGAGTGGGCAAGATGGAGTTTGTACTGGAGAATTTAGAAACGTACACTGTGGCCCAACTCAGGGAGTTTTGTCAGCGGGAGGGGGTGTATTGTCCCCCAGGAGCAAAGAAGGGTGCACTCCAAACCAGCTTAAGGGCACGCCGAGAAAGCAAGGCTGAGGAGGAGGACAGGGATAGAGAGCCCGACAGTGAGGGAGCTGGTTTGTACCAACCTGAGGTGGGGAACCTGTCAGCGGGGCCCAGGACACTTTCCAGGAAGGGCAGCAGTGCCTCTAGCGGTGGCTTGTCTGAAGTGGAGTTAACAGACCGGAGGGAGAAAAGACAGCTCACATGGGACTTAGCAAGGCTGGAGAAGGAGAAGGAAGAACAGAGGATGGCTCATGAGATAAGGCTGAAAGAGATAGATCTTCAGATCCTGAGAATCGGAGCACACCCTGTACCTAACGGTGGCAGCGAAGAACGAGAGTACACCAGGGAACCCAAACCCTACCTGCCAAAGGACATAGTAGCTAGCTATGGGGTGGGTGACGATATCGCCAAGTGGCTAGCGGCCTATGAGGTCTCGTTAAGGGCCCATGGGGTTCCAGAGAAGTACTGGGGAGGGGGATTGTACAAGTACATGCCTCCAGCTGGTAGGGATGCATTATTGGCCCTCGAGGAGGATGAGCAGACCCACTACCCCACCATGAAACTGGCGCTCATAAGAAAGTTTGGACTAACACCCGAAAAGTACAGACAGAAGTTCAGGGGTAGTCACAAACTGGGCACACAGAATTGGGTGGACTTCCTGGACTATGCAAAGAAGGCACTAGAGGGTTGGATTCAGGGCAGTGAAGTGAGGAACTACGAGGGGTTGTTTGACCTAGTACTGAAGGAACACCTGCTCGAGAAATGTTTCCCTGAACTGCGTCAACACCTGGTGGATAGCAAGCTGACCAGTCCCCGGAAGCTTGCTGAGGAGGCGGACATTTGGGCTAGTACCCGGGTGTCCACAAGGGGGACTGGAGGGGATACTCAAAAGGCCGGACAGGGCGCCCCTCAGAAGAAAGAGGGAGGGGAAAAGAAAAAGGAGTTCTCCAAAGGCCCCCAAAATAACTTCCAAGGGAAGGGAACAGGATTCACCCCTAGTGTCACGATTACTCACCGGACCTCTGCCCCCTCGACATACTTCCTGGAAGACGCAGCCCGTTGGGATCGGGCCGCGAACCAGTTCCGCGAGATGCGGGATAAATGGGGGACTACCGCAGCCGCCACAGAACTACAACTCCCATCAGCCTGTGGGACGGCGACGCGCGCGCACAGGAAGTGACGCAGCGCGAGAACCAGGAAACCATTTAACCCGGCCAGCGAGGAGATACGCTCGCAGATTATCCTGGAGCTGACCTGAACCTCGTAGCAGAACCAACGTGGTGTTCCCCGGGTGCGGTAAGGGTGTCAGTGACACCGCCAAGAGTCCTTTCATGCACACGTTCGTGCTGTCTTCGAACTTGGAACTGCCTAAACCGAAAATACTCATTAGTGAGACTTTAGTAAATACTTATCCTGCCAGAGTGAGTGCGTGGATGCGCTCAGAAACGCTTGACATTTACCAGGTGGTATGACTTAAATACCACGCTGTGGAACTCATTGTACATCCTTATTTATGCCTTATCAAGAGTCAAAGCTCAACGCCTAATGTTATATGTGACGCCTACTATGTATCCATGATGTATGTGTGTGTTTGTGTCGTCTTCTAGCTGGGTGTATATAGAGTGGCCGCTAGGCTGCAGCATAAGACCTTCTTTCTCCAGTGAGGCCTACCAGCACACCCTTTCTGGTGGGTACATGTTTACGCCCTATGAACAGACACACAAGTATATTCAGCTGCTACACAAACGGGGGAGTTTATGTGTTGTTTATGTATCAACAGTCGTGCCCTTGGAGTAACGTATACAGACCTGAGGCTTCCCTGAGCACCCCGCATCTAGCTGGCCTTGAAGAGGCTTTTGACATACCTAAATCGCCCTTCTTCTGGCAAAGCTAGATTTGGTTATTTTCCTTTACAGGTAGACCTAATTGTTTATGTGAGACAAGTGGGTGATATTATTGTTTACGGTAAAGAAGTTAGTGCTAACAAACCCTGTGCTTCCTTTACAGATCTCCCTCCCCGCTGTTCCCTTCCTTTCCTGCCCCCCGATTGACCCCCTTAAGCTTCCGTGCCTTCACGGCAACTCGGAATTGAGGTTGTCAATAGGGGGGCCCCCATTGAGCAACGAACCGATCCTGAGAGGCCTACGTGGGACCTGACAGAATAATCTGCCTTAAAATAATATACCTCTCCCGGTCGGTTCATTGTCACCATGACCACCCTAGAAGATGTGTTAGCCACCTTAGTAACTCTCCAACAGGAGATAGCGGATTCCCGAAATGAGGTAGCAGCCTCTAGGGCTGAGACAGCCGCGCTACAGGACTCCGTAAATAGGCTACAGCGGAACCCCTTTGACGCCCATGTAGGGCGTGGAGTGAGCGGTGGTGTGTTCCAGTTTGGAGCCTCCGCTACTCCAACGCCATTAACGGTGGAACTACCCACTCCCATTCCCTTGGCTGCCCCTGAACGTTTTCAGGGAGACGCAACTAAAGTGCAAGTCTTTATGACGCAAATATTGTTGCATTTTTCATGCAAACCAAAAGCCTTTCCTACTAATCAAGCCAGAGTGACCTTTATGATATCATACCTAACAGGAGAAGCCGCTCAATGGGCTGTGCCTTATGTGCGCAGAGACGACCCCCTGTTATATGACTGGGAGGAGTTCAAGAAGGAATTTGAGACTGTATTTGATCGCCGAGCGGCCTCGTTTACATCAGATAGAGAGCTGCTAGAATTAAGACAAGGGAATAAGGACATAGTTACCTATGTTAACACCTTTCAGAGGCTGGTGGCCGAAACACAGTGGCCTGAGGAAAAGAAAGGGGCGCTCTTCTATCAAGGGTTAAAAGACGATCTCAAGGACGTAATAGCCCAGATAGACCCCCAACCCTCCACGTGCATAGACCTAATCAATCTGGTATTGAGACTAGATTATCGGTTAGGAGAACGGAGAGGGGATAGAAAGAGGGTAGAGAGACCACCCATGCGCTTTGACCGCAACAGGGGCCTAGGCGGTGGGTCGGGAGCTCCCGTAGAACCTATGGACATAGGGACCGTAAGGGCTCCGCTGACACCAGCTGAGAGAGACAATAGACGTAAAGCGGGTCTATGTATGTATTGTGGTAAGAAAGGCCACTTTGTCCGGGAGTGCTTGGCCAAACCAAAAACTGGATTTGGGGTGGCGAAATCACCAGGACACACTACTGAGGAAAGTAAGGGAAACTAATACACTCAGGGACAGCCGAAGGGAACTCCTTGAGTGGTATTCGTGTCCCTTCGTTATCGAAACAGACGGTATACACTCCACAACATATTTTTCTCCCGGTACACCTTAGAACCCCCAAAGGATGGCAACCTATAGACGCCATGATTGATTCAGGAGCCACAGGGCTATTCATGGACCGAGGGGTGGCTTTAAGCTTGGGACTCATGTTAATGGCCAAAGACCATCCCGAGGAGGTTTTGGCGGTGGATGGAAAGAAATTGAGCACGGGTCCCATTGAATACCACACCAAACCTTTGTTAATGCAGTGCGAACATGACCATACCGAGACGGTGCGGTTCAATGTACTCCAGGCTCCTCAATACGGAGTGATACTGGGGCTCCCCTGGTTAAGACTGCATAACCCGGCTATTGATTGGAAGGAAGGCAAGGTGAGGTTTAACGGATCATGGTGCAAGGCTCATTGTATGGGCATTAGTCAGGAAAACAAGGTAACCCTGCTCTCCTCCTATAGCTTAGCGACGGCCGCGGAAACAGATGTTCAACTTCCCTCTTGCTATGCGGATTATCAGGACGTTTTTTGTGAAACACTGGCAGACACTTTACCCCCACATAGGCCTTACGATTGCCGCATAGATCTGGTACCGGGGGCGTTGATACCCTGTGGACGCTTATATGCATTAACAGAGGCCGAGAACACACACTTGCGGGAATATCTGGACAAGTACCTAGAGAATGGGTTTATCCGTCCCTCAAGATCCCCGGCGGCATCTCCTCTCTTTTTTATCCCTAAAGCCAACGGAGAAAAGAGGGCTTGTATAGACTACCGCGCCCTAAACGATATCACGATAAAAAACAGGTACCCCTTACCATTGATCCCTGTACTTTTAGAACAGGTCAAAACAGCAGTTATATACACTCGGCTTGACTTAAAAGGTGCGTATCACCTTGTGAGGGTAAGAGAGGGGGATGAATGGAAGACTGCCTTTCGTACACGTTATGGTCTGTATGAATATACCGTGATGCCCTTCGGACTGTGCAACGCTCCCGCAGCCTTTCAATACTTCGTGAACGAGGTGTTGCGGGAGTACTTGGACAGATTCGTGGTCGCCTACATCGATGACATCCTCATCTACTCTTCATCGGTTGAGGAACATCGGGTGCATGTCTGTCAGGTCTTTGAGGCATTACGAAAAAACAACTTGTATTGCAAACTCAGCAAATGCGAGTTTCATGTGGATAAGGTGGAGTTCCTGGGGGTAATGCTAACACCCACCGGGCAAGAGATGTCCGATAGAAAGATCTTGGCGGTAAAAAACTGGCCCACACCTGCCAACGTGAGGGAGGTCCAATGTTTCCTTGGATTCGCGAACTTCTACCGCAGGTTTATCCACGGATTCTCTAACATGGTGGCACCCATTACAGCCCTATTACGAAAGAACGTATCGTTTTGCTGGTCTACAGAAGCAGAGAAAGCCTTCCAAAGCTTAAAAGACGCCTTTGTTACCGCTCCGGTGTTGACTCACCCTGACCCCGAGCGTCCCTACATTGTAGAGGCGGACGCCTCTGATGTCGCCATAGGAGCTATTCTCTCACAGAGGCATAAGGTCACCGGACAATTACATCCAGTAGCCTATATGTCCAGGAAGCTAAACCCCGCTGAAACCCGGTACACCATAGCTGAGAAAGAACTTTTAGCCATTAAAGAAGCCTTCATGGATTGGAGGCACTGGTTGTTAGGAGCCAAACATGTAGTCACGGTCTACACTGACCATCGCAATTTGCAGTTTATGCGATCCACCCGCATGTTATCTCCTAGACAGTTGCGCTGGATGTTGTTTTTCTCGGAATTTCACTTCATAGTGACGTATCGCCCAGGGACGGAAAACAGAAAGGCCGACGCCTTGTCAAGGCAAACAACCCCCCTAGAACCTAAGATGACAGCGCAGCAGGCGATTTTGGACCCACAAAAGGTCATTGGAGTAATACATACGGATGCCTTCCTACACAAGATAGTCGTAGGAATCAAAACCAGTTACTGGAGAAAATGGTTGAAAGAGCATCCACAATGGAGCCTCCGCCAAGGTCTTCCGATGAAAGGCAACCAATTGCTTATACCAACCCGGTCCTTACGTGAGGAGGTGTGGCAGATGTGTCACTCTACACCCAGCGCCGGCCATAATGATGTCAGAAAAACACTCGACCGAATATCACGACAATTTTGGTGGCCCTCCGTAGTGAAAGACACCACGGACATGATAAGGCGCTGTGAGACGTGCGCTAAGGCCAAAACAGATCAAGGGAAGACGCAAGGTCTACTGCAACCTCTCCCCACACCTATGAAACCATGGGAAACCATATCCATTGATTTTATAGTGGGTCTTCCAAAGGACCAAGGCTGTACCTCCATAGTGGTTGTGGTAGACAGCCTCACCAAGATGGGACATTTTATCGCGTGTGCCAAAGAACCAACTGCAGGGCACTTAGCCAAGTTACTTCTGGTCCACATCATAAGACTTCACGGACTCCCGGCAAATATTGTTTCGGATAGAGGCCCTCAATTTACAGCTAAGTTTTGGAAGGAGTGGTGTAAGGCGTTACACATGAAGTCCTCCAAATCAACTAGCTTCCACCCCCAATCCGATGGGCAAACGGAGCAACTAAACCAGAATCTAAAGCAGTATCTACGATGCTATGTCAAAGACAATTCGGATTCCTGGGTTGAATGGCTCTGTTTGGCCGAAGTGGCATACAATAGCGCCAAGCACCAATCTACACAGTACACACCCTATTTTAGCAACTATGGCTTTCATCCCCGTTTTACTTCATTGATCCACCCTGTGGTAGGGCCTGAGGTACCGGAAGTCGGTACCCGAACCAAACACATCCGAAGGGTTCTACTGAGCACGTACAAAAACTTGGTGAGAGCAAAAATAACGTACAAAACCATGGCGGATAAGCACCGTAAGCCAAATCCTCCTTATCAGCAAGGTGATGTTGTATGGTTATCCACCAAACACATACGATTTAGGAGATACAGCATATTCAACCCCAGATACATCGGGCCCTACAAGATCAAGAAAGTTATCTCCCCACGGGCTATGATGTTAGCGCTGCCAAAAACGCTTAAAATACATCCGGTGTTTCACGTATCGCTTCTAAAGCCATCCTACACCCCGGTAAAAAAGAAACCGTCTCCTGTCTGGATAGACAACGAGCCGGAGTATGAAGTCCGGGCCATCCTCGACTCCAAAATGCGGGGATCCAAACTCTGGTACCTGGTATCATGGAAAGGATACGGAATGGAAGACAATTCATGGGAACCTGCCACGGGGGTACATGCTCCCTGATGTGTAAAAACCTTCCATGCAAAACATCCCCATAAACCTGGCTCATGGCAGAGGTCTCGGGGAGAGGGATGTGCTGTCACGATTACTCACCGGACCTCTGCCCCCTCGACATACTTCCTGGAAGACGCAGCCCGTTGGGATCGGGCCGCGAACCAGTTCCGCGAGATGCGGGATAAATGGGGGACTACCGCAGCCGCCACAGAACTACAACTCCCATCAGCCTGTGGGACGGTGACGCGCGCGCACAGGAAGTGACGCAGCGCGAGAACCAGGAAACCATTTAACCCGGCCAGCGAGGAGATACGCTCGCAGATTATCCTGGAGCTGACCTGAACCTCGTAGCAGAACCAACGTGGTGTTCCCCGGGTGCGGTAAGGGTGTCAGTGACACCGCCAAGAGTCCTTTCATGCACACGTTCGTGCTGTCTTCGAACTTGGAACTGCCTAAACCGAAAATACTCATTAGTGAGACTTTAGTAAATACTTATCCTGCCAGAGTGAGTGCGTGGATGCGCTCAGAAACGCTTGACATTTACCAGGTGGTATGACTTAAATACCACGCTGTGGAACTCATTGTACATCCTTATTTATGCCTTATCAAGAGTCAAAGCTCAACGCCTAATGTTATATGTGACGCCTACTATGTATCCATGATGTATGTGTGTGTTTGTGTCGTCTTCTAGCTGGGTGTATATAGAGTGGCCGCTAGGCTGCAGCATAAGACCTTCTTTCCCCAGTGAGGCCTACCAGCACACCCTTTCTGGTGGGTACATGTTTACGCCCTATGAACAGACACACAAGTATATTCAGCTGCTACACAAACGGGGGAGTTTATGTGTTGTTTATGTATCAACAGTCGTGCCCTTGGAGTAACGTATACAGACCTGAGGCTTCCCTGAGCACCCCGCATCTAGCTGGCCTTGAAGAGGCTTTTGACAAACCTAAATCGCCCTTCTTCTGGCAAAGCTAGATTTGGTTATTTTCCTTTACAGGTAGACCTAATTGTTTATGTGAGACAAGTGGGTGATATTATTGTTTACGGTAAAGAAGTTAGTGCTAACAAACCCTGTGCTTCCTTTACAGATCTCCCTCCCCGCTGTTCCCTTCCTTTCCTGCCCCCCGATTGACCCCCTTAAGCTTCCGTGCCTTCACGGCAACTCGGAATTGAGGTTGTCAATAGGGGGGCCCCCATTGAGCAACGAACCGATCCTGAGAGGCCTACGTGGGACCTGACACCTAGGGCTAACCCACCCAGAAACCCTAATCCTGGCCAGAGTCAGCAGCCAAGGGTTGTCCATTGCTACGAGTGCGGTGGCGTTGGACACTATAAAGGAGATCCGAAGTGCCTGAAACGACCACCCCCTCCCATTGGAGGAAAGACCCCCGGAGTAGCTAGTGTAGTGCTCGGGGAGGAGATGCCCTTAACTAAGGGAAGGGAGTGGGCGGGTGTCACTTTAGTGTCCCTGGGAGAACGGGAGATGGTTCCTAAGATCCAGGTGCCCGCAAATACCGTAAAGTATGGGCAGTGGGTCACCATCAACGGCCAAAGAGGGGAGGCTCTGAGAGACACAGGAGCCAGTATGACTATGGTACGTAGTCAACTGGTGTCTCCAGAGCAGGTAATTCCCGATGTACTCCACCCAGCCGCGATGGCTGACGGCAGAACAGGCCACTATCCAGTGGCCGAGGTTCCCTTTGAATGGGGGGGGGTTGCAGGTTCACTTCGAGTTGCCGTAAGCCCTGCCGTGCCAGTCGATTGTCTTCTGGGGAATGACATGGAGCACAATGCTTGGAAGGAGGTGGAATACCGGACTCATACTGAGATGCTGGGAACACCTGACTGGGCCTGTGTTAGCACAAGGTCCGCGACTACCCGGAGAGGGAGTTCGTTTCGGCTGGAGCCTGGAACAAAGGCCCAGCCAGCTGCCAGTCAAGGGAAGAACCGAGGACAGGAGGAGCCTGCCTCGGCGTCCACACCCCGTAGGACGGATAGGCCACCGGAGGTGGTGGACCAGGAGTCTGCGGTGGGGGACGTTACCAAACTGGAGGACCTACCCATCCCGGCCGAGTGGCACGTGGAGGGAGGCCCGTCCAGGGAGGAATTCTGCCAGGGCCAGAGGGAGTGCCCTACCCTTGAGGGGCTGAGGCGACAGGCCGAAGCCCAGGCAGCAGGGAACGTTGAAGGGAACTACAGTGTTTACTGGGAGGATGGCCTCCTCTACAGTAAACCCAAGGCACCCCTACACGGATCGTCACGAGCCTTGGTAGTCCCTCAACGTTATCGAGCCTTCCTTCTGGAGTTGGCTCACGAGATACCATTGGCAGGACACCTGGGGCAAGACAAGACCTTCGCCCGTCTTGTCCCACACTTTTATTGGCCTCAGATGAAAGTGTCGTCCGATACCTACTGCCGGACATGTGTGTCTTGCCAAGCCAGTGGGAAAACAGGGGTGAAGCTGAAAGTTCCCCTGGAACCACTTCCTGTCGTTAGCACCCCCTTTGAAAGGGTGGGCATCGACATTGTGGGTCTGTTAGATCCGCCAACGTCAGCTGGTCACAGGTTTATCCTGGTTCTGGTGGATCATGCCACACGGTACCCAGAGGCAATACCTCTGAGGACCATAACAGCACCTGTTGTGGCTAGGGCCCTGATGGGAATCTTTACCCGAGTGGGTTTTCCCAAGGAAGTTGTGTCCGACAGGGGGACCAACTTCATGTCAGCGTACATGCGGGCCATGTGGAAGGAGTGTGGAGTGACCTACCGGTTCACCACTCCTTACCACCCCCAGACCAATGGTCTGGTGGAGAGGTTTAACAAAACCTTGAAGGGCATGATCAGAAGTCTGCCTGAAAGCCTGCGAAGGAAATGGGACGTCCTCCTACCCTGTTTACTCTTTTCCTACAGGGAAGTGCCACAGAAGGGAGTGGGCTTCAGCCCCTTCGAGCTTCTGTATGGGCACCCTGTACGTGGACCTCTCAACCTGGTGAGAGACGGATGGGAAAGAACTCCCAGAAAGCTTCCCCAGGACGTGGTGAGCTACATGCTGGCCTTCCGGAGCCAAATGGCTAAGTTGTGGAAGCAAGCTTCTGACAACTTGGAGGCCAGCCAAGCAGTGATGAAGGCGTGGTATGACCACAACGCTCACCCGGTGGAGTTGGAGCCTGGCCAGAAGGTGTGGGTGATCGAACCAGGAGAGCTTAGCGCCCTCCAGGATCGCTGGTCAGGACCCTTTGAGGTGTTGGAGAAGAAGGGTAAGGCTACCTACTTGGTGGACCTGAAGACCCCTCGTCAGCCCCTGCGGGTGCTGCATGCCAACCGCCTCAAACCCCACCACGAGAGGCCCAAAGTCATCTTGATGATGGTGACTGACGGAGGAGAGGACGTGGAAAGCGAGCCTCTCCCTGATTTGTTTGCGTCTCAAGAGAAGGATGGGTCGGTGGAGGGAGTGATTCTCTCCCCATCTCTAACTCCTGAACAGCGGGAGGACTGCCGCCAGGTCCTGGGACAGTACTCTTCGTTGTTCTCCCTTGTCCCGGGTAGGACTCACCTGTGCGTCCATGACGTGGACACTGGAGACAGCCCACCTGTGAAGTCCAAGATCTACCGGATGTCAGACAAGGTGAAGGCCAGCATTCATAGTGAAGTCACTAAGATGCTGGAGCTAGGAGTGATCGAACCTTCTAGCAGCCCCTGGTCCAGTCCGGTGGTGTTAGTACCAAAAGCTGCACCACCGGGTGCCCAATCGGAACTGAGGTTCTGTGTGGACTACCGGGGACTGAATTCAGTGACCAAAACTGATGCTCATCCGATCCCTAGGGCGGATGAATTGATTGACCGGCTGGGAGCTGCCCAATATCCAAGTACCTTTGACCTTACTTCTGGGTACTGGCAGATCTCTTTGACTGATGGAGCAAGGGAGGTCAGCCTTCTCCACGCCCAATGGCCACTACCAGTTCTGTGTGATGCCCTTTGGGCTCAAGAACGCACCTGCCACGTTTCAGCGCCTGGTAAACCAGATCCTCACCGGAATGGAGAGTTTCTCTGCTGCTTATCTGGATGACATAGCCGTCTTCAGTAACAGCTGGGAGGATCACTTGCGTCACCTGCAAGCTGTTCTCCAGGCCCTGAGACAAGCTGGATTGACGATCAAGGCCAGCAAGTGCCAGATCGGGCAGGGGTCGGTAGTGTACCTTGGACACTTGGTGGGTAGGGGAGCGGTGCAACCCCTCCAGGCGAAGATCGAGGCCATCATGGCCTGGGAACCCCCCAAGACACAGACTGAGGTCCGAGCTTTTCTGGGCCTCACGGGATACTACCGCCGCTTCGTGAAGGGATACGGTACCATCGTAGCCCCCCTCACGGAGCTCACGTCCAAGAAACAACCTCGACGGGTAGTCTGGACGGAGGCTTGTCAGCAGGCCTTTGTGAGATTGAAGAAAGCCATGTGCGAGGCCCCGGTCTTAAGGGCCCCAGACTTTTCCAAGGAGTTCATTGTCCAGACAGATGCATCAGAACATGGCATTGGGGCAGTGTTATCGCAACTCAACGAAGAGGGTCTGGATCAACCCGTGGTCTTCCTATCCCGGAGACTACTTCCCAGGGAACAGAAGTGGAGTGCAATAGAGCGTGAAGCCTTTGCAGTGGTATGGGCTCTGAAGAAGTTGCGGCCATACCTGTTTGGCTCGCACTTCCTGGTTCAGACCGACCACAGACCCCTTCGTTGGCTGATGCAGATGAAGGGGGAGAATCCCAAGTTGTTGAGGTGGTCTATTTCCCTACAGGGAATGGACTTTCAGGTGGAACATCGGCCTGGAGTGGACCACGCCAATGCAGACGGTCTCTCAAGGTATTTCCGCCTTAGTGATGAGAACTCCCAAGGGGTTGGGTAGCTCTCCCCACTTTCAGCTGGGGGGGACGCGTGTTAGACCTGTCAGCCCTTTGGGTGGTCCCTCCTCATCATTATTTATTTTGTCCCACTTTTGCCTCAAACCCTGTTTGAATTTTTCCTTTTTGGGAACCACCAGACTTTTTAGTGTTGATGCAGATTCAGGGAGCCATTTTATCTACCCCTGGAACTTCTGTCTGAGGGCCTGGAGCACAAAATGGTGGCCACCTGTGACATCACCAGCACCCACTGGAACCTACTAGCACCTTCCAGAACATTCCAGAACCCTGTGACAGTTGGAGGCGGTTTAGAATGTTGGGAAGCTAAGACAGAGAGTTGGCAGTTGGAGCTGGCAGTTGGCACCTGACTGGTGAAGAGTGAGCAGCAGAAACCTGAAGGAGGAAGGAGTGAGGCAGCAGGGGTGGAAACTTGTGCCTGGAGTGGGGTCCATAAACCCACCCTTGATACTAGTCCCTACTGACTGAGCCCAGCCTGGAGCCCTGTGTGGGAAGAAGCAAGAAAAACCATCTTAAGGACCTGGACAGCAGGAACAGGCCTTAGAATCCAAGAACAGCAAGATCCTGACCTGGATACTGGTTTCCCTGGAGTCCGACGTCGAGTAGCCTGGAGACCTGGAGCCCGAGGTGGAGAAGCGGCGCTGACTGGAAAAGCAGACGTCGTACCCGGAGCCGCCAGAGGTTGAGAGAGGGCGCCGACGGAGGTCGTAGAGAGTACCAGAGGTCGAGGAGGAAGTCACCCGAGGTCGAGTGAGCGGCGTCGACGGGGGAGTGAAGTCCGCCCTCCGGAGTCGCCGGAGACCGAGGTGAAGCGTGCCGGAGGTCGGGAGTGGAGATCGCACTCCAGAGTCGCCGGAACCTGAGGAGAGGAGCACCGGAGGTCGGGAGTGAGGTCGCACTCCGGAGTCGCCGGAACCTGAGGAGAGGAGCACCGGAGGTCGGGAGTGGGGATCGCACTCCGGAGCCGCCGGAAGTCGACATCGAGTCAAGGCCGGCCGACGTCATCGAACCTGAGGTCGCCATCGGACCGGAGCCGCCCGAAGTCGACATCGAGCCAAGACTGCCCGACGCCATCGAATCGGAGGTCGAGATCGAGCCGAGGCCGCCGACATCGAACCGGAACCGCCTACTGGCGTCGTCAAGAACTGACATTGTGCCGAGGCCGCCGACATCGAACCGGAACCGCCTCACGGCGTCGACACGACTCCAGCGGCGTCGGAGCTTCAGAAAAAGGGCAGTAAGTGGAATAGAGGGCGCCTAAGGCCCTGTGGAATCCTAAGAGACTACTCTAGGGGTTAGAGAGGTGCTGGAACCAGCTTGACTGTGCCAGGGGTGAGCTGAGACTAATTCAGAGGGGTTGTGTAGAGTGAGAGAGCCAGGTCTCTAGTATCCCCCCCATTGATCTACCTCAGTTTAGGCCTCAGCCTTGTCCAAGCCAGGGAGTAGACACCCTCAAGCCATCCACATAACTACAAGCTGTGCCTGGGCCAAATCAGCCCATAGAAATCTAAATGTGATCTGATTCTAGAAGTGTCACTGTCAGCTTTTAATTATTTATTGAGAGCACTGTATTTATTGTATTTAACCTATTTATTGCTTCACTGTATTTATTGTTCCACAGTATTTATTGTCGCACAATATTTATTGGTTTGCAGTATTTAGTGCCTCAGAATATTTAATTGCCTGTATGTAATGCACTTATATTTATGCCTTTATTATTTATGATCACCCCTATTTATTGAATCATTAAGCCAGTATTTATTTGACCTGCACTATCTAAAAAGCCTTGTATATTGTGATTGTGTTATTATTTATTTAATCAGCAACTAAGAGAAAAAGAAGATAAAGAAAGATATTTTCATAATTTTTACGGTGTAGAGTCGTTTTTGGAACGGATGCACGCATGGGTATTGTATGGGTATGACGTATGCTTAGCACGGTGCCTGACCCCTGATCACTCGAGCCAAGCTACCACTGTGTATGTCTGGGAAGACCCCGTTACCACCAACCTCTTCAGGCGTGGGAGTGGAGTATTTCCAACACACTGGGACTGGAGGAGAAAGGATACTGGAACAGAGAGATACAGACACTGCAAATGGGAGCAGGGAGAGGGAAACTGAGAGACAAGACACAGACACTGAGCAGGGGAGCAGGGACTCTAGAATTGAGAGACACTGACACTGGGCACGGAAGGGGGCACACTGGAACTGAGAAACACAGACACTGGGAAGGGGGGGGACACTGGAACTGAGAGACACACACACTGGGCAGGGGTGTGGGGACACTGGAACTGGGAAAGGAGGAGAAAAAACACTGGAACCGAGAGGCCCACACACTGAGACTGGAGGAGAAAAGACACTGGAACCGAGATGCCCAAACACTGGGACTGTAGGAGAAAAGACATGGGAACTGAGAGACACAGACTCTGGGACTGGAGGAGAAAAAAACACTGGAACCGAGAGGCCCACTAGCTGGGACTGGAGGAGAAAAGACATTCAAACCGAGAGGCCCACACACTGGGACTGGAGGAGAAAAGACACGGGAACCAAGAGACACAGACACTGGGACTGAAGGAGAAATGACACTGGAACTGAGAGACACAGACACTGGGCAGGGGAGTGGGGACACTGGAACTGAGAGACACAGACACTGGGACTGGAGGAGAAAAGACACTGGAACTAAGAGACACAGACACTGAGACTGGAGGAGCAGGGACACTTGAACTGAGAGACACAGACACTAGGACAGGGGACGGGGCACTGGAACTAAGAGACACAGACACTGAGATAGGGGACGGGGCACTGGAACTGAGAGACAGACACTGGGACAGGGAACAGGGCACTGGAACTGAGAGACACATACACTGGGACAGGGAATGAGGCACTGGAACTGAGAGACACAGACACTGTGACAGGAGGAGCAGGGACACTGGAACTGAGAGACACATACACTGGGACAGGGGACGGGACACTGGAACCGATAGGCACCGACTCTGGTGCTGTGGTTCATCTGCACTGGAACTGAGAGACACAGACACTGGGACGGGAGGAGAAAGGACAGTGAAACTGAGAGATACAGACACTGGGACAGGAGGAGAAAGGACACTGGAACTGAGAGATACAGACACTTGGACGGGAGGAGAAAGGACTGTGGAACTGAGAGACACAGACACTGGGACTGGTGGAGAAAAGACACTAGAACTGAGAGACACAGACACTGAGATAGGGGACGGGCACTAGAACGGTTAGGCACTAACTCTGGTGCTGTGGTTCATCTGCACTGGAACTGAGAGACAGAGACATTAGGACAGAGGGCGCAGGGACACTGGAACTGAGAGACACACACACTGGGACTGGAGGAGCAGTGACACTGGAACTGAGAGACACAGACACTGGGACTGGAGGAGCAGGGACACTGGAACTGAGAGACACAGACACTAGGACAGGGGACGGGGCACTGTGACTAAGAGACACAGACACTGAGATAGGGGACGCTGGAGACACAGACACTGGGCAGGAGGAGAAAGGACACTGCAACTGGAGACACAGACACTGGGCAACGAAGCAGGGACAGGGGAACTGAGAGACACGTACACTGGGCAGTGGAGTGGGGACAATGGAACTGAGAGACACAGACACTGGGCAGGGGAGCGGGGACACTGCAACTGAGACACAGACACTGGGCAATGGAGTGGGGACAATGGAACAGAGAGATACAGACACTGGAGCAGGAGGAGAAAGGACACTGGAACTGGAGACACAGACACTGGGCAAAGGAGCGGGGACAGGGGAACTGAGAGACACAGACACTGGGCAGGGGAGCAGGCACAATGGAACTGAGAGACACAGACACTGGGCAGGAGAGCTGGGACACCAGAACTGAGAGACACAGATACTGGGCAGGGGGTGGGGACACTGGAACTGAGAGACACTGAGACTGGAAGAGAAAAGACACTGGAACCGAGAGGCCCACACACTGGGACTGGAGGAGAAAAGACACGGAAACTGAGAGACAGACACTGGGACTGACGGAGAAGTGACACTGGAACTGAGAGACACAGACAATGGGCATGAGAGTGGGACACTCGAACTGAGCGACACAGACACTGGGACTGGAGGAGAAAAGACACTGGAACTGAGAGACACAGACACTGCAACTGGTGGAGAAAAGACACGAACTGAGAGACACAGACACTGGGAATGGAGGAGAAAGGACACTGGAGCTGAGAGACACAGACACTGGGACTGGAGGGGAAAGGACATTAGTACTGAGAGACACAGGTACTGGACATGGGAGCAGGGACAGTGGAACTTACAGAGACAGACACTGGGCAGGGGTGTGGGAACAATGGAACTGAGAGACACAGACACCGGGCAGGGGGCGGGGACACTGGAACTGAGGAACACAAACACTGGGACTGGAGGAGAAAGGACACGGGAACCAAGAGACACAGACACTGGGACTGGAGGAGAAATGACACTGGAACTGAGAGACACATACACTGAGATAGGGGACGGGCACTGGAACGATTTGGCACTGACTCTGGTGCTGTGGTTCATCTGCACTGGAACTGAGAGACACAGACATTGGGACAGAGGGCACGGGGACACTGGAACTGAGAGATACAGACACTATGACAGGGAGAGACACGAACTGAGAGACACAGACACTGGGACAGGAGGAGCAGGGACACTGGAACTGAGAGACATATACACTGGGACAGGGGTCGGGACACTGGAACCGATAGGCACCGACTCTGGTGCTGTGGTTCATCTGCACTGGCACTGAGAGAAAGGACAGTGGAACTGAGAGATACAGACACTGGGACAGGAGGAGAAAGGACACTGGAACTGAGAGACACAGACACTGGGCATGGGGCGGGGACACTGGAACTGAGGGACACAAACACTGGGACTGGAGGAGAAAGGACACGGGAACCAAGAGACACAGACACTGGGACTGGAGGAGAAATGACACTGGAACGGAGAGACACAGACACTGAGATAGGGGACGGGCACTGGAACGGTTAGGCACTGACTGAGGTGCTGTGGTTCATCTGCACTGGAACTGAGAGACACAGACACTGAGACAGAGGGCGCAGGGACAATGGAACTGAGAGATACAGACATTGTGACGGGGAGAGACACTGTAACTGAGAGACACAGACACTGGGACAGGGGACGGGGCACTGGAACTGAGAGACACATACACTGAGATAGGGGACGGGGCACTGGAACTGAGAGACACAGTCACTGGGACAGGGGATGGGGCACTGGAACTGAGAGACACAGACACTGAGATCTTGGACGGGGCACTGGAACTGAGAGACACAGACATTGGGACAGGAGGAGCAGGGACACTGGAACTGAGAGACACATACACTGGGACAGGGGACGGGACACTGGAACCGATAGGCACCGACTCTGGTGCTGTGGTTCATCTGCACTGGAACTGAGAGACACAGACACTGGGACGGGAGGAGAAAGGACAGTGGAACTGAGAGACACAGACACTGGGACAGGAGGAGAAAGGACAGTGGAACTGAGAGACACAGACACTGGTACAGGAGGAGAAAGGACACTGGAACTGAGAGATACAGACACTGGGACGGGAGGAGAAAGGACACTGGAACTGAGAGATACAGACACTGGGACGGGAGGAGAAAGGACAGTGGAACTGAGAGATACAGACAATGGGACAGGAGGAGAAAGGACACTGGAACTGAGAGATACAGACACTGGGACGGGAGGAGAAAGGACACTGGAACTGAGAGATACAGACACTGGGATGGGAGGAGAAAGGACAGTGGAACTGAGAGATACAGACACTGGGACGGGAGGAGAAAGGACAGTGGAACTGAGAGATACAGACAATGGGACAGGAGGAGAAAGGACACTGGAACTGAGAGATACAGACACTGGGACGGGAGGAGAAAGGACAGTGGAACTGAGAGACACAGACACTGGGACAGGAGGAGAAAGGACAGTGGAACTGAGAGACACAGACACTGGTACGGGAGGAGAAAGGACACTGGAACTGAGAGATACAGACACTGGGACGGGAGGAGAAAGGACACTGGAACTGAGAGATACAGACACTGGGACGGGAGGAGAAAGGACAGTGGAACTGAGAGATACAGACAATGGGACAGGAGGAGAAAGGACACTGGAACTGAGAGATACAGACACTGGGACGGGAGGAGAAAGGACACTGGAACTGAGAGATACAGACACTGGGACGGGAGGAGAAAGGACAGTGGAATTGAGAGATACAGACAATGGGACAGGAGGAGAAAGGACACGAACTGAGAGATACAGACATTGGGACGGGAGGAGAAAGGACACTGGAACTGAGAGATACAGACACTGGGACGGGAGGAGAAAGGACAGTGGAACTGAGAGACACAGACACTGGGACGGGAGGAGAAAGGACACTAGAAGTGAGGCACACTGACACTGGGACGGGAGGAGAAAGGACACTGGAACTGAGGGACACAGACACTGGGACAGGGGACGGGGCACTGGAAGTGAGAGGCACTGACACCGGTGCTGTGGTTCATGTGCACTGGAGCTGAGAGACAGGGACCCATAAGAGAGGGACACCGAGCGAGAAACAGAGGTCCTTGGACTGAGTGACACAGGCAGTGGAATCAGGGTACCTGTACTCAGGGATGCTGACCGGGGGAGATACAAGAGAAGAGCTATGACTTCCATCAAAGCAGACCCCAACCTAGAGGGAACCCCAGATCAACGTGGAAACAAAACCTCTGGGTGCGCGCACAGCGCCGAGAGGCCTATAACATAGCATGGGCAGCTACACGAACACACTGACTGAGGTGTCCCTTTAGCACATACTGTCAGCACCTGAGGGAAGGCGGGAGAGACAGAGCAGTCGAGGGTGAGATGTGAAACTACTTCCCCATCCAAGAGCACCGTTTAAAGGCATCCTTAAAAAGCCCAGAGGTGGGAACACGTGTCATCCGACGCTGCAAGCACTTACATGGAAAGATTGGTAAAATGAGTGACAGAAAATGCTCACACAATGTCATATGTCTGAATATTTCTTCTCTGTCTTATGATACGTTTGCTAACTTGTTTGCCAATTCAAGTTTTGTAGATTGCGTGCAATTAATCCTTTCAAATTAACTGCATTCATCATCCCATAAGAAACCCTTCTCTTCACTACCCACAGGGATCAAGGGTGTTTTTAACTAGTTTAACACCGATAAAAACTGTTGCACAGTTATACTCTATACAAGTGCATAAAGATATGCAGTCTGGCAACCAGCGTTGCACTGCCTTGTGTTTTTTCTCTGATTGTGTGTTTTCACTGGCCTACCCACCCCCGCCTGCACCCATGGACCTGACTACACTAGGTAACATGACTTCGATTAAGGGTTAATTTGCTAACTCCAGAAGTTGGAACAGAACAAACGTTAGGACATTCGAGCACAGGTAACATCCCTGGATAAGGGTCTGAAACAAACACACTTTTAAACGTGGGGGGGTCAAGCCCCCAACAAAGGCGGTCTTTAACTACATCCCATTGAACACACACCACTTATACACACACATGCACTCACACATATACACGTACACACATACAAGCAGACACACCACACATACACAC
Organism: Triturus cristatus; assembly: GCF_964204655.1. Lineage (NCBI taxonomy): Eukaryota > Metazoa > Chordata > Amphibia > Caudata > Salamandridae > Triturus > Triturus cristatus. Next base: position 70,197,603 of record NC_140585.1, on the reverse strand, counting down.
AAATGTGCAAACTCACATATACTCCCCACACACATGCACATGTACACACACGCCACTCATATACCCATGCACAGACACCACACATACGTGCATGCATACATGAGCAAACACTGATACTCACAAACACACATAAGCACAAACACACAAAAACACATCTGCAAACATATAGACAGATGCACAAACAATCAAACACTTAACATATACACAAATGACCAAACACTCATGCATACAAACACATGCACAGAAGCCCACACACACATGACACATATACCCATCCATTCAGACAAGTAGAAACGCCCACACACACATGTATTAGCACAAAGATATGCACAAACACACATATGCTCAAGCACACACTCGAACCACACACAGTCGCCACATATACCCATATACACAGACATACACCACTTACATACACGTACACAAGGAGACACGCATATACTAAAAAATGCACACTCTCCACACATACACACTTGTACACATGTACACACATTCAGACATACACACAGACGCACTAATGTGTGCACACTCACACACACAAACACCCAACATACATGCACACATAAGCACACACGTATGCATACATGTCAAACACTCATGCACACCCACACACACATGCACACGTACACTCTCATACTACACACACGCGCGCACACACACACACACATACACAGCCATACACCTCTCAATCTGAGTGCTCCTGTCCCCAGGGCACCCTCCTCCAGGCGCATGGCTGGTCACGCGCCCCCTCCTGGACAGCAGCAGAATGCACGCGCCGCTCTTACCGGCAGTGTCCCACAGGTTGATCTCCACGCTCTTGCTGCCCGCTTGAAAGTTGGCTGTGTACTTCTCAAAGACGGTGGGGATGTACACCTAGGGATGGAGAGAAAGAAGAGGACTGTGGGACTGACGTCACCAGGCAAGGAGTGCATCGAGACAGGGTCCTGGGACAGGATAGGCAGCCTCATGAGACGTATGGCCAAATGTGAGGACAGGGCAGTAAAGAGTCACACCCAAGGGACACAGAAGGAATGGACCAGACCTGTGAGGTCATCAGAAACCTGAACAGGACTGTAGGACTGACGTCACCAGGCAAGGAGTGCATCGAGACAGGGTCCTGGGACAGGATAGGCAGCCTCATGAGACGTATGGCCAAATGTGAGGACAGGGCAGTAAAGAGTCACACCTAAGGGACACAGAAGGAATGGACCAGACCTGTGAGGTCATCAGAAACCTGAACAGGACTGTAGGACTGACGTCACCAGGCAAGGAGTGCATCGAGACAGGGTCCTGGGACAGGATAGGCAGCCTCATGAGACGTATGACCAAATGTGAGGACAGGTCAGTAATGAGTCACACCCAAGGGACACAGAAGGCATGGACCAGACCTGTGAGGTCATCAGAAACCTGAACAGGACTGTAGGACTGACGTCACCAGGCAAGGAGTGCATTGAAACAGGGTGCTGAGACAGGAAGGGCAGCCTCATGAGACGTATGGCCAAATGTGAGGACAGGGCAGTAAAGAGTCACACCCAAGGGACACAGAAGGCATGGACCAGACCTGTGAGGTCATCAGAAACCTGAACAGGACTGTGGGACTGACGTCACCAGGCAAGGAGTGCATAGAGATAGGGTCCTGAGACAGGATGGGCAGCCTCATGAGATGTATGATCAAATGTGAGGACAGGGCAGTAAAGAGTCACACCTAAGGGACACAGAAGGCATGGACCAGACCTGTGAGGTCATCAGAAACCTGAACAGGACTGTAGGACTGACGTCACCAGGCAAGGAGTGCATCGAGACAGGGTGCTGGGACAGGATAGGCAGCCTCATGAGATGTATGACCAAATGTGAGGACAGGGCAGTAAAGAGTCACACCTAAGGGACACAGAAGGCATGGACCAGACCTGTGAGGTCATCAGAAACCTGAACAGGACTGTGGGACTGACGTCACCAGGCAAGGAGTGCATCGAGACAGGGTCCTGGGACAGGAAGGGCAGCCTCATGAGACGTATGACCAAATGTGAGGACAGGGCAGAAAGGAGTCAGAGCCAAGGGACACAGAAGGCATGGACCAGACCTGTGAGGTCATCAGAAACCTGAACAGGACTGTAGGACTGACGTCACCAGGCAAGGAGTGCATAGAGATAGGGTCCTGAGACAGGATGGGCAGCCTCATGAGATGTATGACCAAATGTGAGGACAGGGCAGTAAAGAGTCACACCCAAGGGACACAGAAGGCATGGACCAGACCTGTGAGGTCATCAGAAACCTGAACAGGACTGTAGGACTGACGTCACCAGGGAAGGAGTGCATCGAGACAGGGTCCTGAGACAGGAAGGGCAGCCTCATGAGACGTATGGCCAAATGTGAGGACAGGGCAGTAAAGAGTCACACCCAAGGGACACAGAAGGCATGGACCAGACCTGTGAGGTCATCAGAAACCTGAACAGGACTGAAGGACTGACGTCACCAGGCAAGGAGTGCATCGTGACAGGTTCCTGGGACAGGATAGGCAGCCTCATGAGACGTATGGCCAAATGTGAGGACAGGGCAGTAAAGAGTCACACCCAAGGGACACAGAAGGCATGGACCAGACCTGTGAGGTCATCAGAAACCTGAACAGGACTGAAGGACTGACGTCACTAGGGAAGGAGTGCATCGTGACAGGTTCCTGGGACAGGATAGGCAGCCTCATGAGATGTATGGCCAAATGTGAGGACAGGGCAGTAAAGAGTCACACCTAAGGGACACAGAAGGCATGGACCAGACCTGTGAGGTCATCAGAAACCTGAACAGGACTGTGGGACTGAAGTCACCAGGCAAGGAGTGCATCGAGACAGGGTCCTGGGACAGGAAGGGCAGCCTCATGAGACGTATGACCAAATGTGAGGACAGGGCAGAAAGGAGTCAGAGCCAAGGGACACAGAAGGCATGGACCAGACCTGTGAGGTCATCAGAAACCTGAACAGGACTGTGGGACTGAAGTCACCAGGCAAGGAGTGCATCGAGACAGGGTCCTGGGACAGGATAGGCAGCCTCATGAGATGTATGACCAAATGTGAGGACAGGGCAGTAAATAGTCACACCCAAGGGACACAGAAGGCATGGACCAGACCTGTGAGGTCATCAGAAACCTGAACAGGACTGTAGGACTGACGTCACCAGGCAAGGAGTGCATAGAGATAGGGTCCTGAGACAGGATGGGCAGCCTCATGAGATGTATGACCAAATGTGAGGACAGGGCAGTAAAGAGTCACACCCAAGGGACACAGAAGGCATGGACCAGACCTGTGAGGTCATCAGAAACCTGAACAGGACTGTAGGACTGACGTCACCAGGGAAGGAGTGCATCGAGACAGGGTCCTGAGACAGGAAGGGCAGCCTCATGAGACGTATGGCCAAATGTGAGGACAGGGCAGTAAAGAGTCACACCCAAGGGACACAGAAGGCATGGACCAGACCTGTGAGGTCATCAGAAACCTGAACAGGACTGTAGGACTGACGTCACCAGGGAAGGAGTGCATCGAGACAGGGTCCTGAGACAGGAAGGGCAGCCTCATGAGACGTATGGCCAAATGTGAGGACAGGGCAGTAAAGAGTCACACCCAAGGGACACAGAAGGCATGGACCAGACCTGTGAGGTCATCAGAAACCTGAACAGGACTGAAGGACTGACGTCACTAGGGAAGGAGTGCATCGTGACAGGTTCCTGGGACAGGATAGGCAGCCTCATGAGATGTATGGCCAAATGTGAGGACAGGGCAGTAAAGAGTCACACCTAAGGGACACAGAAGGCATGGACCAGACCTGTGAGGTCATCAGAAACCTGAACAGGACTGTGGGACTGAAGTCACCAGGCAAGGAGTGCATCGAGACAGGGTCCTGGGACAGGATGGGCAGCCTCATGAGACGTATGGCCAAATGTGAGGACAGGTCAGTAATGAGTCACACCCAAGGGACACATAAGGAATGGACCAGACCTGTGAGGTCATCAGAAACCTGAACAGGACTGTAGGACTGACGTCACCAGGCAAGGAGTGCATAGAGATAGGGTCCTGAGACAGGATGGGCAGCCTCATGAGATGTATGACCAAATGTGAGGACAGGGCAGTAAAGAGTCACACCTAAGGGACACAGAAGGCATGGACCAGACCTGTGAGGTCATCAGAAACCTGAACAGGACTGTAGGACTGACGTCGCCAGGCAAGGAGTGCATCGAGACAGGGTCCTGGGACAGGATAGGCAGCCTCATGAGACGTATGGCCAAATGTGAGGACAGGGCAGTAAAGAGTCACACCTAAGGGACACAGAAGGCATGGACCAGACCTGTGAGGTCATCAGAAACCTGAACAGGACTGTAGGACTGACGTCACCAGGCAAGGAGTGCATCGAGACAGGGTCCTGGGACAGGATAGGCAGCCTCATGAGATGTATGGCCAAATGTGAGGACAGGGCAGTAATGAGTCACACCCAAGGGACACATAAGGGATTGAATAGACCTGTGAGGTCTTTCAGACACCTGAACAGGCCGGTTACCTGCCAGAGGAGGTGAAATACTGAGGGCACCCGAGGACGCTGCTGGCATCGTCAGGGCACGGGTAGGATGTGGGTAATATCTACAGGGCTCCTGAAAGAGTAAGGTGGGGTTTCACGGGTAAGTAAAGTAGGTGGGTGACATCCTCAGCTCAAGTGCATGGGTGCAGTTAATTCACCTTTTCTGCATAGTCAACCAGATGTATCTCCTTTCTCTAAACCTTATTCTTTCTGGCTTTAGCCCTCTGTGCGGTTTACCACTGCTAAGCAGTAGTAAAGTACTCAGGCATCCTCTCATAAGCTTGTGTTGTACATCGGAATTCTCTACTGGGCCTGATTAACTTTTCCCTAAGTTCATTGTAAATGGTGCCTACGGTGCACTTATGGGGTGAAAAATTTAAATGTTATATATATGTTTCTATATGTTTGTATGTTTCGGTATTTATTGAGCGTACGACTACTTGAAGAGTGTCCCGGAGATTAGCATAACTGTGGGTTGCAGTGTATATGTACACCATCCACATATATGACACAAATATATGTCTGCTAGGAGCACCACTCTGCTCAGGCTACGCTGCAGCTTACGTGCACAGCAGTGACACGTGACAGGTAAAAATGCTGCTGCCATGTAGGAAAAGTCTATTTTTATAGATTCAGATGTCGCTCCCAAAGTTGGCTTGTAAGCTCACAGAACAGGGTGCTATTATATAAAAATAAATCACACTGCATATCGGAGATAGTGTGCTCTCACAGTGGAATAAAAGCCCAAAGCTATTTCACTGGTAGCCCTTGTAGACTTTCCCTAAGTACGTTTAGGTGGGATTCAAAATTTCTTATAAAAAATATAAAAAGGCTTTAGGCTGCCTGAGCCAGAAGTGGCTTAAAACCAGTTCTGCCACTCATCACATCTCCAGATCTGGAATACACATCCTTGGCTCTGAGAGTTAACAACCCTGGTTCAGAAGACAATGTCCTGCCTGTGAAACCAGGACCAGGAAAGGTCAATGGGGGATACCTGCTGACCACTTGGTAGGGATTAGTTACCTTGGAGTGTACAGGAGCAGCTGTCAAAACACATGATACCTTTAGCATTACTCCTTTAGACTTGGAGACGCCAAGGAGAGCTTCTCCCCTTCATTTCCAGGACCTGCTACCACATGCATGCCCCAGTCACAGTAGGAAGGAGAAACAGCTTTGCCACTCTCTGGTGAGAGGAGAGGTCATCTCAACAGGAATGTGGCTTAGGATCTGAAACCAGAACTGCCTGATGGCAGCTTGGTTTTGCCATCTTGAAACAGGCTGCTGAGTCATTTTACAACAAAGCAAAGAGTAAGTGCTCCTAAAGGCGGGGGGAGAGGGTGCGAGAAAATGGGTTTTGGTGATAGAATTTCTGTAATCGCTGGCTAGTGCGCAGAATAAATCTGGCACCCTCCAGCACCACCTCCGAACATTCTTTGATGCGGAAAGATTCCATCTGAAGAAGATGAACCTGCTGGAAGAAGACTCCTGCTGCAAGAAGACTCCTGACTCCTGCTGCAAGAAGACTCCTGACTCCTGCTGGCAGAAGACTCCTGCTGGAAGAAGACTCTTGCTCGAAGAAGACTCCTGCTGGAAGAAGACTCCTGCTGGAAGAAGACTCCTGCTCGAAGAAGACTCCTGCTCGAAGAAGACTCCTGCTCGAAGAAGACTCCTGCTCGAAGAAGACTCCTGACTCCTGCTGGAAGAAGACTCCTGACTCCTGCTGGAAGAAGACTCTTGCTCGAAGAAGACTCCTGCTCGAAGAAGACTCCTGCTGGAAGAAGACTCCTGCTGGAAGAAGACTCCTGCTCGAAGAAGACTCCTGCTGGAAGAAGACTCCTGCTCGAAGAAGACTCCTGCTGGAAGAAGACTCCTGACTCCTGCTGGAAGAAGACTCCTGACTCCTGCTGGAAGAAGACTCCTGACTCCTGCTGGAAGAAGACTCCTGCTGGAAGAAGACTCCTGACTCCTGCTGGAAGAATACTCCTGCTGGAAGAAGACTCCTGACTCCTGCTGGCAGAAGACTCCTGACTCCTGCTGGCAGAAGACTCCTGACTCCTGCTGGCAGAAGACTCCTGACTCCTGCTGGCAGAAGACTCCTGACTCCTGCTAGCAGAAGACTCCTGACTACTGCTGGCAGAAGACTCCTGACTCCTGCTGGCAGAAGACTCCTGCTGGAAGAAGATTCCTGACTCCTGCTGGAAGAAGACTCCTGGCTCCTGCTGGAAAAAGACTCCTGACTCCTGCTGGAAGAAGACTCCTGCTGGAAGAAGACTCCTGACTCCTGTTGGCAGAAGACTCGTGACTCCTGCGGGAAGAAGACTCCTGCCGGAAGAAGACTCCTGACTCCTGCTGGAAGAAGACTCCTGCTGGCAGAAGACTCCTGACTCCTGCGGGAAGAAGACTCCTGCTGGAAGAAGACTCCTGACTCCTGTGGGAAGAAGACGCCTGCGGGAAGAAGGCTCCTGACTCCTTCGGAAAGAAGACTCCTGACTCCTGCTGGAAGAAGACTCCTGACTCCTGCTGGAAGAAGACTCCTGACTCCTGCTAGAAGAAGACTCCTGCTGGAAGAAGACTCCTGACTCCTGCTGGAAGAAGACTCCTGGCTCCTGCTGGCAGAAGACTCCTGACTCCTGCTGGAAGAAGACGGACTCCTGCTGGAAGAAGACTCCTGCTGGAAGATGACTTCTGACTCCTGCTGGATGAAGGCTCCTGTCTCCTGCTGGAAGAAGACGGACTCCTGCTGGAAGAAGACTCCTGCTGGAAGATGACTTCTGACTCCTGCTGGATGAAGGCTCCTGCTGGAAGAAGACTCCTGCTGGCAGAAGACTCCTGCTGGCAGAAGACTCCTGACTCCTGCTGGAAGATGACTCCTGCTTGAAGAAGACTCCTGACTCCTGCTGCAAGAAGACTCCTGACTCCTGCTGCAAGAAGACTCCTGACTCCTGCTGCACGAAGACTCCTGACTCCTGCTGGAAGAAGACTCCTGCTGGCAGACGACTCCTGACTCCTGCTGGCAGAAGACTCCTGACTCCTGCTGGCAGAAGACTCCTGACTCCTGCTGCAAGAAGACTCCTGACTCCTGCTGCAAGAAGACTCCTGACTCCTGCTGCAAGAAGACTCCTGACTCCTGCTGCAAGAAGACTCCTGACTCCTGCTGCAAGAAGACTCCTGACTCCTGCTGCAAGAAGACTCCTTACTCCTGCTGGAAGAAGACTCCTGCTGGCAGACGACTCCTGACTCCTGCTGGCAGAAGACTCCTGACTCCTGCTGGCAGAAGACTCCTGACTCCTGCTGGCAGAAGACTCCTGACTCCTGCTGGCAGAAGACTCCTAACTCTTGCTGGCAGAAGAGGGCTCACACGCGGCATCAAAGACTACTAACTTCTGCTGGCACCAAGCAAAGGGAACTGACTCCAAGGGTCAAATTGTTGCCCTTCTGTTTGCCTGGTCCAGGGGCACAAAAAGCATGGCGCCTGACCCCAAGAAATCCAGCTGACCATTGAGGACTGGACCTTGTAGGAGGCCTGGGTGGAGAGAGAAACCTGGTTCCTATAAGCCTGCCCCCAGGAGCTGGGGCTGCAGGTCTGACCAAGTGGAAATTTGAAAAAGTTGTGACTTAGTCAATTTTTTGACCTACAGAAACTGGGACACAGTGCCGAAACGCACCCAGGGAGATCACACCGATTGCTGGCAAGAAAATGAGGTTTGTCCCACTCGAAGCTGTTTGCCACGCTGCAACCTGGTTCAGCAGAACCGCGCAGCAAAGGTAGTAGGCCTTGTAGAGCCCTGTCCAGCTACAGCTTTCAGGTTTGCCCCGCAGGAGGTTTTTGACTTGCTTAAAAGCCAACCTTTGGACCTGGGCAAGGGGGCAAATCTATCCGTCCTGAGAAACGACCCCTTCAGCTATGAAATCTAGGTTTGTCCTGCCCCGAGCTTTTGGTGCCAAAGCCAACGGCTTCTGTGGAGGCTCGGCGAGGAGATGTCGGACTTTGAAAACTCTGGATGGGCAAAGCCTCGGACATCGCCCCAGGGAAAGATTTCGACTTTCATAAAAGACTGAGAGACGGATTGAGATCACGGCCACCTCCACAGTGTGTAATGCTGTCATATCCCAATCCATCATGAAGACACTACTTCCCGTATGTCACTTCCTGTGGTCTCTTTCACTTATTTCCTATTTCACTCTGTAAAAGAAGCTGGAACTTTCAGTGTTGCGTGCAGTGCTTATTTTGAGATGGTGTCTGGTGCTCGTCACCGGCACTTGATTGTCAACACCAGCCCTTATGACAGTCTACCACATGGTGGCACTGTTTGTCTTATTAAGGGATGAGCACAGCAACAGTAATTAATTAATTCAGTATACATTAAACATGATTAATACCTTCTGCTCAATCCATTCTTGCAGCTTTGGGGGCCTGCAATAGTCCGAATGTTCACACTTGTAGGAGTGTGATGTTAGTAGTTGCGTTGGTGCTGTCGTTGGCAGGGCTGGCAGGGGCAGTGGGCAGTGCAGGCTGCAGAAGCAACGTGATGAGGGCCCTGGCACTTATTATTTTACAAATTAAGCACAGCCGGTGTGTCACAAAGGATCCTGTAAATGTGGTGGTCGGGTTTCCACCAGACTATTTGCTTCTGAATTCCTGAGTTTCCTGTGCCCTCTCCTGGAATCCTTGCTTCATCGCCTGGAAGCCTGATCCTGCTGGATCTAGTCCTGAGACACTCCGGTCCGGGTTTTGTGAGTGCCCGGTTCCTCAACAATTCTTTACTTTCACATCTGTCTGTAGGTTATTCATCCCACGTGGCTTTTTACTCCAGTCAGTGACTCTTCAACGAGATACCTGTTGCTTCCTGGGGACACTCCTCAGTGTGAAGTATCACAGTGACTACAGGGAGGAGCTGCCCTTCATTCTGCCAAGGTCGGTGAGAGCTGAAGAAGTGACCGAGGCGTCCAGCTATTGTCAGGGTGCAACGCCAACAACTCCTAGACCCTAAAACTACGATGAATCCTGGACAGGACCTTACAGCAGTCTTACAACACGCTCGAGGCCTGCAAGAGCTGAGCCCAGACTGAGCTCAGACTGACCCCGGCTGCTCCAGAGCTGCCTGTGGTCGGTCCCAGAACCCTTTGTTTTTCTAAAGGATGTTCTGGATTCTCTCTGGTCCACTTCGCCTTTCGACCGCTCAGTGTGTTTCTGACTGCTCCAGGGTCACATCCTTTTCGGATGCTGATGCTCCCTTCAAGAGTTCATTCCATGAGATGCCTGAAGGGCCGACTGAGCATTGTCTGGTGGGAGCCTGTGTGTGACATCCAGCAAGGGGACGCCCATGAACTCCCTTATGTACCTAGATTTCCCCAGCTGGCTGCTGAGGTCACTTGGGAGTAAAGAATCTAGGTGACGAGTTCTTAATTTGGGCCCGTGGTTTCCGGTGCTCGGCACATGCACTTAATTGTCAACACCGGTGTTTATGACAATCTGCCACATGGTGGTGCTGTTTGTCTAGTTTACAGATTAGCACAACGCTTGTTTATTAGTCCAATATGCCTTAAAATGACTGATACCTACCCAAGCCATCCTTGTAGCTTTGGAGCCTGGAATAGCCCCACTTGTCTCACTTGTTGGTGTGTGATGGCGGTAGCTGTATTGGTATAGTGCTGCTAGAGGTAATCGGTGGTGCAAGTTGCAGTGACGAGGGCCCAGACACTTATATTTGTTTACAAATTAAGCACTGCAGGTGAGACTTTTCTGGTGGGACTTAAGGAGGAAATTAAGGTGATTCAGTGCAGTGAACGCGACCAGCATCCTTGTGGGAGTTAGTAGAATTGGCCCTCTTCATAGAGCCCCATCTGCTGGAATTGTAGTGGTAATGGCATTTTTATAGCGCTTACTACCCCTGACGAGGCGTTGAAGCGCTATGCAAGGAAAAAGATTCACGGTCCTGTCCCCTCCACTTGTCTTGAACCTTCTCCACTCCTCAGCAGGAGTACAGTGCCTCTGATTGGACGGCCTTTGGTGAAGAGCAATGCTCGCGGTCTCCGGTTTGAGGCCGAAGAGGAGAGGTGGTCACGGTCTCCAGTTTGAGGAGAGGCGGTCGCGGCCTCCCGGTTTGAGGAGAGGCGGTCGCGGCCTCCCGGTTTGAGAAGAGGTGGTTGCGGCCTCCGGTTTGAGGAGAGGTGGTTGCGGCCTCCGGTTTGAGGAGAGGCGGTCGCGGCCTTCGGTTTGAGGAGAGGCGGTTGCGGTCTCTGGTTTGAGGAGAGGCGGTCGCGGCCTTCTGTTTGAGGAGAGGTCCTCGCGGTCTCCGGTTTGAGGAGAGGCGGTCGCGGCCTCCGGTTTGAGGAGAGGCTCGCGGCCTTCGGTTTGAGGAGAGGTCCTCGCGGTCTCCGGTTTGAGGAGAGGCGGTCGCGGCCTTCTGTTTGAGGAGAGGTCCTCGCGGTCTCCGGTTTGAGGAGAGGCGGTCGCGGCCTCCGGTTTGAGGAGAGGCATCGCGGCCTTCGGTTTGAGGAGAGGTCCTTGCGGTCTCTGGTTTGAGGAGAGGCGGTCGCGGCCTCCGGTTTGAGGAGAGGCATCGCGGCCTTCGGTTTGAGGAGAGACGGTCGCGGTCTCCGTGGCCTCTGGTTTGAGGAGAGGCGGTTGCAGTCCCTGGTTTGAGGAGAGGCAGTCGCGGCCTCCGGTTTGGGGAGAGGCGGTCGCGGTCTCCGGTTTGGGGAGAGGCGGTCGCGGTCTCCGGTTTGGGGAGAGGCGGTCGCGGTCTCCGGTTTGGGGAGAGGCAGTCGCGGTCACCGGTTTGGGGAGAGGCGGTCGCGGTCTCCGGTTTGGGGAGAGGCGGTCGCGGCCTTCTGTTTGAGGAGAGGTCCTCGCGGTCTCCGGTTTGAGGAGAGGCGGTCGCGGCCTCCGGTTTGAGGAGAGGCATCGCGGCCTTCGGTTTGAGGAGAGGTCCTCGCGGTCTCTGGTTTGAGGAGAGCCGGTCGCGGCCTCCGGTTTGAGGAGAGGCATCGCGGCCTTCGGTTTGAGGAGAGACGGTCGCGGTCTCCGTGGCCTCTGGTTTGAGGAGAGGCGGTTGCAGTCTCTGGTTTGAGGAGAGGCGGTTGCGGTCTCCGGTTTGGGGAGAGGCGGTCGCGGTCTCCGGTTTGGGGAGAGGCGGTCGCGGTCTCCGGTTTGGGGAGAGGCGGTCGCGGTCTCCGGTTTGGGGAGAGGCGGTCGCGGTCTCCGGTTTGGGGAGAGGCGGTCGCGGCCTCCGGTTTGGGGAGAGGCGGTCGCGGTCTCCGGTTTGAGGAGAGGTGGTCGCGGCCTCCGGTTTGAGGAGCGGTACTCGTGGTCTCCGGTTTGAGGAGAGGCAGTCTCTTTCTGGGTCAGAGTTTGTCTCCCTCGCCTGGCAGGGAAGGAAGTCCAGAGCCCTCGTAAGAGTGTGTGAAGGACGCGTTCTTGTTCCATGGTTGTTTAATCCTTATGTAAATGCTCCTGATATAACACGTGTTAGTGTTGAGGGATACACCCAGGATTAGTGAGGTGCAGGGTGGGCGGCTGTGACGCCTCCACCCTTGGGTTCACACAGACGCCAAAGCCTCTTCCAGCACTGCCGTGGGTGCTGGTAGCTCCCAGAATCTCATTCAAGGCACTCTGCATTGCACCAGCAGCACCACAAGGACTCAAACCAAGGTACCTCCAGCCATTGGTGCGTACCTGGTGGGCCATGCACTCGCTCAGAGTCTACCTGCATCTGGACAGCCCTCGTGTCCACGAGTCTCACAAGGAAGCGCCCCCTACTGAGTCCAAAGAGCCCCCATGGTAACTCAGTAGTGTGATTTCAATATTCTGGTGGAATACCCAGACTGTGATGTATCGAAGACGAGTAGTGTCAGACATGATTAATATTGTCAGACAAGGATTGCCCTACCAAGAGCAGAGCTGGACATTAATCGCTCTCTATGAATAGTAGTGTCAGACAGAGATCTCTCTATGAAAACAGTCTCAGACAAGGATTCCCGAACGAATAGTAGTGTCAGACAGGGATCTCTCTGTGATAACAGTGTCGGACAAGTATAGCTGAGTGCATAGTAGTGTCAGACAGGAATCTCTCTATACTTAATAATGTCAGTGAAGGATTGCCCTACCAATAGACATGAATCGCTCTATAATAAGTAGCATCATACTTTAACCTCTCTATGAATAGTAGTGTCAGACAGGGATCTCTCTATGAAAACAGTGCAGACAAGGATTGCTCTACGAATAGCAGTCAGACTGTTGTGTTTCGATTTAGATGCCCGTACATAGGTTTCCCTAAATCATGTCCTTATATAGGCACAATTCGCATTGCCCCTATTTGGACATAGAATCCCCGTCCTTATTTAGACATTTGCCATGCTATCCAAATACAGGCATGGTCACCTACATCCGTCCATCCCACGTCACAACGAGTTCTTAGAAACCAGGCCCTTAAGCCGTCGGGCCTTTCCCAAGCTAGGATTATTGATTTCTCCAAGAACTCATCTATTATGCATGAACTACTATTCCTTAGGGGTTCATCCATGACGTCCTCCTCTGCCCGACTTTACGTCAATGCTAGCATTCTTAAGCACCTTTCAGGTATAAAAATACCTTCCCTTACCAAGGCAAACCACGGCTCAGCATGACTTGACCTCATGGTTCGCCACGGCAAGTTCGGAAGAGACCATATCCCGGCCTGACGCACTGACCAGACAATGAAATCCCTGCTCGCAGAGAATCCAGCTTCCAGTGTTCTGACTCCCTTTGCGGGGTGTTAGAGTTTGAGACCCGGAAAGAGATTCCCACCTCTCTCATTCTAAGGTATGGAGCTGACTAGAACCTAGAGGGACTCTTGGCATACAAACTTAGTATATACCATACTATAGAAAACAGCACCTACCTCTTACCTCGTACTACACTTAGGTTAGGTACACTGGAGTAGAACTATTTAGAAGCATCAGACGAGTTCTCACTTTTTAGCCAGTGTTATTTATGTATGTATATATGATTATATGTCATACCTAAAAGACAATGCTATTGCAGTATTATTTCTTTTTACTGCTTACGCTGTGCGTATTATATCTCGCATACTGTCTTGTGATTGTAACAGCTCATATCTCTTACACGAGAAACAAGACTGTTCAATAAACCCCTTTTATTGAAACGCCCGTCTATCTATTTCTGTGCAACTCTGTAGAAACTAAGCATGCACGATTGACTGAGTGAAACTGTTATCTATTGTTTCCACGATTCTGAGACGCGTTTCGATTCTAAGAGAAATAAAGTTGTCATGTTTATGTGGTTGTCAGAGACTAATCCCTTCTTGTAAATTCGAGAAGTTTCTAGTGACCTCTGAGTTAGCTGGTACACAAGTAATTAAGTTTAATGTACTCGATAGGCGCATACTGACCGTAGTCATATGCAAAAACTATAGTGTATATTATTCCAAGGTGCAGAGCATATAAGGGAAATAGGAACTACACTACATCTCTCTATAAAAACTAGCATCGTACATCAACCTCTCTATGAATAGTAGTGTCAGAAAGGGATCACTCAAGACATGAAAGCCTCAGACTTGGAATCTATTGACAAACAGGGACATCTGGCAAAGACCTCTAATGATTAGTAGCACCAGACAGGGGTTGTGGTAGGAATTGTAGTATGTACATCGCAGCTGGTGCCCTCTGGTTAATCACAATGGCAAACAGGGGTCGCTGAAGGAACAGTAGTGTCAGACAGGGCTCTCTACATGACCAGTAATGTACATGTCAGAGAGGGGTCTCCAACACAGTATCATACAGGGAGCTCAATAGCGATCGTAGTGGCAGACGGGGAGCACTCGCTATGAGTAGCTGTTTAATTAAGAGATCTCTCTACAAATAACATCGATCACACATCTCTTAGTCCGTGGTAGGGTCACACAGAGATCTCTCTACAAATGCTAGCATCGGGTATGGAACTCTCTAAGAATACCAGCATCCAACAGGTATTTTTGTACGAGTAGTAGTGTCAGACAGGGATCTACCTGTGAATATCATTGAATAAGGATCTCTCTCCAGATTGTAACGTCGGACTGGGATCTGTCAGTGGATGGTAACATCAGCGAGACGTCTCTGTACCAAACTGTACCCTCAGCCGGGGAGGGCTCTACTAACAGTGCCATCAGACTGGGATCTGTCGGTGAATAGTAACATCAGCGAAGCATCGCTGTTCCAAACTGTACCCTCAGCCGGGAAGGGCTCTACTAGTAGTAACATCAGACTGGATTTTGTCGACATATATTATTATGAGCCTGGGATCACTCGACCAACTGTAGTCTGAGATGGGGATCTACGTACCGAAAGAAAGATCAGAGTGAGATCTCCTTATGAAGAGTGGTGTCAGACGAATTGTGAGATCAGACAGGCATCTCTCTACAAATAGGTGTAGCAGATGGGAATCTCTCCTTTAATGGAAGCGTCAGGCAGGGATCTCTCTATGAAGAGTGGTGTCAGAAGAGGATTTCTCTTCTAAAATTGCTAAGTCGAAAGTAAAGACAATGGCACAACGAGTAGAAAAGCGTGCTTATTAATGAGTATCAAAAGTTTTCATATTTTGGGACAGAATTTAGGAATAGACTAACATAAAGAAAACATACTATCCAGGGACGTTTGACGTGGTATCATCAAATGGCGCCATTGTTAGATCTGCTTGTGTTTAGGCAGGGCATCTATTGAGCATTCTGACACACCTACAGGGCCAAGAGGATCAGAGTGTGGTGTGACAGGACACTGGCAAGTGAGGAGAGCAGACTTTGCCCATCCAAAACAACCACAACATACAAGTTTGAATGACCCACAATCGGATATTAGTGATTGTACTAAGAGGGTGTTACGCAAATACAAATTTAGCTTTTATATATATTGGTCATGTAGCAATATCATTCAAAATGTTAAAACATGTGTTAAAAACATATAAATTGCTTCAAGGAGTAGGGCTGCCTTACTTGCTTCATTAGATTTGAGGGGCCCTTAGTTACTCTAGTTATGAGCCTGGGCTTCTGGAGAAAACAACCGCTCCAGCTGTACAATTTCTGCCCTTAAGGAAACAACATCCCAGAGTCTGGAGTGGGTATATTCTCCACCCTGTTGATGAAAAGGAGCCAACTCGGACCCAGACAGCTACTAGACCTAGGTGCCATAAGAGACCGCTCAAAGATCTTTGCCGGCATTTTGTTACAAGCCCTGGACGGCTGGGCAGAAGGTGTAGGCCTGACTTCACAAAATCAAACAAGCTTCCGGCCAAGTCAAATACGACAGATAATCTTGTGGCGCTTTCCTTGCTCACAGAGAAATACACCCAAAAAAAACAAATTTTCTGTACAAGTTTCATTGATTTCTCAAAAGCTTTTGATCACGTGGCAGAAATTTGCTGTGGCATAAACTGGCATCCTGCAAAATCCTGACAAATCTTTTACAAGCTGTGCATCGGCTGTATTCAGATACCTGGGCAAAGGTGAGCCTGGGTGCAAAAAGGGCTTATCGTCGGCAATAAGAACTGGGCGAGGTCTCAAACAAGGGCGTGTACTCGCCTCAATTTTATTCAATCTTTTTATTTCTGATTTGGGTCAAACAATCAAATTGGGACAGCAATTACTGACATTACTGCAATACACAGATGGCATTTTATTGATGGATTTACCCCAAGTGTTCGACAAAACGTGTTGAATGCGCAAGCTCTTTACTGCATTAAAAAATATATGACGGTGGACTTAGGAAACACCAAAACAGTAATCTTTAAAGGAGATTAACAGTAGATGGGGAAATGGTACCTGGGAGGCAATTTGGTGGAAAAAGGTTCCAGCTATAAATACTTAAGGGTTTTACTCACTGTAAAGGAGATTGTGTTCTCCCAGTAGATCAGGTGATCCCCAGAGGCTTCACCTGCTGCATGGGCTGAGGCCTGGCACCTCAAATCCTTCAAGAGTGGGCACTCTCGCTGCACTAGGCGGAATTCCTCCCAGGTGCGCCCACCCTCAACCTATTATCTGGCAAGCTCAGGTAGGTCACCTAGGGCGGCAATGTCTTCCTGGGTTCGACTCGGCCCTCCTCCTCAGGGACTTCCACCACCACCACCTCAGGGACTTGCACTACGGGAACTTCAGGGACTGTTTTCCCGCGGCCCTTGCCCCTTCCTTGTCAGCTGTCTCAGCCATTGTTCCAGGCTCCAGACCTCCTTGACTCCCTTTCCGGGCAGCCATGGCGTGTGTGACTATGCAGACCCACTCAGGCAATCCCATCATCTCCGAGTGAGACCTGAGCTCTTCCTGCCTCCAGACAGTGTGCTCCAAGTCACTTCCTAACAGACAATAAACAGGCATGGCAGCGCTCACAGATACCTTTAGAGAATCTGAGACCCCCCCACTCAAAGGGATCCAGAGCCACCGGTAGATGGCTCTCACGCTTGTCGTGATTACAACTTGGTGGAATGTGTTTGATGGGACCTGCTCTGCAGACACCAGCTGACGCTTGACAGTTGTCGTGCCGGCTCCTGTGTCTCGCAGAGTCTCCACCCGTGGCCCATTAATGCCGACCCGATGCCTATACTTGGAAGTATTCTCAGGCATGTGGGTTTTTGGCACCATTTCTCTATCCCCCAGGAAAACTAGGGTTGCCTCTGTCTGTCCCTTAAAACTAACAGGAACTACCTCGTCCCCGAGCGCTACACTCACCAGCCCAGGTGTCTGCCCAACGGTGGGGGGCTGTACCCTCCTGGGACATTTGGAGTCGCCCTTAGAGTGACCCTACTTATAGCACTCTGTACATTGGGGTGCAAACCTCCCTGTCTTTTGGTCAAAGAACCCCTTCTTCTTAGGATCACAATGGAACTGGTTACAGCTACTCCCTTGGGAATTATATTGGGGGGGCCCTTTTGAGAATTCCTGTAAGTTTTTCTCCCCCCTCTTTCTTCTGTTGGGAACACTGATCACCTTTGCGGGTGCCCCCTCCCTCACCCTCAGACATCTTTTTGGACACTCTGGTGCTAACCCAGAGGCCCGCCTCCTCAGCAAGCTTTCTGGGGTCAGTCAACTTCCTGTCGACTAGGTGCTGGCACAACTCTGTAAAACAGATACTGAGCAGAGCGCGTGCTCTCTCGCGATCAAACGATACAACCCATGAAACTCGCTAACGTTGCCGCTCCTCACCCAGCCATTCAGTGCCTTGTTGGAGTAAATAACAAAATCTACCCAGGACTGGTTGCAGGGCTTGTGGCTGTCCCTGAACCTTTCCCGATACTGCTCAGGAGTCAGCCCAAAGGTGGCAACCTTAAGGCTTTCATGGGGGTATGTTTGGTTTGGTCTCCACCCTCTAGTGTCAGAAGGGTGTCCCTCCCCAGTGTAGGCATGTGTTTCCACAGACCCGGCCCCCAGTGCTCCTCAGGAGCCCTGTGAACCTTCAGTGAAACTTCATAAGCAGAAAACCACGTATCAATGTCATCTCCCACCACATAACAGGGTCAGGCTCTCACGGGTAGGAGGAAGATCGTTTCAGGTTATTGCCTCACGACTTTGGAACAACCTTCCTCTCTCACTGCGTCGGAGTCCGGACCTTTTGACTTTTAGACGAAACATGAAGACGTGGCTTTTCCAGCTTTAGGTTTTTTTTCTGTTACGGTGACCAGGGGCGTTTCTTTGTTAGTTGTTGGTGATCTTCCGCAGCGCCGGGACACTCCTTGGAGTAGCCGCGCGCTCTACAAATCACAGATAACATAACATAACATAACTCGCATCAAATCCTTGGGTTTATGGACCTTCTTATCTCCATCGGATGCTCGCGTGCTGCCACCATCACTGCTGGAATCAGGCTGCCTGCACTTGATCTCCGGCTCCTTTAGACTCCGTTCATGAGCCAAAAAGAGTTTTTTCACAGATAAGTCTCTGTCAGCCTCAGCCTTCCTCATTTTCCATCTATAACTTCGCCATCTGCAGTTTGAATTCTCTCTCCTCCCTCCTCTCAGCCAGTTCCTCGGGGATGGGCCATGGTAAGAGAGACTGCTTCCTACTCTCACAGGTAGCTCAAATTCAGGTATGTCACCCTCAGCCACTCCAGGTGGTTCCTCAGAAGAGCCATCCCCAGACTCTCCCGATCCATCATTCTCCTTGGAGCAGGCGACTGCCGAGGCCCTCAGCGACATTTGAAACTCCAACTTGGTGGCTCCTTGGGTAGGTGCCCCCGTCTCCTTGAAGAAGCTTATTATCTGGTTTTCTGTATAATCTTTCCGCTTGGCCAGCTCAAACTCCATGGATCCACTTGTAGAAAAAACATGATAGAGGATGAATCAAAGATGCAGGGCAGTAAAAAAAGTAGAAGAAAATCCAAAATGGTCTTGGATGTGGATGGGCAGTGTGCACGTCGCTATTGTATGGCATTGCACAAACACGAGTCCTATCCTCACCGCCGAACACCAATGTTAGAAATTGGGTTTGGGGTTGGCAGAGGTATGCACCCTGTACAAGCAGGAACTACATGCCTACTCGGGGTAAGTCACAACACAACCGAAATTAACCTGTGCTCACCCTCTGGTAGGTTGGCACCGAGCAGTCAGGCTTAACTTAGAAGGCAATGTGTAAAGTATTTCTGCAATAACTCATACAGTAACACAGTAAAAACACCACATAACGACTCCACACCAGGTTAGACTAGATTATGATTTCATAAAAATAAAATAAGACCAAAAGGACAAATATCCATCCAGGAGAAGTCTAGAAAATCATTTTCAAGGATAAGATGCAAAATCGAGCGATTAGGAGCAAATGGCTCTCAAAGAGTTTATTGGTTGCGCCAAACTGGGACAAAGTTCATGCCGCCCGCGATGAAGCACAGGCTGGAAACAGGACCCACGCAGGGCCCACTGACCAAAAGTATCTTAATCCTTGTTGCAGCACAAAATGCGTAGATGATCCCCAAGCAGTGGGGGTGTTGTTTCAGAGTTCTCCATGCAATAAGGCCATATGTTAGTTCCATTGAGCGAAGCGCTGGCTCCTGCGTGCGGCGGTTCTGAAGGCGATGCACCAGGGTAACCCACGCCATAGGGGCGATGCTTCGATCTTCTACGTGCAGTGATGCATTGGTTCTGAAACTGTGGATTCCGGACGCGATGCGGGGGTTCCAAGAGCGATGCACCAGGCCGGTTACCGCAGCAGCAGCGATGCATGGATTCTGCTCTCACAGCAGATGATGCATCAGGTCCACTGGAGCAAACCCCCAGGTCCACTTCCAAGAGCCCAGGCCTGGGATGGCATGTGTCAGGACAGACTCACAAGCAGATGAGCTCAAGTGTTGGAACAGGAAGGTTCTAAGTCGTGCGTATCCCTGAGACTTAGGCAACAGGAAGCAAGCCAGCGAGCCTTTAATGTCACTCTGGGTTTAAGTGACGCAGGTCCTGTCCTTCCCGCCCAGGCCGGGGAGCAGCAGGCAGCAGGGCAACAAGACAAGCCAAAGCACATCTAGGCAGAGTTCAGCAAAGCAATGGACCATCAGAGTGGCAGTCATTTCAGCACCACAGCAGTTCTGCGTCCTGGCAGACTAGTCATTGGTCCAGAAGTGTACTCGTTTGGTAATGCCAGAGGTCCAGTACTTAAATCCAGTGATGCCTTTGAAGTGGGGGAGACTTTAAAGAAAGTCTTTATGTGCACAGGGGTTCCCCCTTCCTGACCTGACTCCAGACACACTACCGGGGAGCAAACAATCCTTTGCACGGGGACAGGACCCATCCCTGTCAGGTGCTGGTGTCCATTCCTTCCTCTCACCCTGCCTCAGATGACCCATCAGCATGCAGATAACCACTCATTCACACCTACTCTTCCTTGTGTGTGGCTGTCTAGAGAAAGTGCAGAAAGCCAGCTGTCATCCACCCCAGACGTGTATTGCAGAGACAGACAGCAGGCACCAAATGGCTAAAGTAAGTAAATGCCTACTTTTTAAAAGTAAAAAGAGCAGATGATGGAAGGAATGCTGAACAAATCAAACATTCATCCCCAGTCGCAGATCTGAGTTTTGCTCACCATGCTTTCTCAAAACCGGTCCCTGGATGCCTGTATCTGGTCCAGGGAGGACCTGGCTTGGCAGTTCGGGTTGGGCTGTTCCCATGGGGAGCAGGGTCAAGACTGATTTGCATATGGCTAGCTCTAAACTGGAATGGCACAGTGAGATGGATTTAGGCCCGGATGTCTGTACTGGGGATGAAGGTTTGACATTGTTCAGGATTTCGTCCATCAATTGTTCGTTTTGCAACTTTTTTAAAGTGGCATTTGCTAAACTGGAATTTAAAATCCAACTTCGCCCTAAAATGTGATTTTAAATTGCGATTGTATACCCTTGAAAAGTCTATCTCTTCACAATTGGGAGTTACTCTTAAAACCTTAAACAATGTTATATAGTAATCCCAATGTTTGAAGTGCGGTAGTGAAAAATGAAATTGGGAGTTTTTCGCTACCAGAACATATAAAGCTTAAACGTGCATGTCCTGCCTTTAAATACATGTCACCCTGCCCCGTAGGTAGACAGGGCCTACCTTGGGAGTGACATATGTATAAAAAGGGAAGGCTTAGGCCTGGCCAGAGGGTTACTTGTCAGGTTGGCATGGCAGTGTAAAACTGCACATATAGGCTGCAATGGCAGGCCTCGGCCGTGGTTACAGGCCTGCTTGAGTGGTTGCCACAACGAGTGCTCCGGGCCCACTAGCAGCATTTAATTTACAGGCCCTGGGTACAGGTATCGCACTTTACCAGGGACTTATAAGTACATTAAATATGCCAATTGGTATAAGCCAATGTTATCATGTTTAGGGGCGAGAGAACGAGCACTTTAGCACTGGTCCAGCAGTGAAGGGCACAGAGTCCTAAAACCATCAAAAGCGAGTTCAGAAAAATGGAGGGAAGCAGGCTAAATGTTGGGGGAAGACCCCCCTAAGCTGTCAGGTCCAACACCATGCTATTAGTGAACTAAGAGGCAAGTCAGGGTCGTGCGCATCCTATATGTGAGCTCGATTCTTATTATACACGGAGCAAAGCTTTAGTCTATTAAATCACACACGAGCTCTTTGTAAGGCAGAGATGCTGAGCTCGCATATTTGAAGGGGCTCTCATGTGATAATGAAGAGGAAGGCGGCTCCGTGAAATAAAATATCTCCCCGGGATCGCTCAACTTGAGGCCAGTTCACGGGTCAAGTGCATTACAGTTAGGGCGAGTGGATCCCTCAAGTTACTGGACCTGCAGGTGAGGTAACATTTGAATCAGGTTTCGAGGTCTGTGGAGTGTCGGTCATCATTGAGAGAGACACTTTAAGATCCTTTATCTGGAAAGAGATTCAGGAAGGCCCTAAAGCGACCCGCGGGGTCAGTGCCAGCAGTGAGGCCTTGGAGATGCCGGACACACATCACCCCTGGGGAGCAAACATACCCCGCACAGCTCTTATGTCCACAATAAACAAACATAGAATTACTGTCGGAGGCGAGAGACAAGGAATGCTTCAGACATTGTAAACACTCATGGACGTTACAAACAGGCACAGATCGCCGAACCTACAGAAGTATTTGCTTGAAATAATCAAAGGTTTTCATGAATCCAGGCCCCTGAGGTTTGACTTATTATCAGCAAGCGACTCACTGGCAAAACGGGGCCCAAAACCTGCTCGAGGCTGTGCCGGCTGCGACGCGGCATTAAGGACATCTTTTGCACATGGTGTGCCTGCGCCCGGCCCCGCACCGGAACGCAGACGGTTCCACGGTACATCTACAGCACGCGTGGAGTCCGGAGGGGTCGCGCCCTCCTTGTTCGATGGTGTGCCTACGCCCGGCCCCGCACCGGAACGCAGACGGTTCCACGGTACATCTACAGCACGCGTGGAGTCCGGAGGGGTCGCGCCCTCCTTGTTCGTTGCAGGTTGCACATGGTGTGCCTACGCCCGGCCCCGCACCGGAACGCAGACGGTTCCACGGTACATCTACAGCACGCGTGGAGTCCGGACGGGTCGCGCCCTCCTTGTTCGTTGCAGGTTGCTCATGGTGTGCCTACGCCCGGCCCCGCACCGGAACGCAGACGGTTCCACGGTACAGCACGCGTGGAGTCCGGAGGGGTCGCGCCCTCCTTGTTCGTTGCAGGTTGCTCATGGTGTGCCTACGCCCGGCCCCGCACCGGAACGCAGACGGTTCCACGGTACATCTACAGCACGCGTGGAGTCCGGACGGGTCGCGCCCTCCTTGTTCGTTGCAGGTTGCTCATGGTGTGCCTACGCCCGGCCCCGCACCGGAACGCAGACGGTTCCACGGTACATCTACAGCACGCGTGGAGTCCGGACGGGTCGCGCCCTCCTTGTTCGTTGCATGTTGCACATGGTGTGCCTACGCCCGGCCCCGTACCGGAACGCAGACGGTTCCACGGTACATCTACAGCACGCGTGGAGTCCGGAGGGGTCGCGCCCTCCTTGTTCGT
This sequence comes from Triturus cristatus, assembly GCF_964204655.1. Lineage (NCBI taxonomy): Eukaryota > Metazoa > Chordata > Amphibia > Caudata > Salamandridae > Triturus > Triturus cristatus. The sequence continues at coordinate 70,174,593 of NC_140585.1, read as the reverse complement.
TTCAGGTCTCAAGGGCTCGGGCAATAGTCTGCTGGTAAAATTCATCCCCATCGCTGAGAATTCGCTGAAAGGTGGGGCCACAGCGATTAGATGAAGGGACCGGCGTCAGCAGTCGTCTCGAGCAAAGGCCAAGAAGACGCCTAAAGGTCCCATTAAATGCCGAAGCTGAACAAAAACGTACAACAAGGGCAGGGCCGGTCCTAGGATATGTGGGGCCCCGGGCAGAATAGGAAAATGTGAGGCCCCTAAGCAGAGATGACGTGGGATCGGATCGGCCGGCTAAGGAAAGTTTAAAAAAAAATTTATAATTAAAATTAAACCAACCCCCCCCACCCCCCCGCGACCCCCACACCCACGTATCATGCTGGCCACAACTGGGTTTTGTCAATGGTTGTTAGCTGTTTAACCTAAAGGTGTAACAACAATAAATTATTTTCCTTTCTCCTTGTTGTTTTGACCAATAAGTAGCTCATTCACACACATTTGCATAGGATCACAACTGGAATGCAGGACCATTGCTCTTTAAGCTCTGCAGAGAGGCCATATTTTGAATGATCATGTAATCTGAACACCTTTTTGACCCACAGACAGGCACAGTGTGAAAGTTGTACTGCCTGTATCCTCAACTCCAAAGTGCTCAACTGTAGCATGTTATAAACACCTGGAGGCGACTCAGTACAAAGGGTGCATCATCCAAGAGTAATATGCGGTGAAATGAAATACAGAAACACACATGCTGGACATAGCCAGCACACTTGGGGAATGCAAGATTGAGTAAAGCATGTGAAATAAACAGGAACAAAATCACTGCCATGGATTACACTAACATCAGGACCATTGGAGTTATGTGGCAGGAGAGGGCTAAATTATGTGGCAGGGTGAGTAAATTATGTGGCAACAAAAGGCAAATTGTGCGGCATAATCTGGCACCTTTTGAACTAGTATTACTTCATTTTTTGCCATTTTTAAACTTGGTAACAGTGTGTGGGCACTGGTTGCACCCCATTAGTACCAATTTAACACCCAAATTTAGCAGTGGGAAACAGAAAGTTGACTATTCCAGTTTTTTAAAGGGCCTTCCCACATGCGGCAAGACGTGTCGCTGCATTTTTAGTAACTTTTGAACCATTTGAGATAGAAAGCAATTTGGTTGTTAAAATCTGTAGATTATGCAGCAGATGATGGATTATGTGGCAAATGCGTCAAATGCATAATTCTGCAGAAGTCGCCGCTGCCGCGCAATCCCATAATTCCAGTGGCCCTGCCAAATATGCAGCATCAGACTGGGAAAGAAAATAGGCCCAGTAACAAATAAAAGGGGCCCCCATTAGTGAGTTAATTAGCTAGAAAAGTGTCCCATGTTTGCAAACTAGGGCAGTTTTAAACTTGTAAAGCTATGCTGTGTACATTTTTTGTAAGGTATGGAAGACGGAACCGATTTGAGTTTGGTGCAGGCAATGTTTGCTTTAATATCATAAAAATCAATAGAAACAAGCATTGGCATTGCCAATAGGTCTCGCCTTTGGGACCTTATAAGTGTTTAGCCATGCAACAGTTGCATAACTAAATACTTATAAGGTCCCAAAAGCGAGACCTATTGTCTATGCCTAGTGGCCCTGCGGCCGCAAAAGTGAAAGTGATTGCGATCAAACATCAAAGCGGCCATGCGTCCGCGAAAGTGAAAGTAATCGCAAGTCGATGTCCCGGCCGCTACAGATGAAGGATTCAATGCTCGGGAGGCGAGCCCTCCAGTCTGAGCTGACCATAAGATTGCAAGTCTATGTCCCGGCCGCTATGGATGAAGGATTCAATGCTCGGGAGGCGCGCCCTCCAGTCTGAGCGGACCATAAGATTGCAAGTCGATGTCCCGGCCGCTACGGATGAAGGATTCAATGCTCTGAGGTGCGCCCTCCAGTCTGAGCTGACCATAAGATTGCAAGTCGATGTCCCGGCCGCTATGGATGAAGGATTCCATGCTCGGGAGGCGCGCCCTCCAGTCTGAGCTGACCATAAGATTGCAAGTCGATGTCCCGGCCGCTATGGATGAAGGATTCAATGCTAGGACGGCGCGCCCTCCAGTCTGAGCTGACCATAAGATTGCAAGTCGATGTCCCGGCCGCTATGGATGAAGGATTCAATGCTAGGACGGCGCGCCCTCCAGTCTGAGCTGACCATAAGATTGCAAGTCTATGTCCCGGCCGCTATGGATGAAGGATTCAATGCTAGGACGGCACGCCCTCCAGTCTGAGCTGACCATAAGATTGCAAGTCTATGTCCCGGCCGCTATGGATGAAGGATTCAATGCTAGGACGGCGCGCCCTCCAGTCTGAGCTGACCATAAGATTGCAAGTCGATGTCCCGGCCGCTATGGATGAAGGATTCCATGCTCGGGAGGCGCGCCCTCCAGTCTGAGCTGACCATAAGATTGCAAGTCTATGTCCCGGCCGCTATGGATGAAGGATTCAATGCTCGGGAGGCGCGCCCTCCAGTCTGAGCTGACCATAAGATTGCAAGTCGATGTCCCGGCCGCTACGGATGAAGGATTCAATGCTCTGAGGTGCGCCCTCCAGTCTGAGCTGACCATAAGATTGCAAGTCGATGTCCCGGCCGCTATGGATGAAGGATTCAATGCTCGGGAGGCGCGCCCTCCAGTCTGAGCTGACCATAAGATTGCAAGTCGATGTCCAGGCCGCTATGGATGAAGGATTCAATGCTCGGGAGGCGCGCCCTCCAGTCTGAGCTGACCATAAGATTGCAAGTCAATGTCCCGGCCGCTACGGATGAAGGATTCAATGCTAGGACGGCGCGCCCTCCAGTCTGAGCTGACCATAAGATTGCAAGTCGATGTCCCGGCCGTTACGGATGAAGGATTCAATGCTAGGACGGCGCGCCCTCCAGTCTGAGCTGACCATAAGATTGCAAGTCGATGTCCCGGCCGCTATGGATGAAGGATTCAATGCTAGGACGGCGCGCCCTCCAGTCTGAGCTGACCATAAGATTGCAAGTCGATATCCCGGCCGCTACGGATGAAGGATTCAATGCTAGGACGGCGCGCCCTCCAGTCTGAGCTCACCATAAGATTGCAAGTCTATGTCCCGGCCACTATGGATGAAGGATTCAATGCTAGGACGGCGCGCCCTCCATTCTGAGCTGACCATAAGATTGCAAGTCGATGTCCCGGCCGCTATGGATGAAGGATTCAATGCTAGGACGGCGCGCCCTCCAGTCTGAGCTGACCATAAGATTGCAAGTCGATGTCCCGGCCGCTATGGATGAAGGATTCAATGCTAGGACGGCGCGCCCTCCAGTCTGAGCTGACCATAAGATTGCAAGTCGATGTCCCGGCCGCTATGGATGAAGGATTCAATGCTAGGACGGCGCGCCCTCCAGTCTGAGCTGACCATAAGATTGCAAGTCTATGTCCCGGCCGCTATGGATGAAGGATTCAATGCTAGGACGGCACGCCCTCCAGTCTGAGCTGACCATAAGATTGCAAGTCTATGTCCCGGCCGCTATGGATGAAGGATTCAATGCTAGGACGGCGCGCCCTCCAGTCTGAGCTGACCATAAGATTGCAAGTCGATGTCCCGGCCGCTATGGATGAAGGATTCAATGCTCGGGAGGCGCGCCCTCCAGTCTGAGCAGACCATAAGATTGCAAGTCGATGTCCCGGCCGCTATGGATGAAGGATTCAATGCTCGGGAGGCGCGCCCTCCAGTCTGAGCAGACCATAAGATTGCAAGTCGATGTCCCGGCCGCTATGGATGAAGGATTCAATGCTCGGACGGCGCGCCCTCCAGTCTGAGCTGACCATAAGATTGCAAGTCTATGTCCCGGCCGTTACGGATGAAGGATTCAATGCTCGGGAGGCGCGCCCTCCAGTCTGAGCTGACCATAAGATTGCAAGTCGATGTCCCGGCCGCTATGGATGAAGGATTCAATGCTCGGGAGGCGCACCTTCCAGTCTGAGCAGACCATAAGATTGCAAGTCATGTTCCGGCCGCTATGGATGAAGGATTCAATGCTCGGACGGCGCGTCCTCCAGTCTGAGCTGACCATAAGATTGCAAGTCGATCTCCCGGCCGCTATGGATGAAGGATTCAATGCTCTGGCAGCGCTTGAGTCCACTCTATGAACTGCACATTGAGCCCCACTGGTGCCCACCACGGTGCACCATGACACTGTCTACGCACTGGCACGATAGCCTTTCGCGTCATTGCACTACTATGGACAGATGTAGAGACAGACCAATGGGATTGGAGTACACAACTTGCCCTAGGAATGAGCGGATGTAGCCGTCATTCACAACTTATGATTGCATTTTTTTAAGACCGTCATTTTAACTTTCTGCGCAATTTTAAGATGATTAATGGTGGCATGCCGGGCATCGGACGGCCCACACACCAAAAGTGTACCTGTTTACCACTCGTTTTCTTTTTTTGCTATTTGTATTCTTTTATCATGTAAAGGTTTCAATTAACTGTTTCATGATCATTAACATTCATTCACTCATTCTTTAGTTGTCTGCCGGGACAAACCCTCATTCCGCCTGGACTCGCTTCATTGACCGAGACATGAATACATATTTCTTTATCATTTATTTTATTTCAATATCTACACAGCTCAAGCAAGGCGTGTGCTTACATATTACTAATAAACAAGAATTGGGGTACATATGAGTGAACTGGGGTAGAGAACCAAATAACATGACTAGGGGTTCATACGGGGCCAGTGGGGTGAGTCTTGTCGAAGGAAAGAAGGTTGACCAGCAGATCGTTGACAGCGCCACCGATAGAAAACCCTAGAAGCAGCGAGACTGGTTCCGTCAACAGGTGGTGGTCACTGGTGCAGGTTGTCATTGGGTCAGAAGCTGTTTGATGACATCAGACTTGTGATCTAGCTAAGATTAGTTGAAAGATACCTCAATGCATCTACCACCGCGGTCACTGGTGCAGGTTGTCATTGGGTCAGAAGCTGTTTGATGACATCAGACTTGTGATCTAGCTAAGATTAGTTGAAAGATACCTCAATGCATCTACCACCGCGGTCACTGGTGCAGGTTGTCATTGGGTCAGAAGCTGTTTGATGACATCAGACTTGTGATCTAGCTAAGATTAGTTGAAAGATACCTCAATGCATCTACCACCGTGGTCACTGGTGCAGGTTGTCATTGGGTCAGAAGCTGTTTGATGACATCAGACGTGTGACCTAGCTAAGATTAGTTGAAAGATACCTCAATGCTTCTACCACCGCCCCTGAGAAGGATTGGTTCCTTGCTAAAGATAACCTACATTTGTGAACGCCTAACGGAAGAGTTCTTGCTACTCAAACCTCTGAATCCACCTAAGACGGGTGGTGGATCCACTAGGGTGGGGTGGACTCAGGACCATCCAACAGTCAAGTTGTCGTTTCTAAAATCTCTGGGTCCACCTAAGACAGGTGGTGGATCTGCTAGGGTGAGAAGGGCTCAGGAGCGTCTAACAGTAGAGTTCTAGCTTTTAAAACCTCTGGCTCCTCCTGACGAGGGTGGTGGATCCGCTAGGGTGGGGTGGACTCAGAACAATAGAGTTCTTGCTTCTCAAACCTCTGAGTCCTTATGAGACGGTTGGTGGGTCTGATAGTTGGAGTGGACTTGGGACCGTCTAACAGTAGAGTTCTAGCTTCTCAAACCTCTGGATCCACCTGAGACGGGTGGTGGATCTGATAGGGTGAGGTGGATTCAGGAAAGTCTAGCAGTAGAGTTCTTGCTTCTCAAACCTCTGGATCCACCGGGACGGGTGGTGGCTCTGTTAGGCTGGGCTGCCATCATAAATGGCTTATGAACAAGGACGCCGAGCTTGAAACATCTGGCTTGTAAAGGGGTCAGGGTGGGTTGCCGAGAGTGGGCCTAGTGGACTCATATTGCTTTGCTTTACGCACCAATCTGATTGGCCAGTGAAAGAGCGCTTTGATCAGGGCCAGGTGTGATCGGGGAAGCCCAGCTGGGGGGGGGGGGTGGTTCCAAAGTCTCCATAGAAGACCTCTATCATGTGGCCTGTCCTACGGCTAACCAATGTCACCGAGGAACCATCATTATCACTGAGGGAGCGCCCGCGTCAGAGGAGAATCAACCAGCTGAATATCCCTCACCGGCTATTTCTATCGGAGACGAAAGTCCACCGGTGGATTTTATCCATCTTCAGCATTTCCTCTCGATCTCGGAAGGTTTTCCTTCCCCGCCCAACTCTAACGCCGGCCTCAGACTGCTCCTCGCGCCTCTCACTCGTACTTTGAGGCCGCGTGGTGGAGGCGCCTCAGGTGGTTGCGCCTAGGGTGGCGGATGCTTGGGTTGTGGCACCTCGAGTGGTGGTGGCTCGGGTGGTGGCACATTGGGTGGATCCTGGAGTGGTGGCACCTCAGGCGGTGGCGTCTCGGGCAGTGGCTGTTTGGGTGGTGGCATCTTGGATAGTGGCACCTCGGGTGGCAGAGCCTTGGGTGGTGGTGCATCAGGTGACATCAACTCGGGTGGCGGCACCTCAGGTGGTGAGCCCTTGGGTGGTGGCGCCTCAGGTGGTGGCATCTTGGGTGGTGGCACCTCGAGGGTGGCACCTCATGGTGGTGGCACCTCGGGTGGTAGCTCATCGGGTGGTGGTGTCCCAGATGGCAGCACCTCGGGTGGTGGTCCCTTGGGTGGTGGTGTCCCAGGTGGTGGCATCTCAGGTGGCGGCACCTCGGGGATGGCGCCTCGGGTGGTGGCTCCTCGGGTGGACCTTTAAGGGGTGGCACCTCAGGTGGTGGTGCCTCTGGGTGGTGGGACCTCGAGGGCCCGCTCTGGAAGGGTGTAGGGGTGGGTGGAGAGGGGAGGTGAGGGGTAGGCCTCAGAGCCACTGGCCCCGCTCTGGAAGGGTGTAGGCGTGGGTGGGGACGGGTAGGCCGCAGGCCCACAGACCCGCTCTGGAAGGGTGTAGGGGTGGGTGGAGAGGAGAGGTGAGGGGTAGGCCTCAGAGCCACAGACCCGCTCTGGAAGGGTGTAGGGGTGGGTGGAGAGGGAAGGTGAGGGGTAGGCCTCAGAGCCACTGGCCCCGCTCTGGAAGGGTGTAGGCGTGGGTGGAGAGGGGAGGTGAGGGGTAGGCCTCAGAGCCACTGGCCCCGCTCTGGAAGGGTGTAGGGGTGGGTGGAGAGGGGAGGTGAGGGGTAGGCCTCAGAGCCACTGGCCCCGCTCTGGAATGGTGTAGGCATGGGTGTAGAGGGGAGGTGAGGGGTAGGCCGCAGAGCCACAGGCCCCGCTCTGGACGGGTGTAGGGGTGGGTGGAGAGGGGAGGTGAGGGGTAGGCCTCAGAGCCACAGGCCCCGCTCTGGAAGGGTGTAGGGGTGGGTGGAGAGGGGTGGAGAGGGGAGGTGAGGGGTAGGCCTCAGAGCCACAGGCCCCGCTCTGGAAGGGTGTAGGGGTGGGTGGAGAGGCGAGGTGAGGGGTAGGCCTCAGAGCCACTGGCCCCGCTCTGGAAGGGTGTAGGCGTGGGTGGGGAGGGGAGGTGAGGGGTAGGCCTCAGAGCCACTGGCCCCGCTCTGGAAGGGTGTAGGGGTGGGTGGAGAGGGGAGGTGAGGGGTAGGCCTCAGAGCCACTGGCCCCGCTCTGGAAGGGTGTAGGCGTGGGTGGAGAGGGGTGGAGAGGGGAGGTGAGGGGTAGGCCTCAGAGCCACAGGCCCCGCTCTGGAAGGGTGTAGGGGTGGGTGGAGAGGCGAGGTGAGGGGTAGGCCTCAGAGCCACTGGCCCCGCTCTGGAAGGGTGTAGGCGTGGGTGGAGAGGGGAGGTGAGGGGTAGGCCTCAGAGCCACAGGCCCCGCTCTGGAAGGGTGTAGGGGTGGGTGGAGAGGGGTGGAGAGGGGAGGTGAGGGGTAGGCCTCAGAGCCACTGGCCCCGCTCTGGAAGGGTGTAGGCGTGGGTGGAGAGTGGAGGTGAGGGGTAGGCCTCAGAGCCACTTGCCCCGCTCTGGAAGGGTGTAGGGGTGGGTGGAGAGGGGAGGTGAGGGGTAGACCGCAGGGCCACTGGCCCCATCCTGGAAGGGTGTAGGGGTAGGCCGCAGGGCCACAGGCCCATAGAGAGGGGCTTGGGTGGGGTGAGATAGTCGAGGGCAGGTGGAGCAAGCCGGCTCAGGACGGAGGCCGCACTGTGAGGTGGGGACCAGTTATAGCTTTGCTTACGCCGGTGCTTTCCTATCTCCCCCCCACACCCCTCTCCCAAAAAAACATTACTTTGTGTTTCTTTTGGGCTAGTGGGCTCTCCCCGTCACGCTACCACTCTCCTCTTGCCCCCCTCGCCCCCCACTGCTGATGCTCGTCTCCCCGTCCCCCCCAGCCCTGGGTCATTTTCCCTTCTTCTCTGTATGACGGCCTGAGGGCCTCTCTCCCTCCTCCCATCCACCCCGCCCTCCCTTCACTGCCCGTCTCCTGCCTCACCTCAGCTCTTCTCTCTGTCCTCTCCCTCCTCCCTCCTCCCTCCTCCCTTCCACTCCGCCCCCTCCCCCACGCCCTCCCCTCAGCTCTTCCTTCACACTGCTATGGTGACCTTGCCAGTTGGGTGTAAACAGTAAAGTTGCTGAGCCTGGGTCTGATCTCACCCTCACAGGCCGGTCCAATCCGGCCAGAGAATCTGGTTCAGAATACTGGGCGTGCCGAGAGCACCGCAGCACCTGAAGTTCTGCTGATGCACCTCTGACCTGAGGCACGGACTGAGACAAATAGGACACCTTACAACGCAAACATTTTTCACATCGCAACATCCATACAACGCAGGATTTTACAAGCATTTTTAGGAACTACATTTACAACGCATTCCATTACAACGCATACCATTACAACGCATGCCATAACAATTTATAATACTTTTAGGGCAACTGTAGGGTAAGTGTTGGATAGTGTACGGGTAAAAATGAGTATTCCCACTCAAGTGAGTGCAGCAGTAGGGTAAGTGTTTGATAGTGTAGGTTTGAAAATTGCGATTCCACATTACTTACCTTATAATGTGTTGCGATGGCTTGTCTTTGACTACAGGTGAGAATGTAAAATACTCCTACCCTAGAGAGACACTATTGGACCTGAAGGGGTCATTGAACAGCGCCGGCTGCCTCTGCTGGGCCATGGACTCTGGGCCTCCCATGCCCAGTGGGCCCTGCTTGAATTGCGATACGGCGCTCCCCAACATTCTTCATCAACAGGTTCAAACCAAGAAGGCCCTCAATACACGGGCTGCTCTCTGGCTACAACTATTAGATGTATTTTAATGAACGCTACATCATTGGTAAAGCATAGCATAGAACGCGCTAATTTGATGGAGGATGGTGGTTTAAAGGTAGCTTTCATCACTGAAACATGGACGGACGAGGCGTCCGGTCCGGATCTGGTGAAAGCCGCCCCACCTGGATTCCAGTGCGAGGTCCTTAACAGACCAAACAGGAAGGGAAGCGGGCTGGCTATCATTTACCAGAACTCTATTCATGGTAAATTTGCCTACTTGCGAAGCCCTTGCTTTTAACCTCAGCTTAACACATCATCATTCCCTCAAGGGCACACTGCTCTATAGGCCACCCGGAGCTAGACATGCTTGTTTCCCTTCCCTGGGGAATTTACTGGAAGAAGCCCTTCTGTGCGACTCATATACCATCCTGGGGGATTTTAATTTCCATCTTGAACTCCCCAATGACCCGGAGACAGCTGGGTTACTGGAACTGATGGACTCCGCGGAGCTCACACAGTATGTGAGAGGACCCTCCCATCTAGCGGGTCACACTTTGGATGGTGTTTTCTCTAACTACCCAGGGTCGTCTTTTGTGGGACTACTGCCCCAGTCTGGTCTGATCATGCTGCGGCTCTATTTGATTTTAACTTGGTGAGTCAGAAGTTTAAGGGCAGGGATTCCAGAGAACAGATCGAAATCAGAGCCTGGAATAGGGTTGATGCGGAGACCTTGCATGAAGTCCTGACCTCTTCAGCTGGCCATGCAACGCTGGGCACTGAAGAAGCGGTAGCCTCATACACTAGCTGGCTCTCGCATGCATGCGGGGAATTAGCCCCTCGTAAATCTATTATTCCGAAAAGAGCTCTTCCCTCGGCCCCATGGTACACAGAGGAGATAAAAAAGAACAAGTGTACTTGTAAACGGCTGGAGCGGAATTGGAGGAAAGGGTACCTTGACACTGAGAAGGGACTATATAAATCCGGCCTGCAAAGATATAAGCAAGCGGTTCGGTTGGCCAAACAGATATATTACTCATCCCAAATAGAAACGGCCAAGAACTCCTCTAGAGAGCTCTTTTATACGGTCTCCAAGTTGGCTACTCTGAGACCTTCCACTATCCAGTCTAGCCCTGATCTTTGTGAACAGATTGCCACGTTCTTTCGAACAAAGGTCACAAATATATTTTCAGACCTTTCTGATCTAAATAAGGATGCCTTGACTGAAGTTATTGAGTTGGAACACACAAATTTCCCATTGGTGATCATGAAGGATTTTAACCCATTGGCGGTGCAAGACACACTGGATCTGTTAATTGGTGCAAAATCTGGTTCACCTTTGGATCCATGCCCTCTGAAAATGATCAAACTTTCCCCTGTCCCTATTGCACGGTGTCTTACCTCCATTTTTAAAGGTATCTATGAATATGGACAGTTTTCTAATCTATGGAAGATGGCTTCCATTTTACCTCTTTTAAAAAAGCCCGGCCTTGACCCTCATGATCCTAATAACTTTCGGCCAATCTCCCTCCTTCCTCTTCCCGCGAAGATGGTGGGAAAGGCGATGAATAGACAACTCAGTACCTTCCTGAAGAAAGCCCAAGTGTTGGACTCTTCCCAACACGGTTTCAGAGAAGGACACAGTACTGAGTCAGCCCCGATTAAAGCCACAGAAGAGATTAGATCAGCGGTGGATCAGGGAGGTAGGGCAGCCCTGATCTTGTTAGATCTTTCAGCCGCATTTGATACTGTCCATCATGGGAGGTTGATGGGCCGTTTAAAACAATACGGTGTAGTGGGCAAAGCTTGGGAGTTGCTGAATTATTTTCTAGCCGACAGAAGCCAGATAGTAGCATTGGGGAAATTTCAATCAAAACCTTTCTCACTACCATGCGGCGTCCCGCAGGGGTCGTCCCTGAGCCCGACTCTCTTTAATGTATATGTCTCAACTTTGGCACCAGTTATTAGTGCGTTCGGGATCACCTCGTATGCAAATTGTGGTAGCGCTATTACCTGGCAAAGAAACCGGGTTGGATAGGCGCTTCCAGTCCTGTATGGAAGAAGTTGGACGATGGATGGCAGGTGACTGCCTGAGGCTGAACTCGGATAAAACCGAGGTGATGTTGTTTGGAAACAACCCCAATTTTTGGCCCCCCTCATGGTGGCCGTCTTCATTGGGGTCTCGCCCCATCCCTGCTAAAAAGGTCAAAAATGTGGGGATCCTGCTGGATGAGAAACTCTCTATGGGAGTTCAGGTCAATGCGGTCGTTTCTAAACAGGGTGCGTTTTAAGAACAGTGAGAAAGGTCTTGAATCTCCTGCCGCTAGACTGTCGTGAAACAGTGGTTACGGCCCTGGTGTTATCAAGGCTGGACTATTGCAACAGTTTATATTTAAACATCCAGCAAAAGCTGTTACACAAGCTCCAGATGCTCCAAAATGCCGCGGCCAGACTCCTTACAGGTACCCCAAAATTTGCCCCGATCTCCAATGTGATAAAAAAAACTGCACTGGCTCCCGGTTAGAAACCGGGTACAGTTCAAATCACTATGCATGGTGTTCAAGGCACTGCATGGAGAGGGTTCTGACCACCTTAAAAGCCAATTCCAATGGTATAAACCAATGCGCACGCTTCGAACATCAGAAGCAAAACTGATCGCTGTTCCGCCAACAAAAAAAGCCCACTGGGGTGGTCGAAGCTTTACTTTCTGTGCCAAGGCCTGGAATGAGCTCCCATTCCATTTGAGAAATGCCAAGAATCTGTTAAGTTTTAGAAAGGACTTTTGATAAATAATCCCGCTCGCCCTGGCCTTGTCTAAAGAGAAGTAATCCAGCGCCAGGACACCTTCGGGTAATCGTGCGCTTTAAAAATCACCTTAACATAACATAACATAACGTTGTAGTGACTTGTGTTGTAATGGCATGCATTATAGTGACATGCGTTACAGTGGCATGCGATGTAAAGGCAGTTGAGTTGTAATGATTGCGTTGTCAATGTAGTGAGTTGAAATGACTGCGTTGTAATGGTAGTTTCCTGACTTAGACTACAGGGAGCTCTGCCGATGCACCTCTGACCTGAGGCACCGCTGCCGATTCACTACAGGGAGCTCTGCTGATGCACCTCTGACCTGAGGCACCCCTGCCCATTCACCACTGACACTACAGGGAGCTCCGCCGATGCACCTCTGACCAGGGGCACCTCTGCCCATTCACCGCTGGCACTACAGGGAGCCCCGCCGATGCACCTCTGACCAGGGGCACCTCTGCCCATTCACCGCTGACACTACAGGGAGCTCCGCCGATGCACCTCTGACCTGGGGCACCTCTGCCCATTCACCAGAGACACTACAGGGAACTCTGCCGATGCACATCTGACCCGAGGCACCCCTGCCCATTCACCACTGACACTACAGGGAGCTCTGCCGATGCACATCTGACCTGAGGCACCCCTGCCCATTCACCACTGACACTACAGGGAGCTCCGCCGATGCACCTCTGACCTGGGGCACCTCTGCCCATTCACCGCTGACACTACAGGGAGCTCCGTCGATGCACCTCTCACCTGAGGCACCCCTGCCCATTCACCGCTGACACTACAGGGAGCTCTGCTGATGCACCTCTGACCCGAGGCACCCCTGCCCATTCACCAGTGACACTACAGGGAGCTCCGCCGATGCACCTCTGACCTGAGGCACCCCTGCCCATTCACCGGTGACACTACAGGGAGCTCTGCTGATGCACCTCTGATCTGAGGCACCCCTGCCCAGTCACCAGTGACACTACAGGGAGCACTGCCGATCCACCTCTGACCTGAGGCACCCCTGCCCATTCACCACTGACACTACAGGGAGCTCCACCGATGCACCTCTGACCTGAGGCACCCCTGCCCATTCACCAGTGACACTACAGGGAGCTCTGCCGATGCACGTCTGATCTGAGGCACCCCTGCCCATTCACCAGTGACACTACAGGGAGCTCTGCCGATGCACCTCTGACCTGAGGCACCCCTGCCCATTCACCACTGACACTACAGGGAGCTCCGCCGATGCACCTCTGACGTGGGGCACCTCTGCCCATTCACCAGAGACACTACAGGGAGCTCTGCCGATGCACGTCTGACCCGAGGCACCCCTGCCCATTCACCACTGACACTACAGGGAGCTCTGCTGATGCACCTGAGGCACCCCTGCCCATTCACCAGTGACACTACAGGGAGCTCTGCCGATTCACCTCTCACCTGAGGCATCCCTGCCCATTCACCAGTGACACTAGAGGGAGCTTTGCCGATGCACCTCTGACCTGAGGCACCCCTGCCCATTCACCACTGACACTACAGGGAGCTCCGCAGATGGCGGTAGTCGCGGAGTCTTTTGGCGCCCAGATCGTATCTTACGCCGATGACACCCAGCTCCTGTTCGCTTGTGATAGGGGCGGGTCATTCGACGGCGTACAGATCAGGGATTTCCTTGGTGCGGTTTTTGAGTGGTTCGGGTGTAATGGATTAAAGTGCAATTCCGATAAGTCGGAGCTGCTCTTTTTTGGTTGCACCTGTGAACCAGACTGGAAAGCTTGGTGGCCACAAGATCTGTTTCCACCTGACAACGTGTCTCTCAAGGCTAAAAATTTGGGAGTGATTGTGGACAGTGAATTGTCCTTTGGGCCACCCCCGCGCCGCACGGCCACCAGCTGCTGCGTGTGCCCCCAGTGCCTGCCTCTGCGCCGACTTCGCCGCCTTGAGCGCTCCCCTTTCGGTTTTAGCCCGTTTTTGCCTGAAATTTGTGCTTGTTCTCTTTCTGTGCCCAAGATCGTTTTCCCACTGTTTTTCCCCCGTTTTGACCTGAATTGTTGCCTGTTTTTTTCTGTGCCGTTTTCTCTTCGTGTTTTGACCTGAATTGTTGCCTGTTTTTTCTGTGCCGTTTTCTCTTCGTGTTTTGACCTGTATTATTGCCTGTTTTTTCTGTGCCATTTCCTCTTCGTGTTTTTGACCTCCATTGTGCCTGTCTCCTTCCTGCTTGCCCGCCTACCTCGCCGCCCTCCGCTCTCCCTCCCCGCTCCCGCTTCCCGCCACCGCCATTAGCCCCGCCCCTTTTTCTTCTGTACCCTCCCCGCTCCCGCCTCCCAGCTGCTCCGCCCACCCTCGCACTTGGCCTTATATGGCGACCGTACGACGCAGGTGAGTGTGACCCACTTGTGGGACACCCCCACGCCGCACGGCCACCAGCTGCTGCGTGTGCCCCCAGTGCCTGCCTCTGCCTCAGCGCCGACTTCGCTGCCGCCTTGAGCGCTCCCCTTTCGGTTTTAGCCCGTTTTTGCCTGAAATTTGTGCTTGTTCTCTTTCTGTGCCCAAGATCGTTTTCCCACTGTTTTTCCCCCGTTTTGACCTGAATTGTTGCCTGTTTTTTTCTGTGCCGTTTTCTCTTCGTGTTTTGACCTGAATTGTTGCCTGTTTTTTCTGTGCCGTTTTCTCTTCGTGTTTTGACCTGTATTATTGCCTGTTTTTTCTGTGCCATTTCCTCTTCGTGTTTTTGACCTCCATTGTGCCTGTCTCCTTCCTGCTTGCCCGCCTACCTCACCGCCCTCCGCTCTCCCTCCCCGCTCCCGCTTCCCGCCACCGCCATTAGCCCCGCCCCTTTTTCTTCTGTACCCTCCCCGCTCCCGCCTCCCAGCTGCTCCGCCCACCCGCACACTTCGCCTTAAATGGCGACCGTGCGAACGCGCAGCGGTCTCGCGCAGCGGGCGCGCCGCCTGAGCGCCGAAGGTGCGCCAAAGGTAAGCCCGTCTACGCCCGTCCTCGCCTGGACCGCGCCCAGTGCCAGGACCCCTGGCCCCCGAAGAGCCCGACCGACCCGCCTGACGTACTCCGCCGCCACCCTCACCGCACTCAACACCGGCCGACTCCCAGAATGCCACCTAGCCGCTCCACGAGGTACCCACGGACCTTTCAGCTGCCACGCCTGCAAGTTCTCCTGCATCCGGACCAGCCTCACACCAGCACCCGCCAAGACGAACACCAGCAGCACCCACCTCAAGTGCATCCTGCTCAACACCCGCTCCGTCCACAGACACGCCATCGAACTCTGGAACCTTCTAGACGCCACAGCCCCGGACGTTGCCTTCCTCACGGAGACCTGGATGAACGCCTCTTCAGCTCCCGACATCGCCATCGCTATCCCAGAGGGCTACAAGATCGTCCGGAGGGACCGAAACGCCAACCAGATGGGAGGAGGCATCGCCATCGTCCACAGGAGCACCATCCGTCTCACGACCAGCACCGACAACACCCTGACCAGCGCCGAACACCTGCATTTCCGGAAACAACGACATCACCCCATCGCAAGACCTCTGCAACTCCCTCGCCTCCTACTTCCACAACAAAATCGCAGACATACACAACAGCTTCAGCACTCAACCGACGCACGCCACGACCACAGCAACGCCACCCACCACCACCCTCCGCGCCTGGACCCCGGTCAACACCGAAGACACCGTCCACATGATGAACTCCGTCCACTCCGGATCTCCGACCGACCCCTGCCCTCACCACGTCTTCAACAAAGCCGACGCTGTCATCGCACCCCACCTGCGGGACATCATCAACACCTCATTCGACACCGCCACCTTCCCCGAGAGCTGGAAGCACGCCGAACTCAGCGCTCTACTCAAGAAACCTACAGCAGACCCCACCGAACTCAAGAATTACCGCCCCATCTCTCTACTCCCGTTTCCAGCCAAAGTCATCGAAAAGACCGTCAACAAACAGCTGGCCGCCTTCCTCGAGACGAACGGATCCCTCGACCCATCGCAGTCGGGATTCCGTGCCAACCACAGCACCGAGACCGCCCTCATCGCCGCCACTGACGACATCCGAGCCCTGATGGACAACGGAGAAACAGCGGCCCTCATCCTCCTAGACCTCTCCGCGGCCTTCGACACGGTCTGCCACCGCACCCTAGTGCAGCGCCTCAGCAACGTCGGAATCCAGGAGAAGGCACTGGGATGGATCGTCTCCTTCCTCGACGGAAGAACACAAAGAGTCCGCCTACCACCGTACAAGTCAGAGGCCACAGAAGTCATCTGCGGCGTCCCTCAAGGATCCTCGCTGAGCCCTACTCTCTTCAACGTCTACATGAGCCCCCTCGCGGCCATCGCACGCCAACACAACCTCAACATAATCTCCTACGCCGACGACACCCAGCTGATCCTCTCCCTGACTAACGACCCCGCCGCCGCCAGAGCCAACCTGCTCGAAGGGATGAGAGAGGTAGCCGAGTGGATGACGACGAGCCGCCTGAAACTGAACTCAGATAAGACGGAGGTCCTCATCCTGGGCTCCTCGCCCTCCGCCTGGGACGACTCCTGGTGGCCCCCCGCCCTAGGCACCGCACCCAAACCGACGGACCACGCACGCAACCTGGGTTTCATCCTGGACTCCTCCCTCTCCATGACCAGGCAAGTCAACGCCGTCTCCTCGTCGTGCTTCAACATCCTGCGCATGCTTCGGAAGATCTTCTGGTGGATCCCCGCAGAGACCAGGAAGACCGTCACCCAGGCCCTCGTCACCAGCCGACTGGACTACGGCAGCGCACTCTACGCCGGAACCACCGCCAAGATCCAGAAGAGACTCCAGCGCATCCAGAACGCCTCAGCCAGACTCATCCTCGACATCCCACGACACAGCCACATCTCCGGACACCTAAGAGACCTGCACTGGCTCCCGGTCAACAAGAGAATCACCTTCCGCCTCCTTACCCACGCACACAAAGCTCTCCACGATCAAGGCCCGAGCTACCTCAACAACCGCATCAACTTCTACGCTCCCAAACGCCACCTCCGTTCTGCCAGCCACGCCCTCGCCGCCGTCCCACGCATCCGCAGAGCCACTACAGGAGGAAGGTCCTTCTCCTACCTGGCCGCCAAGACCTGGAACTCCCTCCCGGCCGACCTGCGCCTGACCCAAGACCACCCCTCCTTCAGGAAGAAGCTCAAGACCTGGCTGTTCGAGCAGTAGCGGCACCCCCCCCCCCCCTCCCAGCGCCTTGAGACCCTACGGGTAGGTAGTGCGCTCTATAAATGTCTTGATTGATTGATTGATTGATTTCCAGATCCACACCAACCCGAACACCACCCTCAGAGGCACCCTGATCTACCGACCCCCTGGACCACGCACGCAATTCAGCGAGGACATCGCCGACTTCGTCAGCCCGCATGCCCTCCCCTCCGCCGACTACATCCTCCTGGGAGACCTCAACTTCCATCTGGAGAACAACAACGACCGCAACACCAGCACCCTGCTCGACAACCTCGCCAACCTGGGACTCAAGCAACTGGTGTCCACCCCCACCCACCTCGCCGGACACACACTCGACGCAGTCTTCTCTTCCAGCACAGACATCAACTTCAGCCACGCCACAGAGCTTCAATGGACGGACCACAGCTGTGTCCACTTCACCTTCAAGAGAACGACGTCCCACCACCACCAGAAACAGGACGCCCGCAGAAGCTGGAACAAGATCACAGCAGACCAGCTCGCCACCTCCCTGAGCCAGCACCCTCCTGCCAGCTCAGCGAACCCCAGCCAGGCCGCAGACAACCTCACGAAGTGGATCGACAACTGCGCGGACGAACTCGCCCCACTGAGGACCCCGCCCAGCAGACCCGGCAGCAAGAAGGCCCCATGGTTCACCGACGAACTCAAGAGCTCCAAGAAGTACTGCCGAGCCCTCGAGAAAGTCTGGAGAAGGGAACCAACACCGGACAACAGGACCTCCTTCAAACTTGCCACCCGGAAACACCACCAGCTGATCCGCGCCGCCAAGAAAACAGCTTTCAAGGACCGGTTGGACAACAACGCACACAACTGCAAGGAACTCTTCAACATCGTGAAAGAGCTTTCCAACCCCAGCGCAGGAAACAACGACATCACCCCATCGCAAGACCTCTGCAACTCCCTCTCTTCATACTTCCACAACAAGATCGCCGACATACACAACAGCTTCAACAACCAACCAACGCACACCATGACCGAACAACCACCCCCCACCACCACCCTCCACGCCTGGACCCCGATCAGCACCGAAGACACCATCCGCACGATGAACTCCATCCACTCCGGATCACCGACCGACCCCTGCCCTCAACACGTCTTCAACAAGGCCGACGCTGTCATCGCACCCCACCTGCGAGACATCATCAACACATCCTTCGACACCGCCACCTTCCCCGAGAGCTGGAAGCACGCCGAACTCAGCGCTCTTCTCAAGAAACCCACAGCGGACCCCACCGAACTCAAGAATTACCGCCCCATCTCGCTCCTCCCGTTTCCAGCCAAAGTCATCGAGAAGACCGTCAACAAGCAGATGGCCGCCTTCCTCGAGACGAACGGATCCCTCGACCCCTCACAGTCCGGCTTCCGAGCCAACCACAGCACCGAGACCGCCCTCATCGCCGCCACCGATGACATCCGAGCCCTGATGGACAATGGAGAAACAGCGGCCCTCATCCTCCTAGACCTCTCCGCGGCATTCGACACGGTCTGCCACCGCACCCTAGTACGGCGCCTCAGCAACATCGGCATCCAGGACAAGGCGCTGGAATGGATCATCTCCTTCCTCGACGGAAGAACACAGAGAGTCCGCCTACCACCGTACAAGTCAGAGGCCTCCGAAGTCATCTGCGGCGTCCCCCAAGGATCATCTCTGAGCCCCACCCTCTTCAACGTCTACATGAGCCCCCTCGCGGCCATCGTACGCAAACACAACCTCAGCATAATCTCCTACGCCGACGACACCCAGCTGATCCTCTCCCTGACCAACGACCCCGCCGCCGCCAGAGCCAACCTGCACGAAGGGATGAAAGAGGTAGCCGAGTGGATGACGACCAGCCGCCTGAAACTGAACTCGGACAAGACGGAGGTCCTCATCCTGGGCTCCTCACCCTCCGCCTGGGACGACTCCTGGTGGCCTCCCGCCCTGGGCACCGCACCCAAACCGACAGACCATGCACGAAACCTGGGCGTCATCCTGGACTCCTCCCTCTCCATGACCAGGCAAGTCAACAACGTCTCCTCGGCGTGCTTCAACATCCTTCGCATGCTACGGAAGATCTTCTGGTGGATCCCCACCGAGACCAGGAAGACCGTCACCCAGGCCCTCGTCACCAGCCGACTGGACTACGGCAACGCCCTCTACGCCGGTACCACCGCCAAGCTCCAGAAGAGACTCCAGCGGATCCAGAACGCCTCAGCCAGACTCATCCTCGACATCCCACGAACCAGTCACATCTCCGGACATCTGAAAGACCTTCACTGGCTCCCCGTCAACAAAAGAATCACCTTCCGCCTCCTCACCCACGCACACAAAGCCCTACACGACCAAGGCCCGAGCTACCTCAACAGCCGAGTCAACTTCTACGCTCCCAAACGCCACCTCCGATCAGCCAACCACGCCCTCGCCACCGTCCCCCGCATCCGAAGAGCGACTACAGGAGGAAGGTCCTTCTCCTACCTGGCCGCCAAGACCTGGAACTCCCTCCCGACCGACCTTCGCCTGACCCAAGACCACCTCTCCTTCAGGAAGAAGCTGAAGACCTGGCTGTTCGAGCAGTAGCGGCACCCCCCCCCCCCCCCCCCCAGCGCCTTGAGACCCTACGGGTATGTAGCGCGCTTTATAAGTGTCAATGATTGATTGATTGATTTTGTGCCTCTCAGGTAAATGCTTTGGCATTTTACGGATGCTGAGGAAGTTTCTTCCTCTAGTATCTTTCCAGCATAGGAAGATTATTGTTCAGGCCTTGATCGGATCTCGACTGGACTACGCAAACGCCCTTCTCTTGGGTCTACCAAAATATCTTTTGACCCGTTTGCAAGTGGTACAGAACTCGGCTGCCCGTGCTATTTACGGGCTCCCGAGAAGAGCAGGTGCCACGGCTTTACTGAATTCTTTACACTGGCTACCGATCCCTAAAAGAATTCTTTTTAAGTGCCTGACTTTTGCCTTCAAAGCTTTACAAGGATCTGGCCCTAAGTACATAAGGAAACGTCTCTCCCGATATGTACCCAGCAGGTCTTTGAGATCATCTTGTCTATCCAAAATGACAGTCCCTGTTATCAGGCGTGCAAGGATGGGAGGTCGATCGTTCCGCTACCTAGCCCCGAAGGAGTGGAATGAACTACCACTTTCTCTCAGACAGGCTCCCAGTCTCCTTGCTTTTAGAAAAGAGCTTAAAACGTGGCTTTTTACTAAATAAACTTTTTACTAAATAAACTTGATTCTTCTCTTCTGTCTGCTTTTTTAGTTGTTATGTCTTGTTTTGCCTGCCGATATTCTTCATCAAAGCGCCGGGATGCTCCTCGGAGTAGCCGAGCGCTATAGAAGAAATAAATTAACATAACATAACATAACATAACCTCTGACCTGAGGCACCCCTGCCCATTCACCGCTAACACTACAGGGAGCTCCGTCGATGCACCTCTGACCTGAGGCACCCCTGCCCATTCACTACTGACGCTACAGCTCCGTCGATGCACCTCTGACCTGAGGCACCCCTGCCCATTCACTACTGACGCTACAGCTCCGTCGATGCACCTCTGACCTAAGGCACCCCTGCCCATTCACTACTGACGCTACAGCTCCGTCGATGCACCTCTGATCTGAGGCACCCCTGCCCATTCAGCGCTGACACTACAGGGAGCTCCGTCGATGCACCTCTGACCTGAGGCACCCCTGCCCATTCACCAGTGACACTACAGGGAGCTCTGCCGATGCACCTCTGACCGGAGGCACCTCTGCCCATTCACCACTGACACTACAGGGAGCTCTGCCGATGCACCTCTGATCTGAGGCACCCCTGCCCATTCACCACTGACACTACAGGGAGCTCCGTCGATGCACCTACGACCTGAGGCACCCCTGCCCATTCACCACTGACACTACAGGGAGCTCTGCCGATCCACCTCTGACCTGAGGCACCCCTGCCCATTCACCAGGGACACTACAGAGAACTCCGCCGATGCACCTCTGACCTGAGGCACCCCTGCCCATTCACCGCTGACACTACAGGGAACTCCGCCGATGCGCCTCTGATCTGAGGCACCCCTGCCCAGTCACCAGTGACACTACAGGGAGCACTGCCGATCCACCTCTGACCTGAGGCGCCCCTGACCATTCACCAGTGACACTACAGGGAGCTCTGCTGATGCACCTCTGACCTGAGGCACCCCTGCCCAGTCACCAGTGACACTAGAGGGAGCTCTGCTGATGCACCTCTGACCTGAGGCACCCCTGCCCATTCACCACTGACACTACAGGGAGCTCTGCCGATGCACCTCTGACCTGAGGCACTCCTGCCCATTCACCAGTGACACTACAGGGAGCTCCGCCGATGCACCTCTGACCCGAGGCACCCCTGCCCATTCACCAGTGACACTACAGGAAGCTCTGCCGATGCACCTCTGACCTGAGGCACCCCTTCCCATTCACCAGTGACACTACAGGGAGCTCTGCCGATGCACCTCTGACCTGAGGCACCCCTGCCCATTCACCTGTGACACTCCAGGGAGCTCCGCCGATGCACCTCTGACCCGAGGCACCCCTGCCCATTCACCAGTGACACTACAGGAAGCTCTGCCGATGCACCTCTGACCTGAGGCACCCCTTCCCATTCACCAGTGACACTACAGGGAGCTCTGCCGATGCACCTCTGACCTGAGGCACCCCTGCCCAGTCACCGGTGACACTACAGGGAGCTCTGCCGATGCACCTCTGACCTGAGGCATCCCTGCCCGTTCACCAGTGACACTAGAGGGAGCTTTGCCGATGCACCTCTGACCTGAGGCACCCCTGCCCATTCACCACTGACACTACAGGGAGCTCCGCTGATGCACCTCTGACCCGAGGCACCCCTGCCCATTCACCAGTGACACTACAGGGAGCTCCGCCGATGCACCTCTGATCTGAGGCACCCCTGCCCATTCACCAGTGACACTACAGGGAGCTCTGCCGATGCACCTCTGACCTGAGGCGCCCCTGCCCATTCACCAGTGACACTACAGGGAGCTCCGCCGATGCACCTCTGACCTGAGCCACCCCTGCCCATTCACCACTGACACTACAGGGAGCTCTGCCGATGCACCTCTGACCCGAGGCACCCCTGCCCATTCACCGCTGACACTACAGGGAGCTCCACCGATGCACCTCTGACCCGAGGCACCCCTGCCCATTCACCGCTGACACTACAGGGAGCTCCACCGATGCACCTCTGACCTGAGGCACCCCTGCCCATTCACCAGTGACACTACAGGGAGCTCTGCCGATGCACCTCTGACCTGAGGCACCCCTGCCCAGTCACCGGTGACACTACAGGGAGCTCTGCCGATGCACCTCTGACCTGAGGCATCCCTGCCCATTCACCAGTGACACTAGAGGGAGCTTTGCCGATGCACCTCTGACCTGAGGCACCCCTGCCCATTCACCACTGACACTACAGGGAGCTCCGCTGATGCACCTCTGACCCGAGGCACCCCTGCCCATTCACCAGTGACACTACAGGGAGCTCCGCCGATGCACCTCTGATCTGAGGCACCCCTGCCCATTCACCAGTGACACTACAGGGAGCTCTGCCGATGCACCTCTGACCTGAGGCGCCCCTGCCCATTCACCAGTGACACTACAGGGAGCTCCGCCGATGCACCTCTGACCTGAGCCACCCCTGCCCATTCACCACTGACACTACAGGGAGCTCTGCCGATGCACCTCTGACCCGAGGCACCCCTGCCCATTCACCGCTAACACTACAGGGAGCTCCACCGATGCACCTCTGACCCGAGGCACCCCTGCCCATTCACCGCTGACACTACAGGGAGCTCCACCGATGCACCTCTGACCTGAGGCACCCCTGCCCATTCACCAGTGACACTACAGGGAGCTCCACTGATGCACCACTGGCCCGAGGCACCCCTGACCATACACCACTGACACTACAGGGAGCTCTGCCGATGCACCTCTGACCTGAGGCACCCCTGCCCATTCACCACTGACACTACAAAGAGCTCCGCAGATCCACCTCTGACCCGAGGCACCCCTGCCCATTCACCGGTGACACTACAGGGAGCGATCACAAACCCTGAGAGTCCACAAAGGTTCATTTAAAAAGAAAATTCCAATAATCTACATTTCAGGAGGTTCCTGAAGCATGTGTGATTCAATTAGGAACTCAGACAGGGGTTGAGGGCATCCCGCAGCGGGGGCCTCGCACCCAGTGGGATCGGCCGCCATATTTCATCCACATAAAACACCAGGGCGGGGGCTTGTCGCACCAAGCCCTAACTTCTGAGTCATTATTTATTGCGGTTTTGTGTGGCGGGAACTCGACCCGAAAGTATCAGAATGCTTTACATGAGCACCAATTGCTTTTAGACGGACGCATTTTTTATTTTTTTTTGAAGGCATGGGTAGAATAAGTGATTTGCTTAGAAACATAGGATGCTTCAGCCTCCGCCAGACTCGAACCTGGTTCCCCAACTTCTAAGTCGGCCGCTCTAGTCGTTAAGCCACATCCTCTCTGTTTTCTTACCAGCCGCCTTTGATGGAGACTGTCACATGCATGTAAGGCCATGAGCAATGAAGTCCACCCCCCCATGTTTCACGGGCGCCTCTCTACAACCCCTCCCCCAGGTTTACTCTTTCAACTTGGCCTGTGCCCACTGCCTTTCTGGACGGGAGTCAGTGCTTTTAATAGGAAATTAGAAGTGCGGGTACTCACTAATTAGACTGGGTGGGCAGTTAGGGGCGTGTCTGGGGGCATGGCTGTGAGCCAGGCATTTAATAATAGCCACTGTTTTTCAGAGTGGATGAGAGGTTGGTGGACTTTAAACTATTCAATCAAACATCCTATAGAACAACAAGCGCATCCAACACAAGCAGCAGCACCCTCCCTTCCAGCGCCACCACCAGGACCAGCTCTGGGAGTAACGGGACTCTCCTTGCCCAAAGAGAAGCTCCGGCACTCAGGGGGAGAAAACTGAGAAGTGCCGGTACTCAGTACCGGCGAGTACCGGTCCATTTAAAGCACTGCTGGAGTGTACGGAAAACATCATTTCCCTGATCCAGCGCGCAGATGATTGGATTCTGGAGCCCCCTCCCCCGTCGGCCTTTAGAATAGCAGACAGTCTCTAGTCTGCCTACACCCATCAG
This sequence comes from Triturus cristatus, assembly GCF_964204655.1. NCBI lineage: Eukaryota > Metazoa > Chordata > Amphibia > Caudata > Salamandridae > Triturus > Triturus cristatus. The sequence goes on along the minus strand of NC_140585.1, from coordinate 70,150,198 downwards.
GGGGCCTCGCCACACACCTGGATAGAATAATCCAGACAATAGGACTTTTCTCTTTGCCTCGATAGTGTCACGTCACGGATTCAATCTATATATGTATGGAGGTTCTGAGCCCCTGATGTCTTTGCCCATTCTCTTCCTACCCTCTCACATTTCTATCCAATGTCTCGCTCCCTGCTCTTTCTCTATCACGTCCGAATTTTCTTTAGCCACACGTGTCCTTCTTTCCCTTCTCGCACCCATCTTCTCTCACGTGTTTCCATCTTTTGTCCCTTTTTTAGGTCTCGCCTGATCCAGCGCATGGGCTGGTCTGGCCGAGAGGTTTTCTATGCGGGTTTTCCAAGTGCTGCCTGTGGCCTAAAGCCTGCGTGCACGTGAGCGTGCACGCGCGCAGCCGCCATGTGTACCTCAGCCGTGCTTGATCGCGCCCGTGATCACTTTCACTTTCGCGGGCGCTTGATCGCGTCCCTAATCCCTTTCGCGGGCCTCAATAATTTTGCCAAAAATGCGGAGTAATTGTGCAACATGGAATTTCACATGACAATATAACAATTATAAGAAGAAATTCCCAAATCTATGCAAATTACATCCGGTTAACTGAAATTTCGCCAAGGCCTATTTTACATAAATTTCATTCCCTTTTCAGCAAGGATGAAGAACGGAAACACACCACACGACAATAAATAGCTTTGCCTAAGCCATACTGGAGATGTGAAAATTGTTGTCTGGTACTTCTAAGCGCAGATTTCTGGTCTAACCCCGGACCACACACCCGTACCAGTGCAGCCTATGCGTCATTCCGTTAATTAGAAGTAAGACTTCCATATAACTTCAGGTCGTCAGGGGCCCTATGTTCCAATACAATTTTTTTCCTCCTAATTTTAAATTGTAACATTACTCTATTTGAGATAACTAAAAAAAAAAATAAAAGCTGCTGTACACACGCTGGTATGTTGGCCCGCCGCACACTAGTGAAGGGCGCATACTCGCTAGGGGGCCTTCTTAACTCCTAAGCATCATCTCAAATAAAATGACAACTTGGAAGTTGAACAGTCTATGTGGATTTATTATAAACCTAGTTTTTAATCCAAATCATGAATTAATCTGCTTAGCACACAACAATTGTTCCCTGCCCGTATGTTTCCTTCACTGAGGCACAGCGGGCATACATGCCAGCGGGTGTGCAGCAACGGTTTTAGTTTGCTCTAATTTTGTCTCTGGGCCGAGAGCACACCGTGGTAGTGAAGCAACGCAGAGCTACCAGAATGCATGTTAATTAATTGTGTGAAAATGTGAGTAAAACTTATTCACCTATTCAACTAGTGGACATCCATTTGAGACGCTGCATGATTGACACTCCTAGGGTCAATAACTGCAAGCCCGGTAAGGTGCCATGGTATCCCAAATGCATGACATCAACTCGCCTCAAGGCTCATGGGACCCTCTCACTGGTGCCGGTGCCAGGACCACAGGGCAAGTTACTGGTCTAAGAGTTAAAATCGTGTTTTGGCCAGCATAGGCTAAACCCTTTGTTTATCCAGAGGGTTATGTATGCAGCTAAACATTAAACCAAAAAGAGGTGCCTTGAATCAATACTTGGAAATCACAACTTTATGTTCGCTGCCTAGAGTCTTTACTGTAAACAGGTTTTTAAAGATCTCCTGAATTGGAGCGTGTTGGATTCATTTTTTCATGAAGAAAGGGATCTTATTTCACAGTTTTGACCCTAATAGCCTGAACGATGTGCTGCCCCCATTTGGTGCATTTTAACCTGAACTGTGAAAATCTTTTGGAGAATGAGTGAAGTTTAGTGTCCGGTTTGTATATGAAGGTTTTTTGGGTCAAACACTGGTTGTGCAACAGGTCTTATGCCTGATGCAAAGAGCTTTGAATATGGTTCTTATGGAAGGTACTGAGTTGCCACGAGGCAAGTTTCCAAACCCAAAGGATGAAACTTGTCGCCACATTTTGTTTGGTTTGTACGCTACACAAATTCTTGCATTACAGGCCTAAAATGATGGCATTCTAGTGATCCATGCCAGAGTGAATAAAATCATTGTTCACTTTGATCTCGTGCATTAAAGTCGATAAAGAGATTCTAGACCGAACTCTTAAAAGAAAACACATTGTAACAGCTGGCACATCGGAGTCTAAAGGACTCCTAGATTATTCAGCACTGGGGGCTGTTGAGGAGCAGCCCCCCTCAAAGTGGGCCATAAGAGTCAATTGCATTTGCTGAGAGATTTTTTAGTAAGAGTTCCATCTTTAACTGGATCAGCTTCAGGAAGTTTCTAGCCAGGCATCACCCAATACCTAGCAGCAGTTTTCAGCCTTACTCTCTCACCCCGAAAGGAATTTGTCCTCTTCACAGATAAAAAATGCAAAACAGCTTCTTGCCACAGGCATGGTACCGGGCGCAAGCACAAGCTGAACATCAAGAGTGAGATAAACGAAACGTGGATCACAACACTAGTTACGGCCACTAGAATCATCTGGGCCCTGTTTGAAACAAGCATTGGCATAGCCAATAGGTCTCGCTTTTGGGACCTTTATAAGTATTTAGTTATGCAGCAGAATATCCTTGGTGCAACAACACCAACTGTCGCATGCCTAAACACTTATAAGGTCCCAAAGGCGAGACCTATTGGCTATGCCAATGCTTGTTGTCCTGGCGATCCTGCCCCTGGGAAAACCGCTGTCCCGCCTCCTCGTAAGCAACAAACGCAGACAAGTTCTTGTTTGGAAAGGCAAGTTTTAACGTGACCGAGATACCGAAGCCCTGTAATATCGATTATCGAGGCTGGTTCATTGCAATGGGGCCGGCCAAGGAAAGTAAGTGCCTCTTTCTACCCAGATCCCCTTCCTGAAAAATGTTACTGCTTCAGAGCCACAATGATGAACAAGCATCGGCATAGCCAATAGGTCGCGCCTTTGGGACCTTATAAGTGTTTACCATGCAACAGTTGATGTTGTTGCACCAAGGATGTTGTGCTGCATAACTAAATACTTATAAGGTCCCAAAGGCGAGACCTATTGGCTATGCCAATGCTTGTTTTCTCTTGTGTCACTGCCCCTCTGTCTCTCCAGCCATTACACCGTTTGCCAGCTCACACTGATCGCCGCTCATCCTGTTGTTGTTCCCTCTCTCTAATGTTACTGCCTACTCTGTTCGGTCACTGCACCCACTCGTTTTCCTATCACTGGACTCGATTTTTCACACCCTGTTTTTCCTGTTTCTACCCCCTGTTCTGTCCCCTGCTTCTCTTGTCACTGCCTTTCATTCTGTTTTGTCACTTCCCTCCCCTCTTCTACCACAGGCCCCCGCTTTCTTCTGTCTGTGAAACTCTCTCCTGTTATCAAATGTGTTTCCTTTGCCTCTCGCGTCACTGCCCACTCTCTCACAGTCATTTACCATCTTTCTATGATCTTTCTCCCCCCCATCCCTTTGCGGGCCCCTTTGCTGCAGTGGTTGCTTCTCTCTGGTCACAATGACTTTCTCTCCTATCACTGTTCTCCTGTCTTATTGCGCTGCCTCTCCTCCCGCTGACAGCTCTACTTTCCTTTTATAGCACCTTTCCTTTCACTGCCCCTCTCTTTAGGTCTCGCCTGACCCAGCGCATACGCTGGTCTGTCGAGACTTTTTGTGAGGGCTCAAAAAAGTGCTACTGTAGTCTAGAGCTACAGTGCATGTGCGCGGGCGCGCGGGCCTCACTTTCGCAGCCGCCGCTTTGATGTTTGTTCGCGATCACTTTCAGGACCCCACGGCCGCTTTGATGTTCTCCGTGGCGTGAGCCCGTTTTTTTTCCCCGGTTTATTACTTCTATGTAGTAATGCTGGCACCCGTGCGCCACCATTACTACAGAGCAGTAATAAACAGAAACAAGCATTGGCATAGCCAATAGGTCTCGCTTTTGGGACCTTATAAGTATTTAGTTATGCAACTGTTGCATGGCTAAACACTTGTAAGGTCCCAAAGGCGAGACCTATTGGCTATGCCAATGCTTGTTTTTCATTGCCATCTCTACTGTTGTTTCCTCCTTACATTTCCCTGTCCCAGTTGTGGCTTCTCACTGGCATCAGCTCCCACCACCAGCCTTGCAGTCGCCCATGAGCTGTGCCTTCAGCGCTGCAGTGCCCCGTGGACTCCGCCAGCGGTGCAGCAGCTGCCTGCAGCGATGGATCCCACGAGCTCTAGAGGGGGCTGCAGAGTCCGAGGGTCTGACTGCAGAGCGCCCCTTGAAGTACCCCTGAACCCCAGCTGCCTCGCTGCAGCGCCCCCTGAAGCTTCCGTCGGCCTCGCTGCAGCACCGCCACATATGCTGAATTCTATGTTGGCCGCACTCTGTTTATTTATTTCTTTATTTTTTAAATGTAATATCAAACAGAACAAGGCAAAATTGGGTGGGGCTTTTTGCTCATCACTTCTTAACTCTATTCCCCCCCCCCCACTCTCTTTTTGTCTCTCTCCTTCTCTCGCTCTCCCCTTTCTAATTCTTTCTCTCCTTCGTTCTCTCTCCTCTCTCTTTCCCCCCTTCGTTCTCTCTCTCACCCGTTTCTCTCTTTCTCAATATTTTAATAATCGCAAACACGACAAGGCAAAATTGGGTGTGGCTTTTTCCTCCTCACTTCTTAACTCTATCCCCCCCCACTCTCTTTTTGTCTCTCTCCTTCTCTCGCTCTCCCCTTTCTAATTCTTTCTCTCCTTCGTTCTCTCTCCTCTCTCTTTCCCCCCTTCGTTCTCTCTCTCACCCGTTTCTCTCTTTCTCAATATTTTAATAATCGCAAACACGACAAGGCAAAATTGGGTGGGGCTTTTTCCTCCTCACTTCTTAACTCTATTCCCCCCCCACTCTCTTTTTGTCTCTCTCCTTCTATCTCTCTGCCCTCTCTAATTCTTTCTCTCCTTCATTCTCTCTCCTCTCACCCTCTTTTCCACCCTTTGTTCTCTCTCTCACCCATTTCTCTATTTCTCTTTCTAACTCCTTCATTCACTCTCTATCCCCTAACAAGGGGGTGAGCAGAGATTATCTTTAGCCTATCGCTACATTGCACTCACTAAAACAATGGTTAACAAAATACCTACAATTAGACAGTAATGTAGGGTGAACGGTACGAATGGAGGTAGAAGGACCCATTACAAACGGGTGCAGCCAGTGTTTGAAATGGGCTGCTGCTGTTTCAGGGTTACACTTTAATTTGATTTGCTCAACCAATTAAAGACATTGCAAAATATGTAAAACATATGTAAAACAACATCATTAGATATAGTTTCAATAATATTTAACTAATTGATATAAATCCATATCACATTAAACAAACATTGGCATAGCCAATAGGTCACGCCTTAGTAACCATATAAGTGTTTAGACATGCAACAGCTGATGTTTTTGCACCCAGGATATTGTGCTGCAAAACTAAATACTTATAACGTCCCAAAGGCGAGACCTATTGGCTATGCCAATGCTTGTCTTGATTTGAGCGCAGATTTTGATTCTGCCTCACACTCAGTCCTGAGTGACAGGCAGGGACAGCATTAAAACGGTCCACTTCATGGCTGTGCCATGCGGTTGTCCAGAGACACCCTAGTGTGCCCTCCTGTGGCACAGATACACCCTGGTGTGCGCGGTATGGTACCCACCCCTGCTCTGCCCTCGTGTTGTATAGAACTCCCTCCACCCCCCCCCCCCCCCCCGGTGTGCCCCTGTACGGCACACACCCCTGCAGTGCCCCACTCCCACCCTGCAGTAAGCGCCCCCTTACCTCGGGGAAGTCCCCCTTGGCGAACACCATCAGCAGGGAGGTCTTCCCGCAGCCTCCGTCCCCCACGATGACGGCCTTGACGCTGGTGGGGGCCTCGCCGCCGCGGCCCCCCGCGGTGCCATTGGCGCCCTCCCCCATGGCGCCTCTATCACGGAGACCCTCCTGCCTGCCCCCTGGAGCGAGCAGCGCAGGGGAGTAGGCCGGCCTCAGGGCACGCAGAGACCGGTGGGCACGCTCTGGGTGGGCACGGGCCCTCCTTGTCCTCTCTCGGTGATGGACCCGAGCTCAGCGAGCACGCCTTCTACTTATCCTCTCCCAGTGGACAGGCCCTCAGAGGGCATAGGGTTCCGTCCTCTCCTCTCCCAGTGGACAGGCCCTCAGAGGGCATAGAGTTCCATCCTGTCCTCTACCAGTGGACAGGCCCTCAGAGGGCATAGAGTTCCGTCCTGTCCTCTCCTCTCCCAGTGGACAGGCCCTCAGAGGGCATAGAGTTCCGTCCTGTCCTCTCCCAGTGGACAGGCTCTCAGAGGGTATAGAGTTCCGTCCTGTCCTCTCCCAGTGGACAGACTCTCAGAGGGCATAGAGTTCCGTACTGTCCTCTCCCAGTGGACAGTTTCTCAGAAGACACGTCCTCCTGTGGACAGTTTCTCAGTGGACATAGATGCTCCCTGACTTCTCCTTGTTGGACAGGCTCTCAGTGGACACAGGTGCTCCCGGTCTTTCCCTGTGGACAGTCTCTCTGTGGACACGTCCTCCAGTGGACAGGCTCTCAGTGCGCGCAGCTTCCTGTTCTTGCTCTTCCCCAGTGGGCAGGCTCTCAGAGGGCATAGAGTCCCGCCGTGTCTCCTCCTAGTGGACAGTCAGTGGGTACGTCCTCCAGTGGACAGGCTGTCAGTGGACGCAGATGTCCCCCGTCCTCTCCCAGGCGCGGAGACGTCTGTTCTTAGAAGGGACCCCTAGGTCATCCTGCCCACCACAGCCCGGGGAAGGCACAAGGGGCGAGCCTATGTGGACAAGCAGGCAGAGGGGGAGGAAGAGGGTGAGGGCACAGTGAGGAAGGCTGCGGCGGGTGGGTGGCTGGGCGCACAGAGGGTAGATGGACTGGCACAGTGGACAGGGTAAGCACAAAGAAGGACAGACTGGGCACAGGCAGGGACAGGTCAGTCAGAGATGGCACCGTTGACACGGAAGGTGGGATGGTACAGAGGGGTGCAGGGGAGCAGTGTGGGCGCACAGAGGAGTAGCCTGGGCACAGAGGGGGTAGGGTGGTACAGAGTGTGAAGTGGGTGCACGGGGGCTAGGGTGGGCGCACAGAGGAGCAGGCTGGGCACAGAGGGGGTAGGATGGTACAGAGAGTGCAGTGGGTGCACAGGGGGGAGCAGGGTGGGCGCACAGAGGAGCAGGCTGGGCACAGACGGGGTAGGGTAGTATAGGGGTCGGTGGGTGCAGGGACTCCGCGCTCAGGACAGATGTGAATGAAGCTCTGTGCTCTCTGGCAGAGGGAGCCCTGCGCCTGCAGGGGGGTGGGGGGGGGGGGGGTAGGCGGGGCGGGCAGGTGCACCAGGAGCGAGAGGGGGAGGGCAGCGGGCTCATGACTCATGGGAGTTGGAGTGACTCAGGCAGGGAGGGGACGCCAGGGAGAGGGAGGGACCGCGGCATCGAGGAAGGAGGCATTGAGAGTGAGAAACTGGAGGGGCAGTGGGTGGAACAGGGTGGAGCGAGGGACAGCGAGACTAAGAGACATAAGGGGGGCAGTGAGTAGAATGAGGGAGAGGACTAGCGAAGGGAGTGCATAACTGGAGGTGGCAAGGGCCCTGGTGGAAGCCAGGGCAGTGCCCCTTCAGACTGATGTGGGCAGGGCCGCCCCTTGCTCAGAGTGCGCCCTGGGCGGAAGACATTTGCCGCCCGCGCTGCTGTTGGTGAATAAAATGATGAAGCAGAGGGGCCCTTCACAGGCCAGTCCCTGACGGACTACAAATTGGGGTCTCCAACCTTTTCTGCACTGAGAGCGACTTATGATCAATGAAACGCATTGAGAGCTTCTAATAATATTAGTGTTGTAAAATTTAAAGTTTGTTATATATAAAAATTAATTAAACCAAGCAAAAGCTTTCGAATTTAATAAGCGGGGCTGCAGACAGGTGGGCGACTCGAAGGGAGGTGGAGGGCTACAGTAGCCCACGAGACCCCGTAACACCTCAGCCCCCACAATCACCCCTGAACCGTCCACAGCTAAGCTTCAGGGGCCTCCGGCAGGTGCACCGGCCTCTGTTCCGGAGCCTGGGGGCCCCTCCATGCACTTCGCAGGGTGCCCCCGTCTAGTTTCCCTTGGTGCCGGGGATGGGGTTCAAGTTCCTTAGGTGCCAGGCTGTTTGTTGGGACGAGGATACAGAAGTGTATGTCTGTGACGGCGGGGGGCGCGGGGGGGGGGGGGCTGAAAGCAGGCAGGAAGGGGCTGATAGGGTTTTAAATACAGCCATTGCGGCACACTAAAAGTATAAAAGGAGAAGAGAGGGTGACACCGGGAGAGTTCTCTGGGAGAAGAGGGCTCATGGACAAATAAGAGAATTGAACGAAAGGAGGAGGTGATAGTAGAGAAGCAGAGACAAGGCTGGAGAAGAGGAGAAAAGAGGTCGAGGGTAAGTAGGGAGTCCAGGAGGGTTGAAACGGGGGGAGACGAGAGAGTGAGGAACAGGAGGGGGATCGGGTGGAGAAAGAGGTCACGGTTCTGAAAGGCAGTGTACAGGTCACACGTGCACAGAACCAACTACCCCGCCCCCACTCCCATCACCAGCAGAGGTCGCAGGAGCGCCTCGTGTCCTAAGCAGGTAGCACCGGATACTTCGAGGCACATGAGAACAAGCATTGGCATAACCAATAGGTCTCGCCTTTGGGACCTTATAAGTGTTTTGTCCCCCATGCCGGGGTCTGCTTGGATGCAGATTCAGGGCGCTTTGCATGTGAAGGAGTCATTGCATAGAGCTGAAAGAACTGCCCCCCCCCCCTGGGCTCCGCGCCATCAGAAACTGGAAGTCCCAGCCGCAGTGACAATGGCGGCCATCAATAACCCCAAACGGCCTGCGTTCCCACCCTCACCCGATACTCACATCTGAGCCCTTCCCCGAGTAAAAGAAATGCCCAGGCCCGGTGCTTACATGCAATCCATGCACGGGGCACACTTTGTGAAGACGAGGGGCCCGCGCCAAGCGTTCACACCAGCCAACCTCACTGGGCCTGTTATCAGAATGGGATAAACGTGTACTTTGGCTGCGTGAGAGGCCCTGGCCACAGGACCCCTCCCTGGACGAGGGCGCGCGGAGGAACGGCGCCCGGAGCCCAAAGGATACGTGCAGAGCGTCAGCAACGCCCCACAGTGAAAGGTGGGGGCGGGGCCACCCCAAGAAGGTGCTCACTTGACATTCCCCCCAAAGTCAGTGCATCGCACTTATAGAAATAAGGGCATTGTGCCAGGGTCCCTGAAGGCAGGGTGCATGGTATCAATTTCTTTTTGGTGGGGTGACATGCATTCTTTTTACTCCTCCTTTTCTCTAAAACCCTCGCTTTGTTTTTGCCATGAAGAACCTTCCTACACGCTGTGGATTCCGAGACTGCGGTGTCTCAAGTATTATAAAGCCGCGGCTGTGGAGAACCATACAAACCAACACGCCTGGCTGTTGCATCGGGTCCCGTCCTCCGTGGGGGGACAAGGGGCAGCCGTCGAGCCCGCGATGCGGGGCACATAAGTAGAAGCCCCTCGTACCTCCGCGCATATGGTGCCATCATGGTACGGTCCGACTCTGGTAGCAGACCAGGCTCGGCTTGAAACGTGCGAGGCTTTGCTAGTGAGAAAGCAGCAGCGGAGCGCGCCTGGGGGGGGGGGGGGGGGTCGGGGGGGTCTCATTATTGTATCATGAGTGGGCAAACGATTATTGCAAAGGAAAGTTTTGCGGTATTTATTAAAGCATCCATTGGTCGCCTTGTACCCACAGGGGGGGTTCAGGTTGTGCAACAAGAACCCGTCTCCACTTTGGCCCTCGCGCACACGGTCCTTGCAGAGCATGTGTGGCGCCAGCATCATCCCACATTTACAATCGCTGCAGATTTAGGCCCTAATGACCGGTGGTCATTTCCTTTTTTGCCCGCAGCAGAATTACCATGACCTGCCGGGGGTCCTGGTTATTAGGGGGCAGGGGAGCAACAGCCATTCGGAGGTTTGGGGAGCAACTGAAGGACAGCGGACTTACTGTGCCGACGTGACGCTTCTGCCCGGGCGCTGCCCTGAGACCCTGCGCGCCTGCAGGAGGTGAAATCTCCCGGTGGAACTCCGCGGAACCCCAGTGTTACCCACACTTATAATTCCACTGGGGTCAGTGACTGCTGTTAACAGCCTCCACAGAATTTGGGCTTTAGAGTAACACTGCACATGTGGTAATATGACATCACAGTACCCTAAAACATTGCGGGGTCCACCAGCAAAAATTAAATTCATTCGTTTTCATTTGTGGCTGGAATAAACCTAATACCACGGAGGTGGGGGAGAGAGAGAGTGCGTGTGTATGTGTGTGTGTGTGTGTGTGTGTGTAACAGAGGGGTCATGGGGCACGTGAATACAACATTCTTACATTCTTCCAGGTTCAGTGGGATGGTTTGCGTTCAGGGATATCACACAGACTCTGCTCTGGCGATAGTCCACCACAGCAGTGACCAGTGAATTTACCTGGGACGCCTGTTCCGAATCCCTCAAGCATCCCTGGTTCCTGGCGTTGGCCTCTGGCTCGCGGGCATCTCTCAGTAGCTATGGCCAATCAACGGTCGCGTTTCAATGCTCCACTGGGCCAATAGAGCGCCTCAGTCTTTGGTCCATTCGGACAGACCTCCCACATCTAGTAGTGGATACGTTGCATAAACGTGTACATATTGTTCCGGTACTGTGATGCGACGCCTAGTCACAGGATGGGCTGCGCACACTGGGTAACACAGATGGTGTGATTCCATGAGGTGCACCCATGAGCATACGTGTTGATCGACAGTGGAGCTAGGACGGGTCCCTGGGGAACCTGCAGCGGAGCCTCAAGTTCTTGGATACTTGGGTGCAGGGCGATGACTGCCTGAAGGTTATTATTAGGTGGCGCTACAACTATGTGTAACTTGATGTTGTAGCGCGTCTTCACAGCGTGCTGCTAGAGCGCATCTTTAGCATAAACCATGAGACCGCTGACTCACTCTGCTTAGAGATCAGGGCTTCACTGCAGGCGGAGTAACGTCAAGCCGCCCCCCCTCGAGTGTCACTAGAACTCCTCGTTTATCGTACAGTAGGAGGCGTGTGACTCACTAGCTGCCGCCCAAACCTCGTGGATTCACTGCTGGCGAAGCAGGGCCCCTCTGCCAGGCCGAGTGAGGAGCGGCGGGAGAAACACTAAACAACAAATGCGGTTCATGTGCATTTCCCATACCATAGGCAAGAGCCACAAGTGTGTAAGGCGCCCGCACTAATGACAGGGAAGGCTGGTATTGATTGAGGGGTGCAGGCAGCGTTGCAGCTGTAGGGTGTCTGGGGCAAGAAAGTAACAACAACAACCCAGAGAGTGGTGCGCGCAAGCGCGCTTGTGCCCGCGAAAAACAGATGGCATGCTGCGCGTAACTGCAAGCCGTAGGCCATGGGCGGCTACAATTCCTGGCAAAGGTGGGACATGCACCCACCTTTGCCCAATTGCGTGCTGCCTACACACGCAAAGGCCAATAGAAAGAAAGCCCCAAAATACCACACGCACGAGCGTGTGAAAAGTACTGATCGATTCCAAGAGGTCATTTTCCTAGGGCAGCGCATGCGCGCTGCCCTAGGCTCGACCTAAAAAGTGACCTTATCTAACCTCACCCCATCGGGCCTGTGAAGAGAAGGACAACACTAGTGCCTAGAGGTCGAGAGAGTGGAACTCAGGGTGACCACCTGGCAAGTATAAACACTCTGGACGGCTACTGTAAAACTTCAGGACAAAGGGTCAAAATTCAAGACAAAAACTCAGATTACAGACACATCTGAAGAGGTCGCGCACTGATGAAATATATGACCAGCACCAACACAACATAGGTTTATGTTCCTTGGTTTGCATAATACACAGCAGTATTGGTCCAACATTCCTATGCAACTGGTCGTATCCTTACTTACTGATGCCTACTGCCCCTCCTGGGGGGTAGGCCATAAACCAGCACACTCCGGCGCAGTCGCCATCAACCAGCACACTCCGGCGCAGTCGCCATCAACCAGCACACTCCGGCGCAGTCGCCATCAACCAGCACACTCCGGCGCAGTCGCCATCAACCAGCACACTCCAGCGCAGTCGCCATAAACCAGCACACTCCAGCGCAGTCGCCATCAACCAGCACACTCCAGCGCAGTCGCCATCAACCAGCACACTCCAGCGCAGTCGCCATCAACCAGCACACTCCAGCGCAGTCGCCATTAACCAGCACACTCCGGTGCAGTCGCCATCAACCAGCACACTCCGGCGCAGTCGCCATCAACCAGCACACTCCGGCGCAGTCGCCATCAACCAGCACACTCCAGCGCAGTCGCCATAAACCAGCACACTCCAGCGCAGTCGCCATCAACCAGCACACTCCAGCGCAGTCGCCATCAACCAGCACACTCCAGCGCAGTCGCCATCAACCAGCACACTCCAGCGCAGTCGCCATCAACCAGCACACTCCAGCGCAGTCGCCATTAACCAGCACACTCCGGTGCAGTCGCCATCAACCAGCACACTCCAGCGCAGTCGCCATCAACCAGCACACTCCAGCGCAGTCGCCATCAACCAGCACACTCCGGCGCAGTCGCCATTAACCAGCACACTCCAGCGCAGTCGCCATCAACCAGCACACTCCAGCGCAGTCGCCATCAACCAGCACACTCCAGCGCAGTCGCCATCAACCAGCACACTCCAGCGCAGTCGCCATCAACCAGCACACTCCAGCGCAGTCGCCATCAACCAGCACACTCCAGCGCAGTCGCCATTAACCAGCACACTCCGGTGCAGTCGCCATCAACCAGCACACTCCAGCGCAGTCGCCATCAACCAGCACACTCCAGCGCAGTCGCCATCAACCAGCACACTCCGGCGCAGTCGCCATCAACCAGCACACTCCGGCGCAGTCGCCATCAACCAGCACACTCCGGTGCAGTCTGGGACCAATTGAAACAAATGAAACCTGTGTGCTGGCCTTTTCTTTCAATCTGACTCCGGGTGTAACCCGCCTCCTTGCCTCCTTGCCTCAAGGCCTCGACTCCGGGGGTTTCTTGGCCGCCTTCCTTTCCTTTTCCCTTGCGGGTTCCAGGTCAGGGCTTGCCTGGTGGTGTTTGATGGGGGCTCAGGGAGGGTGTGACCTAACCAGCCCCAGCATCTTTTCATGATTTCTTCATGAGCAGGGAGTTGTAAAGTCTGCTGTCATTGGTCATTGTTGCTGATGGTGTTTGGCCAGTGGATTGGGAGGATTTTCCTCCGGCAGGTGTTGATGAAGGTGTGGACTTTGTTGGTGGTCGCTGTTGTCTTCCAAGTTTCTGCTCCATACAGAAGGAATGATTTTACATTGGTGTTAAAAAGCCGAATCTCGGTTGGCAGCGTGAGGTCCTTGGAGATCCGGATCTACCCTGTCAACCCTGCCCTGGGCTTATTCAAGGATTAAAAACCAGATTTCAGAGTTTGACAGCTGACGCCAAGAACTGTTCACAATTCTACCCCCTACCACGGTCGATAGTGCCAGAGCAGTGCCGGAGAGTTTATAGGCAGTAACACCGCCAGTTTCAGTTCCTCTTTTCAGGGGTGCTTTTTATCCTTTATTCCTTGTTCCCAAAAGTGAATGAACAGAGGTCTGAGCAGGAATATTTCAGATTAACCTGGATCTGATGTAACTCTGTTGGCAGCTGAAGTCTTAAATCTGTCTTTATTCGATGACCCTGAGACTGACCTCTGCTTCCCAAGGGTCTCCTGGCCCTCTGCCAGTGCCAACAGGGCAGTAGTAGTGATGCAGTGATGGCCGGGTGCCCTGGAGCATCCTGTCTGGAGGAGCTGAGCTGCAGAGGCTGAAGGCTACAGGTCTCAGCTCAGCATGGAAATCCCCCCTAGAATCCAGTGCTGGTGACTGACATTTTATTAAGACTGAGGTACCAATGTATCAATTAAAAAAAAGTGTACTTTGGGATGTTTTACTTTAGCATATTAGAAACTATCACAGCACTGAGTGGTCTAGGATGAGTGAAAAGCTCCCCTTCTGCCCTGATGGTTTTATGAATGACTCAAGAGAATGAGGCAAGTCAGCCGTCCTGTGACTCCTATAGGAGTGTTCAGACGTGAGTGTCCCCTGTACAGGTGTGTCCCCTTGTCCTGAGTGCCAGACTGCATGCATCTTTTATTCTGACTTTCAATTTTTGGCTCTGCCATCACGATAACCTATCTTGTGTGCAGAGGCCCAGGCCTGACCCTGGCCAGGCCCTGCACTTGTCCTGTGGAGGGGCACCTCGACTACGCCCTCATGGAGCTCCTCTAGACTACTGCCATGGGCGCAGCATATAGAGCCGTGGTGGCAGCCGACCATGATTCGAGAATTCATACTTAGACTAGACCTTTTTATCGGTGTGAACGGAGTGGAGGCCTACTGGCCCACTCATGTCACGCTCTGCATCCAAGCGCTTACCCTGTTCCAAGCACTAACATCCCAGGTGTGTGTTAAGCATGTTGTGTGTAACCTGTGTGATATATGCATGGTGTGAGTGATCCCAGGGTAACGGACATGTGAGGCTTCCAACCTAAACTGGTTCTACAGACTCAGACAGTGGTGCACATCTGTCTGGTTTTGGTGTATTAAAGTGGGGCCCCTGTAGCCTCCTTGTTGTTTCAGTTCCAAGCCCTCTATGGCCTAGGAAGGGAGAGCTCCACAGAGTACTCAGAGGAAATGCTCTGCAACCAGGGCCTGTGTCTGCCTGACAGCCAGTCTCCCAGAGGGAGGGAACATCGCCTGCAGTCTGGATCGCCTGCTGAAGCAGCTCTGTGCCTGTCCTGAGCTGCCTGGAAGTCTGCCTGCATGCTTCGAGAGGGAAGGAGCCTGCCGGGCCTGGAGGAGGAGTATCTGTCCAGGAGGAGTGAGTTGCAACACATTCTCGATGTCTGTAGGCACCCAGAAGAGAGGGCTGAGGAGAGCTTTCTGCTGGACTCCAGCAACAGCATGCTCCTCAGTCTCTCTGTGCTGGTTTCTGACAGTGTGACCCTCCTGTCCTAGGGGTGCAGCACAGACCTACCAGCTCCATTGTGGGAATGTTGCAGAGACCCTGAAGTCAGAGACCGTCACTGTTGCTGGCCAATAGGGACCACTTCTAGCAAACTTTCTCAGCTCCTAGCACTGCCTGGGGGCCCCAGCACCGAAGGCGGGACCACAGAGGACCTGTTGGCCAGCAACCCCTCTCAAACTGAGAGAGTGCAGAGGTAGGAAGCTGGCTCTGTATATACTATACCAAGGTGAAGTACAGTGTGCACAGAGTCCAGTGGAACCCCAAAGGTAGGCAGAGGTAAAGTAGATAGCACCGTACTCTCTATTTGTGGTAGTGTGGGCGAGCAGTAAGGCTTTATCAGAGGGTAGTGTTAAGCATTTGTTGTACACAATCAATTAGCAAATGATGTCACACACTCAAAAACTGAACTCGGACCAATTTGTTTGTATCAAAAATATATTTAGTTATTTTATTTCTAGAATCAAGCCCAGCCTGGTGCAGGTAAGTGAAATAAATGCTTTGCAACATCATATGCAACGTTTTACACTTGAATGCAGATTTAAAGGCAGTTGATTGAAATACAGATAAGTAAAAATGTCGAAATTACTTTTTTAGTTACTTTACAGATTACTTTGTACGTTACTTTTCAGACTACTTTTTAAGTTACTTTTTCTACTCAGTGTGATATGCCTAGATATACCACTGGACCATTTCCTAGAGAAAAGGTAGGTAAATCAGTTTTTGTACAGTTGCAGTTTTTCAGGTTTTCATACCAATCAACTCCACACTTAAAACATTTTTCAAGGGAAAACAGTCAATGTAATCCTATGGAGAGAAATTAACTTATCGATTAATAGGTAAGTACTTTGTTGTGGGAGTTGGTATTCTGGGGTTAGAACCAGGGTTACCCCAGGGTCAAGGATGCACCCTTGAAACACTCTCAGCGACACGAGGGCGGCCAGCTGCAGAGTGCTGAGGCCCAGTGTTAACCAAGGGGGCCTCCGGTTGGTGGCTGCTCACGAGTAGGCCACAGGGTAGTGGGAGCAAAGCTCCTGGTGTTAGGCTCAGGGCAAAAGGGGATTTGAGTTACCACCCAAAGTACACCCGCAGCGGCGCAGGGGCGGCTGGGTGCAGGGTGCTGTTTTGGCCTCGGGTGCCCTGTGGTTTTCAATGGAGATTCTCCGGTTGCAACAAAGACTGCAGGCTTGGGGATGAAGGTCTTCTGGAGATGACCACCGGTTGGAGAGGTAAGTTGGGATGCCTGGGGATGCTAGGACACCATTGGTTGGGCCACCCAAGGCTGTGGGACGTCGGGTGCAGGAGTGTCTTTAGGCGTCGGGTTTTCTTACCAGCTCCGGTAGCGGGTGAGGGGATCCTCCAGAAAGAGGCTGCAGGCTTCGCTGGGAGATTCAAGGCAGGTCAGAGATCATCAGATCTCAGGTCAGGATTGCCGAAGAACCCTCCCCGTGGTGTTGGGCCACTCGAACTCGGGCTGTGGGCGTTGGGTGCAGAGTGGTGCAGACATGCAGATTTGGCCGAAGCCAGAGTCTGCGGGTGAGCAAACACGGTACTCATGGGAGACAAAGTCTTTAGGTTGGAAGACAGGGCAGGTCCTTTGGGTTCTTGAGGCTGCTTGCTGTAGGACACACCAGGATTTCACTGTTGCAGGTTCGAGGTGGGGACAGGCCGGTAGGGCTGGGGCAAAGTCAGTGGGCGTCCTCCTCTTCTTAGCTTCATCACGGCTCTTCCTTCCTTCTTCTTATCGCATTCTTGGTCGGTTCTTGCCTGAGGAGGCAAGGTTCAGGGTTGCCTCTAAATACTAGATTTAGGGGCGTTACAGGTAGGTAAAGGTTGGGACCAATGGGTCCCTTCCTTGGGGTGATGTATACCCCCCTATTATGCAACCCTCCAGTGGGAGGGGTGAATATGCCTCACTCTGGTTGGCTGGGTCCCCCCATCTGCGAGATGGCAGGGACTGAGAGTTGTGCTTCACCTCGCCTCCCCCACCTGAGGGGTGGGGTTTACAAAGGTGTGCACACCTCCCTTTCTCACTTGGTTTTTCCACCGATTCTCCCACCCAAAGTGGGGGTCAGAACCAGTAGGGGCCAGTTGATGGAAGCAGCAAAAGGCCTGGGGAAGCTCACAAAGGCGGCAAGCCTTTAAAGCTTCCCCTTCGTGAACCCTGCCCATCCTGGGGGAGGATGCTTGGCACCTCGTCCCAGAGTGTGCATTGTTTCAGACCCCCGAGAGCAGCAGGCTCTCGAACTAGGGGTCCAGAAACATGTCTGATAGTGGCAGCTGAAAGCAGCAACTCAGCCTGGACACTAGTGGTAGGTCGTTTTTCGGGGGGCATCTCTAAGATGCCCGTTGTGTGCATTTTTCATTAAATCCCACACTGGCATCAGTGTGGGTTTAATGTGTTGAGAAGTTTGATACCGGACTTCCCAGTTTTCAGTAAAGACATTATTGTACTGTGGAGTTTGGAATGACAAACTTGCAGCACCATATACTCCAAATGGCAGCACTGCACTTACAATGTCAAAGAATTGGCTTAGGCACTGTAGGGGTACAGGGCTCATGCACCTGTACCCTCACCACTCGTATAGTGCACCCAGCTAGAGGGGTGACTGATCTATGCCAGGGCAGTGTGTTGTAGGCATGGCACACAGGGATGTGTGCCAAGTCGACTCTTCACTTTGTTCTGCACCACAACACGCAGCCTGCAAAGGCAGTGTGTGTGTGTGTGTGTGTGTGTGTGTGTAAAGGAACAGGGCCTCTAAGGGTGGCACAATAAGTGCTGCAGCCCTTAGCGGCCTTTCCTGGCCACAGTGCCCTTGGTACCTGTGGTACCATTTCCAAGGGACTGACCTATGGGCAAAGAGTGCCAACTGGGTTTTGTCTTAATGCAGTTTTAGGGAAAGAGCATAAGCTGTGGGCACCTGTTTGGCAGGGGCCCAGGGCACACTCAGTCAAAGTACATCAGCTGTTTTGCAAAAAGTGGGGGCAACCGTGCAAAAAGAGGGCACTTTATTACATTAGACCACATATGGAGTCCACACAGTGAAGCCAAGCCACTGACTGTTTCAGTGCTTAATTTGTAAAAAAAATAATATTTCCCAGGGCTCTCGTCAGGAGGCCACTGTAGCTTGCTCCAAACATTGGCCCTGCTATGCTGCCAATAATAGTTGTTAGAATAGAAAATGTTTTTTGCTGATTTCTCCCTGTATTGTACGATTTAAGTTAGCATTTGTGGCACCATTTTGTCTTCGGCCACCATTCTGAGGCGTGATCGAAACTAACTTCTGTCTCACTATGTTCGCCTCAGCAGGAAGCAGCTGCGATATTTGTTTTCTTGTATTTCTCCAAGGTTGAGCTGCGCTGCACTAATGAATAGACTGTTTTGTCATGACATACCTTTCTCACTAGATAGGCCTGCTACCACCCTTAGAGTGGCGGGCACAGGCAGAGTAACCTTGACTTTCGGATAGCATGTACCCGGTCCCAGGATTGCAGCTCATCCTCCTGTATCTCCTTTGTTCACCAGCTAATATCTGGAAAATTCCAGTTTGGGCGGGTCTTTAGGGGTATTGGAATTGTACTTTACGCATTACCAGGTTGGCTGAAGTCAGTCCTTCTGCAGCAATCCAAGGAGGCTGGTCAGACCGGACTCCACTCGAGTGTATTACTAATAAATACTTTGGTTTGTATTCTCTGTCTGGCCGACTCTTCGTTTGTTTGGAAGGATGAGAGGTGGTCGCGAGTGACCTGGGTGGCCCTAAATTGGGTCATTCCTTCAGTTGGTGCCGAAACAGGGACTCCATGGGGGGTGGCCCATCCTCGCCATGGCGATGGGTGGGGAGGTCGGGGCCACGTCGGGTCAGACGGCGGACCAGGGATCCCTGCTTGAGATAGTCTGGTACTCGCAGCTGCCCCATCTGTCTGACCGGGCGGTGCCTCGTCCAGTGGTCATCCCGACTGGGGTCCTGAACAGCAAAACTCTTGGATCTGAACGTTTGGTCCGAAGAGTTGGCAGTGGAGAATAACTTTGTTTGACCTGTGTGCACCAGGTGAGTTTGCCCCAGTTCTTTGTGGACATGGCGCCATTTTGATTTGTATTTGATGAGGTCTGAGGACCAATGTTTGGAAAAGGAATTTGCAAATATCTGCTCGGCATAAATAGTAAACTTGTTTTCTTTTGCAAACCCAGTGTCTTAGTAAAGTGTTTTGTTTGGGCTGCCGTTGCTGTTCTACTGATGCTCGATTGGAAGATCGTCAGTCAGCGCCTCCAGAAGGCACTCCAAAGTATGATATGTACGTCAAACATGGCATTGGCCCTATTATGTTTAGTACGCTTTGGCACAAATATACGAGGGACAATGCCAGGTTGCAGTGGCTGTTGACGGGCACTTTTGATGAACAGGAAATTAATTTCCTGGAGGAAAAACTGCTTGTGAAAAGGAGTAAGCAGTCGATGTTTAACTACCTCAGGACATGGCAAAAGGAGGCCAAACAGAGGCGAATTAAAGCAGCAAAAGAGACCAGGGGGGGGGAGAATGCAGACGGTGACTCAGAAAGCTTTCGTGTATGATAGAGAGAAAACAGAGAAAGTAATAGAGTGTGCTGAAATTTCGATTACAATGTGAAAAGTTATGTTGCTCGAGAAGAAAATGATACATTTGTTGTGGAATTGCTAGATATTCGACCTCCACCCCATACGCCCGCAGAAAATATATCCTGTTATCCCACAGCCTCAGTCGTCTGTTCCTCCTGTCTCTGCTGTTTCTGTTTCGCCTGTTATTGATTCAGTTGCTTCGGCTACAGCGCTCCCTGCTCTTTTTTTGGCTTCGCCTATTGTGGCTGCGATGACTGCAAGTCTCCCTGCTAGGCCTATTGCTTCGGCATCTCTCTCTCCAGCCCTCACACCTACGACACAGCCACTAGCGACTTTGATGCCTGTTCCTTCTATTACTACTCCTTCCCTGTTCCTACATTCCCCGACAGATCTGAGTAGCGGAACGCCCGTGGACAGACTAGGGGAAGGAGACGGGAGCGACTGGGGCGGATATTTTTACGATCTGATGTGGGAATTTAAGAGAAAAAGTTGGAGGCCAATCAGGCCGCTCAGTGGGCTTGTAACCCCATTTACAGTGCGGGAGATGTGTGGCGTGTGATGAAGGATTATGAGCCGTTTGTGCTGCAGCATGCACTTATGCACATGTCAGCTACTTTGAATGGACTGTCGGAGCAGTGTTTCAATGATGTAGCACCGCAGATTATTTATGATTTAGGGACAATGTATATGCTGCTGGTATGGCACCTGGTGAGGTTTTTGGTAATGCTGCAGTGTTGGCCGCTTATCGAAGTAAGCTGCTTGAGAAGAGCCCGAAGGCAGTATCCCAGATCCCGATGAGGGAAGTTCATCCCATGTATCATCCTCAACTACCAGAGCTACGGGATCAGCAGAATACTGTTATTAGACCAAGGGTAGAGGCCCGTTTCCAAGAACAATGGGTTTATACTCAGTGGAAATGGCGTGAGGTTTTGTCCCTTGAGACTCAGCTACCTGAACCTAGGAAAAATCCTTCTGCATATTATAAGGAATTGACTGAGGCCACTTCATTGACAGCGATGACACTTGCAGATATTGAAGTGTTCTTTCGTTTACTGGTGCCTGTTGATATTTGGAGACAGGTGCACATACAGGGACACGCTGCAGAAGTGGGTAGTTCCTGGGATCGGATCAAGGCATGGGATCAGGAGAGGAAGCCTGGGGAGAAGCCTAAGGCTGAGATACTGGCTTTGCCTGGTTGAATTATTACATATATACACTCTCTTATCCCATCAAGAAGGGTAGATTGGGACAAGTTAACGGCATGTCGTCAGAAGAAAGATGAAAGTGTGTCTGATTTTTTCACTCGATTTGAAGGTGTGTTTTTGGATTTTGGCAGACAGGATTTGTCGGTGGAAGGGGGTGTCCAATTGTTCGTTAACAGATTTGTTACAAACTTGTTTCCTGAGATCGCGGCACGGTTGCAGGCCTCGGAGAGCACTTGGACTATCTCCTCACCATCTGTAATTTTGAGTATGGCACAGTATTATGAGCACAGGGAAAATGAGGACAAAGAAGGTAGAGAAAAAGCATAAAGAATTGAATACGAAGGTGTTGTTGAGACAAGCTTCTCGTGGGAATTGTAGAGGACATGGTGGTCCGGACCGACAGCTTCCGCGTACTGGCAGGAATGCCACACCCGTAGGACCGAATCAGTCTGCGTATTGTAAAGAGGAGGGACACTGGCGTAATGAGTGTCCTGTACTTTTGCAGAAGGTGGCGGTCCCAAGGGGTTGGGGGTCTTGTGGACGAGGTCGTGGAGATGGTGGCCAGGACAGAGTTCAGGCAGTTGGGGCATCAACGGGTCGAACTGACCAGAACTACTTTGACGATCCTAGGGGCAAACAGTACTACCATGATGACTATGATTTGGAGGAGGTGACAGGAATGTCTCACAGCTAGGACAGCCAGGGACAGAGTGAGGTACCAGTTCTCATACATGTAGACAGTGCGGTACTTACGTTACTGCAAATTTGCTTGGCTCGCCTAAGGAATTTTGGTGGATACAGGTGCAATAAATAGCTCTGTTTCTCGGTCACTGGTCCCCAGGGCAGCTCTGTCTGGCCATAATAATGTTTCCATAGGCTTTTCTGGTGTACCGGTTGGGAGACCGATTTCCAAACCTCTTACCCTGACTATAGGTCCTTTTACTGTTGTTTCGCCATTTTTGTTGACATCTAACTGTGAGGAAAATTTGATAGGTTTAGATTTATTAAAGAAGTTACGTGTGACTATTTATTGTTCCCCGGACGGTGTTTACATGACGATGGGTCCAAATGTGTTCTGCACTAAGCAGTGTCTGTCCAAAGATGTGCCCCTCCCTGTTGAGTTTAAGGATGTGCCGCTCACATTGTGGGCAACGGGGGACACGTATGTAGGCCTCTTGCAGATACTCCAGTTTCCATTAAAGTTAAAGACAATGCTGTTTTGCCTCAAATTCCCCAGTATAAATTACTGCAAGCAGGGGAGCGAGCTCTGTTACAGATTATACAGGACCTGATACAGTCATGAGTTGTTGGAGACGACTGCTAATGTGTGTAATAGCCCTATTCTTCCCATCCTTACGTGGGCACCTTCGGGCTCCCCTGATGATCACCCCGATGTTCATCATTTTGTGATTGACTTACACGAAGTTAATAAGATTGTAGTTCCTCAGTTCCCAGTGGTCCCTGACATTACGGCCCTTCTGCCGATGATTCCTTCCTCTGCCAAATTCTTTTCTGTCACTGATCTGAAAAATGCATTCTTTAGTATTCCGGTCCATCCAGACAGCAAGCATTTGTTCGGTTTCACACTAGCTGGCAGAAGCTTTAGATTCTGTTGAGCTCCTCAGGGCTATACTGAGAGTCTTAGAATTTATAGTCAAGTCTCAAAAGCCCAATTGGACTCCCTCACACTTCCCTCAGGTAATGTATTGCTTCAGTATGTGGATGACCTTCTTATTGCTTCTGACACTGAAAAAGGTTGTAAAGACAGTACGGTAAAATTGCTACTACATTTGGCATATCACGGATATAAAGTGTCCCTTTCCAAATTTCAATATTATCGACAGGAGGTCACCTATTTAGGTCACCTACTGTCGATGGAGGGTAGAAGGTTGACCCCTGAGCGCATTAGTGCCATTGTTAAAATGCCTATCCCTAAAACTCAGAGGGAAGTGCACGCTTTTATTGGCATTACCTCCTACTGTTGCCAATGGATACCTAACTACTCGTTGCTAACAAAACCTTTGCTGGCATTAACCACTAAAGATGTGCATGAACCCTTGCCCTGGACACCTGAATTTCAGCAGTCTTTTGATCAATTAAAAGTTGTGCTTTGCTCTGCACCTGTGCTTGGTATGCCTGACTATACGAAGTAGTTCGTGCTGTATGTACACGAGACGGCCGGTTGTGCACTCTCTGTTTTAACAACGGCCTTTGGAGGTAAGCAACAGCCGTGTGCTTATTTTTCTGCTCTTCTTGACCCTGTCGCAAGAGCCATCCCGAGCGGTCTAAGAGCGGTTGCGGCAGTGTCCTCCTCTATAAGGCAAATGGCTGGACTCGTACTTGATACTGACCTCACAGTCATGGTACCCCATGCTGTGGATACACTTTTTAATAAGACCAAGATGCAGCACCTCACCAGTGCACGGCTGACCGGTTATGAGTTGACCCTCTTTGCACCACATGTCACGATTAAAAAATGAGCCACTCTAAATCCAGCCACGTTACTACCCCTCTCTTCTGAGAGTGAGAAAATTGACACACATGATTGTATTTTTTGAACGGAGGAAGAGACAAAGGGACGGGTAGGCCTGACTGTTGTACCCTTATCTGACCCCCAAGGGGAACTATATGTCGATGGCTCTTGTATTAAGTTACCTGATGCCACTACAACTGCTGCACATGCGATCACAACACTGTACACGGTAGTTGAGAACTCACAAGTTCCCTATCAGTTGACCCAAGCTGAAGAGCTAGTTGCCCTTATTAGAGCCTGCGAGTTGAGTGAGGGACTGGCTGTCAATATCTATACTGACAGTCAATACGCATTTGGAGTCGCCCATAGTTTTGGACGGCTCTGGGCAGAGAGGGGATTTCTCACTTCCCATGGGGTGAAAATACAACATGGCCCCCTTATACACAGGCTTTTGTCAGCTTTGACACTCCCCAAGAAATTAGCGATAATAAAGTGCAGCACCCACAAGGCAATTACTGACAATGTGGGCAAAGGGAATGCATTCGCAGAACAGACAGCTAAGGAGATAGCTGAATGAAGATGAAAAAGAAGTTTGTAGCAGATCCAGCTAGGTGGATGCCTGAGGTCACTATGTTTGAGGATACGCTGAAAAATGTTGAAGAAATACAGAGTGAGGCAACGATCGAGGAACTAGTGACATGGCAGGAAAGCACAGCACGTTTGGATGAGGATGGGTGTGTGACTGATATGTCAGGGAAATAGATGGATGCTGCCAGATGCATATGTTCTTCCCGTAGTCACCATGGGGCACGGGCCAGCTCACATTAGTGCGAAAGGTATTTGTAAGTTGCTAGACCCTGTATGGCAAAACAATAATATCCCAAAGACTGCCGCCCACTTGGTCAAATACTGTATGGTGTGTGTGATGCACAATCCTGTAAAAGGTACCCCAATGCCACCTGGTAATTTTGCACATCCCACTTTCCCTTTTGAAGTCCTCTAGATGGATTATATAGAGATGGATTGAGTCAACAATTTGAAATATGTGTTAGTGGTTGTTTGTGCGTTCAGTAAATGGGTTGAGGCTTACCCCACAAAAGAAAATACGGCCATAGCGACTGCAATGGTACTCCTAAAGGAGTTCTTTCCTGGCTTTGGCTTGCCCCGTTTGATTTGGAGTGACAAGGGAAGTCACTTCAATGTTAAAGTTATTCAATTAGTATGTGAGGGACTACTTATCAAACAGAAATTTCATGCTGCAAATCACCCTGAGTCAGCAGGTTTGGTTTAGAAGTACAATGGTACTCTCGAACTGAAATTGGCAAAGATTCAGGAGAGCACATAGTTGCGGTAGCCAGATGCTTTACCATTAGCCCTTTTATCTACAAGAGCTATGGCGCACTCTAGGACAGGACTGTCACCCTACGAGATCGTGTTTGGGCACCCGGAAAATGTCTGGGGTGTTCAGTGTCCTCGTAGGTTCTCTGAAATTGAATATCCTCTGTTGGTGGACTATCTGTATGAGTTAACTAAAAGTCTGCATTCTATTCACCTACAGATCCAGGACTCGCTCCCGCCAGTATCCGAGGGGCCAGGACATGACATTCGGCCTGGAGATTTTGTGCTCTTACATAATTTTCAGAGACAAAGGAGCCAAGGTGGAAGGGGCCAGTCTAGGTGCTTCTTGCCACCCGCACTGCCGTGAAGGTCACAGGCTGAAAGAATTGGATTCATCGCCAGCACTGCCACAAAGTGCCTCTCCCTTTACCCTACGATCAGTGGGTCCATGAGGGCATTGGGAACTCTGAGTGTGAAAAAGGTCCCGCGCTTCCTTCCCTTTTCGGACTCCCAACTCATGTGGACCCAAATAGAGGCTGAGAACGATGACATCCTAAATGAGGCAGTGCCCCCGAGATTAAGGCATATCCAGAGTCGTCTTCCACTGGCCCCTCTGTGTCTGACCCCCTTTTTCCTGACCCCTCTGTGCCTGGAGGAATTAGGTGCAATTTGCGCCCCCAACGGAGGAACAGTGCACCAAAGGAAAAGTCAGATTAGCAGGGATGGACTCGACAAGTCAGGCAAAAGTAGATTAGGGAGAGGCGAGGTTGGTGCATTGTTCCGACACTGAACAGGACAGCTCGAACGTGCTCCCCTGGAGGGGGGTACTTTATCCTGTACAATGTGGGATTTCATCAATAGCTAGGATTGAATAGCTCCACCGCTGCTGCTCAATAGCGCCAACGTTGATGAACAATAGGAGTCTACCAGTGAGGCTCAGACGGACACTGGGAAAATTTGCCCCCATTTTTGTTTTACTGTCATCAGCTCAATTGCATTTCCTTTCCTTTGATTATAATGTTTCCATTTGGTCGACCCATTTCTAAGGAGGAGCAGCCATTTGTAGCACCGCGGTTAAAGCGGGATGAGTCTAGTTGGTCTGGCTGGTCCACAAAGAGTAAAATAGTTTTTGTAGTAATCATTGTGATCTTCTTAATCACAGTACTTGGAGTAGCATGGTTCCTGGTGGAGAAATACCCAGTACATTCCCTGGTTGGTACAACACCTGTTCTCCCTGAACACGTCTGTTACTTTGGCCCCTCATAAAGGAGAACATCGAAAAACATATGTAGAAAATGTACTTTTGCAAATGTTGCATCAGGCCCATGATACGTCTAATGCTACTAATTGCTGGATCCGTGGTTTACTCCCCTCAGTTACACATAAGAGTGATATTCCGTTATCGATGCCATTATCCTATCTGGGAAGTTGTGAAGGGTGGTTTGAACTGTTTACTACGGTGCATTATCACTTTCATTCCTCTGCTATGAATAGTCTGCTGACTCCCGCACTGTGCTAGAATATATACGTTTCCACCAAGGGTTTAATTCCACGGGGTCAGGAGGACAAGGGACCCCGGGTACATTATGCCCATCAGCTTGTATGAATATATATGAGAAGATAAAGAATAAAACATGGCTTCGAAATGAAATGTTGGATTTCCAAGGGTTCAATGCCACTGAATATTTCCGATCCTTTCAAATACGCAGTATTACTAAGGATGAGGCGATGCCAGTGTCAGTAGTCAACACAACAGCTGGTTTCTGTGTCCAGGGAATAGGGAAGATAAAAGTGGGAAAGAGCAGTAACAATTACACATATACCTTGAGTACGACTAGTAGCCCGCCTTTGCTCCCACCATATAATGTTTATTTTGTTTGTGGGTCTCAAGCTTATGTTTGGCTTCCTAGGAGATGGTCAGGTATGTAATACCTCTCTTTCCTTCTTACCCCAGTGTATATAGCACCGTCCAATTACCATAAGGACCATCGATTGCAGATTAGGAGCACATACCTGTCCCGAGTCAGAACGGTTATTAACACAGAAGATATAAATCAGACAGACACCACTCTGCAGCAATTCACAGAAGCCATGAAGGGTATTCTACCCCTTTGGGGCCCTATGTACAATAGCCTTAACATTTGTCGGCTCATAAGAGTTGTAGAAGGGGTCATTAATACCACAGATGGAATTTTTACCAATATTACAGCTGAGCTCCAGGCTAGGAGGCTTGTTGCCTTACAAAACAGGATGGTGTTAGATGTCAGCCTTGCTGATCGGGGAAGGGCCTGTCATGTCATTGGCAGTGGCTGTTGTGTATACATCGCAGACCACGCCCCTAATGTATATGCTGCCTCCAGAAGTTGTACAGGCTTGCATCCGACATCCATCAAGAGAATGGTACTTAGACTCTCTCTGGATGGTTCTGGGCCCTGTTCACGTCCTGGGGGTGGAAGATTCTTATTTACCTAGTCATAATTGCTAGTATAATTTTCACCTGTTGCCTGTGCATACATTGACTCCCTGCTTGCTGCGCTCATTGTGTTAAGTCTCTGGCACCCAAACCAAACGTTTTAGAACGTGACATTAAGACAACGGCCATGACGATGCAGGATATACAAGATCAAATGTCAATAGATGAAGGCATTTTTGAATATTGATCATGCATGTATTGGCTTGTATTAGTAACCTTTCTGTTATGCAGGGAGTTATTTGCTCTTAGACAGTAGAAAAATGTGTTAGCGAATGCTAAAAGGAGTGTCTGTTGGAATAGAAAATGTTGTTAGTCGATTTCTCCCTGTATTGTACAATTTAAGTTAGAATTTGAGGCACCATTTTGTATTCAGCATCCATTTTGAGCCATGATCAAAACTAACTTCTGTCTCACTCTGTTCGCCTCAGCAGAAAGTAGCTGCGATATTTGTTTTCTTGTATTTCTCCAAGGTTGAGCTTCGCTGCACTAATGAATAGACTGTTTTGTCATTACATACCTTTCTCACTAGATAGGCCTGCTCCCACCCTTAGAGCGGCGGGCACGGGCAGAGTAACCTTGACGTTGAGATAGCATGTACCCGGTCCCAGGATTGCAGCTCATCCTCCTGTATCTTCTTTGTTCACCAGCTACTAACTGGAAAAATCCAGTCTGGGTATGTCTTTAGGGGTATTGGAAATGTACTTTACGCATTACCAGGTTGGCTGAAGTCAGTCCCTCGGCAGCAATCCAAGGAGGCTGGTCGGACCGGACTCCACTCGAGTGTATTACTAATAAATACTTTGGTTTGTATTCTCTACTGTCTGGCCGACTCTTCATTTGTTTGGAAGGCTGAGAGGTGGTCGCGAGTGACCCGGGTGGCCCTACATCGGGTCAGTTCCTTCATAGTAACAAAACTACTACTAACCATCACACTCTTATAAGTGTGATAATTCTGGCTATTTCAGGGCCCCAGAGCTATAACGATATCTTAGGTACCAGGTAATAGTCATTTTAATGTATATTGAACTAATAATTAACTGTTGTTGAGGTCAACTCTAAATTAGCCAGACAGCGCCACCAGACTGTCACAAGCCCCAGTGTTGACAACTGAGTGCCCGTGCTGAGCTCCGAAAACCACCGGCTCCAATTAAGCACTGGACTGTTTCCACCGCTGCATTGTAAGAACTATGGAATTGAGATCAGGGCTGGACTGGCCATAATGGGCACCGTGCGCTTTCCCTGTGGGCCGGAAGGGTGGGGGACGGTTTTGGACCGGTGGGACCGTTTTTGTTACTGGAGGCCGGTTTTGCAGGAGTGCTGCAATATCTCCCACCCCCCCCCCCCCCCTTGTAACAAAAGCAGCAGGGGCCAGTCTGACTCAAGTGCCAGGGCTGGTTTAGGTTCCCAGTCCAGCCCTGATTGAGACTGAACACATTTGTATTTGCAAGTAATTAGGAAATGTACCTGAGCTTAATTCACAACACTATTGCACACCTTAGAGAAGGGGACCCCATCCAGAACCAAGAGAGAGCCTGGACCGGGGGGTGCAGAGAGGAAGTAGGTAGAGGAACAGTGCTGTCAGAATAGGACCAGAAACACTAAATTGTTTGGTAGAATAAGTTGTGTGTACTATTGCGTTCTAGTGCGCATGGACATACTATTCTTTCATGAGATAACCACTTGGTTGGACACTCCGTTAAGGGGTTGTATACCCAAACTACCTGCCTGAGAAGCATGTGACTGCTCGTCACTGCTACCTCCCTGAGAAGCCTCTGACTGCTCACCACTGCTAACTTCCTGATAAGCCTGTGGCTGCTCGCCACTGCTACCTCCCTGAGAAGCCTGAGGCTGCTCATCACTGCTACCTCCCTGAGACGCCTGTGGCTGCTCGTCACTGCCCCCTCACTGAGAAGCCTGTGACTGCTCGTCACTGCTACCTCCCTGCGAAGCGTGTGGCTGCTCGTCACTGCTACCTCCCTGAGAAGCCTTTCACTGCTCGTCACTGCTACCTCCCTGAGACGCCTGTGGCTGCTCGTCACTGCTACCTCCCTGAGAAGCCTCTGACTGCTCACCACTGCTAACTTCCTGAGAAGCCTGTGGCTGCTCGCCACTGCTACCTCCCTGAGAAGCCTGAGGCTGCTCATCACTGCTACCTCCCTGAGACGCCTGTGGCTGCTCGTCACTGCCCCCTCACTGAGAAGCCTGTGGCTGTTCATCCTTGCTACCTCCCTTAGAAGCCTGTGACTGCTCGTCACTGCTACCTCCTTGCGAAGCCTGTGACTGCTCGTCACTGCTACCTCCCTGCGAAGTGTGTGACTGCTCGTCGCTGCTACCTCCCTGAGATGCCTGTGACTGCTCGTCACTGCTACCTCCCTGAGAAGCCTCTGACTGCTCACCACTTCTAACTTCCTAAGAAGCCTGTGGCTGCTCGCCACTGCTACCTCCCTGAGAAGCCTGAGGCTGCTCATCACTGCTACCTCCCTGAGACGCCTGTGGCTGCTCGTCACTGCCCCCTCACTGAGAAGCCTGTGGCTGTTCATCCTTGCTACCTCCCTTAGAAGCCTGTGACTGCTCGTCACTGCTACCTCCCTGCGAAGCATGTGGCTGCTCGTCACAGCTACCTCCCTGAGAAGCCTTTCACTGCTCGTCACTGCTACCCCCCTGAAAAGCCTGTGGCTGCTAGTCACTGCTACCTCTCTGAGAAGCCTGTGGCTCCTGTCACTGCTACTTCCCTGAGAAGCCTCTGACCACTCGTACTGGCTACCTTCCTGAAAAGCACATGACTGCTCGTCCTCGCTACCTTCCTGAGAAGCATATGGCTCCTGTCACTGCTACCTCTCTGAGAAGCCTGTGACTGCTCGTCCTCGCTACTTGCCTGAGAAGCCTGTGACTGCTCGTCCTCGCTGCCTCTCTGAGAAGCCTGTGACTGCTGGTTCTCGCTATATCCCTGCGAAGCGTGTGGCTGCTCATCACTGCTACCTCTCTGAGAAGCCTGTGACTGCTCGTCGCTGCTACCTGCCTTAGAAGCATGTGACTGCTCATCACTGCTATCTCCCTGAGAATCCTGTGGCTGATCGTCACTGCTACCTCTTTGAGAAGCCTTTGACTGCTCGTCGCCGCTACCTCCCTTAGAAGCATGTGACTGCTCGTCACTGCTACCTCCCTGCGAAGCGTGTGGCTGCTCGTCACTGCTACCTCCCTGAGAAGCCTTTCACTGCTCGTCACTGCTACCCCCCTGAAAAGCCTGTGGCTGCTAGTCACTGCTACCTCTCTGAGAAGCCTGTGGCTCCTGTCACTGCTACCTCCCTGAGAAGCCTCTGACCGCTCGTACTGGCTACCTTCCTGAAAAGCACATGACTGCTCGTCCTCGCTACCTTCCTGAGAAGCATATGGCTCCTGTCACTGCTACCTCTCTGAGAAGCCTGTGACTGCTCGTCCTCGCTACTTGCCTGAGAAGCCTGTGACTGCTCGTCCTCGCTGCCTCCCTGAGAAGCCTGTGACTGCTGGTTCTCGCTGCCTCCCTGAGAAGCCTGTGACTGCTGGTCCTCGCTATATCCCTGCGAAGCGTGTGGCTGCTCATCATTGCTACCTCTCTGAGAAGCCTGTGACTGCTCGTCGCTGCTACCTGCCTTAGAAGCATGTGACTGCTCGTCACTGCTATCTCCCTGAGAATCTTGTGGCTGATCGTCACTGCTACCTCTCTGAGAAGCCTGTGACTGCTCGTCGCTGCTACCTGCCTTAGAAGCATGTGACTGCTCGTCACTGCTATCTCCCTGAGAATCCTGTGGCTGCTCGTCACTGCTACCTCCCTGCGAAGCGTGTGGCAGCTAGTCACTGCTACCTCTCTGAGAAGCCTTTCACTGCTCGTCACTGCTACCTCCCTGAGAAGCCTTTCACTGCTCGTCACTGCTACCCCCCTGAGAATCCTGTGGCTGATCGTCACTGCTACCTCTTTGAGAAGCCTTTGACTGCTTGTCACTGCTACCTCCCTGCGAAGCGTGTGGCAGCTAGTCACTGCTACCTCTCTGAGAAGCCTTTGACTGCTCGTCACTGCTACCTCCCTTAGAAGCCTGTGACTGCTCGTCACTGCTACCTCCCTTAGAAGCCTGTGACTGCTCGTCACTGCTACCTCCCTTAGAAGCCTGTGGCTTCTGTCACTGCTACCTCCCTGCAAAGCGTGTGGCTGCTTGTCACTGCTACCTCTCTGAGAAGTCTTTGACTGCTCGTCACTGCTTCCTCCCCGAGAAGCCTGTGACTGCTCGTCACTGCTTTCTCCCTGAGATGCCTGTGGCTGCTCGTCACTGCTTCCTCCCCGAGAAGCCTCTGTCTCCTGTCACTGCTACCAGAGAGTGTCGAGTGCTGAAGGGGTTGTACTGGTACTGGATGGGTATTGGATTATTTCCTTCTTCTGCCCTGATGACAATTTCATTAGTGACCCAAAGACAAGTCAGTTGCCTTGTGGCTCGCGCACGAGGACTTGATTGTTATGGATGGAGCCACATTATGGTCTTTTAGCCAAAAACAAGAGAGGTTGTTGTACAGAGCACATCCTGAGCTGAACTATTCCACAGTGCTCTCAAATGTGATGGTCACGGAAAAAGAGAAGGAGGGAAGATAAGTAGTTGCCCAGGGTCACACTGTTTGGTTAACCTATGAAGCCACCTGGGATTGAAACCAGGTTCTCCAGGTCAGCGGCCACCCAGACAACTCGTTTTTGCCCCCGGTCCCACAAAAGCATTTGACCGCCCCCCACCCCCCGGCCTAATCCCCACCTGCGGAGAATGGTATCGCTGGAGGGGGTGGAAAGGTGGGGGCATCTAACCTCACAAGAAGCCTTTTATGGGAGCGTCTCACCCAGATCAAACCAGAGTTGTGGCACTGAGGTACAACGACCTGTAGGTGGGTGCACAGGGCACGAGAAGTACCACTGTTAGCAGCTACTCCGTTGTACTCCATTAATGTAGATGTACAAGTTATAACCCAAGTCATATGGAACAAGATTAGGAGGGATACACAGGGCATCTGAACCAGCCGCCCCTCCCCCAGCACTGAGGGAGCAACCAGAGTGGAGAGAGAGAGACGGACAGCTTAGCTGAATCAGCACGTTCCAAGCTTGATATGATGTAAACCGGGCTCCAAAAAGGAAAAGAGAGTTTGGGGCGACGCATTTATATTGTAACAAATAATCCACGCACACAAGGCACTCCACAAAACTGGCCCAGCCTACCTCAACAGCCGACTCTCCTTCTACATACCCAACAGGATACTCTGCACCGCTGACCACGCCCTGGCAACGGTCCCGCGCATCCGTAGAACCACTTCCGGAGGCAGATCCTTCTCCCACCGCGCCGCCAAGACATGGAACACCCTCCCCCTCTACCTACGACAAACCGAAGACCTACTGACCTTCAGGAGACAACTCAAGACCTGGCTTTTCGAGCAGTAGCAGCAGAACCCCCCCTCCCCCCCCCCCCAGCGCCTTGAAACCCTTGCGGGTAAGCAGCGCGCTTTACAAATTAACTGATCGATTGATTGCTCGTGCCTCTTTGGAATAGTACATCACACGCACAGAGCCTGGTGCACTCTACAAAACTCCGCTTTGAAACAGAAAGAGGACTAGGACCTTATAGCATTTTGCCCGCAATTGTATACCATGTATATCTTACCGCCGGTCAACTTTGGAGACCCCATACATTGTATCAGTTACCTTTGAAAATTGCAATTATAGATGTATATGTTTTTCGCAAATTTATATAGCGCAAACTCTACCCGAAGGTATCGGAGCGCTTTACACAAGCACTATTTGCATTCCATATGGGCACATTCATTTTTAGGCACGAGTGATTAAGTCATTTGCCCAGAATCACAGTCTGTTGAGTCCCTCGCCGAGACTCGAACCCGGTCCCCCAAGATCAAGGTCGGGCGTTCTAGCCGTTAGGCCACATCTTTTCAATTTACTTCTGTATGTCGTCAACTAGCACGCGCATAGGTGACTTGGCAGGCGCACAGATGACCTGGCACGGGTACAGGTGACCTGGCAGGCATGCAGGGAAGGTCGAAAAACTGCCTGAAGATGGAGTAAAGGGTATACCGCCCCTGGCAGCGCCTGAACGCGAGCTCCGGGCTGCATTCAGTGCCTGGCTGTCAATAACTCACTCAGACAGCTTGGAGACGGGAGCTCAAGCAATCTGGCTGTTTAGCAAGCAGCATTTTAAGGTGAACAAAACAGAAGCCGGAGCGGAACTCATCTCACAAGCCTCCCCGCTTCCTGAATGTAAAGGCATCTTTATTGTTTGGACCTTCGCGAGCTACCAAAAATAGACTTGCGCCCCACGTTTGGGAAACACTGCTCTGAGAATTTACCGGCCTGTCCATCTCTCTAATAATGTCTAGGGCACACAATCCTCGTTTTAAAATGAGATAAACAAGAACACACCAGCTTTGCATTAGTCACCCGCGGACAAGGTACATTGGAAGGGCTGTGTTTATCTTTGCTACGGCTTTTAAGGACCTTTGCTCTCTCCCCAGGCGCTTTCTCTTCCATGTGCTCTGCCCCGACCTGTCCTCCGACCGCCCCAGCAAGTCCAAGTCAAAATGAAACTGAAAGCCCCGTTACTGGGAGAAGTCGGATGCAGCGGCTTTCAGATGACAGGCGGCTCCGATATTGGGGCAGTGACCTGCCGCGTTAATCTCACTATAGCCTCCGCCATGCTACGGTTGCTCCTCACATGGAACTGGAAGTATCCTTCTTTTTGCACCGTCACGGTATTGTTGTATCTCAACCGCAGGAGATTCCGGGGCTGGATGCCTTCCCTTGTCAACTTACTCTGCTGCTGGTGCAAGAGTCCAGCACACCCTGAAGACTGAAGCAAACCTTTGCTTATATCGTTATCTGCAAATCTCCTTTCTGGGTTTTTTCACTGACAGGGGTCGTTGAACATTACTATTGTCTGCCTGCGAGAAAGAGTTACTTGTTGCTAATATGATTTTACTGAGGTCTGTTTGGAAGTAAAAGCAGATCAAATGGCAGCGCGCTGTTCTGGGAAATAATGCAATTCAGGTTTTTTAAATGAGCAAACGAGGTCTGTTTAGACAGTGACCAAACAAAACTACGTGTGAGGGATCCTGAAGGAATTAAATGGGTGAGGAAGTATTCAGGGAATAAAAGTATTCAACAGAACAAGCTAAACTTCCTACACATATATACTTTAAAGAAAGGCAATATGTCCATACAATAGATCAAACCCGCAGACCAAAAGTGTACAAAAGAATGATTGGGTAATTTATCAAATCATTTTTCATTTTCCATTTTTTTTATATATATATCATCAAAATACAAAACATCATACATATACAAGAGACAATAATGAAGTAATATAATATAATATGGGACACATCCTATCCAGCACAGGACATAATAACCAAGATAGATAACATTAGATAAAAGACAATGCAAGTGATTTTTTACAAATGAAAAACAATCATGACAATGTGACAACACAATTCATTACAAAAAACAATTATTTTAAAAAATGAACATGAGGCGCTTTCCTTTTGTTCATTTTTTTAAATAATTGTTTTTCACTTGCATTGTCATTCTTTTGTACACTTTTGGTCTGCGGGTTTGATCTATTGTATGGACATATTGCCTTTCTTTAAAGTATATATGTGTAGGAAGTTTAGCTTGTTCTGTTGAATACTGCTTAGACAGTGACTCCTCTCTGCAAACTCGATCGTTCAAGCCGCAGCAGGGGG
This sequence comes from Triturus cristatus, assembly GCF_964204655.1. Taxonomy (NCBI): domain Eukaryota; kingdom Metazoa; phylum Chordata; class Amphibia; order Caudata; family Salamandridae; genus Triturus; species Triturus cristatus. Next base: position 70,115,326 of record NC_140585.1, on the reverse strand, counting down.
AGGGGATACAGGAGGGAACCTGGGCCTGTTTCCCTTGCGTGAGCGAGCGAGTTAATTACAAACATATGGTTTGAAAGCTCGCTCCCGCAAGGGAATCGCCAGACGTGCACGCGTTGCCATTGGAAGCAATGCAACGCGTGCACGTTTTTGCCCGCAAAGCTGTGCCGATGACGCTGCATAGGCGAGACCTAAAAATGGAATGCTGATACAAGGTTATTGTACCAGTTCGACAGGTGGGCCCGAGGGTCTGTACTGGGGTCCCTCTACAACACCCCTGTGGCAGGCTGTTAGCAGCTGTCGGGCGACACCCAGTGGCTGTCAGCGGCATAGCTGAAATGATGGACCAATGCTGATGACATTTGTGTCAAATAACAGGGCCGACGGACATGTGGTCACCCGGGCCTACAGGCACTACCAGGATACAGCAACACCTGGAACCGGAACTGTCACATGACTACCGCATCACAAGCCAGGACTACCGCATCACAAGCCAGGGCTACCGCATCACAAGCCAGGACTACCACATCACAAGCCAGGACTACCACATCACAAGCCAGGGCTACCGCATCACAAGCCAGGGCTACCGCATAACAAGCCAGGACTACCGCATAACAAGCCAGGACTACCACATCACAAGCCAGGGCTACCGCATCACAAGCCAGGACTACCGCATCACAAGCCACGGCTACCGCATCACATGCCAGGACTACCGCATCACAAGCCAGGACTACCGCATCACAAGCCAGGGCTACTGCATCACAAGCCAGGGCTACTGCATCACAAGTAAGGGCTACAACATCACAAGCCAAGACTACCGCATCACAAGCCATGACTACTGCATCACACCCAGGACTACCACATCACACCCAGGACTACTGCATCACAAGCCAGGGCTACCACATCACAAGCCAGGACTACTGCACCCCCTGGTAACCATTAACAGAAGGCTAACAACTCTAGTGTAAAGTAGAAAGGGCTATCATCACAAGGCAATACTATCTCATCAGCAACCGTGACTACCAATGCACTAGCCGGGACTATCACATCAACAGCTGAAGCTACCACATCACCAGCCAGGACTATCACTTCACCGTCTGGGACTATGACTTCACCGGCCAGGACTATCAAACCACTATTGAGGGCTATCACATCAGAACTCAGAACCATCACATGACCAAACAGAACTATCATTTCACCAGAAATGACTATGACATCACGAGCCAGGACTATCACATCACCATCTGGGACTATGATATCACCAGCTGGGACCATGACATCACAAGCTGAGGCTGTTGCATCACCAGCCGGGTCTACCACATCTCCAGTCTAGACATTCATATCACCTGACAGAACTATGACATCACCAGCTGGGACTATCACATCAACAGCTGAAGCTACCACATCACCAGCCAGGACTATCAAATCACTATTGAGGGCTATCACATCAGAACTATCACATGACCAGACAGAACTATCAATCAATCAATCAATCAATCATAGAATTTATAAAGAGCACTACATACCCGTGAGGGTCTCAAGGTGCTGGGTGGAGGGGGGGGGGGGACGCTGCTACTGTTCCACGAGCCAGGTCTTGAGAAGTCTCCTGAAGGTTAGGAGTTCTTCAGTCTGCCGCAGGTGGATGGGGATGGTGTTCCATGTCTTGGCGGCGAGGTGGGAGAATGATCTGCCGCCGGTGGTCACTCTTTGGATGCGGGGACGGTGGCGAGTGCGCGGTCTGTGGAGCGGAGCTGGCGGGTGGGGGTGTAGAGGCTGACCTGGTAGGTCGCTCCCCCTCCGCGCAGCTCCGCCTGTGTGTCTGCCCCAGCTGCCGTAGGTAGGTTGGTCTCACTGCATTGCCTGTACTGCCTCTTCCGACATTGTTGTGTCCGTAACTGCTGTTCTCTGTTCTCCCCCGCTGCCTGCACTTGCTCTCTGCCCGGTTTTTCCTCTGTTCCCCTCGCTGCCCCCGTGTCCCTCTGCCTGTTTTGCTTTCTGTTCCCTCGCTGCCCCCGCATCTCTGTAACCTTTTTTGCCTTCTGTAACCTCGCTGCCCCTCTAATTTTGTGCCTTTTGCCTCGGTGCCCTTCGTTTTTAGTCCCGCACCGCTCCCGCCGCTGCTTCTCCTGCGGCCCGCCCCCCTGACTGCCCATTCGCTGCCCCCACCTCCCACCTCCCAGCTGCTCCTCCCTACCCACCTCCCCATATATAACTATCATTTCACCAGAAAGAACTATGACATCACAAGCCAGGACTATCACATCACCATCTGGGACTATGATATCACCAGCCGGTACTATGACATCACAAGCTGAGACTGTCGCATCACCAGCCGGGTCTACCACATCTCCAGTCTAGACATTCATATCACCTGCCAGAACTATGACATCACCAGCCGGGACTATCACATCAACAGCTGAAGCTACCACATCACCAGCCAGGACTATCACATCACCGTCTGGGACTATGACTTCACCGGCCAGGACTATCAAACCACTATTGAGGGCTATCACATCAGAACTCAGAACTTTCACAAGACCAGCCAGAACTATCATTTCACCAGAAAGGACTATGACATCACGAGCCAGGACTATCACATCACCATCTGGGACTATGATATCACCAGCCGGTACTATGACATCACAAGCTGAGACTGTCGCATCACCAGCCGGGTCTACCACATCTCCAGTCTAGACATTCATATCACTTGCCAGAACTATGACATCACCAGCCGGGACTATCACATCAACAGCTGAAGCTACCACATCACCAGCCAGGACTATCAAATCACTATTGAGGGCTATCACATCAGAACTCAGAACTATCACAAGACCAGGCAGAACTATATCAATATTCGTAGGGAAGGAAACTATGCTATACCTATACTCCACCACACTCAGTGGGGAAAAAAGGAAAAACCCTTTTTTAATACAACCCTCACCCACTCTAGTAGTGACACTCTTCATCATCGGGTTCACCCGGACTCCTAAAGGTCAGGGTGGGCTCAGCCACGTTCCATGTAAGAAGGAGGCTGACCTGATGCACATTAAGAACTGCAGCCTGTAATACGAGAAAAAGACTCAGAGAGGTTGGACCTACAGCCTGTAATAAGAGAGACAGACTCAAAGAGGTTGAGACCTACACCCTGTTATAAGAGAGACAGACTCAAAGAGTTTGAGACCTACAGCCTGTAATAAGAGAGACAGACTCAGAGAGGTTGAGACCTACAGCCTGTAATAAGAGAGACAGACTCAGAGAGGTTGAGACCTACAGCCTGTAATTAGAGAGACAGACTCAGAGAGGTTGGGCCTACAGCCTGTAATAAGAGAGACAGACTCAAAGAGGTTGGACCTACAGCCTGTAATGAGAGAGACAGACTCAAAGAGGTTGAGACCTACAGCCTGTACTAAGAGAGACAGACTCAAAGAGGTTGAGACCTACAGCCTGTAATAAGAGAGACAGACTCAAAGAGGTTGAGACCTACACCCTGTTATAAGAGAGACAGACTCAAAGAGGTTGAGACCTACAGCCTGTAATAAGAGAGACAGACTCAAAGAGGTTGAGACCTACAGCCTGTAATAAGAGAGACAGACTCAGAGAGGTTGAAACCTACAGCCTGTAATAAGAGAGACAGACTCAGAGAGGTTGAGACCTACAGCCTGTAATAAGAGAGACAGCCTCAAAGAGGTTGAGACCTACAGCCTGCAATAAGAGAGACAGACTCAGAGAGGTTGAGACCTACAGCCTGTAATAAGAGAGACAGACTCAGAGAGGTTGAGACCTGCACCCAGTAATGCAAGAGACGGACTCAGAGAGATTAAGACCGAAGTATATGTGTGTGTATATGCTATCAGGGCTTTAAGTGTGCAGGGTCGTGCCAGTGCTCAGCACTGACAGTACTTAAAAGCCGCTGCTTGGACGGGTCCCTATCGGGCTCTCAGTTTTTGCCCTGAACCTGGGAGGGGGGGGGGGGGGGGAGTTAATCTTACCTCTACCGCAGTGCCGCCCTTCACTGCCTTTGATGTAACTTCAAAGAGACTCGTTGTGGTTGTTTCACAGTCTCATCATTTCAGAACTGAAGCAATTTCAATATTATATACAACGAACCATAGTTGTCGCTTATTTATCATATGCTACTAACAACCATTGACAAAGACAAGAGTCCTGGCTTCTTGTGGGTGTAATGTTACTTCTTGTATTCTGGATGCAGTGACAGAAGCAGCGTTATACCAGTGGGACGGCACGCTATGCTAAACACAAATTTTTAGCATGGGTGTCCGTGTTTTTAAGCTACGCCCTTAATTACACCCGACACGCCTCTTGGAAGACCCCCGTTTTTAGGTCTCGCCTGACCCAGCGCATGCGCTGGTCTGGTGAGACTTATTAAGAGGGCTCCAAAAAGTGCTACCAGGCCAGCCTAGAGCTACAGTACATGTGTGCGGGCGCGCGCGTCGCGCTTTACCGCGATTACTTTCACTTTCGCGGCCGCTTTGATGTTTGATCCTGATCGCGATCACTTTCGCGGCCGCACGGCCGCTTGGCATAGCCAATAGGTCTCGCTTTTGGGACCTTATAAGTATTTAGTTATGCAACTGTTGCATGGCTAAACACTTATAAGGTCCCAAAGGCGAGACCTATTGGCTATGCCAATGCTTGTTTCCATTCCACTTAAAGCCCTGTACACAGGAGAAACAGCCGGTGTACAAAGTTCCCCTTCCCTGCTAGCTTGCCATTTGGCAGCTGTGAACGGTGGGCCCAGGCCGGGTTATACCATAAAGTCTGTTTAAGAGACAGAGGAGAGACATCAGATCACACTCTACACGGACTGACATATTCTATACCCTGTATCAATGCACCTCTCGGTGGCTTCCTGGAGTCTTTCTATCATTTCCATCCAGGTGTGCACGTCCCCAGCACAGTGGGCAGATAACCTCCTGTCCCATATCTGGGTCTGAAAAGATTACCCCCCCCCGCCCGGATTGTTCTGTAATCCCATCCACGCAGAGACGTCTCTGGTTATCTGGGCCCCGGGGGGGGGGGGGGGGGGGGGGCTGGTGCCGGCTCCTGTCCGCCGCCTCTTGCCTATTGTTCTGCACCAATGGACTATCTATAGAGGGACTGTGGTCAGGAGAGGGGCGTGGCCCCGCGTGAGGTGGGCTGCTGTGTGTGTGTGGAGGGTGGGGGAGGGTAACGGGGGCTCTGGGGCGTGGGGCGATTATCCCCAAGTGAGCACTCACCTCAAAGAGGGCATTGAAAAGGAGTCATCAGCGTTACAACATCACCCCGTTCACTTGCAGGAATTCGAACTCTAATTACATAGCGCTAATTACCCATGACGAGGCGTTGAAGCGCTTTCCGTGAAAATGAGAGGTTTACAGCTATGAATCATGCCCCGTCCACGTTGTTCATAATGAGCCCATGGGTAAAACCCTGGTGAGCGTCTGTCTGTCTGCATCAGGGCACTCTACCCAGCGCTTGTGTGGGTGGTGCTGGTGGGTGCAGGGGGCGGGGCAGCATCACACCTGTTTAGCTACTTATGTTTCATCTTCAGGTTTTTCCCCAGAGCAAGAGAAGGGCAGGTGGAAAAGTGAAAGAGAGAAAGAGACAGAGGAAAAAAGCGACAGAGGGAGGAGGACAGAGAGATCCCCTAAGTTTGGGGTGAAGAAGGGAAGTGCAGGAGAGAGGGAGGAGTCAAGAACAGGCAGCGGTGGCACTTGGCACCCCCGGCACTCAGCACCGCTGGCGGGGCTCCTCAGGAAAGCACTGGGCCCCGCATTGATTTTCATTGATGTATTTGACAAATTAAGCACTGCTGGCCTGGCAGGGGAGTCTGGGAGCCTGCCCCTGCACCAGGACTGAGCTGAGGGGCTCAAGACTCCCATGACCCCAACAGGAAAGGGTCCACCCAGCATGACGAAAAGCGATTCTTAAAACCCACAGAAGCCCCCCAACACAAGCAAAGCAGAAATGGGGCTGAGGGGGGTTACCTCTCATTGTTCGATACTGAAAGGGACACAGACTTTTCACCACTCACCTAAAGGACCGTGACAGCAAAGCCCGCCACAGCAAAGCCCGCCACATCAACCCACATAAGAATCCCATAAAATGAACCTCTGCGTCGCTTGGGAGGGGGTGGGGGGCATCACCCAACTAGAGAAGACGAGATGCAAGAAAGAAAACACAGAAGACAGACTTTACACGGCCGAGCGCCCAGGATTTAGAGCCCCGTCAGCATGACAACTGCACCTGCTGAACTGCAGTTCAGAAGAGTCTAAAGAGGTCCCCCCCCCCCCCCGTACAGCAGAACGACGCCCACCCTCTCACCTGCCTAACTCTAAACTATCACAACCGTACCTTCGACTGTTTCCCACTGGTCACCCATCACCGCTTCCCAGCCAGCTGTGTGCTATACACATTCCACTACATTCATACTAAACAACTAAGCATACCACACTATATATAAAAAAAAAAAAGGTGACTATATGGGGGGCTATTGCAGATCAATAGGTAAGGAATGTGAACTTGCAGGATACTAAAGTAAAATTAAAAAAAATAAAAAATGAACAAAAAGAATGACCCTCTGGAGAGTAAGTGACCACTGGCTGTCGACAGGGTGAGGTGGACACCAGAGGGAGGCGGGGTCTACGGGTGATGCACCGTGATCTCAAAGACGCTGAAACCAATTGTCTTATTCACTCAATCAAATAAGATAAAACAAGAGATATTGCTTCAGAAAGTTTCAGAAGCAAACCAAAGATTTTCAAAAACCGAACAGGATCATAAGTAACAAATAAGGCATCAAGCTTTCCGTTTTTAGGTCTCGGCTAGCGAAGGCTGCGCTTGCGCAGTCTCGCTCGCGAGATTTAATGACTTGGAGAAGAGGGGCTTGAACCCGCCCCTCTTCTCCCCTCTTCTCCATTGGCTGGCCTCTTGAATCCTGGCCAGCCAATGGAGAAGAGGTTTGTCTCTCCGAACAGGCCCCGTCCTTTTCGGATTCGGGGGCGTGTTTTTTGCAACTTTTCTAATTATCTCCTCCAGCCAATGGCAAGAGGAGAGAAAAGAAAAACACGCCCCCGAATTCGAAACCGCCGCTGCGTTTCTCCGAGGCATTTCTGCTTCGCCTCGGAGAAAGGCAGTGGTGTGCTTGTCTTCACATTCGGATCCCTGTTTTTGCAAGACGTAAGACGTGTAGCTTGTTCCTAATTAGAGACGGTCAGAGAGAAGAAGGAGTGAGTATGAGGCACTGATCCCCCGACCACGAAGCTGCGGACTTCCTCCTCTCCATCGACGCGTTGTTTCATCACTCGCTGGACACTTTCTCCATTTGCAATCCCCCTTCTCACGCACTTTACATATGTCTCAGTCAACCCTTCTCCCCACTCAACCTTTCTTCTCCCTTCCTCCGTTCGTCTCTGCGCCCCTCCCCGGCTTTCGTTTGCTTTTGTCTCCCTTCTTCGCTTGTTTTCTACCCTTTCATCCCAGGATGGGGGTATTTTCATTTATCCATTTCTATTCATATTTTTTAAACTGCAGAGTTATTTAAAACTTTGTGGTTCTTGTTTTTTCTCTCATTTCACTGCACAGTATTTGAATGAAACTCCCAGTTCAATCCGAGAAACTGGCGGCAGGCACCCGCGGGTTGGCTGTAGGATCGCGGTGGCCAGCTGTGGAAGGCCAGAACCGACCCCCCCACACACACACCGAAGACTTGTTCATTCTGATGCTAACAGACCACCTCCCTCCAAGGCTCGCTGCCCCCGCCTGAGGTACGGGGAGGGAGGGGGTCACCACATGGTGTGCGTCCTCCGCCCCCCCCAATTGTCATTCTGCAGAGAATGAATGGGGCCAATACATGGCCGGCTCGGGCCCCCTCTCACCTGCAGTTGGCGCAGTCTATTGGGTAGAAGAACCAGCCCAGGGATGAGGGGGGCTGGATCCACAGAGGGGAAAAGGGCCCTTAGCTCTCCTCTGCCACCGGCCCTTCGGGCACCGACCCTGCCCTCAGGAGTCACGGGTGATTAAATGTGGAGGTGCGTGGGGGCGCCTGGGCTGGAAGGGCGATGGGAACCCCCATTCCAGGAAGTCAACCATTCACGAACACATCCTGAGATGAGGAGACAAAACAGAGACTCATCGTTCACAGACTTCCAGCGGTGCCAGCTGCTCACTTCCGGTGGAGGGAAGCTCATGGGTCACTGCGTGCAGCTGCAGGACTACGTCATGGAAAATGAACATTAGTCTTGGAGGCTGCACCCACCGGGCGCGCTGAAGCCATGCTCTTTTCATGCCCTCACCGACCCCACCAACGGACACATATGTTAAGGCATAACCAGGGTCGCAGAAATTATGCGGCAGGCGAGGCTCAAGCTATGCGGCAGGGTTGAGTAAATTACGTGGCAAGAAAAGTCAAATCATGCGGCATAATGCTGCATAATTGGTAATATTATTACTTAATTATTTCGTCATTTTCATACTTGGTAACAGTATCTGGGCATTGGTTGTGCCACACCAGAACCAGTTTAATACCCAAATATAGTGATAAGCAAGAGAAAGGTGACCAGTACGGCTTTCAAAGGGCCTTCCACCACGCAGCAACACGTGCCACTGCATCTTTAGCCACTTTTGAACCGTTCGAGCAACAAAAATGTTATTTTTTGTTAAAACCTGCAGAATATGTGGCAGATGATGGATTATGTGGCAAATGCGGCAAATCTATAACTATGCGAAAATCACTGCAGCCGCACTATCGCATAATTCCAGTGGCCCTGGGTATAACGGTCCCTAGCAGGAGCGGGAAAAGAGAAAACAGTAACACTGGGTTCTTGCACTCTTTAGACCTCATGAGTTCAGAGGTCAAGGGAGAAGGGAGGCTGCAGGCTGCGTGCAGCGCCAACATGTCAGAATTAACATGTCATTAGAACACTAAGCTTGATCATAATGACATTAATACTTCAATGGTAATTTCTGCGTAAGTACCTTGAAAGAACACGCGTGCACCAACACCTCTTCCTGTGTAGAATTACTACCTCAAGCTTCGTCACTCCAGGCTCTGCTGAGGAAGAGGAGGACAGCATCTACCCGACTTCTGAAAACTGCAAAATAAGGTATACCCTGAACAGCCTGTTCCTACTCCTAGCAATGTGTCATGCATACGTGCACATATCCTATGATCAGTTTGAGATACCGTCCTGTTACGTCACAAGAGCCTTTAGTAGGGCACACAACTCCAGTCTTAAGAGTGCAGATAACTGTTATAATGAATGTAGAAAACGAAGAGGGCCAACTCATGTCAACGCAAGCATCAGTTGAAGAGGTGTACAGATGTACATGTTCAAGGAATAATACAGACCCAAGCTATCTACAGTACATGAATAAAACAAACATTTGGAATGCAATAGGTCTCGCTTTTACGAGAGTTTGAGCTATCGGCATTGTGAATGACGATGCCTTTTATTTATGCGTTACAAAAGGGGGTGGTGATGGACGGAGCATCAGAACCAATCAAACACTCACACCCAGTCAAAAGATCTGGGTTGGATCCATCACCGTTCTTTAGCCCACTCTGCCACCCCAGTTCAGACATGGCCATATGCAAATCAGTCCGACCCTGTGCCTCATGGGAACAGTCCAGCCCGAACTGCCAAGCCATGCCTTCTCTGGACCGGAAACAAGCTTCCTAGGACCGGTTTCTAGCATTTCAGCCGTCTTCAGCCAGGTTTTCTTGAATCCAGTGGCAAAGTGAGCAAGGGACTCAACGTCTGAGCATACCCTGCCAACTTATGGCGAACAAAGCGGTACAAAAGGGGGTGGTGATGGACGGAGCATCAGAACCAATCAAACACTCACACCCAGTCAACAGATCTGGGTTTGATCCATCACCGTTCTTTAGCCCACTATGCCACCCCAGTTCAGACATGGCCATATGCAAATCAGTCTGACCCTGTGCCTCATGGGAACAGTCCAGCCCGAACTGCCAAGCCATGCCTTCCCTGGACCGGAAACAAGCTTCCTAGGACCGGTTTCTGGCATTTCAGCCGTCTTCAGCCAGGCTTGCTTGAATCCAGAGGCAAAGTGAGCAAGGAACTCAACGTGGCTTTTAAAACAGATAAAAGGCATTGACATTGTAAATAACAATGCCGTTTCTTTAACCCCTTCCCCGCTCATGACGGAACCACTCCGTCATGAGCCATGGTTGCGCTGTGCTCATGACGGAGTGGTTCGGTCATGCTGCGGCCGTTGGCCGCCGCTCCGCCCATTCGGCGCTAATTCCCCGCCTGTGCGGGCGATTAGCGCAGTGGGCGGAGACGTGACGGAACCACTCCGTCATGAGCACAGCTCAACCGTGGCTCGTGACGGAGCGGTTCCGTCACGAGCACAGCGCCACCGCGCTGCCCCCAAACCCCCCCCAGCGCCGCGGCGGAATTCCTGCCGCGGCGAAGGGGTTAAATGTTTTAAAAACAAAAACATAAACAAAAATACTGTCATGAGCAATGCCAATAGCTATAACTTTAACAATGCCGAGACCGTTGCATTGTAAATGCTTGTTATTGATTTTTACAGATAAATTCACTTTTGCCATTGCGCGCGCACCCCTCGACGACGGAAAACTACCTACTTTCTTGTCTATATTTACTTGTAAATATGGATGAATACAGAAAAGAAGTTTTGTTTTGGACGCGAATCTCTACAGCCAATCATGAGTGCTCGGTCCGGAGCGGTGAAGATTGACAGGTCGGAGAGGTAAAAAAATGTCAAAAACCTAATAAAGCTTAAATAACGCAACAGTTTAGATGTTTAAGCTGTTCTGTGATGCAAGTGGTTTCAAATTACTGTATTGTACTGCAAATGGATAAAATCCGTTGGACAATCAAACATTTGTTTGTTAAATAAATGTGGAAATATACCCATTGGAGATACATTTTTTACACTACACACACAATAAATATGGATAAATACAGACAAAGTTACCCCCCAAAAATATGGACGAATACAAACAGAATTGTCAAAAACATAAATACCATAAAACCAGGAGCCCTAGTTGCAAAATATGCTGTGAAAATCATGAGATGGCAGAAGAAGCCGAGACAATCCATAGACATGGAAGAAGGCTCGACAATGGCCAGACCAAAAACCTGCACAGAAGTCATAGACGGCATTCGCTCTCAGTGCAGTTCGCTTGCAAAAGGCTTTGAAAATGTTGCCTACTTTTTCCTCTGCAGATATAGTGGAATTATTACCAATGTGTGTTTGACGATCAATGAACCTGGGTAAGAAGAGGGAAGCGGGTAAGAAAATGGGTGAAAGTCAAGGTAAGAGCCATGAATAGGTTTTGCATAATATGTCTCCTGCCCAGTCTCGCCTTTCATTGAGACCTCTAATGGAAATGTGTTGCCTTTGATTCCCTCTGGAGTCAAAATGTGGCTGCCGTTGGAGTGGGATCCGAAGGAGTCTTGAGATCAATATCTTTGGAGAAAGATCTTAAGGACTAGAACACCTACCCCTCAAGAAGCCTTGAGCCTCAAATTATGGTTGATTTCCAGTTGAGGAAAAGAACTGGTTATGCTGTTAGTCTGTTTTTAAGTCTCGCCTTGCTATCGCGTAAGCGATCTGTAACGTCCTGGCTTTCTCGGGGTTGGGACAAACAGACGACGGACCAGAGAAATGGAGGTTTAAGGATGATTTAATAAACAGATAAACAACTACAGACAACAAAGAATACCGGTACTGGAATCACCAGTTAAAGTACGATACCCATTCACAGCTCGTCTAACCGTCCTCCGCATGCACACCGGACCCGGTATGCTCCAACGGAGGGCACAGTGCTAAGCAGTGGCCGACAATGCCACTCGACCGCTGTGAAGGGTAGTTCCAAGGTTGTGGAATCTACGGGGGGCACGTGGGAGTCACCCGGCCGGGCTCTACCACCTGGGAACAGCCGCTCTACCAGTATCCCCCAGAGTACTGCCACAACACAAAGACGCTGGGAACACCTCCTAGTGTGCGTCTCTTGTATCCGGGTTTAAGTGATGATACCCAAGGTGGCGCAGAGAATGGATGGGAGCAGCCGCTCTACCTATCCCAGTTCTCCTACGAGTGTCGATGGCTAAGACGCGGAAACACCTCCGGGATAGCGCCTTAGCTCTAAACGTGTGTTTACCCAAAGAACGAGGGTTGGGAGCTTCGGCTCGCACCAACCTCGTTTTCTCCAAATTGTCAGGCCGTTGGGAGCTTCGGCTCTACCAACGGGACTTGTGCCCAATGACGTTGAATACGGCTCTCAGAACGGGACAGGACACGGGCAGGAAGCACACGCCAGCACCTCTCCTCCGCTCCTTAGAATGTTCCTTCCGCCGCTCAACTCACCAACGGGTCTGTGTACCTCAACCAGGTACTCCGGCAAAGATCAGAATATCCGACGCCGAGTCCCAGTGATCTTCTCCTTAAGTAGTACTCTCGGCGTTGTATAACCATGACTCTTGAGTTGCATAACATGAAAACTAGGCGTTACCCTTGGTGTTATGTAACCAGAACTCTTGAGTTGCATAACATGAAAACTAGGCGTTCCCCTTGGTGTTATGCAACCAGAACTCTTGAGTTGCATAACATGAAAACTAGGTGTTACCCTTGGTGTTATGTAACCAGAACTCTTGAGTTGCATAAGGCAATTGTTGCCGGAGGGCATTCTGGGAGTTGTAGTCCGCTCTCCTCCAAGCGCACCAGGTTCACGGAAGTGGCATCGTGGGAGGGAATCCATGTGCGGGAGGGGATTCCTGACACGATCGCAAAGCGAGACTATAGAAAGCGGGTTTGAAAAGTGCTCCCAAAAAGCGGATTGCATGGCTAGCACGCGCACAATCACACGCATCGTGCCGCCATGCAATCCGCTTTTTAGGAGCACTTCAAAGGGTCCGCTCCCCCGCCTGGAATGCGCTCCCCCGCCCCCAAGCGCGCGCGTGCCACGCTCTGCCGGGCTTGTTTACCTTCTCCTGTTCTACTTTCTCTTTCGTCTTTCTTGTTCTGCTTGCCACTTTCTTTATCTTGCTTTTATTTGTTTGGGCATGTTATTTTCTGTATGTATATAGTCGATTTATTAGGTTTCGATTCTGTAGAGGGTGGACCAAGTACTCCTCGTTTTAGATTTCATCTCCCCCACTCAAGCTAATTTTTACTTTGTCCTGCAGCTCGATTGTGACTACACGTCTTTTTGGGAGCCGAAGCTAGTAATCGAGCTCATTCACTGCATCTAATTTGTTTGTGCAGTTGTGGTTTTCTTGCAAGACTTCCCTTCTGTAACATTGCATAGGGACTTGCATTATTTTTCAGGATACATCTATTTTTACTGCGAACACATTATGTGTTTGTTTAATGTGCTTTTTCATTCCCTGGGAGCTGTGTATATTGAGACTTGAACCCGGTCTCCCTTGCTTCACATACGACGGCTCTAGCCATTACGCCACATCCTTTATCTTTGCCTCCTCCTCCGCGCTCCTTACGAGTGCTTGTGCTTAAACTCAGTCTCCATCTTTTTTTTTTTTTTCCATTTTGCACTTTAATATAGCACAAACTCAACCCGAAGGTATCAGGGCGCTTTACCCTGAGGAGTCAGTTGCACTGCACAAGGACTCATTCATTCTTATGTGCGGAGAGATTAAGTGATTTGTCCAGAATCACTGGGTGTTGTCCCGCCAAGACTCGTACCCAGTTTAAGAATAGGGTCTGTGTGTGTGTGTGGGGGCGATTGTTTATCGTGTGAGAAGAAGCTGCCCCAGTCATGGCAAAAAAACACCAATCTTTGTATAATCATTTTTACGCTCTACAGTTTGCTTGAATTGGGCGCACATGTAAGTCGGGTGAAGGCTGCCCGAACGTGCAGGTAGTAGCAATAATTACTTGCCCCCTCACTTAAAAGCAACATGGCGTCCCTCTAATGACTTTTGTTTTATAAACAGCCCCGTGCTTACTCAATGACACACTTATTCTGGTAGCATGCTGCTGTTTGAGAAAATCCACTGTGAAAAGGCAATTACTAGGTTTGACCTGCACGTGCGTCTTTCTTCACGTGCTGGTAGCTATAAAATGCCAGCGTGCCGTGAATTGAGCACGTGTCCCCTAAGGAGGTCCCCCCAGGATGGCAGCGTGACCTGGTCTTCCCATTACTAACCAGGAGCGTCATGGTGATTTCCTATCGATTTGCACAACAGTGGACTCTGAATACTCCCAATTGGGGGACCACGCACCCCCTTAACATTTCCACCAATTACCGTGACACTGGGATAACACTCGAGTCTGGAAAATGGTTATGCAACTCACAGCGGCCTCGCTATAGCTCTAGGAATGAGAGCTCTGATAAAGCCAGCGGATTTCACTCCAGCCCTTACGCCACATCCTCTCCTCAGCTTCTTTCCAGCTGAGATTAATGACGGACTTGTGCAGCAAACGATATGTACAGGATTGTTTCCAAGAGGCAACAGCTTTTATTGACAGCGATAAGTATGGCCTTTTCCTTCTTATTTGCTCTTTTCTGGTAATATGTGAATTGTTAGCACTGCCCCCAAATTTACACAAATGCTGGACTGCAAATTTTTGATTGGCTTGGTTTTTAAAAATGTTGAGTACAACTTCATTGCGGAACTGGCATATCCATTTTTAGGTCTCGCCTGAGACAGCGCTTTAGCTTTTGTTAAAGGGGGATCTGGAGGTGCAAACAAGTGCTTTTCAGGCCTTCAAATACAGTGCATGTGCGCCGGGCGCGCGCACCATTTGGCAGCCTGAAAAGCACTGCCTGATCACTTTCACGGCCGCTTTGATGTCCTCAGTGAGCCGCGCGGCCACTGAGGACATCAAAGCGGCCGTGAAAGTGCACACCATTTGCCACCCCCTTCCTGCTTGTATGATCTCTGCAGACGTGAGCACCCTCTTTTTGCTCAATTTTAGCATTTATTCCCTTAAGCCGAAAGGAAACAGAAGCCAGCACAAATGCCGTGTGCGCACCTCGATGTATTTCCACGTTTTCTATTATTAGAAATACAACTGTATAGCGTATAGACCGATTCAAGCTTCCATCACGTTCAATAGATGAAAGTTTGTTGAGTCCAGTGCTAAATATGATAAGAATCGAGGTTCACTTTCTTTCCCTGTATTCCTGCCTCCCTTTCTTTTTCCTCTTTGTCTCTGTCTTCTCTGTTCTCTTTTGCCCCCATGTTTCACTCTCCCAGTTTGTCTTACTGGCTCGCGTTCTTTCTCCCTTTCGCTCTCTTTGTCTCTCTCGTTTTTCTCGCTCTCTGCCTCCTATTTTTTTCCTCTTTTCTGTCATCATCGTCTTAATATCCCCCTTTCTCTTCTTGTTTTCTTTCTAGTTTCTAGCGTCTCCTTTCTGTCTCATTGTTGTCGCTCTCCCTTCTCTGTCTCCCTTCTCAACCTCTTTCCTCTCCCCCTTCATTTCTTTCATTCTCCACATCTCTCTCCCCCTCTTCTCCATGTCCTCCTGGTTCTATTAATTCTCTTTCTCTTACACAAACAGGCGCGCACATAAGTCCTACTCCGTTTTGTTATCCTGCCGAGTATTAACTCAGTTCGCGTAAATCCTTGATTCTAAGGCCACAACGAGAAAAGGCGATCTTTGGGTCTGTTACAGCTCAGGCCGTTCCGTTCAGCATGGCCACGGGACGCCCTCCCGGGTCAGTTCGCAGCAATAGTCTGTTTTACAGATTAATTGTTGAGCACTGACCCCCCCCCCCAGCCCCCTGCTGTGAAAAATCCTGCAACTGAAGCGAGTTATTATCGCTTCTGGGCCAAAGTCGTTGTGCACTCGCGCTAATACACACACACACAAACCACCCGATATCCATCGCAGGAGTCAAGAAGTACACAGAAGCAAGAATACTCGCAGGAGGAGCTTTGTGACATACAGGGGGGAACTGTTCACACTCTATGTGAGTGGGGTGGGGGGAGGATGGGGGCGAAGGGTGATGCAAGGCTTCCCCTTTCGGCCGAAAATCGTCCCTTGTACCTTGTACCGTATCTTGCCACCCCTAGAATCATGCAACGGAAGTGGGGTGCATTCTGTTGTTCACGTGCGTGCAGACCAGCCGTAGCTGAGCAGCACCTAACGGGGTTCTTTGACCGTACGATGTGCTGAGGCTGGGGGTCTGAGAGGCAATGAGATGCAAGCATGGCACATATAGTGTGTGATGAGGACTTTGTTGGGGGAGGGAGCAGATCACCGACAGTTTGTTTTACCAACGCAGGTCCTTAATACACATTTTTTTTGCCCAGCCTTATTTCAATATAGCCTTTCCCCTGCGCCTGCTATGGCACTCTTCTGAAGGGCACAGTACTACCCCAGCAGTCCATAGGGAATACATTCGACACTTGTATGCACCTGGAATCGCTTTTAGGCGCTTCTCCTCGGGACAAGCTCTTTTTTTTTTCTTTTTACGTACATTGCATACTTACTAATTTTACATTCTAAATCCTCCGATGTTGGCAAGTTCTATAATTGGGGCAGAGGGAGTCAAAAACACACGCTTCTCGGCGCTATTCGGGGGTATGTAGCGCTATATCATTTAAATCTCGCAGCGCTTCGAACAAGCATTTGCAATGCAATAGGTCTCGCAGTTATACGAGTTTGAGCTATTGGCATTATAAATGACTGTGCCTTTTATTTATGTTTTAAAAAAAACAAACTTAAATAAAAAGCATTGTCATTTACAATGCCAATAGCTCAAACTCCTATAAATGCGAGACCTATTGCATTGCAAATGCTTGTTTATTTGGCCCGCAAAGACGCCCTGATCGAAACGCTGTAAGCTGTATTTTATGAGGAGCGTCTAATTCACTCTCACAGGGCTGAAGTCTCTCAAGGGATATTTTATAAATGGTGGACTGGAAATATTCCATCTTGCTATATTCGGTAATAAAGAAACAACTGTGCAGATATTAAAAGTCACATCTAAATCTGCTATTTCAAAGCCTTCAAATTAGGCTGATGTTGAAACACTATCTAACAAACAGTGGCAAAGCATATCTATCTGGCCTTGCATGCTGGTGTGATAGTTTCATATAAAACAAACATTGGCATAGCCAATAGGTCTCGCCTTTGGGACCGCATAAGTGTTTAGCAGGGCAGCACATTATAGAGACAACTTTGCCAGGCGTACCCAAATCTTAACAGAAGTCTGTCTCAAAGGTACTTCAAGATGGAGGGCCGGAAGACAACGCACAGAGACCAATTTGGGGCCCTTTCACGGACAGGAGCGCAGAGGCAGAAGTGAATGGTGACCATGCGTCCCGATTAGCAGGGTCAATCCCGATTTCGGCACAAAGAGGAGTGGTGGGGGCGGGCACATCTTCTCTCGATGCTGGTGCCTGCTCTGGGTGAACCGTGACTCAGCCGGCCTGCTCGTGCTCTTGTTTACATACTCAGGTCGCAAGAGTGAAAAAAGCCTTACACGAGCGCTTTCTTGTAGCCGCGGGAACACGTTGTTCCAGTAAGACTGATGTGCCAGTTAAATTGCCGCCTCAGAAGCCACTTTATTTCAAATTGACGCTCCGGCCTTCCATTTTAGACACAGTCTTCATATGTGATGTGAGGGGGCATTGAAAACAACTGTGCGCCGAAGGTGTGTTGTTATTGTTATCTTCTGTCGACACTAGAGCCTGCCCTGGGTGAACCATAACTCAGTCGGCCTGCTCGTGCTCTTGTTTACATGCTCAGGTCACAATGCAAGAGTGAAAAAAGCCTTGCACGAGCGCTTCCTTGTAGCCGCGGGAACACGATGTTCCAGTAAGACTGATGTGTCAGATTAATTGACGCCTCAGAAGCAAATTCATTTCAAATTGACTCTCCCGCCTTCCATTTTAGACACAGTCTTCACATGTGATGTGAGGGGGCATTGAAAACAAGCGCGGCCGCGAAAGTGAAAGCGACCGCGCTGTGTGAATTAGTAACATGATCCACAACAACTAGGGAGGAATGCAGCTGCCACACTGCGAGACCCAAACGCCATGGGAGTGAACGTTTGCAGAAAAGGCGGGAAATGCACCCGTCTTTTGCAATTTGCGTGCTTTCATTATTGAAAGCCACACGCAAAGGCCAATGGAATGTGTGGGAGTTGCCAGACCCACAGGGAGAAGTCTCAGGGAAGTTTGGAGTGCTCACAAGAAGCCTCCCATAGAGCAGTGTATGCGCACTGCGCTAGGCTCGACCTAAAAATATTGGAAGCATATGCCACAAAAAAGATGAAAAACAATTTGAAAACATGCAGCTGCCTAAATGTGGCGATCCTATGCTTGTAATGAAAAAGTTAAATAAATAAAAAAATCTTTTAATCTAATAAAACAGCGTGGGTGCTTCCCAGCTGCCAGATGTACTTCGAACAGGTATAGAAACCCGTTTTAGGTTTATTACATATCACCAGTGTTAGAAATGGGGGTCTCTAGTTGGCAGAGGTAGGTACCTTTGTCCAAATAGGGACCCTTGCTTCTAGTCAGGGTAAGGGGGAATGCACTACTAAAATAATCCCTGCTCACCCCCTTGGTAGCTTGGCGTGAGCAGACAGGCTTATCTCAGAGGCAGTGTGTAAAGCATTTGTGAACACATACAGTAATACAGTGAAAACACTACAAATGGACACCACACCAGTTTAGAAAAATAAGTATTCTTTATCTAAACCATAACAAAACAAAACAACAAAAATCCACAATACAGTAGCAAAAATATCCTTAAAAATAGGTTATTCACTCAAATCAAGCTTCAAGCAACAAATAACTCCACCTGGAGTCATTACGACTTTGTGACAGATGAAAATCCCAAAGAACGGCGCGACCGCGAGGTGAGCGGCGTCTGGCCTGGAGTCACGCAGACCCACAAAGAACAGTGCCTGATGAAAGCAAAGATGGTGCACGGCGTCGGGGAGCTGATGCTTCGTTGGCGTCTGCGGCGTAGGTTCCTCATGACCCCAGGCGAGGTGATGCCTCTGTTCTGTTTTGAAAAACAAAAGGTCCTTTCAAAAACAAATAAGTATAGGAGAATAAATATAGACCAGAATCGGCTCTATATTGATATGAAATGTCCAGCCGGACACCTAATTTTAATAATAACCTTAATGAATGATTATACACACAGACATTTTTTAGAGTGGGACACAGTCCTGCGTCCTTCAACAAACAACACAATTAAGGACAATCACAGTTTAAAATACATTTTTCAGGCTAAACAAACAAGCTTATCGCCGATAGAGAGTGAAGGGGCAAGCTTTTGAGATGGTAAACAATCATGCACAATTTTTAACACATGTGTTTAACATGCATGTTGTACAGCAAGTCGACGACGTTTCGGTCTATACAAGGAATACATAGATCATCATCTTGACTAAATTAAATGACAAGCCTGAGAGCGCACTGCCCCGCGTTTTAGGGGGGCTGTATGTGTGACTTCCAACCAGGAACCAGGAGGTTACCGGGTTAGGTGGCTTCGATGAGTTAAGGTGGTATCCAGCGACGAAAAGGAATTCCAAGGGGTATGCGTGCGCTGGGGCTAAAATTGCGTGAATGTAGCCACACTATGGAGGGATACATAGGCGGGAGAGGGCACCGTTAACCAATTGCTGGGCGTCCGTGTTGGGGTGAGGCAGCTTGTCAATCCAAGGGTGTGCCTAGCGCGATCGGAGCACGATCCCGTACTGCAGCACAGGGGAGGTGAGACATCGGTTCCTTACTGTGTCGGGGAGGTGATGTCACGATTGGCAGCGAGGCATCGGTTCCTTACGACGGTGCGATGTCGATGGATTTGGGAGTCACCAACATCGAGGATCGGCTCGGCTTTGATAAAGCACCGGCGTAGATGAAGTCAGGGCTGCGGTGCGAGTCAGGACGGTGCGTCGTGGACGTCCCGAGTGGTGTCCTCGGCTCTAGTACAGGCAGCGGCCTCGATGACGGCTTCAGAGTCGATGCGGCACGGCGTCAGCAGGCGTCGAACTTATGGTGCAAGTCGGGGCGGTGCGTTGTGCTGTTCACAAGCAGTGCCCACGGCTTTGGTGCAGGTTACAGCGTCGCTCGACGGCGTCGGTGTTGCAATTTCCTTCGGTAGAAGCTGAAACAGCAGTTCCAGATGCAGAGAGACAGAAGGGATGAAGTTGTCGTGTCCCTGAGACTTCAGAATAGGAGGCAAGTTCAGTTTCAAGCCCTTGGAGATTATCTTCTTCAAGTAGGTGACAAAGCAAACAGCAAAGTCCTTTTTCTCCTTTCCAAGGCAGCAAGCAGCCACTGCAGGCCAACCCCAGACAGCAAACAGCACAGGGGCAGTATTCCTCCTCAGCTTATCCGGCTCTCCTCCTTGGCAAAGGTTCCTCTTGATTTCCCAGAAGTGATCTAAAGTTCTGGGGTCTGGGCCCCAATATTTATTCACCACATCGTTTGTTCTCTAAAGGCAGAGAGTGTCTGTACCCAGCCAAAACCAGTTCTGTCTTCACTGGTGCAGCTTCCTGGCAGGAGGTGGAGACAGCATTGTTGTAGGCAGACCAGGCCCATTCAGGTGAAAAGGAAATCTCCTCCCCCTACTCTAAATGCAACCCAGGTCTATTCAGCCCAGCCCTGTCCCATCAGACATCTGGAGCCACTGCCCTTCTCCAGCCCCTGTCATCCAAAAGCCAGGCATGCAGTACACAGACCTAGCAGAGGCACACTGGATGGCTAGACAAGAAAATACCTACTTTCTAAAAGTGGTATTTTCAAACACAGAATGTAACAAGCATTGGCATTGCCAATAGGTCTTGCTCTTGGGACCTTATAAGTATTTAGTTATGCAGCACAATATCCTTGGTGCAACAACATCAACTGTTGCATGGCTAAACACTTATAAGGTCCTAAAGGCGAGACCTATTGGCTATGCCAGTGCTTGTTTTTTTTTTACCAATTAGGCTCTGGCGTCATGCATAGGCTTGCCTCCAGGGTAACTTCTCTCATGGACTTTCTGGGGCCGAGCAGGCAATGTGAGGATCATTGTGCTTGAGGGATGTGCTATCTCTTTTCTGAAAGCATCACCGTCCACCAATGTAACTGCTGTATTTTCTGCTGAAAAAGAACACCCTGAAACCTGTGGGAAGCTGAGGCAGGAGTTGGTAATAGCATCCATGACAAAGCCCAGCTAGATGGAAAACCAATTAAAGACACCAAAGATTAAAAGAATTGCCTGATGGAGGCTCGCACCTAATCCTCCGGGGGGGGGGGAGGGAGTGGATGCTGTCCCGCCAAACCCATCTTGTCTTCTTGTAAGGGGGAGAGGTAATGTAAGGTGTTAAAGAGCAGAGGAGGTGAGGGTTAGCCCGTATGCAGTTGTTATTTGAAGCCACTTTACCCACAAGAAGGGTGAGCTCACTTTTCAACAAACAGTGTGTCTGGAACACTACATCGGTGTCTTAAAGCAGCCTGTGTGTATAAAGAGTAGAGCCCTCTGTAAGAATGACCAGATGCAGGAGATCTTGTAAGCTTCCTAAATATAGAACCCAAGGCAGCAACATCCCCTCCATCAAGGTCTCCAAGGGTCATGTAAACTCTGGCCAGGCCGGATTTGGAGAGGCCGGTCTAGCAAACCTCCAAGTGGCTGCTGTCCATGCCATGCAGTGCCATAACAATGGGCTTGATTGGATGAAGCAGCTTTCAGGGGTGCAAGGTGATATGAAGCGGACTCACCTCCATACCCTTCTGCCCTTGTGATGCATTGAATGCTGGGGGCATGGGAGGGTCCAGGGTGGGACTCTTTTGAACACTTCATAGGCTAACTCCTGTTCCTGGAACAGATTAAAAATACATTTATTGACTGTTTAATATGGTCACTGGTGCACCAAGCTCCTGTATTACGGGGTCTTCTGGCTGGCCATTAGATGTTTTATCTGGTGGTTATTCTTACAGTTGCCTGGTGATTGGTCATTTGGTTGGAAGATGTTAGAAGGCGACCTCAGAGGAGCCCGGAGGGGGCCCTGACTATCCTGAGACCAACCCTCGAGGTATCGTAGCCGGGCACTGGCGGGAGACTCCTCAGGGGAGGAATCTCGTATCTAGGATCGTACACTCGGCACCACACGACAAAGAGACACCACACCGGGAGTTCTTAAGAACAAATCTTTATCAGATCGGAGTTGTAGGATCTTTATGATCAGCCAGGCAAATATATACAAGTGGAGCGCGGGCTCACAGAGTCTTGGAGGGGGGTAGGAGGTAGCGGGACAGTCTTTGGGGATATGGATCAAATGCAGGAGCGTACCCGGCGTACAGCTCACAATCCTCGAGCTGGGGGATACGCTTGTCGTCGTCGGGGTCCGGCGGGACCAAGAGAGTCTGTAGGAGCCGCGAGTCACTCAGCAGGGCTCAAGCACAAGTCGGAGGTCTTACGATCTTTTCGGGGAGCCGCGAGTCACTCAGCAGGGCTCAAGCACAGGTTCGGATGTCTTACGATCTTCAGGGAGCCGCGAGTTACTCAGCAGGGCTCAAGCACAAGTTCGGAGGTCTTACGATCTTCAGGGAGCCGCGAGTCACTCAGCAGGGCTCAGGTGTTTCCAAAGGCGAATCTGCCGGACAGTCCCAGAGCACCCCTTGTTATAGGACGACTTCTCTTTGATGTCCGGAGTCTGTGCAGGCAGGGGTCTTGTCACCTGGGGGTCGCTTGTCGGGGTTTCCTGCCATTGTCTTTTGATCCTTTCAGGGCCGGGTCGGGAGGAGTCCCAGACACCCGGCAGGCGTGGAGCCAGCCCTCGGGGAGGCCGGCGGGCCGATCGAAACCCACCTTTCCAGGGAAGCTCAGAGGTGCGATGGAAACTGCTCCTCCCTCTCTCATCCCAATGGGAGCGCGATGTCCCCCAGCCGGAGTGGCGCCTCTAGGCCAGGGTCGCGCTGGGGCCGGGCGGCCATCATGGTGCATGAAGTGGGCACGCGGGCCCGGTGTGGCCGAAAGGAGGAGGGCCACGGACAGGGAAGTCCGGGTCGGGTGTGTGTGTGTTCTGGTGGGAAGGATCGGCTAGGCCGTGGGCTCGGGGGCTGCGTGAGGTGTATGGGTCAGGTTATGTGGTGCGGGGACAGGGATGAATGAATGAATGAATGAAATAAATTTATATTGCGCAACTAAAACCCGAAGGCATCAAGGCGCCTACAAAACAGATCCAAATTAGAAAACAGAACACCACTACAGGTATGACTTTACGAAAAGATGAGTTTTCAAGGCAACTCTAAAAAGCTGTAAGGTGGGAAGAGACCTAAGTTCTAGTGGGAGATCATTCCACCACTTAGGTGCCAGAAAAGAGAAGGCTTTGCCTCCCCATCTAGCTTTACGAATACGGGGGACTAGTAAGAGAAGTCTGTTGGAGGAGCGCAAGTTCCTGGAGGGGCTATAATGAAACAGAATAGAACACATTCCAGAAGAGCTACCATTAGCTAAAGCCCTATAGGTCATACACATGGTTTTAAAGAGTATCCGATCCTCTATAGGAAGCCAATGTAACAATTTTCTGGCAGAGGTAGCCGAGGCATGCCTGGGCAGATCAAGGACAAACCTAGCTGCTGCGTTCTGGGCTACTTGCAAGCGCTGCAGCAGACTTCTATTAAGTCCCGCATATAGCGCATTGCAATAGTCCAGCCGGGAACCGATAAGAGCAACAGCAACTTGTTTCCTTGCCTGCTGTGAGAGATAGTGTCTAATTTTTCTCAGTATGTATATAATGCCCCAGCAGGTAGAGACCGTTCTGTTAACTTGTTGACACATGTTAAGGGTGGGATCGATCAAAACTCCTAGGTTTTTGGCCGACGAGGCGGGATCAGGACACATTCCCAATGAGTCCGGCCACCAATCATGAGATCAAACCTCTTCCTTTCCTCCAAACACCATCACCTCCGTCTTCTCCCCATTCAGTTTCAATGAGTTGTGAATCATCCATTGTCCTACTGCCTCCATACAAGATCTAAAATTGGAGGCAGTCGACTTAACTGATTGGGAGAGAGAGACGAGGATCTGTGTGTCATCTGCATAGGAAACTACCTCCATCCCAAAAGATCTAATAAGTCTGGCAAGGGGGGTCACATATATGTTAAAAAGGGTCGGACTTAATGCCGACCCCTGAGGGACCCCACATTGCACAGACATGGATGGAGATAGGAACTCCCCCAACTTCACTCTTTGCTCTCTTTGACCAAGAAAAGAGGTCAATAGGCACAGGGCTGCTCCCTCAACCCCAATCTCCCTCAGACGAGATGATAGGACTGAGGGAGAGAGGGTATCAAAGGCTGCCGTGAGGTCCAGCAGGATAAGGAGGGCGGTCTGGCCCCCATCCACACGAGTGCGGATATTATCCAGCACTATGGTGAGGGCCGACTCGGTGCTATGTTCCCTCCTAAAACCATGCTGGGAATGATCAAGGCAGCCAGAGCTTTCTCCAAAAGCTGCGAGATGTTTATTGAGGTGGGTTTCTAACATCTTCGCAGGGGCAGGGAGCAGTGAGATGGGGCGGAAGTTTTTTAAAACCCCAGGATCAAGAGATGGTTTCTTGAGTAAAGGCTTCACTACCGCCCTTTTCCATTGAGGGGGGAAGATACCATCCTTCATGGCCCTATTCATGATGTCAACAAGGGGAGGCAGGAAGGTTTCCCTGCATTGCTTGAGGATCTTAAGGGGACAGATATCTAGAGGTGAGCCTGACTTGGTGTTATTCAGGAGGATCTCTAAATCCTGCAAGGAGAGGAGAGGGAAGGACTCCAAACGTCCCCGAGAGGAATTCTCCATGAGAGCAATGGGAACATGAGCCACATCCCCAAATACCGGAGGCTCAGTAGTCAGGGTCCTCTGCAGCTCTAAGGCAGAATAAATATCAGAGATCTTCGTCTGAAAAAAGACAGCTATGCTGTCACAGAGCTGCTGCGAAGCAATAACAAGGTCCGGGGTTTGAAGGGACATAAGGGAGTCCACTATCCTAAAGAGCTCCTTAGGGGAGGAGAGAGAGGAGGAGAGGGCCGTGAAATATTCCTGTTTAGCCCTTATCACTTCCCGCTTATACTTCCTCATCAAGATTTTGTGGGCCTCTTTGTTCATCCCATCCCAACTAGAGTGCCAAAGCCGCTCCCGTCTCCTAACTTCCTGTCTAAGAGATCTTAGATGCTCCGAAAACCAAGGGGCAGAGGGCTTTTTTCTCGCTGAGTAACGCACCCGGATAGGCGCCAACTCATCCAGTGCGTCAGTAACAGCATTTTCAAATAGCGTAACCGCCACCTGAACATTCTCCTCTTGAGGAACGGCCAGGCTGGGAGCCCAAGGAGCAAAGGAGCTGTCAGTGATTTTCTTAAAGTCCCTACGGAGTACCGTTATACTCGGAGCTTTATCGTGCCTGTCCATGATCGGGAAATACACCTCAAAAGGAACAGCCAGATGATCGGACCATGAGAGGAAGAAGGGGTCCCTTACCACCAACCTCTCATCATTCGAAAAAATCCCGTCAAGCGTATGACCCGCTCGATGGGTAATACCTCTGACCAATTGAGTCAATCCACAGGCTGACATAACTTCCAGCAGGGAGAGAGTATCAGTAGACTCCAGTAATTCTAAATGATAATTTAGGTCTCCCAGAACAGTTAAATTTTTACGACCAAAATAGGGTTCTAAGATATGAAGTAGCTGATGTCCAAAGTCCCCTCTGGGACCGGGGGGGGGGCGATATGTCAGAATCCCATTGAAAGTGGACTCATGAGCACCTTTTAAAGAAAAGTACATGGCCTGAAAATTATCTTTAGGGTCTGATAGAGATAGGGTATGGCAATAGAAAGTGTCTTTGTACAAAATTGCTAAACCTCCTCCTACACGACCAATTCTATCCTGCCGAGACAGGCAGTAGCCCATAGGGACCGCTTCCACCAAGTCTGGACCGGAGGAGTCCCTTGCCCATGTCTCCGTGACAAAAACCCATGAGGGTTTCCTGTCCAATACAAGCTCCTTAAAAGACGTATTGTTTTTTATCAATGAACGAGCATTAATAAGGATACAGTCTTCCCTCACCGGGCTGATTCCAATATAGGTATTATGTGTTAACGAATGGGAGGATGAGGGGAGGATCGAATCCCCAGAACCTACCAGTGAGCATCCACAGCCTAAAGGAAGTAGGAAATCATCCGGAGCGTTCTTATGGGAACATGGGAGTCTGGAAGGTTTCAACCTGAGTAGGTCATTCATAGAGTACGAACGGGATATAAGACTTTCCCTGCACCGGCCTGATGTCCAGCCGGCCAGCCCGTCCTCAGCGCGGACGGGCGCAGTCGGGCTGGACTCTGGCGTGACTCCGGCGTCACTGTGGAGCTCACGCTGCGCGCAAACGCTGCGCGTCATAATGTCCAGTAAAAATAGGGCTCTGCCCTAACCACCTGACTGCTAGAGCACCGGGGGAGGAGAGAGCTTCCCTGAGACCAATCCAAGATGGCGCCCAGTACGAGCAGAACGCGAGGGCCAGAGCCGCCAAAAAAGCGGTGAGGGACACAATTACAGTGCGGCAGTGCGGAGGGTGAGTAAAAACAGGGAGAAAGACCTAGGATAAACTAAAAACAACAAATATACACAACGGGATATTTTAAAATTGCAAACACGTCTTAATGTCAGCACAGCGCGCAGTGGTGTAGAGCCTAATAAGGCGCTCCTACCTCAGTCCAAGCTTATAAAGCTATGTCCAGGAACTGCCTCCGCCCCAACCACCTGACTGCTAGAGCGCCGGGGGAGGAGAGAGCTTCCCTGAGACCAATTCAAGATGGCGCCCAGTACGAGCAGAACGCGAGGGCCAGAGCCGCCAAAAAAGCTGTGAGGGACACAATTACAGTGCGGCAGTGCGGAGGGTGAGTAAAAACAGGGAGAAAGACCTAGGATAAACTAAAAACAACAAATATACACAACGGGATATTTTAAAATTGCAAACACGTCTTAATGTCAGCACAGCGCGCAGTGGTGTAGAGCCTAATAAGGCGCTCCTACCTCAGTCCAAGCTTATAAAGCTATGTCCAGGAACTGCCTCTGCCCCAACCACCTGACTGCTAGAGCGCCGGGGGAGGAGAGAGCTTCCCTGAGACCAATCCAAGATGGCGCCCAGTACGAGCAGAACGCGAGGGCCAGAGCCGCCAAAAAAGCGGTGAGGGACACAATTACAGTGCGGCAGTGCGGAGGGTGAGTAAAAACAGGGAGAAAGACCTAGGATAAACTAAAAACAACAAATATACACAACGGGATATTTTAAAATTGCAAACACGTCTTAATGTCAGCACAGCGCGCAGTGGTGTAGAGCCTAATAAGGCGCTCCTACCTCAGTCCAAGCTTATAAAGCTATGCTACGAGGCCGGGTCTAACACGCGTCCCCCCCAGCTGAAAGCCGGAGAGAACTACCCATCCTCTTGGGGGTTCTCTTCGCTGAGGCGGAAGAACCGGGAGAGGCCATCGGCGTTGGCATGGTCAGTACCAGGGCGAGGTTCCACGGTGAAATCCATCCCCTGGAGGGAGATTGACCACCGCAGTAGCTTGGGGTTTTCTCCTCGCATCTGCATGAGCCATCGCAAGGGGCGATGGTCGGTTTGGACCTTGAAATGGGTGCCGAACAGGTAAGGGCGTAACTTCTTGAGGGCCCAGACTACGGCGAACGCCTCGCGCTCGATGGTGCTCCATCTCTGTTCTCTGGGCAACAGCCTTCGGCTGAGGAAGGCTACGGGCTGGTCTAGGCCTTGGTCATTCACCTGGGACAGGACGGCCCCAATTCCATGCTCGGAGGCGTCCGTTTGTAGTTACCACAAACTCCTTGGAGTAGTCGGGAGCCTGAAGGACGGGGGCTGTGCACATGGCCGTTTTTAGGGCATTGAACGCCTCTTGGCAGGCAGGGGTCCACTGCACTTTCTTGGGCTGTTTCTTGGACATGAGTCCCGTGAGGGGACCGACTAGGCTGCCGTACCCCCGGATGAATCTCCGGTAGTAGCCCGTGAGGCCCAGAAAGGCTCGGACCTCCGTTTGGGTAGTGGGGGGTTCCCAGGCTAGGATGGCGTCGATTTTGGGCTGTAGAGGGGCGACCTGGCTGCTTCCGACCTGGTGCCCCAGGTAGGTTACAGAACCTTGCCCAATATGGCACTTGCTGGCTTTCACGGTGAGGCCTGCCTGGCGCAGGGCGGTTAGCACCCCCCGGAGGTGCTGGAGGTGCTCACTCCATTCGGAGCTAAAAACTGCGATATCGTCTAGATAGGCAGCGCTGAATTTTTCCAGCCCGGCCAGGACTCTATTTACCAGTCGCTGGAAGGTGGCCGGGGCATTTTTCATCCCGAAGGGCATCACGCGAAAGCGATAGTGCCCATCCGGGGTGGAGAAGGCGGACCGCTCCTTGGCTCCTTCTGTGAGCGCAATTTGCCAGTAGCTGCAGGTGAGATCGAAGGTGCTGAGGAACCGAGCAGCCCCGAGTCGGTCAATGAGCTCGTCGGCTCGGGGAATGGGGTGGGCATCGGCTCGGGTGACTCCATTGAGTCCCCGGTAGTCCACGCAGAAGCAGAGTTCTGGGGCGACACCGGGGGCAGCTGCTTTCGGGACCAGGACCACGGGGCTGGCCCAGGGACTGTCTGAGGGTTCGATCACTCCAAAGGTCAACATCTTCGAGACCTCGGCTTGAATGCAGGACCGGACCTGATCAGGGACTCGGTAGGCTCGGTGTTTCACCGGCGGGCTGTCTCCGGTATCCACGTCATGGACACACCAGTCGGTGACTTGGGGGACCAGGGAGAAGAGGTCGGAAAACTGCCCTAGGAGCTGGCGGCAATCCTCACGGTGCTGGGAAGTGAGGGATGGGGAGAGGTTCACTCCCTCTACGGAGCCGTCCTTCTCTTTGGTGCACAGGAGATCAGGGAGGGGATCCGACTCCTCCTCGGACCCGTCATCAGTGGCCAGCAGGAGGCTCAGCTCCGTCCGCACAAAGTGGGGCTTGAGGCGGTTCACGTGGAGGACCCTCAGGGGGTCCCGTGGTGACTGGACGTCCACCAAGTACGTGACCTGGCTCTTCCGCTCAACCACTTTGAAGGGCCCGGTCCATTTATCCTGGAGGGCGCAGGGTTTCACAGGGGCCATGACCCATACCTGCTGGCCCGGCTGGAACTCGACCAGAGTGGCATTCTGGTCGTACCAGCGCTTCATCTCTTCCTGGCTCGCCTCCAGGTTGGCCTCGGCCATCTCTCGGAACTTCCTAGTCTGGTTTCGGAGGGTCAGGACGTATCGGAACACATCTCGGGGTGGCCTCGGTGCGCTGCCTCCCACCCTTCCTTGACCAGGCTGAGGGGCCCCCGGACGGGGTGCCCGTAGAGTAACTCAAAGGGGCAGAACCCCAAGGATTTCTGGGGAACTTCTCGGTAGGCGAACAGGAGGCAGGGGAGCAGGACGTCCCACTTACGCCGGAGGGGCTCTTCCAGGCCCGCGATCATCCCTTTCAGAGTCCGGTTAAACCGCTCTACCAGGCCGTTTCCTTGGGGGTGGTACGGGGTGGTGAATTTATAGGACACTCCGCATTGTTGCCACAAGGACGTCATGTATCTGGAGATGAAGTTCGTACCGCGATCGCTCGGGACCTCGCGGGGAAAACCCATACGGGAGAAGATTCCCATCAATGCCCGGCCCACCACGGGGGCTGTGACGGTGCGCAGGGGTATGGCTTCAGGGTATCGGGTGGCATGATCCACCAGGACGAGGATAAAGCGGTGCCCTTGGGAGGTTGGGGGGTCCAGAGGCCCCACGATGTCGATCCCGACCCGCTCAAAAGGGGTACTGACGACAGGGAAGGGTTGGAGGGGAGCCTTGCGCTTTCCTCCGCTCTTCCCACTGGCCTGGCACGTGGGACAGGACTTGCAGTGGGCTTCTACATCTGCTTTCATTCTGGGCCAGTAGACGTGAGTCACAAGGCGACTGTAGGTTTTGTCCTGGCCCAAGTGGCCTGCGAGGGGAACGTCGTGGGCCAAGCCCAGGAGGAGGTCTCGGAAGCGTAGGGGTACCACCAGCACCCGGGCGGATCCTAGCTCCACCGACTTCTGCTCGCTGTACAAAAGGTCATTCTCCCAATACACCTGGTGCGTTCCAGTTTGGTCGCCCGCGGCCTGGGCCTCTGCCTGTTGCCGGGGCCCGACCAGGGAAGGACAGGTAGCCTGCTCTCGGCAGAACTCCTCTCGGGAGGGGCCCCCCTCGTGGCGCCACTGGGCCAATTCGGGCAGATCACCTAACTCGGTGACCTGTGCGGAGTTGGAAGGTGGGGGTTCGTCACTGGCGACCGACCCTCCTTGTGGGGGGATGTGGGGACCCTCGGCGGGGACCATCCTATCTTCAGTGGTCGGGGCGTCGTCGACTTCCCCCAGGGGGGTCAGTCGGGCCGCCATGGATCGGGTGGTGGCGCACACCCACTCAGGGAGACCCATCATCCCTAGGTGGGTCTTGCGCTCGACTTGTTTCCAGGGGGAACTTTCCAGGTCGTTCTCCAGGAGACAGTCGACTGGCTGGGAGGTTCTCACTGCGACTTTCAGTTTACCGACCACCCCTCCCCATTCAAAAGGCACCAGGGCTACCTTACACAGACTTTCCGTATTGTCAGCGGAAATGACCGGGCAAAAGACGTTGGGGAGGACCTGGTCTTCGTTGACCAAATGACTGAGGACACCGGTGATGCTGGCCCCGGTGTCACGAAGGGCTTCTACTTGGTGGCCATTGATCGTTACGAGCTGCCCATATTTCTTCATGTTGGAGGGCAGGAGGCTTCCAGGGACCATTTCCCTATCTCCTAAGGATACTAGGGCCATGGCTGCGGGTTCCCACTCTACCGTCTCCTCAACCTCCTCCCCCAGTGCTACATTGGTTATCTGTCTAGCGGGGGGTGCTGCCTGGGTGATGTGTGGGGCCATGGGGCATTCAGGGTCGTTGGCGTAATGCCCAGGCTTCTGACAACGGAAACAAGTGATGGTCACCCGGTGCCCCCGTCAAAGGGGGGGGCCGGATACAGCTGGTGGGGGTGCCGGGAAAGGCGGAGGTTGGGTTTTCGGGGGACTGGACTGGGACTCTCTCTGCCCTCCCTGGTTCCACCCCCCTTCTCTGGCGGGGTGGTCCCTGACTGGCTCGGGGGTACTCTCCTACAGGGCCCCGGGAGACCCGGGTGTTGGTCCAGCGATCCGCATCGACAGCCAGCTTTCTCGGATCCGTGAGCTTGCTGTCGAGCAGATGCTGGCGCAGTTCCACAAAGCAGTTCGCAGCCAGGTGTTCCCACAACATAAGGTCGGTTAGTTCTTCTAGGGTGGTTACCTTGCTGCCCTTGATCCACCCATCGAATGCGCGGCTGAAGAAGTTTACATACTCCACCCAGGTGGTGCCCGGGATCTTCCTGCAGTCCCGGAACCGCTGGCGGTACATCTCCGGGGTGAGGCCGTACCTTGTGAGGAGGGCCTCTTTCATGTGGTCGTAGGAGGTCTGCATGGAGGTTGGTAGGTCGAGCAGGGTGTCTCTCCCCTCGCTCAGGAATCGTCCCCACAACCCGGCCCCCCAATCCTTCTGCGGGACCCGATGGGAGGTCATGGCGACCTCGTAGGCCCTGAACCACTGTTGAATGTCATCGTTTTTGTAATATTCTTTGACCACATCCTTGGGGATGTGGACCTTCTGCTCCGCCGGGGAGGCCGCCTCTCGGTTCCCCGGGGGCCGCGCTTCTTCGCTTTTTGCTTTTAGCTCCATTTCCTTCAAGCTGCGTTCGTGCTCCAGTTGAAGTCTCCTTCCTTCGTGTTCCCGTTGGAGTTTCTTCTCTTCTAGTTCTCCTTGCACCCGCATCTGTTCCACTGCTAGCTTTTTCTCGGCTAATTTCAACTCGCCCTCGATTTTGAGTTTGGCTCATTCGAGTTCGTGATGGCGACTTCTTTCTCTGTCTGCGAGTTCCTCCGGGGATAGGCCCCCGTCTGGTACGAAGCTTCGCACCTGGTTGCTGCTGCGTTCTCCTTGGGAGGGTCCAGCTTCGTCGTGGGGCTCCACCGCTCCTTCTGTGGAAATTTAGCTTGCAAACTGAACATTATCTGCGCCATCTTGCCTCTCCCCAGCGCCACGCATAGCAAATGTACGGTCGCCATTTTAGGCACCCCACTCTCTCTCCCCGCTCACTCTCGATCGCCAGCGCTTTCCCCCGGCGCTGCGAGCATCCCCCGCGCGCCGGCCACCCCCGCTCTCTCATACAGGCCATAAACCCTCTCCTTCTGCGCGACCCTGCTACGGAACCACTTCCGACCGACAACCCATACATGGTCATGCCTCTCCTTTGATAACCCCCCTTCCTCTGCGCCCCCTTGTCCGAACTGGTCCCAGGCCATCACCTAGCCCTGCGGATGCAGTTTATTGCCCCTACTGTAAGGGAAACACCCCACATCAAAGGGATTACAGTAGATCAAAGCCCCTACCCCCTGAGACCCGGCCGGTTGCACACACCCCCGGGAATTAGCGGAATTCCCTGCTGCGCGATAGCCATCTCCTACTGTGGATGGGGTGGGAACTTCTACTGTATCTATGTGTGGGAACGGATCTGAACCGGGGCTTCAGGGGATATTCCCCCGCACATCAAGGGAATCTCAAGAACGTACTATGTGTAATAAAGCAATAAACCAGTGTATAAGAGACCAGGTCTCAGAGATGCAGTTAGAGCACCTCGTGACGATACCTTGCTGTCTGATCTGATGTGTTCTGCTCCGACGGAATAAAACCTTGTTTCCTGCCTTCCAGTCTCCGGCGCCTGCCTCTTTTATTGGTAAATTATCGAGTGGTATGAGAGGCGATTACCGCCGGGCAAATACTTGAAAGGATACCGACTGAAACTGCCGCTACCATTTAACACTTCTGGGCGGGGGGCTCCCGAATTCACCCAAGCTTTCAGTGCCTTCTGCATATCTTCTTTGGTGTTGAGACCAGTGGTAGCGATTTTGAGTTCTTTGCAGAATTGCTTCAGTTCTCTGTGTGTGTACTCCTCCAGTTGTTCCGCCTGGAACACGGTACTGGTGTCGTTTTCTGTGAGAACCACGGCGTTTCCTTCTGCCATCTTTGTCGGTAGTGCGTCAGCCGTTCACGGTACGATCTCTAGATTATGGGCCCGAATCCCGTCGCTTGCCACCAATGTTAGAAGGCGACCTATCCTGAGACCAACCCTCGAGGTATCGTAGCCGGGCACTGGCGGGAGACTCCTCAGGGGAGGAATCTCGTATCTAGGATCGTACACTCGGCACCACACGACAAAGAGACACCACACCGGGAGTTCTTAAGAACAAATCTTTATCAGATCGGAGTTGTAGGATCTTTATGATCAGCCAGGCAAATATATACAAGTGGAGCGCGGGCTCACAGAGTCTTGGAGGGGGGTAGGAGGTAGCGGGACAGTCTTTGGGGATATGGATCAAATGCAGGAGCGTACCCGGCGCACAGCTCACAATCCTCGAGCTGGGGGATACGCTTGTCGTCGTCGGGGTCCGGCGGGACCAAGAGAGTATGTGGGAGCCGCGAGTCACTCAGCAGGGCTCAAGCACAAGTCGGAGGTCTTAGGATCTTTTCGGGGAGCCGCGAGTCACTCAGCAGGGCTCAAGCACAGGTTCGGATGTCTTACGATCTTCAGGGAGCCGCGAGTCACTCAGCAGGGCTCTAGCACAAGTTCGGAGGTCTTACAATCTTCAGGGAACCGCGAGTCACTCAGCAGGGCTCAGGTGTTTCCAAAGGCGAATCTGCCGGACAGTCCCAGAGCACCCCTTGTTATAGGACGACTCCTCTTTGATGTCCGGAGTCTGTGCAGGCAGGGGTCTTGTCACCTGGGGGTCGCTTGTCGGGGTTTCCTGCCATTGTCTTTTGATCCTTTCAGGGCCGGGTCGGGAGGAGTCCCAGACACCCAGCAGGCGTGGAGCCAGCCCTCGGGGAGGCCGGCGGGCCGATCGAAACCCACCTTCCCAGGGAAGCTCAGAGGTGCGATGGAAACTGCTCCTCCCTCTCTCATTCCAATGGGAGCGCGATGTCCCCCAGCCGGAGTGGCGCCTCTAGGCCAGGGTCGCGCTGGGGCCGGGCGGCCATCATGGTGCATGAAGTGGGCACGCGGGCCCGGTGTGGCCGAAAGGAGGAAGGCCACGGACGGGGAAGTCCGGGTCGGGTGTGTATATGTTCTGGTGGGAAGGATCGGCTAGGCCGTGGGCTCGGGGGCTGGGTGAGGTGCATGGGTCAGGTTATGTGGTGCGGGGACAGGGATGGCTATGCTACGAGGCCGGGTCTAACAGAAGATTATTGGTATTGTGTTAGTTCTTGTGGTAGGCTGACGTCTACCTCTACTCACCTCTTTACCTTGAGTCGGTGGTCACTGGCGACCCCCGCTGCTTTCTGCAGAGCCTGGCTGTCTCTGAAGGGAATGCATAGATAGATGGATAATGAGGGGCTCAGCAGACATGAAGTGGGCGTCTTGCACTGTGCACACCGTTCTCCTCGAGGCTCGTTTATCTGAGGGGGCGGCGTAAAACAAGCTTCACTGAGAATTAAGTTTGGTGTTAAAATTCTTGGAAAAAAGTGAGGGGAAGGAACATTTCTTCAGTAAATGATTCCTTTGGGGGCTGTAGCGGCATCCCGCTTCATTACTCTTCATATTGGTTCGTGGTTTTATTGTGTTCAACAACAAAAACTGTATAGAACACAAAGAGCCCCGGGAGGGGGGAGAAGAGAAGCTGCAGAAGAAGCGACGGAATAGAGGAGAAGAAGAGAGGAGTTTGGTGAAGCAGGGAGGGAGGATGGGACGGCAGTGAGGAGAGCCAGTGCAGAGGTGGAAAAGAGGGACGGGAGAAAGCAAAGACTGGAGAGATGGGGGTCGGCATAAGAGGGCAGTGGATAAACCGATAATGGCAAAGGTAGTGCGAAGAAATCAAGTGGAAAGAGGAGGCAATGGGTGTAAGGACTGCAGAGAGAGGGGAGAAGGAGGAAAGGAAAAATAGTGAAAAGATCAGGGAACATGGGCGAAGAATGCATAGATGGGGCTGCAGCGGGAGTGAGAGGCGGAGGGAGTTGTGTGTGTGCGCGCGCTAAAAGAAAATTTTAAAAAGCACGCGAGTGGTGCGCGCACAATGGCAAAAGTGATAGCAGGCTGGCGAGTGGTGTGTGATGTGCGCGCACCATGATGAGAGAGGAAAGCCAGATGGCGCCTCTGCTCGTCATTGTGCGCATAACCGTACGCTCTATGCCAGACAAAAAGCTGTGGTCGGCTTTTTAAAGCCCACACATTAGAGCAGGCGAGACCTAAAAATCACCCTCACTAAAAAATGCACTTTAACATTCTGAGTTCAGGCATACTAAACTTTATTTTTCTATGTTGTTCCCAGGGTCAGTTGTGTTTATAAGATGTTACAAACAAACTCCCCATTCTGTCCTATGGGAACAGATAGCCTTGCAATAGTAAAAAACGAAATTGGCAGTGTTTCACTATCAGGACATGCCACACACATCAGGGCATGTCCTACCTTTCACATACAATGCACCCTGCCCACAGGTATACCTTGAGCCTACCT
Source organism: Triturus cristatus (assembly GCF_964204655.1). Classification (NCBI taxonomy): domain Eukaryota; kingdom Metazoa; phylum Chordata; class Amphibia; order Caudata; family Salamandridae; genus Triturus; species Triturus cristatus. The sequence goes on along the minus strand of NC_140585.1, from coordinate 70,079,767 downwards.
TAGGGATGTCTAATATGTAGAAAAGGGAAGGTTTAGGGACTGGCAAGTGTGTGCACTTGCCAAGTCGACATGGCAGTCGCAGACTGCACATAGGCTCTGCAATGGCAGGCCTGAGTCACATTTTACAGGCTGCTTCTGTGGGTGGCACAATCAGTGCTGCAAGCCCACCAGCAGCCTATGATCTACAGGCCCAAGGCACATATGGTGTACTGTACTAGGGTCTGACAAGTAAATCAAATAAGCCAATCATGGAATCACTAATCCATAACAATAATTTACAGAGGGAGCACTTGCACTTTGGCACTTAACAGCAGTGGCACAGTACCCAAAGCATCTAAACCAGCAAAAATGGAGTCCAACACACAGCAAAACACAGGAGGTAAAGGAAATAAATGATGGAAGGAAGACCCACGCCAATGGTGCCAGGTCTAACAACCAGAAAGTATGATTGTTATTGGTGCAAGGAACATGTACTACTGGGTTTGAAGCACTGTAACCTGAAGACATAGTTTAAACACACAAAGATGATGTAAAAAGGAAAAAAGGATACAGAATGGAAAGAAAAAAAGAATTGCCAAAGTCAAGTACTGGCCCCCCAGCCCCAAGAACTGACGTAAAGTTCTCTTTAGGTGTATGTGCACATATGATCAGGCAAAATGTTATCACTCACAGCTTAAGCGAGCGGCTGGATGGAGTGGGCTGACCCACTGCCCCATCGTGTATTCTCTAGCGGGTGGAAGCAAAATGCCAGTTGAAAGACGATTGGATGAAGAGGGCTGAACCAAAGCCCCTCTATGTATGAACATAAGTATGCATTGTTTATTTATTATTTTTTATTATTATCTGAGGTTAGAGAAAAAGCTAAAGCTGCCTCTAGGCCAATCAATCAATCAATCATTTGTAGGGCACACTAATCACCCGTGAGGGTCTCAAGGCGCTGAGCACGGGGGTGGTGGGTGCAGCTACTGCTCGAACAGCCAGGTCTTGAGAAGTCTCCTGAAGGTCAGCAGGTCCTGGGTCTGTCGCAGTTGTGTGGGGAGGGTGTTCCATGTCTTGGCGGCGAGGTAGGAGAAGGATCTGCCACCGTTGGAGGTCCTGTGGAAGCGTAGGATGGTGGCGAGGGTAAAGTCGGCGGAGCGGAGCTTGCGGTTCGGGGTGTAGAAGGTGAGTCGTTCGTTGAGGTATGCTGGTCCAGTGTTGTGGAGTGCCTTGGGGCGTGGGTGAGGAGCTTAAAGGTGATCCTCTTGTTGACTGGGAGCCAGTGCAGGTCTTTCAGGTGGGCAGTGATGTGGGAGTGGCGGGGTATGTCGAGGATGAGGCGTGCAGAGGCATTCTGTATGCGTTGGAGTCTCTTCTGGAGTTTGGCCATGGTTCCTGCATAGAGGGCGTTGCCGTAGTCCAGTCTGCTGCTGACGACGGCCTGTGTGACCGTCCTTCTGGTTCCGGTGGGGATCCATCTGTAGATCTTGCGGAGCATGCAGAGGGTGTTGAAGCAGGAGGAGGAGACAGCGTTGACTTGATGGGTCATTGAGAGCGATGAGTCAAGGATGAACCCCAAGTTGCGTGCGTGGTCGGTGGGTGATGTTCCCAGGGCAGCTGGCCACCAAGAGTCGTCCAAGGCGGAGGGAGTGGATCCGAGGTTGAGGACCTCTGTCTAGTCCGAGTTAAGTTTCAGGCGGCTGGTCGGTCCAGCTGGCGACGGCCTTCATTCCTTCGTGGAGGTTGGTTTCTGCGGTGGCGGGGTTTTTGGTGAGTGAAAGGATCAGCTGAGTGTCGTCGGCGTAGGAGACGAGGTTGAGGTTGTGCGAGCGGACGATGTTGGAGAGCGGTGCTGTGTAGACGTTTAAAAGGGTAGGCCAGAACTAAAAGGTGTCCTATAGTCAATATTATGCAGCGTATTCTAGGGTTGCTAATACAAGATATCTAAGTGTGTAGCTTGCATGGGCAATTACATGTTTTAAATTTTGGCACACGCAAACACGTCCTGCATTAAGAAACTGTACTGACATCGACATGATGAGTTAAATTCAGGCTCCGTCGCCAGGGGTGGAGAAAATATTACAGCTTTTAGCTGCTTGTTTCGCATTGTAAAATACAAAATATTGTTTGATTGCCTCTTTTATATGTAAACAAGATGGGGTAAACGTGACAAGCTTCTGACTGTCTCTAAATAGAACTGTTAGACAGATGTTTATTGTTTACCAGATATGTTAATTTCTTTATATAAAGCTTATGTACAATGAATACTTCAACTGATGGCTGTATGTGTAATTGTTTATGTGGTTTCTTGACACACTGTAAACTAAAATTGAAATGAAAAGAGAACACATGACCGGGCACCTATGCCCTCGCTGTCTTCCAAGTCAGTTTCATTCTTTCATTTGATAAAATATAAATCATATTTGCGAGGGCATTTTGTAAATAAATGTTTTGGAAATTCTTACACATCTAGTTATGCTAAAAAGCAGCAGCGGTGATGTTTTTAAGTCTATTGTATTATTGGAACAAAACTGGCGCATGATAGAGAATGAATGTCAGTCTGTGAGGGTTAGAGCAATCCTGGTTTCATTCAGAGACAGGATATTAGTCTGTGAGGGTTAGAGCAAGACTGGTTTCATTCAGAGACAGGAAGTCAGTCTCTGAGGGTAAGAGCAAGGCTGGTTTCATTCAGAGACAGGATGTCAGTCTGTGAGGGTGAGAGCAAGACTTGTTTTATTCCGAGACAGGATGTCAGTCTGTGAGGGTGAGAGCAAGACTGGTTTCATTCAGAGACAGGAAGTCAGTCTCTGAGGGTAAGAGCAAGGCTGGTTTCATTCAGAGACAGGATGTCAGTCTGTGAGGGTGAGAGCAAGACTTGTTTTATTCCGAGACAGGATGTCAGTCTGTGAGGGTGAGAGCAAGACTGGTTTCATTCAGAGACAGGAAGTCAGTCTCTGAGGGTAAGAGCAAGGCTGGTTTCATTCAGAGACAGGATGCTAGTCTGTGAGGGTGAGAGCAAGACTGGTTTCATTCAGAGACAGGATGTCATTCTATGAGGGTGAGAGCAAGACTGGTTTCATTCAGAGACAGGATATCAGTCTGCAAGGGTGAGAGCAAGACTGGTTTCATTCAGAGACAGGATGCTAGTCTGTGAGGGTGAGAGCAATCCTGGTTTCATTCAGAGACAGGATGTCAGTCTGCGAGGGTGAGAGCAAGACTGGTTTCATTCAGAGACAGGATGCTAGTCTGTGAGGGTGAGAGCAATCCTGGTTTCATTCAGAGACAGGATGTCAGTCTGCGAGGGTGAGAGCAAGACTGGTTTCATTCAGACAGGATGTTAGTCTGTGAGGGTGAGAGCAAGACTGGTTTTATTCCGAGACAGGATGTCAATCTGTGAGGGTGAGAGCAAGACTGGTTTCATTTAGAGACAGAAAGTCAGTCTCTGAGGGTTGGAGCAAGGCTGGTTTCATTCAGAGACAGGATGTCATTCTGTGAGGGTGAGAGCAAGACTGGTTTCCATTCAGAGACAGGATGTCAGTCTTGTGAGGGTTAGAACAAGACCAGCTCCGTTCATAGGTAGGAATTCACTCTGTGAGGGTTACAACAAGGCCAACTGAGTTTCACAGATGGGACTTCAGCCTTTGAGGGTTACAACAAGACCAGTTTCACTCAAAGGCAGGACTTCAGTCTCTGAAGGTTAGACCAAGACTGACTGCCTTCAGAGACTAGACTTCAGTGTGTGATGGTTGGAAGAAGGCTGACTCCCTTCAGAGACTGGACTTCAGTGTGTGATGGTTGGAAGAAGGCTGACTCCCTTCCGAGACTGAACTTCAGTGTGTGATGGTTGGAAGAAGGCTGACTCCCTTCAGAGACTGAACTTCAGTGTGTGATAATTGGAAGAAGGCTGACATCATTCAGAGACTGGACTTCAGTGTGTGATGGTTGGAAGATGGCTGACTCCCTTCAGAGACTAGACTTCAGTGTGTGATGGTTGGAAGAAGGCTGACTCCCTTCAGAGACTGGACCTCAGTGTGTGATGGTTGGAAGATGGCTGACTCCCTTCAGAGACTAGACTTCAGTGTGTGATGGTTGGAAGAAGGCTGACTCCCTTCAGAGACTGGACTTCAGTGTGTGATGGTTGGAAGAAGGCTGACTCCCTTCAGAGACTGAACTTCAGTGTGTGATAATTGGAAGAAGGCTGACATCATTCAGAGACTGGACTTCAGTGTGTGATGGTTGGAAGATGGCTGACTCCCTTCAGAGACTAGACTTCAGTGTGTGATGGTTGGAAGAAGGCTGACTCCCTTCAGAGACTGGACCTCAGTGTGTGATGGTTGGAAGATGGCTGACTCCCTTCAGAGACTGGACTTCAGTGTGTGATGGTTGGAAGAAGGCTGACATCATTCAGAGACTGGACTTCAGTGTGTGATGGTTGGAAGATGGTCTGCCCCGTTTAGGGGCAGGCTTTCAGTCTGTGAGGGTTATAACAAGACTGCCTTCATTCAGAGACTGGAGTTCAGCCTGTGAGGGGACTGAGTGATATAATGTGGTTACTGTGTAAAGATAATGTTACCCAGCTCTGGACTCCTGTCAATTAGGGCGTGCGACTGTGTAACATAGGCGTGAACAATACGAGAGAGATGTCATTCGAGGGCAAGGAGCAGAGAACTAAAAATACAATTTAACGAGCTCCGGGCTGAAGCGGAAGGACGTGTTTGGAAGTATCACTCCTGGATGTATGGGGTTTATTCCATGGATACACAGTCGCCGCCTGTATATTTCTGTCTTTATTTTTTTCACATATTGTTACCGTTCCCCTGGTGTGTCTGAATCTGTTCATGAGGCAAAGCTTGTATTTTGATTGAAATTTAGTTTCGAATTTGTCCAAAAAGGTTGAAAAAGTTGAAAATGCTGTATTGCTCCACTGTGAGCACAACACTGCCATACAACAGAGCCTTTTCACAAACTGCATTTGTAGTACATTTTCTAGAAGTACAATCGTACCACATACAAACTAAAACTGTTGTTCACAAACTTGCATGTGGAGTTTCGACCCCTCTCTGATGTTGTTCTCTGCAGAGATGTCTGTCCCGGCTGCGGAGACGCCGCACCCATAAACGTAATTTATAGTAGTAAATGTGGGAGGGACAGAGGGGATTAGGGACTAGGAAGGAGGGGTTTAGGGAGGGTCACGGAGGTCAGGAAGGGGTTTAGGTAGGGACGTCCACCCATCCACAAAAGAGGAAGACCACTGCCTTACACAAACCACACTTCTAAAGTTATTACACCCAAAAAGAGTCCCAAAATAGTAATAAATCACTCCAGTTCAGAGCTCAAGTATGTCTGGCGCCACAAAAGGCCAAGTACTGGTCCTGCAACACCTTCCAAGGAATAATAATTGAATTAGGGACTTAAAATAAAATGTCATAGGAAAAAATCTTGAATTAAATTAAAATATTAAAAATAGTAAAAAGTATAAATAAATATAATTTAATCTTAAAATATCTAAACATAGTACATATGTATGATTTAGTTATAACATATTTTAATAACACTTTTGGGATTTGAAAAGTAATGCAACAATATTTTTTTATTAAAATAGAATTACATTAAAGGCACACTTCTATCCTTGGGCCTTACTCTTGCCAAACGAGATATAGCTAAGACATGGATGGCGGAAACTCCGCCCCCACTGGTGGCATGGAAAAAAGGCCTGGATTGCGGCATGGGATTGGAAGTAGCTGTCTATTAGGTAGGGGGCTGCCCTCAGAAGCGCTTCAAAATTTGGCAAAGATGGACAGACTATAGAGGCACTGTATTAGAACTGATACGGGTCTGGTGGCTCAGTGGACTAATGCATCCACGGCAGGGGCCTGTGTTCAACCTCATGGTCACAGGTTCAAATCCCGGCGGGTCCACTCAGCCTTTCATCCATCTGAGGTCGATAAAATGAGTACCGTTGGGTAACAATAAACATCTGTTATTCAGCGCCTTGAGACCCATGGGTGAAATGTATGCTTTACAAATACATGTGTTATGTTATACGACCACATGACTCTGGGATCGACAAGGTCCTCCAGGGATATTGCCTGGGCAACAGGGGTAGGAGCCCGACTTCAGAGAACTAAACTCTGGCGATCCCGCCGACAGTCTGTGGATATTGATGAGAAAAGGGTTGTTTGGTCTGTGCAACTTGCTGGTTTTCTTTTGCTATTCTTTGTTCCTTTTTACTACATACCTGTTATGTTGCGTTCATCATTCGATATGTCACCCTAGACCACTCAGACCATGTATGTGCACAAAAACCTAATCAAATTTGTATTGAAAAAAATAGAATTAGGTTACTTTTAAAAATTTGTATACATCACTTTAAAAAAGTTATGCATAATAAAAATATCTACTTTGTAATAGATGGCATTATTTTTAATTTAAACTTCGGAAAAATCATTTTAACATTCAATATATTAACATTGTTTAACTATTTAATTCAAAATGAAATCAATAGTACTATACCATTGTTGTCTTTAGTTTTAAATGTATAATCAATATATAAAATTAATTTACATTAATATTTAACATAAACATCTTTTTGCTATTTTTTTTAGCATTAAATAATTTTAATTTTCTATATGCTTTACCATAGGCTGACTTCAGTCAGGGTGGAGATCTCCACATGGTAAAGTATAGGGAAAATTAAAAGAGTTTCTTAAACTTGGAGAAACTTTGGAAAATATGTTTCCATCATATATTAATATAAATTGTTTTTATATATTAGTTTTAAATGTAAAACTCCAAAAAATTATAGTACTACTAACTATTTTGGATAAAATCTTTAACTAATTTAAATATATTAAATTCAATAAAATAATTTTTCTGAAGTTTAAATGAAAAGCAAATTCACACCAAAAGGGAAAATAATACATTTCTCTAGTATGCATTACCAGTTATTAGACATTGAATTAATTAAAAGTAATGTAATTATATTTGAGCCAAGATTATTACATTAATTTTCACAATAAAATTGTTATTAAAATATTGCATAATGACATTTTTTTTTATATTGTTGTACTACATTATATATATATATATTTTTTTTTAACCAGAATGCATTTAAGTTAACATCATTTCCTAAGGGTTTTTAGTTTAAGTCCCTAACTCCAATATTTTCAATGGGAGAGTGTTGGAGTATCAGTGGTTGGCCATGGGTGGTGTTGGACCTAGTAAGTCTCCATATTTGAGTAACTTTACACTAAGATTTTGTGAATAGCCAAACGTAGTAAAGTTACTCATAAGTAAAAGTGTAAATTACATATGTAAACTACTCACAAGTGCAATTTCCCTCAGTGAATAGCCCCAAATATGTTTTTGTTAACAGTTACTTGATACAGGCAAAGGCCGGATGTTTCCTATAGGTAATTAGTCCTCTAGCATTAATGTCCTTCGAAAGTTACTGTGCTAGTATTCACGCCCTGCAGGCAGCTATTGTCCTAGTACTCATGCCCAGTCAGTGAGTCATTGTCCGAGTACCCATGCCCAGTCAGTGAGTCATTGTCCTAGTACCCATGCCCAGTCAGTGAGTCATTGTCCTAGTACTCATATCCTTGAAAAACAAGGAGAGGGGCTCGTCTATTCCAAAGGGACAAGGCACCAGTTAACTCAAAAGTTAAAAATGTAAGTTCCCTTTGGAGATGCTGCACGCAATGCACCCACAATTCACTGCAAACATTCACCATCTACCACACTTAGTCCAGCTAATACCTCACTCACGATGTTAGGGCACTTATAAATATATTTGATTGACAATTCCACAATAGTTCGATAAAATATACAAAGTAAACAATTTAAAAAACACATGCGAAATATCTTAAAACCAATATATATCACAATTGTACAAGTTCATTATGTTTCCAACTTCCTGGAAAGGAATACAATGAAAAATGAATATCGCATCTTAGGGCAAAATCAGCAAAACAGCCCCTAGACTGGGAATGCCACGCGCTGTGCAGTTCACAATAACTGTATCACAATTTACCTATTGGGAAGTGCTGCGCATCTCGCGCAGTGACAGGAAGAGTGTCCTCGCCTTGACAGAGGCAGACTGTAAATAAAGAGTGAAATAAACAGCCCGTGTCGACCCACGCTTTTGGAAAAACTAGGTGGGTGTTATTTTAAACAAAAAAGGAAGCTTAGGCAGTACGCGGAAGTGCACTCTGCAGGCTAAAGATTGCAAGGCACACACAGTGCTACAGGTTAGCATCCACGTCAACATGTGTACAGCCCACAGTGAGGTACAGTGGCGGCTGGTGACATTTGAAAGCGGTGAGGCGTAAACGTTTGGGGTGAGTGCCCAGTGGCGAGTGAGCCTAGCGAGCGAGCCTGACTGCCATAAGGGGGGCTCGGTGGTCCTCCTCCCTATTCTTGTAACCACTCTTGCAACCCCCAGAGCTCAGCTAACGGCGGCCTATCAGTATTCAGATGCTGATACAGACGCTGTGTAATATCTCCAACCTGAACACCAAACATTTCCTTTAAGTGCACCCTGATAAACCATCCTTCAGTTTATGATGCCACATCTCTCCGTCCTTCAACTCCAATTAACCACACCCTTATATGGCTTCGGTTGGACGTGGCCCTTTTTGCAGGGTCATCCCTAAACTTTTTGCCTTCCTCCTGTATTTTTTCTGACCTGTTGCTGGCTGTTTTATGACTATGGGCACTTCACTACTGCTGATCAGTGCTAAAGTGCATATGCTCTCTATTGTAAATTCATGTATTGATTAATGACTCCATGATTGGGTTATTTGATTTACTTGTCAGACCCTAGTACAGTGCACCATGGGTGCCCAGGGCTTGTAAATCAAATGCTGCTGGTGGGCTTGCAGCACTGGTTGTGCCATCCACCAAAGCAGCCTGTTAAGTGAGTCTCGGGCCTGCCATTGCAGAGCCTGTGTGCAGTCTGGTACTACCATGTTGACTGGGCAAGTGCATCCACTTGCCAGTCCCTAAACATTCCCTTTTCTTCATTTCAGACACCCCTAAGGTAGGCCCAAGGGCAGGGTGCATTGTAAGTATAAGGTAGGACATGCCCTGGTGTGTGTGGCATGTCCTAATAGTGAATTGAATTACAGCCATTTTCATTTTTCACTTTTGCAAGGCTACCTGTTCCCCATAGGCAAGAATGGGCAGTTTGATTATAACATCCTATAATCCTAACTGACCCAGGAAACATGGTAGAAATTCAAGTTTAGCATGCCTGAACTCAGAATGATCAAATACAACTTTTAGTGAAGTTGGTTTTAACATTCTGTGTTTGAAAATACCACTTTTAGAAAGTAGGTATTTTCTTGCCTAACTATCCAAGCCTGCCTCTGCTAGGTTGTGTATTCCTTGTCTGGAGTTTGAGTGACAGGGGCTGGGGGATTCAAGGAGACAGGATGACTCAGCACAAGGCTGAATAGAGAGATCTGCATGTAGAGTGGTGGGAGGAGTTGCACCTGGGACCTAAATAGGGCTGAGCCTTCCCTCCACACTGCTGGTTCCACCTCCTGGGGTGTGGCTGATGGCCCTGCCCCACACTGTCAAAGGAAAGAAGGAGTCCTGTCAAAAAAAGTGCTCCAGGAGTGACCAGAACTGGTTTGGACTAGGCAAAGGCCTCTCTGCCTTCAGAGAACAAAGAACATATGAGTATAAATTCTGGGGCCCAGACCCCAAGACTTTAGATCACTTTTGGGAAACAAGAAGAACCTTTGCTGAGGAGAGGAACCAGAGAGAGAGACTGAGGAGAGACTATCCCTCTGCTGTGTGCTGTTTGAGGGTTGGCCTGCAGTAGTTACCTGATTGCCAAAGAAAGGAAAAAGCACTTTGTGCTACTTTCATCAACTTGTAAGAAGATCTCCAAGGGCTTAAACTAGAGCTTGCCTCCGGCTGAAGTCTCAGGGACAACAGACTTCACCCACCAGCTTTTCCTTGCCTTCTCTTGCTGGGAATTGAAGTGCCTGCTGTTGAGCTGGGCCTTCTGAGAGACTGCGTGTTGCTGGGAGCTGGAAGCTCGTCTCAAGACAAAGCAGCAGTTGTCGTCGTATCACCGTAGATGAGTGTCGCCATCACAGCAGACGCCGTCGCATCACCGGAGAAGCGTGCCGCCGCTGCTGCTTTCGTCATCGCATCACCCGAAGTGCCTCGCATCACCAGAGAAGAGTGTCGCCGTCGCAGCAGACTCCATCGCATCACCAGAGAATCGTGTCGCTGCCGCAGCCGCTGTCGTTGCATCGCTGAGGAAGCATTCCGCCGCTGTCGCATCGCATCACCAAGGCGCCCCGCATCCCTGGAGAAGAGTGTCGCCGTCGCAGCATACGCCATCGCATCGCCAGAGAAGCGCATCGCAGGGCCTGTTGCGGCTCAAGAAGATTCACTGAGTCGCCGCACGGCCGTCGGGCGTGCACACATCACCCCTTCGTTGTTGCAACATCAAGAAGACACCATCGTTGTTCCATTGCACCGGATCTTTATCGCATCACGGTGTTGCTAGCCGCATCGCCACAGAAGCGCATAAAGTGTCGCATTTACCATGTTCAGAGAACCAAGCTATTTCTACCATTTTTAAAGTACAGTATTGTGGATTTTTGTCGTTTATGGTCTTGTGTTAAATCTATATAAAAGATACCTATTTTTATAATACAACCTGTGTGGCGTCCATCTATAGTGTTGTCACTGGGTTACTGTATGTGTTCACAAATGCTTTACACACTGCCTCTGAGATAAGCCTGCCTGCTTGTGCCAAGCTACCAAGGGGGTGAGCAGGGGTTATTTTAGGAGTGTACCCCCTTACCCTGACTAGACGCAAGGGTCCCTATTTGGTCAAAGGTATTTACTCTGCCAACTAGAGACCCCCAAATCTAACAGCTACTATCTGTGCCACAGGAAGCACCTTTATGGTTCCATCCTGTTTGCACCACCTTGTGCCTAGATGCCCCTTCTATTTTTGCACCATCAATAACTCCTAGGTGCCTTTCCCGTTGTGACTCCGGAGTCCACTCCTCCAACTCTAATTTCTCCCTTAATCTATAACCTCAAATGCCATTTTTATTGCCATCCACCCCAAAATAAATGCACTGGGAGGCCTACACCAAATTTTGAAATGTAGCTGGAAGAAATCAACGAGCAATCCGGCTTTGCAAGACTATTTTTCAACAAAAAAAATGCATTTCATTCAAATGAAAACATTCAGTTGCCCTTCGTGAAGTTTTACTTCCCATTCAAATACAGATCGCGAACAGGAGAACCAGCCTCTGCCATGTATATCACCATAGTGCTAATTTTCTCTCACTATAAACATTTGAGACATGATTACAAATGTCACTTTCCTTTTTCATTCTTTATCTCTGGTGGGCTATTTTAAAATAAATAATGATTGCGACTGTCTCAGCTATGTCCATCTTTATGTGCGATTGCAATATAGTTACATCAAAGAGAAAGTCACAAAAGACACATTGGTGTGCAGCCTCATCGAGCTTGTCAGATGCCCACTGGGCGCTTCGACCGTCCACTGGCAAGAAAGGAGACAAGCTGGCACTGCCACCCAATCCAGCCCCTCAGTTCGGGGTCCCTTTCACGTGGCTGCCCTCTCTGTACCTCCATTGGTTTCTATAGCAGCCTGCCTTCCCTGCTGTCTGTCTGTCCTTCGACCTGTCCGTCCTGACGGCCTGCCCACTCGTCTATCATGCCCTGTGTTTCCATCCGGAACTCACCATCTGTCTGCCCGTGAAGTGGGCACATTGGCATCCCAGCACCAACAGCAGCCTTTTTGTCATCCTCAGAAGGGCAGGGGAGTGTGAGAAGCACCCCCTTATAATAACAGCATTACTGGGGCTCAGTGCCACCATCAGACAAGCACAAGTCACAGCAAAGAACTAACAACAAACACATTAGTACAAGGCCTTGCAGTGTGAGATAAATTGCAATTTTGGTGATGAACATAAACTGTTTAAGAAGCACTATCACCCTTGCAGATGCAATACTCACGGGTGGGGGGGGGGGGGTCCCTCGAGGGTTCGTGCCAGAGGGGGGAGGGGGACTGGGGTAAATAAAATACTTACCTGACCGGTCCCGTGCCGCCTCTCCTGGGCCGGGTCCCACGTTTGGCATTTTCCTGCTCCTAAACAGGAGCAGTACAGTAACCACGTAGTACACAACAAATAGGACACACACAATAATTCACGTCCACTGTACCGAGTTTAAGGTCCAATATATGAGTAATGCAGTTTATTTTGCACTGCAATTATTATTTTGATTTATGGCAGCACAGTTGCTCAACACTCCTATAATGGTACAAATATTTACACTGAATGGTGCTCAGGGTTGGGTAACGGGAAAAAGGAGTGCTCTTGAGCGATGTGGAGACGTGAGGGTAGTGGACAAGGACAGGGTGGTGTGACATGTATCCATCACATTTGCATGGTGATACTGATCCGGCCTTAACAAAGGTCAGTTGTTCCACATATATTACATAGCTGTACATGAACAGCTGGGAAATTACCGAGTTACCGGATATGGAGCCGGACGGATGTCTGGGAGATGCATCTCCAAGATGCCAGTGATCTTTTGACCTGCCATCTATCACGTACGCGCACAGACGGCCGTACCCTCACCCTTTCGAGAGCTCTGATGAGCCCTACCTTCATTAAATTTCCAAGCTGTAAGGAATACGCTGGATGCCCAATTAGGTGCTCTATCATAATCCTTATGAAGACCCCCACCCTAAGGCTGGACTCACATAGTTAATTATATAGGGGTCGAAACGTCGACAACAACCTGATTACAAGCCAGGACAAGTGTAATTCATTGACAGTGTTTATGTACAGCTATGTAATATATGTGGAACAACTGACCAAACAGTCAGGGTACTCAGAGTATTGCAAGCAACTCCTCCCCTATCTGCCTATTTAAAATACCATTTTATGTTTCTGTTTCTCGCACTGCGAGAAAGCAGTGAGGCTACGCTCCTCCGCCCTAATGGAGGAGCCGACCCTAGTGAGGTATCCCGGACTGGACTAAAGCACATTCTTCATTCACACTGCGTGATGATTCCGCTACCTCTTTTGAAGGCGACAGTCACTATAATTTGCAGATTTTGGTCATTAGCTCCAAAAGGTGAAAGCCCCTCTTCCCCTCTTCCCCCACCCCGATCCCAAACTCAATAGCCTTCCGTTGCCACCAGGCCAGTGTTCACAACTAACAGTAATAAAGAGGGAACTGATCCTCCATTCTGCTTACTAAAACTCCGTTGTTTTTTTTTTTTTAAACTGCAAACGTCCCCGGGTCAAGGGCACGTGCAAGTCTTCACCAGTCCTTTGGAGGGATTAATTAATTAAAAAACAAAATCTTACCTTCTAACGGCCGGCTGCCGCCTCCCCTGTGTCCTCTTTCTTCTTCCTCTGCAGTCTGGCCGGGAGCAAGAAGCACCCGGGCAGACAAGCTCCCCTGAGCCAATCACAACGCTGCAATGCAGCATTGTGATTTGTCTGAGAGCCGACTGGAACAGGGAGCCTGTGCATGTTCCTCACCAGGCTGAGTAATGCAGCCTGATGGGGAACATGCAAAGTGCGCATGACTGTTTGGTCGGCCCAGGAGGGCCAAACAATCATGAGCACTTAGGGAGTGCAAACAACTCCTCCCCCTGCGCTGCCCAGCCCCGCCCCACACTGCACACTGTCCACTGACTCAATGGAAAAAAAGATGACAATAACCACACATTATTTGAATTTTATTTTTCCTTTTTGTGCACTGGGGCAACGCTTCTCCGCCACTGGTGGAACCTTGAGGCAATAAGGAGCCGGGCCTTCATGTGGTTTCTGTCTCCCTTCTTCCATCTACGCAGGATGTGGTGTTATGACCAGAGCTGCAATCTTTGGAAGTAAAGAACAGATTCCAATCTTGGCCTCGGCTCAACATCCTGTGATTCGGGGCAAAGCACTTACATTGCCAGTGCCTATAAACAATGAATGTGACCTCGTGTACTGTAACTGGTGCTCATGTAACGCGCTCCAGTACCTTGTGGTTGACTTTGCGCTAATTAGAAACTACAGAAAAGTGCACAAAGAGGTAAAAACAAAGCCTTAACATAAGTAAACAAATAGATACCCATTTCCTGGCCTGATTTGTGCAAAGTCAAACCAGAAAACCTGGGTAAATCTTGGCTTCCCCACTTAAATGGTGTGATCTTAGGCAAATATTTTATTTCAACAAAACTCTTTTCTTCATTATCACCTACGAAAGCACTTTCAAATACGTGAGATTTAAATACCCCTGTGTTTTAAAACCTATAGTGTTTGATTTAAAAGATTATAATGTTACTCTATAATAACCTGGGCCAAGTATAGGGTTTACATGACAACTGTCTTGCCTCTTAGTTCACTAATATTTATGTTCCAAATCTGTCACTTTTAATAAGCACTTCTCATTGCAGTGCTGTAATGTGATGTATTAATGTCAAGGCTCCCACTCCCACATGCTAAAGAAATACACTTTTTGGAATAGTGAAAATACTTTTTCATATTTCATGTGATGTTTGTTAAATGATTGATATAAAAACATGTTCAGGCCTCAGCTGGTATAGCGGGCCAGACCCTCGGCTCGGCTCGGCTCTGGCTCGGCTCTCCTGTTAATTTGTTGGTTACTCCGTCTCTAGCGCCTACTAATTTAAAGCAGTGCGCGCTATATACACCCACTACCGTAGCTCAAACAGGCACCCAGAGGTGGCTCAGTTCACAGTGGGCGCTATGAACACAACGTGAAATGTGAACAGGACTGCATTGCTGACGTGGATTACCGAATGGCGTCTGCTCTGCTCAGAAATCGATCCGTGTTTTTTGCACGTCAACGACATGAATAAAGGGCCCGGCGGGCACCTGATTTCATGTCAACTATTAATTACTGCGGGGTCTGAGACGTGGAGGGACCTGCCCACTTACATTCTTGGCAGCAGGCTTCTTGGCGCTAGATCCATCTACGTAAGAAAGGCAATCAGCTACAGCGTCAACACGTGGGGGTGGGGCGGTTCTGACATGTTGTATGGGGACGGGCGGAGGGTAGTCAAGGGTGCGGAGTAGTGTGCGTTCGTGGGGGGGGGGCGGAGACGATGAAGGAAAGCGTCGGACCTGCACCCACAAGCCTGGACGACCTCAGGCACCCGCCTGCTGTCTGCTCACTCTTCGAACACCTGCAGAATTAAAAAATACATTGTTGAGAACATTGGCGTCATCGCTTCAGGACCCACGTCAATGAAAAACAAACCAATTCTACGGCTGAGGTTCTGTGCGAGTTCTGACTCGTTGACGAGTAACCGAGAAACTCAACCAGAGAGTGCATTGAAGCACCGTTTCCACTCTAGCGCTTGGACTTCGTGTAAGGGAAGTGTATGTGAGTTTCAAACCTTGTGCTGCACTGCCCTCTAGTGAGTCAGTCTGGCATTGCCTCAAGACACCGACCCGCAGGACATGAAATGGGTAGCACATAATGTACTGCTGAGATTGGCAGGCACAGATCATGTGCACTTCTTTACATGAAAAGAAGGATTACTTGCACTTGTCGGGAGCGGTGCAGCACGAGTGCAGCACTTTTAACGTTAGAGTACGTGCACTTCTCTTCAGAACAATACTTTTAGTGGGAACGTTTCTGCACTTCTCAGCACGGGTGCAACACATTTAATGGAATAGTACCTGAACTTCTCCGGAGGGGGGCAACACTTTAAATGCCAGAGTACCTGCACTTCTCCGCAGGGTGAATACTCCTAATAGGAGTGTAACTGCACTTCTCAGAAGGGGTGCAGTACTTTTCATGGGCGATTACCTGCACTTCTCAGTAGGAGTGCAGCACTTTTCATGGGAGAGCACCTGCACTTCTCAGTAGGGGTGCCGGACTTTTAATAGGAGATTACCAGCACTTCTCGGTAGGGTGAATACTTCTAATAGGAAAGTAACTACACTTCTCAGTAGGGGTGCAGTACTTTTCATGAGGTAGTACCTGCACTTCTCAGTAGGAGTGCAGCACTTTTCAAGGGAGAGCACCTGCACTTCTCAGTAGGGGTGCATGACTTTTATTTGGAGATTACCAGCACTTCTCGGTAGGGTGAATAATTCTAATAGGAGAGTAACTGCACTTTTCAGAAGGGGTGCAGTACTTTTCATGGGAGATTACCTGCACTTCTCAAGGGGTGCAGTACTTTTCATGGGGAAGTACCAGCACTTTTCAGTAGGAGTGCAGCACTTTCATGGGAGAGCACCTGCACTTCTTAGTAGAGGTGCAGTAGTTTTCATGAGAGATTACCTGCACTTCTCAGTAGGGTGGATAGTTCTAATAGGAGAGTAACAGCACTTCTCAGGCGGGCGGCAGTACTTTTAATGCAAGGGTACCTGCACTTCTCAGTAAGGGGGGGCAGTACTTTTCATGGGAGATTACCTGCAATTCTCGGTAGAGTGAATACTTCTAACAGGAGAGTAACTGCACTTCTCAGTAGGGGTGCAGTACTTTTCATGAGTTCCTGCACTTCTCAGTAGGAGTACAGCACTTTTTATGGGAGAGCATTTGAACTTCCCCGGAGTCGGGGCAATACTTTTAATGACAGGGTATATGCACTACTCAGTAGGGTGCAGTACTTTTCATGGGAGATTACCTGTACTTCTCAGTAGTGGTGCAGCACTTTTCATGGGAGGGTACCTGCACTTCTCAGTAGGGGTGCAGCACTTTTCATGGGAGAGTACCTGCACTTCTCAGTAGGGGGCAGTACTTTTCAAGGGAGAGCACCTGCACTTCTCAGTAGTGGTGCATGACTTTTATTTGGAGATTACCAGCACTTCTCGGTAGGGTGAATAATTCTAATAGGAGAGTAACTGCACTTTTCAGAAGGGGTGCAGTACTTTTCATGGGAGATTACCTGCACCTCTCAAGGGGTGCAGTACTTTTCATGGGGGAGTACCAGCACTTCTCAGTAGGAGTGCAGCACTTTCATGGGAGAGAACCTGCACTTCTTAGTAGAGGTGCAGTAGTTTTCATGAGAGATTACCTGCACTTCTCAGTAGGGTGGATAGTTCTAATAGGAGAGTAACAGCACTTCTCAGGAGGGCGGCAGTACTTTTAATGCAAGGGTACCTGCACTTCTCAGTAAGGGGGGCAGTACTTTTCATGAGTTCCTGCACTTCTCAGTAGGAGTACAGCACTTTTTATGGGAGAGCATCTGAACTTCCCCGGAGTCGGGGCAATACTTTTAATGACAGGGTATCTGCACTACTCAGTAGGGTGCAGTACTTTTCATGGGAGATTACCTGTACTTCTCAGTAGTGGTGCAGCACTTTTCATGGGAGAGTACCTGCACTTCTCAGTAGGGGTGCAGCACTTTTCATGGGAGAGTACCTGCACTTCTCAGTAGGGGGCAGTACTTTTCATGGGAGATTACATGTACTTCTCTGTAGGGGTGCAGCACTTTTCATGGGAGGGTACCTGCACCTCTCAGTAGTGGTGCAGCACTTTTCATGGGAGAGTACCTGCACTTCTCAGTAGGGGTGCAGCACTTTTCATGGGAGAGTACCTGCACTTCTCAGTAGGGGGCAGTACTTTTCATGGGAAGAGTACCTGTACTTTTCAGTAGGGGTGCAGTACTTTTCATGGGAGAGTACCTGCACTTCTCAGTAGGAGTGCAGCACTTTTCATGGGAGAGAACCTGTACTTCGCAGTAGGGGGCAGTACGTTTCATGGGAGAGTACCTGTACTTCTCAGTAGGGGACAGTACTTTTCATGGGAGAGTAACTGCACTTCTCAGTAAGAGTGCAGCACTTTTCATGGAACAGTACCTGTACTTCTCAGTAGGGGGCAGTACTTTTCATGAGTTCCTGCACTTCTGAGTAGGAGCACAGCACTTTTCATGGGAGAGCATCTGAACTTCTCTGGAGTCGGGGCAATACTTTTAATGAGAGGGTATCTGCACTTCTCAGTAGGGGTTAAGCACTTTTCATGAGAGGGTACCTGCCCTTCTCAGTAGGGGTGCAGCACTTTTCATGGGAGGGTACCTGCACTTCGCAGTAGGGGGCAGTACATTTCATGGGAGAGTACCTGCACTTCTCAGTAGGGGGCAGTACTTTTCATTGCAGAGTACCTGCACTTCTCAGTAGGGGGCAGTACTTTTCATTAGAGAGTACCTGTACTTCTCAGCAGGGGGCAGTACTTTTCATTGGAGAGTACCTGAACTTCTTAGATGAGCTTCCATATGTTTAATGCGAGAGAGCCATCAGCAAACAGATGCTGGCGGGGGAGGGGGGGGGGGGATTGTGAATAGCTGCCCTTTTCAATGTCTAGTTCATGGCCTGGTACTCACCCTGCTGCTTCAAGCCCTGTGGGGCGCCCACCCTGGGACTGTCCATCAGTCGGGTGTTCGCCCCCACCGGGGCCTGCAGCTGGTTCATTTTGATTTTAATCTTTTTTCTGATAGTCTGTCTCAGCCTCAAGCAGGGCGTGAAGCACTTCACATGAGAACAAAAACACACGAAACCGTGGAATGAGCAGACAAAATAGAGGCCTAAACCGCAGATTGGGAGAGAACAGAAAGGCGCCTGAAAGGACAATCACAGGCTCCTTCACTCCAGGCAGGTGCTGTAAGTCAATGGGAGCCCAGCTGCCCAAGGTCACACCTCTTCGCAGACTCAGAAGGTCTTCAGGGGAAACAAAGGCAACAATCCTGCCATGTTATAGGCTAGCCAATGAATAAACAGAGAAATCTAAGCATTTACTTATCCTAAACTTTATACGTTGAGGAAGGTGTGTTAAGCTGTATATAATTCCACCAACAATGGCTATTTACATTATGCAGACAGCAAGCTTGTTTCATAATTACTTCTGAACTAAGTGCCATATTTCTAAAAGTGTTGCGTTGCCCTTGCGCCAAGCAAGTGGGACGCAAAGGCGACGCAGCGCTAAAGGAAGATTTATCAAGCCAATCAAGGCCACCTTACTTGGTCCTGCATGACCTGATGAATCTGGAGTAATGCAACGCAGCGCAAGTCAATGCGTGGCGTTACGCTGCCTCAGGGAGGCCTTCCCTGGGTGGAGCGTGGGTGTTCCCACGCATCTTACCCATGGATGGATTCTGACACATTCCATGATTTACCAACACTGGTAAACCTGGGAAGCTTCAAAATGCTACGCCTCCTCAGGTGAGGCACAATGAGGAGAAGTATCTTTATTTCTCCTCGTTATTTCCTCTGTCTGTGTGTGCTGCGATCTGCAGCTCAAATGTCTCTCAGGGTTGTTTTGTGCAGGAAGGTGCTTCTTCCTGCACAAAAACAATCCTGCCTACAACGCAGGCCCCCTTGCACCAAGTGTGCGTGTGATGCAGATTGGGGTGTATAAAATCTCCCTGCTTCCAGTTACACGCACATACACTCATCATACACTAGGGCCCATTTCACTAACATACACTCAAATACTCCACCAGCACTGAACCTGTGGAAAGAAAACTCCTAAACACCCCACATCTACACTGAGGTCGATAAGACCTAGTTATTGTAATTGTCCTGAGTCATAATCTAAACAATCTATACAACAATAATCAAATAGAGTACTCAATAATTGACAAGAAATAATCACCAACACCGTATTTAAAATTATGGTACTTTATCTAAAATTAGTCAAAGGAAATCAATCAAAGTAAATCATTTTCATTTTCTCATAATTACCTATTCTAGCTAAATGTCAGAATGGGTCATCAGGACAAGTCTCTCAGTAGAAGTCTCCCGAGTCGCCGACCTCACAGCATCGATCCTCACCAACGCAGGTTTGGGAAGAAAATGGCAAAGTGGCAAAGACCCTCTCTAAGCTAACATATTTATAAGGAAACTTACAATATTAAAGAAATATAAAATGTTCTAAACGTCCGCTGAACCGCTGAGCAGAGCGAGCAGGAAAGGATGTAGCATCGCTACATTTGGAAAATCTCCGCTCAGGAAAAAATCACAAAAATAAAAAGACAGAACAGGAACTAAAAATTAAAAAGTATCTTTTGACATCCACATTTCCTCGGAACTAACATGATGATCTCAGAGTTCATTCATTATGGCTCCTTTGTCCTCCAAGGCTATTCGGATGTTTCTTGGAGACTTGCCCAGCACTGCTGCTGTCCTCACGGAAAATTTTAACCAGGCGAAGACTGTGGTCAGATGACTTCGACCATATTCAGCAAGGCCCTCTCATCACAAATCTCTCACTCGAGGCCAGGCTGCAAACGGCGGCCATTTTATTCTAGGCCAAAATAGACCATCTTAATTAAAAGAGACAAAAACAACGTTACCACAGCATAGTGATTAAACAGTGTTAACCCCACTAATACCCTTATGTGTATGTAATTATCTAGCCTTTGCAACACAAGAAAAGCATTAATTCAAAAGCGTTTCGTGCTTTAAAATAAACAGCACTCAGCAACGTTTATTTAATAAAACATGCACATTATTAATAAGCAAACAAAAGCATTCCCACGTGTCGTTCTTCTTCTCATTAGTACGTGTTGGTAAGTTTAAAACATTTACACAAAACAAATAATTAGTAATTAATAATTAATAATTTTAATTATGACAAATAAACAAACCAGAGCTTAAAAACCCAATAGATTTTCATCAGAAAACTCTGCTCCAGCAATCCCCCCTTTGGTGATATAATCACCAAATAAACAACCCCAAAACATTTTTTGGTGAAATTTAGTCCCATTTTAGGAGAAATTGGAAATGTCTTTTTTCTCCTTACACAACACTACACACCAGACACTCTTTCATCATCCCTCTTTGTTTCTAAGTAGACACTCTCCCTTAATTCTTCTAATTCAACTTCTTGTGGTTCTCTTTTCAACCTTTTATTTCTCTTTTCATTGTTTCTTTTAATTAATTTCTTTTTCCCTCCCCTGTTTTTACAACACAAACACACCAATCTCTGTATCAATAAAGCAACAATTATACAAGTCAAAGGAAACAATATCTTACCTATAATAGTACTACCTATTTTTGCAATAAAACTCTTAACAGCAACTATTTTATTAACTATTTTAGTCCAAATACTTTCAGCTTCAAGTGGTACTAATTCTTCATGCAAATCAGTAATATTTTTTATATAGACCTTCAGGTCTTTGCTTTCATCTGGAATGTAAGTGCAACAATGTTGAACTTTCAGCATTCCACAAACTCCACCTTCCTTAGCTAATAGAATATCAAGGGCAAGTCTATTTTGCATAGACATTGCACGTACAGCAATTAGTTCCGTATTCACCAAAAGAAACCCTCCAGCGGTATTTGTCGATAAGCGATCCACCACTGTTGACAGTTTCCGAATCCCATAAGCATTCAAAGAAATTCCCACTGCTGGAATTAAAGCACCAAAAATGTCACCCACTATTTCAGACCAAGTTTCCCTCTTGAAGCGCATTAGTAAATTAATATGTTCTACATCTTCTATTCTATCTATATGAAAGATCTTTGGAAAGACCAGGCCCACATAACACGTGCCATACCAATGGTCAGGCAACTTGTAATAAGCCTTGTTCCCACAAACATAATACACTCCTGGAAAAATTGTATCTTCTCCACCTCTGAAACCCCATCCTGTTGCAATGAAGTATGTATCATGACATTCACTAGTCCCAACAAAATATGTATCATATTGGGATTTCCCTCTTGTAATGCACAGCTTACCCTTCTGTGGTGCATCTAGAGCTAAAGTTGGACTAACCCCATTTCTTAATTCTTTTCCCATCTCAATGTCCCAAATTGTCTCACTCACTTTATATTTCCCTGCCTTTTCATGCATGCTAAATCTCCTTTCCTCCACCATGTTTAGGAAAGCTTTCTCCTCTTCTTCCAAACTGCAAGTTAAATTATTCTTAAAAATGTAATCTAATGTTAATTCTTCTTTCTCAATAAAAATCTCACCAAAAATGTTAGCTTCTTTAGCTGGATTCAGCTTTCCATTCATAGGCAATTGCCCAAAAATACTATCTTTGTTAGACATCTTATAATCTATTTTCCCTAGCAAATAAAAAACACTACTTAATACACTACAAGAAATTCCATACGTAGCTGGTAAATGGTGATAAGTAACACCCTCTGAAACGGATGCAGGTAATTGCATACAAACGTAGCAATCCCTAACTTCCATTGTTTTCACATATTCGTATAACAACTTTGAAAAAACATTACTAGAAAAATCATTAATTGACCTATCTTTATGCATGTAAGTATTACTAATTCTAGTTGGAACTACTTTTTGCGAACTTTTCTCTACATTTGTCACATTCTCTGTATGCATCTCAAATGTACCTATTGTAACTCTAAATGTAACTAATAAAGCTAAAACACCCCATAGTAACATTAATAATCCAGTACAGCAGCAGCACATTCTACACCATCTTCTTAAGAAGGCACATCTACTTTGGTTATTCTCTATGTTAGCCATTTTACTACTTTGACCTTGTCTTTTGACTTAGCCTCTACTACTCCACTACTGAAATTTCTCGAATTTTGGATTACTTCAGACAGCTGAATTTCAGACTTTCTCCTTTTCACTTTTCCTCTAAGTGATTTTTTCAGTTCACTCAATTTGGATATTCATCACTTTTCACTCCTTCTTCTTCAGCAACATCAAATTGTATCAGATCATCAACAACATCCTGTGCATCCGACTCTTCTCCAATGTCAGTCAGGATAACTTTTAAGATTCCAACAGATTTTTCCTTTTCCTCAACCACTTTTCTCAAGATCCCCTCCGGATTGTCTCGATTCACTGTTTCTTCTTCTCCTTCTTCAGACAGTGCCACATAAGACCATTTCGGTGATCTGTACTTTTGGTTGGGTTTTCTAATTCTCTTTATCTCCTCAGGTTCTCGCGACTCCTTTTGTTCCTTTCTTTTTACTTCATTTTGACTCGACACCTCATTCACTTGTTCAGCTTTCGATGTATTTGCTCTTATCAGTCTGTATCTCAGCCTCTTTACTCTGTTGTTAGGCCAAAAATCTCCTCTTACAACCTTTTTCGGTCTCGTTTCTGTATTATTTCTTTCTCCAATCCAAGTTCTCTTTCTCAGAACTCGACCCTCTGATTTTCCATTCTCACTTTCATCCGATTCTGTTTCAAATGCCTCTTGTTCTTCAGCAGTTTTCTTTCGCTCCACAATCTTTTTCACCACTATTTGAGACTTCCCTACTTCTGTCCCTCCTCGGGTCTCCGACACGCAATCTTCTTGCTGTCTACTTGTCCCTTCACCTAGCTTGTCAAGAATGTTCCCTACACCTCCTCGGGGGTCTTCCGCAATCTGTCCCTCTCTATCTTCTTCTGACCCTACTTCTTCAGGTATAATCTCAAGTGGTTCTTCAATCTCCTCCTCTTCTGATTCAGGAGTAATTTCTGTGGAACTGCTCTTTTCTTTTCTTTTTCCTCCACTGCTTTTTGGAACTTCAGGCTCTCTTACAGAATCTGATCTCCTTTCTGAGATTCTCAATGGTTCTCTTGAAGTCTTTTCTGCTTCTTTTCCTGAACTTTGATTTTTTCTCACTGGTTCTGGGTCTTCATCATCACTGGAATCTGACTCTTCAAAATACTCTCTACCAGTCCCATCTATTGGGTTTGGAACTCTCAGAGTATGACTCGCATGTACCCAGTTTTTCACACCAGCACACTTCACTGCAGTTGTCGTAGTTAGAATGACTTGTCTTGGTCTTCCCCACCTTGGAACCAAGCAATTTCTTCTTCTGTGTACTTTAATCCTTACCCAGTCCCCTGGACTCAGATCATGAGCTTGCTTCTTCTCAAGTGTGGTAGCTTCTTCTCCAATCTGGTGAAACACAGAATGAACTGCGTCAGCCAGGCCTTTACAGTAATCCAAAATCATGTCATCAGTTATTGTCATCAACTTATTGACAGGTACATATGCATGTCGCATTGCACGTCCCATTATGATTTCGTGCGGACTTAAACCAGTAGTTCTATCTGGAGTAGATCTAATAGTCATTAGCACTAGAGGCAAGACATTGGGCCATTTCATACCAGTGGCTAAACACATCTTTCCAATCCTATTCTTGATTGTGCCGTTTATCTGCTCAACAACACCAGAAGCCTCTGGTCTGTATGCACAATGTAGCTTCTGCTGTATGCTTAATGCTTCACAAATCAAACTCATGAGTTCATTATAGAAGTGTCCACCTCTATCAGACTCAATCGTTACCGGAAATCCGTACCTAGGAATCAACTCTCTTAACAGTAACTTTGCCACTGTTACTCCATCATTTCTCCTAGTCGGATAGGCCTCAACCCATCTTGAAAACAAACAGACTACCACTAGAACATACCTCAGTCTATTCACTTGGGGCATTTCAATGAAATCAATCTGCATTCTTGTAAAATGACCTCCTTCTCTGCCTATTGTTCCCAGACTCACCACTGTCTTTTTCCCAGTGTTAAATTGCTGGCAAATCAAACATCTCTGACAGATGCTTTCTGCAATTGTCCTGAACTTTGCATTGTACCAGGTTTGCTTAAAAGACCTGATCATCGCATCCCTTCCCAAATGTCCCTGTCCATGATACATCCTTGCCATTGTCGACAGTATGGAGTTCGGCATTACTGGTCTGCCATCTCTATAGACCCAAACATGATCTGTCTCTCTTGGGGCACAACCTGCCTTGATCCAGTCTTTCTTTTCTTCCTCCCCTGCCTCATCCTGCAACTGTTTCACTTCATCCCACGTCTCTAAGACATTAGTAAACATCACAGAACAAAAAGACATTTCACCTTCTCGTTCCCGATTAATTGACTGGTTATTTTTAGCGCGATATTGAGCAATGTCATTTGCGTATCGATTGCCAACTGTCACAAAATCATCTCCTTGTCCATGAGCAGCACATTTCACAACTGCTAATTCTTTAGGCAGCTGTATCGCCTCAAGTAATTTTCCAATCACTTCAGCATTCTTTATTGGAGTCCCACTCGACGTCAAGAAACCTCTTTGTAGCCAAAGTTGGCCAAAGTCATGCACAACTCCAAATCCATACTGACTATCAGTCATCACAGTCGTTCTCAAATCTTTCCCAATTTCACAAGCTTTCGTCAATGCCACTAATTCAGCAACTTGCGCAGATTTCACTCCTTTCAATGGTGATGCTTCCATGACCTCTGAAACTTTGCATACCGCATATGCTGCACATAGCACACCCTCATCATTCCTCAGGCATGATCCATCCACAAACAACACATGATCACTCTCATGCAAGGGATGATCCCTTATGTCTGGTCTCGGTTTTGTACAGTAATCAAGCACATCCAAACAATTATGATCATCTTCTGTTTTCACACCCACATTTTCAATATCCGGCAACAATGTCGCTGGATTCACATTCACACATCTCTCCAAAGTCACATTTGATGCTCCCAGAATGACTTTCTCATATTTAGTCAATCGACTATGTGACATGTATTGAGTTCTGCTTCTTATCAAAAGAATTGCCACATTATGAGGTACGAATACCCTTACAGGATATCCCATTATTATACCCTCACTCTGTTCCAAACTTCTGCATGTTGCGGCTACTGATTTCAGACAACCTGGTAAACCCACAGCTACAGGGTCAAGTGTCGATGAGAAGTACGCAATAGGCCTCCTCAGCTGTCCATGCTTCTGAATTAACACTGAAAGTGCACATCCATTTCTCTCACTGCAGTACAACTCAAACTTCTTTTCATAGTCTGGCATTCCCAAAGCAGGGGCTTCACACATTCTCCTTTTCAACTCTTCAAATGCTGCCATTTGTTCTCCATCTAGTTCCAATGGGTCTGTCATCTCACTTTTTGTCAGCTTAATTAGTGGCTTTGCTATCAGCGAGAAATTAATTATCCACTGACGACAATAACCCACCATTCCCAGGAACATTCTCACTTCCCTCTGGGTCTTTGGGGCCTTCATTCCCCTGATGATTTTGATCCTGTCATCAGTCACTTTTCTCAGACCTTTTTCAATATTGTGTCCAAGATAATGCACCTCTTTCTTGCAAAATTGCAATTTGGCTGGAGATACTTTTAACCCTCCATCTGCCAGATGATTCAGTAAAGCTATAGTATCTACTTCACAAGCTTCACGTGTCTTTGATGCCACAAGTAGGTCATCAATATACTGCACTAGTACTGAGTTTTCAGGCATGATCAAACTCTCCAATGACTTTTTCAATAACTGATTGAATATCGAAGGACTCTCTGTATACCCCTGTGGGATACGACACCATGCTAAAATACGCTGGCCAAACCTAAATGCAAAAATCGGCTGGCTGTCATGATGCAATGGAATTGAAAAGAAAGCATGACACAAATCAATCACTGTATACCACTCAGCATCATGTGGAATCTGATACAAAATCACTGATGGATTTGGCACAATAGGACAACATGCCACCACAATTTGGTTAACTTTTCTCAAATCTTGTACAATCCTGAACTTCCCATTAGGCTTCTTTAGCCCCATTATCGGTGAATTACACGGACTACTCAGTAGTTCTCTCAGAACTCCCTGCTGAATCATTTTCTCAATTATAGGAGTTATTCCCTCAATTATTTCTGGTGTCATTTTGTACTGAGGAATGTTAGGATAAGTAATTCCCTCTTTCACTGAAATTTTCACAGGATCTACATTATTCATCAATCCCACATCCTCTCCAGTAAAATCCCAAACTGTCCTTTTCACTGTGTCTCTCAGCTCTTGAGGCAAATCCTCCGGATCAAACACAGCATATGCACCAATTAACTCACTCTCTCTATTTTCTAGAGTCATTCGGTACAAAACATCCTCATCTGGTGTTTCAAAAGCTATTCCATCCGGTGTACAAAAAAATGTACAATTCATTTTACATAACAAATCCCTACCTAACAGGTTCACTGGACTTGTGTCACAGACGATAAATCTGTGCATGTCTGAAAATTTCCCTATTTGTACTCTTACTGGTTCAGTAAGACGTGTCCTGATTTGTGTATTGGCTACACCAACTACTTGGATTGCTTCATCCGAGAGAGGAAGATTTCTAATATCTGTTGACCTGAAAGTTGATCTTGTTGCACCTGTGTCTACTAAAAAGTAACACTTTCTTCATTTATTTTCCCATCTACAAATGGTCCTGCCTGGTCTATTTCTAGAGTTGCACCAAGTATGCACTCTTCCTCCTCTCTTCGGCACCGTCAATAATCACCCTCAGACTCACTCCCTTCATTCTTTAACAAGTACTGTTGTACCTGGTTAGAACGCCTTGGTTTGTTTACCTGCTCATCATTGTAGAATCCCGAATCCGGATTATACTTTTGTGCTCCTCTATTCTGCGGCAAGGGCGGTTTTGGCTCTTGACTCTGCTGTCTCACAACTTTCTGTTGTTGCTGCTGTTGATTATTCCCTTCGTTCTGCACCTGTTGATTTAAGGATTTTCCCTCATTATTCACTAATGGTGGATTGGTACACTCAGATCTCCAATGTCCCAGTTGGCCACAGTTGTGACATGGGAACTTTGTTTTGGCTTCCTCAAGATTCCCCTTTCCTTTCCCTCCATACCTGGGTCTATTCCCTGCATTATTCGCCTGTTCCACCAACTGTGCTTCCTGTCTTTCCGCAACTTTCACTTGTGCCCACATTGCTTTTTCTTTCAGCTTTCTCTGTTTTGCTTCAATTTCATCACTGAAGTATTTTGCATGTCTCAGAATCTCATCTATTTTCTTACTCTGCCAATCCACAGTATGCTCACGAATTCTTTCACTAATCTCAGGTCTCAGGCCATATACAAATCTGTATACAAAATGACTCAAATCCTTGTCACCCAGGTGTTCATCTCCACTGAATTGTTTAAACGCCAGTATCAGCCTCTCGTAAAAAGCATGAACTGATTCTTTTGCTTCCTGTTGTGTTCGATCTATTTTAACCCAGTCTGTCTCTTTTGCAGGTACTTTATTTTTCAGGTATACCATCACCTGATCATACTTTCTCATTACCTCTGGATCTGGTGCTCCTGTTCTCTGGTCTCTTGGATATTCCTCAGTAGGCCAACTTACAACTATTTTACACTCAGCCCACAAGTCTGCTGGAACAATTATATCAAACAGACTATTCAGGTCAATCCACAGCACTTTTGACAATTTCACAAACCTGTCTACCTGCCTATACCACTCGACGGGCTTTTCTCTCAATCGAGGGAAATCATTCGTAAATGATAAAATATCCTGTCTGGTCCATGGAACATGTACATATCCTCCTCCAGGTATTTCTCTCATAGGATAAGTATCCACTGGTATCTCTTTTTCTCTCACAGGAAATGCTGAATAAGTCCTATCCCCTGATTCTTCTCTCTTCTTGTACCACCTATCCTTCCACTTCTCAACATCACCCCATCTTCGCAATAATGCGACCATTTCTTTAATCTGTCCTGTTCTACCAGTACCATTCAAATTTTCAATATCTTTGTCTGTGAAATCCATCCTGTAAGATTTTTGCAGAGCTTTCACCATATCAAAATCAACTCCCTGCTCATTCACTATTGCTCTTAACCTGTCATGTGTATTTCTCGCTCTCCAGGTGATATTTTTACACATAAACAACAGTTTACCATCATGATGATTTTTAAGAATTTCTGTAGGAACTGTCCCTACAACAAGCTCTTCTAATTCTACACGTAACCTAGCCACATCAATTGCTTGTGAATCTTTATCCCTCTTTTGAAGAACTTTCATCCAATCATTCAAATCTTCAGCTGTTATTTCAGTAGTTTTTCTCACTGGAACCACTTTCTTCTGCGGTTCTAAAATCGGCATCCCTGAACAACTAGCTTCACTAGCATCCAATCTTGAATTAGTCTGTACCTCTAATCCTTCACTACATGTGTCATGTCTGGATTGCCTCAGATCACTACTTTCTGTCCTTCTTCCTGAATCTCCTGAGGGACCAGCTAAACTTGTTATCTTATTCCCAACATATGGAATCACCAAACCATTTTCACCTGTCCTCTGCTTGTCAAACACAGGCATAACCGGACCTATGGTTACAGGCACTGTAACAGCTTCCAGATTCTTTGTTAGCTCTCTAATCTTTTCAGTCAGCTCTGTTGTAGTCCTGGCTAATTCTCTTGTATTCTCGTCACCACATCGATTCTCTCTCTCCCTGAAAGGATTACCTCTTCTTAGCTCTGGTGTCACATTTTCTGTCTCAATGATACGCACTGTATCTCTTATTGGAGAAACAACTGGTGTACTCTCGTCTGGTTCTGGTCTATATGGAGGTGGTCTTTTGTAAATCATGTCATTCAAGACCTCATCCTCATATTCATTAACTCCATATCTCCTCACTTCTGCCTCAGGAACCCTTTCTGTTCCTTCTTCAACTGTTCTCATAGGATATAATCCCTCTGACATACTAGCATCTCGCCATCTCTTCATTCGATCATGATGAGTTTCACGATCATGTCTCCTCCCAAACATGTACCTATACTGTCCTCCAGACCTCTGCTTTTCTCGCTCATGCACTTCCTCTTCCCATTCCACTAAAGCCTCAAACTGTGTCGGCCTTGGTCTTGGGTCAAGACATAACATCTTTTCCCGTAAATTTTTCAACACGGCCAGATTAAATGAACCATGTTCTGGAAATGCTAAAACACCATCTTCCTTGGTATACCTAACCCAATTCTCCAACCATATACAGGTATGATACCCATATCTCGCAGCCATGAAGGATGCAGGTGTTTTCGCTGGAGGTAACAATTCACCCTCTCTTGTTTTAACATCTTTATCCTTGTCGAACCACTTTCTGATTTTTCCGAACAATGTTTTTTTCTTTTTCTCTTCTTGGTAATACATTTTAACGTTTACCAAAACTTTCTAATCCCTTCCGTATTACAACTGCACAATATGATTTTTCAACCAATATCAGCGCGACTCACACTAACGCACCAATCCTGGAACGTCTACGTCACTAGAATAGCTCTTCCAATCCTTGCGCGGCTCACACCAACGCACCAATCTCAGCGCGAGCACTGTTCTGATCTAATATCCAATCAGAGCGCGGTCTGTTTGACGTCAGCAGTCGCTGCAGTCGCTTCTGTCTCCTGTCTCTTGTCACTCGTCTACCCCTCCTTTACAAAATTTCTCAGTAGACTCCGTGTCAAATTTCTACAAAATCTATTAGTTACAACATATAAACATCTCCATTGTCTGCTTCGCTAACCACAGAATAGTAAAGAAAATCTATTTCACAAGAATCCCGTTGACACAGTAGCACATCCCTCTACTCTGCCCTTCTAACATACATTCATTAATTGTTTCCTCTAGGACTTGTCCAAAGATTCTTCCAATCAACTAAATATATGAGCATTCACGCACATTCATACAAGGAAATATATAGTACATACACACAGAATCCTGCTTTTCCCGAGAACAGCGAACAATCTGCTCCACTACAGAATTATATCACACGTTAACCAAGCAGCTTACCTCTGCCCAGTTTCTCAAACAAGCTCAGAGAATACCTATTACTTCTCCCGCTATAAGCTTTAACGGTGAACCTTACGGATCCCTGGGACTTAAGACCAGAGTTTCACAGATAACCTTCACTACCATACGCACTCCTTATATACCAGAAATATTTCTAATAGTAACATACGACAATGTCACTGATTCCGAACCCAGACAATGTGACGCGCAACTTCAATTGTCACACGTTTTTCCCACAATCCCGTCTTTCCCGAGAGCAGCATATACTTCCTTCTGCCCTACTACGGAACTGCTACTAGCTCCCAAATTCCAGAAGCACTACATATAACTCAACATGACGGCTCCAACATATAGTATTAGTACATATACCAACATCAATCAATAATCAATAATCAATAAGCTAATGTACAAGCAATCTAATCAGATCAAGACAATCATCAATAACCATCCTCACTCTGCTACCAGGAAATTGATGCAGATTGGGGTGTATAAAATCTCCCTGCTTCCATGGATAGAGTAATTTCACAGTTACACGCACATACACTCATCATACACTAGGGCCCATTTCACTAACATACGCTCAAATACTCTACCAGCACTGAACCTGTGGAAAGAAAACTCCTAAACACCCCACATCTACACTGAGGTCGATAAGACCTAGTTATTGTAATTGTCCTGAGTCATAATCTAAACAATCTATACAACAATAATCAAATAGAGTACTCAATAATTGACAAGAAATAATCACCAACACCGTATTTAAAATTATGGTACTTTATC
This sequence comes from Triturus cristatus, assembly GCF_964204655.1. Classification (NCBI taxonomy): domain Eukaryota; kingdom Metazoa; phylum Chordata; class Amphibia; order Caudata; family Salamandridae; genus Triturus; species Triturus cristatus. The sequence continues at coordinate 70,048,486 of NC_140585.1, read as the reverse complement.
TAAAATTAGTCAAAGGAAATCAATCAGAGTAAATCATTTTCTCATAATTACCTATTCTAGCTAAATGTCAGAATGGGTCATCAGGACAAGTCTCTCAGTAGAAGTCTCCCGAGTCGCCGACCTCACAGCATCGATCCTCACCAACGCAGGTTTGGGAAGAAGTGGCAAAGTGGCAAAGACCCTCTCTAAGCTAACATATTTATAAGGAAACTTACAATATTAAAGAAACATAAAATGTTCTAAACGTCCGCTGAACCGCTGAGCAGAGCGAGCAGGAAAGGATGTAGCATCGCTACATTTGGAAAATCTCCGCTCAGGAAAAAATCACAAAAATAAAAAGACAGAACAGGAACTAAAAATTAAAAAGTATCTTTTGACATCCACATTTCCTCGGAACTAACATGATGATCTCAGAGTTCATTCATTATGGCTCCTTTGTCCTCCAAGGCTATTCGGATGTTTCTTGGAGACTTGCCCAGCACTGCTGCTGTCCTCACGGAAAATTTTAACCAGGCGAAGACTGTGGTCAGATGACTTCGACCATATTCAGCAAGGCCCTCTCATCACAAATCTCTCACTCGAGGCCAGGCTGCAAACGGCGGCCATTTTATTCTAGGCCAAAATAGACCATCTTAATTAAAAGAGACAAAAACAACGTTACCACAGCATAGTGATTAAACAGTGTTAACCCCACTAATACCCTTATGTGTATGTAATTATCTAGCCTTTGCAACACAAGAAAAGCATTAATTCAAAAGCGTTTCGTGCTTTAAAATAAACAGCACTCAGCAACGTTTATTTAATAAAACATGCACATTATCAATAAGCAAACAAAAGCATTCCCACGTGTCGTTCTTCTTCTCATTAGTACGTGTTGGTAAGTTTAAAACATTTACACAAAACAAATAATTAGTAATTAATAATTAATAATTTTAATTATGACAAATAAACAAACCAGAGCTTAAAAACCCAATAGATTTTCATCAGAAAACTCTGCTCCAGCACGTGCGTTGTTTCTTGGCAACCAAAAGGGCGCCAGGGCAAGTAAAGGACAGGAATGCTCCATATATGTTAAATACAGTGCACTCCTGCCATTTCACGCAGCGCACCGCAGCAGAATGAGTTGCTGCGCTGCATGAAAGTTTAATGAATCTGCTTCAAAATTATATTAATTTTACCTCCTTTAGAAGATGAAGCATTGAGGAAAAATCTGTAAGGAATTAAACTTATGACTCCCAGCACTGTATAACCCACCAAGCTAGGTTACCAGGAATGGAGCTTATAACCAGCAGGTAACATAAGCATCACTGTAACCAGCACACCATCACAATAGTGAGCTATCCTATGAGGATACAGAGTCGTGGCTTGCAGGTCACCAACTGGCACATTACCCTGTAACCTGTTTTATGATGCGTCAAACCTGTGTCCATAGAAATCATAAAAATCTCTGCAGTAAATGCATTAACCACCGGCGGTATCTTACAGATGTCATATTTTTAGGTCTCGCGTGAGCCAGCGCTTCTAGCGCTGCTCTGGCGAGAGTTTTAGTAAGCGGGTTTTGGAAGTGCTAACCTAGTGGCTTTTTTCAGGCCTCCAGCTTGCATTCGCGATGTCGTGCACGCGCACAGCTGCTATCCTGGTTTCTAGCATTCCTTTCCTCGCATGGCCGGCTTTCCTCCCCCTCTCTCACCCGCTCCTCCCCCTCCCTTACTGCACGGAAGTGTTTCGTGAGACAACAGACAACAGGCGCCACTGGGCTCGAAGCCAGACAGAGCCATATGGCTTGATTAATGGCGGTATTTGGAAGTGTTACAAGACCGCAGTCTCACACCTCTGTTGTCCTTACCACATTAGTGTGGCTCTACGGCCAGAGCTTCCAACATTGTAACTAGTGAACCACGTTCGAGTCCCGGCGTGGCTCAGTATTCTGGGTAAATCACTTAATATCTCCGCGCCTCAAAAAACATGAATGCGAGCTTGTGTGATGTAACGGATGCTCATATAAAGCGCTCCAATATATTTGGATTAATACTGCCCAAAAAAAGTCCGAAACCTCGACACTCCGTGTTGGGTCTGGCTTCCTCACTCCCTTCTTATGCAGGCTTTAAAGCAATAACGCAGGGTCTCACAATTTTCACTTTTGAGTCCATCCCTGAGACCCTGGTGCTGTCCAGTGTATCTGAAGCTGACATGCGACTGACTCTGACCAGCCCCTACGGCCATTGAGCAATACAGCGGTCCAAGTAAAATGCAAGCATTTTAAAAATGCAATTACAACACAACATATTAACAAACATACTACCTCCCCTCTTTCTCTGCCCGTCCTACCAAAGTACACCGCCCTGATGCGACCTGCGGCACCACAATCTGCTTCAGATGCCTGCTTTGTTTGCCTTCGGGAGTCAGGGAACATTTTCATATTTTCAAGTAAGCAAAAAATCTTTTTTTTACATCTGAACGAGCCAGCGGGGCGGAACGACGCCTTGGCGGAGCCGGTTAGACTGCGCGAGAGCATCTATTCTTACCGCCACAAGCCCCCAGGGGCACAGCCAGGTGTGAGCGGGAGAGGTGGAGGGGGCTGCCCTGAGATGTCTTCTTCAGCTGCAGGGCCGCATTCCTGCCAAGCCGCACCGCACGGGGGCCTGGAGGATAAGGCCCGTCTCCGCGGCCTGCGCTGAGCGCCAAGCTCCTGGGTTTCACAGCACCAACTCTCTCACATATACCTAACGATTCTAACAGAGTAGTAGGCACAGCAGCCTAACTTTGAAGTTTTCATTTTCCCATGCGGACTTAGGGGCTTATTTATCAGGCCCTTGCGCCACTTTTGCGTCATTTTAAACATGGGTAAAGTGACGCAAAAGTGGCGCAAGGCCTTGTAAATCTGCCCCTTAATTTGTAAAAACATACATGCAGAGGGGCAACGTTTTTTTCTTGGAAGCTTGCACCGCTGAATATCAAAGAATGCTTGGCCATGACGCCATCTGATGCCTCTTTACCTGAACACCTTAACCTTCCTGTTCGTCCAAATTTCGAAGGGTCCTTTTCATTTCTTCTCTCTCCCTTTCCCACTATTTGTAATCTTTTCCTTGTCCTTTTCCCGCCCTTTTGCATCTCTATGTCATTTCTGAAGATAACAAGCATTGGCATAGCCAATAGGTCTCACCTTTGGGACCTTATAAGTGTTTAGCCATGCAACAGTTGATGTTGTTGTACCAATGATATTGTGTTACATAACTAAATATTTATAAGGTCCCAAAGGCGAGACCTATTGGCTATGCCAATGCTTGTTTAGAACTGTTAGAAGTATACCTTTGCAGGAGGCACTGTGGACCCCAGGTCTATCTTTAAAAGTATTCGGTTTGTGCAGTGCCTAAGTTATGAAAAATAAAGTGCCGGGACTCAAAGTACTTCGCATGAGTCCACTACAGCTCGTACCACTCGCTCATCACCTTAAACTGTAGCTTTAAGTCCTAGTTTTATAATTTCAAGGTATATTCAATAGTTAAATCCTCCACTAGTGGGCTGTGCTAAAAAATACACACACAGCGCCCCTCTGTGGTAGATTGCAATGAATGCATTCCGGTGCCGATCACTGGCAAACACTGGCACAAATTAAGCACTGGTTTGTGCTCAGTACAATAAGCAAGAATAGCTTTAGAACCCCATTTCTCAGTGTCAGTTTCTATGTGGGGCAGAGTTTGCAAACATAAGGTATATGTATTAACAAGGTATAGACTGGCATTGATACTGCCCTTTGTTTCTCCACCCTTCATGTTTGGGATATTATTAGCATATGCACAGCACTTAGTACCATTATTATGGCTTTCTATCACATTCACAACTGACTGACTCTTTTGTGTGTACCTGTGTTAATTATAGGCCATATTAATGTGACTGTTTAGTAAGTAGATTGAGTTGGAAAGTGATAATTAGAAGGGGTGCTGGCATATGACACGAACAGTGTGGCACAAAGCTAACACAAAACAAGAGAGGAAAGGTACACAGACACTGAAGAAGGCCACCAACGGAGGTCATTTTTTAAACACGTCTTTTTATTGAGATTTTTTCAGAAAGGCTGTACGATAACATAACAGTACATATGCGCACTGGTTTTGGTCACATACATTCCCCCAAAATTAATTTGAGGAGCGTCGCGGCCCCAAACAAACTGAGATATCCCTTCGTAGGGACATGGGCATCATGCAGGCAACAGACCGCAGCCAACCCCACGCCGCGCCCGGCCTTTCCTCGTGCATTGCGTGGGGTTAGCCGCAGGCCTTGTGTTGGAGCCAGGCCCTGATACCAACTCCCTGCAGCCAGCCCCACGCTGCACCGCCTTTGGCCATGCACAGCGGTGGGCTGGTCACAGGGCCTGTAGCCAAACCCCCAGGAGACTGCCAATCCCAAGGCATGCATAGCTGTTGGCGTGCACAGAGTAGCGTTGGCCTTCGGTCCCGGGGGACCCCATCCCTTTGGGGCAAAACCTATACATTAAGGAGAACGGGCATGCAGCCACCTCCCCGGCCCTTAATTGGCCCCAGGAACCATATCTCCCAGGGACAAATACAATTAAATACGGGAGGAGGGCATGCAGTCCCCCTCCAAAGCCTTATTAGGCCCTAGGGACTCAATTCCCCAGAGCCAAATGTATTAGACGGGAAGGGGCATGCTGCCTCCCCAACCCTTAATTGGCCCCGGGAATCATATCCCCGGCGACAAATACAAGTAAAAAGGGGCCCCTTCCCCAAGCCTTATTAGTTCCTGTGGACCCTATTCCTGGGTCCATGTGTTTTTGTTAAAGGAGAGGGGGCCATGTGGACGCCCCTCCATGAGCCTTCTCAGGACCTCAGGGCCCCATCCTCGGGGGCCATCTATTGTTTTTTAAAAGGGGAGGGGACCGCACTTTTAGTGAATTTCTAAGGGTTTTTTAATGCTATTTCCTAACTAAAATGTCCCTGTAACCTTTGTTTTTTTTGTGAATTTCAAAGGGTTTTTAAATTTTATTTCCAAACTGTAACCTTTGACAGTGGGTGTGTGAGTGGCTGTATGGGTATGTCAGTGGATGTGTCAGGGGTTGTATAGGTTGGTGAGCAGGTGTCTGGCTGTATGGGTCTGTGAGTGGCTATATGGGTCTGTGAGTGGGTGTGTGAGTGGTTTTGTGGGTGCGTGAGTGGCTGTATGGGTGAGTGAGTGGGTGTGTGAGTGATTGTGTGGGTCAGTGAGTGGGCGTGTGAGTGGTTTTGTGGATGTGTGAGTGTGTATGAGTCTGTGAATGGGTGTGTAAGTGTCTCTATGGGTGTATGAGTGGGTGTGTGAGTAGTTTTGATGGTGTGTGGGTGGCTGTATTGGTCTGTGTATGGTGTTTGAGTAGCTGTGGGGGTGTGTGAGTGGTTTTGTGAGTGCCTGTGTTGGTGTTTGAGTGAGTGGCTGTATGGGTCTGTAAGTGGGTGTGAAAGTGGAGGAATGGGTGTGTGAGTGGATGTCTGAGTATCTATGTGGGTATGTAAGTGGTTCTCTGGGTCTCTGAGTTGATGTATCAGTGACTGTATAGGGGTATGGGTAGCCTATGGGTCTGTGAGTGGGTGTGTGAGTGGTTTTGTGGGTGTGTGAGTCAGTGTGTGAGTGACTGTATCGGTGTACAAGTGGGTGTGTGTTGCTGTGTGGGTCTGCAAGTGTATATAAGAGTGGCTGAACGGATGTGTGAGTGGATGTCTGAGTATCTGTGTGGGTGTGACAGTAGCTGTGTGAGTGACTGAGCCAGAACAGAACCTCACCTGCCACTTTTTCCAACAAGAGTCCACAGTTTTGCAAAAAATGTCTCCCCAACTCGAGTACTTTGCATTGGATAATTAGTAAGTACTACCTCACAGGGTAAATATCTAGTGCATAATCTACACTACAGCTGCAAAAGGGACCACGAGGAAATGCCTCCAGTGGTCTTGTGTGGATGTCATTTCAGAAATGTGATTGTTCCTCTAGGTCTTGATCCACAAACTTGTGATAACATAAATCCTAGCTAGAGAAGATGACGAGACTACAAGCATGGAATCTCCCCCAAACAATGGTACTTCCTCTTAACATTATGAAGTGCTGCTTTGTTTCACAGAGATGTCCTTGTATTCCTCTGCATCAAGAATGTGTCAACAAAACCGGTAGGAAACTTGCTCGGGGGCTTTTTGGTAAGGTGCCCATCTATGTGAAGGCGGCCTCACCTTTGCGTATTACTAAGGAAAATAGGAGGGGGTCAAATGGGAGGAACTTGCAGATGATTCGGGGCATTTGCATACTCAGGGCAATTAATTGGGAGAATCCATTGACTGCTTTCACCAGGAGACAACCAGGCACTGATGGAGAAGAGCTAAGTTCCCACCGCGCTGTAAAGGAAGTGCATTTAATGGCCGCTGGTGTGCGTACGTGGAAGCCGCAGTGACTGCGGGTAGCTCACTTGCTACAGTTTATACCCATGGGGGCTTTGAGTGGCATGGCCTCTCCACCAAAAGGAGTCGGATTTCTCTTGCGGCCCTGGCTCCTTCTCATGTAGGCTGCCTTTCTGCCCAGGACCGGCCCCTCACTAATCGCTCAAAACCCGGATGCTCCGGAACTGGGCATGGGGGAGCCTAGGTGGTAAGGCCCGTGGGAGGCCCAGACAGGGTAGTCGAGGTGATTCAGTTCCCAAGTTTGTGCTGAGTGAACAGGCATTTCATCTTAAGTGGGCTTTCTTTCACATCAGGCTTGTAGGCCAGGGTTCCCAGTCACACACCTCTGTCAACAAACCGCTCCGCCGAGCTTGGCTAGGTGGTACTGGAACAAGAGTCCTGGGCTGTGCATGTGCCCCTGCCCGTCACATGTTCATCGGGCCCTCATGGTAGAGAAGCCAGACCTCCTGCCAGTCCTGGCCATGCACCCCACAGCCACGAACTATGAGGCCAGATGGTGCGCAAGGAAGGGGCTGGGCCCTTTGCTTGGGTTTTGTCTGGGAATCTTCCGAGGTTCAGGCTGGCGTAGTCAGTTGATAAGGATACTCCAGCGTTAATAATCCTTCCCCACATTCATCTACGAATCTTGTTATGACTTTTACTTCCTCTAGCTAGTGAAGTTTGATGGTCTTCTCTGCACTCCACCAGGGCCATGTCCGACCCCATCAGGGCTGATCCTCAGACCTCACAAAACCAGCAACAGGCAGTGTTTACAAAGGGCAAGGACACAATCAATGCAACGTATGACCCACACTTACAGGGAATTCCTCGTTCTTGGAAAATAATTTCAATCCCTATCACAAATGGGACTGAGTTAGTTATGTACATCTCTCCGTGAAGGACAGACACACACATTCAGTGTAGAGTAGTGCAGCCTCAGACATCTAAGGGCATCACAGATACGTTAGGGCTTGTCCGTCACTTGTCCTTGTCCTTCTAATAAGTTGAAAGTGGACAACTTGGGGGCGCGTAACTAGTAAGCATGGAAATGTCTTAGTCATTATCTGTATGAACTAGATAAATAACTCAACAGACAGCCATGCACCACCACCTACAAAATCAAGAAAGAGCTATCAATCTGTCAATCCTTTCTGTGTACGGCCCAGGTGATGTTTCCTGTGTTGAGTCAAATTAAGCTGCAGGCTCCACGCCTGGTGGTTCCCATCCATCGATTCCTTTACGTTTCAGCTTTGCAACCATGCTCCCTCCAGAACCCAAAGATTTTGGTTTCCTGAAAGTTGCTCAGTAGGTCATGCAAAAGATGCTGCTGGATTTCGTATGGTTATCTGTTTTTGAGCGTCTTCGAACTTCCAACTCTTGTTCTTGATTAATGAGAACACTGTTGGTAAATGCTTTCAGTTTGGTTCATTTTACACCAGTCCAATAATTTCACCTCTAGCAGCACAATACGAATACCCACAACCATTCCTCTTAATCACTGCCCCAGTTCCGAAAACCCTCCATGGATGTGATAGCCGTATCTCAACCTCGCCAAGGTCTACCTGGTAGGCATCAAAGGTTGATAGAGCAGACATTGAATGTATGGTCAGTGTCACGGGCATGCAATCAGCCTGAAAAATCTAGAGTCACCACAGAGGCATGACCCGGATTGGTCTTTATCCGATACATGCGTATATCCAGGGAAGCCACCGCTTGTTGGCTTGCATTACTTCTAGAATGATCAGTTAACCAAATAACAGACTGTGCAATCAAAGGACCCATAACTGATTTAGGGAGAACTGTAACGGCCCTGTCCATGCATAGCTTAAGCACTAAGACTGGCAGGATCAACCAGGTTGGCGCACCTGCTGGAAATGGAGGAGGAACTGCATTTCCATCCCAGACCACCCTTTGCACCCCTCGGAGACCCTGCAGGGTACCTGCTGCCTGGAGGAGCCATAAGAGGGCGACCATACAGGCAACGGTCCACTCTGTGACAATGAAAGGGAGAGGCAGGCCGAGGCACAACCTGAGTGAGACATAGGAGTTCTGGCCTCAACGTCAATGTGGGTGGTGGGGACATTCAACAGAAGAGTATGTTCTGAGCTGCTGTGAAAATGCACTGGGTGAAGAAGGACAACAACATGGCATACGAGACTCGGACTGCTATGCAGCATTCAGGCTCTGGCACCCCAATTCCATCCACTCCCGTAAGACCACTAGGAGACCCTGGGAGACCTCTGCGGTACCTATGCCCTGGGTACATGGCGTACCATATACTAGGGACTGATAAGGGTACGTGTTATCACAAAGGAGGCTCCACAATGTGTGGAGGGGGGAATGGGAGGCGTGGGGTTCTAGGAGCTAGCGGCCTCCATTGCTAAATGTATACCACAGAAAGCTGCTCCTAGTGAAGTGTGACCCTACTACAGTTTAAAAGACTATTGTGAGTTGGGACATCTCACAAAAAGTGACGGACTGGTCTCACACACCACCTGGTGTCATGCTTCATCATCGGCCAGTCCTCGCCATCCAAAACCTGGTGGAAGGTCAACATGTTTCTGCCTCGTCTTGCTACCTTTTGGTAAGAACGGAGCCCCCAGTTCAAACTTAGGTCCTGATGAATGCCCTGGACCCGCTCGGGTACTATATGATTAGTATCATATAGTTATTGGCCACATTAAAACTCCTTTTCTGGTAACTAGAATGATTTTTAACTTCACGTTCCATTTCACGGGCCCCCACTCTTTAGTTTAGAAGTGCATCCCTGTCTCCAGGTGTATGCCCGCCCTCCATCAAACGAAGGTTTTGGAGGGCGAGGACTGGCCGATGATGAAGCATGACACCAGGTGGTGTGTGAGACCAGTCCGTCATTTTTTGTGAGATGTCCCAACTCACAATAGTCTTTTAAACTGTAGTAGGGTCACACTTCACTAGGAGCAGCTTTCTGTGGTATACACTGATAAGGGTACCCCAGTATCCAATCTGGGGTGTACCTAAAGTACATGCAATCAATTTAGAGGAGAAAGCAGCTAGACTGGCGTCCTGGATAGCAGGATCCCAGTCAGTCTAAGTCGAAAACAGTGATACATCAGCAAAAAGTGGGGGTAACCATAAGAAGCAGATCCTACTCTCCTACAGCAGGTTCACAGAATGGCCCCTGCAACGGGGCTGGGAGGTGGCGGAGTACTTGGAGACCTTGGAGCCTTGGGTGGGTTTGCCGTGGCCACCAGCTTTTTTTTTTAGTAATCTGCGCATGCTGGGTGCCACGGGGGAGCATTCAAGCAGATGTGTATGCCTTTGTGGAGCCCATACTGACATTGAAGCTTCAAGTGAGCTCTCATCTGGCCTTTCCAGGGCAGCATTGCCATGTGGTCGCACCATGCATTTCTATGGCTCTGGGGGATCACATTGCTGGACTCAGAAGATGGCCATTTGAGGGCACCAGCCAGACACGGAGGCCTCCCTTTACTCTGACCTGGGGCCGGGTCATAGCTTTCCAGCCCTGGAACATAGGAAGGCCCTAGCATGGTATGCAGAACCCCATCCTGGGCACTTTCTGACTCGGTGGTCAGGCAGGCGGATGGAGCCAAGACCAATGTGGCCCGGCCTGCTGGAGGACTTACCCCGGTCCTGATCAGATGTTCCCACCCCAGCAAAGCAGGAGAGCCCTCCTGCGTGTTTCGGAACCCCACCCTGAGTGCTTCATGACATGACGGCCTGACTGATGGAGTTCCATGTCCTTGGGTACCACGCCCCTTGGCTGGCTGGAGCTCTGACCGGGACCCAGTCTGAGCTTTCCACCCAGGAAAAGCACGGAGGCCCTCCTGGGGCCTACAGAATTCAGTTCTGGGTACTTTATGACACAGCGGCCTGGGGGAGGGAGGCGGACCTCAGGCCCAGGGGACTGCACCACATGCCTGCTGGAGCTCTGACTCAAGTCCCATTCAGAACTTTCTGCACCAGGCAAGCAGGGATCCCTTCAAGGGCTTGTGGAACCCTCTCCTGGGCACTTTGCAACATGGAGGCCCAGCAGATGAAGCCCAAGCATGGACTGTGCCCCAGTTCTGAACTGGTTTCCAATCAGAGCTTTCCACCTTGATGAAGCAGAGAGACTCTCCCACCACCCGTGGAACTCCGTCCTGTGAACTTTATGACATGGCGGCCCGGGAGATGGGGTCCATGGGACCCATACCACCTGATTCAGAATCACAGACTGGCCATCTGGTTGCTTGTACGGGCTTATTAATACTCTTGCATTGTCAAGAGAGATCCACCAGGTGAAAAGCATGTCACCCATGCTCTACCCCTACTAATCCGGAGGAAAGACGCTAGCCTTTATTGTAATCCATGTACACTGGGTGGCAGAGGGGGGCATTTATGTGAATGTCTGGGCTTTTGTGGATAGTTGGCTGGGCTTGAATCTTCAAATGAGCTCATACATGGAGGATGGCTATCTGGGGCCACGGGTCTGGCATGGGGCCAATATTTGCTCTAACTAGGGGCCTATAGGAGCTTTCACCTCGGAGAAGCAAAGAAGCTTATCAGGGTGTGCCTGGGTTAGGCCCATGTAGCGATGCGGTTAATTTCGTACATTGTTCCATTTTATTTTTCACAATAACATTTCTGCTGTGACATTATGTACATATTTGCATGCACGACAATGTTGGATTAGTTTCTCTTAAACTACTTTGTTTACACATCTAGCTTCACGCAACATTATTACGATGCCTCGAACATTATGCACATGGCCCTTCTATGCACTGTGTACAAATGTTGTTCTATTGTCATCCATGGGGTGACAGAGTTATCGAAATATCCATAACATCACTAATCTATATAAAAAGAGTGAGGGGCGTCCCGTTCTTGAGCAAGACGGGCTCCTATATTCTCTCCCACCCAGTAATGTCCAACAAACGTGCAGGTCCTACGAATTAGTGGGAACTACAGGGCGTGCAGAACCCCATCCTGGGCACCCTTGTGACATAGCAGCCCGGCAGATGGAGGCCAAGAACAGGGGACTCAGCCCCCTGGCATGCTGGGGCACTGACCAGAGTCCCAGCCAGAGCTTCCCACCCTAGTGAACTAGGGGAACCCTCGTGGTCACTTTGTGACATGGCAGCCTAGCTGGTGGAGCCCAAGCACTGGGTCCCAGATAGAGATCTCCATCCCGGCGAAGCAGGGAGGCCCTTCTGGGTCCTGCAGAAGTCCATCCTGTCAAGGGTATAGGAGACTCTAAATTTTGGTGAGGCTTGGTCAGCTTTGAGGAAGGCCGAGCCAAAGTCTGGCTTGGCTCTAAGAGCCAAAGCATGAGCTGAGCCATCAAAACATGTAAATCAGGCAACAAATGTAGTGAAAAAGTATGATAGTCTTTGGAGCGAAAAAAATGTTTTTCACTGTTTCTGAGTGCCTCAATTAAGCACGTGAAATGATATTACTCAACCGAGTGACATTTGTTGAGAGTAATATTTTTTAAGCATGAAACCCATGCCCTGGTGACATGATCAAGTTACCCAAAATGAGCCAACTTGACATTTAAAAACTATGTTTGGTATTAAATGTAAAGAAATAGTATTTTATATTAACCATATATAAGTGAAGTTTTTGTAGAGCACAGATCCTGTAGTGAACTACTTTCTTGTGCTCTCAAACTGGATAGTTGGAGAAAATGATACATAGTGAAGCGATGGGCTGCGGATGCCGGGATTTAATCCAGGATAGTTTATTGTGCAGTTCAGAGACAGTGGAGTTACATCCTTGCCTCTTCCATTTAATACTAAAGGTTGGTGCTTTGTGTTCAGTTATTCAAGTATGCTTATTCAATTAGTGTTAGATTATAGAGTTCAATAAATACCCTTATTACACCTTAAATCAAACTGACACTAAACATGCATGTACACATGTGCACAGTCATGACATTCAAAGGTGTGCATTTCTGTTTTGAATGTTTCCACAGACAATGAAGGTCAGTTTTAATGACAGGACATGCCTGGATGAAGCCACACTGCCCATCCCAAGTGTCTACTTGCAGACCCCTCCCTGTTTGCTAATTGTTTAATTCTGGTCACTTTTTTCTCAAGTCATCTGAGCCTGCAGAAACATAAATGACATTTCCTGTCTTCAATTATTCTGCTGCCTTCCTCCGGCCCCTTTACCCTTCACCCCTAGATTGACAGACAGAATGATTTTAGGAGTGGTTGATAACTACAATGACCATAACTGAACAATTACAAAGAAAAGGGTCTTGGAGCCCCTCAGAGTTTGCACCTCAGGTTGCCGCGCTTCAAGGAAACCCCAGGCCACAGAGGCATGTTCTGCCTGCGAATGCCTGCCAATCAGCTGTCACCTCAAGCTCCGGTAGGATATTGTCCCCTGCATCCTCCAGTCCAAAAACATGCATCCCCTGCCTCCCAGAGTTCCTATGCCCATGCGTCCAGGGGCATAACAGGGACCCCCACAGTACCCATGCTCAGTGAGGGCCCCCACATTGCTCATCTCAAAGGGGGCCCCTTGGGCTGGTCAGCTGCAAGGCAGTTGGGGAATGGGTAATGCAGGGCACCCTCACCTTACCTTACACGGAGCCCCCCTGATGTTTTGTTACGCCACTGCATGCGTCCTGTGCATTTTATGACATGGCGACCCAGCGAATAGAGCCAAGACCAAGGAAGAATGTCCCCGGGCCTACTGGAGCTCGGACCTGGGTCCAGCTAAGAGCTTTACATCACTCCAAAATCAGAGCCTGGCCACCTGATTGCTTGTACCGGCTTACCAAAGCTGTTGCACTGTCCCTGGAGAACAACCAGATGAAAAGCAGGTCCCCCATTCCCTGTGACTACTAATCCGGAAGAAGGCCACTAGCTTTCTTTGATTCCATGCACACCAGGTGATAGAGGAAAAAGTTTGCGTGAATGTATCCATCCTCATGGAATCCAAAATGGCCTTAAAGTGCCAAATGAGCCCTCATCAGGACTTCCAGTGCAGCTCAGAATGCTGAATACTGAGTCATGAGTGGCGGCTGCTGTGAAAGAAAAGTGGTGTTGCAGCGCGGGGGAGAAAAATACGAAAAAAATAAAATAGTACTTGTAGGAAGGTAGGATCCTTCTAGCATGGATACCCCCACTTTTTGCTGGTGTCAGTAGTTTTTTTATTAGTCTGGCTGGGATCCTGCTAATTAGGATCCCAGCCACTGTTCTCCAAATAAGCAGCTGTACCAGTGCCTGGTAGACTCTGATCTGACCTCTCCCCAAGAATTGGGAAAGAATGCAGACAAGTGGGTTTGTACCAGGATTAAGACTAAGTCACAAGGTGGTGGTGACCCGAAGAAAGATTCTTCCAAAGCCCAAGAGGAAGGTGGGGAACAATCCAGAGAGAAGTCCTCTGAAGGTCTCCAAAGTCTTCCTCTGGGGCTGGGTCCCAATCCTCTACCTCCCCTGGTAAGAAATCCTAATGCTATCTCTGTAAAGAGAATGGCCATAAGGCAAGGGATTCCAACAGCTCCAAAGCCAGCAACATGGATACCACTACTCCTACCACTACAGCCCCTAGTGCCCCTAGTAGTAGCACTCCAAGTAGTAGTAGAGCACCCAAGAGTTTAGTTGGGTTCTCGTTGGGTACTGAGGTGGATTCTGGCCTAGCCAGATCCCCTACACAGGCCACCTTAGTCTGTGATGGAGGCATGGGGGTTGCCACCTTTAGTGTACGTCCCAATACCTTGGGCAACTACAGACAGCAGCCTCTGATCAATGGTCAGAAAGTTGTAGCCTGCAGGGACACAGGGGCCAGTATCACCATGGTGAAAGGAAACCTTGTGTCCCCTCTTCAGCTTCTACCCAGATACATTTATCAGGTGACCAACACTGATGGTGTTAGAACTGATCATCCCATGGGCATAGTAAATCTCAGCTGGGGAGATGTCACTAGCCCTAAGAGGGTTGCAGTATCCCCCAACCTGTCTGTAGATTGTTTGCTGGGCAATGATCTAGAGATTTATGCCTGGGCTGAAGTAGAACTCAGGACCCATCTAGAAATGATGGGCCTCCCTGAGCAGGTTGGTGTGATCCCTAGGACACAAGTCCAACCCCAGGGAAACTCAGGAGCAGTGGAGCCTGACTGAATTGCCCACCCAGCTCCAACGGATCGCACAAGGGAGGAAGAAAAGTCCTCCCCCCTCCAGACTCTAGGCGAGGGTCAGCCTCCTCAGTGCCCCTTGTGAAAAAACTGCCCCAGAGGAGGTCAGGCCTGTCCGGGCAGAGTCACTGAGGGCAGGGGAACCTTCCAAGGAGCTACCCAGTCCGGAGCAGGTATCCTGCCCCTCTCTGCCAAACATCAGTCAGCCTAGGGATGTCAGTACCCCACAGGGCCCACTGCCAAGAGGAATCCCCTCATCCACAGATGAGGGGCCCCCAGCCTAGTAGTAATGGCCAGGTGGATGATCCTCAGCAATCTGAGGGATCCCTCCTACCCTTCCCAGGTGACACCCCCACATGGACTCTGAAGGTTAAAGCAAGACCTGGCACAAGACTGTCCCAACCCCTCACTTGCCCCAAATAGTTCCAGACCCACAGGTTCAACCAGAAGCTGTAGTCGGCAAAAGGTTGCCTCCTAGAGCTCAGTACAGGTCAGCCACGGAGAGGAAGGCCGCTGCTGTGGCCAGTGCTCTGAGGAAGCTGAGACCAGCCCTGTTCCGGCCTCACTTCCCTATTCAGACTCCGCACAAGCCTCTCTCTTGGCTTAAACAGTTGAGAGATAGAAACCCCCAACTTTTGAGAGGGTCCAAGCCCCCACAGGGGAGAACTTCTCGGTGGACCATAAAATAGGGCGTATCCAGGCCAGTGCAGGCGGACTGTCCTTGTACGGCCACTTAGGACACAAAGACTCATCTGGGCAAGGTTAGTCATATCTCCTGTCATTTGGGGAGATTATGTAAAAAGGTAAGCTCCGTCTAGCAAGGTTACCCCCACTTTTTGCAGGTGTCAGTGTGTTTTTGACTAGTCTGGCTGGGATCCTGCTATTCAGGACCCTAGCAACTGTGCTTTGTCCCCTAAACTGACATGGTACGTGCTTTGGTACCTCCACAATTGGCTACTGGTGTACCCTTGTGAGTCCCTAGTATATGGTACTAAGGTACCCAGGGCATAGGGACTCCAGGGGTCTCCCATGGGGTGCAGCACGTATTATGCCACCCATGAGAGACCCCTCAAACTGTCACCACACGCCTGCCATTGCAGGCTCTGAGAGCTGGTGCTAGCACCACTCACAACTTATAGAAGTTTCCTTATATCTGAGGTCACTGCACTTAAAACCTAAAAGTCACCCCTAGGGCAGACCTATCAATCCTGAGGGCACAGTGCTAGGGTATAAGTGTGAGGGTGCCCCTGCATGAGTAGGACACCCATACATACCCCGTAGTTGATTCGCCAGGCTTTGTAAGTGCGGTCAACCATTTTGATACATATAGTAGTCATGCATCATTATGGGATGGCTAACTATATAGTGGCTGTGCCGAACCAGGGCATGTTTGGTATCACGCATGTTAGGATCATACTCCAACAACGTTACTGGTGTTGGAGGTATGATTCCATGCACTGGGAGGGCTCCCTAGGGAAGACCCCAGTACTCCCGGTAACAGCCTCCCAGGGTCTGCCAGAAAGCTAGTGCTGCTGCTGACCCCAGACACAATTCTGCCCTCCTGCTGCTGAGCTGAGCTCGAGCAGGGAAAGATAGAACAATAGGTTTCCTGTCACAGGGAGGTGTGACAACCCCCCAGATATGACTTAGTGTATTGGGCTGGGGTGGGGGCGCTTGCCAGTGCCACCAGACTGCTTTGAAGGGTACATTTGATGTTCTCCTTGCATACTCTAGTTAGAACCAGGTCTGGGAGCCCTCGGCTCCCGCTATGGCGCGAAACTAGACAAAGGACAGAAAATATCCTCCCCTCTCCCAGCCTCTCCTCTGGGCGGGACCCCTGTGTCATCCTAACCCCTTTCTTAGGATATAAAAGGGCTTATTTATGAGTGGCTCTTCAGATTCGTCATGGGACAAGACTCAAGCCTGAAACCACGTCACTCTTCGACCATCTGGACACTTTGACTTCGCCTGGAACCGAGAATGCATCACGGAAGACTCCTGCTGCTCCTGACCTTGCTGTTCTGCAAGTCTTCTGCGTTGTCTGTGCCTGTGCTTCTTCCAGGTTCTTCAACAGATCTGTGGGCATCAAGGACACTCGAAGTACCCTATCTTGGAGTGAAGGAGTCACTCCCCTGCATCTGCAGGTACTGCTGCTCATGGCGTCCCACGGACTTCTCCAGGCTCAGCAACACGGGTAGTGGTTCTGCAACTCCCTTGAGGCCTGACCTGTCCTCTCTGCAATTTTGAGGCCAGTATCCCTCATTGGAACTGCTGGGACCGAACCACTGTGCGCCACTGGGCACCACGTAAAACTTGCTGTTGCCAAGGCTTGTTGACTGTCTTCTCCAGAGATCTTCGGGCTACAAGATGCTCCTGCCTCCAGCATCTTTTCCTGCCAAGATCAGCATCCTCACCACATCTTCTGCACTGTGGGCCTTCATCTTTGGTGAGCTGCTAGAGGTCCTCGTGTGACTCGTGGCGGCAGGTGACATTTGAAAGTGGTGAGGTGTAACATTTGTGGTGTAGCACACTGCAGCGGGCGAGCGTGAACAACCTAAGGAGGGTTCAGGGGGGTTCTTCCCCTGAGGACATTGTTAAAAATGAGTGGGCAAACTGTGCATTTTCAAGCAAATTTGAGAACACATGCACTTTACTCTTCACGGTCAAAAACAAGGTGAGGGTTGGCCTAAACTAATTATTAATTAGTCTAGTAAAGTGCATGTGGTTATGTAGATGGTTAAATACACAAATCTCATCCTCTATCAGTCTAGCCTGACTCACAAATATATATATATAATTGAGCCTCTACTTATCTCTTTTGCAGACAGAATATCAGTTGTGTTTCTGTTTTAAATGTTCTAATAGTTAAAGAGATTATGCACATAGACACAGACACAATAAAAAAAACACAAAGCTAACCCTCTGGATAGAAGACCGAGACCAGGAGTAAAACCAGAGTCTGGCAAGCCGCTCATCAGAGACAAAGGATTTCATGTTTTTGCCCTCTGCGGTGAATGTCGCTTCTTGATGTGAACCTCTACTGATCTCACCACCTCTTTGTTGAACAAATATGGTCTGTCTGAGCTTGATGGCAGTTTAGGTCACAAACTGAGTCACAAGCAGTGGAAGTGGGGCTGTGCTCCTTTAGACAGGGATTATTGTGTCCAGACGTCCCTCACCTCCTGCAATTTGCTGCTGTGAACACAAAGCAGGCAAAATAAGGGTGCTGCTAAATGTTTCCGGAAAACTGCACTAGAGAATGGTCAGCACAGGCTATATGGGTGAGGGCAACAATCAAGGAATCTCGGAGAGTGTTTACATAAAGTTTAGAACAAAAGAAAAATGGACAAGTGTAGACATTTAAAAGCATCCTCAGACACTGTTTGCATAAAAAGTAAAGCGCACACAAGGGTTAATAAACTCGGACAGCGGTGAAAGGTAAATTATGAAGCAGTGTTGAAACACATTCCCATCCAACTAAAATGCATGCTGCAGGGGCCCCAGCAAGCAGGTATAACCAGGAATATATAAATGTACATCTGCGGCAATACATTAATAGATGAAGCGCTTATGGTTTTGAAAGAAAGCGCTGGTGCTAAACGTTAATAATGTAGCACATTAAAAGTGCACATCCAGAACCATAAACACTGCTGTGAAAGTCAAACAGCAATGTTTATGTTTTCACATGACATAAAACATAAGAAATCGGTATACTTGATTAATTAAAAAAATTCAATCATTCTAAAAGCAAGCAGTGAGAAGGCAGGCACTGGCAATTATAGTGTCACATTTGCAGGTCTTTGTCAGGTTGTCAGCAGATCAGCTGCCCGGGAAGGTAAGGGATAAAAGCCTGGGTGGAGTTGACCAGGCGGGGGGGCGGACAGCAAGCAGGGTGGCGACAGCAGCTCTAGCACGCTTGCCACAGCACAGGATACGTGGGTGAGAGAGTGCCCTCAACAGGGGTTTTTGCTCCTGGGTCGCTTTTACTTTCTGAGGAGCCCACCGCCTCAGTTGTGTTGCAGCAAGTCAGCCTAGGGCATTGTGATATATACACACACCCCGGCCCCAGGGCCTTCTCAGGCATCACACTCTGCCATGTCACAAGAGGCTGGGCCACTACTGCATGCAAAGGAAGAGAACAAATAGCATTTCATTGCTTCTGTACAACTGAACGTTTGTCTTTCACCACATCATAAAGCCTTCTAGCCCGCCGTTGCGGGCTATACCAGCTATTAAAGGCCCGCTCCAGCGTTAAAGGCCCGAGCCGTAGGCGAGGGACTTTTAAACAAGGGAGCGGGACTTTAATAGCCAGTATAGCCCAGCTACGAAGGGCTATAAGGCTATTAGAACATTCTGCCACTAGAGGGCAGAATGTTCCAACAAATAAAACAAAGGCCTCTCGGAGTTCGAGGGGTTTAAATTACCTCGGGCTCCGAGAGACCTTTGAAAACAACATTGGAATGTTGCCTCGCGGGCCTTTACCGGCCCCTAAAAGCAGGGAGCTCTCCATTGTCTTCAATGAAGCTCTCAACATTCCAATGTTCTAATTTATTTTAATAAATTACAGTCCATCTTATTCTGTGGCCGAGGGAGCTTACACAGCACCACAATCTGCTTCAACATACTTCTAGATACCAGAGCAAACATTTACGTACAAACGTTGGACATGCCATGAGACTGAAAAATATTGACCATTCAAGCAACGCACACACTATGCAGAACTGTCTATGGAATAAGGATGCTGGTTTATGGAAATGACCTCAAGTCGTTAGTATGCTTTTTTATCAATCTTGCCAAGAAGAAACAGTGTCATGCAAATACTTCACCTGCTGCCTTGGTTAATAAAAATAAAAAGGGCATATGCAAGCAGCTGGCAGTAGGAACATTGGGCCCGATTCACAGAACTAACTTAAGACAAAATCCTAAACTTACTACCATTTTCGTATTCACAGAAGGCACTTACTCATTTTGGTATTCACAGAAGACACTTACTCACTTCGGTATTCACCGAAGTTAGGAGTCCTAACTTTAGGACTCCTAAATGCCTTCTGTGAATACTGAAAGTCTTAAAACTAGGATTTTTCTCAGTTTAGGAGTCCTAAAGTTAGGACTCCTAACTTCTATGAATACCAAAATGAGTAAGTGCCTTCTGTGAATACCAAAATGGTAGTAAGTTTAGGATTTTGTCTTAAGTTAGTTCTGTGAATCGGGCCCACAGAACTTAAGAGTTGAAGGAATCTGCAGGTCAAGATTCGGAGCATCCACTGCTCTGATTGTCAGAAGATTCCTTCTGAAGGCACCTGAAGCTGCTTCATTCGTAAAAACAAATATTCTGTGTCTGCATTTGTTTTTCAAAGCTCTTAACAGGGCGCGTGCAAGAATGTGTGTCGCCCAAAGGCAGAGTTATACTTTTCTTTGTTGCTCCTAAGGTGGGCCCCGCGCAGAGGATTGGGAAAGGCAGGGATGAGAGAGAGATGTGGCGTCCACCAAGAAGTTCCTCAGGGCAATGATCTCACCAGAGGAATCCAAGAATGGTGTCAAAAGGATTTAGAGAGGACCAAGAGGGCAGTGTCCGTGGGGGTCCCAGCAGATGGTTTTGCATGTGTCTTCACCCACCTCATCTCTCCTTAAGGCGTGGGAGAATTGAGAGCGGCCCCAGGGAGAAGTGGGGTCCAATGACAAAAACGGGGCGAGCACTGTTAGGAAGGCGGGTAGTTCTATGTCCGTCATGCAGGGAGGCAGGGGCGGGGGAAGTAATCGTTTCTTGTTTATTTCGGTAGGTATGTTTGAAGCAGTTTATGGTTCAGGCACAACATTTACACACCAAGATTCGTGCATAATCCTTTCCGAATTCCTATTCCATAGTTACGAGATATGGCAAAGCCGACGGCAGTATTTGACAGGGTAACCAACACACCTACGGCACCCCTGGGGTCTGGCTCCTTCTTGCCACTTCTCTCATGGAATGTTAATTTCTTTTGCGACAAGATAAAGAGAGGACTAGTCCTGCAATATTAAACGCCAAGCGCCGGCAGTGGTCTTGCTTCTAGAGACGCATTTAGTGGGAACAGCATGCAAGGCCCAAGACAGATGGGGTTCCGAATGGTGGTACACTCTGAATTTAGCTCAGGTTCGAGGAGTAGGCATACTGGTTCGTAAACAATTCCCACTTATTGTTAAACAAACATGGACAGACGATCATGGGCGGTTTGCAGCCATCTCATGCCAATAAGAGGGACGGGCATAAAATATAATTTCGGTATACATCCCTCCTACACTCCACTCGGTGGCACTCCCAGCGCTTAGCGCACTCCTACTCAAACTCCCAGAAGGGCAACTCCTCATGGGTGGAGACTTCAACGCCACCATAGACGATAAGCTTGACCACAAGCCCCCCAGAGATCAACGTGGCACGCACTCTAGATTCGCAGAATTTCTTGAGGCAATAGGCCTCATAGATGTTTGGCGTTTTCGATTTCCCTTAGAACAACAATACACTTTCCATTCTGGAGCACATAATAGCCTCTCGAGAATAGATTACATACTCACGCTGGCAGATAGTCTAGGGAAGCTAGAGGAAGCAACCCACCTACCGAGAGGCATCTCAGATCACTCCCCTGTGTTGATTAAATATGCACATCGCAATGTAGTCCAGCTGCGAATCTTCCCACTTTATCCAGGATTTTTTTTTAAAATACAAGATCTGGAAAGGACTGGCAAAAAAACCACAAAACAGTATTTAACAGAAAATGAACATTCGGTTGCTTCCCCACTAATTCTCTGGGAAGCATATAAGACAGTCCTTCGAGGCCAGGCCATTTCATTAATTGTGGGCTATAAAAAGAAAAACAGAAGCAAGTAGAAGCTCTAAAATAAGAAGTGAACCGAGCGGAGACGAAACACGCTCTAAATCCCACGGCAGACACTGCTCATGATCTTAACTTAAAAAAGCAGGGCTATAGAGAGTACTTGCGGGAAGACGCTAAAACCAGACTCCTAGCCACCCAACATAAAATATATGAGGTCGATTATAAAGTGGGAAAACTTCTGGCCTGGCTAGACAAGCGTAAACGAGCTAATTGGTGGGTGGCGCAGTTACAACTGGATGATGGAGACCTCATAACAGACCCGCAAAGGATAGTAAATGCACTAGCGAAGCACTATGAGAAAATCTACACCCCAGCAAACATAACCATGATCGAGGAGGGACAATCACTCCTTAAAGATATCCGTATGCCTACACTCACACCAGAAGACGCCCAAGCTCTTGAGATGGACCTCACAGCAGACAAATTACCATTAGCCATAGGGGCTGTGCAGCCAGGGAAAGCTCTAGGGCCTAACGGCATACCCAACGAGCTCTACAAAAAAACAGTAACTACAATCACACCGCATTTACTAAATATGTTCTTAGCTAGCCTAGAGTCTAGAGAACTCCCCAGAGACCAGCGACTGGCGTCAATAGTGGCTATACACAAGCCCGGAAAGCCTCCCCAGGACTGTACATCATTCATAACGGTCCATACCACTGCTTAATGCAGAGGCCAAAATACTGGCTAAGTCACTAGAAACCAGATTGACACCCTATCTTACCAAATTACTACATCCGGATCTATCCTGATTTATGCCGGGAAGGAACACAGCGCTCAATCTGAGGTGCCTAAACAGTGTAATGGCCAGTACACTCACAATCCAAGAATCAGCAGTTATCCTCTCATTAGACCCGCGTATGGCTTTCGATATGGTTGAGTGTCCCTTCCTGTTTGCCGTCCTCAAACATATGGGCTTCGGCCCCAAATTCTGCGCCTGGGTCCAGTTACTCTATACAAAACCCTTAGCTCAGGTAGTAGTAAACGGTCGCATCTCGGCCGACTTTCCCCTTGGGTGCGGGACACGTCAGAGCTGCCCCCCTATCACCGCTCCTATTTGCCCTAGTGCTGGAGCCGCTGGCAGCCTGGATAAGAAGAGACCCAGTCATCCGCAGACTCAGATGGGCGGAGGAATGGAAGACCGCATATCCCTATATGCGGATGATATACTACTGTACATGGCATCCCCCAGGCGCTCCATCATTCGTCTCCTAGACATTTGGGCAATATATGGCAAGTTCTCCGGGTATACAATCAACTGGACTATGTTAGAATCAGTCCCTGTTCCGATACTCCTCAGGATTCGGGCGACGCTATATGGGGTCCACCTCTCGACGTCACCAACTTCCTGCACTAAAGGCACGGAAGACTGGAGCAATCAAGCGAGGGAAGGGAAGGATGGGAACAGCGGGGATTAGAACCTGTAAAGAAAGAATTAACAGGCAACACAAAACACAAGTACACTGCCAATACAGTTTACTACTCTCGATAATTCTCGCTACCAATTCAACAATTCTAGTAATGATTTCTTTAGTTCATTTTAAACATGCACACACAGACTCGTATGCGCCAACACCCATTTGGGAGCCTGCTGACCCCAAAACAAATAGTAACCCCTGTGTCTTAGGGAAGGTATGAAGAAAGATACATATAAACACAATGCAATAACAGAACACCCGACGTTTCTTTCTCTGGAACTTAGGTGAAATGGTATCAGGACGTTGCAACTGGACACTCCTTTCTATACTGCACACTATCCTAATGGATACCCTCTAACTTAACCTAAATGAAATGTTCTACTGTTCCTGTAGGACAAAGTCTGGAAGGGCTGCCTTACTTGTCCTGGCAGCCAAGGTTATGTACTATACACATCCATTACTCCCAGCTTGTACTAGAAATAGTGAACCGGTCGTAAATCAGGACGGTAATATGGCGGTTACGTCACCGCTCAATCCCGACACCCCACACGAGAGAAAGAATATCCAGACCTTTCAGGAAAGGTAATTGAGGTGCTGTCGCTAGACGGGAGCTTAGATATAAAGTACTGAGTCCCCTTCTTTGAGGACTTAACAATGGCCACCACCCATACTTGCAGTTTGTGGAAACTCCGGTATTCGCCCGTCTCCTACACGCAGCCTGCGCGCGGAACTCGTACTCCAGAGGACACACTTCTTCGGTGTCCAAGTGAAGTGAAAAACAAAGGTCTCCGGTCCGTCCTCGTGCTGCAGGCAATCTCGCCGGTGCGGCCTTTCTCTGGGGTGTGCGGTCTCTGCCGCTTGTGACTCCTAATGCCGATCTCGTCGGCTTCCACGAACAAAATTGCGGGAAACACCGTAACAAGGTCCCCGCTCCTCGAGTCTTCGGATTCGATAATTACGCACAACGTCGTGCGCGCGTTCAGGGCGTTTTAAGCCCGTGGCTCCTCCCACTCATGCACATTGCATTCTGGGAATCGTAGTTGTGGCAGGCGCTTTGAGCCCAGATCCTGACAGTAGGTCCCCCTCCAGGCGCCTCCTAGAACCCGGTTTATCGGGGTATTTCTTGTAGAAAGACTTGAGTTTAGCTGGCGCGTGCACGTTGGCACTGGGCACCCACGAATCCTCCTCAGCCGAGTACCCCTTCCAGGAGATTAGGAACCACAGGTTACTCCCTCGATACTTTGAATCTACCACACGTCGTACCTCATATTCCTGACCGACTTCCGTGGTTAGTGCAGGTGGAGGCTTTCGCACTCCTCCCTTTGCTGGTTTTAGCAGACTACAGTGGAACACTGGGTGTATACGTAAGGAGCCTGGAAGCCTTAGCTTATAAGCTACCGGATTCACCTGTTTCATCACACTATAAGGGCCGATGTATCGTGGGTGAAAAACACTCCGTAGCTTAAACCGGAAATTCCTGGTGGACAACCACACCCGGTCCCCTTTTTTGTACTGTGGGCCCTCCCGTCTATGCTTATCCGCCCAGTTTTTATATCGGATCTTGGCCTTCACCAAATGCTTCTGTACTCTTAAGTGTCCTTGACGCAACACTCTCATGTGGTCTTGGATCGAAGGATGTTTGAGGACCCGGCCGGGCATAACAAACGGCAAAATCCTCGCATCATAACCGAAATTGGCCCTGAAGGGCGACATTCCAATGGAGCTGTGTGAGGCGTTATTATATGCCAACTCTGCCATCCATAGCATGTCCACCCACGATTCATGAGCGTTTTCTGCATAACATCGTAAGTACTGTTTTAAAGTTTGGTTTAACCTTTCGGTTTGTCCATCCGATTGAGGGTGGAAACTGGAGGACAACGCTGAGTCAATTTGCAGAGCCTTACACCACCCTTTCCAGAAACGTGCCACAAATTGAGGGCCTCTGTCAGACACGATAACCTGCGGTATGCCATGGAGCTTCACTATGTTTTTTAACAACAGTTGTGCTGTCTGCCCAGCGGTAGGCAGTGTCTTGCAAGGGATAAAGTGGCCCATCTTGGTGAGACTGTCGATCACCACTAGTATGGCCGTATACCCTTGATCCACCGGGAGGCCTGTGATAAAATCCAGGCTGATGTTCTGCCAGGGTGCACCGGGGGTAGGTAAGGGAACCAGTTTGCCTCTACTTGCGGAGGTGTCCGTCTTCCCCCTTGCGCAATCTTCACACCTCGACACCCAATTCTTTATGTCCTGGACTAATGATTTCCACCAAAAATATCTTTGTACCAACAGCGTGGTCTTTAGAATGCCCGGATGCCCTGCCAAAGGAGAGTCGTGGCACCATTCAAAAGCCCTTTTTTGAAGTGCCTGTGTGGGCAGGAACAATTTCTTGTTCATGAACGGCAGTCCCTCCTGGATCTTGCGTTCTGGGCCTTTGTCCGCCCAACGGCTCCAAGCCTCCTGACTCCTGTTTGTTCTTATGCCTTCCAGATACTCTTCCGCTCGTATGGTACAAATGACCTTGTGCGGTGGTATAATAGACTCTTTTACATCCGTCTCTGTTCCTTCCACCGCCATTACTCGGGACAATGCGTCTGCCTTTCTGTTGTCGGCCCCAGGACGGAAGGTGATGACGAAATTATACTCTTCAAAGAAAAGCATCCACCTCATTTGTCTAGGTGACAGACGTCGAGCCGTTCGTAGATATTGTAGATTCCGATGGTCGGAATAAACAGTTACCGGAAACCTAGCACCCAAGAGATACGGGCGCCATTCCTGGAAAGCCTTTTTGATCGAGAGGAGTTCTTTTTCAGCAATATTATAATTCCTCTCAGCAGGCAACATCTTTTGTGAAAGGTAGGCCACCGGGTGAAGCTGCCCTGTGTCTTTGTCCCTTTGTGAAAGGATTGCCCCTATCGCTTCGTTAGATGCATCCGCCTCTACGATGAATGGGACATCTAATTGTGGGTGTCTCAAGACCGGTGCAGATGTAAAGGCCTCTTTGAGATATTCAAAGGCCTGATTGGCTTCGTTGGTCCAGGCGAATACTACTCCCTTCCTAAGCAACCGGGTAATCGGAATGGCCCTTTGTGAAAACCCTTGTATAAATCTCCGATAGTAGTTCGAAAACCCCAGGAAGCACTGTACCTCCCTCACGTTTTGGGGAACCGGCCAATCCTGTACAGCCTGCACCTTTCGTTCCGACATACTCATACCATCCGGACGGAGTATCACTCCCAAAAATTCCACTTCTTTCACCCCAAACTCGCACTTGCTTAGTTTGCAAAAAAGGCTGTGCTTTCTCAGCTCCTGTAACACCTGTGACACATGTTCCTGATGACTGTCGACCTTCTCTGAATAAATCAATATGTCGTCTATATATACGACCACTGTTCTGTCCACGAAATCTTTAAGGACATCGTTCAAAAAGTACTGGAATGCCGCCGGGGCGTTACACAACCCGAACGGCATTACCAGATACTCAAACAGACCATAGCGAGTTTTAAACGCCGTCTTCCACTCATCCCCGTTACGTATGCGCACCAAATGATACGCCCCTCGGAGATCCAACCTCGTATAAATTGTTGCTTCCCTAACTTGATCCAAAAGAACCGGTATGAGTGGTAGAGGATACCGGTTCCGTACTGTATTCTTGTTTAGCATGCGATAGTCGCAGCACGCCCTCAAATCTCCATTAGCCTTTTTAACAAAAAACAAAGGCGATGCCGCCGGTGACCGGGAAGGGCGAATGAACCCTATCTCCACAAAATGGTCTAAATATTCTCTGAGATGTTTCGTTTCGGGTTCGGAGAGCGCATATACTCTACACGTTGGAATCGTAGCACCTTCTACTAGATCTATTTGGCAGTCATACGGACGGTGTGGTGGAAGAGACTCGGCCTGTTCTTTGCTAAATACATCAGAAAAGATCCGATACTCTTTGGGTAAGACCACCTCCTTTTCTGCGGCCGTGGCTGCGACCCATGTGTTAGCCAACACGGTGGCCCCCGAACACCCACCTAGCATCATATGCTCTTGACAATCCTCCGAGAAGAACTGAACGGTTCTACGTCTCCAATCAATGGTGGGATTGTGAAGGCTGAACCACGGCATCCCCAGAATAACCTCATACTGAGGCGCATCAATGATATTTAAGGCCAACCAGTCTATGTGACTCATGTTGCCCGCTCTACAGGTTAACTTGACAGTCTCGGTTTGTTCTATGAGCAGTCCGGAGGTGAGAGGCTTGCCATCAACCGCTAATACTTCCTCGGGGATATCGCGCTTTGTCTTTCCTATAGCTAATTTGTCCACTAATCCTTGATGGATAAAATTACCCGTGGCCCCTGAATCCAACATAGCGGTGATCTGAAAGGTTTGCACTCTGGTTTCTAACCACATGCTCAATTCCAAATGTCTTTCTGTCTCACCCTGTGGTTGAGTGTCCAGGGAGGGAATCGTCCACCTGGGAACCACTACTATCTCTGCTGTTTCACTCTCCTTTACGGGAACTTCTACTCCCGCCACCGTGGCGATAGCCTTTTTGTTCCTGTAGTGTCCCCCTGGTCTTTTGGGCCTAGCTGGACACTCACGGACATAGTGCCCCTTCTTTCCGCAGTACATACACAAGCCTTGTGTTCGTCTGCTCTCTCTTTCAGTTCTTGACAATTGAGCACGGACCGCTCCCACTTCCATGGGCTCCGCAGCTGTCTCACTTACCGTGGCCTCCTTCCTACTTCTCTCTACCCTAAACCGATCCCCACCTCTGTCGGTAATACGACCATCCAACCGCAATGCCAGACTAATGAGAGCCTCGCATGTCCTGGGCTGAGGATCGATTCGAGCGATTACGTCTTTTAACTCGTTACATAATCCCTGATAGAAAAGAGACATTCTCTTCTCTTCTGGCCACGCCGCTTCCGCTACCAACCGATTGAATGTGGTTAAGTAAGTTACTAATTCCGTTCTCCCTTGTTTTAACTCCAATAGCTCCTTGTCAGCGCTAAAAGTGGTTGTTCTCCTGTCAAACACCCCCTCCAAAGCGGCTCGAAACTCGTCCCAATCCGATAATACCGGATCATTATGGCGTACTAAAGGCACCGCCCAATTGGCTGCATCTCCAGCCAAGTAGGAGATAGCAAACGCCACCCTAGAATGGTTAGTAGGGAATGAGGAAGGCCTACAGGAAAAATGCATCAGTATCTGAGTTAAAAATACCTGTATCTTCTGTGGGTCACCTAAGTACCGCTCAGGATTCGCTAAAGGAATGGGAGGAGATACATTAACCTGAACGGGATGCACACTTGATCCCACATCAAAAGGGTTCCGTGACAGTCTATCCACTTTATCACGTAGGTCCGCTGTTTCGGCCCTAGAGGCCGCCAACTCTCGCTGTACTGCGGCTAATGCAACTAAGACCTCTTCCATACTGCGTCTTTACCCACCCCCCGAACCGGGAGGAGTCTCAATACATGGGTGCGTAATTCTGTTAGAATCAGTCCCTGTTCCGATACTCCTCAGGATTCGGGCGACGCTATATGGGGTCCACCTCTCGACGTCACCAACTTCCTGCACTAAAGGCACGGAAGACTGGAGCAATCAAGCGAGGGAAGGGAAGGATGGGAACAGCGGGGATTAGAACCTGTAAAGAAAGAATTAACAGGCAACACAAAACACAAGTACACTGCCAATACAGTTTACTACTCTCGATAATTCTCGCTACCAATTCAACAATTCTAGTAATGATTTCTTTAGTTCATTTTAAACATGCACACACAGACTCGTATGCGCCAACACCCATTTGGGAGCCTGCTGACCCCAAAACAAATAGTAACCCCTGTGTCTTAGGGAAGGTATGAAGAAAGATACATATAAACACAATGCAATAACAGAACACCCGACGTTTCTTTCTCTGGAACTTAGGTGAAATGGTATCAGGACGTTGCAACTGGACACTCCTTTCTATACTGCACACTATCCTAATGGATACCCTCTAACTTAACCTAAATGAAATGTTCTACTGTTCCTGTAGGACAAAGTCTGGAAGGGCTGCCTTACTTGTCCTGGCAGCCAAGGTTATGTACTATACACATCCATTACTCCCAGCTTGTACTAGAAATAGTGAACCGGTCGTAAATCAGGACGGTAATATGGCGGTTACGTCACCGCTCAATCCCGACACCCCACACGAGAGAAGGAATATCCAGACCTTTCAGGAAAGGTAATTGAGGTGCTGTCGCTAGACGGGAGCTTAGATATAAAGTACTGAGTCCCCTTCTTTGAGGACTTAACAATGGCCACCACCCATACTTGCAGTTTGTGGAAACTCCGGTATTCGCCCGTCTCCTACACGCAGCCTGCGCGCGGAACTCGTACTCCAGAGGACACACTTCTTCGGTGTCCAAGTGAAGTGAAAAACAAAGGTCTCCGGTCCGTCCTCGTGCTGCAGGCAATCTCGCCGGTGCGGCCTTTCTCTGGGGTGTGCGGTCTCTGCCGCTTGTGACTCCTAATGCCGATCTCGTCGGCTTCCACGAACAAAATTGCGGGAAACACCGTAACAAGGTCCCCGCTCCTCGAGTCTTCGGATTCGATAATTACGCACAACGTCGTGCGCGCGTTCAGGGCGTTTTAAGCCCGTGGCTCCTCCCACTCATGCACATTGCATTCTGGGAATCGTAGTTGTGGCAGGCGCTTTGAGCCCAGATCCTGACAGACTAAATCGATTCTATATGTTTTACACGGTCCCCCTCCGCAACTACCGATGGGATGTAGTCTACAAATCGCAGAAGGGGGTTTTAAATATTTGGGAATTTACATTACACCATTACCAGGGGAATTTACCGAAAAAAACCTCCTAGCACTTCTGAAAAGACTCCGCCAAGATACAAAACACTGGCGATCACTTCCATCGATGTTGCTCGGAAGAGCTGCTCTTTTTAAGATGATGGCGCTTCCCAGATTCCTCTATGCTCTTTGTAATACCCCGTTTCCGGTTCCCTTAACCTACTTCAAGGCAATTGAGGCAGAAGTTGGTGGCCTGCTCTGGGACGGAAAGCAGGCCCGCATTGCCATGAACAAACTGGTAAAGGGATGGTATGATGGGGGCATTGCTCTCCCGAATGTGCAAATGTACTACTGGGCCTCCCAGTTGATGGTAGTCAATCAGTGGCTTCACACCCCCGAACAGAACCAGAGTTCTGCTCCAACAGGTACAGTCTAGGTGAGGGAGGAGTACTGAGAGCACTTTATAATAAAACTCGTAAAATATCACTAATAGGACCAACAGCACACACAGTTAAAATATGGCACATGGCACAAAAAAAGCTAGGATGGGATGGAGTCATAACACAACTGACCCCGCTTTGGGAGACTCAAAGGCTGGGCAGACTCAGTACTAGGAAAGGATTTAATCAATGGGATTCCATCGGAATTTCAACAGTAGGGAATCTCTGGAAAAAAGGAGAGGTCATTACCTTTACCCACCTCCAAGATCAGTATGAGATGGCACCCATGGAAATATTTAGATATACCCAGATTACACATTCCCTCAAGAAAGCCATCCCAGCACGCACTATACTTCCCGAGGCCTCCCCACTAGAAGACAGACTCCTAACAGAGTGTATGGACAAGAAGGCCATTTCACTGGCCTACCATAAGATCATCAATAACCAGCCGGATCCCACAAAACTCCTTCACGACAGATGGCAGACTGAGGGGGGGGGGGGGATCTAGATGAGACAGATTGGCAAGAGGAACTCACGTCCCCGCGAGAAGTGGTGATATCCTCAGAATAAAGATTGGTACAGTTGAAGATACTTCACCGTATCTACTACACAAGAGTAACCCTGCATAAGATAGGGAAGGCCGATGACTAACTTTGTTTGAGACAACGCGGGGCAATCGGTACCTTCTACCATACTCTGTGGGAATGCCCAGTGATAATGACCTACTGGGAAACAATAATGCAGGCAATTACACAAGTTGGCGGAGTGACTGTCACACCAGAGCCCAAGAGGTGTCTCCTAAATATATGGGTGCCAACAGATCTCAACCACGCGGCTCAAGATTGGGCAACGTTGGGTATGATTTCGGCTAAACGCAACATAGCCAAACACTGGGGGTCACAAACCTCACCGACGTACCGAGAGTGGTGTGGAGATATGGACGGAGCTATGGTGGCAGAAAGGTTGGTATATATACACAGAGGGTGCCCTAAAAAATGGCAACGGATATGGGGCAAATGGAACACCTATAGAGGGAACATCTGTACTCCACCTATGACTGAGCTAGAATCGAACTCCAGTTGAATCAAAGGGTGTGGAACTATGTCACTTAAATTAACATACTATCACGGAAGTAACTATGTACCTTTAAAGGGAAAATCAAGTGTAATGTGAAGCGTAATTTCTACAACAATATACTACTCTGTAACCGTATGATTGAAAGTTTTAACCTGCAACCAATAAATAAATAAAACAATTTAAAAACGGGGAGAGCAGGTTGGGCCCATTGAAAGATGGCCATTGACTGCCAAACGTATACCAAAGTCACTAATGTCTACGTAGTATTATCAGGTTCAGGGTATGGGATGGTGTAGGTGCCCACATCGTGCAATGTGAACCCACAGGAGGGGCACGCTCGCAGATAGATGGAATGGGAGAATTGTGAGGAACGTGGCAGGTTGAGGGCACTGCTGTGCACATGGAATGCAACAGTGGAATTGTCTAGGTGCCTACATCGTGTGAGGGGGGTAAGGGTTACAGGAGGGGGGGCAGCGCAGGTTAAGGGCGCTGACATGCACATGACGTGCTCATGATGTAGATTTGTTGGGTGGAGATGCTCTTCTACTCCTCTGCTACTTGCAACTCCCGGCACTCCTGGCACGGGATCCCAGATTCTATGTCAGTCCACGGAGGCGAGGATTATGCTTCTCTTTTCTTTACTGGCAAACAGCAGCCAATGAAAAACTTTAAACTGGCATACCCCCGGAAGGACAACCCCCTCCATAGTATGCACCAATCATGCATTACATCAACCTATAAAATGTCCATGACATAGCATCACTTCCTCTTTCTTTGCTGCTGCAGCAGCGAGTTAAGTGTCTTCTTTTTTTTATTATGGCTTTAGTGTTTGATGCATGTATAGTTTTTATGACTGCTTGTGAGCATTGTGCACGCGCTTTCGCACACTCATTCTGAAGAGTATTGGAGCTCCGGTGCTCCGTGTGGCATGTTTATTGGCGTGGAGCAGGAGCGGGACAGACGCACGCTGCGAGCTTGAGGGTCAGTCCACTTTCGAGTGCCACACGGTCCGCGCGTGCGCGAACAACTGCATTGGGGATTTCATTCCGATCGGTTGCTCGTGCATAGTGGACCTGTTGCTGCGCTACCCTCAGTCCCTGTAAACGCCCGGTGGGGCGCAAAAACGAACAAAGGCACTGCCTTAGGGGGAATAGGGGTGGCTCCCTCCACTATTATATATATATTACTTAACTGAATCAAGTTTGAGGTGTTAGTTATTTATAGGTTGAGTGCATTGCAAAGTCTAGGGTCAGATTAGTCAGGATAATTTGACTTCAGTGACACCCCTGAGTTTTTCCCTCCCGTGAAGTTCCTCCACACCTCCTATTGTAAAAGATGGCATACTACGCCAAGGAGTCTGATCAGTGGGCAGAATATAACGAGGATGTAGAATACAAAGAGGTGTCCTACGAGCACCAAATTGAGGAACAATTAGTGGAAGCCCTTGATTCCCACGTCCAGGGTTCAGTGACAAGTGCGCTGATTAAGGCTCTGAAACCATTTACACAGCCCCTGCAAAATTACGGCAAGCGTAAATTCAAGGCTTCCCTGGGTGAACCTTCGCATCTTCCCTCAGCTGAGGTACTTGCACGGATGGCGGCTATCGTCATTAACGACCATGGTTATGGGAGCTCTCTCCCGTCTGCTAGCTCCTTCCCTGTTGTATCAGGGGGACGACAGTGACTCTTCCCCAGCCCTTCCAGACACCACTGACTCCGACCAAGAATCGGAGGCGCTTAAGAGGGCTTCAAAAAAGAAACGCAAGGTGCCTACAAAGAGCGTCCTGCCCCCCAATAGAAACCTGCTCTTTGACCCCAAGAATATTGTGCACCCAAGGTCCAGCGAATGGGTGCCGTGTTTGGAAGTGGCACACTATGTCCAGGAGAACTTACATCAGGGATTTGAGCGCGAGGTTCGCGCCACTCTGAGATCAGAATGCCCCAGGCTGGCCCTTCTAGGAAAGGTAGCGAACACGCTTGAGTTGGACCCCAACATGGCCACCTCCTTAAAAAATTCTCAAAAGACCACAAAAAAGGATTGGATCAGGCATGGAGAGGCTGTCAGGACAAGCTCCTTGACGTGTCTGGCCCTCTCACGAAGATCCTAGATGCTGCAGTGCAGGCCAAAGACACCAACACACCCTTGGATGCGACGGAGATTCTAGAATGGGCACAGAGAGCACTCTGCTTTTTAGGTAATGCTAATTGTGCCTTATCCACTGAACAACGGCGTTCTTTCTTAATGCGAATTGATCCACAACTGGCGGACAGAGGCGGGGACCCTGGCGAACGGGTTACTCTTTGGAGATAAATTAGTTAAAGAGGTGGGTAAATATGTGTCCACCTTCTCTGCCCTAGACAAGGCCCAGAGCAGCACTAAGAAAGTCTTCCCAGCAGCGCTGGCCCTCTCGTGTGAACCCCCAGTACGTCTGCAGTCCTTCCCAGAGATTCTGACAGACCCTCTGGGTCAGCCTCATCCTCTCATACCCCAGGGTCAGTTGTCCCTCATGCCGTGGAGACTTTACGGAGACGCTGGCAAATGCCAGGAGTTTACGAGGACACTTCGTTTTTCCTGTCCCAATCTTGGGCACCTGCCACACATAAACGATACGAGTCAGCTTGGCGCAAATGGGTTAGTTGGTGTGCTGCACGACAAGGGGATCCCTTGGGATCCTGTATCCATATGATCGTTAATTTCTTGTCTGAGATGGCAAGTACAGGTTTAGCTTATAGGACGATTAACAATTTCAGATCAGCAATTTCGGTCGGTCATCCTCACGTGGATGGTAAGCTTGTGGGAGAACATCAATTGGTCTGTAAAGTGGTGCAAGGTATCAGGTTGGTAAATCCTCCCAAACCCCGTTATTCAAATTTGTGGGATGTAAATGTGGTATTACGTTTCCTTCGGAATGGGCCAGCAAATGAGGGTCTCTCACGTAAGCAGTTATCGTCCAAGTTGACACTATTGTTATGTTTAATTTCATGTAGACGAGTCTCTGATGTTTGGGATTTGGACACAGCAGGTAGAGTTTTCACTCCTTCAGGGGTGTCGTTTACTATTTGTAAGCGGACTAATACCAACTCTAAATGTATTTCTTACCCTGCATTTCCACATCACAGTAAGTTATGTGTTGTTCAATGTTTGAAGTGTTATGAAGATTGCACACGTGATTTTAGGACTAATGTGGCAGGACAATTATTGATTCCATTGCAGAAACCTTTCCGCCCAGTCACTGCCGGGACTTTAGCCTGGTGGGTCACTTGGTTGTTGCAGTTGGCAGATATTGATACGTTGGCGCTCATTCCGTAAGAGAGGCTATGGCCTCTAAAGCTCTGGCTACAGGTTCTCAATTAGAGGATATCATGACTGCGGCGGATTGGTCTTCTGATTCTACTTACAAAACGTTTTATCATAAGCCGATTGTAGGTGTTGCTTCTAATGTGGTGGGTCAACTTTAAACTAGCATAATCTGAGACTCCGTGGACTGACATAGAATATAAACTTTTCAAGCTATCGCGACAAAGAATTTTCAATTCTATTAAGGGCACGGAGGAGAGTATTATCCCACCCTTGAAACTGTATGTTATGACGTAACTTGCATTTGTTCATTTGTTGATTCTGTGGAAATGACAATATGTGGTTTGTAGTGGGTTTCTTCCCGCCCTTGTTATATTGAGATATGAATGAATGAATACACATTTATATAGCGCATGGCTACCCGAGGGCATCCCAGCGCTTAATGTGGCACCTTATTCAAACTAAGAACAGATCACAGAAAAAGAAAAGTTTTAAGCAGTTTCCTGAATTTAAGATGATTAGATTCCAGTCGTATATGATCGGGAATCCGGTTCCAAAGCTTGGCTGCATTATACGAGAACCACCGACCTCCCGTTCGTGATCGCTTAATCGTGGGAACTGCAAGTAAGCGTTTATTATTGGATCTCAAAGTCCTGTTGGGGCGGTAAAGTTGCACCATAGATTGAATTAATGGGGAACCTTTCCCAGAGATGGCTTTATGGACAATGCACATTGCCTTAAAACGAATCCTTTCCTGGATGGGAAGCCAATGCAAACTGGTAAGAGCTGGTTTGGCTGAGCTGCGTTTGGGAATGTTCATTAGAAGGCAGGCTGCACAGTTCTGAACGATTTGCAGTCTATTAGTGGTGCCCTGTGGCGCACCCAGATAGACTGCATTTGCATAGTCCAGCCGAGAAAGTATCAGTGCCTGAACTAGAACTTGCCTAGCGACAAAAGGAAGAAGGGGGAGAATCTTCCTTATCATCCTAAGACGTCCGTAGCAACTAGTTGTGACCTTGCCCTTTAAAGTCCAGCTTGCAGTCAAGCCAGACTCCCAGACTCTTGATCTGTTCTTTTGGAGCGGGTGGGGGCCAAGACAACCGGGCCAAAGAGAGTCTATATTAGCGGGGACAGAATGACCAAGAAGCATGATCTCTGTCGTTTGCACCATTCAGTTTTAGGAATGACTTGTCCATCCACTCCGAGATCTTCCTTAGGCACGATGTTAGGCCAGGCTCAGAATTGCCCTGCTGGCTAAGGGATACCACCAGCTGAGTGTCGTCAGCATAAGTGACGATCTGGATCCCCAAAGGACACACCATTTCTGAAAGAGAACTCATGTAGATGTTAAACATGGTAGGACTTAAGGAGGATCCCTGGGGGACTCCACACCGCAGAGGAATCTGATCTGAAGAAGCTTCATCTTTGTAGACAGAAAAAATACGGTTTTCGAGGAAGGACTGAAGCCAGTTCAGGGCGACTCCAGCCACACCCACCTCCCTGAGTCTTTGCACCATTAGTTGGCGATTAACTGTGTCGAAGGCTGTGCTGAGATCTAACAGGATAAGAGCAGCACAACCTCCGTCATCCATAATTTTCCTAGACTCCTCTATCACGGCAATAAGAGCAGTTTCAGTGCCCTGTTGGCAGATATACAGTCTGTGGATGGTATATTACAACGTATATACTCTTTGAGGAGAACAGAGTAAACCGACTTAAGGGGTCATCGATGTGCAGAGTCGAGCCCGACGGATGAAGTTCGTGTGGTTGATGGAATCGGCGGAGTTCAATGTTCGAGGGTCAAGGTTACAGACTGTGTTGAAAAGTTATTCGCAAAGAATGAGGAAGGGATGCTACGTCACGGACATTTTATAGGTTGATGTAATGCATGATTGGTGCATACTATGGAGGGGGTTGTCCTTCCTGGGGTATGCCAGTTTAAAGTTTTTCATTGGCTGCTGTGTGCCAGTAATGAAAAGAGAAGCATAATCCTCGCCTCCGTGTCCTTAATAGAATGGAAAACTCTTTGTCGCGATAGCTAGAAAATGTTATACTCCCCTATCCCAATCCAGATGCTGCTCTCATGCTGGTAATACTATTACCCAGCAAGAGAGAAGCGCCGGGATTGGTCTAGGCGGGCTTGTTTGACGCTCAGTCAGGGCCTGGAAGCCTGTGCCTGTTCTCCTGCCGGCTGGGGAAATCTAACTGCGCATGTCAGTTTAGCCGTTCTAAGACGGCGGCCCAAACCGACATCGCGCTTGCAGTGCCCACCACTCCTCTGCCCTGCTGCAACTGCTGTCCATCAGGGTGGCCCCGCCCTAGACTCGGCTCATTGAGGAAAAATAACATAATAAGATTGCTTTGTTACCATTTCATTTTTCATGTTTGCACTGCTGAGAGAGCAGTGGGGCGCCGCTCCTCCGCCTTAAAGAAGGAGCCACCGCTGTGAGTCATGTGTATTGTTTATTTATTTTTCTTTTTGTTTTTTTCCATAAAAAGTCACCGGTGACATTGGTGTGACAAATTATGCCCACACCTGGGCGTGATAAATGCCGCACGGGCATGAACCTGTATTTGCACAGGCGCTATGTCATAACCCTACTACTCACACACACCAGCAAGGTACGGAGTAGTTTTCAACAAAATCTGACAAGAATTAAATAAATATAGAGCGAAAAAACAAGTTTGAATTTTTGGGAGTAAATACACTCTTTGAAGGTGCGCACAATAACTAGCGCTCCCCAAAACGGATCTGGTTTTCATGACATTGAAGTTACACCCAGGCAGGGCTTTAAGTGTGCAGGGTCCTACCGGTGCTCAGCGCTGACAGTACTTAAAATCAGCTGCTTGGACGGGTCCCTATCGGGCTCTCAGGTTTTGCTCTCAACCTCTGGGGAAAAATTCTTACCTCTGCCGTAGTGGCCCCTTCGCTGACTTTGAGGTAATTTCACAGAGACTCGGTATAGTTTTTCAGTCTCATCATTTCAGAACTGAAGCATTTTCAATATTCTCGTCAAGGAAGCCAAGGTTGTTGCTAATTTAATAACAACCATTGGCAAAGCTGATGGCCCTGACTTGTTGTAGGTGCGATTGTACTTGTTGTGTCATATATCTGGATGCAATGACTTAAGCAGCGTGATACCAGTCGGGCAGCACACTATGCTAAGCAGATATAGATTTTTAGCCTACATGTTTTTAAGCCACGCCCTTATTACATCGGCCACGCCTCCGTTTTTTCATCCCACTGCACCCGGGGTGAACCTGTACTCTGGGGATGACTGCACGTAAACAGTGGCGTAACGAAATGTGACCCCCACCCCTCCTGCAAGGTGCACGGAGTTTCCCCCCTACAGATTCTATCAGGAGTTCTCGGAACCCATACCGTGCTGAGGGGGTCCCCTGCAGCCGAGGCCCCACCGCCTCGAGGGGGCTGTGTGGGGCCTGTGTTACACCACTGGCGTAGGAGCCTTGAGAGCAAAGGTCACAAACTTAGTTCCGATTCCTCCTCGGTTTGCGCTCTGTGCTGAAGTTTCCAGGGGGGCCCACCTGGGACCCTCATCACACCTGGGCAGCAAATGCTGCCCCCGAGGCAATGGGACTTTCCTATATAGGGCAGGGTGACGTCAAAGGTAAACACTATGCTATCCTTCCCATCATGCCCCGCGCCTGGGCTGGGCAGCTGATGCAGATGTTATTAGTCAGCAGAGCCGAGAGTTTCACTTTCAGGGCCGGATACTCACTCAGCGCTGCCGCTCTCGGGTGCTTCCAGCCCTGGACCCCCTGTGTCGCCCCCGCTCACCGACAACTGGAGACAAGTGGACCCCAAGACCTCGCGCAGTCAGGTACGGGCGTAACTCGCGGGCG
Organism: Triturus cristatus; assembly: GCF_964204655.1. NCBI lineage: Eukaryota > Metazoa > Chordata > Amphibia > Caudata > Salamandridae > Triturus > Triturus cristatus. The sequence goes on along the minus strand of NC_140585.1, from coordinate 70,010,195 downwards.
AGAGATGGGGGCGTTGTTTTCGCTGTCCAATGAGGGGCGTCTCAGTGAGTGCTGGACTCTACTTTTAGGTCCGTAAGTGCAGCGCCCCAGTCTGTTCTACCTCTCATCCATAGCGGTGCTTTTGCTTTGCATTCTGGTACTTGTAGTGTTCCCAAACTGGACACCAGAGTGCAGAGTAAAAACCGGAAAAGGATGAGCCGTTCTCAGAAAACTTGACGCGTGTGTGTACCTGCTCATAAATAAATTATTTATCCGAGGGCTATTGGAAATATCCCACCTTGGGGTAACGTAATTAGGGACACCGTGTTTGGCATTACCACTGTAATATCCTCCGACGTGGGGTAGCGGTATAGTCTACCCGCGTCGGAGGTGAGGTGCGAGCGCTGACGCATGACGTCAGGCGCTCCGTATAAATAAAGGGGCGTGGCCCGCAAACGGCAGTCGGGACCACGCTGGAAACTATGTCGTGTGTCCTGTAATTCACTGCGCGTTGCAGCGCGCTAGCCACGTGGCCTCTGGCTTATAGGCCATCACACTGGCGACGAAGGGCAGAAACGACCCCATGCTATGGTGCTGACAGCCATCTCTTCGTGCACCACTGCTGTGCCCTCGACCCTGGCTCCTTGCTGTCTCGCCTGGGTGCAGCTCGCCTGCGATGTGCCCTAGGCAGGTTGTGAGACCCCAAGCTCGGCCCCTTTACTCGGGGGTGTGCCTGCTGATGGGTGTGTGCATCACACGTGGCCGGCGGAGCCTGCGGAGGTACGCGCCCGGCACCCTGGTGAGCGGAGGACCCCGCTGCGAGGCCTAACACGACCAGGCCGCTGGAGAAGCCCTAAGGGTGTCCATCCTGACCTCAGCCAAGCGGCTGTCACTGTCCCAGGAAGGTAGGCGGCGCACGTGCTGCGGAGTGTCTTTGCGACTGCGCCAAGATGGCGTCTATTCCCGCCATTGAGCCATTTGTGGTCGACGGAGCTTCCTCCTCTCTTGCCCCACGATGGAGAGACTGGACCGATCGTCTCCAGATCTACTTCGAAGGGGCGGGCATAGCCCGAGAGCGGCGCAGGGCCCTGCTCCTCCACCTGGGAGGCAAGGACATCCATCGCATTTACAAGACGTTGGTGGAGGCTACACCTAAGACCTACGTCACGCTTCTCAATGCCCTGAATGCGCACTTCGAGCCGATGGCGAACAGAGACTACAAACGGTTCATATTTCGCCAGGCCAAGCAGGAAGCAGAAGAATCGCTGGACGCATTCCATGGGCGCCTGAAGGAACTGGCCAGCACGTGTGGCTTCCGCGACGAACAGGAGGAGATCCGAGGTCAGATTATTCAAGGATGCTACTCGTCCAAACTCAGAGTCAACATTCTTCAGGAGGACGGAAAGCCCCTGGCGGACATCCTCACTCTGGGCCGGTCGAAAGAATTGTCGCAAGCCAGGGCGTCGCACATGGAGGCGGCGCTCCACCGCCCTGTCAAGACGGAGCAGGTCAACGCGGTGGACACGACCAACGTGGTAAGGCCCAAGTCGCGCCAAAACGCAGGGAGAAAGCCGCAAGACAGGAAGAAGGGATGCGGATACTGCGGAGGCACGCCACATCGCCTGCAAGACTGCCCGGCAAGAGGGAAAAGATGCAGTGCATGCGGGTGGATGAACCATTTTGTGGCAGTCTGCCGGTCCACAAAGTCACGGAAAGAGGCGGCCCAGACGGTGGCGGAAGAGCAAGACGGAGAGGACATGGATGATGACTCAGGGGACTACCCGGTCCACTACGTGTTCGCGGTAGACCAGCCACGACGGAAGAGACGACGACTCCCAAGGTGCAAGGTCAAGATCCACAACCAGGACGTGAGAGCCACCATAGACACGGGGGCGTCGATCGAGCTCATGGCGGCCAATGTGTATGAACAATTGAATCCCAGCCCCCCACTGAGCAAAGCAAGAATCAGAGTATTCGCGTATGGGCAGAAGACACCTATCCCGCTCTTGGGATGTTTCAAGACGGAGATGTGCCACAATGACATCAAGATACCCACCACAGTGTACGTGACCCCTGAGGGAAATGGGATGCTGATCAGTGGGCAGTCAGCGGAAGAGCTGAGGCTGATATCGTTCGCCCTGGCGGTGCAAGAGGAAGAGTTAGAGGCCATCCTGGAGGAGTTCGAAGACATCTTCAAGGGCATCGGATGCCTCAAAGGTAAAGAAGTATCCCTCCACATCGACCAGTCGGTCCAACCGGTGGCGCTGAGGCACAGGCGCATTGCATTCCATTTGCGCAAGAAGGTGGAGGACGAGCTAGAGGCACTGGAGAGGCAGGGGATTATTGAGAAGGTCAGCGGACCCACCCCGTGGGTGTCCCCGATCGTAGTGGCGAGAAAACCGAAGCAGCCGGGGCAGGTCCGCATCTGTGTGGACATGCGCCTCCCCAACGCCGCGGTGAAGAGGGAGCGTCACCTAACTCCCACCATTGACGACATCCTGGGAGAACTGAACGGCGCGAGATGGTTTTCGAAGATGGACCTTAGGTCCGGATATCACCAACTGGCGCTGCACCCAGACTCTCGCTACGTCACTACTTTCTCGACACATGTCGGCCTCAGGCGGTACCGACGCCTCAACTTCGGAATCTCAAGCGCCGCGGAGGTGTTCCAAAACGCTATCCGAGAAGTCCTCAGCGGGCTGCCAGGGGTCCTGAACGTAAGCGATGATCTCCTGGTGTACGCCTCATCGATAGAAGATCACCACCGGAGGCTGCGAGGGGTCCTCCAGAGGATCAAAGAATCCGGACTGACCCTACACAGGGAGAAGTGCCAATTCCTAAAGAAGAAGATCAGTTTCTTTGGGTACACATTCTCCGACCAAGGAGTCGCCCCGGACCCGGACAAGGTCAAAGATGTGCAGGACGCTCCAGCACCTTCCAACATCTCGGAAATCAGGAGTTTTCTGGGGATGGTGAACTTCTGCGGCCGATTTGTCCCGGACTTGTCGAACCTCACGAAGCCCCTCAGGGAACTGACAAAGTCCACCACCCCGTGGCAATGGGGACCAGAACAGGAACAAGCCTTTAAGGACACCAAGGCGGCGTTGTCGGATGACACCACCCTATCATACTTTAATCCGGCCCGGTCCACCAATGTGGCAGTGGATGCCAGCCCCTATGGGCTAGGGGCAGTGCTCGCGCAGCTGCAGGAGAATGGTGAGTGGGCCCCGATAGCCTATGCAAGCCGCTCTTTGACGGACACAGAACAGAGGTACTCGCAGATAGAGCGAGAAGCGATTGCCATCCATTGGGCCTGCCGACACTTTCACGTCTATGTGTACGGCAATCCATTCACCGTGTCCACGGACCACAAACCCCTCATCCCCCTGTTTCAGGGATCGGCGTCAAAACCCCCGCCGCGGATCGAAAAGTGGATCCTTCAGCTACAGGAGTACGACTACACAGTGGAGTACAAGCCAGGCTCCTCGAATCCCGCGGACTATCTCTCGAGACATCCCAGAGTAGCCACTAAAGCGGAAGAAGAGGATGCTGAAGACACGGAAGAATATGTCCGGATGGTATCAGAGAGGTCCTGGCCGTTGCCCATGAGCCTCGACACGATCGTAGCAGACACCCAGGGGGACGAATGTCTGCAACTGGTCCTGACGGCCGTCCAGTCACATGACTGGCGCCCCATCCAGTCCTCCATGGCCAGACGAACGCTGCAAGCCAAGGCCATCCTGGAGTCGCTTATGCGGGTCAAGGATGAACTCTCGGTCGACACCAGTGGGTGTCTTCTTCGGGGCTCGCGACTGGTAATCCCCTCCCGTCTGACCCAGCAAGCGGTGGACCTGGCACACCGGGGCCATCAAGTCATGGTGAAAACAAAGAGTCGGCTGAGGGCCAAGGTATGGTTCCCGGGGATGGACCCCATGGTGGAGCGAACGGTCCGAACATGCTCCTGGTGCCAGGCGTCGGGTCAGCCGGATCACCCCCACCCCGTCATCACCGAGGAAAACCCGCAGCGACCATGGGAGAAGGTGAGCGCAGATTTTGGGCACCTCCCAGATGGACGCTATGCCCTGGTGATCATCGACGACTACACAAAGTACCCGGAGGTCGAGGTGGTGGGAAGCCAGACCGCCGCGGAGGTCATCACAAAGTTCGAGAAGACGATCGCCACGCACGGAATATTCGAAGTGGTCAAGACAGACAACGGCCCACCCTTCCAAGGGCAAGAATTTGCGGACTATCTAAAGGAGTGGGGAATCCACCACCGGAAAGTGACCCCGCGCTGGCCTCAAGCCAATGGGGAAGCGGAGAGGTTCATGCGGACCCTCAACAAAGTGGTACGCATTGCGCACGCTGAAGGGTCGCCGCTCGAGAGGGCCATCTACAGCTTCCTGAGAGAATATAGGCTGACGCCTCATCTCACGACAGAGACAGCCCCTGGACCGGCGAGCATGGGCAGAGTAGTGCGAGACACCATCCCGCATCACCCAAGCTGGATTCCGCCTCAGATCGACGCGGGGAAGGTCCTAGCCAACAGGACCCACTCCAATGAACAGGCCAGTGCCGAGCGCGGAGCCCGGATGTCGACCATTCAAGTAAGAGACAGAGTCTATCTCAAGGACCGGTATCCTGGGAGCAAATTCCGGCTCCCCTTTGAACACAAACCTTGGACAGTAGTCCGCCGAACTGGAACTCTGGTCACCGCGAGGAGAGGGACCGAGGAGGTCACCAGGAACATATCGTTCTTCAAAAGAGTGCACCCCGGGACCTCAGACCAGCGTCCGTCGGAACGCCAGGGCGACTGGCCGAGTCAGCCGCCAGCGGATGGAGGTCCAGAAGGGAGTCAGGGGTCCACCCCCACCGATTACGAGAGTCAACCAGACCAGAGTGCAACGTCGCCGCCAGGAACACCAGGCGGGAGGTCGCCCAGCCCTCAGGAGAGGTCCCCAGGGAGCGCAGCCTCGCAAGGAGTGGTCCCGGCAACACCATCAGCGCGGGGACAGCAGTCCGGATACAGCCGGAGAAGAAATCCGGCGCCATCCTCCCAGCTGGCTGACTTCCTAGTGTGACGGACCTGGGACTGGAATTCCAGTGACTGGTAACAGACCTACAAGGTCAAAATGTTTATTGTTTGTTTTGATAAAGGTTAGAAGGAATGTAATATCCTCCGACGTGGGGTAGCGGTATAGTCTACCCGCGTCGGAGGTGAGGTGCGAGCGCTGACGCATGACGTCAGGCGCTCAGTATAAATAAAGGGGCGTGGCCCGCAAACGGCAGTCGGGACCACGCTGGAAACTATGTCGTGTGTCCTGTAATTCACTGCGCGTTGCAGCGCGCTAGCCACGTGGCCTCTGGCTTATAGGCCATCACAACCACGTGTCTCAATGCCACGTCATTAATCGGGTGCATTCTGGGACTTGCAGTCTTACTTTGGTTCAATTGTGCTGGAGCTAAACATTGCTATAATAATGTGGAAAGGGGCAGATCACTTCTGGGGCCACGTGCCTCTATGACGTCACCAGCGCGTCTACTTATGGCCGTAGGACCGACTAACTTATATCAACTTTTGCGTTTTACTGCTTGCGGCTCAGTTTGTTGCATCATGATGAACCAAGACACCCAAGTAACGGGGCGGGAATTGGGGGTGGAAATGGGAGTTTGCCTTTTGCTGTGGTTTCCCCACACACCGCGCACGAAAGTCACGAGCAGGTTTTGTGACCTAGGGCTGGTGGTGGCTAAAAGAGAAATTACCATGCACTGGAATTCGAGAACTGGCCCCAGCTTTGCGAGGTGGAGAACCACCTTCACAACATGGGCGGGTAGCGAGAGTACACTTCGGCTGCAGCTAGCGCTGCGGGGAAATGATGAAAAGGCATTAGACATGGCACATGCATGGGAAGTGCTAGTGGTAGACCTCCGGGGGTGGGGCGCAGAAGCGGAGGAGGGTTTTGAAGCACAGGAGCAGCATGCAGCAGAGTAGCGGCGGAGAGGTAGCTGACGGGGCACACGTGGGGGCGGGGGGGCTTCTCTTCTCCTTGCTGCTTGGCGCCTGATCATGGGGGTGGAGAGTGGCCCGCGGCAGTTCCCACGGCCAATCACGAGACAGACTTATCCCGGTACCTGCGACTATGGCACACTGACATGCGGGTGGGGGGAGGGAGTATTTGTATTTGGGGAGTGTTGGGGGGCAGTGCGTTGATAGTTGGAAGAGGTCTGCACTGTACTATGCACTGGAGTATATTACTAGGAGAAGACCAATGATATGCTGGTCCTTGCAGATGACTGTTGTAATTGAAATATGCAATAAAAATTGTTTTTGCAAAAAAATCATGATGAACCAAGACTGCAACTCCCACAATGCACCAGTTTGATGAGTCACGTCACGATCGGTTAGTACTGCATCTCTTGTAACCTGGCAGGTCCCGAAGAACTAACAAAGTTTTTACTGCCCCCACAGCAGTCTCCCAGACTGGTTGGGAGTCTCCCGGAAGCAGATTAGATGTGCTCAAGTTACTACCATATCCATTACATCCTACTTACGCTTTCTATTACTTCAGAGTATGATGTAAGGGGGATCGGTACTGACGCTATTGAGGGCTTAACGCGTGCCCTGCAGAGGCAGCCTGATCCCAAGATGGAGGTGCCGGGAGCTCCAGGCGGTCTGCGGTAATGTTACAGACCGCAGATCGGGAGCGGCGATTGTCCAGCACTCGCTCCCCCTAACAGGATATTCTGCACACTACCCCCAGAGCCTGGAACCGGGGCATCGGAACCGGCCGAGGGCCCCAACAGTGGTGAGCAGGGAGCCCACGGAGAGCGCTGGCTTGTGGCATGCCGAAGGGGGAAGAACACGGGGAGCCCAGGACTTACCCGTGTTGCTGAGAGGTCCTGGGAGACATGCGAAACCCCCCACTAGAGTGGAAGGTGGAACGAGGTACAAGGACATCCAGCGTTCAGAGGGGGCGGAGAAGCGAATCGAACTGCCTGGGGCGCAAGTTGTGTAAACACCCCGGAAGCTGAGATCTGCGGATCTGGGGCTTTGACTCTTGCCCAAGCCTTATACACCTTATACACAGATAAGTGGCTAGCAAACCAGACGCTGTTGCTGGGTGAAGATTAGGGGGTAACGCTGCGTTGCTGCCTGCTTGCTGAACCCTAAGCAGGGTGGACAAAGGAGGGAAAGCGAAACCCACAAGACCACAATAGTGATGAACCCGCCGTCACACATGCAGTAAGGGCATCAAAGCAAGCCTCCATTACTGAACCCTCCTACCCGAGACCTCCTGACATATGCAACCACACCCGTGACGCACGGATAAGAGCAGTAAGTGGGGACAGTGGCAGGGGCAGCAAGAGGTGTGCACCGCAGGCTTCCCACCAGCAGTGGCAACCACTGCTGCGTATCGGTTTACCCTCCACATGTTCACAGGTGACAGAGACGGCGTGCAAGGAAATTAACGTGCAGTAGGGAAGGGGCAACCACAAACCTGGGGCCCTGAAGGGACAATAAGGGCAGATAAATCCTCTCCCAACCGGTGAACCGACGAAAGTTGTCCTCCTCTAGACTCTTAGGGTATTTGGGGGTAGTTCTGTCTGAGTTAGGAGTGAGATGCACTCCTTGCCCCATTTCTTTACAGCTGTGCAGCACTTGGTGCCAACTGCAACGTTTAGATTTGTGCAAGTACGCACCCTGGTCTTTCGCTGCATTGGCAGCAGCCCGACATTCTGGACACAGGGCATTTGAGCCCCCTTGGGATGGCCAGTTGAACAGGGGGACCGGGAGGTTTGTAGGGCACCAGGCCCTAATGTGTATTTGTGGTGCTAGGAAGTGTATTTCATGTACTTTGATTTTCGGACCCGGTTCTGGCTACCTCTAAATGTGTTTGTATGATTTTGAGGTTGTCTTGCATACTTTGGTTTATGCTAGTGAGACTATGTTCCACCCTGTGCTTTATGCCCCTAATGTTGGAGATACTTAGGAGGTAAGTGTCCAATATTAGACTGTTGAGATTTTGGGCGTACTATGCGTTTGGGGCCTATTGTGATGCTGTGCATAATGTGGTTTATGTCACAGGATGATGTTAAGTACAGGGATTTTCCTCTTACACCACTCCATCTTCAGTCCTATCTTGTTGAATCAGTCCTGTTCTGAAGTAACAACCTGTTCCTAATCGCCTCACTTTCCTGACTCCACAATAGCTCAGATACCTTCACCCGACGTCTGGATTATGTGCCCCCTTCTTGTCCTCATACTTCTCCTTATCACCGCTTTCCTAGTAACACCCTTCTCATATCCCCACCACCCTCCTCCTCCACAATTTCCCAACATGGCCACCACTCGAATTAAGTCTGGAATTAATTGCTACAAAATCATTTATCCTCCTAACCTGACTAAAGCTTCAGCAAAACGTTTCAAGCATCACACCATTGAATGTTTCCCTGATTCCCTTTTTGTTGATCAGTTTTACAATGGTCGCTACGGGAGGCTCAAAAACGGTCTACTTTTTTTCACGCACGACATACCCTCTTGGTCTACCAGCTTTTACAACTCCCTTAACGTCACCTCCTCCTCCTCTATCCCTCATGGGAAACAGCTAAAAATGTCCCCCTCTGCGGGTTTTAACGGCTCCCTCACTATCTCACTCTATAATAACGGTACTGTCATGATCCAAGCCAAAGACACCTGTCTATCTCTCTTTGACCACCTCTTCCCTTCCCTACTCCCCTCCCCTGCGACCGGGCTATCCCTTGACTCTTCACCTAGCTCCACCAATTACTCCCTTTCTCCTCCCCTGACCCCCCCCCCCCACTCTCCAATAGGCTGCACCCTTGGGAGGCACAGGTCGACCCTCTTCTTTCCCCCTCACTGTTTGCCCCCCCTCTTCACTTCAGCTTTACCTCAAGCTAACACGCTCCTCGTCCATTCTGCACCGTCCCGGCACTCCATTCTCATCTCCTCCCCCCTATCCCTACCAGCCACCCTCCTCCTTAAACCACCTCTCCTCCAGCCCTCTCCCCTAGTTAACTTTCCTTCTGTTCCCCTTATTCCCTCCTCCTCTCTGCTTTTCCTCCCCCTCCTCCCCTCACTATGTACCCCGATTTCCCCACAAATACTTTCCATCTCTCTCCTTCCCCACACTCCTCCAGCAATGCTGTGCTACCCCCTTTCCCCCGGTAACCCCTTCCCTCCCTCGGACCGAGCAGAACCACTTCCTTTCTTCAACTTCCCTATCTCCCAATCCCCCCCACTCTGCCTGATACCTGCTCCCTCCCAGCCACCTCACCTAGCTGCCAGGACCTCTCCAACCCCCTCCCCTCTCTTCCTCCCAAACCTCCTTCATCCCTATGACTCCACACACTCCTCCCCTCTCCTTCCGCCCCACCGCCTCACTCCTCGCCTATCTCCCCCTAATTTTGTCCTTAATTCATATCCTTCTTGCAACGCCAACAACGACAACTCTCCTCTCACCCCTGGTGCACCAACTCCTGCTCTCTTCCAAAACCTTTCCCCACCTCTGAACCCTATACCCCTACTCCCCTCCCGTTCCCCCACCTCTCCCTGTCTTCCACCCCCTCCTGTTTCCATTCAGCCACCCAACATGCCGTGCTCTGCCTTACTCTCTCTGGAAAATAAGCTAGGCTCTCTAATCGCCTCCATCTCCCAACTTGAAACTACCATTTTAGTTTTAAGCTCAAAGATCTCGACTTTTCCATACACCTCAATTTCTTTGGAAAACACTCACCTTCCCACGAGATGCACCTCTCCCCCACACCCCATAATAGCTAAGCATAGCCTGTCGTCTGCAAACTCACACAAGCACTCGAACGCCACCCTTCTTCCACTTTCACTTCCCAGTAACCCTGTTATCTACACTATTCCGACCATCTCCTCTGTCAGAACCACTCATCCACCTAAACCCTACCGAGCGCCCTCATATAAGTACAATATCCCCATCACCCCTCATAGTCCAAGTGCCCCCGTCACCAAAACAGTCGCGACAGAGCTACGCTGTATGCTCCACAACTGCAGATCTGCAATAAAACACAAACTTGAAATCTCCGATACCATCAACTTGCACAATATTGACATGCTCTTCCTCACAGAGACCTGGTTCAACGATACCTCTCACTCTGTTTGATCTCCTTGTACCCTCAGGCTATTCTATACTTAGAAATGACAGAATTGACAAAGTTGGGGGAGGTGTTGCAGTCCTCTTTAGAAACTCCCTTCAACTTAAGGCTCTTCTTAACAGCTCCTTCCACACTTTTGAATGCCTATCTCTTGAGCTTCAATTGCACCACCGCTCACCTCTCAGATCCCATGTTATCTACCACCCGCCTGGTAGCAGCCCTTCGTTTATGGAGGAACTCACAGACTGCATCAGCGACCAATACTCGAAAAGTGACAATCAGAGCTTCGTGGGTGACTTCAATGTCCACTGAGGCTCGCCTCAAGACACCTATGTGAATTTGCTGGCCACCTTCCTCTCTGCAAACGATCTTATCCAACACTGCACTGAAACACACTCTAAGGGCTCAACCCTGGACCTTGTTATCTCTAAAGCAGGCTTGCTGACCATCGCTACCCCTATTCATGTAGACTGGTCTGACCACCTCCTCATCCCATTCTCTCTTCACCTATCACACTCTATAACTATTGGCCAGCCTAAGAGGGCTACTTCCTGGATCAGTGACACGAAAAATATTGACCTCAGTACCCTCTGTGATTCTGCTTTGCTATCACTTCCAAGGCTAGACCCGGACATAGATGTTAACGAACTTACCTCCCAATGCCTCACAGTCCTTGCAGTCGAAATCAATAATGTCGCTCCTCTCCAAAGCAAAAAGAAAAGGCCCACTCCCTCAGCACCTTGGTTCAACAAATCCCTCTATGAAGAAAGGAAGTACCTAAGAGTCCTTGAGAAACCATGGAGACAAGCGCCCTCCACCGAAAATGTGTCCACGCTTCGTTCAGCAAGATCCAAGTACCACAAGCACATCTTCCTTGGAAAAGCGGTGCACTTCAAATCCCTCCTTGACTCAGCCAAAAATAGATCCAAAAAACTATTCGAACTCCTCAAGAACCCAAACAACTCTCCCCCAACCTCCAAATTGGAGGATTCACCAAAGAAAGCAGCGGAATTCGCTATATTCTTTGACGAAAAGGTGAAATCACTTGTAAATCAGGTAGTTCATCCTACCCCTACAGAGGAGTGCAAATCCTTAACCATTTGGCAAAACTTTGACCCCATCTCTGATGATGCCCTCCTTAAATGCATCCTCGATACAAAGCCCTCTAACCATTCTCTTGACCCCATCTCTAATGCCATTGACTTCTATACCCATTGCCTTTCCTATTGGACCACTCTGGTCAACCTCTCCCTCAGTCAAGGCTCCCTTCCTGTATCCTTCAAAACTCAGCAGGTCACCCCGCTGCTTAAAAAACCCACCGCTGATGTGAATGACCTCAACAACTACCGTCCCATCACTAACCTACCCTTTCTTGCGAAAATCACAGAAAAATGTGTAGCGAAACAACTCTCTCGCCATATCGAGGACAATGATCTTCTCGACAATTTCCAGTCCGGCTCCATTAAAAAATGCAGCACAGAAACAGCCCTGCTGCTAGTGATTGATGACGCGCTGCGGATACTCGATTCAGGGGAGTCTTGTCTTCTAATTCTTCTTGACCTTTCTGCAGCCTTTGACACTGTCAATCACAATACTCTCCTTAACACTCTTCAACAGAGAATGGGCATGGAGGGCACTGTGCTCAAATGGTTTGCCTCCTTCCTCGCTGATAGATCCCAAATGATCAAAATAGCGAACAGTCTTTCATCTCCTTTAGCGGTCGGTCAAGGTGTTCCTCAAGGCTCTATACTTGCACCCACACTGTTCAATCTCTATTTAGAACCGTTGGGAAATCTCCTGAGTAAATCCGGGATCCACTATCCTCTATATGCGGACGACACTCATATCTACTCACGATCTCTCCTTCCTAAGCTCTACTCTCGACTCCAATCCAAACTGGATGTTAACTCATCAACTGATCCTGAATCCCTCAAACTGAATTCCTCCTCCTCTCCTCCTCACTTTCTCCTCCCCCAGTGCAATCATGGATGGATCAGATTAACCTACTGAACAATAAACCCATCATTGTCGAGAGCGCAAAATCCCTTGGTGTCATACTCGACAAAAAACTCAATCTACTCTCCCACATCGATTCCATTGCAAAGTCTGCTCGATACCAACTGCGCCTCCTTTGGGGTATTCGTCGCTTCTTTCCGGAGCACGACCTTAAAACCCTGGTCCAATCGCTGGTTTTCTCCAGATTGGACTACTGCAATTCTCTTCTTACTGACCTCCCCAAATCCCACCTGTCCCCCCTGAAGTCTGTTCTCCATTCAGCAGCTCGTTTCATATATGGGGCCAAAAGAAGCGACCACATCACACCCATTTTATCCACCCTCCGTTGGCTTCCCATGGAGGCAAGATCTATCTACAAGACTGCCTGTATCACCCACAAAGCCTTGCGCTCCTCCTCCCCTCGCTACCTGGCGAATAAACTGAAACTCTCTGGAGGATCCAGACCATCACGTAATGCAGAAAATGTATTGCTTGAACCTCCCACTTTCAAGAAGGAAAGATCGATGGCCCAATCCTTTTCAGGCAACGCGGTGAAAATCTGGAACTCACTTCCGCCTCAGCTCCGGACCACCACCTCTTCCCGGGCCTTCAAAACTGACCTCAAAGCTCTCCTCCTTCAAAGACACTTCCAAATTTAATTCACGCCCTCTATTTTCTGAAGGAAGTCCTTCCATTATAGGAAATTCTGTTCTCCATGCCTATAGAAGTGCCTTCCCAGTGTGTTTCTGTGTTTTGAGTGTCTGCCATTTAGTGCAGTATTGTACCTCTACTTGTACTTTGTACTCTTTTGTAACATGCACACGTCACCTCTCCTTTTGTAACGTATCGTTTGCTACCTCTTGTATTTTGTTTGCTTTTGATACATGCACAACGGCCACCACTGCCTCAGGTAACGTAACCTCTGTTTTAGAGTTTTGAGTGTCTGCCATTTATTGCAGTATTTTACCTCTACGTGTACTTTGTACGCTCTTGTAACCTGCACACGTCACTTTTTCCTTTTGTAACGTATCGTTTGCTACCTCTTGTATTTTGTTTGCTCTTGATACTTACACAATTGTCACTATTGCCTCATGTAACGTAACGTTTGCTTTTGTAACATGCTCACTTGTAATTTTTCTCCTTATGTATCATTACTATTCCTATTGTGAAGCGCTCTGACACCTTCGGGTAAAGTCCGCGCTATATAAAAACGCATCAAATAAATGTAATATTACACCAGAGTAAGCCCCCTCGCAGGCGGGGCGTGGCCGTTCTGATAGAGGGGACAGATGTGGTTGTGCACAATCACCAACATGAATCTGTGATTCTCAGAAGTACACCGGAAATGTTTTCAGAATTACAAAGACAAGTCCGTACATAGGCGCGGTACTGCAGGTGTAGATTTACAGCTGTTTTTGTGTGTGAATCGGCTCTCTGTTTTGTTGCCTACACAATAGGGCTAACGGAAGGTGTCACGTGACATGGGACCCTGGCAGCTCTGCAGAGAGCTCCAGGTACAGTGTCCCAGAGGGTTCACGTCCTGTAGCAAAGCGGAGAATAAACCATTTCCTTCCTCTGACTGGCTCCCGGCCCAGCTTTTCAAGAGACCGTAGGAGTGCAGAATAGCAGCTGAGCAGGCTCTGACACAGTGTCCCCAAGGGGAGGGGCTCTGGGGTGACACTATTCACCTTAACCAGTGGTCAGTTTTAGGTCCGGCCTAGAGACGGGTTTTATTGTTTCACTAGCTTCATGCAATAAAAGCATACATAGTGGAGAAGTGTGGCTCACTGGTTAGAGAAGGCATACCCTGAAGCAGAGGTCAGACCCGGGACCAGGGTTCAATTCCCGACGTGGCAGGGTCTGAGCCCAAGTGTCCACAGACACGATAATTCTCACTTCGGTGCCTACTCGAATCATGGGTTCACACTCTGCAACTCTGGGCAATAGCTTGCTTAATCTCCACTACGGCACCCCCCCCCCGCGGCGGGATGCCTGGCTTTCACCTTGGGGATGCCCAGTACGGGTTATCTCACAGGGAAAAAGCCAGGACGGGTTCCCAATGCAAGCGCCGAGATGCCCAAGGGTAAGTCGAGCGCTATATAAGTACATACATACATACATACATACATACATATATTTTATATACACTGTGAGAAGTTGGCCTGGCATATGCTGTTCCTAGTTATAGGGACACCTTGCACCAGTCCAATTCGACTCCTATTGATGGTAGGTTTAAGACAACCTTTAAAGAAAGCTATCCTAGTGGTAGCTGTGGAGAGCAGCCTTCAGGCTAAGTCTTGAAGGAGTGTTAAGCTTATTGTTTTACCATAATAACCTCTCGAATAACCAAATGAAAGAGTAGCCCACACAGGTATATATATAAAATATATGTATTTATTCTAGACAGAATCCCACAGTCACTTTATGTGGCTAGTGGCAAAGTTACAATTCAAACAAGCATTTCTAAACACAATAAATAGCACAGAAATCAATGGGCCCCAGGGGGGGACCAAACCATATACTAAAATAGTGGTATAAGAACTACGACAATTCTACAGGCAATGCCTAGGGCATTCAGGATCGCTGGCCCCTTAAGAATCCACCCACAGTTAAGAGGAAGGGGACCCACGGGAGGCGTGTGCAGTGCGAGAAGTTGCTGTCGGGATCGCAATGTTAGCCTATGGAGAATGTCGCGGTTGAATAATTAAGGTTTAAGGACACTTCTAACAACAGTACAAAGTTAAGGCTTGAGACTTAAGGCTTTGGAGAGCCCACCACCACGGAAGTACCGAAGTACCACTGTTACCTGCCCCAGGGAAGCCGGGTGCATAGGTCGATTCTGGTGTCGGGTCGCGGGCTGATTTTCTATGGAAAAGGAGTCCAAACTGCTGCTAGCTGGAAGTGTCGCTGAAGTCGTGAAGATTGAAGTTGAAGAAAAGACAAAGATGAACCTGAAAGCAGAGGGGACAGAGTCTGGGTCACAGCACAGTGACCAGGGAGCTCACAGGAAGGAGCTCGTGGATGTCGGGTGCTTCAGGTGTGGAAGGTACAGCTGGGCTCTGCAGTCACGGGCTCCGGGAGGCTTCAAGGAAGGCCAGCTTCTGGAGGGCAACTGTCCCACGTCGGCTGAGGGTCGCTGCGGTGTTAGTGTCCCGATTGGATCCACTAAGCATTGGCAACCGCAACCCACGCAAGATGAACAAAGCAGCTGCTGGTGCAGACCCACGTGGTCTGAGGGTGCTCTCCTTTGCAGGGAGCGTAGAGCAGGCCTGGAGCAACCAGGGGAACTCTTAGAAAAGAAGATTGTCCTCCGTCAGGGCCCACAAGTCGAGAGACAAGGGACCGCGGAAGGCAGCAAAATGGAGTGCGTAAAAGGGCTCCCACGGGCCACCGGAGCGGGCCAGGGAGCTGAGAGTCGGCACAAATGCTGCTGGAAGGTTGGCTCAAGAATGGGCCAAAGCACAACTTCCCCACTGGTCGGGGTCGTGTGCTGGACAAGAGGTGGCCGGTGTCTCTGGGTATGCGGGGATCTCGACACCCACGTGGTCCAGGGTGCTCAGACTTGCTGGGCACACTCACAGGACGCTGGGATGCACTGGAGACCCACCTCGAGGTTGCTGGAAGGCGTCGAAGGTCGTGAGAGCAACGAAGTTCCAACCGGGTATCTTGTAGTCTTTTAGGTGCCTGCCAAGCAGGGGGATAACTCCTTTATCCCAAGGGAGATTTCTTCAGTCAGCTGGGCAGCAGCTTGTCGAAGGTCAGTTCTGTGAAGTCCTGTACGAATCTAAGGCTCTAGGGCAAAGTTATTCCCATATATCCCCAAGATTAGGGGATGGTCCAAAATAGAGCCTACCAATCAGAGTAGAGGCGGGAAAGGGTGGCTACACCCACTCCCCTTTGTGTGTTTCCCACCTGGGCGAGGGGCAGGATGCCCCTGAACCGGTTCCAGGCGGTGTATGCAGAATTGGGGCTCTGCAGCTGCCTACGTGCAACTCTGAAAGGACATTTGGTGCACCCACCCTGTTCCAATCCACATATCCTGTCTGGGGAGGTGCTGGCACCTCCCTGCCACAGGAGCCCTATTGTCCAGATGGCGAGGCTGGGGTTTTCCCCAGCAACAGCCAGCCAGAGTCGTGTAGGTGGCGAACAGTAGCCATTTTGTGGTACATGTGCACTTTTAAATTGGTTTCCAAATTCTACCGCTTTTCCCATATCACCCTCCTAGCAAGGGGGAATCGTGCCCCCATGCCCATGGCTGGACTGGGGGTATGATTCCTTCATGTTTGACACCAAACACGATATGGTTCTGTGTAGCCACTCCTAAGTTACAGCGATGACGCAATAACTTATAATGCGGTTAAGAGTATATGGTATGGCTACACTACAAACAACCCAGTAACGTTTTTACGAAGGTTGCAGAGAGGTCCTACTCACGTAGGGGTCCCCCCTCACACATACCTCAGCACCCAGCCCTGTAGGATTACCAGGGCCTGCCATAGGGGTGACCTATGAGAGTATATGTGTTGTATGGTATGGGACATAGGGTACCTACGTCCCTGTAAGGGGTGCTAGCACCACCTTACCCAGGCTACAGTAGTGGCCTGGTGGTGTCAGTTTGGGTGGCTGTCCCAGGGTGGCACAATAAGTGCTGCAGCCCTGGTAGGCCTACTGGGGGACCCATGCCCTGGTACCTAGGGTACCATCTACAAGGGGCTGGTAGGGCATGCCCAGCATCCAATTATGTTTGTACCTAGAGTACTCACAACAGTTTTAGGGAGAAAGCAGATAGGCTGGGGTCCTGGATAGCAGGATCCCAGCCAGACTAGTCAAAAACCACTTAAATACCAGGCAAAAAGTTGGGGGCAACCATTAGTCAGATTCCACTCTCCTACATAACCCGCCCCCCCAAACGAAAGGAGATAAGGCTAACCTTGTCCAGATAAGCCTTTATTTCCTGAGTGGCCATATAAGGAAGAACCTGTACTAACATGGTTGCTCCCTGTGTCATGGTCCACTTGGGAAATCCTACCCCAAGGGGTTCTAGAGTTTCTCCAAAGTCTAGGGAAATTACCTGTATTGGTTTTTGGGTCAGAGGTGGGCTGGTGGGGTGTCTGAGTCTGGAAGTGGGACCGTACTTGGGTTGGTCTCAACCTCCTCAGATCACTGGCCACTATGGAAGCCTTTCTGCCCAGGACGGTGTCATATCTGGCCCTAAGGGTCAACCTCTGGCTGCCTACAGCTGGGGGTTGGATCCCTTTGGCTGGAATAGTGGAGGGCACTGGAAGGTCTGGGGCAGCTAGGCCCCAGGTTTCCCTGTGCTCAACAACATCCATTTGAGGGGTGCCTATACCTAGGGGTAAGGGGGATCCCTCAGTTTGTAGAGGAATATTCACCTGGCTGAAACTACTCTGCTGGGTGTCCCTAATCTGTTGATGAGGGGGTTCCTCTGGGCAGGGGCCCAATAAGGGTCCACTGACCTCCCTGACCTCTGCAGCCCTGGGCTGACTGAGGCAGGGTAGAGAGGGGCAGGATACCTGCTCCAGACTGGGTACCACCTTGGAAGGGTCCACTGCCATCAGAGAGGTGGGCAGGCCAGGCCTGTCCACTTCTGGGGCAGTTACTTCACAAGGGGCAGGATCAGTTCCCTGAGAAACTGGACCTTTACCTGTAGTCTGGTGGGGGGAAGACTGCTCCTCCTCCCCTATGCTCTCTGTTTGGGTAGAGTGATCCATAGTTTCAGGCTTCACTCTTTCTAATTTCTCCTGGGGTGGAGGTGAGGCCCTCAGGGTCTCATCCACTCTCTCAGGAATTCCTACCATTTTCAAATGGGCCTTGTGGTCAACCTCAGCCCAGGCTGAGATTTCTAGATCATTCCCCAGTAGACAATCTACAGGCAAGTTTGGGGACACTGCCACTCTCTTGGGGCCAGTGACTCCTCCCCAGCTGAGATTTATCACTGCCATGGGATGATCTGTCCTGATTCCATCAATGTTGGTCACCTGGTAGCTAAACCCAGGTAAAAGCTGATCTAGGGGCACTAGCCTCTTGGTCACCATGGTGACACTGGCCCCTGTGTCCTTATAGGCCACAGCCTTCTGACCATTGATTATTGGTTCTTGTCTGTACCTGCCCAGAATACTGGGGCTCATGGTAAAGTTGGCAAACCCCATGCCACCATCACAGACCATAGTTGCTAATGCAGGGGACCTGGCTAGGCCAGAGTCCACTGGTGTCCCCAAAGAGAACCCAACTAAGTTTTTGGGTGCACTCCCACCACCTGGGGGATTACTACTAGTAGTAACAGGAGGTGTTGGAGCTGGTTTTGGAGGAACATTTTCTTTATTGCCATTCTTAGGACAGCTGGAGTCAGTCTTCCAGTGGCCAGGTTTCTTACACACATGGCAATATGGTTTCTTGTTATTAGAGGAAGGATTTTGGGACCCACCCCCAGCACTGGTTTGTTGGGGCCCTTCAGAGGACTTTTCTTGTTTATCATCCCCACCTTTCTCTTTGGGCTTAGTGGAATCCTTCTTCTGGTCACCAACTTGGTTCTTAGGCCTGATCCTGGTTCTGACCCATTTGTCTGCCTTCTTTCCCAATTCTTGGGGAGAGGTCAGATCAGAGTCCACCAGGTGCTGGTGTAAAAGTTGGTTCTGACAATTATTAAGAATCTGCTCCCTCATAATGAGATTATACAATCCTTGATAATCATTAACTTTACTGCCATTTAACCAACCTTCCAGTGCCTTGGTTGCACAATCCACAAAGTCTACCCAATCCTGATTTTGTGCTTTCTGGGTGTCTCTGAACTTAAGTCTGTACTGATCAGTGGTTAAGCCAAACCCATCTATTAAAGCATCTTTCAGGATATAATAATCATCAGCATCCTCTTCTCTTACAGAGAGGAGCTTGTCTCTTCCTTTATCTGAAAAGGAGAGCCACAGGATTGCTGCCCACTGCTCTACTGGGACCCTCTGTACTCTACAGGCCCTTTCAAGAGCAGATATCCATTTGTGGATATCATCCCCATTCTGATAGGGGGGCACAATCTTGTGGAGGTTCCTATTGTCAGGGACTTTCTCTCTAACTCTAGGGGTTTCCTTACTGCCACCAGGGATCTCTAGACCCCACTTTCTTGAAGCTTTCTGAAGCTCCAGGGTTTCCCTGTCCAATGCTAACTGTTCTCTTTTAAGCTCAAGCTTAGCCTGCTCAAATTTGATCAGTCTGCATTTCCTCTCATGAGAGGTTTCTCTTCTCTGAGAAGAGGCAGAGGACCCTTTGGATCCCCTAGAACGGTTGGATCCCACTGAGGGGGATCTGTTCCTTCTGGGGTCCACCACTCTCCTTTTAAGGGTGGAGGGAGTGCCTCTTGGGCCATCACCTCCATGCTGTGAGTGGTTTGTGTCTTCCAGGTCAGGATTTTCATCCTCTTCCTGTTCCTCTTCAGATTCCACTCTGGGAGTGTCCTCTTCTGAGGGGTGCCCACCCACGTTGTCCGTCCCTCTGGATCCTATGGACTCCATAAAGTCTGCTATGAGCAGGATCTCTTTGAGACGTTTTGTGTTGGCACCTCTTTCTGTCTTCAGTCTCCTAAGGGTGCACATTTCCCTGAGCTCAGCAAAGGTGAAATTATCATACTTATCTACTGGGACCCTCTGGGGTCCTTCCATAGCCTTAGTGCCACTTGAAGACATGTTTAGTGTAGTGATGTATCTACCTACACTAAGTGTGGCCTACTGAACCCTCTCTTGAGTTGTAGTCAAGGTGTGCTAGACCCTCTACACACAACTCCAAGTTCAGTAGAACTTATTGTATTCTAGCTTGAATTTATATGTACCTTTGGTACCTTGTGGCTTTCACTTTAGAAATTCAATTTGTTATCTGGTAAAACAATGGCAAGCTTGAATCCAACCGCTGCACACCAATGTGAGAAGTTGGCCTGGCATATGCTGTTCCTAGTTATAGGGACACCTTGCACCAGTCCAATTCGACTCCTATTGATGGTAGGTTTAAGACAACCTTTAAAGAAAGCTATCCTAGTGGTAGCTGTGGAGAGCAGCCTTCAGGCTAAGTCTTGAAGGAGTGTTAAGCTTATTGTTTTACCATAATAACCTCTCGAATAACCAAATGAAAGAGTAGCCCACACAGGTATATATATAAAATATATGTATTTATTCTAGACAGAATCCCACAGTCACTTTATGTGGCTAGTGGCAAAGTTACAATTCAAACAAGCATTTCTAAACACAATAAATAGCACAGAAATCAATGGGCCCCAGGGGGGGACCAAACCATATACTAAAATAGTGGTATAAGAACTACGACAATTCTACAGGCAATGCCTAGGGCATTCAGGATCGCTGGCCCCTTAAGAATCCACCCACAGTTAAGAGGAAGGGGACCCACGGGAGGCGTGTGCAGTGCGAGAAGTTGCTGTCGGGATCGCAATGTTAGCCTATGGAGAATGTCGCGGTTGAATAATTAAGGTTTAAGGACACTTCTAACAACAGTACAAAGTTAAGGCTTGAGACTTAAGGCTTTGGAGAGCCCACCACCACGGAAGTACCGAAGTACCACTGTTACCTGCCCCAGGGAAGCCGGGTGCATAGGTCGATTCTGGTGTCGGGTCGCGGGCTGATTTTCTATGGAAAAGGAGTCCAAACTGCTGCTAGCTGGAAGTGTCGCTGAAGTCGTGAAGATTGAAGTTGAAGAAAAGACAAAGATGAACCTGAAAGCAGAGGGGACAGAGTCTGGGTCACAGCACAGTGACCAGGGAGCTCACAGGAAGGAGCTCGTGGATGTCGGGTGCTTCAGGTGTGGAAGGTACAGCTGGGCTCTGCAGTCACGGGCTCCGGGAGGCTTCAAGGAAGGCCAGCTTCTGGAGGGCGACTGTCCCACGTCGGCTGAGGGTCGCTGCGGTGTTAGTGTCCCGATTGGATCCACTAAGCATTGGCAACCGCAACCCACGCAAGATGAACAAAGCAGCTGCTGGTGCAGACCCACGTGGTCTGAGGGTGCTCTCCTTTGCAGGGAGCGTAGAGCAGGCCTGGAGCAACCAGGGGAACTCTTAGAAAAGAAGATTGTCCTCCGTCAGGGCCCACAAGTCGAGAGACAAGGGACTGCGGAAGGCAGCAAAATGGAGTGCGTAAAAGGGCTCCCACGGGCCACCGGAGCGGGCCAGGGAGCTGAGAGTCGGCACAAATGCTGCTGGAAGGTTGGCTCAAGAATGGGCCAAAGCACAACTTCCCCACTGGTTGGGGTCGTGTGCTGGACAAGAGGTGGCCGGTGTCTCGGGGTATGCGGGGATCTCGACACCCACGTGGTCCAGGGTGCTCAGACTTGCTGGGCACACTCACAGGACGCTGGGATGCACTGGAGACCCACCTCGAGGTTGCTGGAAGGCGTCGAAGGTCGTGAGAGCAACGAAGTTCCAACCGGGTATCTTGTAGTCTTTTAGGTGCCTGCCAAGCAGGGGGATAACTCCTTTATCCCAAGGGAGATTTCTTCAGTCAGCTGGGCAGCAGCTCGTCGAAGGTCAGTTCTGTGAAGTCCTGTACGAATCTAAGGCTCTAGGGCAAAGTTATTCCCATATATCCCCAAGATTAGGGGATGGTCCAAAATAGAGCCTACCAATCAGAGTAGAGGCGGGAAAGGGTGGCTACACCCACTCCCCTTTGTGTGTTTCCCGCCTGGGCGAGGGGCAGGATGCCCCTGAACCGGTTCCAGGCGGTGTATGCAGAATTGGGGCTCTGCAGCTGCCTACGTGCAACTCTGAAAGGACATTTGGTGCACCCACCCTGTTCCAATCCACATATCCTGTCTGGGGAGGTGCTGGCACCTCCCTGCCACAGGAGCCCTATTGTCCAGATGGCGAGGCTGGGGTTTTCCCCAGCAACAGCCAGCCAGAGTCGTGTAGGTGGCGAACAGTAGCCATTTTGTGGTACATGTGCACTTTTAAATTGGTTTCCAAATTCTACCGCTTTTCCCATATCACCCTCCTAGCAAGGGGGAATCGTGCCCCCATGCCCATGGCTGGACTGGGGGTATGATTCCTTCATGTTTGACACCAAACACGATATGGTTCTGTGTAGCCACTCCTAAGTTACAGCGATGACGCAATAACTTATAATGCGGTTAAGAGTATATGGTATGGCTACACTACAAACAACCCAGTAACGTTTTTACGAAGGTTGCAGAGAGGTCCTACTCACGTAGGGGTCCCCCCTCACACATACCTCAGCACCCAGCCCTGTAGGATTACCAGGGCCTGCCATAGGGGTGACCTATGAGAGTATATGTGTTGTATGGTATGGGACATAGGGTACCTACGTCCCTGTAAGGGGTGCTAGCACCACCTTACCCAGGCTACAGTAGTGGCCTGGTGGTGTCAGTTTGGGTGGCTGTCCCAGGGTGGCACAATAAGTGCTGCAGCCCTGGTAGGCCTACTGGGGGACCCATGCCCTGGGTACCTAGGGTACCATCTACAAGGGGCTGGTAGGGCATGCCCAGCATCCAATTATGTTTGTACCTAGAGTACTCACAACAGTTTTAGGGAGAAAGCAGATAGGCTGGGGTCCTGGATAGCAGGATCCCAGCCAGACTAGTCAAAAACCACTTAAATACCAGGCAAAAAGTTGGGGGCAACCATTAGTCAGATTCCACTCTCCTACATACACACATGCACACACTTTGGGTCAGCCCTGTTCTTCCATTGGCCTGTTCAGCTGTCGTTCCATTTGGCTCCCGCCCCCCAGCATACAGCGTGGGTTCGATGGTTCAGCCCGCTTCACCCATTGGCGGATGTATGACGTTACAACGCACACTATTACAACGCATGCACTTACAACGCATTTTTTACAACGCATAATCCATTACAACGCATGACATTACAACGCATGACACTACAACGCATTTTAAAAAAATCCCTTTACAACGCACTACCATTACAACGCATACTACCTTTACAACGCATACCATTACAACGCATAATATTAAATTACATTTAAGGTAAGTATTAGATAGTGCAGGGGTAAAAATTACTATTCTAACTCCAGGGGGTGCATCAGTAGGGTAAGTGTTGGATAGTATAGGGGTAAAAATTACTATTCTAACTCCAGGGGGTGCATCAGTAGGGTAAGTGTTGGATAGTATAGGGGTAAAAATTACTATTCTAACTCCAGGGGGTGCATCAGTAGGGTAAGTGTTGGATAGTATAGGGGTAAAAATTACTATTCTAACTCCAGGGGGTGCATCAGTAGGGTAAGTGTTGGATAGTATAGGGGTAAAAATTACTATTCTAACTCCAGGGGGTGCATCAGTTGGGTAAGTGTTGGATAGTATAGGGGTAAAAATTACTATTCTAACTCCAGGGGGTGCATCAGTAGGGTAAGTGTTGGATAGTATAGGGGTAAAAATTACTATTCTAACTCCAGGGGGTGCATCAGTAGGGTAAGTGTTGGATAGTATAGGGGTAAAAATTACTATTCTAACTCCAGGGGGTGCATCAGTAGGGTAAGTGTTGGATAGTATAGTGTAATATTATGCGTTGTAATGGTATGCGTTGTAATGGTAGTATGCGTTGTAATGGAATGCGTTGTAAAGGTAGTTTTTAAAAATGCGTTGTAGTGTCATGCGTTGTAATATCATGCGTTGTAATGGATTATGCGTTGTAAAAAATGCGTTGTAATGGTAGTGCGTTGTAAAAGTTGCGTTGTAAAGGTTGTTCCCCCCCCATTGGCTCTCTTTCACTGTGAGTGATGTCATTTTCCTGATAATTTGTGCACATGTGCTAAGAAGAGGTGCAGGGTTGATGGGCAGGACTTTAGTTTGCCAATTATTTTTCTTTCTATTGTGTATACTTTTTATATTTTTAGTATCCTCATGTGCTTAAACTATCTCATTAGGCATCAGTAATTCAAAGCCAATATATGCCTTTTTTGTTCACATTTTTTGTGTGTCTTGTATTCAAGCTAACAAGGCTTTTTCAACCTGTTGTAAGTACACCTGCCTTCTAGGAAGCCTCTTGCTGTTCTGGTAACATTATATGTAATGGTTAATTTAAAAAAAAATGTAAAACGTTTATTTAAGCGTATGACTTCCACTTTTACGTGGTTCTCTATTTTGTATTTTTGGGACATCTGCTTGCAAAATATTTAATATTTGCACCATCTTTCTGAGATCCAGAACTCCTGACCAGTGGAGTAACAAGGGGAGAGCATGGGCCCCGGGGGGGGGCGCTTTGCCTCAGTACGGCACTCTTTTTGGGAGGTGAGCAAGTCGTGTCGGTCGACTCCCACCCCCAGGAACAAGTCGTCTGTCAGTCACCACACCTCCCAACAAACAGTTCTCTACAGTGCCTAAAAACATTAAAAGTGGGGGGAACAAGGGACCACATAAAAACAAGTTATTTATTACTCTGCCATTCGCGGCTCACTCTTTGATGCCATGGGTTCAGACAGTGACCTATTGTAAAGGGAATTCCTGGGGTTCATAATTAACAAGCATTTGCAATGCAATCTGTCTTGCCTTTGGGACCTTATATGTATTTAGCTATGCAGCACATTAGCCTGGATGCTGAAACATCTACTGTTATTTAACCCTTTCGATGCCCCCGTCGGCCAACGGCCATCGCGAGCAGTACCTCCGTAGTGCTACCGACGTCCGTTGGCCGATGCGGCCCCGCCTGTGCAAGAATTAACCCGCACCGTGGCGGATTTTACGCCACAGTCAACGGGTTGACATGGAGGGAAAGTAAGCACCAAACTGCGTGACAAGCCAGGTATGGGAACACATTTAGAGAAATATTGCCTTTCAGCGGGAAATGGTATGGTCCAAAGCTCTGTTTTTAATATAAAATCAGGGCCTTTGTGGTCATGTCACTGAAAATACAAGATTTGAAAAAAAATATTATTGTCTACGGGTGCTCGTGGAAAACAATTTCTATGGACTGGAATCTAGTGAATGCTAAAGTGATTCTGGTATTTTACTGTCCTCTGCTGGTTGTTTTCTATCAAGAAAGTTAAATAGAGGCAGTTGCCAGAATTTTTTTTAAAAAAAAAGAGTCCCTCAGCAGAAAGCAATTCTGGTATATTACTGACCTCTACTGGTCGTTTTCTATCAAGACCGTTAAATAGAGGCAGTTGAACAGAAAAAGTCTGTAATCGGAAGCAGACCAGTCCTAGGACTAATCTCTAGAGCCCACAAAGTACATACACATATAAGTATATACAAGAGGTCTCGAATGCGCGACCTAAAAACTGTCTAAAGAAAAGCTTATTGTAACATGATAGATAGTTAACACCTTGTTAGTAATGCACAAAGAGTGAAAGGTGGACTTTCAGAACGAAATTTCTAAAAAAATTTACATGCATTTGGTGCCCACTGTGAAAAGGTTGAGGGAGTCTGAGAAAAAGATCTGTTTTCACTGGGAGCAGCTGTAAGTCTGGAAGTCAGTGGAAGGTGAAGCTATCTCGTGGGGATCCAAGGATCAGTCTGAAAAGAATTTAGTGGCTAAAAGAGCTGTCTGATTACACTAGGAGCTTTTTACTGGGGCTGAAATAAATTCTTGACTTTCTGTTAATGGATCAAAGAGGAAGGAGGTGGATTGAAGACTAAGCAGCCTCGGTATTGGGCCCTGTGGCATTTAACAGCCACGACCGGAGACTTCTAAGCAGAGCTTTGGGCACCAACACTCATTCTTTTACAAATTAACCACTGAGCCAAATTAATCACAGTCCATAATAGAGATCCAGGGCCCACTGGCCTATAAAGCAATCTGCTCCCCTCCTGCCACGCAGCTCCACCGGCTGTGCCTGTGCCTCGCCGCTGCTGACGCGAGTTCTACCCTGCTGTGTCTCAGAACGTGATGTCTGACTGACTGTTTTTCGGTACTGTTATTTTGCTGCCTGGTCCTCTATACCGTTTCCATTGTTGCCTTTGTCTCCCACTGCTGTGTGCTTAATTGTATTTTTATTTTTTATAAAGATCTTTGCCTTGCACCTTGCCCGTTTTCCCCCCACCTCCCCCCTTCTCTTCTGTACCCTCGCCCGATTCCCACCGCTGCTCCCCTGCGGCCCGCCCCCTTGCCGCCCCACCTCCCAGCTGATCCTCCCTCCCTCCCTGCCTTAAATGGCGGCTGCTGCGCGGCAGTGAGAGCGACCCCCTGACCCTGCTCGCAGGCCAGGTCGCTCCCCTCCTGCCTTTGTCTCCCACTGCTGTGTGCTTAATTGTATTTTTATTTTTTATAAAGTTCTTTGACTTGCGCCTTGCCCGTTTTCCCCACACCTCCCCCCCCTTCTCCTCTGTACCCTCGCCTGATTCCCACCGCTGCTCCCCTGCAGCCCGCCCCCTTGCCGCCCCGCTCCTGCCTCCCAGCTGATCCTCCCTCCCCGCCTTAAATGGCGGCCGCTGCGCGGCAGCGCTGCTGGCGCACCGCTGGCAAGCCCGTTTGCGCCCATCCGCACCTGGACCGCGCCCAGCGCCAGAACCCCTGGACCTCGTAAATGCCACAGCGCCAGATTCCGAAATGACGCCAACGCCCTCCACGCTCTCAACACCGGCCGAGACCACCGCTGCTTCCGGACCCTTCTCCTGCTACACCTGCAACTTCACCTGCGACAGAACCACCAAACCTCCAAGGACCGGACCCAACCACCTTCGCTGCATACTCCTCAACACCCGCTCCGCACGCAAACACGCCGTCGAGCTCTGGGACCTGCTCGACACCTCCGCCCCAGACGTTGCCTTCCTGACCGAGACCTGGTGGACCGACTCCTTGGCACCCGACATCGCCATAGCCATCCCGGACGGCTACAAGATCACCCGCAGGGATCGCGCCAATGGAATTGGAGGAGGCTTAGCCATCATCCACAAGTCCACCCTCCAGGTCTACACCCACGCAGACGACACCCTCAACACCGCCAAACACATGCACTTCCCGATCCACACCGACCCCAACACCACCCTCAGAGGAACACTCGTCTACAGACCCCCCCCCCCCCCGAACCCCGGGCTCTGTTCAGCGACTCCATCGCCGACCTCGCCAGCACCCACGCACTCGCCTCCACGAACTACATCCTCCTCGGGGACCTGAACTTCCACCTAGAACGACGCCAACTCCGGCACCCTGATCGCCAACCTCGGCCTATGACAACTCTTCACCGAACCCACCCACGCAGCCAGCCACACGCTTGACCCCCTCTTCTCCACAAGCACCCACGTCACCTTCAACCACACCACCAAACTCCACTGGATCGACCACCGCTGCATCCATTTCACCTTCAAGAAACCAACCACGCACCACCGCACCCAACAACTGCCTCGCCGTTGCTGGAGTAAAGTCACCGAAGACCAGCTGACCTCCACCCTCGCCCAGAACCCACCCACCGACCCAGATGCTGCTGCCCGCAACCTCAGACAGTGCATCGACTACGCCAACACCCTCGCCCCGCTCAAGAAACCCTCCAACAACCACACCAGCAAGAAAGCCACCTGGTTCACAAAGCGCTCCAGACTTCCAAATGTACATACCGGAGAAGAAATGGCTCCACGATCGTACACCGGACAGCCACGCAGCCCACAAGGACGCCACCCGCACGCATCACCAACTCATCAGAACAGCCAAGAGATCTTCCTTCAAAACCCGCCTGGACAACAACACACACGACAGCAAAGAGCTATTCAGCATAGTGAAAGAACTCTCCAACCCCAGCGCCAACACCAACGACATCCCACCATCGCAAGACCTGTGCGACTCACTGGCCACCTTCTTCCATCGCAAGATAGCCGACATCCACGACCGCTTCAACACCTCGACAGCCCCGACTACGGCAGACCCCCCCCCCCCGCGAACACCACCTGCACCAACCGCCTGACCACTTGGTCCTACGTCAACGATGACGAGACACGCAAAGTCATGAACTCCATACACTCAGGATCACCATCAGACCCCTGCCCACACCACGTAGTCAACAAAGCAGACGCAGCCATCGCACCCCAACTACGGAAGATCATCAATTCCCGGAGAGCTGGAAGCATGCCGAAATCAACGCCCTCCTCAAGAAGCCCAAGCGGACCCCAAGGACCTCAAGAACTTCCGGCCCATCTCCCTGCTCCCTTTCCCGGCGAAGGTCATTGAGAAAATCGCCAACATGCAACTGGCCCGCCTCCTCGAGGACAACAACATCTTAGACCCGTCCCAATCCGGATTCAGACGAAACCACAGCACCGAGACAGCCCTCATCGCCGCTACAGACGACATCAGGCGCCAACTAGACAACGGCGAAACTTCAGTCCTCATCCTCTTGGACCTGGTAGCCGCCTTCGACACAGTAAGGACACGCCTCCAAGAAGCCAGAATCCAGGAGAAGGCCCTGGACTGGACCACGTCCTTCCTCTCTGGCAGAACCCAGAGAGTCCGCCTCCCACCCTTCCGATCCGAAGCCACCGACATCATCTGCGGCGTACCCCAGGGCTCATCCCTCAGCCCGACTCTATTCAATGTCTACATGGCCCCCCTCGCACAAGTGGCCCGTCAGCACGACCTGAACATCATCTCCTATGCCGACTACACCCAGCTCATCCTCTCCCTCACCAAGGACCCACACACCACCAAAACCAACCTCCACGAGGGAATGAAGGCCGTCGCCAAGTGTATGAGGAGCAGCCGTCTGAAACTGAACTCGTGACAAGACGGCGGTCCTCATTCTCGACCCCACCCCCTCGGCCTGGGACGACTCCTGGTGGCCGACCACACTGGTAACAGCACAGACGCCCACGGACACAACCTAGGATTCATCCTCGACTCCTCCCTCTCCATGTCGAAGCAGGTCAACGCCATCTCCTCCTCCTGCTACAACACCCTCCGCATGCTCCGCAGAATCTACAAGTGGATCCCGACCGAAACCAGACGAACGGTGACCCAAGCCCTCGTCAGCAGCAGGCTGGACTACGGCAACGCACTTTATGCAGGAATCCCGGCCAATCACCTACAACGACTGCAATACATCCAAAACGCCTCCGCCCGCCTGATCCTCAACATCCCCCGTCGCAGCCACATCACCCCCCACCTAAAGAGACCTGCACTGGCTCCCCGTCAACAAGAGGGTCACCTTCAAGCTCCTCACCCATGCACAGAGAGCACTCCACAGCACCGGACCAGCGTACCTCAATAGACGACTCAGCTTCTACACCCCCGACCGCCAGCTCCGCTCCGCCAGCTTCGCCCCGCCAGCTTCACCCTCCCAGCCGTCCCACGCATCCAATGAACGACCTCCGGTGGCAGATCCTTCTCCTTCCTCGCCTCCAAGACCTGGAACACCCTCCCTACCCACCTGCGGCAGACCCAGGACCTGCTCACCTTCAGAAGACTCCTCAAGACCTTGCTCTTCGAGCCTTGAGACCCTCACGGGTAAGTAGTGCGCTTTACAAGTAACTGATTGATCGTACAATGTCTTCACAAAGGTTCAATGTGTATATATATTTTTTTTTTTGCCGTGCGCTTATCCACCTAGTCTGGGATACACTTCTACTCACTGTGCACTATAAACCAACATTGGCAAAGCCACTAGGTTTCACATATGCAAAATCTACTGGCTTTGCTAATATTTTTTTTTTTTACAAGTTCAAAGCACTATGACACTGCTTTATGTCCCTCAAATACATAAATAAATGTCTATAATGGACTCTCTATGTGACCGTCTCTATTACAGGAATCGGGGAACACAGTCAGTGTGATAGTTTAATGCAAGCCTAAAATCAGAAATGATTAAATCGCTGCAACCATACCGCCTTTGACTGTGACAAGAGACACACAAGTTGAATGCACAGCCACACAATCTAGAAGAGGGATGAACCATGTGAGTGGGCAGATAAGCCTGCAATCAGGAGTGTGTGAGAAGAGGAATGAACCATGTGAGAGAGCACGTAGGGGTGCAATTGGGTGTGAATGAGAGGGATAAGCCATGTGAGAGGGCACACAGGTGCAGTCGAATGCACGACAAGAGTAATGAACCACGTGAGAGAGCACATAAGGGTGCACTCTGGAGTGCGTGAGAAGAGGAAAGAATCTTGTGTGAGGGCAAGCAGGCGTGCAATCGACTGCATGGGAAAAGGAATGTATCCTGTAGGAAGGCAGCTAGGGGTGCAATCAGGAGAGCCTGGAAAGTGGAATTAACCTTGTGAGATGGCACAGGGGGTGTAATCGGGAGTGCATGAGAAGAGGAATGAACCATGTGAGAGGGCACTTGGGGGTGCAATCAGGAGTGCATGAGAAGAGGAATGAACCATGTGAGAGGGCACTTGGGGGTCTAATCAGGACTGTATGAGAAGAATGAACCATGTGAGAGGGCACATAGGGGTGCAGTCAGGAATGCGTGAGAAGAGGGAGAAACCATGTGAGAGGGCAGTGCACATAGGGGGTGCAATCAGGAGTGCGTGAAAAAAGGAATGAACCATGTGAGCGGGCACGTAGGCATGTAATGAACAGCAGGAGAAGAGGAATGAACCATGTGAAAAGGCACCTAGGGGTGCAATCGGGAGTGCACGTGAAGAGGAATGAACCATGTGAGAGGGCACCTAGGTGAGCAATCGGGAGTATATGAGAAGGGGAATAAACCATGAGAGAGGACACATGGGGGTACAACATGAGAAGAGGAATAAACCATGCGAGAGGGCACTTAAGGGTGCAATCGGGATAGCTTGAGAAGAGGAATGAACCACGTGGAAAAAGCACATGGGGTGTCATCAGGAATGCGTGAGGAGAGGCATGAACCATGTGAGAGGACATGTAGGGGTGCAATCAGGAGTGCACAAGAGAAGGAATGAACCATGTGAGCGGGCACGTAGGTTTGCAATCGACTGTATGAGAAGGGTAATGAACCATGTGAAAGTTCACATAGGGGTGCAATCAGGAGTGCAGGAGAAGAGGAATGCCGCTGCCCGCGGTCCACGCAGGGGGACATCAGCAGGGCAGCCCTCTAGTGGCCACCCGTCGGAGCCTCCCCTCCCCCCCCCTCCACCCTGGTCCATCGCTCCCTGAGGCCGCGCCTGTGGGGAGGGGAGGCCCCAATGGGCACTGCTGGGGGAGGCGGGCCACCGGGCTGGGCGGGGCCAGGCCCTATTTATGCCTCCTGCCCCTGCAGTTTGCCCTCTGCTTCCTGTACGCTGGCCGCACGAGATTTCCGGCCGGTCAACAGCGCCGCCGCCGCCGTCGTCGTCGTGGTGGTGGTGGTGGTCGTAGTCAGTACCGGAGCGCGATCGGCGGCATGGCGCAAGGAGGGGTGCTGCAAACAAACAACTACAGTCTCGGAGGCAGCTGTTTGTATTGGCAGGAGTGGAGTTGCGGCGTTCACTGCGGCGAGAATCCGTTGGGGTGCGCCGCCACACCTTAGGGCCACATGGGGCTTGAGTGCTACTCGCCCAGCTTGAGTGATTAGTGAAGTGCCCGGCGGCGGTTCCATGCGGAGGCAGGGTGTCCCCTTTTTTGTCAAGGTTGATCGGTGAGTGCGTTCCGCAAGCATGGTCAGGGGTAGCCTGATAAGCGTGGGGGGGACCGCATTGGGAAACCGGTGCGGGAACCGGTGCATGTTGGTACCAGATTGCTTGGCGAGTAGTTGCTGGCCTGAGTTGGCGAGCATAGGCCCTACTATGGATACTCAGCGAAGATAGTTCTGTCTTCCTCTAGCTAAGCATCTCCACGTTTGCCTTGGTTATTTGTGAAGAATAAGCGGGGATGGCCAGCAGTCAGTTTTGTGATTTGGTCATTAGTGGGTCCACCGAGTACAATAGCGAATTTTTAGTGCACACACGGACTTGAGCAGGGACATTCTGGCTACAATGATGCTAACAAAGATTAAATATCAGGTGTTGTTGTGTACGCCTATGGCGCAGGGAACGGCACCATCGCTGTAGGCGACAGTGGTCTGCGATTCAATTGTAGGATGTGCGCATGCATGCAATGTTATTTCAGGCGGAAGTGGGTTCACTGTCCAACAGCGAGTGTTGTGGGGCACACCTTGATTTGAGGCGTTAGATGCGGGCTCCAATGGGGCTAATAAGGTTTTACATAGCGAGGGTCGTTGTGGAAACGCAAATGCTAACAAGGTAGAGAGGTTCCGGGCACCAGTGACTTCCATAAATGAATAGTGGTGCGCGACGACTTTCAGAATCACAGTTGGTTGAAGAATGTGTTCTTATGCTAATTGTTTTCCTTGGATGCTAGCGCTGGTAAACAGGAATACTGTCAGAAGTTTTGAGAGTGTAGGAACAGCTGTGACTTTAGAGTTTAACTTGGATACTGTGATACATTTATAACTGTTCAAGATCTCATCAAGTACGAAACTCTTGTTCGAAGTTAAATGCTAAGATAGATGGCTGTTGAATATGCAGCGGTAAATGAATAGTTTTCATGGGCCCGCTGTAACGACCATCAGTTGCCTCATGAAATTTGGCATGGGTAGGTTGTGTGTGAGTGTGTTCTTACCATGAAATAAGCCCGAGCAGTTCCCCCCCCTTTTTGTAACGATCCCATACCATCCTCTTTCATGCTGCATTTCGCCTTCATAATCCAACGCATGCGCTTACCGATGTTAAACGTGGACATAATGCCGTATTGCTTGTTGCATGGTACGTTTCACCGTTAAATAATTTAATGAGTTCCCATCGCTGGGATGCCGGCGCGTCCTCTCTCAAAGGCGCTGTTGACTGCCCCCGAATGCGTGACCGCTTGGTGGGGCAGCGGAGGAGACTTGTGGTATGCCTCCTTTCTGTGTCTATTGTGTGGCGCTATTGTTGGTTTCCTTGAGCCCTTGCGAATTATTGGGTTGAGTGCGCGTGTGAATCGGTGTATAGTAGGTGTTGCCTGGGCCGGAGGACTCTAAGTGTGGGAGTCTCGTGTCGTCCCTACTGGTGGGCAGTGTAGTTTAGGGTTGCTTGGTGTGGTAATGCACAAGCTCAGAGTCAATTTCGTGCCTAGTTAACCCTTTTGCAACATTAATCAATGTTCTAGTGGTGTATGCGTTGCGGTGTGTATGCAGTCTAGGATGAACGTTATAGCTCACTGTTGAATATTACGACTTTAAGTTCCAAATGGGAAGTAACAAAGGGATGCCTCTTGTAGGGAACAGTGACCTACTGACCTATTTACATCAGGCGCACTCTGTAGTCTGTTTGGGACACGTCCGTTGCAGCAGGCAACTTAAACAGTAGCTTGTTTAGTGGGCGAGGGCGGCGTAAGGCTAGGGCAGCCGACCTTTCAATCTGAGATGACCTGTTTGAGCCCGATGTTCTTTTATTCAAAGGAATATATCCTGGGTAATGTAACTGGTGCCCATGTAAAGCGCTCGGCGCTTGCGCTATATATAAGCCTGAAACATAAACTCCCTTGTAATTGCATCCTCAGTGAAGTATATCTGAGGCAGTGTCGGGTTGTAGTCTTCAGACTAAATAGACTGCTGGAAAGTGTCAGCGGGGGCCCGCTTATAACTCCTCCAATGACTCAAGCTGCTATTTAGTTCCCTCCTTCAACTTCTAATGTGATTACCCCTCATCGGCCATTGGGGGGGGGACGATGTTACGCGTCGGCTCAGGGAAATCTGCGAGGCTTGTTAGTGTTGCTCTTTGGGCCCCTTTGCGCTTGCTGAGGATTGTGATTAGGCTGTAGTCAGGCAACCTCGCACGCAGCCAGCTTCTCTGGAATTTGCACGTTCATGGGTCATCTTGAAAGTTACGCAGGGTCAGGCCTGGTTAGTACTTGGATGGGAGGCCCAAAGGGGAACACCAGGATGATGCAGCCTTCGCAGCGAGTTTAGGGCGTTTTTTGCGGGCTAATTAGTTTCTTAAGGCAGGCAGCGCTATGTTGCTGGGGGGGTCACCCCTAACATTGCGACTCTGGCAATGTTGCTATTTTGGAAAAGAGATTTTATAGGTATTATACTTGTTCTTGTCTATTTGGCGGCAATGCGTGTAGATCAGAGTGGGTGTTACACCTGGCAAAGGTGCTTGTTTGTTTTCAGTCCTTTGGCCTTTCTTTTCAGTATGCAGATGCTTCCACCCAGGCGCACCCTTTTCCTCTCGCTGGATTTTGATGGTGCTGTCACTCTTGCACAGGGAGGTTTGTGGCAGGGGGCACAAAGGAGCAAATGAATATGCTGCCGAATCCTGCATTTTCACGCAGTATGATTTGCCTATTTGGAATATGCTCTGCGAGATTCTCGGGCCTGTTTTTGCGCGAAGGGTGGTGCACTTTGCTGTGGAGGTGCTTGCTCCACGCCCTCTACTGAGAAGGCCATCTCACGGAAGCCGCTTCTGGTGGCCATGGTTCACTTATTGTTAAACTGCAGTGAAGTTTTGTTAGGTGTCACAATTTGTTGACCTTTTGTGCAGTGTGTGACTCCGAGTCTACATATACATTGTTAAACTTGATGGGTTTCACTCTTACCCAAGGACAATCTTCAGCTCTCCCACACTATTAGAGATCCGTCAATGGCTCTTGGCCGGGAAGGAGGTGTGATTTCTCGGTTATTGCCTGCGTTGGGCCAGGCAGGCTGACCTATTGTGTGAGTTCTTGTGTGGCCAAGTGCAACATCTATCAGTGTCCACTGCTTTACCAGCCTCTTGTGTAAGTCGTTCCTTTGCCTTGCAATTCGAAAACAGCTGGTGTAATGTTTCTTTCAAATCAGTCATAGTGGCAGCTCAGTCTATACAGAAAAGTCAGCAGCCTGCGCTGTTTTGAGACAAGCTGAAGGCCTGGGTTTGTGGGTCATACAGAACATCTTGAAGGTATTTATTATTGTGAGTTGCACGCTTCAGTCAAGAGATGCTGCTGCCTTTCATCTTTAGCCTTGCTGTTCGGAAACAGCTGGTGTAATGTTTTCTTCAACTCACAGTCATAGTGGCAGCTAGTCTATACAGGAAAGTCATCAGCCTGAGCTGTTTGGAGACAAGCGGAAGGCCTGGGTTTGTGTGTCATACATAACATCTCTAAGGTTATTCTCCCTGTTCCACAGGGAGGCAAGGTAAAGCCCAGAGTGACATGGTCTACCGAGACTTAGCCTGGCTTGCCTCTTCGGCGACCTTTTGAAGTTCGTGTATTTATTTTATGACGGTGACAGATGCGATCACAATTGTTTGATAGGCACCAGGGCCAGATGACATTTAAGTGCATTGTGTTCTGGAAACTAAGGATCGGGTCCATTTTAGTAAACACAAGGAGCTGTAAATATTTGTGTCGCTCATAGATGCCCTGTGTTGGGTGAATGATATCTGAGAGCTGTGCTCCTTCGAAAAGGACATTGCCAAATAGTCAAGCCAATGGCACATCAAGTGGTTATGGTGAAAATCTCGAAAGTAATTTTGTTTTGGAAACAAAAAAACAAACAAAAAACGCTCTCTTTTATCTACGATATGAATGGGTTGACGTGAAGTGTTCACTTTGGCCACGTCACGACCCCAAGATTAAAACTACATGTGGTGTTCCCTAGGGATCCTTTAAATGGAAACACTTTGGTGGAACAAAGTTTATCACACTAGGTCCCAGACATTGGAACCCCCCACCTCCAGAGAGTAGGTCCTGCACAGACCTCATGACTTCCCGCAAACTCCTAAACTTGGCCAGTTAGACAGGCATGTGAGTAACTTACCACTCTAACCGGTTTCAGAGTAGCGCCAGGAAACCAATCTGATACGTGTGCCCTACGAATTTAGTATAACATAACAAAGGTGGGATTGGATTTCATAATCTTTTAGGAGCAGAACATAATATGTTTATGCACCACTGAGAGATTCGAATACAGAGCTTGTGGACCCACACAGGATGTTTCACAAGGTGACAGCAAGCCATACTGCTGAAATAAACAATTATAAAAAGAAATTACACCATTGTGAAATTAATTAAACCGAAGTCAACAAGTTTAACGATATTTTGGTCAAATAGTTATGGTTAAAGGTGAGATAAGGTTACCTCGTTTTACGAAATAATTTCTAAGAAATTGCAGTTCAATTTGTATCAGTCAATAACATTAACTAACAACATTATATAACAAACATTAAACAAACGATAAATAATTTCTGTGCGTTTGCACATAGGTTCATAATTGTTGTGGTTAGCATTAGGTTTTGAATTAGGGAAGGAGGTGCTGAGTCAATTTAATTATTGAAGCTGAGTGTTTTTCTACAAATATTAGTTCAAATTACATGTCGTCTTCAGGAGATAAACTTTGATTTAAATAAATTAAACAGTAGGAAGGAACCGAAATATTGCAATAATTTGAGTTATATGAACCATTGAACAACGAGGCTAGAATAAGACTCCATCATCTAATTTAATGTAACTTAATTTGCAAAAATATTCAATAAAACCTGTATTTTCTGGTTAGTTAAGATCGATCCCCAGATTTCTAGGTCATTTCTGGCAGCAGATAGGCTAAAACAAGGAGATGTTGCTGGGATATTGGTCATTCTGAAGTAAACAATAGGATATTAATACAATGTGGAAGGAAGCAAAAGCAGGGAGTTAATGGCCGAAAAGGTAAATACGGCAGAGTTAGCAGTTTTATCGATTTTCATTGATTTGTATTAGCATGCTGTAGGAAGGTGAGATTGTCTCAACGGATCATTTGCCAATAATGCTGTCACTAGCTAAGGTTGTGGCATTCACCATTCTGAGACAGTGACATGAAGCAGCCAGGGACAGTGAGCATATGTTGCCCGTGTGCTGGGTGAGAGTACAAAGACAGAGGCTGTTGCCCCCCTACTGTCTGATGTTCACAGCTTTTAAGGGCCCATCCCATCAGTAGATACCCGTGATGTCAGCTTGTGTTTATAAACGCAGGGACGGCAGTTAACTCACACGTACCTTCACCTTGTTATTGTGCTGTAGCTGTTGGAAACACACTTCTAAGCCAGAAAGGACCCCAATGTGGCCCAATTGAAAAATCACAATAGGATTTCATGTCCATAAACGCCAATTTCACCAATGCCTTGTTACCCATGCCATATTTCCCAGCCTAAAAAACAGATTTAGGTGTTGCTCTGTTTCGCTCAGTCTTTCCTTGTAGCCTAGGGAGTGTAAAACGTTCACGAATTTTGTTCCCCGAGCTGAAAGATATGTATCCTTCAGAAGCAAATTCTCTACTTTTAATCAGCCAGTCATATTGGCTTTATCCGGAGTCATGAAAAAGGCGTCCATATAAGCAGTCAGCTTTAAATATTTGGCCCTGCTTAGAAATCATGCAAACATCGAAGCAGCAGAATTCGGGGACCATAAACACTATCAATACAGCACCTTTTTCAGACAAAGTGGAAAAGGAAATCTGCTTCGTGCTAGGAAAGAAACTCTGTTTTCCGAAAATCATCCACCTTTACCTGCAGAGAACATATTCTTCCATTGTTTATAAAATTATGTTCAAGGAATGAAGGGCACAGATGGATTGAAGTCAATTCGCTTCTTGTAGAAATCTCCTTTGTGAGTTTGCCCTGTGCTTCTGAGTAAGTTGCAAATTATTGCTGTTATTTACGGGTTACAGAACAGAACCCATAATTTAGCCCACTAAAGCCAGCTCGCAGGGGCAGGGCACCTATAACAGCGAAGGGAGGAAGGGGGGGCTCTGGCAGCGACGGGTGCCTCCCCAGAGCTGTGGCGGAGTTACAGGGCGATCTGGAGGCAGAAGGGTACAGTAAGGGTACCTCTGCGACAGTCGGTACAGTAAGGGTACCCCTGTCCGGCACAGTAAGGGTGCCCGAGCCAAGGTCCGGGAGCCGAAGGAGGTTCTGGGAAGACCGCGACGGCGCCCCGTTAGTCCTTCGGGCGGTTGGGGGGCCTGACCAACTGGGGGTGTGCCATAACACGCTCCGCCCCTGTAAAAGGGGCGGGAGTATTAGACAGATCACGTGATCCAAAGGAGGATCTGAAAAGAATGTGCTGCACTGCCGGGCATCGACCCACTGTGCGTGCTGGCTCGCAAGGCGGGCGGAGCAGCGAGGGGCTGCTTGCCCTGGATCGCCCGTAAGATAACCCACTCTATCGTCATACTTATGTTGTATGAAATAAACCTGCAGCAGTTCTTCACCCATAAGGAATGTGTCAGTGTAATCTTTGGGTGACGTCTGTGCATACGTGTTGAGTGGAGCGGATGACTGTGTGGTCACTATGAACCATGTGAGAGGGCACTCGGGGTTCAATCAGGAGTGTACGAGAAGAGGGAGGAACCAGGTTAGAAGGCACCTATGAATGAATGAATTAAAATATTTATTCAGCACAAACTAATGTCAGGAGGCGTCTAGGCACTGTGAAGACCAGACAGGTATTGAAACCTTGACGTTTCCTAGTTTGAAGGAAAGATTCATGTTTTTAAAGATTTTCTAAAATCTTGTAAACGGGTGGAGGATTTAAGCTTCCCAGGCAAGGAATTCCATAGCAAACCCATCGATCTAAAGAAACTTCCCCCCGCCTCCCTGTCGCTTTCCTAAAATGAACAACTACAAGATTTTTTGCAGAGCTCTAGCTAAGAGTCCTGCTCTGAGTGTACCATCTAAAGTGCTTGCTGAAATATACCGGACCGTTCCCATGCAGGGCCCTAACAGCTGTGCACAGAGCCTTAAACTTTCCACTGCTTTACCAGAAGCCAGTCAGTGAAGTGCCCTGATGGCTCCCTTTGCACATTCAAATCTAGACCCCTTTAGGTGAGAGCGTGCTGATGCATTTTGCCAAGTTTGTAGGTTTTCTTTTTAGTCTGACCGAGATATTAAGATAAAGACTATTTGTGAGAAAGTGCCATCTTTCTTGCATGGTATGCCCCCAATGTTTGCTGAATGTACTTTTACTGAGTGTGCCCTGGACTCCTGCCAATCAGGTGCCTAGGGCCACACACCACACACCACACACAACACACCACACACACCACACACACCCCCCCCCCCTGCCCTGCCCTGCCCTGGCTAAGAAGGGGAAGACACCAACTGCTTTGGCCCCAGCCCTACCGGCCTGTCGATCCTGCTCCAACCCTGCATCTCTTGTGGCCAGCAACCGCACAAACCCCGGAGGACCTGGCTACCTTTTGACTCTAAACCCCTGGGACTCCCATGAGTAGAGGCTCTACTAAAAATCTACTTCTAATCCCTGGCAGCAGCCCGGAACCACGAACCCAGCGCACTCTGCACCAGCCAAGCCTGGCCTGTGGCGGAGGGAACAAAGACCACAAGGACGACCCCATGGCGACTGTGACCCCGAGTCCGGCACCCAAGGACCTCCCTCGACACTTCTGAAGAAGCCTGCAGCCTCTGAACAAGGTGCCCCCCCAAACCGCGATCAACAGAGGGTAAGATTTCCCGACACCAAAAGGCACCCGGTGCCCCGCGGCCCCCTGTGCCCAATCCCGGGGTACCTACCGATCCTCCAACTACCCAACTTACCTCTCGAAGTGGTGGTGGCACCTGAAGAACCCTCGTCCCCGAGCTTGCGGTCTTTTTCTAAACCGGAGATTTCCCATTGAAATCAATTGAGCGCCCCAAGGCTCAAAAGCACCCTGCACCCAGCCGCCCGAGTGGCCCTGGCAGTGCAATGTCTACACCTATCTACTTCCCCACTTGCCCTGAGTAAGTGACCAGGAGCCCCGCTCCCACAGCCGCGTGGCTTGCCGGACAGCAGCCACCAACCAAGGCCCCCCTATCCCTCATAGGATAACATTGGGCCTAACTCTCTCTGCACCCGGCCGCCCTAGTGCCGCTGAGGGTGAACCAACTGTACCTACCTGACCCTAGGGGACCCCTGAGTCTATGCCCAGAACCTCAACTCTGCCAGTCGAGTACTTACCTTTAAACCGATAACTCTATTTTCTTCATAGGGTAACATTGACTGGCTTTTTCCTGAAATTTCTTCAGTGTGGACTTTTCAAATCTTAAAATATTCACCAAAAATCAGCCGAGTAACGAAAACGAAAATACTCACCTGCTCTTAGTTGAGCTCCCAGTGCTGGATCTTGGTGCCCAGCACTGACTCTGAAAAATACTTACAACTGTACTTACCAGTAACCCAATTTCCTCCCATAGGAAATCATTGACTGTTTTTCTGTGAAATTTCTTCTAAGTGTCAATTTCTGCAAACTTTAAATATTCTTAAAAACTCGTATAACTTCTGAAAACGTAATTGCTTACCTGTTTTGGATAAAGGTCCCAGTACTGAGTCTAGGTACCCAGTACTGGATTACAAAAGTACCGAGAAGATGCTATACCTGCAACTTGAATTTTCTTCCATAGGAAATCATTGACTGTTTTCTTTGAAATATTTTCTAAGTGTCAACTTTTAGAATAGCAAAATATTGTCTAAAAATCACCACAGTAAATTAAGTCTACTTTTATCACTTGATTCTAAGAACTGACCCAGGACTGAATCTAGGATCCAGTCCTGGAATTCCAAAAGTAATCCTAAAGGTAATCTGTTGCAAATAACTTGAAACTTCCATTGAACTCAATGCATTATTGTGTTTAAAATTGTGTTGCCTATTGCAACCACTTGTAACTGTTTTACAAAAGTCAATTGCATATATAGCATCTCATTCTGAGAAAGTAAATTTTAATGCCAATTGTTGGTTCTAAAATAAAACTGGCATATATTTTTTATATAAACCATTGGCCTAGAGTTCAGTTCTTGAGTGTGTGAGACCATTTGCTGACTGAGTGTGTACAACAAATGCTTTACACTGTCCTCTGATACTGCCTTACTGCTCGACCAAGCTACCACTTTAGAGAGTAAGGTTATATCTAACTTTAACCTCTGCCAAACCTCTGGGGACTGTAGACTCTGTACACCCTGTACCTATTGGGTTAACAGTATATACAGAGCCACTTTCTCACACTATTGCAGTAGTCGATCCTTGTCAGAACTAATGAGATTACCACAGTTTTCAGGAGTTCGAAAGGCAGACATTTCTCAATTTGTTTTCTAAGTCTCGGAGAGTGGTGAGAGGCCGAGGTGACTTTCGAAATTTTGTCCTGCAGCTTCAGATCTTTACCATAGAGAATCACCACGTTTAGGTCTCGCCTGAGCCAGTGCATGCACTGCTCTGGCGAGCCATTTAGTAAGTGGGCTTTTAAAAGTCCGAGCACACTCTTTTGCTGGCCTCAAGCTTGCGGTTACGTGTGCGAGCACGCGCACAGCAGCCATCTGGCTTTCCTCGCGGCACCCTTACAGCGCGTCTCGTTCCGCCCCTCCCCCACCACAGAGCGCGTCCCTGCGATCGCTATCAATTTCGCTATCACGGCTGCACGGCCGCGTTACTTTTACTGCTGCGCGGCCAATGCTTGTTTTGACTAGCTTCTTGAGCGCATTCCTCCTACTGATCACCGTCCTATGTAGCGGGTTAGCCCACATCCCTCCCAGAGTGTGCTCGTTCATCTCTGGCTTCCTGGGGGCAGATATGATTGCTTCTTGTGTGTCCACATGCGCAGTAATGCCTCCTGGCCTCCTCCATAATGGAAATGTTTCCAGGGATCCTTTACAGAGGTTGATCTGTTCTGCTCGTGCAGACCGGCCAGGGTGCTTGCCCGTATCTTTTAATTCCCTCTCTTGTCTATGAACTATGAGTCTGGCAGCCTAGTACAGCATGCGTTAGTTGCCCTTAACAGGTCCTTCCACTTTATTAGATTTTACAGCCTGGTGCCTGTAATCCTCATTCCTAGCCATCACACTGGACCTGACAGTGTTTTGTAATCATGACCTCTACCCATGACTGACCATTCACACCGGGCTTGTCTATTGCACGAACAGTCCATATGATTGCTTTTTGCTCATCACATTGTATCACCAGCTTGCAAGTGTGTCATCTTCCAATGACAGCACCCCCAGATGGCATCTGTCAACCTGACGTATTAAGCCCTGACCCCTTATGTTTTCAGTCCCTTCATACTATATGTGAGCGGCCAGTAGTCTATGCATGATTTCTCCTATGTATCTTTCTTTGCACTATACCTGTCAAGCATTTGCATACCAGCATGACCACTCCCAGTGGCCGTGCTTCAGAGTGAATCTGACCACACCGCCACTCACAGCAATTGTGGCTTTGTGCAGGATACACAATGACTGTAGGCATTTTGCGATTCTGCAGCTGCAGCGTTTTCCTCATAATTATGGATTTGCCAAACTTCCCAAATAATGCTCGCATAATAAATCTCGCTTTTGAGAGTGATTAAGCTATTGACATTGTAAATAACAATGCCCTTTCTTTAAATGTTTAAAAAACAAAAACGTAAACAAAAATAATGTCATGAGCAATGCCAATAGCTCTAACTTTAACAATGCCGAGACCGTTGCATTGTAAATGCTTGTTTTATCTGTATTTCTCTTTAAAAGAAAAAAATAAATACATAGAACTCCTGATTTCCCAGGCCTCATTCCGTGGTGTGTGCTGCTGCACACCCCTCCCCGTGGCCAGTGATCAGACCATCACTGCTGCATGATTCTTTTCTTCAGGGGGCCTCTCGGCCACCACCTCCCTGCCTATTGTGCTGTTAACAGACCGCATCCACTGCGCCTCGGTGCAGACCTGAAGGAGCGCAGGACCCCATCATCACCAGCTCCCACATCATTTCTTGAGCCGGCCCTGCCGCCTCCACATGAAACCATTCATCACGTGTGCCCTCATCGCTCTGTGTCGAAATCTTTGGTGCTGCAGAGCTTTGAAAAGTGCAGCTGTTTCTGCAACCTGTTCGCCTTGAGCTTCACTGATTTTGGGTGATAACAGGCGCTTCACCTCTCCCACAGACCAAACTTGAGTTTGCGTTTTTAATTATTGATTTTGATAGAGGTAACCACTACGACCAGAATGCTAATAGAAACATCTGTTTGAGTTCTACAGGGAGTGTGCCCTCAACCCGTTTTTAGGTCTCACCTAGCGACGCAGCGCGAAGCGCTGTCGCTAGCGAGATCTGATTGATGTCGACTTGCTTTGGAAGGGGGACCGGACATGTGCGCGCAAAGGACTGCAGTTGTGAACACATTCGTGAACGCATACGACGGCGTTAGATTAACTTGCAGGACAGGGGATGTGCACGTGTATGGTGCGAGCAGGAGTTGTAATAACGCCGTACGAGTGCACATGAACTGTCTGTGCCGAAGCTTAACAGACAGGAGATGTGCACGCGTAGGGCTCGCGGCGTTATCACGACTGCTGCTTACACATCTCCTGTCCAGGCGTGGCGTGCTTACCACGTACAGCATGCCTCACCCCACTCACCGGCTCTTGTGGGGACTCTGCGCTGCTCCCCGGCTGGTCTCCTTGATGGCAGGGGGGGACTAGCCTCTTCACCTGGTCACTGCAGCAACACGCGGGGCTCCGTCTTGCTCACAGGAGCCCCACCTGAAATCCTGCTCCGGCTGCACCATGCGGCATTCGCGAAGGCGGGGTGGGCTCCCGCCGGACTTCCTCCACTGCTTACCAGTGCAGGGTGGGCTCCCGCCTCTCTTCTCCTACACGCGGGGCTCCCTCAGCTTACAGGAGCCCCAGACACTTCCGGCCGTGCGCTCCATGTTCCGGGCAAGGTTGCCTGACTTTCGGGTCGCGCTCAGAGCGGCCCAGAGAAGGCTTCCAGAACAGCTCGGTCTGCGGTGGGAAACGCGGGTTGGGCTCCCGCCTCATCCTTTTACTTTGGTGGTTACATAGTGAGTCTTTTTAGGTCTCGCCAGATGTGCACGCTCATGGCAATGCGCTCTGACTTTCACGCACGCTCCATCTCAGCTTTCGCTGCGTCTTCGCAGCAGCCAGTCGCTGTTGTGATTTCATTATCTCCACGGACACACTAAAGCCCCAGGCCATGTACAGCATGCCTCCCCCCACTCACCGTCTTATGCAAAACACCCATTACCGCCGAGACGGAACACATCCTGCCTCTGCTCGCCTGCCATCTCTTGTTAGTATCTCTTCAGTCGAGGCTCGATTTAATAAACAAAGGCGGCTTTAATAATTCAAATTTCACTTCTGGGGATGCGGCGGAGCCTGTCAGAGGCGTTTATCCCGCCGTCCGGGCCTTTGCATGTATTAAAACCGGTCTCTGTACCCAGAACGCGGACGGCGGCTGTGCTTTCGACTCCTTCAAAGGCACACAGATAAGCACATGGCGTCTTCA
This sequence comes from Triturus cristatus, assembly GCF_964204655.1. Lineage (NCBI taxonomy): Eukaryota > Metazoa > Chordata > Amphibia > Caudata > Salamandridae > Triturus > Triturus cristatus. Next base: position 69,965,966 of record NC_140585.1, on the reverse strand, counting down.
GTTCTTAGCGCTTAAAAAACCCTTAAATAGATTTTGTTTGTATTCCTGGATCCTCTGCATTTGGAAGGGACAGTGAAACAGGCAAGCGATAGTGGTGGGAGCTCAAGGACGCGGGCAGGCCGTTGCCCAGGACATCGGAGGTGCAGCGCGCGCTCCGTTCTTCACAGCCCCCCACGTAGCCCAGTTCTTTGTGTATCCGAGAGGTAACCAGGTAGAAGTGACGGTTTAGAGGCGGCAGGCAACGCTTGCAGAAGAGTCCTAACCTATCATTCACTCTTTCATAGCGTTGCGGAAATTTAAAATGATGCTTAAAATGAGCAGCGCCGGAATTTCACAGTTACAATGCGATATGTACAATGAACATCCTTAACTAAGATTTTATCTCTTCGCCTCGATAAATTTGTCGCCCCATCTCACTTTCGGTAGTATAAAGGAGAGGGGAAAGCGCCAGGCCCCCACCGCGCCATCTTCAGGAGTAAGTTGTTGTGGGTCTCCCAGGCCCCGCCTCCTGACAGGACACCCTGCATTTCTCAGCCCAGCTACTTTCCTAGAGTTCAGGCATCGGCTCAGTCTGTAGGTGACCCTGACTCACTCTATACAGAATAGTGCTGGCACTGATCATTACACACTCATGAATATAAATGTGCAGAAAGCTAATTTATCAAGTAGAAAACAAAGAGACATTAACAAATACTTTCAGTTGCAGAGGGGGATTAGGCCTAGGCAGTGCTTTAAATGGAAAAACAGAAGTGCAGGTACCCTGTACCAGAGTACCTGCTTGTTTCTGAGAAGTACAGCTACTCTTCAATTAAAAGTATTATATCACTCTTGAGAAGTGCAGGTACTCCCACTCTCAAAGTAAAAAGGTGCTGGTACTCCATACTGGACAGTACCAGCCCACACTGGGCCTAGGGGTAGGGCTACCGAATTTGGAAAGGGGGAGTGGGCTGGAATCTCGGCCTTGTTCAACATCCTGTGACTCTGGGCAAGTCACTTTATCTCGACCTGGCTAAAGTGCAAGGGAGGTAAAGTGTAAAGCGCTCTATTGCCCATTGTCCAAGTGGGCGCTAGATAAAAGCGAAAAAAGCAAACCTTCGCAATGCTAATATCGTAAAAACCCTAGAATGGGTGTACACCAAACCACGAAAAGCACACCTTGAGTGGAGTCCTACGTTCATGAAAACGTTAGGGTAAGTCCATTCAGCAGTTTCGGATGTAGTTTGGCTGCAAAGGAATGATTTCCCTTTGTAGCTAACATGGGGAAAAAATCATTTTGATACCACCTTAACTTTTTTTCCTACTGCACAGAACGTCACCAAATGTAGCAAGTCGGCCCCTAATGCATGCACTATGCAAGCACCAAATTAGGAGCACATCCGTCATGGACTGCTTTTTCAATGGAAAGTGTGGCTGAACCATATCTACACAGAGGTAACTGCCACTGTGTAATCTTACTAGCCTTTGCAATGCAATAGGTCTCGCATTTACACGATTTAGAGCTATTGGCACTGTAAATGACAATGCCTTTTATTTATATTTAGGTTTTTAAAACATAAATAAAAGCCACTCCATTTACAATCCCAACAGCTTAAGCTTGCGTAAATGCGAGACCTATTGCATTTCAAATGCTTGTTCTATTTTCTGATGATGTTTATTGACTGTGTGGTGCCTTTTTACCAGTTGTTTTAACCGTATTCCTGGTACAACAGGGTACCCTTTGTACGATTTCGCTTTTGTTCGACAAAAGCTGTCTGAAAACATGTACCCTACGAATCTATTTTTTTTTTTTTGTCTAAAACATGGCCTTCTGCAGTCAAGAGGTTGCAGTGTCATTATGCAGACACTACTGACTTTTTAGGACTTTTCTCTTTGAGGATGTTTATTCGTTGAAACAGAGATCAACCCACGTGAAAATACTGTCTATACATTCAGCTTTTGCGAATAGTAGGGGATATCTTTTTAGGTCTCGGGACCATCCGGTCTGCCGAAGGCAGAACCGGAAGTCGAGAGATTTAATGACTTGGAGAAGAGGGGCTTGAACCCGCCCCTCTTCTCCCCTGTTCTCCATTGGCTGGCCTCTTCAATGCTGGCCAGCCATTGGAGAAGAGGTCCCGTCACTCCAATCAGGCCCCGTCCTTTTCGGATCGGGGGGCGTGTTTTTTGAAAGAAGTCTCATTCTCTCCTCCAGCCAATGGCTGGAGGAGAGAAAAGACAAACACGCCCCCGAATCCGAAATGGACGCTGCGTTTCTCCGAGGCATTTCTGCTCTGCCTCGGAGAAAGGCGGTGGTGTCTTCCGGTGCCCTCGGCTTGTCTAATGAGATCCACCGAGTGGGAGGGCAACAGGAGTTGGAAGCGCCTTTCCTTGGAGACTTTCGCCGTAAGTTCGGGCTCCTGAAACTTTTAGTTTTGCTTTTTGAGTGCATGTTTCAGTGTTTGCTGTCGTGGTGAAGTGCCGGCGAGAGACTCGCCAAGAACGCTTAAGACCGCTCAGTTGCAGAAGAAACTGTTCCGGATTGGCGGAGGTGTGCCAGGCATGGCGCAGCAGAGAAAGTTTGTGAGTAAACACTTCTGTGATGTTTGCAAGAAAAATGAGTACCGACTGTGGGCGACGATGGGTGAAAGTACTCGAGTTTGTGTTCCACCTCGTTCCTCTATTTCAGCAGCTAAATGGCTCCAATTCTATTTATTTCTTCTTTTTAATGTTTTTTTGTTATTCCTGTTGCCGTCCCGTGGTTGCCAGATCAGACGTCCAAGTCTGCTCTGTAAATAGACCTTTGCTTTTTTTGTGTGTTTGTTAGTGATTGCACAATAAAAGGCTTGATTGGTGAGGACAGAGCAGTGACAGAGTCGAGCGAGGGCAGGCAGATCGGTAACAGTTGAAGCTAGGAACACGGCTGGCGGGGGGCTGTGCGGTAAGGGGGTGCTTCTGCGGGGGGGGGAGAAATTCTGAGGTTTGAGTGGTGGGGCGGAGGAGAACGGTGGTGGCTATCCGGCCTCTCTGCACATAACAGTGGTTGGTGTTATGCTGGGTGTGTGATAGTTGTGGTGGCTTGAGCTGGTGTTGGCGGAGGTGTGCCAGGCATGGCGCAGCAGAGAAAGTTTGTGAGTAAACACTTCTGTGATGTTTGCAAGAAAAATGAGTACCGACTGTGGGCGACGATGGGTGAAAGTACTTGAGTTTGTGTTCCACCTCGTTCCTCTATTTCAGCAGCTAAATGGCTCCAATTCTATTTATTTCTTCTTTTTAATGTTTTTTTGTTATTCCTGTCGCCGTCCCGTGGTTGCCAGATCAGACGTCCAAGTCTGCTCTGTAAATAGACCTTTGCTTTTTGTGTGTGTTTGTTAGTGATTGCACAATAAAAGGCTTGATTGGTGAGGACAGAGCAGTGACAGAGTCGAGCGAGGGCAGGCAGATCGGTAACAGTTGAAGCTAGGAACACGGCTGGCGGGGGGCTGTGCGGTAAGGGGGTGCTTCTGCGGGGGGGTGGGGGAGAAATTCTGAGGTTTGAGTGGTGGGGCGAAGGAGAACGGTGGTGGCTATCCGGCCTCTCTGCACATAACAGTGGTTGGTGTTATGCTGGGTGTGTGATAGTTGTGGTGGCTTGAGCTGGTGACGGTGACTAGTGAGGAAAGCTTGGCCACTGCAAGGGTTAATGCTGACTGCTGAGGCGAGTGACAGACATGGATACAAACAATGGCGGTTCAGGAAGAGTCGGCTGCGGTGGCTGACCACTGTGAGAACCGTGGTTGCTGGGCATGGAGGGCGAACACTTTATGCTGTTGTGAGGGACATGGTGATTGACTGTTGAGTAGTGATGGAATAGTGGGAGCGTAACTGGCTAACGGACTGAGATTGCTGGTTTTAGATTGATAAAACAATGACTGGAGAGGCCTAGGCCATAGAGTTGCGATTGCTGGGCGGGGGCGCAGCACCTATTGCTATGGACGATGAGCAGTGACTGCTAGGGTGCAGTACGGGAAACATTAGCTGGATATGGGCAGAGTCTTACTGCTGTGGTTGGAGTGAGTATAATGGTGGTTATTGGACCTCAAGCTGTGGCGCATACCCGTGACTGGTGATAGATGTGAGGCCAGAATCTACAGTTGTAGAAGCAACGTGTATTGAATGTATTCTGCAGATGTCTGAGTGGGGCATGTGTAACATGCTAGGCTAGGTGGGGAGGGAGGTGGTGTGTGGGAGGTGTAGCCTGCCAAGGGCTATAGTTCCGTTTCCCAGGCTGCTGAAATCTCTGGTACCTAAAGGGAGATCCAGTTCCTGTAATCTCATTTGGTGACCTAAGTGATTGTTGATCACCGCTAAATTGGCCAAAGGGTCAGAGTTGAACTCTCCTGGCTACTGACTCAAGGGTTTTAGATCAGAGGAAATATTTTCCACAAGACAGAGCCACAGCCCATGGGACTGGTGATCTGACGCGTTTCATATACTTGCATGGTGTTTACTTCTGTGCTTCAGATTGGAGACTGGTATCAAGGTGCCTACAACCTCGAAGAGATTGCTCTGTAGTGCAAAGCCAGTCATAGATGCTTTATCCACCAGGCAACAACTGTAATATGATGACCTAACCAGCTTAGAACCCACTCGGCAGTAGCCAGTTCTTAAGCCCCATAGTCTGTGGGCTGAGTCCATCTTGCTTTTCTGTGAGCAAAGTATACAAGCATTTACAATGCAACGGTCTCGGCATTGTTAAAGTTAGAGCTATTGGCATTGCTCATGACATTATTTTTGTTTGTTTTTGTTTTTAAATCATGTAAAGAAACAGCAGTGTTATTTACAATGTCAATAGCTTAATCAGTGTGTGTGTAGGTGGCTCTGTATGTGGGTGCAAATGCAATAGGTCTCGCATTTGAGAGTGATTAAGCTATTGACATTGTAAATAACAATGCCGTTTCTTTAAATGTTTTAAAAACAAAAACAAACAAAAATAATGTCATGAGCAATGCCAATAGCTCTAACTTTACCAAGGCCGAGACCATTGCATTGTAAATGCTTGTTTTTTAATGCTTTGATGGGTGTACCTAAATGGGTGTAGTCTAGTCCTACAAACTGTACCTTGGCCATGATCCTAAGCTAAGTGCTTTCTGGTTTAATTGGATTCTAATAACGTACAGCCCACTTAATGTTTTTCTCATGCTTGAAAGCAAGTCATCTTAAACTGAGCTGGCGATGCTGTTTGAACTAAGTCACTGTTGTTGGGGAGATGTTGCCACGCACTGCAGTCTGGGTTTTATGTAGAAAGAGTTTAGTGAAATCTCTCGTTTGTTTGTGCTTTTTGAGTGTATACGTCCGCTATTTTTAGATTCAGACGTAAAGCAGTGCAGTGCAGCGCAGCGCAGTGCAGTGGAGTGCAGTGCAGTGCACCGCCTTGGCTTTTGAGCATGGGGACCGACTGTAGTAGGTGGTCGGGCCACCTGCAATAGAATATCTTCCATACTTTGGAAAGCTCAGTACTTGTTAAAGTCCATTCAACTTGCCGCCTGTGACCTGTTGTCGTTTCATTAGCCCTGAGAGAGATTTGTTTTTAATCACAAAATCACTGTTGGTGTTTGTCTTCTGAAATGTGTGTGATGGTACTTGTCTGTATCAGTTGCAGGCACATGTTTTAATCGCTTTCCATTTGTGGTGCAGCCTGAACTTGTCAATGTTCTTGAATGTTGCACTTCATTTGGACCTTGGTAGTGGGGATGTAATTCCCCCCCCCCCCCGTTTCACTTCCACTGTACAAGAGCTTCACACAGAACCGCTGAATTGTGGCTGGTGATGGGATGTTCAGCCGAAGCTGCTGACACGAGCTTTTCACATATCTTAGGGTTGACACAGGGGCAGCTCTTGTCCATCCCTAGGCTTTCCTTTAAGAAATGATCACATGGATTATTTTAGTTGGCTTTAGCAGTGCTTAATAGGTCCTGCTTCAATACCTGCTGATGCCGAGGCCCAAAGGCACCACAGCATGTCTTAGCGCCACCACAGCAGCACTCAGCGCCACCACAGCAGCACTCTGCGCCACCACAGCATCACTCTGCGCCACCACAGCATCACTCTGCGCCACCACAGCATCACTCTGCGCCACCACAGCATCACTCTGCGCCACCACAGCATCACTCTGCGCCACCACAGCATCACTCTGCGCCACCACAGCATCACTCTGCGCCACCACAGCATCACTCTGCACCACCACAACATCACTCTGCGCCACCACAGCATCACTCTGCGCCACCACAGCATCACTCTGCGCCACCACAGCATCACTCTGCGCCACCACAGCATCACTCTGCGCCACCACAGCATCACTCTGCGCCACCACAGCATCACTCGGCGCCACCACAGCTTCACTCGGCGCCACCACAGCTTCACTCGGCGCCACCACAGCATCACTCGGCGCCACCACAGCATCACTCGGCGCCACCACAGCATCACTCGGCGCCACCACAGCATCACTATGCGCTACCACAGCAGCACTCAGCACCACCACATCAGCACTCAGCACCACCACATCAGCAGCACCACACCTTCACTCAGCACCACCATACCTTCACTCAGCACCACCATACCTTCACTCAGCACCACCACACCTTCACTCAGCACCACCACACCTTCACTCAGCACCACCACACCTTCACTCAGCACCACCATACCTTCACTCAGCACCACCATACCTTCACTCAGCACCACCATACCTTCACTATGCGCTACCACAGCATCAATCTGCATCACCACAGCATCGCTCGGGGCCAGCGCAGCATCGCTCGGGCCAGCGCAGCATCGCTCGGGGCCAGTGCAGCATCACTCAGTGCTTCTTACACTTTTTAATTACAACTTTTCAGCATGCTGCACAGCAGACACACTTCTCTACAGCACAGGTTAGAAACATTGGCAAAGTCAATAGCTCTACCTAAACACTTATAAGGCCCCCCCAATGCATAGCCAATAGGTCTCGCCTTTGGGACATTATAAGTATTTAGTGATCCAGCACAATATCCTTCATTAAACAACATCGAGTGTTGCATGGCTAGTCACTTATAAGGTCCCAAAAGCGAGACCTATTGGCTATGCCAATGCTTGTTGCCTTTGGAACTGGAGCAGGAAGTGCTCCCAGTTCTGCTGGCCCCCAAGAGTGTGACCAAAAGAGGGGTGTGTTTCCAAACAAAATGACCTCCGCTTTGGATGAGTTATTTCTCCTCCATTTGTTTACTTCCCGCATACATTCCCTAAAGAAGTCCCCCGAGTCACTCGTGCTTTTGGCGGGAGATGCTATGATCTGCGTGTCATCTGCATAAGATGCAATGGAGAATGAGGAGGACTTGATGAGTTTAGCCTATGGAGTAACGTACAGATTGAACAACATGAGGCCCAGGGATGAACCCTGCAGACCCCACATAGGGGTGCAATCAGGACCGCATGAGAAGAGGAATGAACCATGTAGGAGGGCACACAGGGGTGCAATTGGGAGTGACAAGAGGAATGACCCATGTGAGATTGCACGTAGGGGTGCAATCAGGATTGCATGAGAAGAGGAATGAATCGTGAAAGGGCAGGGGTGCAGTCAGGAATGCACGACAAGAGGAATGAACCACAGAGGGCACGTAAGGGTGCAATCAGGAGTGTGAGAAGAGGAATGAACCAAGTGAAAGGGCACATAAGGGTGCACTCTGGAGTGAGAAGAGGAATGAACCATGTGAGCGGGCATGTAGGGGTGCAATTGGGAGAGCACGAGAAGAGGAATGAACCATGTGAGAGGGCACATAGGGGTGCAATCAGGAGTACACAAGAAGAGGGAGGAATATGTCCGAGGGCACACAGGGGTGCATTCAAGAGTGCACTACAAGAGGAATAAACCATGTGAGAGGGCACGTAGGGGTGCATTCAAGAAGAGGAATGAACCAAGTGAGAGGGCACGTAGGGGTGCACCAGGAGTGCATGAGTAGAGGAATGAACTATGTGAGAGGGTACTAGGGGAGCAATGAAGAATCAATCAATCAAGACATTTATAAAGCGCACTACTCACCCGTGAGGGTCTCAAGGCGCTGGGGTGGGGGGGGAGAGGGGTGCTGCTACTGCTCGAAAAGCCAGGTCTTGAGCAACCTCCTGAAGGTTAGAAGGTCATGGGTCTGCCGTAGGAGGATGGGGAGGGTGTTCCAGGTTCTGGCGGCGAGGTGGGAAAATTATCTGCCGCCGGTGGTCGCTCTTCGGATGCGGGGGGCGAGGTCGGCGGAGCGGAGCTGGCGGTTCGGGGTGTAGCAGGTGAGTCGTCGGTTGAGGTATGCTGGTCCGGTGTTGTGGAGTGCGTGGGTGAGGAGCTTGAAGGTGATCCTCTTGTTGATGGGAAGCCAGTGCAGGTCTTTCAGGTGGGGCTGTGGCTGTGTCGGGGGATGTCGAGGATCAGGCGTGCCGAGGCATTCTGTATGCGTTGTAGTCGTTTCAGGAGTTTGGCTGAGGCTCCTGCGTAGAGTGCGTTTCCGTAGTCCAGCCTGCTGCTGACGAGGGCCTGGGTGACCGTCATTCTTGTGTCAGTGGGGATCCACCTTTAGATCTTGCGGAGCATGCGGAGGGTGTTGAAGCAGGAGGATGAGACAGCGTTGACTTGCTTAGTCATGGAGAGTGTTGAGTCGAGGATAAACCACAGGTTGCGTGCGTGGTCGGTGGGTGTTGGTGCTGCTCCCAATGTGGTTGGCCACCAGGAGTCGTCCCAGGCTGAGGGGGTGGAGCTGAGGATGAGGACCTCTGTCTTGTCCGAGTTCAGCTTCAGACGGCTGTTCTTCATCCATTTGGCAACGGCTTTCATTTCTTCACGGAGGTATGATCTTGGAGGCTTTGGAACGGAAAGGGGGGAGGCGGACGCTCTGGGTTCTGCCGGAGAGGAAGGAGGTGGTCCATTCCAGAGCCTTGTCTTGGATCCCTACGTTGTGGAGGCGTGTGCGTAGGGTGCGGTGGCAGTCAGTGTTTAAGGCGGCTGATAGGTCCAGGAGGATGAGGGCCGTGGTTTCGGCGTTGTCCAGCAGGGCCCTGATGTCATCGGTGGTGGCGATGAGGGCAGTTTCGGTGCTGCGGTTGCTGTGGAAATTGGACTGGGACTGGTCCAGGATGTTGTTCTCCTCGAGGTAGCGGGTCAGCTGTCTGACGGTTTTCTCGATGCCTTTTGCCGGGAATGGGAGCAGGGAGATGGGCCGGAAGTTCTTGAGGTCCCTCGGATCCGCCTTGGGTTTCTTGAGTAAGGTGTTGATCTCGGCGTGCTTCCAGCTCTCCGGGAAGGTTGCGGTCTCGAAGGAGATGTTGATGGCCTTGCGGAGGTGGGGTGCGATGGTGGCGCTATCTTTGTTGAAGATGTGGTGCGGGCATAGGTCTGATGGAGAGCCGGAGTGGATGGTGTTCATGATTTTGATGGTGCCGTCGTCGTTTATGTTGGTCCAGGTGCGCAGGGGGTTGATGTGGGTGGTGGCCATGGGGTCTGAGGTGTTGGCTGTCGGGGCGGTCAGGTTGTTGAACCTGTCGTGGATGTCAGCAATCTTGTGATGGAAGAAGGTGGCAAGGGAGTCGCACAGGTCTTGCGATGGTGGGATGGCATTGGTGTTGGAGCTGGGGTTGGAGAGTTCCTTGACGATGTTGAAGAGCTCTTTGCTGTTGTGTGCGTTGTTTTCGAGGCGGTCCTTTAAGGAGGCCCTTTTGGCGGATCTGATGAGGCGATTGTGTCTGCGGATGGCGTTCTTGTGGGCTGCGTAGCTGTCCGGTGTCTGTTCGCATGTCATTTCTTCTCTAGTTTTCGGCAGGTTTGCTTGGAGGCCTGGAGGTCCTCGGTGAACCAGCTGGCTTTCTTGTTAGTGCGTCTGTTGGAGGGTTTCTTGATCGGGTGAGAGTGTTGGCGCAGTTGTCGATCCAGCGCCTGAGGTTGCATGTTGGCGCAGTTGTCGATCCAGCACCTGAGGTTGCGTGCAGCAGCGGTGTTGGTGTCGGTGAGGTCGGCCGGTGGGCTTCGGGCGAGGGTGGTGTTTATCTGGTCTTCGGTGATTTTAATCCAGCTGCGGCGGGGGATCTGTTGAGTGAGGTGGTGCGTAGTGGGTTTCCGGAAGGTGAAGTGGATGCATCGATGGTCAGTCCAGTGGAGTTCGGTGGTGTGGCTGAAGGAGACGTGGGGGCTTGTGGAGAAGATTGGGTGAAGCGTGTGGCTGGCGGAGTGGCTGGGGGTTGTGACGAGCTGTCTGAAACCGAGGTTGGCGAGGTTGTTAATCTGGGTGGTGGAGTTGGTGGAGGTGGTGTTGTTCCCGAGGTGGAAGTTCAGGTCTACGAGGAGGATGTAGTCTGTGGAGGCAAGGGCATGCGTGCTGACTAAGTCGGCGATGGAGTCGCTGAACTGAGGCCAGGGTCCGGGGGGTCTGTAGACGAGAGTTTCTCTGAGGGTGGTGTTGGGATCAGTGTGGATCTGGAAGTGCAGGTGTTCTGCGGTGCTGAGGGTGTCGTCTTTGCTGGTCAAGACGCTGAGGGTGTTCTTGTGGATAATGGCGATTCCACCTCCTACTCCATTGGTGCGGTCCCTGCGGGTGATCTTGTAGCCGTCTGGGATGGCTATGGCGATGTCGGGTGCCGAGGAGGCGTTCATCCAGGTCTCTGTCAGGAAGGCGACGTCCGGGGAGGATGTGTCGAGCAGGTCCCAGAGTTTGGCGTGTTTGCGTGCGGAGTGGGTGTTCAGTAGTATGCATCTGCGGTGGTTGAGTCCCGTCACAGTGGGTGGTTTGGTGGCTCGGAGGCTGGTGAAGCTGCAGCTCCGGCAGGAGAATGGTCCTTTGGTGTGCTTCGGGTTGGCCAGGAAGCAGGTGTGCTGTCGTCTGGTGTTGAGTTCGTGGAGGGTGCTGGTGGTGTAGTGACGGCGTTCGGTGTGGTGTCCGCGGGAACCAGGGGGTCTGGCGTTGGGTGTGGTCCAGGCACGGTCGGGCGTAGACGGGCTTGCCTTAGGTGCGCCTTCGGCATGCCAGCGGCGCGCCCACTGCGTGTGGCTGCCATATGAGGGGAGGCGGGAGGGAGGAGCAGCTGGGAGGCGGGAGCAGGGTGGCGAATGGGCGAGCAGGGGGGCGGGGACGCAGCGGCGGGAAAACGAGAGGGTAGAGCGGGCGGAGGATACAGAAGTCAAAAACGGGCACAATAACACTACAACAGTACAAAAAGGAAAAAGGCGAAACACAATTAATTACACAAGGGGAGCAGAAGCACAATCGCAGCAGGGCTGACAAGGAAAAAAGGGCAGAGCGAGCGCAAGAGCTTACGGCCTACCACTGGCCACCAGGGACGAGGTGCAGGTGGTAGCCTGGAGGTGAAGGAGGGCATCGAACTCCAGCAAGAATGCATGAGAAGAGGCATTAACCAGGTGAGGGGGCACACAGGGGTGCAATCGACTGCATGAGGAAAGGAATGAATCGTGTGAGAGGGCAGATAGGGGTGTATTCAGGAGTGCATGGGAAGTGGGATGAACCATGTGAGAGGGCACGTAGGGGTGCAATCAGTAGTGCGTGAGAAGAGGAAGGATCCACTTAAGAGGGCGCATAGGGCTGATGCTGAGAGGTGCTGTACTCGAGACATGTACTTCATGCACCATCCAAAGTTTCTTAAACACGATTAGTTTTCTCTGGCAACCTGTGGTGAAAATGGGGTTTAACCGAAGTACTGAGGTACATTCGGTAGGAGACATGGCAGCAGTGTTTAGCCCAATAAGAAGGTAACAGGATAGATATTTAGTTACAAAAAGCAAGACTGCATTCCTGAAATCCAAACAGGATGAGCTAGCTGCCTGGATCAACAACCCCCCTCCCTTTACTGAGAGGCAAGGGTGAGTTTTCTGTAAGCTCTTGAAAAGGAAGTAACACATAACACAGATGCCTCAGACTGGAAGCAAGTTCTTCGCTCTCATGCGATTGTAGGCAGGGCGGGCTTTAGGGCAGTGCGACCAGTGCCGCCGCACTGGGCGCTGACCTGTGGAGGGGGTGCTGACCTCAGGGGGGGCGCTGTGTTTAGTAATAATTTATGATTGGAGAGATATGGGACACTTTTGCCTAGTGGTAGTGAGAGAGTCCAACGAGGCGGTCATGATGTGCGGGGGGCGCCAAAAATGATCATCGCAAGGGTGCTGCCAGTGCTAAAGCCGGCTCTGATTGTAGGCTACCTCTGGTGCTCTGTGGTCACTCAGAACCCAGTAAAGATGATGGTAGTAACAACAGGGCTTCAGGGGACTCTATGGATGGGCACTATATGGTTAAGCGTTCTAGGTCGGGGTACCTGTGACTGGAAGACACAGTAGTACATCATGATTTGTACCCACGCTTGTTGGGTAACTACGGGGGCTGATATCTTAGGGTCAGATGTACGTATGTTTGTGTTTGCGATGACCTAATAGTGAATGTTTGGAATTCGCTTTTAGGAAATCACAAACCACGACGTAGTACAGTGTGTTTTACACTGTTTGCGGTTCCCAGTGTGTCTCAAATAGACCTACCTCATTAACATTCATAAGGTATTTCCCAATTTTCAACCGATTAGGAATCGCAGCCATCAGAGGGATGGTTGCCTACTGGGGTCAGCAGACCACCATGTCTGTGATTGCTTTTGAATAAAGCAGTTTTTAGGTCTTGCGTGGCGTGGCAGCGCATGCTCTCTGCTCGCCTCGCGAGATTTATTGCAGATGAGTCATTTGTGAAAAGGGCTTGAAGCCCCGCCCCTTATTCCCATTGGCTCGCATCACCGTTCATGTTAAACGGTGGGCTGCCATTGGAAATGAGGTTTCTAGGGTGCCTCCTTTTCGCTTTTTGCCCAGCCCATCCGGACTGGATCGCCTGCATTACGGCTGTCATGACAAAGTTTCTTATCAGAAGCTTCGTCAAGCTGCCTTGCACGCGCCAGTTCGACTCTCTGATTGGGCCGGACAAAAAAGGAGACATGGCGCCCAGTGTTTATTTTTGCATCTTGCTTTCACTTTAAAGTGAGAGCGCGATGCAAAAATAGACAGCGAGCCTTTTTTTCCTTCCCCTCCACTCACTTATGTTTTGGACGGCATTTATATTATCTCCGCCTTAACTTTCCCTTCTGTTGCTTCCTCTTCGTTTTTGGCTTTCCCCCCTGCCTCCTCGTGTTCGGAGCCCTCTCCACCCTACAAGCACAAACGCAGCTGTGGATTTCTCACAGAGGAGAGTGTCGCACAGGGGTGTGACTCTGTGAGCATACCAATGACAGAGGCTAGTCTGTATAATACGTTTGTGGGTTTATTACTGTTCAAGAACAATGTATGTCACAGAACGGGCACTATGTCTCTCTCCTTCCTCCCGGACAATAACGACGTCGTCCTCTCCTTCCCCAGGGCTCTCGTCTGGCGATGTGGCTCCGACGGACATGAAAGGAAGGGAGACCAGATTTTAGTGGACTGTTCTTTGGATGTTAGAGGGATTGAAGGGGAATAGGTAGTGAGGAGTCACCGGGGTCCACCACCAGTCAAAACACTCGGTAAAAGGGGAAATCTGTGAGTGAGTCGGTTACCCCGTTCAAAAGAAGCCCGTGACCGCCCCGATAAGAGCTCCCAGAGAGAAAACTACCTCCCTCCCCGTGTTGAGACGAATCCTAGGATCCGGCCCTGTACCTTTCCCAGCCACGCTCCTCCGGGTGCGTGGCAGGGCGAGACGCCGTGTAGGTGGCCTCCTGGCTCTGCCGCTCTCTCGTCTCCTCCGCTTCCGACCTCTGAGTCCCGTCCTCCGTCCTTCACCTCGCTTTCTGTCTCCTTCGCTGCTCGCACTCCGACTCCGTCTCCTCCTTGGGCTTTCGCCCCGTTCTCCTCGCTGGTTTCCGCTTTACTGGGGCAGACCGCAGCGGATTGGTGTGCCGTCAGTGACGTCAGAGGGGGCGTCTCCGCCGCCGATGTGAGCCAGCCTGCATTAAAGGGGCCACCTGCGTCCTGCAGATGGGGTGGAAATGTGCAGTCAATGAGGGTTTTCTCCATTCCCTCTTCTTCTCCCGTGACCATGCGACAGAGAGACAACGCTGAGACCTCGCACTGCGAATCGCAAAATAGGGTTCTGCACATACAATTATTTTGCAGTTGCAAACTACCCTGTTCTGCGATTCGGGCCGGTTGCTAAATCAAAAAAGCTACATAAATCTGGTCTTTGGTTCAGGAGCACACATTGGCGCGGAGTGCAACCACAAAGATGCAGTGACTTTAGGATATGGGTGACACCCAATGTTTTAAGTGTGTCTGGAACTACCAGAACCAGACCCTGGCAACGCAAAAAAAGGACATAGAACAAGGGTTGCCTGGGGTTTCCTCTTGTACTGTCATTCACCAGCCGTACCATTGAAAAGTGTACCTGCCTCCTGGTCACACGCTAGTGCTGCAGTGCTATGGTACTGGAAGCCCCTTTTGTAATCTTTGGTGTTCCAGTGCCTAAAGAACTATTCATTCAAAGCAATAGGTAAGTTATTTTCATTTTCATTTACATTTAAATTGACTTTGCTGATGGCCAAACATAAAGGTGCTAAAGAAACTATTAATTAAATTATTCTCCTATTTTTGTATTGTGCTCTGTCCAGTAAGACTCCATTTATGAGTTTGTCAAACACATGATTCTATTCCACATCTATTCTGCTGTTCCATTACATATATTAGAGGGGCAACATTATTATAGTATTAAGTACTACTAAGAGCATCCGCAAAGTTCACAAGATTAGTTCCACATTCATAGGGTCATTACTCATTAGTACCAACGTCCAAGTCGTGTTTGGCAAATGCGACCGGATCCAACGAGTGTGTGACATTGGTCCATAAGTGTACCCTGGATGGATACTGGTTTTGTTGAAATTCATGATTTAAGTCCTTCTTTGACGACAAATGTATTGTGACTTGTCCTGAGGAAGCCCGTGATAGGGTGAAACGTGTTGGCTGCGCTTTTGCACACACAGGCAAAAAACAAGAATAAAAAGATTTTAAAAGATGAGGCAACCATCATTTTTGCCTGGTTACTCGACTGTCCTTCTGGTGTATATTTTTGAGTCATGTTGACTGTCTAATATATGTAATTGTATTTAATTTTGGACCAATTGGTAGCTGGTCTATAGAGGTGGGCAAAAAGCTGTCTACTAAGTGGCAATTATGGGTGGTGCAGTAATAAGTTCCCTGGCTGCCAATATTTGTTGAGAATCTTCTGTGCTGTGCCCTTTGTTACAAAGGCTGCACCTCTTTTAAAGGGTTGTTAGAAACGCTTCTGAAGCCACACCCGTTTTAGTCCCAGCCTCCTTTTTTTGTATCCTACTCAAAGCACTGGTGGCACCAGGTTTTTAGCCAGCAATAACCCAGAACAGTGCAATGTGGGAAGTTGGTTTAGGCAGGTCAAAGTCCAGCCCAGCCAATGCAGGATGACCCAAGATAGGTTCTGTAGAAACAGTAAACAAGTGACACATGCACCCTAGGGGATGGGATGCCACCAGCATGGTATTCAATGCCAGGGTGCAGTGGTGAAGCAGAGAAGGGAATAATGTAAGCCACACGCCAGGCTTGATTGGCCCCTTCCTGGATCATGGTCAGAAGGCGACCAGCCCCAGTCTCGACTTAGTGTGCTGTGCACCAGCTGGATTGCGCGCCCCCGCTGGGGACTGTTTTGTTGGCATAGATATTTACACGGGGAGCTCCCGGCGCAACCAAACTGCCGTTCGTAAAACAAGCATTTGCAATGCAATAGGTCTCGCATTTATAAGAGTTTGAGCTATTGGCATTGTAAAATTACAATGCCTTTTATTTATGTTTTGGTTTTAAAACAAATAAAAGGCATTGTCATTTATAATGTCAGTAGCATAAACTTGCATAAAAGCAGTGTGCGGCGTGTAGCAGTGTGCGGCGTGTAGCAGTGTGCGGCGTGCAGCAGTGTTTTGTGTAGCAGTGTGAGGCATGCAGCACTGTGTGGCGTGCAGCGGCGTGCAGCAGTGTGCGGCGTGCAGCAGTGTGCGGCGTGCAGCAGTGTGCGGCGTGCAGCAGTGTGCGGCGTGCAGCAGTGTGTGGCGTGCAGCAGTGTGGGGCTTGCAGCAGTGTGCGGCGTGCAGCAGTGTCGTGCAGCATGCAGCAGTGAGTAATGCAGCAGTGTGCAGCAGTGTGTGGTGTGCAGCAGTGTGTGGCGTGCTGCAGTGATTCGTGTAGCATTGTGCGGCGTGCAGCAGTGTGTTTCGTGCAGCAGTGTGTTTCGTGCAGCAGTGTGTGGCGTGCAGCAGTGTGTGGCGTGCAGCAGTGTGTGGCGTGCAGCAGTGTGTGGCATGCAGCAGTGTGCGGCGTGCAGCAGTGTGTGGCGTGCAGCAGTGTGTGGCGTGCAGCAGTGTGTGGCGTGCAGCAGTGTGTGGCTTGCAGCAGTGTGCGGCGTGCAGCAGTGTCGTGCAGCATGCAGCAGTGAGTAATGCAGCAGTGTGCAGCAGTGTGTGGTGTGCAGCAGTGTGTGGCGTGCTGCAGTGATTCGTGTAGCATTGTGCGGCGTGCAGCAGTGTGTTTCGTGCAGCAGTGTGTGGCGTGCAGCAGTGTGTGGCGTGCAGCAGTGTGTGGCGTGCAGCAGTGTGTGGCATGCAGCAGTGTGCGTCGTGCAGCAGTGTGCGTCGTGCAGCAGTGTGTAATGCAGCAGTGTGCGGTAGTGTGCGGCAGTGTGTGGCGTGCAGCAGTGTGTGGCGTGCAGTAGTGTGTGGCGTGCAGTAGTGTGTGGCGTGCAGCAGTGTGTGGCGTGGTTTGTAAACAACAAGAAAAGCGGACATCAAAGGAAGGGTGGGAGTTACAACGAAAGTTAATTGTTGTAACAGGGGATGCAGGAAGTGAGGCAGAGCGCGTGCTGGCGTAAGCAGTCTGCTGCTTTCAAGTCCGATGCCAGATGCCGGCTTCGCGCTCGAATGCCTCACATGCACTGGCCATAAACCGCATTCCTAAGGTCTTGTGCCCATTACTAAATCTCTCTGAATGCGTGAGGCGGCGCAGGCGCAGGAAGTAGCTGGTGGCAAATGAAATGCGCGTGGTTGTGCGCGTAGCCGCCACCCGATCCGCCTGGGAAGCCTTTGGGAGCATTTTCTGAAGTCCCTACTTAAATCTTGCTGAGCGATCGCTTACGCGATAGCCAGGCGAGGCCTAAAAAGGGGATTTTAACAACTGCCGTGCAATAGGCTGGAGGCGCTGAAACAATCTACAGCGCAAGGAGATTCCTGGAGAAGCCAGCCGAGACACAAGACACCCGTTTGGCAGAGCGGGTTATGAGGAGTGTAACCTTTGCAGCAACGCCAGGTGGAGCGTCGGTATGTGGGGTCGGAGGACGCTGTCGCGACTGGGAGGCTCCCAGGTAAGAGCGTGAAAAGAAGTGCAACTAGAAGGTTATCGGTGATGCGCCGCAGAGAGTGTAACGGCTTCATACAGACGGTCTGCGTGGAGTTGTATTAGACTGAACGAGTCAAACACTCCCTTGTAGTTCAAGAATAGCGAACTAATGAGATTTTTTCATCTGCGATTGAACTCTGTCACCCAGAATAGTAAGCAAGTCCATCCAAATATTTCTGGGAAGAAGTGCCGCGAAGGTGATCGCGACCGCGATCAAACATCAAAGCGGCCGCGAAAGTGAAAGTAATCGCAGTCAAGCGCGGCGCGGGCGCCCGCGCACATGCACTGTAGCTCTAGGCTGGCCTGGTAGCACTTTTTGGAGCCCTCACAAAATGTCTCGCCAGGTCAGCGCATGCGCTGGGTCAGGCGAGACCTAAAAAGTAAACCCTGGTGCTTCAAATAAATCGAATGAGGGAAAATCTGTGAACACAGGCGTGAAGACAAAAAAACCTGCTCTTTTTCCAACTAGAAACATTGCTACGTAAAGAGATTTCCAAGAGCTTGGAAATCATAACACTTGAGAAGGTTGTAGAATGTGGAAGGGTGCAGAGAGGGCTACGCTCCTTCACTACCGAATCACCCAGACACTAGGCCCGAAATGCTGGAAGAGTGGGGGAAATAATATGGAGTGTTCACGTACCATGATGTTAATTATCATCAAATACGCCAAACGAGTTGTGGAAGAACTGCATCTCAACATTGCAGAAATCGAATCACAGATCCAAGCATCCAATCAAGACCGTGAGATCATACAGAAATTAAGAGCAGATATGGACCGTAATCTAGACCAATATGAAAGTGAGGTTGAAGAATGAAAACAGTGCAAATTTAGGAGGGACGAATGCGATTAGGAGTATGGAACGATTTTAACATTCGCAAAGCGATTCGATGCATTAATACAGCAATTGCATACAAAGAAACAGTCTGTGAAGGAGTCACCATGTACTACACAGAGTGAGTCAGTCGGACTTCAGCGAAGGGGAATTAAGTACATCAACAACACGACATACTACTTTTTTAGATGAAATGAAATTGCTCTACAAAGACCAACAAAACCCAAAAGCAATAGGCAGAGGACGATGATCTGGACGCACCACGGCAAGAGGAAAGGAGCAATGGGCAACAGAGAAGAAGGTGCAAGACAAGGTGAGGATCAGAAAAGAACAAAAACATATCAACTACGCAACCGCACAGGACTGAAGAAATAACTGTAAGTACACAGAAAGAAAAGGAACCAAACCTGATCATTAGCCTGTCGAAACATGTATTAACGGATGCAGAATGAAGCCGACTAAACAAAGGACTGACATTTTGTCCAGAGAGAGATCATGACAATGTGGAAACCAGAATAGATATGTACAAATACATACGGAAACTTAAAGAGAATAATCGAGCACATAAGGGCAATTCAGAATCCTGATCCTACATATGCCATTGCCAAAAATATGAGCGCACATAACGCCAAAAAAAGGATGGATATACATTGCTCCGGATCATGAGAGAGGTGGAAATAGAACATTGAAACTGCGACATCATGAATCAAAACTAATAAATAGGTTTAAAACCAAGACCCCACAGGGACTTAATGGGGACGAGGAGATGTACATTCACCTATGAAAGACTGAACAATCAACTTGTGAATTGACTTCATATTTGATTATTATGAGTGCTCTAACTTGACATCAATTCTGATATATTAATAACATTTGTGAAATGTAATGCAGCCTGAAGTTAGAATGACCAGTTTTTTAATGTGGACTTGGAATATTTGAGTTACAGTAGTAATAACAATTCAGCTGGTGATGGTCTAGAGTTGGCAGCCATGGCATGCCTGGTAGTTGTATATGGATGTAGAAAGACAGCTTGATGACTATCGGGCACTCAGCCCATTACAGGGAATATAGGACACGAAGTCGAGACTTGTCACAATTTTACCTTGGGAAAATGCTTGCTGCACATACTCTTAACACAGGACAAGACAGGGATGGCCGGCTTGTCTTTTTAATGTGAATATCAAAAGATAGGTGTCACCATACTGAATGCAGACACTAACGCCGAAAAAGATAGCGTTGAGTATGATGCGAATAGATAAACAATGTGAAAAATTTCAAAATTGCGATGAGGTATGTTTAATAGTCCTCATAAGCGATAACATTGCTTCCGCAACTACCGGGGCTATGAATGGTATCACCCGAATCCATCACTTGTATGATTTTCAATGATTGTATAATTGAAATTGTATGGGATAAGCTACCAGTCCCACAATGCCTCCTAATGGGCAATGTGGAGACGGAGTATAAATCGTGAAAACAAAGCTAGGACTCTGTTTGCTGCCGTGATCAAGACCGAGAAGGTCGAAACGCGTAGGGAAAGAGGAGAGAGATGATTTGAATAAATCACTGAAACATACAAGGAGAGGGCCACGTATTTTTTCAATTGATGAGAATATATTTATTATATATCTATACATTCATATACACCATCACCCCCATTTAAACTGCAACATACTGTGAGGATTAAAGGACCCCAGTGACTTCTGACTGGAGTGATTCCTACATGTAAGTCCAGTAGACTGCACCCTGAACCTACTGTCAGTCTCATAAACCCTGATGAGTGAAGGATACCCTCTTGAACCATGGGCTGGGGTACATTGGGGGGGGGGGGGTGTACCCCAGTCCTGCAGAGTACAGTTCTCTGCTGCAGAGCTTCATTATAACGTGAAACACCGCCTGATGGTGTGGTATTGCCCGGTCACTAAGAAAAGCACTCCTGTTGAACCAGAAATCCAAGGAGGGGCCATTTGTACAGGTGCACATGCGTTCCGGAAGTTGCTTTCAGGTGGCCAATGCTGCGAGTAAACTTGCAGACTGCGGGAGATGACTTACCTGCTCGCTTTGGGTATAATTCAGCCCATTGGGTGTTGGTGCTTCTCGCGCCTTTCTCTTCTCCTTGCACCACAGGAACCAGAGCTCTATGGGGCATATTTACAAGCCCCTAGCGCCACCGCAGCGTCACTTTCATTTGTTCCCCCAGTGGCGTGCGCCCATATTTACAATGCCACGCGAAGCCGTTTTGCGTGACTTTACACAGCCTTGTAAATAGGGTCCGCAGAGTCCTCAGATGGGCCTGCAGGTTACTCCCCAGAGAACATTAAAAAAAAACATAAAGCACAAGTTTACGGCACATTCTAAAGCCCTAGACTTTGAAAGGGCTCATGAACTATTTCAGTCCTTTTATGGCTTTCCAAGCAAGCCCGAATCACCCCGGAAACGCCGCGAGCTCTCCCACTTTGATATCTCTACGAAAATGGTGACAAAGGTCGCTCATAGGATGCAGTTTCACGTGGCCCATCATTCCTCATAAAATGCACCTGTACTTTAGATTTCAGTCCCTCCTTTCATTCTTGTCTCTTCCGAGTGAACTCTTGGGGTGTGAATGAGCTCCGCAGTCTCGGGCGGGGCAGCAGAGCTCAGCAGATGTCACAGGTCAGAGGGCACTGTGGCCTCAGGTTAGACACCTGACGGTCAGCGCCTGGAAGCCCTCACGGGTGACGAGCAGCGCTCTTCCAATCTACGGATTGATTGATTGAATGATTGTAAGGGCAGGGGACAGGTCACCTCAATCCTGCAGCTTATCACACAGTGATACTGACTGCCATACTGTCATCTGCGTAAATATAGATTTGGAAACAGAATCCTTGTTGCCCAAACATCCGATTTTTCATGAAGAAACTCCGGTTTTGCTCCCAAACCTGTGCTTTTCATTTCAGAAAAATAAACCTGGTGCCCACCAAACAAATCTTTGTCCTTTAACTTGTTAATGAACATTTGTTGTGCCAACATTTGATCAAGCACTTGCTTTAGTAGTCTCACACAGGAATAGTTTCTGTCCACGCGTCACTATCCCATCCCATGCCATGGATGTCCACAACATGCCAAAAGTCATCAACATGTCCAGCACTCTGAGGCGATGCACTGCTCCACAAACACACCAAATGAAAAACCAAATATATATATCGCATTATAATGCCAGCAACGTTCCAAGGGTGGGAACGAACATGTCATGGATGTCACGGACGGACTACCGCCATGGCAGGGCAGCGCTCTATCGAGGATGGACAATGGCCATTAATGCCCTTGTCTCAAGCATTAGTGCCATTGCCCGGGGGCAGCGCTCTATCGAGGATGGACAATGGCCATTAATGCCCTCCTCATCTCAAGCATTAATACCATTGCCATGGACAGTGGCCATGAATGCCCTCCTCATCTCAAGTGTTAATTCCATTGCCATGGACAGTGGCCATGAATGCCCTCCTCATCTCAAGCATTAATGCCATTGCCATGAACGGTGGACATGAATGCCCTCCTCATCTCAAGCATTAATACCATTGCCATGGACAGTGGCATGAATGCCCTCCTCATCTCAAGCATTAATACCATTGCCATGGACAGTGGGCATGAATGCCCTCCTCATCTCAAGCATTAATGCCATTGCCATGAACGGTGGACATGAATGCCCTCCTCATCTCAAGCATTAATACCATTGCCATGGACAGTGGCATGAATGCCCTCCTCATCTCAAGCATTAATACCATTGCCATGGACAGTGGACATGAATGCCCTCCTCATCTCAAGCATTAATACCATTGCCATGGACAGTGGCATGAATGCCCTCCTCATCTCAAGCATTAATACCATTGCCATGGACAGTGGCATGAATGCCCTCCTCCTCTCAAGCATTAATACCATTGCCATTGGGCATGAATGCCCTCCATCTCAAGCATTAATACCATTGCCATGGACAGTGGGCATGAATGCCCTCCTCATCTCAAGCATTAATACCATTGTCCTGGACAGTGAGCATGAATGCCCTCCTCATCTCAAACATTAATACCATTGCCATGGACAGTGGGCATGAATGCCCTCCTCATCTCAAACATTAATACCATTGTCATGGACAGTGAGCATGAATGCCCTCCTCATCTCAAACATTAAAACCATTGCCATGGATGGTGGGCATGAATGCCCTCCTCATCTCAAGCGTTAATACCATTGCCATGGACAGTGGGCATGAATGCCCTCCTCATCTCAAGCATTAATACCATTGCCATTGACAGTGGGTATGAATGCCCTCCATCTCAAGCATTAATACCATTGCCATGGACAGTGGGCATGAATGCCCTCCTCATCTCAAGCATTAATACCATTGCCATGGACAGTGGGCATGAATGCCCTCCTCATCTCAAGCATTAATACCATTGCCATGGACAGTGGGCATGAATGCCCTCCTCATCTCAAGCATTAATACCATTGCCATGGACTGTGGCCATGACTGCCCTCCTCATCTCAAGCATTAATACCATTGCCATGGACAGTGGGCATGAATGCCCTCCTCATCTCAAGCATTAATACCATTGCCATGGACAGTGGGCATGAATGCCCTCCTCATCTCAAACATTAATTCCATTGCCATGGACAGTGAGCATGAATGCCCTCCTCCTCTCAAGCATTAATACCATTGCCATGGACAGTGGCATGAATGCCCTCCTCCTCTCAAGCATTAATACCATTGCCATTGGGCATGAATGCCCTCCTCATCTCAAGCATTAATACCATTGCCATGGACAGTGGCATGAATGCCCTCCTCATCTCAAGCATTAATACCATTGCCATGGACAGTGGCATGAATGCCCTCCTCCTCTCAAGCATTAATACCATTGCCATGGACAGTGGGCATGAATGCCCTCCTCATCTCAAGCATTAATGCCATTGCCATGAACGGTGGACATGAATGCCCTCCTCATCTCAAGCATTAATACCATTGCCATGGACAGTGGCATGAATGCCCTCTTCATCTCAAGCATTAATACCATTGCCATGGACAGTGGCATGAATGCCCTCCTCCTCTCAAGCATTAATACCATTGCCATTGGGCATGAATGCAGTCCATCTCAAGCATTAATACCATTGCCATGGACAGTGAGCCAAGAATGCCCTCCTCATCTCAAGCATTAGTACCATTGCCATGGACAGTGGCATGAATGCCCTCCTCATCTCAAGCATTAATACCATTGCCATGGACAGTGGGCATGAATGCCCTCCTCGTCTCAAGCATTAATACCATTGCCATGGACAGTGGGCATGAATGCCCTCCTCGTCTCGAGCATTAATACCATTGCCATGGACAGTGGGCATGAATGCCCTCATCTCAAGCGTTAATACCATTGCCATGGACAGTGAGCATGAATGCCCTCCTCATCTCAAACATTAATACCATTGCCATGAACAGTGGACATGAATGCCCTCCTCATCTCAAACATTAATACCATTGCCATGTACAGTGGGCATGAATGCCCTCCATCTCAAGCATTAATACCATTGCCATGGACAGTGGGCATGAATGCCCTCCTCATCTCAAACATTAATACCATTGCCATGTACAGTGGGCATGAATGCCCTCCTCATCTCAAACATTAATACCATTGCCATGAACAGTGGACATGAATGCCCTCCTCATCTCAAACATTAATACCATTGCCATGTACAGTGGGCATGAATGCCCTCCTCATCTCAAGCATTAATACCATTGCCATGGACAGTGGCATGAATGCCCTCCTCATCTCAAGCATTAATACCATTGCCATGGACAGTGGGCATGAATGCCCTCCTCATCTCGAGCATTGATACCATTGCCATGGACAGTGGGCATGAATGCTCTCCTCATCTCAAGCATTAATACCATTGCCATGGACAGTGGGCATGAATGCCCTTCTCATCTCGAGCATTAATACCATTGCCATGAACAGTGGACATGAATGCCCTCCTCATCTCAAACATTAATACCATTGCCATGGACAGTGAGCATGAATGCCCTCCTGATCTCAAGCATTAATACCATTGCCATGGACAGTGAGCATGAATGCCCTCATCTCAAGCATGAATACCATTGCCATGGACAGTGAGCATGAATGCCCTCCTCATCTCAAGCATTAATACCATTGCCATGGACAGTGGGCATGAATGCCCTCCATCTCAAACATTAATACCATTGCCATGGACAGTGGGCATGAATGCCCTAATCTCAAGCATTAATACCATTGCCATGGACAGTGGGCATGAATGCCCTCCTCATCTCAAGCATTAATACCATTGCCATGGACAGTGGCATGAATGCCCTCCTCCTCTCAAGCATTAATACCATTGCCATGGACAGTGAGCATGAATGCCCTCCTCATCTCAAGCATTAATACCATTGCCATGGACAATGGGCATGAATGCCCTCCTCATCTCAAGCGTTAATACCATTGCCATGGACAGTGGGCATGAATGCCCTCCTCATCTCAAGCATTAATACCATTGCCATGGACAGTGGACATGAATGCCCTCCTCATCTCAAGCATTAATACCATTGCCATGGACAGTGGCATGAATGCCCTCCTCCTCTCAAGCATTAATACCATTGCCATGGACAGTGGGCATGAATGCCCTCCTCGTCTCAAGCATTAATACCATTGCCATGGACAGTGGACATGAATGCCCTCCTCATCTCAAGCATTAATGCCATTGCCATGGACAGTGGGCATGAATGCCCTCCTCATCTCAAGCATTAATACCATTGCCATGGACAGTGAGCATGAATGCCCTCCTCATCTCAAGCATTAATACCATTGCCATGGACAGTGGGCATGAATGCCCTCCTCGTCTCAAGCATTAATACCATTGCCATGGACAGTGGGCATGAATGCCCTCATCTCAAGCATTAATACCATTGCCATGGACAGTGAGCCAAGAATGCCCTCCTCATCTCAAGCATTAGTACCATTGCCATGGACAGTGGCATGAATGCCCTCCTCATCTCAAGCATTAATACCATTGCCATGGACAGTGGGCATGAATGCCCTCCTCGTCTCAAGCATTAATACCATTGCCATGGACAGTGGGCATGAATGCCATCCTCGTCTCGAGCATTAATACCATTGCCATGGACAGTGGGCATGAATGCCCTCATCTCAAGCGTTAATACCATTGCCATGGACAGTGAGCATGAATGCCCTCCTCATCTCGAGCATTAATACCATTGCCATGGACAGTGGGCATGAATGCCCTCCTCATCTCAAACATTAATACCATTGCCATGTACAGTGGGCATGAATGCCCTCCTCATCTCAAACATTAATACCATTGCCATGAACAGTGGACATGAATGCCCTCCTCATCTCAAACATTAATACCATTGCCATGTACAGTGGGCATGAATGCCCTCCATCTCAAGCATTAATACCATTGCCATGGACAGTGGGCATGAATGCCCTCCTCATCTCAAGCATTAATACCATTGCCATGGACAGTGGCATGAATGCCCTCCTCATCTCAAGCATTAATACCATTGCCATGGACAGTGGGCATGAATGCCCTCCTCATCTCCAGCATTGATACCATTGCCATGGACAGTGGGCATGAATGCTCTCCTCATCTCAAGCATTAATACCATTGCCATGGACAGTGGGCATGAATGCCCTTCTCATCTCGAGCATTAATACCATTGCCATGAACAGTGGACATGAATGCCCTCCTCATCTCAAACATTAATACCATTGCCATGGACAGTGAGCATGAATGCCCTCCTCATCTCAAGCATTAATACCATTGCCATGGACAGTGAGCATGAATGCCCTCCTCATCTCGAGCATTAATACCATTGCCATGGACAGTGGCATGAATGCCCTCTTCATCTCAAGCATTAATACCATTGCCATGAACAGTGGACATGAATGCCCTCCTCATCTCAAGCATTAATACCATTGCCATGGACAGTGGACATGAATGCCCTCCTCATCTCAAGCATTAATACCATTGCCATGGACAGTGGGCATGAATGCCCTCCATCTCAAACATTAATACCATTGCCATGGACAGTGGGCATGAATGCCCTAATCTCAAGCATTAATACCATTGCCATGGACAGTGGGCATGAATGCCCTCCTCATCTCAAGCATTGATACCATTGCCATGGACAGTGAGCATGAATGCCCTCCTCATCTCAAGCATTAATACCATTGCCATGGACAGTGGACATGAATGCCCTCCTCATCTCAAGCATTAATATCATTGCCATGAACAGTGGACATGAATGCCCTCCTCATCTCAAGCATTGATACCATTGCCATGGACAGTGAGCATGAATGCCCTCCTCATCTCAAGCATTAATACCATTGCCATGGACAGTGGACATGAATGCCCTCCTCATCTCAAGCATTAATACCATTGCCATGGACAGTGGGCATGAATGCCCTCCTCATCTCAAGCATTAATACCATTGCCATGGACAGTGGGCATGAATGCCCTCCTCATCTCAAGCATTAATACCATTGCCATGGACAGTGAGCATGAATGCCCTCATCTCAAGCATTAATACCATTGCCATGGACAGTGGGCATGAATGCCCTCCTCATCTCAAGCATTAATACCATTGCCATGGACAGTGGACATGAATGCCCTCCTCATCGCAAGCATTAATACCATTGCCATGGACAGTGGCATGAATGCCCTCCTCCTCTCAAGCATTAATACCATTGCAATGGACAGTGGGCATGAATGCCCTCATCTCAAGCATTAATACCATTGCCATGGACAGTGGCATGAATGCCCTCCTCCTCTCAAGCATTAATACCATTGCCATGGACAGTGGGCATGAATGCCCTCCTCATCTCAAGCATTAATACCATTGCCATGGACAGTGGCATGAATGCCCTCCTCATCTCAAGCATTAATACCATTGCCATGAACGGTGGACATGAATGCCCTCCTCATCTCAAGCATTAATACCATTGCCATGAACAGTGGACATGAATGCCCTCCTCATCTCAAGCATTGATACCATTGCCATGGACGGTGAGCATGAATGCCCTCCTCATCTCAAGCATTAATACCATTGCCATGGACAGTGGGCATGAATGCCCTCCTCATCTCAAGCATTAATACCATTGCCATGGACAGTGAGCATGAATGCCCTCCTCATCTCAAGCATTAATACCATTGCCATGGACAGTGGGCATGAATGCCCTCCTCGTCTCGAGCATTAATACCATTGCCATGGACAGTGCGCATGAATGCCCTCCTCATCTCGAGCATTAATACCATTGCCATGGACAGTGGGCATGAATGCCCTCCTCATCTCAAGCATTAATACCATTGCCCGTGGGACAACCTGCGGCAGCCCCAGGCAGATCTTCTTCTCAGCTGGATCTCGTGCTGATCTTTCCTGGCTCCGTTTGGCGACTGCCGGCATGTGCGGTTCAGCTCCTCGTGCAGGTAAGCGCTGTCTCTTGACATGTCCCTCAACGAGAGACATCACCACCTTCAGGCTTTTCAAGCGTGAAGTTCAAGCAATTCTTCTAGAAAAACCTGTATCTGGAGAGAACTCTCTTGAATCTGCCTTGCACCCCATTCGACACTGGACTCGGTTGTTTTTGCCTTCCTCTTTGAACTCCGCGTATGAGATCACTTTTGAAACTGTCATTCAACCTGTTTGATATTGTATATGATTGGTTTATACCTCGCTCTTCGAAATGTATGTGCAGCGTATCTTCGTGCCCGGTGTAACTACTGTACTGCAACCCTCATAAGCTCTCTTCATACAGCGCTCTGAACCGTGATGGTCATGTTCATGCTTTATAAAATACTATAAATAAATAAAGATCACAACAGCAAGGTGGCTCCATACTCGTTGCCTGACGTAGATCCTCTAAAAAGGGAGAGTAGCAAACCACCAAAACTTTACCCTGGCCTGTTGTCTTTTCCTCCATGCTAGTGTGCAAGCTTTCTTCTTGTCCAAAGGACAACAAAGAACTGTGTATTGGCCGTGAGGGCCAGTACTCATGCCACACTGGTGCCCAACGTGGGGATCGTAAGCCAACCAGAGGGTGTGCCTCATTCATAGGTTGGGACCCTCGTTCAGTCCTGAAGCCGGGCATTTGGCTGTTGGTGGACAGATTTCATGGGACTCTGAATCGAAAGTTTCAGCGGTGGGAGGAGGCAACACAAAGGGCTTGGGGAAGGAAGCCACAGGAATGGGTTCTTGAGTGGTCAGAAGTGTGTCGGTGGAGATGAGGTGAAGAACAGAGCCTTGTAGTGTGGTGGTTTCTGGCCGGGTTGGAGGGCGTCGTTGTCCCTTAGAAAAGAGAATATGTTTGTTGTTATCTTCATCGCAGTGAAGACTTAAGTCTCCAAGGAATTCCTGGATGAATGCGATGTTTTAGCCAGAAGAGTGGCACATGATGTTCAGTCTGAGATTAGAGGTCTTGTGAGCAACAATTTTAAGAGATAGGATTTGGAAAGAAGAGACATTTCAACTGCAAGTAATTGGAATCGAAGTGTGCTCCTAAGCATTACTGCTAGCCTCCCCCGGCCCTCCCCACCATGGCTGATTTCAGGGTCTCAGCGGAGAATGGAAGAATGTGGAGGCAGAAGGTGGTCTGGGCCTTGTTCACAGTATCATTCATCCAGGCAGTGAACTGCGGATCAGCCATGATGTAGCGTGCATGGCAGAGATGAGTGAGCGCCCTTGGAAATAAGACCGTTCTGGTGTTCAGTGGGACCCTGACTGAGGGGGGTGAGTTCATTATTCCTGGTTTGAGGGTATGGTCGGGGGTCTCTAGTTCTCGATGGTCACGATGGAGAAGGTGCCGTGAGCCTGATTATGGACCAATTTGTCGGCTACATTAAAGTCGCCGTAGCTTTTGATTAGTGGACTAAGATCGTCGACATCCAGTGCGGGAATTGTTCGTTTAGGCCCCTGGCTTGGCGCTCCCCAAGGCTCTCTGTGCCCCCCAAAGCCCAGATATTTAGCGTCCCTTCTACTATTGGGTGTGCAGTTTATTACCTCCTTGCAAGGACGAACATACATCACCAGTCTACAAGTGCGTCAATCCCTTTAGAAACACGCACACGCAACATTCACACACTAGCCATGCTAGGGCCAGACGGAGGCGAGTGGGCCCCAGTTATGGGACGGACCTCTCTAAACCGCGCCTGGATACCCTCACGGGTGGCAAGCAGCGCTCTACACATCTACTGATTGATTATTCTGTCAAGAGTGGGTACAGGATGATGGGTGTGTGTCCCTAGCCTCACATGCCACCTCAGGATCTCACCTTCTAGCCTGGGAGGAAGGATCAGTGACTACACTCGCCCAGGATAGGAGTTCACTCACGTGCCACCTCAGTCTCTCACCTCCTAGCCTGGGAGGAAGGATCAGTGGCAACACTCAAGCAGAATGGGAGTTCACTCGCGTGGCCACCTCAGTCTCTCACCTCCTAGCCTGGGAGGAAGGATCAGTGTCTACACTCACGCAGGATGGGAGTTCACTCGCAGGCCACCTCAGTCTCTCACCCTCTAGCCTGGGAGGAAGGATCAGTGGTACACTCCCACAGGATGGGAGTTCACTCGCAGGCCACCTCAGTCTCTCACCTCCTAGCCTGGGAGGAAGGATCAGTCTCTACACTCACGCAGGATGGGAGTTCACTCGCGTGGCCACCTCAGGATCTCACCTCCTAGCCTGGGAGGAAGGATCAGTGGCAACACTCGCCCAGGATAGGAGTTCACTCACGTGCCACCTCGGTCTCTCACCTCCTAGCCTCGGAGGAAGGATCAGTGGCTACACTCACGCAGGATGGGGGTTCACTCGCGTGGCCACCTCAGTCTCTCACCTCCTAGCCTCGGAGGAAGGATCAGTGGCTACACTCACGCAGGATGGGGGTTCACTCGCGTGGCCACCTCAGTCTCTCACCTCCTAGCCTGGGAGGAAGGATCAGTGGTACACTCACGCAGGATGGGAGTTCACTCGCAGGCCACCTCAGTCTCTCACCCTCTAGCCTGGAAGGAAGGATCAGTGGTACACTCACGCAGAATGGGAGTTCACTCCCGTGGCCACCTCCGTCTCTCACCTCCTAGCCTGGGAGGATCAGTGGCTTCACTCGCGCAGGATGGGAGTTCACTCGCAGGCCACCTCAGTCTCTCACCCTCTAGCCTGGGAGGAAGGATCAGTGTCTACACTCACGCAGGATGGGAGTTCACTCGCGTGGCCACCTCAGTCTCTCACCCTCTAGCCTGGGAGGAAGGATCAGTGGTTACACTCACGCAGGATGGGAGTTCACTTGCGTGGCCACCTCAGTCTCTCACCCTCTAGCCTGGGAGGAAGGATCAGTGGCTTCACTCGCCCAGGATGGGAGTTCACTCCCGTGGCCACCTCAGTCTCTCACCTCCTAGCCTGGGAGGATCAGTGAATTCACTCACGTGGCCACCTATTAGCAGCGTGCACTTCAGCCTACTTGCAGTTTGACGAGTTGACGTGAACAACACTCGTGCACGGCCTTTTCATGATAAGCAGTGACCATGTGCGTGATGTGCGTGTAAGAGAGAGAACAAGGTGGGGTTGGTATCCGAGCAAAGCAGTATTTCCGTTTATTCGCTCGGGTGTGGCATAAAGTCCACATTTTACTTCAAGCACAGATTATCTGATGCACTCATTCACCAGCAACCACGTATTCATTATCAATTTATCATCAACAAGTTTTGTAAAGTGCGACTAATCGCCCCCAAGGCAAGGGTATCCAGGCGCTAGGGCTGCTGCGGTGGGGGGTTCAATTGAACCGCCAGGTCTCGAGTCTCTTCCAGTCCTGAGCTTTCGTTTAATAATGTGATGCATTGTGGGAGCCGTAGTCCTGCCTCACTGGAGTTGCACCAGTGGGATTAACAGACCTGCGAACAGTGACTTATAAAGTGAAAGGGCTGGGGCACGAGCCCCAGTGTTGCAGTTACTGGCGGCCTCGTGGGGCAGCACGTGCTGCACTTGTTAAAAGCCGGGCGCTTAACAGTGGTGGTGTAAGCGCACCAGCTAATGGCCGAAGCTGTAGGCTGAGAATGTGATCTGAAATAGCGGACTCTATTCTGCCTTTCTGTGTGTCTCTAGACCCATGTGGTACTGGTAAATGGTATTATATTCAGTGTTTTAACCCATTAGCAGTCAGATGCTTGTATTTGCATCGGAAAGGCTGTCTCTGCCCTCTCACCCAATGGGACTTTAAACCATGATTGCTTCCAAGAAAAATAACAAAAAGACAGGAGTTTTATTTTGCATTTCACTACACTGCACTATGCCACTACGACATAGGATACCATCATCTATTTGTGTTTTCTTCCAACCAGCAACATGTTGCATTGTGGGGCTTGTAGTTTTGTTTTTAACACTTTCATCGTGGCCTCTAAACCACAGCATTCAAACTGCTTTTGGCTAAAATGCCAGAACTGGCGGTTCGTCAGCCATCTTTGCAAATTTTTACAAACTCGTCTGGTCTGTTGTTTTTTCACATTTTTACAAGGTTGACTGCTCCCTTAAAAAAAAATGCTTATCCCACGCGTAAACCCAAAAGTAATCTCTCCTCACGTAGTGTGATGCTTAACTCTTTCACCCACATCCTGTATTACAACAAGCACTGGCAATGTCATTATTTGTTTCTTACGCGTAGGGGTAGGTTTTGTACCGAGTTCCACAACACAAAGGTACAACATGGATCACAGCAGCACAACCTTCCCTAGTGCCAAAAGTAAGTTATGGGCAGGTGGCAGCAGCAGAAGGAACATGCCAGGGTTCTCTCGCACATACAGGACAGGTACAACACAGGTAGATAGTGCACTTAAGGGGGAGTGAGAGGCGTCAGGACAGTTGTACAGTTTCAATGAACATCCCGCCTGGAAAGGCAGTGCAGTGAAGGTCCGGAGACGAGCTCCGCCTCCTCCCGGACCTCCTGCCCGCTGCACCGCACTGACCATCACTTTCTTTATAGCTAACGTCATGTCCGAACTTTTACATAAAGTGTTTTTCATTTGTTCGTCTTAGATTTCATCACTGCACCGAGTGCCCTTCATTAGAATTAGTGAACCAAAGGGGCGTGGTTTGGACGCCGAGAGAGATGGCGGCTCGGTGATTCTCTCTGCCCGTGCGTGAAACGAATGAGGGCAGAGGAACGGGTCTCACCGCTCCTATCCAGCATCGGATGGCGGAAACAGTGATCGGAAGGTGAGGGGGCCTGAGAGGCGAAGTTTGGAGACTTTTTGCTGCTGGGAAGCGGCTCAGCCGCAGCCTTAAGCGATCCGCCCGATGCCCGTGAGGACTTCGACAGACTACGGGACCGCGTGACTGGAGGTGTGTCGGCGGCCGGGCGGTTGCCGGAGTGGATCGAGGCCAAGTGCGACGGTTATCGGAACTCAGCCGGTATATGCGCAGGAGCGCATCTGTGGTGAGGCAGAGGAGCTGCGCAGCGCGATGGGCAGTCGTTGATGCATGTCGCATAGACAAAATGGCGGCTACCGCGACATAGAAGGAGAGCCCTGACGCTTCTGCTGCAGAATCTGTGGGGTACTTGGAGCATATTGAGCTATCTGCATTCCGCGAGGGATGTGTGTCTACTGGATTGTACCTTGATGCTGTGAAATTGTTGAGATGTGAGGCCGGTTCTACCCCCTTCAGTGATGCCCGTGTAATGATGGTGGTGTTTATGTCATCGTGGCAGAGCGCATGGAATGGACGGCTCCCTCCAGGGTGGAACTAAGCCTACAGAGTTGAATCTGATGCTCCGCCGGCGGCGCGCTCTGCTTTATTTATCTGGAGTTCGAGGAGCCTTACATGGGGATGTGGAGCTGTAACTGTCTCGGGCGCTGTCTTGTGGGGGGTGATCCTTCTTGACTGCGATCGTGTGGCTCTGAGCCTGCCTGGCTTCCCTGCTACCGTGTGATCTCACCTGCAATCTTGTGCCTTGCACCATGGTCCCGGTGAGTGGAGGCGCGACCATTCCCTGTTCGTATTCACTGGTCTCCATGATGTGATCACGCACCTCTGCGCTTGGTGGGTAACACGAGCGCCATGTTCTGAGATCCTCCAATTACATAGCTAGCGGACGGGAAGGCGCCAGGGGATGAAGCCTTAGTTGCACGCGTGGTGATGTTTTAAGTCAAAGTAGATTTACCTGGCTGCTACCAGTCGGCAGAGGGAACGGCGATCAAGAGGTACTCCATAGGAGTAGGCTGAAGCATTTTGGGGCATTTCGGTCTGGCAAAGGTATCTACACGACGGACTACCATGGCTGATAGTAAAGAATCGATGAAAAGCATGAAGAGGCTCAAATCTGATCAATCGAATCCTAGTTCACCCAGTAAGGGAGCGAAAGGTAATCCCGACCCAATGGAACTGATACTTAATAAACTGGATGAAGTTAGGGAGCTAGCTAAGGCAACCAAAGATGAAGTGGCGGCTATCAGGCAGGATAATCGCGAAACCAATGCAAAATTGGTGGAGGCAGAGTCGAGGATCAGCAGGCTTGAGGATCTAGAAGTAAAGTCGTGTGCAGCCATCAACCGCTTATGCATATCATCGGATCAAACTATGCGGAAACTGGCGGAGTTGGAAGACAGGAACAGACGGGGGAACCTACGCATTTTTGGCCTTCCGGAGGGGTCGGAGGATCAGCATGCTAGCTGTGGGGCTTTCCTGGAGTCTTGGTTTACCCAGGCTACTAATCTGTCCTTTCACCATCCACTGGAGTTTGATAGGGCTCATAGAGTGCCAGGCAAGATAAGTAAAAACCAGAAAGGGCCCAGAGCGATTGTGTGCAAGCCATTGCGATATCAACATGTGGAACAGATTCTTGACTTCATGAGGAAAAACAACCATATTTTATGGAAATCGGTCAAGGTATACATCTCACAGGATTACAGTAAAGAGACGGTGGAGGTTAGGAAAGCGTTCTTGGCACTACGACCAATGCTAAAGAAAAGAGGCTTCCAGTATGGGTTTGCTGGCCCTGCAAAGTACCGTGTGTTGATCCACGGGTCTCCTCATTTCTTCTCTGATCCTTTGAAATTGAAACGCATGCTTGATGGCCCGGACGATCAGGACATGGATACAAGCGCCTCAATGGGGGCAGTAGCGCAGGCCTCAGCCTTAGGTTATAAGTGAACACAGCTCTGTACGAGCTAATGCTACTTGAAGGGGCAGGTTGCCTGGGGCATATTCCCTGCCTCGGGGCTCTCTCCAAAGACAGTTCTATTGGCAGTATGCAGTTGCAGATGCTCAGAGTACTTGGCCACTTGATATGTTTTAGAATTATTACCTTTCGAATAGAGGGGTTTCAGTTTAACGGGCCAAGATTGCTAATGGTCATGTATAATGTTTCACAGGTTTCTTAAGTGGGTTTGTAGCGATTGACGGGGGTGGGTTGTTGTTTAAACGGCTGGTCTAGAATGGTTGATGAGGTGCCCGAAGGTTGCGCTGGTGGGGGGGGTGTTGATGCCTAAAGGGTGGTAACAGACCTTAGTTTAAGGGGGATAGTTCCTCTGTTCCATGGTTCTTATCTCTCAGTAACAGCTATGCACGGGGGGGTTTCTGACGCATTCTCTTTCCAGTCACCATGTCTAACTCGTTCAGTTGGGGTGGGGAGGGTGGGGGGCTGGGGGTTTTTTGGGTACGGGTATGTGTTCCTTGTTTTTTGCTTTTATTTTTGTTTGTTCCGGGTTGCATGGTCTCCTTCTTCTTGCTTCTTGTGGGTGTGGGTGGTGCTGGGCACTACTGCGGCTTTAAGTGCGCTTACACTGTGAAGTATATGCTTGAGGTGATGTTGATGCAACCTCCCGATGCTAAATAACTCACTTAGCTCGCCGATGGGAGTATGTAATTTGGACAGACTGAAGGTACTGTCGTTCAACGTTAAGGGCCTGAACCAGCCTGTGAAGAGACAGAAGATATTAGATTATGTTAAAAGACTGAGGGGTGATATCGTTTTGCTCCAGGAGACGAAGCTTGAAGCAAAGCAATTTTACCACTTGAGGAATAAATTTTATAATGAGGTGGTGGGTGCAGAGGCTGTGAATAAAAAGAATGGTGTCCTGATACTTGTTGCGAGGAAATCTAAGGTGGAGGTTTTATCGTCTGAAGTTAGTGCAGATGGCAGATGGGTCACGGCCAAGATGAGTAAGGATAATACAGAGTTCTATGTTACTAGCGTGTACGCACCCAACACTAGCGACCTGGTCTTTTGGGACAAACTGAATAAACACCTTGAAACTATTCCGGACAATGCGTTGCACATAGTAGCTGGGGATTTCAATCTTCCAATAGATGCAATTTTAGATAGAGATTCACGCTGCATCTTTAAATCAACAAAAGCTCATAAAGCTTTTCTTAGTCTGTGTAAACGCTTTAACTTGGTGGATACATGGAGACTCCAGAATCCCACAGAGAGGGACTATACTTTCTATTCTCCACCACACGACTCATATTCCCGGATTGACTTCCTCCTTATCACACAGAATGGTGTTCCTAGATTAGACTCTACAACCATTGAGCCTCGTGTATTATCGGATCATTCGTGCATTTCATTAACAATTACGAATGTTAAACCATCCTCTCGTCAGACAGCTTGGAGGTTGAATGATGAAATCCTAACTAGTGACAAGCACCGGTCCACAGTCCAGGAGGCGATATCCTCCTACCTTCAGATTAATAAACAAGGGGACACGTCCGATCTCATTAGGTGGGAGGCTCTGAAAAGTACTATAAGGGGAGTGTGTATCAAAATTAGGTCAGAGATGAATAAATCTTATAATGAGAAGTTGGAGGCTTTGGAGATGGACATTAGGAATCTAGAGAGTAAACATCTAAAAGATAGGGATGAGATGTCTCTTGCTGCGTTGGCGAATAAAAAATATGAATATAATAAAATAGTTAGTGAGAGAGCGGGAGTCTGGCTTGACAAGGGCAGGCGATTTAAGCTTTGTGAGTCTAATAAGGCAGGTAAGTCCCTCGCCTCATACTTAAAGTTCAAGGTTCAGAAGAACTCTATTAGTGTCATTAAGGATGCATTAGGGCACTCGCATTCAGACCCTGACAAAATAACGGAGGTGTTTAGAGTGTTCTACGAGGACCTCTATGCAAAAAATGAGGCGGTGGAGGAACCTAGAATTAAGGAATACTTAGATGAGTGTGATCTCCCACAGCTTTCGGAGGAGGACCGGGTCAATCTTAATGGTCCAATTAGCTCTTCAGAGATAGAGGCTGCAATTAAACGCTTAAAAGTAGGGAAAGCCCCGGGCCCTGACGGATTCACTGCAAAATTTTATAAAACCTTCCCCTCCCTTTTGGTCGACCCCCTCCTACAGCTATTTCAAGGTGTTAATAAATCCGGTGAAGTTAGAGGTACTTTGGCTGAGGCCATAATTGCTGTACTTCCTAAAGATGGGAAAGACCCCTCGCTACCGAAAAACTATAGGCCGATCTCATTGATTAATATTGATTGCAAACTTCTGGCCATGATACTTTCCGCCCGCCTGCAGGGGGTTCTCCCGAAGCTGATCCATCTATCCCAAGCTGGTTTCCTTAAGAATCGCTTGTCCAGTGACAACACAAGAATTCTGGCGCACGTACTAGAAAAAGCGAAACTTTTAGACACACCGACTGCAGCAATAACACTAGATGCTGAAAAAGCATTCGATAAGGTTGATTGGTCCTTCCTCCGTGCTATTCTCTGTAAATTCAATTTAGGGGAGTCATTTACTAAACTGGTAATGTCCCTTTACTGCTACCCTTCGGCGCGTGTTAGGGCTGGTGGATCCTTTTCCTCTCCCTTCTGCTTACAACAAGGCACGAGACAGGGTTGCCCCCTGTCACCCTCACTGTTCCTGTTGGCGATTGAACCGTTCTTATATCATATACGGCATGACCCAAATATAGCGGGTATACCGTTTGGTGATTGCACTGTAAAATTAACGGCTTATGCGGACGATGTGCTGATAATGTCGGAAAGAGCGGATGAAGCGATTCCGGCGCTCATGACTGACATTGAGGAATTTTCCAGAGTCTCTGGATATAAACTCAACAAAGATAAAACGGAGGTCAAACTTTTGAACAGTGTTGGGGACAAGGGGATTATTGGAGAATCTGGGCTTACATGGCAGCCTCGGTGTTTTAAATATCTTGGGCTGGATTTTGATAAGGATCTGATCTCCACGCTGAAAGTAAATGAAGACTTGACCCTGAAAAAGATTTCTACATTACTAGACGGTTGGTCACCAAAGTTTCTCTCCTGGTGGGGCAGAGCAGAGAAGCTTAAAATGATGTCGACTCCGTCGGTCAACTATCTGGCCAGTATGCTCCCTATGACGTTCTCTAATGCTTTTCTTACTAAGGTGGATCAGGTGTTTGGGAATTTTCTGTGGCAGGGCAAGAAGGCCAGAGTCTCACTGAAGAAATTACAATTAGCAAAAGACAAAGGCGGTCTGGGTCTCCCCTCCTTCAGGTGCTATCAGACCGCGTTTCTGTGCAAACAGGGCGCTCAGTGGCTGTTAAAATCCCCTACATATACACCACTATGGATTAATATTGAAGAGGCACTGGTGGATCACGCGCCTTTGGAGGCCCTCCTTACGATGGACCTGTCACACCTTCCTCATTCTAAATATATCATGCTTAATACTAGAAGGGCCTTACTTAGACTCGACCAAACACATAAAACAAACCTGACATTTGCCAGATCTTCGTTTATGTCCCTGTGGAGGAATGCCCATCTTAAACATAAGGGTAGTAGTATATTCTGGGAGTCATGGGCCAAGAAGGGCATTAATTTGGTGAAGGACTTGTATGATGATAAGGCTCCGCTGCCATTCTCGACCTTACAGCATAGGCATGATCTTACCCCGATGGATTTTTATGATTTCCTAAAACTTAAATCGATTCTGACAGCGAATAGCTTCTCTCCTTATGTCCCTTGGCTAATACAGCATATCCCACGATTAATACATGATGGGCACTTTGTGTCGAAGGTATATAAATTGTTGTTGCCCCTACCCATGAAAAAACACAAAAGAGTGGAAGGAGTATGGGAGGCGGAGCCAAATCTATCCGGCATATCCTTTGACTGGGAGGTGATTCATAAGTTAGCCCTTACACATAAAGTCTCACCCATTCTATTTCAGACGAAATATATGCTTCTCAACAGGGCCTTTTGGACGCCCGACAGGCTTTTCAGATGTAAATTAAGAGATTCCCCTGTGTGCTGGAACTGTCAGTCAGGTACTGGGGATCTTGCGCATATGCTCTTTTCCTGTTCTTCATTAGGGGATTATTGGGGGAGGATATTCGATTGCATTTCTCATGTTTTCAAGATAAAACCTATACAGGAATTTGTTTACGTTATTCTGGGGGCACTGGACCCACAAATAACTACTGACCAAGATCGCCAGCTGATGGATTTAATGTTAACAATGGCATGTAAAGTGATTCTTTGCAAATGGAAAAATGCGTCTGAAGTGAGCTTTAAAATCTGGCAGGAATGGCTATCTTTCCTGAGGGGGTCTAGCAATTCGGCGCTGCAGGCTTCTACCTGGAGCCCTTCAAACAAAAAGCTTTGGAAATCATTGGATGCATCCTCCTTTCATTACGAACCACCTTGAGAGGTATACTGTGGCTGGCCCCTCTGAGTGGGGTTGTTGTAAGGTGAGGCGTGACTGACCCATCGAGTCCCGGGGCGCTGCGCCCACACACGAAGCAATGTAATGGGAATGTATCTGTATTTGTTGATGCGAGCTGGAACGGGGTTTTATTCTTCATTTTATTTGTCTTGTCACTCATTTCTATTTTTTGTATTTGTACGTATGGCATGACTATTTCGATCTTTGTACACGGAAGAGTTATTGTATTGTCTCTGTTACCTTAATAAAAACAATTTGAATTAAAAAAGAATTAGTGAACCAACCCTTTGTACAGCGACAGTTTTATAAATAACTCAAAAGGCAAGTGAGTTGTCTTGTTTCCGCTCATAAGCCTTTATTTTTATAGCTGGAGAAACGTTGAAGTCTGTTCAATCCTACAGAAGCGAGATTGTTGACAGTGTGTATCCTGATGGTGCCCTCAGATGTGAGGATAACGGAAAAGGGGCCTCGGGAAGAAAGGGAATCGCCGAAGACCACACGGCTTGGTCAAGCTTTGGAGCCGGGATTGAAACCAGGTTGCCTTATTAGACATTATGCAAATCCGATCCTTTGTGGGTATCCCGAGACCCCCCCCCCCTTTATAGTTGCCGTTGAAGCAGCAATATGACGTATTATACCATCTGCAAGAGAGGGTTTTGTACATGAACATCCTTCACTGAATTATTTCCAGGTGTTCTCAGATATGATGATCATACAAAAGTGGGCAGAGGGAAGAAGAGTAGTTGCCCACGGTCACACAGTTAGCACAAGCTGGGACGCTGTGATTAAAACCGGGATCTCTGAGTCGGGACCCCTCACCTAGTGTTTGCACAGGGTCCAACTGGCCTGCGCACGTCATGCAAATAGATTCCAAATATCAGTTCAGTTCAATTTCTTTATTTCGATGGTTAAAAAATCATCATAAAAAGTACATATTATAAAAACATAGCAGCACATATAATTATACATTGCATTAATATAAAAATAACCATCGACCAAACTGTTACAATTCATATAAAATGCGATGTTGTATTCGAAATAAGTTAGTCTCTGGTGTTCCTTAATCTTACTGCCGCTTTCAAAAAGCTTATTACTGAGCATAAAGTGTGCATATCGTTTGCTCTTTGAAGGAACAACAGGGCTATTTTGGCATGCCTGAATTTTCAATTTTTTAAAATTTCGACCAAAAACATACGCCTGGGAAAACGATAAAATGGGCATAATAATACAAAATGAAGGGTGTCCTGCGGAGACATATTGTCGCAGCCGCGGGCCCCCTTCTGCTCAATAGTTACAGTAAAACCAGACGGATGGGATAAAATATTGTGCAACAAATTGAGCCTAAAACGACACATTAAAAACCTATCCTGCTGATTATGCATCAAGAATAGATAAGGTTCCATACCCACTACATCTTTGACTAGGCAGTGCGCTACAACTGTACGTTTTGATGCTAAAGCTTTAGTCTCCCTGAGCATCTCCAATTTATCAAGCAACAGTCTTTTAACTTGTAATTTACTATTCCTTGAGATTAGAGCAGTTGTACTAAAGAGGGTGTGCTGGTCCACGGACTCTAGAGTTGTTTTGACGTATTTCAGCCAGGGAATTAGCATCCCTTTATCCCTTTGTATGCAGTCAGTAAGGATTTCTTTGCTTAGTTCCGCCTCCGGGTTAGCCCAGATACTGAGCCAAGCCAAGACCGGTCTAATCTTGACCTGATCTACGATATATGGGGTTCCGAGTTCGGAATGTGCAATTTCAGCTGGTATTGAGTGAGGGATCTTGAGGATTCTACGAATAAATTTATCCTCCTCTAATTGTAACTGTTTGGCGTCCCTAAAGCCCCACACCTCTGCTCCATATACTGCTTTGGCTATACTTATTGAGCTATATAAGCTCATTATTTGCTCTGGGGACCAACGTCCCATTCTTTGGGCAAAGTTCATGATTGCACCACAAGAGGAGGCTAGTTTGGTACAGTGTTCCTCCAGCAGTTTATCAAATTGAATTTTGCCATCAAATAATAAACCTAAATATGGGAAGGTGGTTACAATACCCATAGTATGAGTCTCAATTTTGAACACCGGTTTTTTAATAGGTTTTTTGCCTGCTATCAGTGCAAAGGATTTAGTCAGATTCACGGAAAGATCTAATTTTTCCATAAAATCTACAAATCCATTGATCAGTGATTGAAGACTTCTCGGTGTCCGGGCGAGCAGAACCGCGTCATCTGCATACAAAAGTACCGGTATTTGACGCTTCCCTACCTTGGGACAATCAGCTGCCTGGGCTATGAGGCTTGACTCCAAATCGTTAATATATAATGAGAACAAGAAGGGGGCAAGAATGCACCCCTGCCTTACTCCGCTAGAGCATGAAAAGGAGTCGGTTTGCCCCCCCTCCATACTGAAGCGAACCCTAGCTGTGGTGTTCCAGTGTAGCTCTCTCAAGATGTTTATAAGTCCCTGGTCAATCCCCAAAGTATTCATCCTTTCCCAGAGTTTACTTCTATTCACATTGTCGAAGGCCGCCGCCAGGTCCATGAACCCCATGTAAATGGTGCCATTACTCGCTCTAGTGTATTTGGCGACCAGTAAGTATAAATTTAAACATTGGTCACTGGTCGATTTTCCCGCTCTAAAACCGTACGGAGTATCCACTATTGTGTGGTGCTCTTCCGTCCAGACCATTAAACGGTTTAAAACCACCCGCCCCAGTATTTTGGCCGAGACATCGATCAGGGATATGGGTCTGTAACATTGGGGGTTGTCCCTATTTCCTTTTTTAAAAATGGGTACAATTAAGGCAGTGGACCACTACCTCGGGAGTCCTGTTTTAATAATCCTTTGTATCCCTGTAAGATGCGGCAACATGCCTGGAAGCACCCCTCTTCGTAGAACATGTCCGCCTTTAGCAGGAACAGTGCGAGCTTCCCAACCTCTTGGGGCGGGTACAGCTAGGGCAGCATCAGTGCAAGCCCTTTCCATCACAGGACAGGAGCAAATGGGGCAGTGCAAGTTTTACTTCCTCACAGAGATGGGACAGTGGCAAAGCAAGCTTCCCCTCTCGCAGAAGGTAATACGTGCAGTCAGAGGCGTAGGAGAAACGACATTTTTTGGGGGGGGGGACACGGTCAACCTTGTGCGTGCGCGCGCGCGCGTGTGTGTGTGTGTGCGCGTGTTTTTTTTTTTTTTTTTTGAGGATGCTCGCTGCAAGAGTGGTGAAGCACCTCGGCAAATCCTGTATTGTCCCAAATCTCCTCCCTTTACTTCTTGAAACCCCCCTGCTGCCTCCAGGGCGGCGGCGTCAAGGCGGCAGGAGGGTAGGGCTGAGGAGGGGCGGATCAGACCGCACTCAAAGGACCCCTCTCCCTTTGTTCTCAGAAGTGCAGACTGTAGGCAGCTGTGACAGAGTATAAACCACTCCTGGAGGGTTGCAGTGCAACAAAAGTCTATGGGGTGGGTGGCCTCTGACTGTCAGATTGGTCACAGGTAACTGGATGCAGGTCACAGGTCATGTGCAGTCAGGGCCGGCCTTTCGAGCTGGGCCCAGGCCCTGGGCACCAGTTTTCGGAGGGGCGCATGGAGCTGTGTGCATTATGGTTATGCCAACAGCAGCGCCCTGCTCACATTGGTCCAGCCTTCTC
This sequence comes from Triturus cristatus, assembly GCF_964204655.1. NCBI lineage: Eukaryota > Metazoa > Chordata > Amphibia > Caudata > Salamandridae > Triturus > Triturus cristatus. The sequence goes on along the minus strand of NC_140585.1, from coordinate 69,923,428 downwards.
CTTGCCCCTTCCTGTTTGTTTCTGTTTGATTTGCCAATTTAAAGTGGTTTTAGTACTTTATTAGCATATGGCAGGTGATCGTTTTAACACCCCTTTAGCCCCCTTCCTTACCCTCCCTTCACCCTCTGACCCCTGCTGGCACACATCATCGAACCCATCTTTTGCCTGGGCAGCTAAGCTAGATGTGATGTAGGATGTTTGTGTTCAGGGTGGGTCCCTGCTCATCCAGGTACTGACCAGTGAACACAAAAGGAACCCTCTGCTGCCTCATTCACTGCCATCCACAAGGACACCAGGTGTCTCCATCCCACGGCGCTATCCTACCAAAGGCTGTCTCTGCCTGCAGGGCCATTAAAGATAGCGCTTTAGCGCTCTAAAGGCCCTGTGAATTAAAGAAGGGAGACTTGAAATTATTTTGTCTTCTCGTTCCCCTCACCCTTGTCCCCTGCATCCCCTTCACTCCAAAATCTGGGGAGGATATGTCCCCTGCATCCCCCACACTTCCTACGGTCCTGGGTTTTGAATGCATGTGCACCAGGCATTGTGCAGTCCCGGGCTCGGCGCTGAGTTTTGAATGCATGTGCACCAGGCACTGTGCAGTCCCGGGCTCGGCGCTGGGTTTTGAATGCATGTGCACCAGGCACTGTGCAGTCCGGGCTCGGTGCTGGGTTTTGAATACTTGCTCTCACTAGACACTGTGCAATGTCAGGCTCTGTCTTCGGTTTTGAATGCACGTGCACCAGGCACTGTGCGGGCTCGGCGCTGGGTTTTGAATGCATGTGCACCAGGCACTGTGCAGTCCCGGGCTCGGCACTGGGTTTTGAATGTAGGAGAGTAGGAACTGCTTCTTATGGTTACCCACACTTTTTGCTGATGTTTCACTGTTTTTCGACTTGAGCCTGGCTGGGACTATGCTATTCAGGGCCCCAGCCTTGCTGCTTTCTCTCTAAATTGATTCCATGTACTTTAGGTACACCACAGATTGGATTCTGGGGTGCCCTTATAAGTCCCTAGTATATGGTATACTATGTACCCAGGCCATAGGTACCCCAGAGGCCTCTCAGGGGCTGCAGTATGTATTATGCCACCCCTGTGAAGCCCTCTAAAATGACACCACAGGTCTGCTACAGCAGCCTGGGTAAGGTGGTGTATGCACCCCTTACTTAGATATGGGTTCCCTATGTCTCTCCATATCACTGCATATATAAACCTATCAGTCACCCCTATGGCAGGCCTTATAAATCCTAAAGGCAGGGTGCTGGCTTTTATGTGAGAGGGTGCCCATGCATGAGCAGGGCCCCTCTGTAGCTTTCGGAACCTTTATTCCGGGGTTGTTTGTGATGCAGCCAAACCATATACTCTTAAGTGCATTATAACCTCGTGCTAAATGCTAACTTTGGAATGGCTGCATGGAAACCTGTCGCGTTTGGTGTCAAACATCTTGGAATCATACCTCCACACCATTAACTGGTGTGGGAGGTATGATTCCACCCTTCTAGAGGGAGAAACATGGCACCACCGGTACACCCTGTACCAGCTTAACAGACCTTGGCATCACAAAATGGATGCTGCCAGCCACAGACACGAGTCTTCCCTCCTGCTGCTGGACGAAACTCCGGCAGAGGAGGCCTGGACAAAGGGTTTCCTGTCACAGGTAGGTGTCACCACCTCCCAGACAGGCTTTAGTGTATTGGGGCTGGGTGGGTGAACTCCAAAAGTGGTTTGATTTCTGCACTGGGGGCACATTTGGTGTCCCTGTGCATAGTCCAGCTCAAACCGGTTGCAGGGGCTACCAGCCCCTGCTCTGGCGCGAAACTGGACAAAGGATATGGGTGTAGCCACCCTTTTGTCCTGACCCTCCCATAGGTGGGTCCCCCAGAGTTTGTCTCACCCCTTCCTTGGGTATAAAGTAGGAACCCCTGACTACAGGACTTTAGATCTACCTGGACGAAACTGTACTACAGAATCCCAGAACTTCTACTATCTACATGACGTTGGATGACCAAAGAATCTCCCTGGGAGTAAAGGAGTTACTCCCCTTTAAGGCAGGCACCAAAGACGCATCTGTCCGGTTTGCATCTACACAGCTCCTGAAGGACTCCGAAGACTTTGCAGCACAGGAGGTGGGTTTCCAAGCTTCCTTGAGGCAATCCGTGCTCTCAGCAACCCTGAGATCCAAAGCCCTCGTGGGGACCGTGCAACCCAAACCCCTGGACACCGTGCACGTTTGCAGCAGTATATGCTTCTCGGCGATCCCTGAGGCTGTGCTTTGGGCTACTTGTAGTCCAGACCCCGAGCAGTGATTCCACCGAAGATTGCTAGCCTACACTCCTCGAGTGACCTGTGGGCTGGTATCTAGTGATCCCTCTCAAGGTCCCTTTGCGATCCTTTGTCAGTCGACTTGTGGGTCCCTGAGAAGGGCACTTTGACTTTCAACGGGCTTACCTGGTTGCTCCAGACGTGCCCTGACTCTCCATCGCTTGGGGAGTCCACAGGACCTTGCTGGTCCACACCGAATCCGTTTTACTCTCACCGCGTGGGTCGCCGTTGCCAAGGCTTGTTGGTCTTCAATCCGGACACCGACATCCTTCGTGGGACAACTCGCCTGCAGACTGTGGTTGTTGTCGACGCCTCCTGGTCTCTGTGGCAGTGGAGTCAAGCTTCACCTCATCGCACCTGAAACACCCGACATCGGTGGGCATCCGTCTATCATGCCCCTGGTCACTGGCAAGTGACCCACACTCTGTCCCCTCTGCTTTCAGGTTCTCTACATCTTGGATCACACTGGACACTTTCCCTTTCCACAGCAGCAGCACTTTACAGCAACTCTCCATTGATGACATTGAAGATTCTCTGCACCATTTGACACCTATGTACCCGGCTTCCCTGGGTTAGGTAACACGAGTACTCCAGTGCTCACGTCAGTGCTGGCCTTAGAACCTTCTAAGTCTGAAAGGGTTTGCTCCAAGTCTGCTCCTAAGTATCTTTAAACTCTAAAATCCAAATGCGACTTTCCCATAGGATTGTACGGAGTTCGCGGCTGTGTTCTCACACTCCACGCGTCCTCCGTGGGTCCCCTGTGTCACTACTTTGATTGGTTCCTTGGGGTCCCAGCAATTCTACGTGTTCTAGGTGCTGTGTCTAGTCAAGTCGTGATTCTTATACCACTTTCTTAATATATGGTTTGGTCTCCCCCTGGGGTCCATTGTATATTGTGCTATTTACTGTTGTTTTAGAACTGTAGTATTGTGTGCCTTGCTCTCTAATCTCATAAAGAGGTTAGTAGAGAGTGTTTAGAAATAAATACATATATTTTATATATATACCTTGTGTGGTTCTCCTTTCATTTAGTTATTCAAGAGGTTATATTCTGGTAAACCAAGCTGCTTTACACTCCTTCAAGACTTAGCCTGAAGGCTGCTCTCCATAACTACCACTAGGATAGCTTTCAATAAAGATTGTCTTAAACTTAATCATCAATAAGGGTTGTTTGGACTGGTGCAAGGTGCCCACTATAACTAGTGGACAGCATATACCAGGCCAACTTCTCACATTGAATACTTGCTCCCACTAGACACTGTGCAATCCCAGGCTTGGCGCTGGGTTTTGAATGCACGTGCACCAGGCACTGTGCAGTTCCGGGCTCGGCACTGGGTTTTGAATGCACATGTGTAGGAGAGTAGGATCTGCTTCACATAGGTACCCCCACTTTGCTCGTGTTTCACTGTTTTTCGACCTTAGTCTGGCTGTGGCCCTGCTAATCAGGACCACAGCCTAGCTGCTTCCTCTCTAAAATGGTTTCCATGTACATTAGGTACATATCTAATTGGATTCTGGAGTGCCTTATAAGCCCCTAGTATATGGTATACTATGTACCTAGGGCATAGGTACCTCAGAGGCCTACCAAGGGCTGAAGCATGTATTATGCCACCCCTGGGAAGCACTCCAAAATGGCACCACAGGTCTGCTACTGCAGCCTGGGCAAGGGTGTGCTTGCACCCCTTACAGTGGTATAGGCTACCTATATCACTACCATTGCACACACTTATAAACCTATAAGTCACTCCTATGGCAGACCTTAACAATCCTGAAGGCAGAGTGCTTAGTTTTTATGTGAGAGGGTGCCCCTGCATGAGCAGAGCCCCTCTGCAGCGTTCGGAGTATAGCTGTTTGTGGTGCAGCCTGACCATATACTCTTAAGTGCATTATAACCTCGCGGTAAATGCTAATTTTGGGATGGCTACACGGAAACATGTCATGTTTGGTGTCAAACGCTTTGGAATACTACCACCCTGCCAGTTCTGGCGGCGGGGGTAGCAGTCCTCCCTTCTAGAGGGCGAGACATGTTCACACTGGTCTAAATCGGTAGGACTTTCTACAGCCCTAGCATCACAAAATGGATGCTTCTGCCACAGACACGGATCTGGCCTCCTGCTGCTGACCAAAACTCCAGTAGGGGAGGCCTGGACAATAGGTTTCCTGTCCCAGGGAGGTGTAACCACCTCCCCAGACAGGCAGATGTGTATTGGGGCTGGGCGTGAGCACTCTCTGGTGCTTTGAAGTCCTGCACTGGGGGCACACTTGGTGTCCCTGTGCATAGTCCAGTTCAAACCAGTTGCAGGGGCTACCTGCCCCTGCTCTGGCTCGAAACTGAACAAAGGAAATGGGTGTAACCACCCCTCTTTCCAAACCCTCCCATAGGTGGGTCCCTAGAGTATGTCCAATCCCCAAACTTAGTATAAGTATGGGAACCCAGTCCTTGCGACTTTAGATTACCCTGGACGAAACTTGCAACATATATCCTGGACCTTCGACGTTCAATCCTGACTAGAAGACCGAAGAAATCTCCCTTGGAGTCAAGGAATGACTCCCCTGCCTGGCAGGCACCAAAGAAGCAACTGTCCGGTCTGCAATTCCGAAGCTCCCGTTGGACGCCAAAGTCTCTGCATCCCCAGAGGTGGATTTTGTGACTTCCCGAGGCTACCCTGAGTCCACAGCAAAGCTGAGGCCCGTGGCTATCGTGGGTGTTGAGGAACCGTGACCCCTGGACACCGCGTACTATTGCTGGTACATCGACTTCTTGTGTATTCCTGAAGTTCTGCTTTGGGCTCCGAGTAGCCCCAGCCTTGAGCACTGACTGCACCGAAGATCTCTGGCCTCCACTCCTCGAGTGACCCGTGGGCCAGATTCCAGTGCGACCGCTCGAGGCTCCATCGCGATCGCTAGCCTGTTGGCTAGTGGGTCCCCACGAAGGCAACTCCTCTTATACTTGGGCTTTCCTAGTTGCACCAGACGTGCCCCGACTTATCCTCGCTGGGTGAGTCTCTCAGACCTTGCTGGTCTGCACCGACGTCCTTCTTCTCTTTCCACGAGACTTGCCGTTGCCAAGGCTTGTTGGGTCCATTCTGGTAGCCGACACCGCAGCACTCTACAGATTTTGTGTCACAGCTCGAATCCGGCTCGTGGACTTCGTAGACGCCTCCTGGACCTCGTGGCTGAAGAGTCAAGACACCCATCAACTCACCTGAAGCACCCGACATCTGTGGGCATTGGTCCATCCTGCCCTCGGTCACTGGCAAGTGACCCAGACTCTGTCCCCTCTGCTTTCATCTCTTCGGACACTTCTCCTCTTCACGGCAGCCGCTGTTCTTCGCCAGCTTCCATTGTAATCGACGACGCGACCTGACGCCAAAAGACACCTATGCACCCGGCTTCCCTGGGTGAGGTAACAAGAGTACTCTGGTCCTGACTCGATTCTAAGTGTCCCTAATCTTTAATTTTCCAACCACGAACTTGCCCATAGAAGATAACCGGAACCCGCGGTTGTGTTTACACACTGCACACGGCCCCTGTGGGTCCCCCGTGTCACTACCTTGGGTGGTTCCTTGGGGTCCCAGCGACTCTACAGGCTCTAGGCCTTGTGTCTAGTTCAGTCGTGGTTCTTATACCACTTTATTGGTATATGGTTTGGTTCGCCCCTATGGCCCAAACGTGTATTTGTGCTATTACTGTTGTTGTGTAAATTAAGTACTTCAAACTCCAGTCTCATTAAGAGACTAGAGGGGAGTGTTTTATCTTAAATACATATATTTTAAATATATACCTGGTGGGGTTGTCCTTTCATTTGATCATTCAAGAGATTATAGAGTGGTAAAACAACTTAGCCTGAAGGCTGCTCTCCATAGCTACCACTAGGATAGCTTTCAATAAAGGTTGTCTTTAACCAATTGAATGAATGAAAGGTGAGTTTATATAGCGCAACTGTCACTCCGGCTGATACAAAGCAATCTAAATAAGAGCAAGAGAGAAGGCATCCGAGAGACCAAATATCCAGGTCTTAAGGGCACGTTTAAATGGATCTTGCTGTTGTATTGCCCTCAGTTCCCTAGGTAAGAGATTCACCATAAGGGGTTTGTTTGGACTGATACAAGGTGCCCACTAGAACTAGTGGACAGCATATACCAGGCCAGCTTCTCACAACGTGCACCAGGCACTGTTCAATCACAGGCTCTGCGCTGGGTTTAAAGTGAATGTGCACCAAGCACTGTGCAGTCCCGGGCTCGGCTCTGGGTTTTCAATACTTGCTCTCACTAGACACTGTGCAATCTCAGGCTCGGTGTTGGGTTTTGAATGCATGTGCACCAAGCACTGTGCTGTCCCGGGCTCGGCGCTGGGTTTTGAATGCATGTGCACCAGGCACTGTGCGGGCTCGGCGCTGGATTTTGAATGCACGTGCACCAGGCACTGTGCAGTCCTGGGCTCGGCGCTGGGTTTTGAATACTTGCTCTCACTAGACACTGTGCAATCTCAGGCTCGGTCTTGGGTTTTGAATGCATGTGCACCAGGCACTGTGCGGGCTCGGCGCTGGGTTTTGAATGCCTGTGCACCAGGCACTGTGCAATCCCAGGCTCGGCGCTGGGTTTTTAATACTTGCTCTCACTAGACACTGTGCAATCTCAGGCTCGGTGCTGGGTCTGGAATATATGCCCTTAGCAGGTGCTGTGCAGTCCCAGGCTCGGCGCTGGCTTTGGAATACATGTGCACCAGGCACTGTGCAGTCCTGGGCTCTGCGCTGGGTTTTGAATGCATGTGCACCAGGCACTGTGCGGGCTCGGCGCTGGGTTTTGAATGCACGTGCACCAGGCACTGTTCAGTCCTGGGCTCTGCGCTGGGTTTTGAATGCATGTGCACCAGGCACTGTGCAGTCCTGGGCTCGGCGCTAGGTTTTGAATACTTGCTCTCATTAGACACTGCGATCTCGGGCTCGGTCTTGGGTTTTGAATGCATGTGCACCAGGCACTGTGCAATCCCAGCCTCGGCACTGGGTTTTGAATGCATGTGCACCAGGCACTGTGCAGTCCCGGCTCTGGGTTTTCAATACTTGCTCTCACTAGACACTGTGCAATCTCAGGCTCGATGCTGGGTCTGGAATACATGCCCTTAGCAGGTGCTGTGCAGTCCCAGGCTCGGCGCTGGCTTTGGAATACATGTGCACCAGGCACTGTGCAGTCACAGGCTCGCAAGGTGCTGTACAATCCCATGCTATGCGCTGGTTTTTGAATGCATGAGCACCAGGCACTGTGCAGTCACAGCCTTGGCGCTGGGTTTTGAATGCACGTGCACCAGGCACTCTGCAATCCCTGGCTCGGTGCTGGGTTTTGAATGCACGTGCACCAGGCACTCTGCAATCCCAGGCTCGGTGCTGGGTTTTGAACGCACGCATTGCACCAGGCACTGTGCAATCCCAGGCTCGGTGCTTACACGTGCACTAGGCACTGTGCTATCCCAGGCTCGGTGCTGTGTTTTGAAAGCACGCGCACCAGGTGCTGTCTCATCCCAGGCTTGGTGCTTACACGTGCACCAGCCACCGTGCAATCCCAGGCTCAGTGCTGGGTTTTTAATGAACGTGCAGCACGTGCTGTGCAATTCTAGGCTCTGTGCTGGGTTTTTAATGCACATGCACCAGGCGCTGGCAATCCCAGGCTCGGTGCTGGGATTTGAATGCACGTATACTAGGCAATGTGAAATCCCAGGCTCGGTGCTGGGTTTTGAATGCACGTGCACCTGGCGCTGTGCAATCCCAGGCTCGGCGCTTAGTTTTGAATGCATGTGCCCCAGGAGCTGTGCAATCCCAGGCTTAGTGTTGGGTTTTGAATGCAGGTGCATCAGGCGCTCTGCAATCCCAGGCTCGGTGCCCCAGGCACTGTGCAATCCCAGGCTCAGTGCTGGGTTTTGAATGCACGTGCATCAGGCGCTGTGCAATCTCAGGCTTGGTGCTGGGTTTTGAATGCACGTGTGATAGGCACTGTACAGTCCCAGGCTCGGTGCTGGGTTTTGAATGCACGTGTGATAGGCACTGTGCAGTCCCAGGCTCAGTGCTGGGTTTTGAATGCACGTGTACTAGGCACTGTGCAGTCACAGGCTCAGTGCTGGGTTTTGAATTCACGTGTGATAGGCACTGTGCAGTCCCAGGATCGGTGCTGGGTTTTGAATGCACGCGTAATAGGCACTGTGCAACCCCAGGCTCGGTGATGGGTTTTGAATGCATGTGCACCAGGCACTGTGCAAACCCAGGCTAGGTGCTGGGATTTGAAAGCATGTGTACTAGGCACTGTGCAATCCCAGGCTCGGTCCTTACACGTGCACCAGGCACTGTACAATCCCAGGCTCTGTGCTGGGTTTTGAAAGCACATGTACTAGGCACTGTGCAATCCCAGGCTCAGTGCTGGGTTTTAAATACACAGGCACCAGGCGCTGTGCAATCCCAGGCTCCGTGCTGGGTATTAAATACAAGTGCACCAGGCGCTGTGCAATGCTTGGCTCGGTGCTGGGTTTTGAATGCACGTGCACCAGGTGCTGGTTCATCCCAAGCTCGGTCTTGGGCTTTGCATGCATGTGTACTATGCACTGGGCAATCCCAGGCTCGGTGCTTACACGTGCACCATTCACTGTGCATTCCCAGGCTCAGTGTTTACATGTGCACCAGGCACTGTGCAATCCCAGTCTCAGTGCTGGGTTTTGAATGCACATGCACCAGGTGCTGTACAATCCTTGGTTCGGTGCTGGGTTTTGATTGCACGTGCACCAGGTGCTGTGCAATCCTTGGCTCGGTGCTGGGTTTTCAATGCAAGTGCACCAGGCACCGTGCAATCCTAGGCTCGGTGCTGGGTTTTCAAAGCACGTGCACCAGGCGCTGTACCATCCCCGGCTGAGTGCTGGGTTTTGTATGCACGTGAACCAGGCACTGTGCGATCCCCAGCTCGGTGCTGGGTTTTGAATGCACGTGCACCAGACACTGTGGTATCCCAGGCTTGGCGCTGGGGTTTGAATGCACATGCACCAGGCACTGTGCGATCCCCGGCTCGGTGCTGGGTTTTGAATGTACGTGCACCAGGCACTGTGTTATCCCTGGCTCGGCGCTGGGGTTTGAATGCACGTGCACCAGGCACTGTGCAATCCCAGGCTCGGTACTGGGGTTTGAATGCACGTGCACCAGGCACTGTGCAATCCCTGGGTGGGTTTTGAATGCATGTACACCAGGCCCTGTGCAATCCCGGGCTCGGTGCTGGGTTATGAATGCATGTGCACCAGCTCTGTGCAATCCCAGGCTCGGTGCTAGGTTTTGAATGCACGTACACCAGGCACTGTGCAATCCCTGGCTCGGTGCTGGATTTTGAATGCACGTGCACCAGGCATTGTGCAATCTCAGGCTTGGTGCTGTGTTATGAATGCACGTACACCAGCGCTGTGCAATCCCTGGCTAGGGCTGGGTTTTGAATGCACGTGCACCAGGCCCTGTGCAATCCCAGGCTAGGTGTTGGGCTTTGAATGCACGTGCACCAGGCACTGTGTTATCCCAGGCTCGGTGCTGGGCTCTGAATGCACGTGCACCAGGCGCTGTGCAATCTCAGGGTGGGTTTTGAATGCACGTGCACCAGGCACTGTGCAATCCCAGGCTATGTGCTGGGTTATGAATGTACGTGCACCAGCGCTGTGCAATCCTTGGCTCGGGCTGGGTTTTGAATGCACGTGCACCAGACGCCTTACCATCCCAGGCTCGGTGCTGGGCTTTGAATGCACGTGCCCCAGGCGCTGTGCAATCTCGGGGTGGGTTTTGAATGCACGTACACCAGGCACTGTGCAATCCTGGGCTCGGTGCTGGGTTATGAATGCACGTGCACCAGAGCTGTGCAATCCCAGGCTCGGTGCTGGGTTATGAATGCATGTGCACCAGAGCTGTGCAATCCCTGGCTCGGGCTGGGTTTTCAATGAACGTGCACCAGGCGCTGCGCCGTCCCAGGCTCGCTGCTAGGTTTTAAATGCACGTGCACCAGGCCCTGTGCAATTCCAGGCTAGGTGTTGGGCTTTGAATGCACGTGCACCAGGCACTGTGTAGTCCCAGGCTCGGTGCTGGGTTTTGAATGCACGTGCACCAGGCATGAGAAACAATGGAGACAAGGGCTCTCCACCGATAATTTGGCCACGCTTCGTTCAGCAAGATCCAAGTACCACAAGCACATCTTCCTTGGAAAAGCGTCACACTTCAGATCCCTCCTCGACTCAGCCAAAAATAGACCCAAAAAACTATTCGACCTCATCAAGAACCCAAACAACTCTCCCCCAACCTCCAAGTTGGAGGATTCTACTAAGAAAGCAACGGAATTCGCTATATTCTTTGACGAAAAAGTGAAATCACTTGTAGATCAGGTCATTCATCCTACCCTTCGAGAGGAGCGCAAATCCTTAGCCATTTGGCAGAACTTTGACCCCATCTCTGAAGATGCCCTCCTCAAATGCATCCTCGAAACAAAGCCCTCTAACCATTCCCTTGACCCCATCCCTAGTGCCATTGCCATTGACTTCTATACCCATTCTCTTTCCTATTGGACCACTCTGGTCAACCTCTCCCTCTGTCAAGGCTCCCTTCCTGTTTCTTTCAAAACTGGGCAGGTCACCCCTCTGCTTAAAAAACCCACAGCTGATGCGAACGACCTCAACAACTACCGCCCCATCACTAACCTACCTTTTCTTGCATAAATCACAGAAAGATGTGTCGCGAAACAACTCTCTCGTCATATCCAGGACAATGATCTTCTTGACAATTTCCAGTCCGGCTTCATTCAAAACTGCAGCACTGAAACAGCCCTGCTGCTAGTGATTGATGACGCGCTGCGGATACTCGATTTGGGAGAGTCTTGTCTTATAATCCTCCTTGACCTTTCTGCAGCCTTTGACACTGTCAATCACAATACTCTCCTTAACACTCTGCAACAGAGAATGGGCATGGAGGGCACTGTGCTCAAATGGTTTGCCTCCTTCCTCTCTGATAGATCCCAAATGATCAAAATAGCGAACAGTCTTTCATCTCCTTTGGCGGTAGTTTAAGGTGTTCCTCAAGGCTCTATACTTGCACCCACACTGTTCAATCTCTATTTAGAACCATTGGAAAATCTCCTTAGTAAATCCGGGATCCACTATCTCTATACGGACGACACCCAAATCTACCTTAATGTGGCCTCCACTCACGATCTCTCCATCCTAAGATCTACTCTCGACTCCAATCAAAACTGGATGTTAACTCATCAGCTGATTCTGAATCCCTCCAAAACTGAATTCCTCCTCCTCCCCTCCTCACTTTCTCCTCCCCCGGTTCAATCATGGATGGGCCAGATGAATCTACTTAACAATAAACCCATCGTTGTCGACAGTGCAATATCCATTGGTGTCATACTCGACAAAAAACTCAATCTACTCTACCACATCGATTCCATTGCAAAGTCTGCTCGATACCAACTGCGCCTTCTTTGGGGGATTCGTCGCTTCTTCCCGGAGCACGACCTTAAAACCCTGGTCCAATCGCTGGTTCTCTCCAGATTGGACTAATGCAATTCTCTTCTTGCTGGCCTCCCCAAAACCCACCTGTCCTCCCTGTAGTCTGTTCTCCCTTCAGCAGCTTCAGATATGGGGCCAAAAGAAGCGACCACATCACACCCATTTTATCCACCCTCCGTTGGCTTCCCATAGAGGCAAGATCTATCTACAAGACTGCCTGTATCACCCACAAAGCCTTGCACTCCTCCTCCCCTCGCTACCTGGCGGATAAACTGAAACTTTCTAGAGGCTCTAGACCATCACGTAATGCGGACAATGTATTGCTTGAACCTCCCACTTTCAAGAAGGAAAGATCGATGGCCCAATCCTTTTCAGGCAACGCGGTAAGAATCTGGAACTCACTTCCGCCTCAGTTCCGGACCACCACCTCTTCCCGGGCCTTCAAAACTGACCTCAAAGCTCTCCTCCTTCAAAGACACTTCCAAATTTAATTCACGCCCTCTATTTTCTGAAGGAAGTCCTTCCATTATAGGAAATTCTGTTCTCCATGCCTATAGAAGTGCCTTCCCAGTGTGTTTCTGTGTTTTGAGTGTCTGCCATTTATTGCAGTATTATACCTCTACTTATACTCTGTACTCTTTTGTAACATGCACACGTCGCCTCTCCTTTTGTAACGTATCGTTTGCTACCTCTTGTATTTTGTTTGCTTTTGATACATGCACAACGGCCACCACTGCCTCATGTAACGTAACTTTTGTTTTAGTGTTTTGAGTGTCGGCCATTTATTGCAACTTTTCACCTCTATGTGTACTTTGTATGCTCTTGTAACCTGCACACGTCACTTTTTCCTTTTGTAACGTATCGTTTGCTACCTCTTGTATTTTGTTTGCTTTTGATACATGCACAACGGCCACCACTGCCTCATGTAACGTAACCTCTGTTTTAGTGTTTTGAGTGTCTGCCATTTATTGCAGTATTTTACCTCTACGTGTACTTTGTACGCTCTTGTAACCTGCACACGTCACTTTTTCCTTTTGTAACGTATCGTTTGCTACCTCTTGTATTTTGTTTGCTCCTGATACTTGCACAATTGTCACTATTGCCGCATGTGTCGTAACGTTTGATTTTGTAACATGTTCACTTGTAATTTTCTCCTCATGTATCATCACTGGTCCTATTGTGAAGCGCTCTGACACCTTCGGGTAAAGTCCGCGCTATATAAAAACGCATCAAATAAAAATCCCAGGCTCGGTGCTGGGTTATGAATGCACGTGCACCAGCGCTGTGCAATCCCTGGCTCTGCTGGGTTTTGAATGCACGTGCACCAGGCGCTGTGCAATCTATGGATGGGTTTTGAATGGACGTGCACCAGCGCTGTGCAATCCCTGGCTCGGGATGGGTTTTAAATGGACGTGCACCAGCGCTGTGCAATCCCTGGCTCTGCTGGGTTTTGAATGCACGTGCACCAGGCGCTGTGCGATCTCTGGCTGGGTTTTGAATGCACGTGCACCAGGCGCTGTGCGATCTCGGGATGGGTTTTGAATGCACGTGCACCAGGCGCTGTGCGATCTCGGGATGGGTTTTGAATGGACGTGCACCAGGCGCTGTGCAATCTCGGGATGGGTTTTGAATGCACGTGCACCAGGCGCTGTGCGATCTCGGGATGGGCTTTGAATGCACGTGCACCAGGCGCTGTGCGATCTCGGGATGGGTTTTGAATGGACGTGCACCAGGCGCTGTGCAATCTCGGGATGGGCTTTGAATGCACGTGCACCAGGCGCTGTGCGATCTCTGGCTGGGTTTTGAATGCACGTGCACCAGGCGCTGTGCGATCTCGGGATGGGCTTTGAATGCACGTGCACCAGGCGCTGTGCGATCTCGGGATGGGTTTTGAATGCACGTGCACCAGTCGGGGTGTCGTCCCAGCCTCGGTCCTCGCGTGTCAAAACGTCGAGAGCCACAAGCAGGTGTAGTGAAGGGACTGTTTGTTTCCGCTTTGTAACCAGGGAGGACGTGAGGCGCCACGCGCTCTCAAGGGCGTTTCACATCTACAAAGAGGGTGAAACCAAAAGTAAAGGCGAGCAGAGGCCTGCAGAGAGGGCAAGGAGAGGACAGGAAGAGAGAGAGAGAGAGGGGGCTGCAGCGCTTCGGAGGCAGAAGCGAGGACGGGTCTCCGGAGCAGGTGCCTGAACCCTCTGTTCTATCCAGGTACTCATTCTGGGGGTGGGGGCGGCTTAGGAAGCGGTGGGCCGTCTGCAGGATACCGCTTTCATTTTAACGGGTCCATTAGTGGTTTTTGCGGAGCTCGGCCAGTGGGTCCTGTCCGTTAATGTCATGAGAGCGACTTTCAGCCAGTTTCGGTTCTCAGCCACCGACTCTAGGCGCTACATTGCTTGAATCATGTGCTCCGCATAGGAGATGTTTATTCTTCCCTAACCATATGGTACAAGAAACGTTGATATTGGGAGGATGAAAGGCGGAGTAGACCTGCGATGGGTCCCTGCCAGAGGCGCCGGATTTCCACAAAAGATAATCGATTACACGCAAATAAGGCGCTTTTACCCCTGGTCGGTTCTCTTGAAAGCCTGGCGTGGATCTGGGCCCGGACTTGTGCAGGATGTCACTGTTTAAATTGTGAAGTAAAGATACAAACCCTCCTTGTTGTTCCGGCTGAAATACCAGGCTCAGAGTTAACGACGGCTCCGACCTTTATTTGATATATAAATCGCTGTTTCTCTCGAGACCCGCACAGCTGCAGAGTTTGCTTTTGACGTTTCATGGTTTTCCGTGTGCTTGTGTGCGCTGTGTCCATGTACTATGCGTTAGTCTTTCACGATTTATAGCGAATGGAAGAGGCATGCGACTATCTACAGTTTCTTGAAAAGAAAAAAAAACTCTTAAAAGAAGCTTCTCGCCCGCCCCTTGCTTACCATTGGCGGGCTTCACTGTCACTCTTGTTTTCTCCTTGTACATTAGTGAGCGCGTGTCCGCACAGGTCGCTTCCCTTGCTCTCTCTATGTGTTTGTTTCTCAAGTACTGACGGATTTCTTGAATCCTTTTCTTCCAGCCGTTGGTGTACGGATTATGCTGCATATTTAGTGTTTTGAAACCACCAGAGTTCAAGCGGACACTCGGGTATTTCCAAGAGCTGAAAACAAAGAACGTGCAATAACGAAACTTGGCTGCATGTGACCAGTTTCCAAAACATACATTTCCTCTGCCTTCTGCTCGACACGTACACACTGAAATGTTTACGTTTCTCGCTGTCACATTCACTCACTTGTCGGTTACCTCTTTTTTAATTTTAGAGAATGTTTTATTCATCATAAAACATGCGGTGTTTTCAAAAGGTTTGTTTCACCCATACCCCCTTACCTCCACCCACCCTGAGCCCTAAATTCACTCTTACCTCCCTTTACTAACTCCCAAACCCTAGAATCACCCTTACCACCCTTTACTTCTACCCACCCCAGAACCCTAAATTCACTCTTACCTCCCTTTATTTTTACCCATCCCTGAACCCTAACATCACCCTTACCACACTTTACTTCAACCCTCCCCTGAACCCTAAATTCACCCCACCTCCCTTTCCTCTACTGACGCAAGCACTAAAGTTACCCATATGTCCCTTTGCATCTACCCATCCTGAACCCTAAATTTATCCTTAACTCCCTTTACCTCTGCACATCACTGAACCCTACAATCGCTCTTACCTGCCTTTACCTCTTCCCACCCCTGAGCTATAAAGTCGGCCTTTCCCACAACTCTGAACCCCAAATTCACCTTTACCCACCACCAAACACTATATTTACCCTTACCTCTACCCACCCTGAACCCTAATATTACACTTACATCCCTTTACTTCTACCCACTCCAACCCCTAAATTTACTCCTACCTCCCTTTACTTTCTACCCCCCCTCCAGCACTAAAATCACCTTACCTCCCTTTACACCTACCCACCGAGCCCCAAAGTCACCCTGACTTCCCTTTACCTCTACCCAGCCCCAAATCCTAACATATCCCTTCCTTCCTCTTACCTCTACCCACCTCTAAACCCTAAAATCACTTTTTATTTTAAATAACATAAAAAATGTTATTTAGGAAAAAAACTACCTGTGCTTTAAAGTACTGTGTGGTAAAGGTAGAAAGGCTTACCCGTGTAGTACTTAAACTTGTGTGGTGTCGGCTGCTGGTAAGGGTCCTGCATGGTACAGGCGGTTTCCCTTCAGGTAGGACACGTTCCTGACCCCTCCCTAAACCTTCTCTTAACTTCACTCTACTGCCCCTAAATGTTTTAGGGTCCCTGTAGTTGCTTTATGCCCTTTGGTATGTTTGGTGGGTACTTTCACGTCTTCGATAGTTTACACCCTCCTTCCTCCCTACGCCCTGTACCGTAGGCCTCGCCTGAGATTGCGCATGCGCTTAGTCTTGCAGGACATTTTGTTTACTTACAGCGGGCTTAGAGCCTGCCTATTGCTTACCATTGGTTGGCTTCATCGTCGCTCTCATTTCCCTTTGATCAGCGAGTGCCGGCTTCGCTTCCTGTTTGTGTGTTTGTCCCTACACTGGAGCATTGCCTAAGTACTGCTTCTGTTGCTTAGTTCCCCTCCAGTGCTCGCCGCTTTCAGAAGTATTTTTTGAACTTTTATTGCACTCCTTTTCTCACTCCCCCTCCCACATCGTTGCTTGCCCTGCCCCACCCGTCCTGCGTTGCTGCTCGTCTAGTCCTCCCCCACCCCCGTTATTGCTTCTTGTGTCTACTCCACCTCATCCCTCCTCCCCCTTCGTTGCTTGACCCTTTTTGCCCCACCAGAAAAAAAGCACCCAAAAGTCACACCAGTGGGTTTCAAGATGCTACAAAAATGCAGATGGTGCTGCTCTCCCTGCAAATACTTAACAATGGAGCCATCATTTTTTAAGGCCGCCTCCCAGTGTCCTGTTGGTTGTAAACTTATGTCCCCCGGTCTCTGCACTCAGGGTGAGGAGCACCTTACACCTGATTTGCACAGCAAGTCAGACATCCTCGCTTCCCTGTCCCCTGCCTCCCAATCCTGAAAGGGGTCCCTCCGGGCATGTATGAATTTAATATCACATCCTGAAAGTAGCTGCTGTGTTAAGTGTTCAGCATGTTCCCAGACATCTAAGAGAAACGGTTAAAGTTATTTTCTCTTTCGGTTGGGTGGTTTATAGAGTGGATGGGACATTTGACCGATCATCATTTCATACAAGCCTGACGTTTCATGGCTTCATTTCATTTTTATTGCTTGATTATTTAAAATCTTACAATACATAAAAACAATTCATAATGTAATAAATATAATAAAATCGGGCTTAAGGATAATAAAAACATTGATAAATAAATTTATCAAAGACATCTCAACACTTAATAATGCAGACCTCATAATACATATATAGTTAATATATACACCCTATGTGGTATATTAATTTTGCGGGTCTAATTTCTTTCTTATTAATAAAAACTTTACAAAAGCTGAATTCAGAGCTATATTGTCTGATTGTAGACCTCTTCAGAGTGCTTGTCTACAGGTTCGTATTCCACAGGAATTAAAATGCCACTTAAGTAAAGTTCTTCTTTCATCTTTAAATTTGGGGCATAGACCGAGTAAATGAATAATGTTCTTTTCTCCTGCGACAAGGTATCGACTCCAATGTTCGAAGCCAAGGCATTACATGACATAAACCCAGGAAAAGGCCAAAACTGGCTTTTAGGAAAATGTTTTTTTTTTGCTTTAGAGACCAAGGAGTTTCTAAGTATGATTTGAACTTTCATTTTTGTATACCCGTTCATTAGTGACCATGCATGCGTTCTTTTTACAAATGAGTTTTTATCTTTATACAACAATAGATGCTTTGTAGTTTTCATGCAACTTCTTTTTAAAAAGAGATGTGATCTCTTAAGACTGTGTCATTTTATCTGCACTCATAAGACCTTGGTTACGTGTACTACTAAAACTCCCAGCAAAGGAACAAGAGGGATTCTTAAGAGGACAATTGCATATACATATATATATATATTATCCACTCCAATTCCTTTGTTCAAGAACGGGACACCGACACAGGAGCTGGATCAGACGGTCAGTTTCTTGTTTATTTTAGTTTTAGCTGTTGGGCGTTTCGGCACTTCCTGCCTTGCTCACACAAACAAGTTTCTAGGACAGATCTATAAGCTCTGAAGAAGCGCAGTGGAGCGCGAAACACGTGTTGGCTTTTTCTGACTGCTTATAAGAATAAATACAACAAAAGAAACTGAACAAGAAGACTTTGCTGTTTGATGCTTTTTGTGATTATCTCAGCAATGTGTGATGTTATAATTTTTTTTTTTTTTTTTCATAAATGCTTTGTACAGAGTATTCGATTTTCAGTTGGAATATATGTATTGCTAAGAGTATGGAACAACAACATATTAATGGGGTATTCATTTCTTTTTTTTGGGGGGGGGAGATTCTACAGAATTCAAGGGGAAACTACATTCATCTTCCACAAGAGTGTATAGGTACAAAACTTGAGCTAGTTGTCCAAAACATGGGGAGAGGTGTTGGTGCACATGCATTTCTGAGATGCTTAGTAGGTTTGTCTGCACAGTGCTTGTGCTGTGCTTGTGAAATCTATTGCTTTTAATATAAACTTCAAGAGGCTTACCTCCTCCCTCCTCTTTCCTGGCTTTTCATTGGTTCCTATGCTTGCCACTTTTCCTCCATTTTTATTGGCTGTAGCATATTTTCCTGCATTTACCGATGCTTATTTCTAGTTTACTTCTCTTATCAGTTTCACGTAGTTGAAATACTGTTAACATCCGATTTGGTGGAACTATTTTTCATAGAGTTTTGCCTCTCTACTTTTTCGTCTTGCAGCATGTTAGAAATGGGCGTCTCTAGTTGGCAATGGTTTGCACCTTTGTCCTTCAAGTCAGGATAAGAGGGATACACTTCTAATATAACCTCTGCTCACCCCTTGGAAACTTGGCACAAGTAGTCAGGCTTATCTCAGAGTCAATGCGTAAAGCATTTGCACATAACACACAGTAATACAGTGAACACACTACAAAAGGTCACCACACCAGTTTTAGAAAAATAACTAATATTTATCTGTGCAAACAAGACCAAAACGCTAAAAGACCAACATTCAGTAATCAAAAATGCTGACTTTGTAAGAATGACTTTAAAATGCAGCTCCTTGAAGTTGATAGCTCCTTCTGGTGCTACCGCAGTGCTGAAAACAGACTCTAACAGCTCCAGCCGACCACGTCAGTGCGGACCAGTCGCGGCAAGGGTTGCGGTTGCAATGTGAAGCGTAGCAGTGCGGCCCCCTCTAGTCACGGTGCAGGCAGCAGCTCAGTGACGGTTGTCCAGCGGCGTCGGTGAGACCAGGACTGTAGAGCAAAGTGGGGCAGTGCTTGTTGCGGTGCTGAAAGGTCACAGTGCAAGTGGCAGTGCCGGTTGATGGGAGGTGGCGTCGGTCGGCCCAAACTGTGGTGTGGTACGAGGCAGTGCGTTATGGGACTTACGAGCAGCCCCCAACCCCCCCCCCCCCCCAAGTCCAGGGTGCTGAAAAGGGTGTCGAGGTCAGTGGGCAGCGACGTTCAGTGAGACCAGGGCGGTGGAGTGGAGCAAGGAAGTGCGGAGTTCAGTGCGCACATGTCCCGGTGCAAGCAGCGGCTTGGTGGCAGTAGTCGGTGAGATGAGGGATGTAATTTGAGGTGCAGCACTACCATCTGCGGTGCCTTCTGGACACCGCTCCAACAGCGGTGTCGGTGACGTCTGTTTTCCTCCTCTGTGGCAACTGAAACCTATGGTTCCAGAGGCGGTACCCAGAGTTAAGTGAAGTCTTTGCTGTCCCTGAGACTTCGTGGACAGGAGGCAAACTCTATTTCAAGCCCTTGGAGATTCTCGGCAAAAAGTGAAGAAATTTCAGTCCAGTCCTTTCACTGCCCAAGGCAGAAGCAGCCACTGCAGGCCAACCCAACAAAGCAACAACACAGCAAAGGGGCCGTACCCCTCCTGGCAGCTCTTCTTGGCAAGTTCCATGAACCAAGCGAGTTCTAAAGTTCTGGGCCCTAATATTTATACTCCCTTTCTCTCTAATCTCTTGGGCAGAGAGTGTCTGTGCTCAGTCCAAACCAGTTTGGTCCTCTTTGGCCCAGCTTCCTGGTAGGAGGTGGAGACTGCATTGTCCAAGGCAGACCAAGCCCATTCAGGTGCAAGGAAATCTCCTTCCACTACTCTAAATGCAGCCCAGGTCTATTTAGACCAGCCCTGATGGGACCATAGTTCACCACCCTTCTCTGGTGGTGTTTTAAACAAAGGTTGATCCAGCGACAGAAATGTAAACCAGCTTTTCCAGCGAAAGGAATGTAAACCAGCTTTTCAGTGTAAGACGCTAATTCAGAAACATAACCTTTTGGCCATTTTTATATAGGAACACTGCTTTAAATTGGCCGTGACTGACAGATCCTGAATACCTGTAGTTCTTACATTTGAGAGAGTATACCAAACAGCTAATTTGGGGTGGTGGTCTATATTTCCATGTGAAGCACAGTATAGGAATATAAAGGTAATTCCAACGCTACTATCTTCATATTAAGGAGGGGGTGTGAGAACTAAGTGAGCCAAGCAAAGCGTGTGTGTTCCTAGCACTAAAACAAGACACTGTGAAAGGTCAGAGCAGGGTCGTGCTGGAGTTGGCTGCCTGTGGTAGTCCCAGAGGCGCAACTAGAGCCAAATTTCGGGGGATGCTAATTCTTCCAGCAATAGGCAGAGTGGGGATGCAGGGGCTCAAAAAAGGGGTGAAAAAAACTGCCTCATTTACAAGCAAATGGTCTTTTAAAGAGCTGTGAGGTACTTGGGTGCGGCTTTGTGTGTGCGCCCTGTAAGCTGTCTCAGCCCGGGGCAATGGGCATTGCATGCCTGGTCGTCTCTCTCCTAATCATCCCACGCGGATGTTGCTGCTCCTGCGCTGCAAAAAGAGAAGGGAAATCCTGAGAGAAAATGGCTCTTTAAATGATTTCCCTTCCCCCTACAACGCGGCTCACCTGGCATGACGCTCCACTTCTCAGTAGTGAGCGATGTGCATGCTCTCACTGCAGTCCAATAAAAAAAAGAAAACTGACTACCTTTGTGAGGCCCGAAAATAGAGCCCATTAGAGACCTGTTTCGAGGCCCCCAGAAAATAACTGCCGATGCTCAGACCCGGCCCACTTAAAGCCCTGACTTTAACACTAGACAGCAGTGAGAAAGTGCGCAGAGACCCTAAACCAGCAAAAAACGAGTAAAAACCAGGTCAGAAAGCAAAAAGACAGGGGAAGCACGCCAAAAGATGCCAGGTCTAACACTGCAGATTTATATAGCGCAATTTGGGAGAGATTAGGTGATTTGCCCAAAATCACAGGATAATGCTGTGCCGATACTCGAACTGGGATGAGCAGCTCTGGCTGCTGTGCCACATCCTCTCCACTCCTGCTATTACATTTCCAATGGGACTCTTCAAGCCCTTATACAAGATGCATTTCCTGGGAGAAATTCCTTTTCTTTAGTGTTTTTTTAAATCAACTAACATTGTATGTCCACGTCGGCTGCATTTGCTTTTGGGTGGAAAGTGAAAGCGTGACTTGTGACCCGCACGGGACAGTTCTCTGGTGCCGGTTAGCTAAATGGCTGCAGGAGATCTTTGTACGAAATGGTCTTCTTCAAAGTCCATCGCCGTCCACACCACTGATAATGTAGAAAGAAAAGTCTTTGAACGCGATTGGTTAACCTGAGGCACTTGTCTGTTGTCGGTGCCCGGGTTTGTTTCCTGTTTTTGTTGTGTTGCGGTCACCAGGTACACTGTGCTTTGTTAGTGCTACAGGCTGACATTATACCGGTTTCAGGTAAGCATGCCTGTGCTGTGCGTTGTAGTTGTAGTAGTGGCCCTGCGTTGCCTGCCGTTGCCGCTACACCCTGTTCTGGGTCGCCAAGCGCCTCATGTTTTCAAGAGCGTGAAGCTGTGGTGGCACTAGACGGAGATGTAACGTAGGCCCCCCTCGCGCCAGTGGCTGGTGTAACGCACACTGCGCATTATCCATGGTTGTATATTACATGCAGCTGCCTCTCTTGTTGGTAGTGAACATAAGCTCCCCCTTCGGCCCTCGGTGTTTTCCTTGGAGGTGATGCCGGGAAACAGCCTTTACCACGAAGCATTTTCTACGCGTTACGTTTACAACGTTACACTTACCTCGTAAACGTCTTCACAACACGTATTGCTTCAATGACCGTCTTTACCACGCAAGCAACGTCATCACGGAACAACGTCTTCATCAACCAAAAAAATGCATCAGTCCTTTTTTAGTGTCGGCGAAGACCTAAGAAAAAGGTCTTCCCAAAAGAAAAAGCGGGATAAAGGAAAAATCGAGGTAAGGGCTATGCGTAGAAAAAACATTCCGTTGTAACGCATGCGTGGTAAAGGCATGCGTTGCAACGGAATGCGTAGTAACGACATATATTCGTGATGCTGGGTGATGCTGTCCAGGCCGGCCTGCCTCCTCTGGACATCAGACAGTTGCCGTGGTGACACTGGAGCGTTCTGAGCGCGCCAACTTCATTCCCATGGATGCGGCTCTCGAACAGCCGGGCGGATTCAGGATTGGGCGCCTTTCACGACACCGGACAATGATTGGAGAAGGCGGGTAATGGAGGATCGTGTGTTGTGATTGGCCGTCGGTTGGATGCGTGCCTTTGATTGGCCGACTGATGTTGACGCGGGCGAGTTGAATGGGCCGCGTGTGTCTCGCGGAGTCTCTGTGCATTTAGCCTGGTGTCACTCCTCCGCTGGAGCTAGTCTGTGCCCAATCCGGAGCCGCCCCCACGGTGGGCCAGGCGGAGCGGGGCATCCCTGCCTGTCTGTCCGCACTCCAGCAGCTCACCAACTGTTCTCGTGGCTTCTTATTGTTTGAACCTGGCTTCCAAGGACTTGGTGGGAGTTTGGGTGTTCGTAGGGCTGCTTGCTGGAGTAGAGGAAGTGTCCTTGCAGAAACTCCCGATGGTTCCACCTTTGGGCATAGGCGGTGGTTGTGCAGAACCGTTCAACTTCTCCCATCTGATGTTGGCTATGCTTTTGTGGGAGCCTGCGTTTGTTTGTGTTTAGAACATGTTTGGAGCAGTATCTAGGCAATGCTACTCATGTCTTTTTCTGATACCCCCACCCCCTCCCTTCCAGCCCCGGCTCTAGAATTTTATCTTTGGGAGCATGGGTGGGCCATGAAGGTGAGTGAGTACTGGAAAAAAAAACCAAAGTATTTAATCGATCTGACATTTTAGGTATTGGCATCCGTCCGCATTTGACATTTTTATCCCAATAATTAGCACCCAAAGAGCTACATACATTCCTTTCTTTGCTGGGCTTCCAGCGTTGGGGGAGGGGAGGGATGCTGCTTGTCAACTCTTTAAGATGCAACACTTTTAAGACTGTAGCATGCTCCTGTGCAGCAGCAGAAATGTTTCTGCTGCTATACAGAGCCACTTTACAGCTTGTCATGTTTTTAAACAAGCATTGAAAATGCAATAGGTCGCGCCTTTTATTAAGTTAAAGTTATTTGCTTTGCTATACAATAACATTAGCAAAGCAAATGGCTTTAACTTAATCAAAGGCGAGACCCATTGCATTTTCAATGCTTGTCTATTCCTCCTCTGGTATTTCCCAGTTCAGCTAAAAAGAACCACAGGGCGCGCTAGGATCTCGGTCGGGCCTGGATTAGAGAGAGGTTCTCTAAATACGCCAATTACTTCTGAAGAGTAGAAGTGACGGCGCTTTCTGTAGTGGCCGCACTGCTCCTGGAGAAAACATTATACAGTGTTAACACGAGAGACGTGCACGCTCCGACGTGAAACCCTCCAGCAGCCGCGAGGCGCTGCACGGAACACAGGCACGTGTTCCCTTCAACCAGAGGACCTGGGGGCGATCAGGGTGTGCCCTCCCTCCGTTAAAGAGTTCCATGCGTGCTTTTTGTTAAAATCTGTCTGTTGAATTTCAAGTCCTGTACGATTGAACACAAATGAATCATACAGTTGTTGCCAGGATAAACGTAAAATAATTTTATAGTAAGCTATAAAAATAATTCTACACGATTAATATAATTTAGCCCACATGTACATAATTTTTCTCCGTGTTTTAACTAATGCTACTGATCTATTTAAATAATTCTGTACTTTTGAAATACTACTGCAATCAAAAACTACGAAGATATTTAAATACCTGCGTGCTTCTAAAATAATTTTGCATTTTTAAAGACTTGTGCATTTCTAAAAATAATACAGCGTCGTTTGTTAAAACGATTCTTTTATTTGCAGAACTTCTATAAAAATCTTCCCGCTTCTTCTATAATTATGCTAACTCTTAAAAACAAATGTACCTACTTTTAAGTAGTAATGCACACTTTCAATCAAATGCAACCCTCAAAGCTTTTTCACTAGACCTAGAACCCGTGACTGACAGATTTACACGGATCTCTGTAGTAGGTGGCTTAGTAGGACTGGAAGTTATGACCCAAAGGTTACTCACCATTCTGTGCAACGTGCACTTCAACCCATTAAGCTATTTTACAACCAACCAGCTACACACAAATCTTTGTGGTAGGTGCATTAACCAGCTAGGCTATCCTGATTGGAACCCGTAACACGCGGACTTCTGCAGCAGGTGAACCTCTCTAACTGAGACTGCCAGTTATCTTATGAACAGGACTTATCAGCTGCAGGCCTCACAGGGACATCTGCAGCAGGTGTGTTAACCCCCTCAGCTGTTTTCCAGAGGATGGACCCCGTGTCCTGCAGATCATAGGAGATGTAACAAGACGCTGAACTTTTTATCTCGTATTGCAGCTAGTGATAACCAGACTTTTCGCAGATCTCAGCGGCAGGCGCACTACCCCCTCAGCTATCTTACTGAGGTTGGGTCCTATCTGTGCCCAGCCTTGAGGTCGTGGGAGGCGCGGAAAGCCTTAAAAGGACAGCATGGGAGCTGTAGTCTTCTCACACGTCCCTGTACGAAGGTATTGACCCCCTGAAATGTAACCCCCTCTGGAATGTAATAATTTGCCGAAAGTGGACCCCGGGTTCAGAAGTTAGTGTACAAATCTCCACAACAGGTGCATTGACTACCGGAGCTCTCTGTACGAGAATGCGAACTGCGAGTTCACAGAGATCTATGCTGCAGAGTCAAGGCAGCTGGCCTGGAGGCTTTAAAATGGATGACGAAGAAGCGGTCCCGAATGTGAAAGAGCGAGGATCTCTTGTCTTTATGGGGCCATGTGTTTAAACACATGGCCCCATAAAAATCAGAAATCTTTTACGCCAGAAGGAAAGCAGGAGAGCCAGTCCAAGTGGGCCGGCACAAAAAGCCAAAGGTAGGCCTCCTAAAACCCTCCTTTCAATGGGAAGCCAGCGTTTAACATAAACGCTGACGCTACCCAATGAAAATGAGGGGCGTGCCTCGAGTCCCCTTCTCCAAACTTAGCTGATTACTATAAATCTCGAGGCGAAGAGCGCATGCGTGCTCCAACGCCAGCCGAGACCTAAAAACGTTGGCAGTTTTTTACTTTACAAACCATAAAAGTTTAAAAATACGATGCAATATGCCCAGAAGCATAATTCAGTTTTCATGATACCTGTGCTGGTCATTTGTGCACCATAACAGCTAATAAACTCTGCTGACTTCACACCTCTCCCCAGGCTGCACGCCGCTGTGAAACATTAAGGTAAAAAAAGGTTTGTTTTTCAGTT
Organism: Triturus cristatus; assembly: GCF_964204655.1. NCBI lineage: Eukaryota > Metazoa > Chordata > Amphibia > Caudata > Salamandridae > Triturus > Triturus cristatus. The sequence goes on along the minus strand of NC_140585.1, from coordinate 69,897,826 downwards.
CTGAACGGCCTTGGGTGGGCTAGGGTATTCCTTGGGTGGGTCTGGCCCACCCTCTAGAGCCAGGCCTGCTCTCTTCCCAATGGTTTGTCGTAACTTGTGGTTGCATGTCCCCAGGAGCTCTAATGAAGAGCGGGCAAGTAATTTTTTCTCTTTTTTTTTTTTTTTTTTTGTTTCAATGGAAGGAGCTTGCTTCTAACTGTGAAAAGAGGATAGGCGAGGGAGGGGCACTTGGGATAGGTGCAGGGTAATTGATGCTCAGGGGTGGGAGGGGACCTGGTGTAAGTGTATGCTCAAGGGGTGGGCTTGCGAGAAACTGTGCTGCATGGGTGCGTGTCCAGGGAAAGGTACGTAAGGTGTCCAAACAAAAGGAAATTAAGTTATCCACTTGCCTCTACTCATTCTTGGCAGTTTGATTGGCATGCACATTTCCCGGGAGACTATTAAACGTCATGTCTTTAATATATTTTTATATTGTCTTATTAAAGGAATGCTTCTGGGTTCTTAAAATGGCACTTTTGAGCATTTCAGAATACAACCTAAACTAAGCGTACAGAAAACGAGAAGTTATGTAGCACGTTTCCTTTGTGCTAACGTTTATTCCTGAAGTGTTCCGGAACAGGGTTTAGCACAATTATCAGACTGGCGTTTGTCGGTGTAGTTTACGCTTTTTTATTTCCGGAGTTGGATAATAAAACATCTGTTTTGCTGTAGTGAGTATCTAGCAACGTGCTTACATACCTACTCTCGGACACCACTAGCCCTGCACACTCACCCACCATTGAGTCTGCACAGTCACCCTGGTATTGTGCCAGCAGTCATGTATTGCTCAGCCACCTCTCACACAGTGCTGACTGAACTCGCACACCATTGACCTACCTCTCACCCAGCACTCCCATTCCTCTCACCCTTCACCCTCCACCCACACCTCTCACCCTGAACTCAAACCGCTCATCCTGCACTTATAATATTGACATTCCGCTCACTCTACACTCGCACAACTCTTACCTTCTACAGGATTACATCTTTCACCCTGTACACTCACACAATTCTCATTCTGTACTGAACACTCATCCCTCACCATGCATCCAGGCACTTTCACCCTGCACTCAGACACTTATCAACCTTCATTCATGCACTACTCACCCTGCACAGAGAGCTCTCGCACCACTTTCCCTGCACTCATACACTGCCCCCACACCTCTTGACTTCTAATTAATCTTATAGGTGAAACCTAATGCATTTACCAATGCTTGTTTTTACATGTGTAGTGTTGACACATTCCTAGTTCCATATTAAAATACAGAGAGGTGGTGAGACAGATGTATTGCTGAGGTGCATCAGTTCAGAATTACAGCTGAACATTAGTATTCTAATGCAAGGTACTCAGGACCTCCTTAGGTCCACGACAACCTGAAGACTTCCTTGACCCCATAAGCGACTTGGCAGTGGATGGAGTCCTTTGTCTGTTTTCTCCCTTATCCCTTTCCTCTTTCCTCGCTTCTACCACTGGTCCCCATGTCCCTGTGTATGTGAACACTGGTAGGAGAGATGAGAGACGGAAAAGAGCATCGCTTCCGTTCCATCCTGTGCACGAGGCTAGTGCAGCCTGACATCCTTGGCACCAGTAGCCACACTCCACACTGTAAACCAGTTACAAGAGGCAACTAGAAGTGAATGACCTTTTCTCCTGGATCTTCAATAGATGACCGAACAATGATATCCAGTATAAGCCTCTAGTAATAGGTGCAATGGATTGTCCACCAGGACTGTCTCCTAAAATATCCCTCGGTCTGTGTCCAAATCTGCCTCTTGAGTCCTTCCAAACACAGTAGCCAGAGCTCTCGAGTTGTTGTATAGAAGCTGAGAGTGGTTCATCAACTTCTTCTTTTCTCGAAGGATTCTTTGGCGTGCAGTTATGTATTGATCATGAAAGCAAAAAAAACTACACATACCAGAATGCAAAGCGAAAGCCTGGACTGGTTGGTCCACACAGACTGACATTGGACCACTTGATACATCTGTCATGCTGAAGCTCTGTGACAGCATACTACTGATGAACAGAGCTGTGCTCCTTTCACATTTACTCTTCCATGTTCATGGTAGCCAGTTGACCACTAGTCGTGTGTGCTACTTTGTCACCTTTTGGCTTTGTTACCAACAGCACATTGTATTTTGGAACTTCTAGTCTAGCAGTTAACATTGTAAGCATGGGCTCAAACATCCAAGTATGGAAGCCACTGTTTATTAAAAAGCCAGAACTTAAAACAGGTGTGTGGGAGCCGGCCTCGTGGCGTGGTCCTGGTTCCCCGCGCTAAGCCGCACGAGGTCCCATGCACCTCGGGGCTCCTCCATTTTGGATTATACGTCACTCCACGTGACCACCTGCGTGACCCCGCTTCACCCGGCCTCTGTCCCAGCGAGGCCCGACATCAAGGCGCCAACCCCTGGCCCGGAGAATAATACGGGAACCCTTCCCACTCCCGGCGGAGGGCGGTATCGATGGGACCCCCAACCGTCCTTCCACACCTAGGTGCGATCGCCCCACAGCTCTCTGGGGCCTGGCGCCTCTCCTGCTGGGCGTCTGGCCGCTCCCTACTCGGCCTCTCCGCCCCCTCCGGGCGCAAGGGTCCGGACATCAAAGGGCTCCAGTCCTATATCTGGGGCGACCCGACAACAGGACAGCAGTTGTATCCTGGAGTCAAGAGCCCTGCTGATCGGATCGCGGCTGACCCTACGGAAGAAGACTCACCTTGAACCCACCCTCTGAGCCCTGCTGACGACGTCGCGGCTCCACCGTGCTTAAAGACCTTCACGAACCTTTGGAGCCCTGCTGACGCTGTCGCGGCCCGACCTTGTTGAACATTACCATCAGAGCCCAGCTGACCTCGTCACGGCTCGACCGAAGCGGACCTACCACCGGAGCCCTGCTGACTGTGTCGCGGCTCAACCTGAGCGGAACTGCCACCCGAGCCCTGCAGACGCCGTCGCGGCTCCTCACGTCCAAGCCGCTCTGAGACCAGCACTCAAGGTCTGGCGCAGAGCCCTCCCGTACCTGGTTGGTACTAAGACTGTCCCGCTACCCTATCCCTCTAACAGACATTGAGACTCTTATAGGATCCCTCGATCCCACTGTAAATTTTGAACGTACTACTGCTGATAAAGAACCAAGTCACGCAACTGATATTGAGTCCTGTGTGGTGGTGTTACTGGGCCTAGTACGATCCTAGGAGAAGGACCTCCCCGAGGGGGCTTCTCAGCGGCGCTCGGCTATAACTTTGCGGTAGGAAGGTGCCCCGGAATAGTCCCCCCGACTACCCGGTGGTCCTCCCTCATACAAGGTGTCACACATGACATGGAGCCACGTGGCAGTGGTGATGAATTAGATATTAGTAATAGATAGTAATTGTATATATATAGCGCTTAATACCCATGTTAAGGCGTTGAAGCACTTTTCGCGAGTAGCGCTCTACTCCGGTGCCCAGAAGGATTTGTGGTAAATTGGCATCGTGAAATATGAGTTGGTTTGAGCGGCGCTCATAGAAGTCTGTCAGTTGGATTGAAACGGATAATGGAGGCATAGACGAGGGGAAGGCATAGGACGTGTTCATTTGGAGATCCGAGTAGTAGGAGGAAGTTTGGGACGTGTAAAGAAGAGACGGAGGACACGATTCCTTGGCCCTGTTTCTCATTCCGTTCCTCAACATGGAGGTATGTCTCCAAGCTCACCGGCAGACACCACGCTGCCCTATTCCTTCTGTGTCCACTGATGCATGGCTCTCAAACCACGTATTATAATGAATCCCTTACAAAACTCCTATTCACATTTGGCAACAATTCTACCCTTGCACCCAACCTGCTTGTGGGCTCAAAACTTCTAGATACTAGACATGATTTTGTAAACCAAGCAATATCCATAGAATTTATTCTGGACAGCAAACCCTGCATGCAGGACCACCTAAGATGCACAGCTTACAGTGCACACTTCATGGAGCTTGAAGTACTTGGTGGAACAGCAGACTTGGATCCTAGTACAGGCTTAACATCTGTCCCATCTGGACTACAGAATGTATCTGCTCAGTCTCCCCCAAATCATACGTTCTACTAGTGAAAGGTGTGCTAAATGCTGCGGCCGTGCTATTGCCCATCTCAGAGGACGGATCACATCTCCCCTGTTGTAAGATCTTAAATGGCTTCCAATGGGGAAGATGTAAGGCCCTTCATCTTATTGCATCGCTGTATCTAGGATCACATCCAGTGGCAACTGATACAAGTAATAAGTGGTGGGGAAGGAGGTGTGGTGGGGGTTAATACTAAATAAAACTAGTCTTCCCTTACGCTGCCTGCCGCCTTGGTGCTCCTCTGCTCCCAGCCCGGGCTCCCTGAGTCCCCACCCAATCGCGACGCTGCTCTCATGCTATGTTTACCATGCATGAGAGCAGCGTGGGGATTGGCCCGGGTGGGCTACTTTAACGCTCGATTAGGTAAGGGAGTCTCGGCCTTTTCTCCACCCGGCTGTGTGCAGCACAGCTTAGCTGGAGAAACCTAAGTGCGCATGTCACTTTGGCCGGCCAAACTGACATGCACACTTAAGTGCACCTACCACTCCTCCTCCCAGTCCCTGCCCTGTTAACCTGGCCCACCCTTTTCTATGCTTGCTTTGGCTGCACACCGCACTCAACCGCTGCGGATACCGGCCGATTCAGACGCCTTCCGCCCCCGACTGAAGCTCTATTTACTAGACCCTTATCCGTTCACTCAGTGCTTCCCCACCGATGCAATACCGGACACGGCTCCTGAGCTCAACTTTTTGCTATAATTCAGATGGATTAATACCCTGTTCCTTGGATACGCTGATACAAAGCATTACACGGCCCCTCTGCCTTCCCAACACCGCCTTCATCATGCCAACCCGGTCCTGATGATGATCCCAAGTAACTGGATCGAAACGCCGTCGACCTGTCAGCGCAATTGATGGCACACTTCTCATGTGGTTCTCTGAATAACTGCCTATTAATTACCCAAAAATTGCGGACTTCTGACTAGAACCTCTGATTTCACTGTACATTTGTTCACTTCACTTTGCGCCGTTCCTAGCTGATTTCACATTGTCACTTGCGTCGCCACACCGTTGTGTCACGAACACACTTGAGCACCAAGTACAATTCGGATTGTTCACGCAAATTTATTTTGCTTGCAGTGCTGTTACAACTGTAATTTGTCCTTTTTCATTTCTTGTTGTCTTGCCCTGGTCATTACTGTTTGCTAAATACATGATGCCATGTGCATATTTTTCAGAAAGAAAACCGACTGAGAGTCTCCCCTTCTTTCTTGTAATGTTTTGCCCATGCATTCCTAACTGTCTTCTTTAAGTGAAACCAGTTGAGAAATTGTTGCTGTCTTTCATTCGCTTCGGCTGCCAGACAGCAAAAAATTAAATGATACTTATTTTATAATTTTATCTTCGTTTTCTGGCTTTCTGCATGGTGGGGCGATGCTCCTCCACCATTGCTTAGGAGCCGCCGCTGATCACATCTCCCCTGTTGTAAGATCACTTAAATGGCTTCTAATTAAGAAGATAAATGGCCTTTCATCTTGTCGCATCGCTGTAACTAGGACCATATCTCTGTGGTTGTAAGATCACTTAAATGGCTTCCAATCAAGAAGATATAAGACCCTTCATCTTATCGCATCGCTGTATCTATGATCACATCTCCCCTTTCCCCCCATAGGGTAACATTGATCCGTGCTGCAAATATTCGAAGTGTCGATTTTTCAAAGTAAAAAGCATTTTAATTTAAAAAAGCACTTACCTTGTAGTGAAGACCTTGGTCTTAAAATAAAGTACAGATAAAGTATATTTTTATAAAATTGGTGTGGATCTCCTTCGTGAGTTGTGTGTCCATTATTGGTCAATGTTGTGCAATAAATGTCTTACACTCCTCTGTGTTAGGCCTAAGGCCGCTCGCCCACACTACGACTAATAGAGCATTTTGGGCATTACACTGAGCCCTGTACACTTTTGGGGAACCCTTGGACTCTGTGCATGGTATAACCACCTAGTAGTGATACCATATACAGAACCAGCTTCCTACAGCCAGGTTCTGAGCTTTGAACCCAATCCACTTCTCTGAGTAGGCCTTGGACTCAGGCCTGGACTGACCGTACCAGGCACCAGGCATTTCCCCAGTGGGCTGGCAGGGAGGGGGCTGGTTTTGTCACTGGGGGCCAGGCTGACTGAGTTTCCTGCATGATACCCTTCATCCCTTTACAAACGATGCAACACAAATGGTTTGGTCAGACCATGCTTTCTTCAAAACAATATATTTTTGCATGTGGTTGGTTCCTTTTCCTGCAGAGTCGCTCCAAGCAGCAGCGTGGATATTGACAATTAAGATGCTTCAAAATTCAAAGCCGCGCATTTCTTTAGAATGTGGGCGTTGCAACCCGTTTCAGTGTAGAACATTACATTATACATGATGCTATCAAATGTCACGTTGATCATATTTCTTTTTGTTTTAATGTTAAGTTCTTGCCCCTTTCTGTTGACCAGTTATCTTGTTGGCCAGAAAAATGTTGTCACTGAGTTTAGTTTTGTGTATCTGCGTATCTTTGAAGCAGGCATCTAATATACTAGTAAAACCGAAGAAATGTGGGTGTATTCCGCAAAATGGTTAATGGCGAATGAGGAAATATATGTCCTCTTTTCACGTATTTTAACCTTATACATAAACTTAGGATACTCAGAGCCCATCCACTTTGACTAAGAGTTATTCTTTTCCTTGTATCCATGGAGAGCAGGCAGTTGGGTTCTTTGTACTGGAGATTATTAATCTTCTGCCTCCCTCTCTCCTTCTTGCTTACAGGGTCTTCCTTCTCCAGCCGGATCGAGAACTCCTGTGACTTTGAGCTGCTTGAAAACTCCTCCTGTGAGCCCTGCTGGATTGCTGAGCGATGGAGGATGAGGTACTCCTGGTATTTCTACCAGTCGGAAAGAGGGGTGGAGGGAAGAACGCATGCTGGTAGAAAGGCGAAGAGATCAAGTGAGAGTAGGCCAATCCAACAGGTTACTGCTCTTAACCATACTGATTGGACACTTGCTCCCTCTGCGTCAATACTGCTCTGCCGCCAGCACCATGCGTGTCTATGCAATGCAGGGTCCAGGATTCTGTGCAGCCATAGCCGGCAGCACCATGTGTGTCTACGCAACGTCCAGGATCCTGGGCAGCCATACTGCTATGCCGCCAGCATCTTGCGCATCTACGCACTGTCCAGGATCCTCTGTAGCCATACTGCTCAGCCACCAGCACCATGCATGACTACATACCGTCCAGTATCCTCTGCGGCCATACTGCTCAGTCTCCAGTGCCCTCTGCCTCTATGCAGCGCAAGGTCCTGTGCAGCCATGCTGCTCAGCCACCAGCACCATGCGCGCCTATGCAATGCAGGGTCCAGGATTCTGTGCAGCCATAGCCGGCAGCACCATGTGAGTCTATGCAACGTCCAGGATCCTGGGCAGCCATACTGCTATGCCGCCAGCACCATGCGTGTCTATGCAACGCAGGATCCAAGATCCTGTGCAGCCATACTGCTATGCCGCCAGCATCATGCGCATCTACGCACCATCCAGGATCCTCTGTAGCTATACTGCTCAGTCTCCAGTGCCCTCTGCCTCTATGCAGCGCAAGGTCCTGTGCAGCCATGCTGCTCAGCCACCAGCACCATGCGCGACTACATACCGTCCAGTATCCTCTGCGGCCATACTGCTCAGTCTCCAGTGCCCTGTGCGTCTATGCAGCGCAGGGTCCTGTACAGCCATACTGCTCAGCCATTTACAATATCACAAAACAGTAGTGGTGGTCTAGACAGTAGCACATTGGTCCAACAGTAACTTGTTCCTTGATTTAAATTTCTTATAGATTACGGTGCCCCTCAGGGTAACACAGACAGAAATATCCCACTACCAAGGATGTTGAATTAACGAGTATTGAGATGAAACTCGTTATTGTGTTTTTTTTTTTGAAAGGTTGTACCTCGGCACTCTAATGGTTTACATAAACAGTTTCTAAAGAGATCTGCTACAATATGGCCAATTATGGAACCCAATTCTTTAAATATTTCTATATGTTGTCTCAAGGGAAGGATACATCAGATAGACATAGATTATATGTGACTTTGTTTTTAATCCAAGGTTGTCAAAACAGCACATAAGGTTGTCAAAACAGTACATTGTTAAGTAACTGAAAGTACATGGAAATATTGCACGCTTGTAGCATTGTTTTCGAACACAAGAGACAAGTACAATTGCCAAAGTAAAGGTCCTATTTCTAGAGCCTTCCAAGTAGTGGCAGTTTTGTAGCAGCCAAAGCAGCCGACACGTGTTTCGGAACTTTCCGTAACTTTTTCAAGGCTTGTTCATTGTATATATTCATTATCTCTTTTGGAGGAATGGTCTCAGGTACTGGATAGAAGCAGCAAAATGTATTATGGCAATCCTGTAAAAATTGAATTAATTCCGTTTGTGGTCCTAGTATCCCTGGAGATACTAGGACCGCCCCAGCCTCGGACAACGTTCTATCGCTAAAAGGCATACCACAGCCCACGTCATACTGAAAAATAACAATAAAAGTTCGGACACATTGCTTTTGCGAAAAACCTTTGGAAACGAGGCCTATATCGCACAAGCAAACGCTGCATAACCAAGGGGCGAACGGAATTAATTCAATTTTTACAGGATTGCCATAATACATTTTGCTAGTTCTATCCAGTATCTGAGACCATTCCTCCAAAAGAGATAATGAATATATACAATAAATAAGCCTTGAAAAAGTTACGGAAAGTAACGAAACGCGTGTCGGCTGCTTTGGCTGCTACAAAACTGCCACTACTTGGAAGGCTCTAGAAATAGGACCTTTACTTTGGCAATTGTACTTGTCTCTTGTGTTCGAAAACAATGCTACAAGCGTACAATATTTCCATGTACTTTCAGTTACTTGACAATGTACTGTTTTGACAACCTTATGTGCTGTTTTGACAACCTTGGATTAAAAACATAAAGTCACATATAATCTATGTCTATATGATGTATCCTTCCCTGTGAGACAACATATAGAAATATTGAAAGAATTGGGTTCCATAATTGGCCATATTGTAGCAGATAACTTTAGAAACTGTTTATGTAAACCATTAGAGTGCCGAGGTACAACCTTTCAAAAAAAGAATACTGCCCAGCCTCCAGCACCATGGGGGTCTCCGCACCGTACTGGATCCTCTTTAGCCATACTGCTCAGTCTCCAGTGCCCTGTGCCTCTATGCAGCGCAGGGTCCTGTGCAGCCATACTGTTCTGCCACCAGCATCCTGTGCATCTAGGCAATTCCTGAACCAGGATCCTGTGTAAAGCTGTCCTCGGTACCAGCCTTCTGTGTATCCACACTGCTGAGCCACCAACTTTATATTTATCTGTCTCCCAAAGCATAGGCATTGCTCAGCCACTGGATTCCACGTGCATTTGCCCAGCCCAGCCAGTGGCATCCCAATTCATCAATGGGATTTGTCACTCAGCTGAAGAGCCCAATCACCAGCTTCGGTGTGCAGGACTTTGCTCAACCACCAGCTTTCCTGTGCAATCCCTTGGTGCAGGGGTGCCAGGCCTCCAGCTCCCTATGCAGGGTTGCGCCCAGCAAACTACCCTCCCTAGCGCAACAGCTGTATTGAGCCACAAACTGTGGAAACCTCCAGCTCCCCAGTGTGCAGCAGCAGTGCTAAGCCACTAGCTTTGATGCTTTACCAGCCCAATGGCAGTTGGACCGTGTGTGGGGAATGCACTGTTCACCAAAGTGGGCCATATTGGATTACGTGTAAATAATTGGAAAAACTCAGTAAAGCGGCTGTAGTCTACATGATATGAGACCTAGATGACTAGATTCCCCCGATTGTCGTATTGTGTGAATTAAAAAAGTCAGAGTATTGGGTCCTGAAGAAGGTGGTCCGAAGTATCTGCGTTCCACCGAAACGTGCATTTACCAATTTTCCAAACAAACTCACTTCATGATGCATCAATGGAAGGCTAAAGAAGAACAGTCTCCTTTTTTGTTTGTTGAAGATTTTTGTTCTGGAAACGTGTTTATGGGAGTACATGGGAGTGGTGTACGAGTGAGAGATAGTGATTGGTGGGTGGAGTGATCTAATAATTTGTTTTTACTGTATTGTGGTGACTTAGTATTTATTGTAGTATTGTCTGTGGATCTATGTATGAGTTTTAAGCATTCCATTTATGAGAAAGTTTATGTAAAAATGAAAATTAGAAACAATTGTCAAATAGTAAATTGTGCAAAAAGAAAAAAATGTAAACTAATTCCTTTGGGGTCTTTCCATATGCGATTAAGTCCATTGATGAATTCAGATTGGTAAGAGGGAAGTGTTATAATTTAAGGTTCTGAAAATGGGGAAAACAACAACAATCAAAATATATCTGGGGGTTGAGATCCAGCTATCCTTGCTGCAGCGGCTCTGCTCTGCCACCAGCTCTCCATGCTGCAGCGGCTCTGCTCTGCCACCAGCTCTCCATGCTGCAGCGGCTCTGCTCTGCCACCAGCTCTCCATGCTGCAGCGGCTCTGCTCTGCCACCAGCTCTCCATGCTGCAGCGGCTCTGCTCTGCCACCAGCTCTCCATGCTGCAGCGGCTCTGCTCTGCCACCAGCTCTCCATGCGGCAGCGGCTCTGCTCTGCCACCAGCTCTCCATGCTGCAGCGGCTCTGCTCTGCCACCAGCTCTCCATGCTGCAGCGGCTCTGCCACCAGCTCTCCATGCTGCAGCGGCTCTGCTCTGCCACCAGCTCTCCATGCTGCAGCGGCTCTGCTCTGCCACCAGCTCTCCATGCGGCAGCGGCTCTGCTCTGCCACCAGCTCTCCATGCTGCAGCGGCTCTGCTCTGCCACCAGCTCTCCATGCTGCAGCGGCTCTGCTCTGCCACCAGCTCTCCATGCGGCAGCGGCTCTGCTCTGCCACCAGCTCTCCATGCGGCAGCGGCTCTGCTCTGCCACCAGCTCTCCATGCTGCTGCGGCTCTACTCTGCCACCAGCTCTCCATGCTGCAGCGGCACTGCCACCAGCTCTCCATGCTGCAGCGGCTCTGCTCTGCCACTAGCTCTCCATACTGCAACGGCTCTGCTCTGCCACTAGCTCTTCATCCTGCTGCGGCACTGCCACCAGCTCTCCATGCTGCAGTGGCTCTGCTCTGCCACCAGCTATTTGTGCAGCTAGAAGGTCTCAGCCACCATGTACAGTCAGTGCAGGCCTCCAGCTCCTCATGCTGTACAGTCAGTTCAGGCCTCCAGCTCCTCATGCTGCAGAGACATTGCAGCCACCAGCTCTCGTACTGCTGTAGTAGCGTTATGCCTTCAGCGTTCCTACTCCAGAGCTTTGCACAGCAGAAGTGCTCAGCCACTTGCTGTCCATACTGCAACATCAATGCTAATCCCCCAGCAGCGCGTGAAGCCGCAATTCCAGGTCTTGCCTCCCAGTGCAGCAGCAGTGCTCATTCACTACCTGTCCATGCCATAGCGTCAGTACTCCATCACTAGCAGCGGAAGGCTACAGCTGTATGCAGCAGTAGTGCTCGACCACCATGTGTCCATGCTGCAGCAACAGTTCTCATTCACCATCCTCCAGCAGCAGCATCACCAGCAGTGCATGCTGCATGATTGCTCTGCCGCCAGCTCGTTGTTCAGCAGCAGTGCTCAGCCACCAGCTCCTTGTTCAGCAGCAGTGCTCAGCCACCAGCTCCTTGTGCAGCATCAGTGCTCCGCCATCAGCAGCGTATAGTGCAGCAAGACCAGGCTTCCAGCTCTTGTGCAGTAGGGCTCAGCCACCAAGTCCTAGTGCAGGAGCAGTGTTCAGCCACCAGCAGCACCCAGTGTAGCAATGCCAGGCCTCCAGCTTCTTGAGAAGCAGCAGTGTTCAGCCACCAATTCCTTGTGCAGAGGCAACAGAGCTCAACCACCAGGAGCTCCTTGTGCAGCAGCAGTGCTCAGCCAGCAGCTTCATGTGTAGTATCAGTGCTGCTCCGCCACCAGCTTCTTGTGCAGTATCCTGTGTATTTTATTGTTGACAAAACTGGTTACTTACGTGATATCTAGAAATATCATTAATAAATACTATTGTATAATTTTTTTATCTGTTGTGGCTGCCCTAATTTGACACTCCTTTAGCATCATTACTTTGAATCCATTAATTGCCTAGGAAGTTATTGTCTTACTACAGTATCAGTGCTCAGGGGGGCGTGGTTTGGACGCCGATCGGGATGGCGGCGTGAGCCTGCAGCTCCGTGCCTAATCCCCGATAATTATCCTGAAACCCGGCCAAAACGCGCCGCAACTGGCGCGAGCCTGCTGCGCAGAGCGCTGGGACGACAGCGGACGCCGCGCACGAGCCGGTGGGGACCCTGGCGAGGTGCTAGAGCTGGGTCACGGAGCGGGACGAACAGCGTCTACAGCGCAAGATGGCGGCGGTACCGGACGGCGAAGAGTAAACAGCCCCGGCCGGAAGCTGGTGACCGCGGAGAAGCCTGCCGCTGGCGTAGCGGAGCGGGGCTGATCGCCTGTTGCCCGGGCTCCGGGACCACAGTGGTGGAGCGAGGCGATCTCCGCCGCGGCGGTGACTGCGGAGCCCACCGTCCCCTCCCCCTCGGGGCACCCGGCACAGACTACAGAGGGGACAGCGGGGCCGGCGCTGGACTACGGAGCGACGCGCCTGCCTGCTGGCAACTGCGGCTGTTGGGCTGTGGAGAGGACGAGCGTGAGAGCGGCGGAGGAGCTGGCGGCGGAGCCGGGCGATTCGCGCCCGATGGTGGTGGCGGCCGGATGGCGATGGCGGCCTGAGGAGATAGCAGCGCTGGGCTGAGGGAGCGTTGCAGAACGGAGGGCCTGCAGGCCGCGTGGAGGCGCCCTCCCCCCGGAGGCGAGGCTGGCCCATTGGGGTGGACTGAGCGGGAGTGACCCCGGTGCTGAAGCAGGAGGGTGGTGCACCCGCGCTGTCTGTTGTCGCCGAGTGAGGCCGCGGAGGGCCCGTGCGCCGGTGGCGGGTGGCCTTGGCGGGAAGACGACCTGCTGGCCACGAGCGGAGGGGCTGCTGGGCCGCCGGGCCCTGGGGGAGCGGACCGCCCCCGAGGAGTACATTGAGCTCGGTGAGCGGGTGCCGGGCCCTGGCTCTTCTCTCCCGGAGTGGACGAACGGCGGAATCGATCTGCCTGCTGGTGGGGCCCTGAACTGGAGGTGGTGCAGGGCGGGATGCCCACGAAGGGTGTCGCGCCGCATGTGCCCCCTGGGCACGACCGGGCGGCGACATCGGCCGCAGCTGGAGGACCCCAAGATGACCCGGGGGACACAGCGCAGGAACGGCGCTTAAACAAACGGCTGGATGGGATCCTGGAGGCCATCACGGCGACCAAGGAGGCCTTGCATCAAGACATAGCGCAGGTTGCCACCGGGCTGGGACTCTTGCGGGCCGATCATGCCAAATTGGCGGACAGAGTCAAAGACAATGAGGTGGCGATCCGGGAGCTCAAGCCAGCGGCGGCGACCGCGGAACGCAAAATCTCTGAGATCCTGGGCCGTTTGGCGACGCTGGAGAGGCGAGCGGAGGACGCCGAAGGTCGCAATCGGAGAAATAACGTGAGGGTAGTGGGCCTGCCGAAAAAGGCGAAGGGGATGACGCCGTGGCGTACATGGAGGACTGGTTCCGGAAGACCGTGGCCCCGGAGGGCCTCTCCCCCTTCTTCTCTCTGGAGCGGGCGCATAGGGTCCCGGCTCGCCGGCCGGCGCAGGGCCGCCCTCCCAGACCCATGTTGGTCAGGCTTTTGCATTATAGGGATAGGGACCTGCTGATCCAGAAGGCGCGGGCAGATGGCCCCTTCCAGGTGGCCAACAGCTCGGTCACGGTGTTCCCAGACTACACGCAGGAGGTACAGAAGAACAGGGCTTCCTTTCTAGCCGTGAAAAAGGAACTACGGATCGAGGGCCTGCAGTACTCCCTGCTGTTCCCAGCGAAACTGCGGGTAATCTTGGGCGGGACGACCCACTTCTTTCAGACCCCTGCTGAAGCGTGGACATGGCTGGAGTCGTATCGGGCGGGCACGGCCCGGGGAAGGACGGAGGAAAAAGAGAGGCAGGAACCGGTCCAAGTGCGGAAATCTCAACGTATCCGCAAGCGCAACAAACTTCGGGGAGCGGAGCGGGATGGACAGATGGCGGACGACAGGCGGAGGGCGCTGGCTGCGACGGCGATCATAACGGGCTCTCAAGGGGAGCAGACTTCAGTGGGCTCGGATTCTGGAGAGGAGGCCGGGCAGTCCGGCAGAGAGATGTTAGAGGTTGACAGCTCCGGGGGGCCGGCGGTCACCCCACAGACGGCGGATGGACTATTTAACGGGTGATGCGGAGGGTGGGGCCATATTTACGACTCCGGGTCTGACTGGGGGTCCCGGTGCTCGGCGGACTTGCAGGTATGGTGCTGAGACATACGGGGGATGGTGGGTGCGGGGCGGGGGGCTTGGCCTGCCCGGGGTCGGTTCTGAATCACCCTCGAGCTGCCCCTAAGGCTTTCTGTGGAGACGACCCCAGAGTAGTGACGGTTTGGTGGGTTGCAGGTTTGGATGGGGGCTGATAGTGCGTTATTAGGTCCTGTTCTGGGGAGTGGGTGGGGGGGAGTTTGTGGGGTTGTTCTGGTTGCGGGGTTCTGTTGCGCTGCTGTAGGTGGGCCGGGGATATTGGTGTGCTGGGGGGGTTCTGGTTGTGATGGGGACATTACCTAATTTGAAATGCCTCACGTGGAACGTTCGTGGCCTCCGCACTATGTCTAGACGATACAAGGTCCATGCCCACCTGGTGAGGCGAGGCATACAAATCGCACTCCTGCAGGAAACTCACTTAACTCAACAGGAACAACACTGCGCTGCAGAAGAGATGGCGTGGCCAGGTGTTTGGGACTACATGTTCGGCGTTTGCCAGGGGAGTGTTGATATGGGTGCGGGCAGGAATCCCATTTCAGGCCACGACTCAGCTGGTGGATCCGGGGGGTAGATTTGTGGCGGTTGGAGGGAAGCTCTATGGTCAGGATGTGGCCTTATGCAGTATATATGCCCCCAACGCGGACCAGGCCCGCTTTTTTGTTAGCTTGACGGGTTCCTTGGCGCACTTCTTGGCGGGCCCCATATTGATAGGAGGGGACTTTAACTCGATCACTGATGTGGCACTGGACCGGTCGCATCCGCCATTGGCTGATTCGCCAGTGCGCCGATTAGCGGCGCACAGGGCGGACTGGCAGGAGAGGTGGGGGTTGATAGATGTGTGGAGGGAGCAGCATCCGGGACACAGGGACTATTCCTTCTTCTCCGCGTTACACGCGCTACACGTTAGGATAGATGCCGTTTTGTGCAGCAGGGACTTGGCGCCCGTGATGGTCCACACGGAGTACCTCACTAGAACTATATCAGACCACAACCCGCTGCTGCTGACGCTGCAGTGGCGGCGGCCGCGATCGGCGGTCCCGACATGGCGCCTGAGGCCGGAGGCATTGGAAGATCCAGTGTTTAGTGATGCGGTCAAGCGGGGCGTAGAGCAGTACTTTACGGAGAATGAGGGTTCAACGGCCACGAGGGCGATGGAATGGGATGCCATGAAGGTGGTGACAAGAGGCGTTTGTATGGGAACATTTGCGAATGTGAGGACTACTATCCTGACGGCTTTGGAGAAGGCGGAGGGGGTGTTGAGGGATCTGGAGCAGCGTTGGCCCGAGAGACCGGAGTTACAGGACAGGCTGCTTGAGGCGAAGGAGGTGGTAGCGACAGAAACTGAGCGGCTGCGGGGCTTTGACTACAAGCGGTATCTCGTCAGAGTCCATGCGGAACGGGACAAGGTAGGAACGCTACTGGCTAGACTAGCGAACCCGGAACCCCGGGGCTGCCCGGTCCTAAGCATTAGAACGGAGACGGGGGAGATGGTTTACTCGCAGGGGACGGTGCTCCAGCGGTTCAGGTCATACTATTCGGTCCTCTATGAGAGCCAGTTACGGGTGGAGAACTCCGAGATAACTGAATATCTGGCGACTCTTTGCCTCCCCCGGGTAGATGCGGAAACTGCGACGGTGCTGGGCAGACCCATTACGCTGCAGGAGATTCGGGTGGCTATTAAGCAGATGGCCAGAAATAAAACGCCGGGGGTAGATGGCCTGCCGATCGAATTCTATGCGCAGTTTGTGGATGCCTTGGCGCCCAGGCTCTTGCTGGTCTACACTGAGGCCATGGAGCTGGGGAGACTCCCCCAGTCGATGAGGGAGGCATTGGTGGTGCCGTTGTTGAAGCCCGGCAGGGATGCCTCGGATGTGACATCGTATAGACCTTTGTCTATGCTGACGGTCGACTACAAAATATTGAGTCGCATATTGGCCACTAGATTACTACCGCACATGACCAAATTGGTTCACGGGGACCAAGCCGGTTTTATCCCCACCAGGAGCACAGCATGGAATATTCGACGCCTGGTCCGTATTATGGACAGCGTCTGGGGCCCAGAACAGCGGCCGGCAGTGCTCTCCGTAGACATTGAAAAGGCTTTCGATAGCCTCGAATGGGGATACCTCGATGCGGTGCTCGAGAAGACCGGCCTGGGGGAGGGGTTCGGACGTTGGACACGGGTCCTTTACTCCTCTGCTACGGCCAGGGTGCGGCTGGGAGCGGTCGTGTCCGCAGCGTATCCAGTACGCAGGGGCACACGGCAGGGTTGCTCGTTATCCCCCCTGTTGTTCGCCTTGGCGATGGAGCCTTTGGCGGCACAAGCAAGGACAGGAGCGGTGTACGGCGGGGTTCGATGTGGGGAGGAGGAGCATCATATTTCCCTGTACGCGGATGACCTCCTGCTGTACCTGGAGGACTCCGGTGACGCCTTGGAGGGGGCTGTGGAGATGCTCTCGCGCTTTGGTGAGCTCTCGGGCCTCAGGGTCAATTGGACCAAAACCTGTGCTTTCCCGCTGCGGGCAGATGTCCCATACTGCCCTCCCACTCGGGATGTGGTGTGGGAAGCTAAGTGCTTTACTTACCTGGGAGTCCGGATATACCACGACGTCGAAAATCTCCTGGACGGTAATGTAGGGCGTTGCATAAGGGCCTTGAGGGGGTGCATGGCCTTCTGGGCTGCCCTCCCGCTCTCGGTGCTGGGCCGGGTCGCGTTGCTGAAGATGGTGGCTCTGCCCCGACTGCTCTATTACTTCCGCACACTGCCGATATGGATCCCGCAGAGGATCGTCAAAGACTTGAAGTCGCAGATCATCAGCTTCCTATGGGGGACGGGACGGCGACGGGTAGCCCTGACGGTTCTGATGCGGCCTAAACTAGAGGGGGGACTGGCGGTCCCCGATTTTGAATTATACTACCTGGCGGCGCAGCTACAAGTGCTGACACAGAATGTGGCCAGAGTGTTCCGAGGCCCGGAGCTGGGACGAGGGACTGGCATCCAGAGACATGTCCTGTCTTACATAGTCATGCAACAGAAATTAGACCTGAGAGATTTATCCATCGAGGAGCGGACTCTCCGGCTATGCTGGCAGAGGGGCATGAGGAGAGCAAAGACGGTGAGACCTTATGCACCGGAGATCCCGCTGGGGATGTTGACGGCACTGCCGCATGGAGGCGACTGGTCCCCGCTAGCGGAGTGGGAAGAGCTGGGGTTGCAGATGGTGGGGGACCTCTATATAGATTGGGTGCTGGCCCCCTTCGGGGCTTTGCAGGAGCAGTTTGGTCTCCCGGATGGGAGTTATCTCCTGCACGCGGCGGTGAGCGCGGCAATACAAAAACACTGGAGAGAGGGGCTGGCGGAACCCTCTGTGGCGCTGACCTGTCAGTACGTGGCGATGGCGGCGGGAACGATTAAGGCGGTGATGTGCCTACAGGCTAGATTGCTGCAGGAGGGGCTGGAGCCGCTTGCGGCATTGAAGGAGCGGTGGGAGGAAAGCGTAGGCAAACCCATTCCGGACACGATCTGGAGCCACATCATGCGGAGGACATGGAAGGGTAGCGGGAATGCCCGCTTTCAGCAGGTGCATTTCTTCATCCTCCACAGGGCATATTTGACCCCGGGAAAGATTAGCCGGTACTTTCAGGTGCAGGAGGCCGCTTGCCCGCGCTGCTTCGCACTGGGAGCTGAACTAGAGCATATGCTGTGGGGGTGCCCGAAGCTTGGGTCGTACTGGACTGAGGTGGGAGAGATATTGAATACTATAACGGACCGGGAGGTGGAGTTTGATTTGGGGGCGTGCCTGCTGCTCTGGTTCCCTCACACAGCGAAGACGAAAGTGACGAGTAAATTTATTGACTTGGGGCTCATGTTGGCCCAGAGAGAAATTACGTGGCACTGGAAGTCCCGGGAGGGCCCATCAATCGGGCGGTGGATATCCGAGTTATTAAAATGGTCTAGATGCGAGAGTGAAGTTAGACAGCGGCAAGCGATCAAGGCGGACAATGAAAAGGGGTTGGAGTGGGTAAGGGCATGGGAACTGATCGGGCAGGCCCTGCAGGATTGCCGGCTCGAGCGGGCGGAACGGGAGCGCGAGGAGCACGGAGTTCCTTGAGGTTGAGGAAAATAGATGTAACCTCTGAAGGATGGCACAACTTAGAGTTAGGGACCACTGGAGGGGCCCACATCAGCAGCAGTTGGGGGGTGGGATGGGAGGGGGGGGGGGGAGTTCCTGAGGTGGGAGGGTAGTGCTATATTGTGTTGTATGGGGAATGACTGATTGGACAGAAAAGCAGAGGCTCCCAGGGGGCATGATCCAGGCACCGCTATGAGGCGATAGTTGTGTTACTTTGCTTAACTGTATATATATGCCGCCCGGCCCCCGGGATGTGGGCTAAATGGCTGTGTGCATTGCTAAACCGAAGGATGTGATCGGAGATTGTAGGGGGTGCCGGTTGCCCCGATGGTTATTTTGCTGAAAATGTTGCAATAAAAAAACATGTTTTAAAAAAAAAAATACAGTATCAGTGCTCAGCCACCAGTTCCTTGTGCAGCAGCAGCAGTGCTCAGCCACCCGCTCCTTGTGCAGAAGCAGCACCAGTGCTCAGCAACTAGCTTCTTGTGCAGCATTAGTGCTGCTCAGCCACCAGCTACTTATGCAGCAGCAGTGCTCAGCCACCAATTCCTTGTGCAGAGGCAACAGTGCTCGTCCACCAGGAGCACTTTGTGCAGCAGCAATTCCAGCTCCATGTTCAGCAGCAGTTCTCAGCCACCAGCTCCCTGTGCAGCAGCAGCAGTGCTCAGCCACAAGGCACTTGCACTGCAGCAGTAGTGCTCAGCCATCCGCTTTCTGCAACAGCAGTACTCAGCCATCTCCTCCTTGTGCAGCAGCAGTGCTCGGCCACCAGCTCCTTGTGCAGCAGCAGTGCTCAGCCACCAGGTCCTTGTGCAGCAGCAGTGCTCAGCCACCAGCAGCGCTCGGCCACCAAGTCCTTGTGCAGCAGAAACGCTCTGCCACCAGGTCCTTGTGCAGCAGCAGGACTCAGCCAGCAGCAGCGCTCGGCCACCAGGTCCTTGTGCAGCAGAAATGCTCGGCCACCAGGTCCTTGTGCAGCAGAAATGCTCGGCCACCAGGTCCTTGTGCAGCAGAAATGCTCGGCCACCAGGTCCTTGTGCAGCAGAAATGCTCGGCCACCAACTCTTTGTGCAGCAGCAGCGCTCGGCCACCAACTCTTTGTGCAGCAGCAGCGCTCGGCCACCAACTCTTTGTGCAGCAGCAGCGCTCGGCCACCAACTCTTTGTGCAGCAGCAGCGCTCGGCCACCAACTCTTTGTGCAGCAGCAGCAGCGCTCGGCCACCAACTCTTTGTGCAGCAGCAGTGCTAAGCCACCAGCTTCTTGTGCAGCAGAAGTTCTCAGCCACCAGCTTCTGGTGCAGCAGCAATGCCAGATCTTCTGCTCCTTGTGCAGCAGCCGGTCTCAGCCACCAGCTTCTTTTGCAGGAGCAGCAGCAGTGCTCAGCCACCAGCTTCTGGTGCAGCAGCAGTGCTCAGCCACCAGCTTCTGGTGCAGCAGCAGTGCTCAGCCACCAGCTTCTGGTGCAGCAGCAGTGCTCAGCCACCAGCTTCTAGTGCAGCAGCAGTGCTCAGCCACCAGCTTCTTGTGCAGCAGCAATGCCAGATCTCCAGCTCCTTCTGCAGCAGCAGGTCTCAGCCACCAGCTCCTTGTGTAGCATCCGTGCTACTCAGCCACCAGCTTCTTGTGCAGCATCAGTGCTCAGCCACCAGCTTCTGGTGCAGCAGCAGTGCTCAGCCACCAATTCCTTGTGCAGAGGCAACAGTGCTCAAGCACCAGGAGCTCCTTGTGCAGCAGCAATGCCAGCTCTCCAGCTCCTTATGCAGCAGCAGCAGGTCTCAGCCACCAGCTCCTTGTGCAGCAGCAGCAGGTCTCAGCCTCCGCTCCTTGTGCAGCAGTGCTCAGCCACCAGCTCCTTGTGCTGCAACAGCAGTGCTCCGTCACAAGGCCCCTGTGCAGCAGTGCTCTGCCAGCTCTTTGTGCAGCACCAGTACTCAGCCACCAGCTTTGTGCAGCAGCAGTACTCAGCCACCAGCTCCTTGTGCAGCAGCAGTGTTCAGCCACCAGCTCCTTGTGCAGCAGCAGTGTTCAGCCACCAGCTCCTTGTGCAGCAGCAGTGTTCAGCCACCAGCTCCTTGTGCAGCAGCAGTGTTCAGCCACCAGCTCCTTGTGCAGCAACATTGTTCAGCCACCAGCTCCTTGGGCAGCAACATTGTTCAGCCACCAGCTCCTTGTGCAGCAGCAGCAGCAGCAGTGTTTAGCCACCAGCTCCTTGTGCAGCAGCAGTGTTTAGCCACCAGCTCCTTGTGCAGCAGCAGTGTTTAGCCACCAGTTCCTTGTGCAGCAGCAGTGTTTAGCCACCAGCTCCTTGTGCAGCAGCAGTGTTTAGCCACCAGCTCCTTGTGCAGCAGCAGTGTTTAGCCACCAGCTCCTTGTGCAGCAGCAGTGTTTAGCCACCAGCTCCTTGTGCAGCAGCAGTGTTTTTTGCCACCAGCTCCTTGTGCAGCAGCAGTGTTTTTTGCCACCAGCTCCTTGTGCAGCAGCAGTGCTCAGCACCCAGATCCTTGTGCAGCAGCAGCAGTGTTGAGCCACCAGGTCCTTGTGCAACAGCAGTGCTCAGCCACCACTCCCTCAGTAGGTGACACAACTCACTTGAGAAAGTGCTCTGACAGGGAGATGGGGACCCAGAGTAGTGGAGGGTTTTCCCAATGCCCCTGTGATCTTTTCACCCTCCTCCTGTACCCTTGTGATGACTCTAACCCAGTCTTTGCCCTTCTGTTCTCTGTGTGCAGGATGTGCTCCTCGATTGGTCCTACGCTGGTGATGATGAGGGACTGGAGCCCCCAGATTATGAAGTATTGCTGGAAAATGGTGAGTACCTGGTTCATAAATCCGTCACGTCTTCAATATAGATGCCTTTTTTTATCGCCTCTGCTCGTGCGGTGTTCCTAGTTCTTTATCTGGCACCCTACTTGAAGAGCACAGCGAAGAGGCCATTTAGTTTATGGCCACACTGTCTGTCCATTGAAAGTGTTGAGACTGAACCCCAATATTTTAAGTCATCGTTGAAGATGGGTCTCTAAGAGAAAATTACTTATTGTTGCAAAACTGCCACAGGGACGATTTTTGGGGTGAATTTAAGTGGATGTTTAGTGGCCAAGGGTGAGTGAGTTGACCGGTGCAACATCACTCCCATAACACATTTTTAAGGGCGTGGAGGTTCACTGAGGGCTACTAGAAGGGTGTGGCGGGCACAGAGTAGCATGACCGGTCTAGAAGAGGCCAGGAAAGTGTTCAGTCATTGGTGTTGAGTCACCAAAATGCCAGGGGCAGCGAAAGTGACATCACATGTCCCCTCCCCTCCCAGTGATTTCACAGGAACTGATGTCATGACAATTGACATTCTGTCACCCTCCCCTCAGCTGTTAGTGAACTGTCTAACTTCTCTTTTATTTGTCACGTCTTTCTCACCTGTTGCTAACTCTTGTTCACCCCACGGGTCTAAATTAACTGTCTTTCTCACTGATGTCCTTAGAATACGTGTCTTCCCCTCTCTCTCCTAAATTTCTCACCTGTTCTGTCCCTTTTCCACTCATTCTCCTTTCTCCCACCAATTGTACTTCCTTATCTGTCCTTTCTCACCTGTCTCTGTCGCAGTATTATTGGTGTCTCTTTCATCCCTCTTTGTCTCTCTTAAACATACATCCTCTTGTGTTGGTCTCTTGACCTCTCACCCTTCTCTCTGTAGTGTCTTCTTCCTTTCGATATTTTATCCTTACTTCCCCTTAAAACCTTTTACCTTTACCACCTCTCTCTCTTTCTCTCCTCTGTATTTCTTTCTTACTCCCTCCAGAAGCTCAGGGGCAGCAGGAGGCATGTAGATGATTCAAACCACTTGCAACAATAAATTATTATTTTCCAAGTTAGGCACTGTCCTCTGAGGTCAGGGGATGGCAGTGACAGTGTTTTGGGTCACAGCAGGCAAGCCAGGGGTCGCAGCTGCGACCCTGAAAGAACGTCCATGTTTTTTAGTGCCCAACTTGAAGGACACTTGGTGTGCCTGATCCTTGAAGTGGAGCCACCCATCTTGTTAATGAATGTGGTTTTGAGCTGGTGCTCCCACCTATAAAGCACTCTGCGGTGCCTTCTACATGGTTTATGGTGTTAGTCGAAGCAGTGACGCTAACACTGGGTAGTTCATCGCTATTGGCACTGGTCCCTGTCACTCACCAAAGACTGCCCACAAACCCACTGAGGCCTCCCCCCCCCCCCCGACCCAAGGCCTGGAGTCTGGGCTTAGGCAAAGAATGAGCAAAAGGTCAGTGACCGGGATGGACAAAGAAAGGTCTGGAGCAGTTAAAATGACCCTTTAACCCTAGAAGCCCATTCCTCGTTCAGTCCTGCCCTGTGCCAAAAGATCTTACTCCATTCTGCATGCAGCAGCATGTTTCGTGTGCTGGGTCATATGGAATGACCATATTTTAATGTTACTGGTATCGTGCCATTGGCTTCCTATTAAAGACAGAGCATTATACAAGAGAAACTGCCTTTACAACGTGTCTCGAACCATGCTGTGCCGTTACAACGCATTCCTTTTCCATGCAAGTCGTTACCACTGTTTGCCTTAGGGAAAGCCTTGTTGGAGTGATGTTGGATTTTAAGTCCAACACTTTCTCTGCTGTTGCACAGACTGGAGTTGGAATAGTAATATATACTATTCAAAGTCTTGCACTTTCCCAAAGGCAAGTCATTCTAATGACTTGCTAGTAAAAAAAAATCCATTGTCAAGAAGCAATCATGGGTCGGGCAGCGTTGTAAAGGAATGCTTGTTAAGTGTATGCCTGGTTCCAACATTCAACCATATACAAACCATCTTGTATGACTAACCAGGCCATTCACACAGCCACTCCACGTTACCTGGCTGACCAGCTTCAGACACCTGGTTGGGCTCGGCCATCACGGAATGCTGAAGCTCGGCAGCTAAACTCGCCCTTTATAAAGGAACCATTGATGGACCAATCCTGTCCTGGCAGTGTGACCAGAGTCTGGACCTCCTTTCCCTTGAACCTACGTACCACTGCCTCACAGGCTATCTTTAGATCCGCACTGAAAGCCCTTGTACTGAAAACACATTTAAATAAATCCCTTGCCTTCATACACCACAACGCTAACTTAGTTTTGGCACTGATTGGTGCCTTGAGGTTTCCCTTTGACCTCAGTATTACTTGGAACCTTCTGAACCTGGCACCTCTTTACATCCTGGTACTCAACATTTATGACTGTTGCCATTTATACCTTGTTATAATCCTTCATCTGTATTGTAAATGCTCGCATGCCTTTGGGTCGTGTAGTTTTGGTGCCTTGTGTAAAGATCTAATTCTATTGTAAAGAGCTCTGAAACCTTTGGGTAATGTAACCTGCATAGATAAGTTAATGAGACCCTTCCTCCTCTTTAACCTCGCTGCCTGCCTCTCCCTCTCTCTCTTGCTCTCTCTCTATATGTCTCCTGATTAGTTCTGTTGAGTGTCCGCGTGGCAGTGCTGGCCTCTCGGTGATCAAGCATTGCAGGATCCGCAGCGCTGCACCTCTTCATACAGTGCTGTGGGTGGACGGGGCCGCCCTTGAATTTAGAATCCTCATTCACTTAAGGGAGTGAATCCTGAAGCTTCAGGATCACAACGAAGGTGTGCAAGCTTCACCATCACTCTACAAATGGTAGTTCTGACCCACAGGCACTCTGAGCAGAGGGGTGTCTTATGACTGCCAGCAGGAGGGTAGCATCACCAGTCCTATCTAAAGAGACCCGAGGGGCACAGACGTGTTGTGTGATCTGTAGCAGTTCTATCTTTCTTTAATCTGAATGTATCTATCTTTGTTCCAATCCACGGGGGCTTTGAATCTGCCTTTATTCGCTTAGATGGAGATCTGAAGCAAAAAAAAGACAATTTATTGAAAAAAAATAAGCGATAATGTGCTTTCGGAGCAATATGTAAAAATGTCCAGGGTTCCCCTCATGTGTCCCTCCTTGGGCTCATCTTAGACCTCATCTTACTACTATGATCTCCCTAATTCCTTTCTAGAGACTCTTCCCACCTCCATCCCTCCTTTACTCATCCCAAAACTTTTCTATACTATGATCTCCCAATAAACACTTTCTAGACTTTTCCCTCTTCTATCCCTCCATTATCCTTTTCAACCCAACTAACACACTCACATGTCCACAGGTCAAATTAATTCATAGTTCCCTAAACTAACTCGCCACTAATCTTTTTGGCTTCTGGAGTAGCGTGCTACTTACCGAAAAGTGCTTTGATGCCTCATCAGAGGTAGTAAGCACTATATAAATACAATTACAATATGTTTCTGTCTTTTCTAACATTGAACACGTTTAACTGTTTTTCACCCCATAGACATCAGAGAAGCGCTTTACATAACACTTCAGAGGATGAATATGTTCCTGAAGCTTCTAGAGACGCATACCCCCTCCTTCGAGGCTGCCATCAAAGAGCTGCGTCGCATTGCAGATGGCGTGGACCACTTCCACCATGGAGCTACTATTGCAAGCATCACGGGGGGCGCGGTGAGTGCTGCTGGTGGCATCACCACTGTCGTGGGACTGATCCTTGCCCCGTTCACCTTCGGGGCTTCACTGATTGTTACAGGTGTGGGTCTAGGTGTGGCGGCAGCCGGTGGGGTCACAAGTGCCACGGCCACCATTTCGGACACAGTGAATGAACGTGTGGAGCGTGGTAAGGTGGATACTCTGATTCGTGAGTACGAGACAAACATGAATGAGATTGAAGAGTGCCTCAAAAGCATCCACTGCCAGCTGGAGATGCTCAGCAGCCACCCAGACTTCTCCTGCATCACCAACCGGGAGTTTGAGGCAGTCGCCCTTAATGCTCTACCCAGGGCAGGCAGAGGGATCGCTAATGTGGTGGAGATTGTGAGGCTGGCACAGTTGGGGAAGGTGGCTGGAGGGCTGGCCAGGGGCATCCGCATCGCTGGCGTGGCTACGGGCATCTTGACAGGACTTTTCCTGGTCATGGATGCCATTTTCATTGCCAAGGACGCCAAGGATCTGCATAAGGGGGCAAAAACCGAAGCGGCAGCAAAGATCCGGGAGGCAGCGGATGAGCTGGAAAAGGGGCTTCACGAACTGATGGAAATTGCGTGCACCCTGAAGAAGACACAAACCTGAACAGAGCAGACTCCAGTCCAAGCAATCTCCTCCCCTTGGCAGATCTGCTGACATCAGCAGGAAACCAATATGATTTCGATGTTAGATGGAAGTTGGTGTTATTTGTTCACTAGTCGTTCCATACATAGGGCCTCCAATGCTTGTTTAAGAGGCATAATCATGCCTAGAATCAATCTGTACTAAAGGTCAGAGGTCACTTGTATCTGTAGATCATCCCTATCACCTACTAAAGCACATATTGGCCTAATCCCTGATATAGGATCCCTGTTTTTCCGTCTGTCACTTGAACTCCCCTCATGGTCTTCACTCCCAACCATGCTCCAAGTTTTGCGTAAACTACAGGGGATATGTTGTCGAATCACTCCTGCTCCTTCCGTCAGTGCCCCGATACGGAATCCTTTCAAAGCGCATGCCTGCCCAAATCTCAAAATGTGGAAAAATAATTGCAAAGTGAACACTGTCACCAGAGGATAACACCGGGCTATGCAAATCAATATCTCCATGAAGGGGTCGGCTCTTCGGTCGGGCACAAGCACCCATCTCAGTGGCCCACTTGTAGGCTCTTTATTAGAATAATTATCATGAGATTGGATCAATGAAATATTCCTTCATATGTGTGAGCTTAGTTTGTCAATTCTTGCGATTGTACCATTGATCGCCTCCAAGGGGTAGAGTAGTGAAGAGCGCTATCCAAGTGTGAGAGCGCTCTATAAAAATACGATACAGTTTTAATAACTATTAATAGCACAAATTGATGGAATAATCTTTACATTTTTACAAATCGCCAGAAGTTACCAAACCAATTGATGACCATTAGAAGTTTGTCGAAAGATAATGTTTCTCTAAAGATTGATAAATATCTGATGTAGTCTTCGTCAGTCACATCACCGCTGAATTCGGTGTATTGACCTCCAAGAACAGTCTGCCTGTATTACACTCTTCTAAAACAAAGATCTGTACATACATTGAAGATGGCGGATGGCTGTCAAGAAGGCTTTCTTCATCCGTTTTCTTCAGATTGTTTGAGTGAAGGGTGTTAGGTTATTTGTTATTGGCCAGAAGTCATAATGGGTGTCCTTGTTTGAAGTGGCTATTTATCGTCTGGAGACCACATCAGATATTCTAAAAGCTAAATGCCCAAACACTGTTTTGCATTCCAGATAACTGAAAAGTGTGGGAAGGTATGGTAGACTCTGAGCCTATATCATCAAATTGTATAAAGTAATATTGGAATTTGTCATGACGGATTATAATCCTGACGGTTTGTAACGGAGTTTACTGCTTACGGTGTATGTGATGGAAATGTTCAATCATGGAAACATTGAAAGTTATTATGTGCCTTAATATTATAACTGTTAATTTTCATTAAAGTATTAATTAATCATTAGGGGTTATTGGGGAACGGTTTGCTTCAATAAAAAGTTACTTTTTGTAATTAACTAATGCTTCAATAAAATTACTTTTTGTAATTAACTGATGCTTCAATAAAAAGTTACTTTTTGTAATTAACTGTTTCAGCAACAGAGCTTTTTAGTATTATAGTATCAGGACAATAAATGCATATAAATCTAACTTTTTACTTAATAAAATGGTGAGCAATAACTAATCATCTTATTATTTGTTGTTTTTGTTATGGACACTCTGTGAAAACTCCTTGCACTGTCTGCAGATACTCTATGAAAACCCCTGGTACGGCCTGCAGAACTTTGTGAAACTCCTTGCGCTGTCTGCAGACACTCGTGAAATCTCCTTGTGCTGTCTGCAGAACTCTGTGAAAACTCCTTGTGCTGTCTGCAGACCTATGTGAAAACTCCTTGCGCTGTCTGCAGACTCTGTGAAAACACCTTACACTGTCTGCAGAACTCTGTGAAAACTCCGTGCACTGTCTGCAGAACTCTGTGAAAACTCCTTGTGCTGTCTGCAGACACTCTATGAAAACCCCTGTACGGTCTGCAAACACTCTGTGAAAACTCCTTGTGCTGTCTGCAGACCTATGTGAAAACACCTTGCACTGTCTGCAGACTCTGTGAAAACTCCGTGCACTGTCTGCAGAACTCTGTGAAAACTCCTTGCGCTGTCTGCAGACTCTGTGAAAACACCTTACACTGTCTGCAGAACTCTGTGAAAACTCCGTGCACTGTCTGCAGAACTCTGTGAAAACTCCTTGTGCTGTCTGCAGACACTCTATGAAAACCCCTTGTACGGTCTGCAAACACTCTGTGAAAACTCCTTGTGCTGTCTGCAGACCTATGTGAAAACACCTTGCACTGTCTGCAGACTCTGTGAAAACTCCTTGCACTGTCTGCAGACACTGTGAAAACTCCGTGCACTGTCTGCAGAACTCTGTGAAAACTCCTTGTGCTGTCTGCAGACCTATGTGAAAACACCTTGCACTGTCTGCAGACACTGTGAAAACTCCGTGCACTGTCTGCAGAACTCTGTGAAAACTCCTTGCGCTGTCTGCAGACTCTGTGAAAACACCTTACACTGTCTGCAGAACTCTGTGAAAACTCCGTGCACTGTCTGCAGAACTCTGTGAAAACTCCTTGTGCTGTCTGCAGACACTCTATGAAAACCCCTTGTACGGTCTGCAAACACTCTGTGAAAACTCCTTGTGCTGTCTGCAGACCTATGTGAAAACACCTTGCACTGTCTGCAGACTCTGTGAAAACACCTTACACTGTCTGCAGACACTGTGAAAACTCCGTGCACTGTCTGCAGATACTCTATGAAAACCCCTGGTACGGCCTGCAGAACTTTGTGAAACTCCTTGCGCTGTCTGCAGACACTCGTGAAATCTCCTTGTGCTGTCTGCAGAACTCTGTGAAAACTCCTTGTGCTGTCTGCAGACCTATGTGAAAACTCCTTGCGCTGTCTGCAGACTCTGTGAAAACACCTTACACTGTCTGCAGAACTCTGTGAAAACTCCGTGCACTGTCTGCAGAACTCTGTGAAAACTCCTTGTGCTGTCTGCAGACACTCTATGAAAACCCCTGTACGGTCTGCAAACACTCTGTGAAAACTCCTTGTGCTGTCTGCAGACCTATGTGAAAACACCTTGCACTGTCTGCAGACTCTGTGAAAACTCCTTGCACTGTCTGCAGACACTGTGAAAACTCCGTGCACTGTCTGCAGAACTCTGTGAAAACTCCTTGTGCTGTCTGCAGACCTATGTGAAAACACCTTGCACTGTCTGCAGACACTGTGAAAACTCCGTGCACTGTCTGAAGACACTCTGTGAAAACTCCTTGCACTGTCTGCAGACACTCTATGAAAACCCCTGGTACGGTCTTCAGAACTCGGTGAAACTCCTTGCGCTGTTTGCAGACACTCGTGAAAACTCCTTGTGCTGTCGGAAGACTCTGTGAAAACACCTTGCACTGTCTGCAGACACTCTGTGAAAACTCCTTGCACTGTCAAACTCCTTGTGCTGTTTGCAGACACTCTGTGAAAACTCCTTGCTTTGTCTGCTGAACTGTGAAAACTCCTTGCACTGTCAAACAGCTAGTGCTGTCTGCAGACACTCTGTGAAAACTCCTAGCGCTGTCTGCAGACACTCTGTGAAAACTCCTAGCGCTGTCTGCAGACACTCTGTGAAAACTCCTAGCGTTGTCTGCGGACACTCTGTGAAACTCCGTGCAGTCTGCAGACACTCTGCGAAACTTTTGTGCTGTCTGCAGACCCTCTGTGAAAACTCCTTGCACTGTCTCACTCTTTGCACTGTCTGCTGAACTCTGTGAAAACTCCTTGCACTGTCTCACTCTTTGCACTGTCTGCAGACCCTCTGTGATAACTCCTTGCTCTGTCAAAATCCTTGCGCTGTCTGCAGACACTGTAAAATCTCCTTGCCCTGTCTGCAGAGCTCTATAAAACTCCTTGCACTGTCTGAAGACACTCTGTGAAAACTCCTTGCACGGTCTGCAGACACTCTGTGAAACTTTTGTGATGTCTGCAGACCCTCTGTGATAACTCCTTGCTCTGTCAAACTCCTTGCGCTGTCTGCTGAACTCTGTGAAAACTCCTTGCACTGTCTCACTCTTTGCACTGTCTGCTGAACTCTGTGATAACTCCTTGCTCTGTCAAACTCCTTGCACTGTCTGCAGACACTGTGAAATCTCCTTGCCCTGTCTGCAGAGCTCTATAAATCTCCTTGCCCTGTCTGCAGAGCTCTATAAAACTCCTTGCACTGTCTGCAGACGCTGCGCTGCCTGCAGACACTCTGTGACCAAAGCACTAAAAAGCAACATTGGTTAGTAAGAGAGAAATGTAATGGTTATTAAGAAACACAAATGAAGGAATCTGGATGTAGGGACCAGGAGTTATTGCAAAAAAATCAAGTTCCATAGGAAAGAATAGAAAGTCAAATTTGGTGTTATTCCATAGGGCGCAGAAGGCCAGGACACTGCACCTTTTGTAGCCAGCCCTCAGTGCAGGCAGGTAAACTGCAGGGTTTTGTCCCCTTCACAAAACTTACCTTTCAAACTTGGAGAAATTATTAGGCCAAAAAGTCCTCGGCAAGACTGGTAGCCATATCTAAACAGGGCTCCATATGTCCAGATAACTCTTTAGGTCTGGCTTTAGCCAAGACCTTTTGATTTTACTAAATTAATATGTATAATATCCTTATTCAAAGGGGCTTTCAGCTCCCTCTCTTCATCCATTGGTTGTTTGTGTCATTCACTACAGCATACAGCATGGGGTAATGGATCAGCCTACTTCAGCCGCTGGTTAAATTCACTTTGAGTGACTGCATTCTGCTCTTTCACAATGAACAAATCCACACACGAGGTAGTTCCCTTCAGTGCCAGTGTTTTTTCTTTATAATGAATTTAGTGTTGTCTTTGTGTTTAGGGCCTGAGGTGGAAGCAGGATGCTTGTGAGAAGTTGGCCTGATATATGCTGTCCACTAGTTATAGTGGGCACCCTGTACCAGTCCAAACAACCCCTTATGGTGATAGATTAAAGACAACCTTTATTGAAAGCTATCCTAGTGGTAGCTATGGAGAGCAACCCTCAGGCTAATTCTTGAAGGAATGTAAAGCAGCTTGTTTTACCAGTCTATAATCTGTTGAATGACCAAATGAAAGGACAACCACGCCAGGTATATATTTAAAATATATGTATTTAAGATAAAACACCCCCCTCTAGTCTCTTTACGAGGCTGGAGTTCGAAGTACTTAAGTTACAAGTCAGTATTCAACAGTAAAAGAACAAATACACGTTTGGGCCCAGGGGTGT
The DNA here is from genome assembly GCF_964204655.1 of Triturus cristatus. Taxonomy (NCBI): domain Eukaryota; kingdom Metazoa; phylum Chordata; class Amphibia; order Caudata; family Salamandridae; genus Triturus; species Triturus cristatus. The sequence goes on along the minus strand of NC_140585.1, from coordinate 69,866,814 downwards.
ACCAAACCATATACCAATAAAGTGGCATAAGAACCACGACTGAGCTAGACACAATGCCTAGAGCCTGTAGAAGTGCTTGGACCACAAGGAACCACCCAAGGTAGTGACGCGTGCAGTGTGAGAACACAGCCGTGAATCGCCGTTAACTTCTATGGGGAAAGTCGCGGTTGGAAATTAAGAGTTTAAGGACACTTAGAGGACGACTACAAGCAAACCCTTTTGGACTTAAAGGTGTCTAGGGCCAACACCCACGGGAGCACCGGAGTACTAGAGTTACCTCACCCAGGGAAGCTGGGTGCATAGGTGTCAAATGGTGTCGGGTCGCGGCGTCGTTTTCAATGGAAGCTGCTCAAGAAGTGCTGCTGCCGTGAAGATGAGAAGTGTCCGAAGCAATCCAAGCCCGGATGGAAGGAACCTGAAAGTAGAGGGGACAGAGTCTGGGTCACTTACCAGTGACACGATAGTCCAATGCCCACAGATGTCGGGTTCTTCAGGTGAGTTGATGGGTGCCTTGACTCTTCAGCCACGAGGTCCAGGAGGCGTCGACGACGACCAGGAGCTGGATTCGAGCTGTCCCACGAAGTCTGTCGAGTGCTGCGGTGTCGGCGATCAGATTGGACCCAACAAGCCTTGGCAAGTCACTTGGAAATGGAGAAAGGACTTCGGTGCAGACCAGCAAGGTCTGGGGGACTCACCCAGCGAGGGTAAGTCTGGGCACATCTGGAGCAACCAGGAAAGCCCAATCAGAAGAGGAGTTGCCTTCGTGGGGACCCACTAGCCAACGGGCTAGCTATCGCGAAGGAGCCTCGAGCGGTCGCACTTGAAACTGGCCCACAGGTCACTCGTGGAGTGGAGGCCAGAGATCTTCGGTGCAGGAGGTGCTCAAGGCTGGGGCTACTCGAAGCCCAAAGCACAACTTCGAGGAAGACCAGGAAGATGATGGATCAGCAAAAGATCACAGTGTCCAGGGGTCACTGTTCCACGCCACCCACGATGGCCACGGGCCTCAGCTTTGCTGTGAACTCAGGGTAGCCTCGGGGAAGTCTGGAAATCCACCTCTGGGGATGCAGAGACTTCAGCGTCCGGCGAGAGCTTCAGAATTGCAGACCAGACAGTTGCTTCTTTGGTGCCTGCCAAGCAGGGGAGTCACTCCTGGGTAATTCTTTTGCAATCTCACCAGAGCCCCAGTCTCCTCTTTGGGCTTTTTATCTTTGCCTCTTACATCTTTCACTTCCTTTGAGGTGGACTTAAAATGTGGTGAGCACAAAAGATTTGAGTATCTCGGAATGAGACACTGGTACAAATTTGGAGATATGCAAATATGTCCACTGATTACTCGTGCAGCTTAGAGTTTTCTTACAGACGTGCCTGGTGGAAATGCAACTGATTTCCCAAATTTGTGGGCCTTTGAGGGAACTGGACAGGAAGTGGGCGTGGCCACAACACAAGAGACGGTCGCAGGACCTTCAGATGACTTTCGGAGGAGCTGTCTGGTCTCGACTCGGATGTTAAAAGAACTGAAAGCAAACAATAGGTGGGCACGACATTGAAAGTACTTTACATGTGGTGTTACACCCTCACCCGACTCAAGTCCAAGCATGCCTCAGGAAGATGATGGATCAGCAAAAGATCACAGTGTCCAGGGGTCACTGTTCCACGCCACCCACGATGGCCACGGGCCTCAGCTTTGCTGTGAACTCAGGGTAGCCTCGTGGAAGTCTGGAAATCCACCTCCGGGGATGCAGAGACTTCAGCGTCCGGCGAGAGCTTCAGAATTGCAGACCGGACAGTTGCTTCTTTGGTGCCTGCCAAGCAGGGGAGTCACTCCTTGACCCCAAGGGAGATTTATTCAGGCTTCTAGTTGAAATAGAATGTCGAAGGTCCAGGATATATGTTGCAGAATTTCGTCCAGGGTAATCTAAAGTTGTAAGGACTGGGTTCCCATACTTATTCTAAGTTTGGGGGTTGGACATACTCTAGGGACCCACCTATGGGAGGGTTTGGAAAGAGGGGTGGTTACACCCATTTCCTTTGACCAGTTTTGTGCCAGGGCAGGGGCAGGTAGCCCCTGCAACCGGTTTGGACTGGACTATGCACAGGGACACCAAGTGTGACCCCAGTGCAGGACTTCAAAGCACCAGAGAGTGCTCCCGCCCAGCCCCAATACACATCTGCCTGTCCGGGGAGGTGGTTACACCTCCCTATGACGGGAAACCTATTGTCCAGGCCTCCCCTGCCGGAGTTTCGGTCAACAGCAGGAGGCCAGACCCGTGCCTGTGGCATCCAGTTTGTGATGCCAGAGCTGTAGAAAGTCTTTACCGGGTTAGACCAGTGTGAACATGTCTCTCCCTCTAGAAGGGTGGAATGCTACCCCCACTGCCAGAACTCGCAGGGTGGGTAGTATTCCAAAGCGTTTGACACCAATCACAACATGTTTCCGTGCAGACAGTCCAAAGTTAGCCTTTACCGTGTGGTTATAATGCACTTAAGAGTATATGGTCAGGCTGCACAACAAATAGCATCAGAGGAGGTACTCCGAACGCTGCAGAGGGGTTCTGCTCATGCAGGGGCACCCTCTCACATAAAAACCAAGCACTCTGCCTTCAGGATTGTTAAGGCCTGCCATAGGAGTGACTTTTAGGTTTTATATGTGTGTGCAATGGTAGTGATATAGGTAGCCTATACCACTGTAAGGGGTGCAAGCACACCCTTACCCAGGCTGCAGTAGCAGACCTATGGTGCCGTTTTGGAGTGCTTCCCAGGGGTGGTATAATACATGCTTCAGGGCCTCGGAGGTACCTATGCCCAAGGTACATAGTATACCATATACTAGGGGCTTATAAGGCACTCCAGAATCCAATTAGGAATATACCTAATGTACATGGAAACCATTTTAGAGAGGAAGCAGCTAGGCTGGGGTCCTGATTAGCAGGGCCACAGCCAGACTAAGGTCGTAAAACAGTGAAACACCAGCAAAAAGTGGGGGTACCCATGTGAAGCAGATCCTACTCTCCTACAATGCTTCATACCAGATATGAGCACGGGCCACATTCCACGTTATCAGTTCCTGTCTCCAGGGCCGGACAGTGTACCGAAACCGGCCCTAGCAAATAACTCGGCCGGCCCCAGGGGGTTGGTGGGGTGGTAGCGGAAGGAAAGCTGTGTGCCACTTGGTAAACTACCTTCACCCCGTATCCGTGACGCCACATGCTGTCACAACGCGGTCGTAACAACGAGCGCGTTGTGACAACGCATACCATTACTCTGCAAGTCATTACAACAACTTGCGGAGGGGGGAGAAGGTGTTGGATTTAAAATCCAACACCTTCCCTACAGTCCGCACAGACTGGAGTTGGAATAGTACATTTTACTATTCCAACATCCAGCGCCCCCCCCTTGTGACAACGCATAACATTACCCCGCAAGTCGTTACGACTTGCGGGGTAATGTTATGCGTTGTCACAACGCGGTCGTTGTTACGACCGCGTTGTGACAGCATGCGGGATAATGGTAAGCGGAATGGAGAGGCATTTTCGTGCCACTTTTGTTGCTGGGGCCAATAAAACCGGCCCCCATGTAACAAAAAAGGCCCCTCTGGGGTCTAAAACCAGCCCCCACCCTAGCGGCCCACCGGGGAAACACCCAGTGCCTGCTACGGCCAGTCTGGCCCTGCCTGTCTCTTGCCAATGCTGTTGTAAATTCCTTTTGAATGTGTCCTTTGTTTAGCTGACTGCTGGTATTTCAGAGCATAACAAATGCCCCTATTTGAAACTGTCCTGTATTTAGTTATTCTCTCTTTTACAGTGCATGCAGTACACAAAGAAAAAGCTTCAATACGATACATGTGAGTTCACAAATGGACATTTCTTCAGAACGCATTCATTATGGAGTCAATTTCACCAATGGTTCTATAATAAACGTTGCCTAGGAAAAATAAATCAGCCTTTATCATGTTTCATTTGCAGCACTTGTAACACTATTTAAAATACCTTTGCCTCCCCCTCCCTCACCTCTAGGGGGTTTTCAGTCACACTTCATTCATGTTCCTGTAGTTGCGTCATTCACATTTTTCTCCAACCCACTCAAGCATGCATCAAGAGGCGATGCAATAGCCCACTTCAGCCAATGGCTGACTTCGCTACGAAGAAAGGCCTGCCTGCCTTTTGCAATGAGCACATCCACATGCAAAGTAGTTCCTTTTCACTGCCAGGAAGTGTGCTTTTTCTTGAGACAAAAAACATTCTTGCCTTTAATCAATGTTTTTTATTTTTTTGATTGGAGATTACTGGGCAGTGTCCCAAACAGTAAAGATTTGACAAAACCAGATTTGCCCACTGGCTGGCAGGCAACACAAAACCTATTGGATTTGCCAATGCTTGGTTTTCTTTTGCAATCTCACCAGAGCCCCAGTCTCCTCTTTGGGCTTTTTATCTTTGCCTCTTACATCTTTCACTTCCTTTGAGGTGGACTTAAAATGTGGTGAGCACAAAAGATTTGAGTATCTCGGAATGAGACACTGGTACAAATTTGGAGATGTGCAAATATGTCCACTGATAACTCATGCAGCTTAAAGTTTTCTTACAGACGTGCCTGGTGGAAATACAACTGATTTCCCAAATTTGTGGGCCTTTGAGGGAACTGGACAGGAAGTGGGCGTGGCCACAACACAAGAGACGGTCGCAGGACCTTCAGATGACTTTCGGAGGAGCTGTCTGGTCTCGACTAGGATGTTAAAAGAACTGAAAGCAAACAATAGGCGGGCACGACATTGAAAGTATTTTACATGTGGTGTTCCACCCTCACCCGACTCAAGTCCAAGCATGCCTCAGTAGCGGACTTATGCTGCTAAATTTGTGCCCACAGGGTCTCGAGGCACTGAATTATAGGCACTGGAGGATTACGTGATTTGCCCAGAATCACAGGATGTTGAATTCAACGCAGAGACTCAAACTTGGCTCCCAAGTTGGCATCTCAGGTCGTTATGCCACATCCTCTCCTAATTAATCTCAGGTATAGCTATTTACTCGGCTATATCCCAGCCCATCATGTTTTTGCACACCATGCCACTTTAGTTCTGACATATTCATCTACGAAATAGCCTTAACCTTACTCCAATGGGAACAGTCCAGCCCGAACCGCCAGGGCAGGTTGGCCCTGAACCGGAACAGAAGCCTCCCAGGTCCGGTTTCACCCTGATTGGAGCTCTTCAGTAAGGTGTAGCTTCGTTCCAGTGGCCCTGGAAGCATGGGACCCACACCTGGGTACACCGGTCATACTTGGGAAGTCACACTGAAGTATACAAACAAGTGATGGATGAATGCTAGACTTCATCTCAGCCACTGGTAATTATTGGGGCCGCACCCCAGGACATCATTATCTAGCACGCCATGCCACCTCTGCTTGGACCCAGCTGAAGGTGGCACAGCTTGGTCATCAGGTTATCCCAGGGTGCGTTTCTCATCTCAGGTGGAGAACCGCATACTGTTCTGGTGTCCGTTTGGTGCGATGGTAGTTTAGCCTCAGCCCGTAGACACTGTTAGATCGTATAATAAAGGTGGAGCTCAGGACAGGGAGAGAGTGGTCTGTTCCTACTTTCTTTATTCTTCACTGGAACTAAATGAATCCTAAGCAGTAAAGAGGCTTTGTAATTTTTTTTTTTTTTAAATTACAAATGTTACATCGCACTTATACAAATATTCATAAGCACTTTCCGCACTCAGAGGCTCTTACCACCAGCCTTTTGAATGGAAGATCAGTTGTTTAAAATAGGGCGTTGTCAATAAACCAATAACTGATCATCAGTTTCAGATCCTCCACCTCATGAAGGCTTGGTTGAGTAACCATTGCTGTCCAATAATCGAAGATTTTGACTAGAAGTGCACTGGGTTCCTGCTAACCAGGTCCCCAGAGGTCCCCAGTGCCCGATCTCTTTCCCAAAACTGTACAATTGTCTCTCCAATTGGCAATACCTTAAGCACTCTCTGTATTGTCGCTAGAAAATGGTATTTGCGCCACCAAAGAGACCCCTCAACAAGCTCATGCAAACTCTCACTGCAGGCTGCGTGTCTTGGTGCAGACAAGATTGAAAAAAAGCCTGTGCCATGCCTGCATACACTGCATGCAGGACAGTTGTGTCACCCCTACAGCCACAAGGCAGGGTGCACTATACTACATTTGAGGGCATAACTTCATGAGCAGATATGACCCTGTGCTAGTCAGTTCAATTACTACCAGTACAAGTGATTAGGGCAGCCATTTAAAACATGTGGTAGACACTGGTGAAAACGAGTTCCCCAGCTACATTATGGCTTCATTGAAAATAGGGATGTTTGGTATCCAACATCTCGTATTGATAAACCTACACTGATTCCAGTGATGGATTTAGTAATATGTGCACCTTAGAGGTGCCCCCTGAAAGTTACCACACCAGTAGCTGGTAAGTTAACTGTTCTTCACCAGCCTGCCACTAGAGAGGAGTTTCTGACCCCCAATTGTGAGGGCCTTTGCACTGGAAGAACACCCTTCCAGTACAAAATACTATGCTAAGACCAACTGTAAACCTTTTCCCACTCTGTATTTGTGCTGCACAGTGCAGCAAGCACGCACACTCCGAAAAAAAGGAGAAATTAAAGCATTTCTTGTTCATGGTGCCGATTTGAAATGGGCGCTGTCTTCTCGCGCTAAATGTTGTCTACTTTTTTAAGTAAATCGGGTTTAGTGTCAGAAACCTTGGGTGGTTGCATGGGAACGCCCATGCACCACCTATGGTACGTCCCCTTGGCGCTACGTAGTGCACCGCACCGCAGTGCGATGCGCCGCTTTGCGCTACTTTCTAGTGTTTTCCAGCACTCGATAAATTCAGGATCCGGAAAGTAAAATAGTAATGAATAGAGTTAGCGTGGTTTTGCATGACTTTTGTGATGCAAGCATGGCGTTAAGTGTTAGTAAACCGACCCCTCCGTGATCCTGCCATGCTTCTCACGCAAACAAAGCCCGCTTCGTCCCTCCTTGCAGACTTCACGATATCTTCCGACAGCAGAATCCACCTCCTCTCATGCTGCAGGCGGCGAGGATCATCGCCCAAGCGGTGAATTTGCTGCCCTATGACCTTCAGACTGTGAGCCAACAAAGAACAGCCATTCGAATCAGAACACCTGGACTCTGGTGCCTGAAACAGAAGGATGGTCTCCACAGAAGGAGGCAGGAACGCAGCCTTACTTCACGTGAGAGCGGGGATCTCGGCCTACTCTCTCTCGAGAGACAATCTTGAAATCCACTTCTGCTAACTAAAGGCAATCAAAATATCATTCATTCACTTTACTACCCATAAATGCCAACTAATATGCAAAATAATGTGTGCAATGATACATAAATGATGAATATATCCTGTTTAGTTCACGTAAACTGTAGTAATGCGGGTTACAGGTTAAAATGTAATTGAAGCACAAATAAGTGATTGTGACTACGTCATCACTTATCTGTTATGGGAATGATGATTGTTATCCGTATTCATCTTGTAAAGCGATGTGATGTCCTTGGGCACTATATAAAACTGGAAAATTGAGTAGAAAAATAATCACGTGACTCACTCTATCCTAGTTCACTTGTTGCTTTTAAGAGACTTACCTGACATACTCTGCCCCAGCACACATGTCCTCCCTCCTCTCCTCTGAGGCCTGCACCTGTGTACGCCTGACTCCTCCCAAGTACTGCTGTTTGTAAGAGACTGGCATGTGACGTCCTCTACCCTAGCAGTACTCGCCTGACTCTATCCCAACTGCTTCTCATCTTTCAGTCATTCACCTGGTATGTGACTGACCCTCCCTCCAGTACTCTTGTTGGAGACCGAGACTGATGTGTGAACTTTCAGAACCACTGACGTGTGTCTAACATGTGACTGACTCTCCCTCCAGTACTCTTGTTGGAGACCGAGACTGATGTGTGAACTTTCAGAACCACTGACGTGTGTCTAACATGTGACTGACTCGCCCTCCAGTACTCTTGTTAGAGACTGATGTGAACTTTCAGAGCCATTCACCACCTGACATATGACTGCCTTAACCCCAGTACTCTTGTTAGAGACTGATGTGAACTTTCAGAGCCACTGACCTGTGTCTAACATGTGACTGACTCGCCCTCCAGTACTCTTGTTAGAGACTGATGTGAACTTTCAGAGCCATTCACCACCTGACATATGACTGCCTTAACCCCAGTACTCTTGTTAGAGCCTGATGTGAACTTTCAGAGCCACTGACCTGTGTGTCTGACTTGTGACTGACCCTCCAGTACTCCTGTTAGAGCCTGATGTGAACTTTCAGAGCCACTGACCTGTGTGTCTGACTTGTGACTGACCCTCCAGTACTCCTGTTAGAGCCTGATGTGAACTTTCAGAGCCACTGACCTGTGTGTCTGACTTGTGACTGACCCTCCAGTACTCCTGTTAGAGCTTGATGTGAACTTTCAGAGCCATTCACCTGTGTGCACCTGACATGTGATTGACTCTCCCCCAGTACTCTTGTTAGAGACTGATGTGAACTTTCAGAGCCATTCACCTATGTGCACCTGACATGTGACTGACTCTCCCCCAGTACTCTTGTTAGAGACTGATGTGAACTTTCAGAGCCATTCACCACCTGGCATGTGACTGCCTTAACCCCAGTACTCTTGTTAGAGACTGATGTGAACTTTCAGAGCCACTGACCTGTGTGTCTGACTTGTGACTGACCCTCCAGTACTCCTGTTAGAGCCTGATGTGAACTTTCAGAGCCACTGACCTGTGTGTCTGACTTGTGACTGACCCTCCAGTACTCCTGTTAGAGCCTGATGTGAACTTTCAGAGCCACTGACCTGTGTGTCTGACTTGTGACTGACCCTCCAGTACTCCTGTTAGAGCTTGATGTGAACTTTCAGAGCCACTGACCTGTGTGTCTGACTTGTGACTGACCCTCCAGTACTCCTGTTAGAGCTTGATGTGAACTTTCAGAGCCATTCACCTGTGTGCACCTGACATGTGATTGACTCTCCCCCAGTACTCTTGTTAGAGACTGATGTGAACTTTCAGAGCCATTCACCTATGTGCACCTGACATGTGACTGACTCTCCCCCAGTACTCTTGTTAGAGACTGATGTGAACTTTCAGAGCCATTCACCACCTGGCATGTGACTGCCTTAACCCCAGTACTCTTGTTAGAGACTGATGTGAACTTTCAGAGCCACTGACCTGTGTGTCTGACTTGTGACTGACCCTCCAGTACTCCTGTTAGAGCCTGATGTGAACTTTCAGAGCCACTGACATGTGTGTCTGACTTGTGACTGACCCTCCAGTACTCCTGTTAGAGCCTGATGTGAACTTTCAGAGCCACTGACCTGTGTGTCTGACTTGTGACTGACCCTCCAGTACTCCTGTTAGAGCCTGATGTGAACTTTCAGAGCCACTGACCTGTGTGTCTGACTTGTGACTGACCCTCCAGTACTCCTGTTAGAGCTTGATGTGAACTTTCAGAGCCACTGACCTGTGTGTCTGACTTGTGACTGACCCTCCAGTACTCCTGTTAGAGCTTGATGTGTTCTTTCAGAGCCATTCACCGGTGTGCACCTGACATGTGACTGACTCTCCCCCAGTACTCTTGTTAGAGACTGATGTGAACTTTCAGAGCCATTCACCTGTGTGCACCTGACATGTGACTGACTCTCCCCCAGTACTCTTGTTAGAGACTGATGTGAACTTTCAGAGCCATTCATGTTTTTGAGGGTTGTGGGTCATGGGGTCCTTGGCGGGGTGAATTACCGCGCCAGATTCACAAATCAGTTTTCGATCTTTTTACTCAAGGTGGCGGTCTCTTCCAATAGGGCTCTAGGGCTGTTCTGAAATTCCTACACGTTTACTGCAAAAAATATTAAAAATAGATTTATTTATTTAGCGATACAATGGTATCTCTAAACAGATGGATGTATTTAAGTCTGGGCTGCCTGCCCATCCTCGCTCGGAAGCAGTTGAACAAAGCCAGGCAGTAATCCACTTTCGTACAATGCAGGGCTTCCCTTTCTAAAGCCCCTCATTGCAGACTATGGTGGTATCCAGCGCAGGTCAGAGATGCTGTGAGTGTCACGGTTTTGTGCGTCGGAGTCTGCATCCCTGAGTGAGGCCAGACGTCAGCCATTCAGAGGCTTAGATCCCACCTGTAGAGGTCTAGTCGTTGGCCGCTTAACAGAATAGAGACCCCAACCCGGAACACACTGCAGACATTGTATCACCTTCTGGCCAGGCATGGCCAGAAGGCTTTAAATAAACAGACCGGAATCGCACGGGACTTCCGGTCCATACCAGTTATCCATGTGTCCGTGTCACCTCACTTAATGTCCTGCTGCGTGACCCCCACTGTTGAGATCCCAACACTGGCGACGAGGTTGTGGGCGCAATGAACCCCTCACCGTTTCAGCTGATCCACCTGTGTACCGACGTAGTGCTCCAGCCGCTCTCTGGTGCACATCGCGGCGTGGAGAAAGTAGAGATGTGGATCGCCGCGTAGAGGACCACCCTCCGGCATCCAGAGGTACCGCCACAACCGGCTGTGAAGCGCATGCAGGCCGCCGTACTTTGGCAGCACCGCGGTGACGCTCCGATCGGTGCTTTGCAGAGACCCGCGAGGAGCCGGTGAGACGCGCTAAGGCCTATGCTGCTTCTGAGGGTGCGCTCATGCTCAGAGCAGTCTATTGATACAAGCGAGCTGAAAGCAGCTCACGGCAGCAAACCTGGCAGCCCCCGGCTGTGCTCATAGTGCCAATATCGGCAACAGTTATCACAAAGCACATAAGGACATAAGTGCATAAATAAAACACACGACACTGTAATGTAAGTGGAGAAATATTGCTGCAGGTTTATTAGCATAACCAATATGCAAACAAGGTGGGTTATCTTACGGGCGATCCCAGGGCAGGCCAGCCCTATGCCGCCTGCCCGTCTGATAAGCCTAGAGTCACCATGGCAACGCCAACTGGTGTATACCAAATATTGGGAGGGTCCACCCCTCCCATCCGTGGACCACCAGTCCACATGCTTCACACGCCCCCCCGTGATGGGTGGGCGGAGCATACATGGCAGCCCCCGGTTGCTCAGACCCACAACCGCCTTTCGGTTAACGGGGCGCCGTCGTTCTTCCAGGGGACCCGCTAAACATCCCTGGGTATCCTGGCTTAGCACCCCACGGTGCTGCTGCATGCTGTACCCCTTGGTATGTGCAGACCCTGGATCGCCCTGTAACTCCTCCACAGCCTTGGGAGTGGCCACCGTCACTACCAGGGCCCCCCACCAAAGTCCCCTATTATTTGCAACCCGCAGCTGCCAGTGCTTCCCCTAGATCCTATAACTAGACGTTGGTCCAATGTAGCCTTTGCATGGCTGAAGAACAATCCATTTGACAAGACACTCCTGCCTGACAGTGCCAATGCGGGAGGAGGTAAGAGTTCAAAAGCCCGCCTCACTTCCTCTTTCACTCAGTTGGAGTATGTCCCTCGCATTCCACAGTCACCACCATTCTAAACTCCCCATGGCTTTATGACTGAATTAACCTGCCTAAGAATAGGCGATGGTGCAATGATACCTTTGCCTGGCTGCAGAACCGAACCTATTCCAAGCCACTCCTACCAGGAGGTGCCAATGTGAGTGAGTTAAGAGATGACAAGGTTTATACCTCCTCTTTCCTCCGTTATCTGAGTCTAGCACTAGTCGGAGTATGCCATCACCTTCTGACATTCACCACCCTATGTGAAGCCTTGCCCTCCCAACTTCCGGCTAGCATACCAGGGAGCAGACAGGGCAGCGTGACCCGGGGGGAACCAAAGCCGAAATGCCCCTCTCTGTTGAATACTGGGAAAGCCAATAGTTCTCCTGCTACTTTGTAGCCCAACTATGTTTCCCAGGAGTTTCCCCCAATCCTATGGACCAAGAGGCCCCTGTTGGAAGGCCACTTCCACCCTGCATAGCTGCCAGCCAGTGCTGGAGGGCGGGAGAAGTTGCCCGTTACCGTTACTCACATCAATGGTACCTGTTTCGCTGAACTCAAGGACGGGCTACTAAGTGAGCTTGCCAGACTCCGCCGTTGAACCAGAGGTCAGACCCAAGCCCCTCTAAGTTCTGCTGCTTCACCTGCCTGTTAACACAAATAACTGGAGCCATTGAACCACTTATCGCCGTGCTACATGTCCTCGTGGACAGGTGCACGGGCACCTGTCCAAGCATCCAAACGCAACCAGAAAGTCGAGCCGTACCCCGAACGGTAACCCCCAACTGGCCTGGAAGCGAGACAGACAATACTACTGCCTCAACAAGGTATGTCCTTTGCCTATTCCATGTCTGGCTGTAAGAGTTAGACATTGCCAGTCCCAGTCCCGAGTGAAAAAGGGAGCTCTACAGCTGCTGGTGCTAATGATGGAACATGTGGCCTGATGAAGCAGACTGTAATTCCCTTGCTACTGTTGTGCACGAACCCACAACCATTGGCTCTCCATGGTCCAATACCTTCATGCTAATCATGGTTTCCTAGGAGGATGTTGACAAGTCTATGTTCAAGAAGTCTAACCGTGTCCTGAACAGTACCCCCAACTGGCCCTGATGCGAGACAAACCATGCCAAGGCACATAGGTGATTTTAATAGCTGAGAGCCGGTCTAACAGCGTCAACAGGCATCCCAAGCTTACAATAGGAGTGTTGGAGTAAGGGTATCCAGTGCGAATAAAGACGACAGCCTCCCATCTGACCAACCGTGGCGGGAACAACTCATGTAAATTCTAGTACAAATGGTCCCTGTTGACCAAATTCTAGTACAAATGGTCCCTGTTGACCTGTCACTGCCTGATGTACGTGACCTCGGTGCATGGTCCCCTTGCATGGCGGCATGCCATTGAGACGAACATCCAATCCCCGATAAGTACCACTCCCTGCCTACGCTACAATCTTGCCTGGCATTCCTCCATGCCCAGATATACCATGCGATGATTGCTCTACTCCGTCACTTGACCCGACCATACTTCGAAGAACAAACACAGCGTGAAGAAGCGGCCTGTGACCTGCCCCAAACTCAACTGAATCATCCTATGAGCCGAATGATGTGCGAGCTCGCCGCCACCCTCTGTCAAAGCCTGCCAACCCCACCAGTATTTGGACCCCTATTCCTCCAAAATTAGGGGGGGGGGGGGGAGGGGCAGTCCTGTCTGGAGATGTGTGTAATGGAGGACATGTGTCCTAGAGTACCAGCAAATATCAGTACCACAAATACCTGGTGTGTTCAATACTAAGAACAGACTAACAACTCAATCATCGTCTTAAAAACCGTGTGTGACAAACCGGGAGATAAAAGGCAGGCAGTGTGACACGGGGAGACCCACCACGCGGCTGTGCCCCAAAAATCCACCATTCCGCATCAAACAGACCCGCTGGAAATACAACAAGAGCCTAACGCTCTACACCCGCGGATAACCCATGAAATAACCAATAACACACGAGTAAATAACAACGGACGTCCTTTCAACGTGTAACATGTGTCCCGAATGTACAATATACGCGAAGGTGTGCAGGCGTGTAGGAATCAAAACCTAACATTGACTGTGCATGGAACTAGTATTCAAACTGCGACCTATAGAATATGCGTGGTGCTGTGCAGCACAGCTTGGCCCATCTGATCCACTTCACAATATGAGGGAGCTGTGTCCTCCTAAACTGTAAACTGCCCAATCCAGCTGAATAGATGCCCACCTGGGATCGTTTTGCCTGCATCTCATTGAGCTAGAGAGTATTCGCTGAGTTCGCATATCCATTCGGGAAGAATGTTTCATAATTCACAACAAGGGGTGTGGAGTGGCTCTCTCCATGCCATTACAAGGACGTAATCTTTCTACCCATGACAACTACTTCAAAGTAGCCAACCAAAACACTACCAACTGTGCATTTCCCAGATTTTGTGGCAGCACCCACCTGTAATGCACATCAGCACCCCTCACTGAGAATGAAGCACCAAACAAAGGCAGCCGTGCAATACAAGCAAGGGAATATACGAAACGAAGGGGCCTGTGGCACAGCTCCCACTTTCTGCCCTTGTGCCAGCTGCCAGTAACTAGTAAGGCCCCTCACCGGACTCGCACAACAAGGAGGGGGGGGGGGGGGGGGTAGGAGACAAACCAGGCAGCTCCCTGTTGCCTACAGCACCCAGGTTACCGGAAGGCTGGCGGGGGCGGGGGGGCACACCCCCCTCAGTGCCCGGCATCCTGGGGAGGCTGGTTGCGATGCCTTACCCTCAGCCGACCCTGAGCTCCGGGCAGGTGCCGCCCAAAACATTTGTGTAAGACGGCAGCGCTTACCTCACCGTGCCGGTCTGCCCTAACGCTCAGTCACGATGTATCCATAAATGCAGCACAAAGCGTGTGCCGGGCTGATCGTAATTCAATTGCAGCATCCGAAGACAGCAAAACCCCCATTCCCTGCGACGTTTAGTGTGCTCTGCTCAAAAGGCACGGCCAGGTGTCTCCCTACTCAATGAACAATGCCAGTCACACGTCGAACCGAAGGTGTCGTGGCGTTGCCAATATGACATTCGGCCTGTGAGAGTACGTGGTCTGCCCCAGAACCGAAGATGTGTAAGCGACCCCGAGGCTCGAACCCTGATTTCCAGCACCGCGTCAGGATTAACATGGCGCGAGATCGACCCGATGGAGGTGAAGCCCATCGCAAAGCTCCGTCCTACATTCCGTACTGCGGGACGGTGAGAAAGATAATTGCCCAGAATCCAGTAATGTGGACGCGCCCCCCCAAGCTCGAAACCTGCGCCTACCCGAATACCATATGGGGACGCAACCGCGATGCTTGAACCCTGTTTTGCAGCACCAAAGTGTGGCAATCACCACGACGCGCAGACGACCATAAGGTGTTGGAGCGCCAGGCAGAGCACCCTTAAATATCGCACATTCCGGCGCGGAAATAAGATAATAGGCCTGAAGGTATAGGAGCGCAGGCAAAGCACCTTAATTACATTACAAAATCAGGTGCGAGGCGGTTCAGTTACTTGCCCACCACTCAGGATGCGGACTCGCCCGCGAGGCTCGAACCCTGGTTTCCCGCACGATAGTGGGCAAGCAAACTGTCGCGCAGGCGACCCGAAGGTAATGGAGCGCATGGCAGGGCACCATTAAGCATAGCGCAACCAGGCACAGCAGAATAACATAAAGAACCAAATGAGTGTGCCGTTGGATTATGTTGCGTGATATATATGACGCGAACACAACACGAAGGATAAATGGAGCGCTTTACATGGAACCTAGTATACATAATACGTTCAAGTGCGAGAAGGAATTGCCCGCTGGAGTCGCAGGATGTGGGCGCGACCTCGGGGCTTGGAATAAGCAGCTCTGGCCGCCGGACCATATCCTCTCCCACATGGATCTAATAAGGGCGCGACCCCGAGGCGCCTGCCGCGGAGCACTGCGCCAGAGCCCTCCCAAAGAAAATACCCGTGTCGCCCATGCTGTCTCGTGGGGCCCGACCCCCAGCAAGGATAGAAAGGAGGGACCCGTGAGGGCACCGTCAACTTGCCTGGCCCGGAGGGGGGGGGGGGGGGGGAGGCTGTTCCCTCTAGAAAGTGTTTGCGCTATGAAATTTGCACCTACATTCGGGCTTCCGGTGAGCAATGGAGTCGGGCGTGTAGCCCTGGGGCTCCGGCGGTGGCTCCCTTCCCTGTCTGAATAACCTGCCTACATGTGAGTTGAAGGGACTGCTCCCTACCGTGATTCCCTCAGCGGAGGCTCGGACGCTCTACTACCTGCCTAAGTGATCGGCGGTAGCGTAGCACTGTGGCGAGACCCCCTGCCATTCTGCTGCCGTGAGCGGCCCTGAGGTATCAGGCAGGCAGAAACCACGCGTGGTCGGGGGTTGGCCCCGCCCCCCCAGGCCCAGGTACGCGCTGAGGCTCTGACCCACCTCCTGCGCCTGCCGTCTCCGGGACGTTCTCGGTGATCCCTGAGTGCCGCCGAGGGGGGACGCATCAACGATCCTGGCCAACGCCGATTTAAACCACACCGCCTGCTGAGCTGACGCGCGCGAAGTGCTGCAATTTGGCGCCGACATGCAACGCGGGGCCCAGGTCTGGCACTGCCCCCTGGGCCTGCTTCGGCATTATGTATCCAGACCGACGCAGAGCTGGGGTTGAGGCGAGAAATCAGCGCTCGCAGGTGAGGCGCTGCCAGGGGGGCTTCACGATGGGGGAGCTATTGTACACATGAAACGTGCTGGGAATGCCATCTGTAAACCTGGTGTCCCTACACAGCAGCACACAGGGTTCGCGCCGGGCCCCCACCGCTGAAAATTCTAAAATTACTGAACGAGGCAGGAGTGGCTCTCCGCTAGGCCGCATCTCGCCCTGGGAAAGACACAGCCATGGGGGCCCCAATATATCAGAATCACTGGCGATGGAACCTATAATCTTGAGTGTGTGAGTCTCAGACCCTAACCTTTAGGCCACCGTGTCTCTCTTGCATGGGAGGCAACAGACGCTCCCGTCCAAAGGCCCGTGACTTAAAAGGTCAGGATCTTAAACTGGAAAAAATATATAAATTATTTCATCTTTTATATAGCGCGCACTCGACCCGGCGGTAATTGAGCCATTCCACCGTATTTGGACATAGACAGGGACCGGGAGATGAAGTGGTAGCCCCGAATCACAAGCAGTGGGCGGGGCATCGAGGCTCGAACCCCGGATTCCAGCACCAAAGTCGGTGGTCTAGCCGACCGACCACATCCACTCCGTGGTGGCAGGACAGCGCGCGAAGGTAAGAGCCGGGCGCGCCCAGGGGGTGCGCAGCCCTGCATGTAGCCCCCAGCGCTGCCCATCCGGGAATCTCCCCTTGCACACATAGTGAGTCCCGCACTTAATATAGCGCAACTCGACCCGAAAGCCCCGGAGCGCTGCACGCGCACTGTATTTGCATACCAATACAGGTACGAGATGAAGTGATTTGCCCAGAATCACAGACTGGGGACGCGACCTCGAGGCTCGAGCCCTGGATTCCTCACCCAGGGACAGAGGCGGGGCGGGGAGGGGAGGCAGGCAAACTCACCGCGAGCGAGGGGCTCCGAGGCTGCTGGACACGCGAGGACTGAGCTGCAAGGCGAACGAGCGGACAAGAGGACGAGGAGGGGGCGGAGACAGTATAAGTACCCCTGTCTCCTGCCCGCCCTCGCCGGAAACAGCTATCTGTTGGGGTCTCCCCCGGACTAGCCCAGGGACTCGACCTCCCACCCCTGTGCCTTCCTGTGGCACTAAGGCGGCCGCCCTCCAAGGGGCGGGCCGCTGCGCAACCCCCCCCCCCCCCGGCAGCCTTACAATACTGTGGGGGACTATATGAAGTTGGCACAGCATCAAGCACTCACAAAGTATCACGCCTCATGAACACTAAGCATTGGCAAAGGTAGAGGGGACTGGTTTGCCAAGGAACACATGGGAGAGGAACAGTAAAGACAACAAGCACTGGCAAAGTCCAGCTCCTGAATACACCAAGTGTTTGACAGGGTGCTGTGGAAGAACTGACAGGGGTCACATCAGGAAAAAAAACAATATTAACAATAAAAGAACACTGGCAAGCCCATAAGGAGAGGGGGGTCTCTTCAATCAAAAGCCAGAAAACAAGCACTGGCAAGCATAAACGACAGCAGCCACAAACTGGGGAAGCGCGTCAGGTCCCGCACCTCAGAGGCCGTCAGGAAGCATGTAGGCGGTGTCTCTACGCCTAACCACGACGGACCATGCAGGGGCAGCAGCAGCTCCACAGCAAGCAGCGGCGGCAGCTCCAGCAGCGCCCATAAACTCTCAAGTAAGCGTGCTACCACCGTTTAGCGAACTAATTGACCCTGCTACCGCATCCCCAAGGTGGAACGTGTAGGTCGGCCGGATGGATAATTATTTCATCGCCACCAGAGAGACGGATGGCGCCGTCAAGAGATCATTGCTACTACACTTTGCAGGGGACGAGATATACAAATTATTTGCACACCTACCGTACACTGGGGCCCCCACAGATTACGACACAGCGGTGAGGGCACTCAATGCCCATTTTGACCCTCAACTAAATCCAGATTATGAACGATTCAAGCTGCGACGGGCATGTCAGAGGGAAGGCGAATCGACGGACGCGTTCCACGCATGCTTGAGAGAGTTGTCCAGCACATGCACTGAAGATGATCCAGTCAAAGAAGTGCGCGCGCAACTCATCCAGGGGTGCCGCAACAAAACGTTGAGGACGCTTATTCTTCGACAGCCAAGGATCTCCCTGGAAGATATGCTTGTCCTAGCATGGTCACATGACCTGTCCGAGGTCCGGTCCACAGCGATGGAAGCAGCGCTCATGCCCACAGCGAGTCAAGCCGTGACCGTCAAAACAGAACGAGTGGATGCAACCTACACCCCAGGGCGTGGCAATAGAGGGCGATGGCTCACGAGAAGGCCGCGTCAGTCACGGTGCAGATATTGCAGCAGAGAGGAACACGCCCCAAGCGAGTGCCCGGGCAGAGGAAAGACCTGCTCGAAGTGCGGGATTCCCAATCACTTCTCCAGCGTATGCCGAGGGGGTATTTGAGGCAGAGGGAGTGCAGGACGACGGCCACCGACGAAAGCAGTGAGACACCTCTCGCTTGAAGAACCCGACATGGCGCGAACGCTGAAGGCATCCCCGCACCACAGAACATACCTCGAAGACCTGTCCACTGATGAAGAAGAAGAGTACCACCTCATATCATTCACAAGTGACCTAAAACGGAGGCGACGTCCTCAACCGACATGTGCCATCAAGGTCGCTGGGTCCCCTGTTACGGCCCTCATTGACACCGGAGCCTTGGTCAATGTGATGGGAAGCCAACACTACAAGAGACTAAATCCAAGGCCTCAACTCACTCCATCCAAAGTAAAGATTCTCACATATGGAAGTCAAACGCCTCTGCCGTTAAAAGGTAAAATGACTGTGCAGGTGAAGTCAGACAATCGTGAGGTAACAACCACGTTCCATGTGGTCGATAGAGAAGCGGACATCCTAGTGGGGAGCCACACCGCCGAAGACTTAAGCTTAGTGACGTTCGCAAGTACGGTAAGGGTACTACAAACCGAAGATATCCTAGAGCTGTTCCCACAGCTATTCAAAGGGCTCGGACGCATGAAACGACCCCCGGTGCGATTACACTTCGACACATCAGTAAAACCCGTGGCCCTAAGTCACAGACGCATCCCATTCCATCTACGGCCGTTGGTTGAGCAGGAGCTACTCAAACTTGAACAACAAGGGGTGATAAAGAAAGTCACTGGACCAACCCCCTGGGTGTCACCCATGGTAATCGCCGAGAAGCCGAAACAGCCTGGACAAATCAGACTCTGCATAGATATGCACATGCCCAACCAGGCAATACGAAGGGAAAGACACTTAACACCCACAGTGGATGATATCCTTGCTGATCTAAATGGGTCCAGGTGGTTTTCTAAGCTAGACCTCAACGCAGGATATCACCAGTTGAGGTTGGCGAGGAAAGGAGGTATATAACCACCTTTTCGACACATCAAGGGCTCAGACGATATAAAAGACTACATTTTGGAATATCGTCGGCCACCGAGATTTTCCAAAATGCCGTAAGAGAAGTCCTGTCGGGGCTCCAAGGAGTACTAAACGTCAGCGATGACCTCTTAATTCACTCAGCAACATTAGAAGATCATCACCGGCGACTCAGGCCCACCCTCCAACGTCTTGCAGACCATGGAGTAACTCTCCATAAAGAAAAGTGTCAGTTTTTAAAAAAGATTATTGAATTCTTTGGATATGTCTTCAGCCAGGAGGGTGTTAAAGTGGAACCCCGAAAATCGCAGGCAATCCAACTAGCCCCAGCACCCACCACGGCATCAGAAGTGCGGAGTTTTCTAGGCATGGCAACATACTGCAGGAGATTCATACCCAACCTCGCAACGGGTGCAGAGCCGTTGCGAAATCTAACCAAGAAAGACAGCGTGTGGAAGTGGGGCCCGGAGGAACTAGAAGCCTTCTGCAAGGTGAAGTCCACTTTATTGGAAAAAACAACTATGGCATACTTCGATACTAAACAACCAACCGAGCTAGTAGTGGACGCCAGCCCTGTGGGCCTTGGAGCCTTACTATCCCAAGAAACAAACCCAGGAACATGGGTCCCACTAGCATTCGCGAGCAAGTCGCTGACAGCAACGGAGAAAAGATATTCACAAATTGAACGGGAAGCGCTGGCCATCAAGTGGGCATGCAACCACTTTCACCTATATTTGAGTGGACATCCATTTTGGGTGGTAACGAATCACCAGCCACTTGTTCCGCTCTTCAAAGGAACTGCACCTCACCCGCCTCCACGGATCGAAAGGTGGGCGATTCAACTCCAGCACTATCAATTTGATCTGGCATACAGGCCCGGTGCTAAAAATCCAGCGGATTTATTATCGAGGCTTCCAGCCCTGGCCCCAGAAGAAACCTCTGACCAAGAACAATCGACGGAGGAGTTTGTCAGCATGATCACACAGTGGGCGTGCCCAAAGGCCCTAACAATGTCAGAAATTGAGACTCACACCCAGTCGGACATGGTATTAAAGAAAGTGCTGGAAGCGATACGAAAAGGTTTGTGGACCGGGTTTCTCCATGATGTCAGTGGATGGACCGAAATAGACCGAGCTCGCCTCGGGAAGGTGTGGCGAGTTCATGAAAAACTGAGTGCCGCAGCCAACGGGGTGGTATTGAGAGGATCACGCATTGTCATACATCTGACGCTTCAAGATCGAGTGACCACTCTAGCCCATGAGGGTCACCAAGGCACCAGACGGATGAAAGCCAGGCTGAGGGAGAAGGTTTGGTTCCCAAACCTAGAGGAGACTGTAGAAGACTTTGTACGCCGTTGTCGGGCATGTCAACTTACTGGAGTCCCGGAGGCTCCAGCTCCGGTGATAACAGAAGACCCAGCACCGTCGCCCTGGTCGTGGATCAGTCACGACTTTGTAAGTTTTCCAGACGGGCGGGTGACCGCTGTCCTAGTAGATGGGTACACGAAATACCCCGTGGTGGAAGTATTACCATCAACTGCGTTCGAACACCTACTACCAATGCTGGACAAGACATTTGCACTCTTCGGACTGCCTCACGTTGTCAAGACAGATAATGGACCCCCATTCCAAGGGCACGAATTCAAGGACTTCCTGGCGCGCCTAGTGGTCAAACATCATCGCATCACACCGCAGTGGCCGCAAGCAAACGGAGAGGCAGAGAGATTCATGCAGACGCTGAACAAAGTGCTACGTATATCGGTGGCGGAGATGGAGTCCGACCCGGAAGTTACTCTCCAGAGGTTCCTGCGGAAATATCGGAGCACGCCTCATTGCACCACTCACAGGTCCCCATGGTCGTTGATGCTGTCTGGGCAAAGGCGAGACAATATTTCCGTGGCCGACAACTGGGAACCTCAACCTTACGACCCGGCAGGCACGCAAGCAAGGAGGTCAGCCAACAATGAAAGAGCAAGCAGGCGGAGAAGAGCCCAGGTCCGACCGATGACTCAAGGGTGTGTTGTTCTTGAGAGAAATCGTCGCAGCGGAGGAAAGTTCCGCACACCCTATGAACCTGGACTGTGGTCAGTCAAAGGCGTGAAAGGCACTGCTGTGACAGCCGAGAAAGATGGAGGTCATCGCTCGAAACATATCTTGGTTCAATAGAGTGCCGAACTCAGAAATAGAGAGATCGACTGTCGAAGAAGTCCCAGATGGAGGTAATGGGGGGCTAGGCGGAAGCCATAGCTCTACAGGTGGTCCGAGTATGAGCGGGGAGGCTCCGGAAAGTCCGACGGACCTCAGAACAGAAGAACGGTCGGTGACAGAAGAGCCAGGGAACCCGAGAGAGGACCATCAGCGACCTCGTTATAATTTAAGACCTCATCCGAAGCCTAATCAAAGACTCACTGACTGTGTGTTGATTTTATTGTTTTGGTTTGAACTTATTTGGGATGGGATGTAGCGGTCTAGTCGTTGGCCGCTTAACAGAATAGAGACCCCGACCCGGAACACACTGCAGACATTGTATCACCTTCTGGCCAGGCGGCTTTAAATAAACGGACCGAGTCGCACAGGACTACCGGTCCATACCAGTTATCCATGTGTCCGTGTCACCTCAGTTAATGTCCTGCTGCGTGACCCCCACTGTTGAGATCCCAACACCACCCACCCTTTCCCATTCGTCACACAGTAAGATTGGATGCAAGCACGTGTGGTTCGGCGCCTTGTCCTTGGTAATGGTAAGTGTTATAATGCTGATCCTCTGCAAGGTATATTTTGCTGAGACCCCTGGTCAGCTAACATCCCAAACTGTGACCCATGCCTGCAGGTCACTGCCCCCTTTAGAAATGGAGCTGCTGTATTTGTTCCCTCCTGAAATTGATTCAAAAGATGAACAGGACTTTTGTTCCCTTGTGAAATTGATCCAAATTTTCCAGTAAAGGCAAAGGCAGACATACGTGCTCATACTAAAGACAGTTATATGCTGAATGGCTTAAGATTGTCTTTATTATTTTCATGCCCTCAACATTAATTCAATAAACTTGGTTTGATTTACGAACAATGAATGTTAAAATCGATAAGTTAATTCATGTCACCGAATTAGCACCTCTTCTATTTTTACAAGTTTTACTAAATCTTACATTCCTCAAGAGTGTTAGCTACTTCATCATGTTTTATTTCTGTATTTTTTCCATGCATCTTATTATTTTATGTGCTGCATCCTTTGAGTCGTGCCAGGTGTTTATGAGGGGCTTTGATTGACAGCTCTGGCGCTGTGGCTGAAAGCAAAGCAAAGTGCCTGTCAGAGGGTTGCCTCTCTGCAGAGGACACAGAACTATGGTCATGTATTCCAGTTGCAATTGAAATTCTGTGTAAAGGTGGTACACAGATGTCAAAATATTTGCAAGGCAAAAGTAAAGGAAAATAAAGTGCTTAAAAGCAAGTGAGGGCCATGTGTTTGTGGGTGGTGAAGTGAGGTAGATGTGAGGAAGTGCATTCAGGGTAAAGTGAAAAGAGGATACTGAAGAGGAAAGAGATGAGGTTGACGATGGATGAGAGGTGCAGTGAAAAAGGGCACACATCTCTAACAAAGCACACATAAATGAAGGCCACAACTCCTTCCTGAGGCCTCAATAATTTTGAATTCACAGTACCACAATTTCAGAATTGAAACATTTCCAATGTTAATTATTTACAACAAATCATTGTTACTCATTTACAACAACCATTGACAAAGACAATAGTACTAGCATGTTTTAGGTGTATGTCAGTTGTTGTGTTATGTATCTGGATGCAATAACATCTCAGAGAGAAACCTAAATACCATTCATGCAGCACACTGGGAATCACAGAAATGTATTTTACATGTTCCCTGTTCAGAGAGCCCCCCACTTTTTTCATCCCACTTAAAGACCGATCTGCACATATTTCTGTATGACTAATTGCAGCCAGCAGCAGTGGATGCTTACCAAAGCCCGATTAGAGCATTTTCTTCCAAAGTTGATGGCACTTACAGTGCAAGACATTGGGTAAGCACAGCACTTTAAAGGGCCTGTAGTTGTCGCGCTATACAATTTGCATTTTACAGTAATTATTGAACATATTAATGCAGTAAGATATGGGGCAGTGTTTAATCTGTTTAATATTTCAACCACATACCTTTCCACTCACCAAATGAATTTGCTTAGAATGCCCTGTTTGCCAATATTATTTCCAATTTTTCTTGGGAGGAGGACCCCCCCCCCGCCCGAGCCCTACGTTTGTCCAATAAACTTGATTGCTTCGCTTGCTACATAAAAGTCGTACCCAACTTTTACACCACCCCCATCCCCACTTTCATATGTCACCAGCCACAACTACTCAAGGTGCAAGTCAAAAATTAACTTGAAAAAGTGATAGCTGAGGAGTTAGGTTGTGTTACCTGCATTTCAGTGATTCCAAAGCTGGTGTTATGATGCAGAATTTTTGCCCAGAGCATTTCATTACCTCTTCTCTCAATGGCAGCCCTCAACACTTTGAACAGGTGCCGCACTGAAGCTGCGTTTGCACAGCACCTGATGTGCACACATTCATAACCTTTTCCAAAAGGTTGTCACTTGTCTGCCAATCCAGAGATTAGTTACTCGGGCTGTGAAAAGGCTGTTGCAAATAAACTAAAGAATAGGCCTGAGTGATATCAGCAGGGCTTTCAGGAGGTTAATGTGGACTATCACTTAAGTGTGAATGGTGTCAGCCGCTGACTAGCATCAAGATGGCGGTCGCACCTTAGGAGTGCTCCGGACCCCTCCGTCATCTGCTCGCCATCCACTGCCATCGGGACCGCCTGGCACCTTGCATCACATACCTGGATGCCTGGGGGCCTCTGAAGCTTCCTTCGAGTCGTTGGGCGCTGCTTTTGGAGCTGTGCGGGCCACCCCGGCCTCTCGGACCTGCCGTGTGGAGTTCTCAAGATGGCGGCCGCAGCCGCGCTGAGTCCCGGTCCATTGCCAGTCCATGACCGGCCCTGCTTGACTGTGGTGTGGGGCTCCTGGTGTGGAGGGCTCCCCCCCCCCGTCCCGATTGGATCGCAGCTCCCCCTATGTGACCCGCCGGCCCCGAAGTTTGATGCCTTACACAGCCGGAGAGAGATGGTGGAGGACTGGCGCTGTCGCCCTGGGCTTGCCGGCTCTCCCGAGGTGGGACCAAAGTGTTTGCAGCTCCGCGAGGTGCTTCTGTGCCTGCAGGCTGCTTGTAACGCTCCTGCTGACCCTGCTGGATCCTCTTTGTTGCCCCCGAGGCATGGCCTGATGTGTCCGGTGCTGTGGGACTTCCTCCACGGTGCAGCGTACTGGTACTGTTGGCCCTGAGACCCGGACTGGCGTTGTCTGTGCCGCAGGCACTCATCGGCGCTGTGTGCGGCAGGCCGTGGTGGTCCCTTGTTGCCCTCGGACCCAGTCTGATTTCGCCGGCGCCGCAGGCCCCATCGGGGTCGCGGGCTGCTGGGGGGCAATCCCCTGTTGCTCCTCGGCCTGCGCCTGCTGGGTGGACCGCTGGCGGCGCCGCCCTCCTGTTGGCCCCTGAGACCCGGACGGGGGGTCATTGGCGTGGTGGGCCTGCATCTGCTGGGCAACTCGCTGAGGAGGAGCCTTTTTGTTGCCACCGAGGCCCAAATGGACATCGCCTGCGCAGTGGACTGCCGCCGAGGGGGCTGCCTTCTAGGTGCGGCATCCTCCGGTCGCCCCTGGGGCCCAGACAGACGTTGCTGACACCACAGGCCTCCATCTGAATCCACGAGAGTAAGGCCTGACTATGCCCCTGCTGTGCCCTGCGACCTGGGCCGCTGCTACAGGCACTGCCGGTCATCGTCTGATGGATGGTGCGCTCTTATGAACCGGCCTGCAGGTAAGGATTGGAGGGTGCGGTGGCGTCTGGTCCTGGGGTGTGGGTTCTGCTGTCAATCAGGCAGCAGGCGGAGTGAGGGGGGGGGGCCCTGGTTGGCACAGCTCTTCTCTTCCCCCGCTCCCTGCGTGTCACCTGGGACTTGCTGGTGGGGAGAGCCAACCCCTCCTACGCAGTGGTGGTGATGGCGTAACCCGCTGGGCTTCTCCTCTCTGGCCCGGGGCGTAGGCGTGAGCGCTTCGGCCACCATCTGTTGACTGGGTGTGAGTGTTTGATTGGTTCTGATGCTCCGTCCATCACCACTCCCTTTTGTACTGCTTTGTTCGCCATAAGTTGGCAGGGTATGCTCAGACGTGAGTCCCTTGCTCACTGTGCCACTGGATTCAAGCAAGCCAGGCTGAAGACGGCTGAAATGCCAGAAACCGGTCCTAGGAAGCTTGTTTCCGGTCCAGGGAAGGCATGGCTTGGCAGTTCGGGCTGGACTGTTCCCATGAGGAACAGGGTCAGACTGATTTGCATATGGCCATGTCTGAACTGGGGTGGCAGAGTGAACTAAAGAACGGTGATGGATCAAACCCAGATCTGTTGACTGGGTCTGAGGGTTTGATTGGTTTTGATGCTCTGTCCATCACCACCCCCTTTTGTACTGCTTTGTTCGCCATAAGTTGGCAGGGTATGCTCAGACGTGAGTCCCTTGCTCACTGGATTCAAGCAAGCCTGGCTGAAGACGGCTGAAATGCCAGAAACCGGTCCTAGAAAGCTTGTTTCCTGTCCAGGGAAGGCATGGTTTGGCAGTTCGGGCTGGACTGTTCCCATGAGGCACAGGGTCAGACTGATTTGCATATGGCCATGTCTGAACTGGGGTGGCAGAGTGGGCTAAAGAACGGTGATGGATCAAACCCAGATCTGTTGACTGGATGTGAGTGTTTGATTGGTTCTGATGCTCCGTCCATCACCACCCCCTTTTGTACTACCATTTCGGGTGGTGGCGTCCCTCTGAGGGATATAAACGGTGATCTGGTGGCTCCCTGGGGGTCATGGCTGTAGCCACATGAAGCAGGACTTGCGAGGCCCTCTACTCTTCTCCTGGGGCCACCACCATATCCCGGGGGACATCTGTCCACATTGACCCTCCAGCCCGGGATCCGCTGCCGTTCTTGGACCTCTTTGTCTGCTGTGGGTTGTTGCACCGGCAGACCACTCTGAGGCTCTGGCGGAGGGGGACCAGCATACGGCCCTTGACCACGACCCTTCTCCTTTATCCCTCTCCGCTGGCTGCACCTTTTGAGAAGCAGATTGGTCCGTCCAAATTCTACGCACCTGCTGCTTGCACCTGACTGCCCCCTAGTTCATCTCCGTTGCTTCATCGGCTTCCCACTGTGGGGTCCGGTTGGGGGGTCTTTGGGAACCCGCGCCTCCCCGGGGCTGATCATGGGCAGAACGGACAGATCGGCCAAGGTACCTGCCACCCAGACAAAAATGGATCGCTTCACCACCTCTGATGCGGGGGCAACCGGGGGAGTGGCTGAGCAAGAGGCTCCTCCATCCGCGGACTTGGCCACCATCCTCCAGGCCATCCACGCATCCCAGACCTCGGTGGAGGGCAAGACTCAGAAGTGCGAGTGGAGATGACTTATCAGGCAGGACCTCCGCAACGCGAATGCCCGGATTAAAGAGACTGAAACCAGGATCTCCACTGTGGAGAATGACGTGCAGCAACTTAAGGTGCAGGTGGCCCGTCTTCAGTCCCACACTCTGAGTTGCATCGTCAGGCGGAAGACGCCGAAAACAGGTCCCGATGCAAAAACCTCCGCCTGGTGGGCTTCCCGGAGGAAGTAGAGCAGGGCCGTGCGGTGGACTTCCTAGAGAAGTGGCTGAGGTCATGGGTCCCTGGGGGCTCTCTATCTCCTTGGTTCGTAATTGAGCGGGCTCACCGGTCCCTGGCCCCCAAACCAGTGCTGGGTGCACCTCCCTGCCCGATCATAATGCGGGTTCTTAATTTCAAGGACCGAGACGCCATCCTGTCTGAAGCCCGCAAGCATCAGCGACTCCACCATGAAGATGTTGTTATCATGATCTTCCCAGACTACACCCGCGAGGTCCAGGGCCAGCGTCGCTCTCTTGGAGAGGTTAAGCAAACATTGAGGGCACTTAACATTCAGTATCGGCTCCTCTTCCTGGCTCGCCTGCGAGTGGTGTTAGCAAACAAGACATTGTTTTTCGACAGCCCGACAGAGGCTTGGACCTGGGCAACGGAAGAGCGCCCTCTGCGGGCCGAGGACTGCACCCTGGGCCTGGGGGGAGCAGAGGGCGGACTTGGCAACCACACTCCCTATGCTCCTCAGCCTCAACGTAATCAATCCCGCGGGCGCCGTGACCGGAGACGGGCCTGATCGGATTCCCTACTGGGCCACTCCTTTAAGATTCCTATTACCTGTGTACTAATATATCGCCCTCCCCCAATCATCTCCAGGTTTTCTCTCGGCCATCCAGGACCTACTGGCCACTTTGGTGGTCAACAACTCCTCCGTTCTTGTACTGGGTGACTTTAATTCCTGGCCTAACGACCCTGCTGAAGATACTAAATCTAAGGATTTTACACAACTGCTTCTCAGCCTTAATTTCACCCAGCATGTTCAAGGCCCTACTCATACCCAGGGCCACATTCTTGACCAGATATGGACACTAAACATCCCAATGTCAGTCCCTAAAATTTCCCCCTGCCTATGGTCTGACCACTCTATGCTTGCCTTTTCCATGGATCTGAACCACAAAACGATACCTCCTTGCTCAAAAACCCGAACAAGGAATTGGAATCGAGTTGATATTTCTTCTCTGTGCAACTCATTAAACGCCACCTGCCCAGACTTATCAGGCCCGATTCCCCACTCCCAGATCATCACCCTAGATCATTGGCTAGCCAAAGCCTGTGATGCAGTGGCCCCTCTGAAGCGGGTCACCATTAACCGCACCCACAATGCCAACAAGTGGTTTAGCCCTGGCCTTAAAGCCAAAAAATTAGAATTACGGCAGGCTGAACGAGCCTGGAGAAAAGAATACTGCCCTACCCGGAAACAATATTATATTACCATTCTTAAAGAATACGAACAAGCCATCTTGGCAGCTAAAACAGAATATTTCTCGGAGTGCATTTTGGCTGCTGAAAGCCAACCACGGGAGATCTTTGCCACCGTTCATGAGTTGGCATCCTCGAATAGAACTCTGCCCAAGATCTTCCCCTCTCAGGTGTTATGCGGCTCATTAAATGAATTCTTTATTGATAAAATAACTTGTATCAAAGCCAACATCCCCGCTTCCTCGTTTACTTTCCCTCAACCCCCCCTTCCAGGCAATGCCTTGTTCCTCACTTCCATCCCCCCACTCACCAGAGAAACCCTGCTTCCCTTACTTAGCCGCGTCAAGTCAGGCTCCCCAGCTGACATTGGCCCGGCACGTATTCTTTGCCAGATCTTTGCCAAATGTCCATCCCCGATTCTTACCCTTCTTAATGACTGTTTCATGCACGGTTTTGTCCCTGTCGCTTTCAAGAAGGCTATTATTCTTCCTATACTAAAAAAACCGGGGGCAGATCCCACATCCACGATGAATTACCGACCGATATCCCTTCTCCCTTATCTGAGCAAGATAGCGGAGTCTCATGTCACCCAGACACTTAGCATTTTTATTGCGGACAGCAATTACCTTGCACCCTGCCAGGCGGGTTTTCGTCCCCGCCATTCTACGGAGAAGGTGGTTATTTCAGTCATGGATCAACTCAGGGAGGGTCTTGATACTAGCACCCCTCAGGCTCTGGTCCTCCTGGACCTATCCGCCGCCTTTGACACGGTAGACCATTCCATCCTCTTGTCCCGTGTCGAGGCGGCGGGCATAGGAGGACAATCACTGACCTGGATAGGCTCATTCCTGGCCGATCGTACCCAGGCCGTTCATCTGGGAGAATTTTCTGCCCCCCCTCGCAGGGTTCAATGCGGTGTCCCTCAGGGCTCCTCTCTTTCCCCTTTACTATTTAATCTTTATATCTTCCCTCTTATCTTTGCACTACAACAAATGGAGGTCACAGTCTATAACTATGCTGATGACCTACAACTCATTTTTAATTTCTCTTCTCCCTCATTAGCCGTCTCTGCCTTCCAGTCTGTCATGCTGTTTATCAGGGAATGGATGAATGTGAACCATCTTAAACTTAACCCGGATAAAACGGAGTTGATTTTGACAGGTGGCAGTAGCAACCC
This sequence comes from Triturus cristatus, assembly GCF_964204655.1. Taxonomy (NCBI): domain Eukaryota; kingdom Metazoa; phylum Chordata; class Amphibia; order Caudata; family Salamandridae; genus Triturus; species Triturus cristatus. The sequence continues at coordinate 69,837,107 of NC_140585.1, read as the reverse complement.
CTGGTCTCCCTCCTTTTGGCCTTCTTCCTTCGGCTCCCCTCCAACGCCCTCCCATTCTGTTAAGACGCTTGGCATCACACTTAATCATCATTTGACTCTTCACTCTCATATTAGCTCGGTTGTCTCTTCTTGTTTTTTCACTTTGCGCACCATTAGGAAAGTTTCTCGGTTCTTCACTCCCTCTGCACTCAAGCTGATTGTAATGGCCATGGTTTTATCCAAGATTGATTACGGGAACATCATTTATAATGGTGCTCCCGGCTACGCACTTCAACGCCTTCAGATGGTACAGAACCAGGCAGCTCGTCTGGTACATGGTTTACCCAAATTTCATCATTCGTCACCTCTTCTTATTGCTCTTCACTGGCTCCCTATCAAGCAAGGAGCCCTGTTCAAGCTCGGTTGCCTTACCTTCCAAGCCCGGTCGGGCATGGCCCCTGCCTTCATAAATTCTGCCATTACCAACTACTGCCCTTCCAGAGTCCTTCGTTCATCCGCCAAATCTCTACTAGTCATCCCTCGTTTTAAGAAACAGAGATCTGGAGGCCAGAAATTTGCAGTGCTCGCGCCCACTTTCTGGAACTCTCTCCCTCTCCACATTAGACTTTCTCCTTCCTATATGGATTTCCGCAAGGTCCTTAAGACTTTTTTGTTTAAGCAGGCCTTCAATTTATAGTCCCCTGTACTCTTCTGCCCAGGAATTCCTCTAGCGCCATGAAACTGCTTTGTGAACGTGCGCTTTATACGTGTTTAAAAATTCAATTCACTCACAACAGCCAGTCTTGATCGAAGAGGGCGCCTCAGCTGGGAGGTGCTCTGGTTCCTCCGGCCGCCTGGATGGCAGAGGCGCTTCACCCTAGTCTTCCGTGATTGACCTCCTAGGAAGACCTCTCACGTAGCCCGATGCTCCTGAAGGACCCTGCTTGAGCCGGTCTCTGCCTGCCGGGCCTGGCTCTGCGGCCGGAGACAGCGCTTTAGCCCAGAACAGTTCCTATTTTCCCGATGGTATCGTAAACATGCTTCCGGACACGAGGAGGGGTCCTCCACGCTTTCCCATTCCCTAGCGTTTTAGTTTGGTTGTTCACTCTGTGAAGTTGGGTATTGTTCAAATGGGGGGTCAACAGATGCTTCTGTTCCTGAAGTGTAGGGTGGGGGCAAGGGGGTGGTTAGGTAATTTTTTTTTTACTTATGTTGTTATGTTTCTTGCTGTTTTTTGTTTCAGCTATCACAGAATGACACAAGCTACCAGTGGGAGGGAAGGTTGCGCTCCTGTAGCAAGCGAATGCACGCATCACCGCGGGCTCCCAAGCGCGTCTGCATATCCATATCAATATACACGTCCTAGATCAGGTAACACCTACCATGACCGCTAATTCTTCGCATAGGGCGTCTCTCCACGTGCTGTCGTGAAACTTGAATGGCCTATTGGACCGGCACAAATGCACGGCGGTCCTAAGGTATGCGCAGCGTCTCCACATAGATATCCTCATGCTCCAGGAAACGCACCTCCTAGGTAACTGCTGCCCCTTCTTAGCTCGCTATGGTTACGATAGAGTATGGCACTCTGGCTTCTCCAGGTGCTCACGAGGTGTAGCCATCCTCCTGAGGCGCACCCCGCCCTTCGTCCTCTCCCAAATGATTCATGATCCTCAAGGTTCATCTGTGACAGTTTGCGGATCGCTGGCTGGCTCCCCCCTCACTCTCATGTCTGTATATGCTCCCCCCTCGATGCTCGCGCCTACACTCGCACACACTGCTGCCCTGTTGAATAATAAGCCCACTGGCAACATGGTTGTTGCGGGTGACTTTAATGCAGTTTTAGTCCCGGCCCTTGACACAACGGGTCCTCCCTCTGCTGCCCGAACGGCGCGTGCGAAACAGTGAAGAACTGGTCTGAATCCCTGGGACTCTGCGATGCATGGCACACATGGCACCCCCGCAGTACTCAATTCACACATACATCCGTGGCTCATCACACTCCAGCGCGCATAGATGCGATCTTTGTCCCCGCGCCCGACTGTATTGAGATTCTAGACGTACGTATTTTGCAGAGAGGCATTTCCGACCACTCTCCAATACTCCTTAGCACAGGGGCTCCTCCTCCTTAGGCCCGCCAAACATGGAGGATGAACGCTTGGTTTCTCCAAAATAAAGACTTTAAAAAAGTGGTGGGGATAGAACTTAAACAATACTTTGCTACTAACGGGGGTTCTGTAGCCTCCCCGGGCACCCTATGGGAGACGGGGAAGGAGACCATACGGGGCGTCGCTAAAGGGCAGCTTAAGATCCAGAGGCAATCGCAGTTGCGTGAGATCTTTTCCATGGAAGCGCAGGCGCTCTGCTTGGAACAGCTATTATCCACATCAGAGGATGCCGCCCAGGCCGGACAGCTTGCCCTCATTCGGGGCGACATTAGACAACCATCCCTGGACGTATTAAGCTCCTCTGGAGGTCTTCGGTGGCAAGAGTCTATGGTTGGGGGGACAAGAATGGCACGATCCTGCACAGGCTGGCCACATACCCCATGGTGAATCGTATTATCCCAGAGGTGATTGACGAGCCTGGAGCGGTGCAACGTGGCCCCGTGGCGATGGCCAACACCTTTGCTGCCTACTACCGGAGGCTGTACACAGCGCACACCCCGAGCTGTCAATCTCAGCTCTCCTTGATGGGGGTAGGGTGCGTCTCCCTAGGCTGGAAACGGCCGCTCAGAAAGAACTAGAGCGCCCCATCTCACTGAAAGAAATTGCAGAGGCGATCAACCTGGCCTCCCCGGGCAAGACCCCGGGGCATGATGGCCTTCCTCAGGAGTACTATGCGGCATACCAAGACACCCTAACGCCCCACCTGGCCAGCTTATTCCATGAAGCCGTGGAGAAAGGTTCCTTTGCCAGAAATGAATATCGCCACCAGTGGTTCTCCCGAAATCCCAGCCTCCCTCCCGTAGATGTGCAGACTACCTTCCCATCTCCCTCCTCAACACAGAAATTAAGCTGTAAGCCACCATTCTGGCTCAACGATTGAAACCCTACTTAACCTTGCTGGTACACCCAGACCAATGTGGGTTCATGCCTCCACGTGGGAGCCGCCACTGCCTCCGGAGGCTGCAGCTGGCTCTAGCCCACCGGCACTTGCTTACCCCCATACTTAGCACTCGTCTGTAGATTTCGAAAAAGCATTTGATTCGGTCGACTGGAAATACCTACAGGCTGTGCTGGCCGAGATGGGTTCGGGCCAGACTTCCGTTCCCTGGTTTGTGTCCTTTGCGCTCACCCGAGAGAACGAGTGCTGGTCAACGGGGTACTGTCAGAGGCCTTCACCATTGCCAGTGGCACTAGGCAGGGTTGCCCCCTTTCTCCTTTGCTATTTGCTCTGGCGATGGAGCCCTTGGCTTCCCTAGTGTGGGCTGAGGATCGCCTCCGTGGATGGGAGTGGCCCAATACTGAAATGGATAAGATCGCATTATACGTGGACGACGTCCTGGTCTTCCTGGCTGACCCAGCCTCCTCTGGGCCATATTGCCTCCAGATCTTGCATTCTTTCGAGTAGGTCTCAGGGCTGCAGCTAAACCCCGGGAAATCAGTTCTGGTCCCCTGCATCTTTCTATGGAATGCTTTGATTGGCAGTCCACCATACCACTTCGGCGACAATCCTTTAAATACTTGGGGATATGGATTACCCTCCTTCCCGAGCTGGGCTGGTCCCTCAACGTAGCCCCGTTGGTCAAGAAGGCCAAGGAAGACCTCCATAAATGGAAAGTGTTACCTTTGAACCCCATGGGGAGGGTGGCCCTGTTTAAAATGATGATCCTCCCCAGATTTCTTTATGTCCTACAAAATACCCCTTTCTGTTTTCTCAGGACTTGGTCCCGGAAACTGGACAGTCTAACTACCAAGTTTTTCTGGAGCGGAGGAAGGGCCCAGGGTGGCTCGGTCTGCCTGCCGGATTAACTCCTTTGATGGGGGTATGGGGATAACACACTTGTATCTGTATTTCTTGGCTGTACGTCTCTTGGTTGTCCATGACTGGTTCAATGGGGGCTGGTCTGACACTGCCTATAGGCTTGAGCTGAGCGAGCTAGGTCTAATTAAAATCCAGGCCATGATGTACGGGGGGCCCATTTCATCCCGATTGCCTGATGTGACACGCTCCGTGTTGTTGACCTGGCAGGCCTCGCTGCGTCACACCGGATGGACGTGCAAGCTGACCCAATGTACACCCCTCTGGCATGGGGCCTGGCTCCGGGAGGTTAGCGGACTACAGGGATTTAAAACTTGGGACCTTATTGGAATCTCACAGCTAGGGGCTGTATGGGCCAGGGACCATATGCTGTCCTTCCAGGAGCTCCAAACCCGTTACTGCTTACACTCGTACCAATTTTATAAATATTTGCAGATGAGACATGCCCTCCATATGCACATTGCGGACGACACGAGGCTCCCCGAATAGAGCCCCACTTAGGGCCAGACGATGATGGGAGACTTGGGTAAGGGAGGGATCTCCTGCATTTATCCCACCCTAGTTAACAACACCCCCACCTCCTTAGATAAGTTGAGGGATCAATAGGTGGGCGTGATGCCCTCATGGCCCCCAGAACAGTCACCATCTTGGCCAAACTTAAGCTGATTCAGCTCTACTACCTGCATGCTGCGTATCGCATTCCCCTGCACCTTTATCGTGCGGGCTTGCGCCCGGATGCGTCATGTGTGAGATGTACTCATGCCCCGGCTGACTTCCTCCACATTGTTTGGTCGTGCCCCCGCTTGGAGCAATTCTGGGGATCTATCAAGGTGGAGCTATCAGAGGTTCTGGGCTGGGAGGTTCCTCATGATCCACGTCACTCATTGTTGGGGATCACGGACGGGCTGGATGGGTCCAGAAACGAAAAGTTATTCTTTAATACAGCTATGATTGTGGCCAAGCGGGACATAGCGGCGGTTTGGAAAAGCCCTGCTCCATCTGACCTGGGGAGGTGGCGTAGAGGGGTGGACTGGTGCGCAACCCAGGAGAAAGCCCTTTACATGGCCAAAGGGTGCATTAACAAATACCGTGGAGTGTGGGGGAAGTGGTTGGGGGAAGTGGTTGGGGAATGTGGAGGGTTCTGATTAACCTGGTCCCATATCCAGTCTGTGTAGTCTCTACCTCTCTCTACCACTCTACCTCTATCTCTCTACCTTTCTACCCCTCTCTACCCCTCTCTACCCCTCTCTACTTCTATCTCTCTCCCTTTCTCTACTTCTATCTCTCTCCCTCTCTCTACCTCTATCTCTCTCATAACTCTCGCTCTCTACTGCTCTCTCCCTCTCTACACCTCTCTACCTCTCTACTGCTCTCTCCCTCTCTACACCTCTCTACACCTCTCTACACCTCTCTACACCTCTCTACACCTCTCTACTTCTCTCTACCTCTCTCTACCTATCTCTCCCACTCTACCTCTAGCTCTCTCTACCACTACCTCTAGCTCTCTCTACCACTACCTCTGACTCTCTCTACCTCTACACCTCTTGACCTCTCTACACCCCTCTACACCCCTCTCTACCTACCTCTCTCCCTCTACCTACCTCTCTCCCTCTACCTACCTCTCTCCCTCTACCTACCTCTCTCCCTCTACCTACCTCTCTCCCTCTACCTACCTCTCTCCCTCTACCTACCTCTCTCCCTCTACCTACCTCTCTCCCTCTACCTACCTCTCTCCCTCTACCTACCTCTCTCCCTCTACCTACCTCTCTACACCTCTCTCTTTCTCTCTCTACCTCTCTCTACCTCTCTCTCGCTCTTTACCTCTCCCTCTCTCTACCTCTCTCTACCTCTCTCGCTCTTTACCTCTCCCTACCTCTCGCTCTACCTCTACCTCTCGCTCTACCTCTATCTCTCGCTCTACCTCTACCTCTCGCTCTACCTCTCTCTCTCTCTACCTCTCTCTCTCTCTACCTCTCTCTCTCTCTCTCTACCTCTCTCTCTCTCTACCTCTCTCTCTCTCTACCTCTCTCTCTCTACCTCTCTCTCTCTACCTACCTCTCTCTCTCTCTCTACCTCTCTCTCTCTCTCTACCTCTCTCTCTCTCTACCTCTCTCTCTCTCTACCTCTCTCTCTCTCTACCTCTCTCTCTCTCTACCTCTCTCTCTCTCTACCTCTCTCTCTCTACCTCTCTCTCTCTACCTCTCTCTCTCTACCTCTCTCTCTCTACCTCTCTCTCTCTACCTCTCTCTCTCTACCTCTCTCTCTCTACCTCTCTACCCCTCTACCTCTCTACCCCTCTACCTCTCTACCTCTCTACCCCTCTACCCCTCTACTTCTCTACCTCTCTACCTCTTTACCTCTCGCTCTCTACCTCCCTCTACCGCTCTCTTTACCCCTCTCTCTACCTCCCTCGCTCTACCTCTACTTCTCTCTACCTCTCTCTACACATCTCTACCACTCTACCTCTCTACCTCTCTCTTTCTACCTCTCTCTACCTCTATCTCTCTCTCTACCTCTCGCTCTCTACCTCTCTACTGCTCTCTACCTCTCTACACCTCTCTACCTTTCTCTCTACCTCCCTCTACCTCTCACCTCTACCCCCCTCTACCTCTCAACACATCTCTACCTCTCCCTCTACCTCTCTCCCTCTACCTCTCTCCCTCTACCTCTCCACCTCCCTCTACCTCTCTCTCTCCACTTCTCTACCTCTACCTCTACCTCTCTACCACACTACCTCTCTCTACCTCTCTCTCTACCTCTACCTCTACCTACCAATCTACCTCTCTCTCTACCTCTCGCTCTACCTCTCTCACTACCTCTCTCTTCCTCTCTCTCTCCACCTCTTCCTCTCTATACCTCTCTCCTCTCCACCTCTCCCTCTCTACACCTCTCTACACCTCTACCACTCTACCTCTACACCTCTCTACCCCTTACTACCTCTCTCACCTCTATACCTCTCGACCTCCCTCTCTACACCTCTCTACACCCCTCTACCTCTCTACCTCTCTCTACCTCTCTCCTTACCTCCCTCTCTCTCTCCCTCTACCTCTCTCCCTCTACCTCTACCTCTCCCTCTACCTCTCTACCTCTCCCCCTCTCTCCCCCTCTCCCTACCTCTCTCTACCTCTGTACCTCTACCCCTCTCTCTCTACCTCTCTCTCACTCTTTACCTCTTTCTCTTTACCTCTCTCTACCTCCCTCCCTCTCCCTCCCTCTGTCTACCGCTCTCTCTACCTCTACTTCTCTCTACGCACCTCTCTACCACTCTCTTTCTACCTCTCTCTATCTCTCCCTCTACTGCTCTCTACTGCTCTCTACTGCTCTCTACTGCTCTCTACCGCTCTCTACCTCTCTCTACTGCTCTCTACCTCTCTCTCTCTCTACCTCTCTCTCTACCCCTCTCTCTCTCTACCTCTCTCTCTACCCCTCTCTACCCCTCACCTCTACACCTCTCTCTCTACCCCTCTCTACCCCTCACCTCTACACCTCTCTCTCTACCCCTCTCTACCCCTCACCTCTACACCTCTCTCTCTACCCCTCTCTACCCCTCACCTCTACACCTCTCTCTCTACCCCTCTCTCTCTACCCCTCTCTACCCCTCACCTCTACCCCTCTCTACCCCTCTCTACCCCTCTCTACCCCTCTCTACCCCTCTCTACCCCTCTCTACCCCTCACCTCTACACCTCTCTCTCTACCCCTCTCTCTACCCCTCACCTCTACACCTCTCTCTCTACCCCTCTCTCTACCCCTCACCTCTACACCTCTCTCTCTACCCCTCTCTCTACCCCTCACCTCTACACCTCTCTCTCTACCCCTCTCTCTCTACCCCTCACCTCTACACCTCTCTCTCTACCCCTCTCTCTCTACCCCTCTCTACCCCTCACCTCTACACCTCTCTACCCCTCACCTCTACACCGCTCCACAATCCTCTACCTCTACCTCTCTACCTCTACCTCTACCTCTACCTCTACCTCTCTACCTCTACCTCTCTACCTCTACCTCTCTACCTCACCTCTCTACCCTCTCTCCTTACCTCTCCACCCTCTCTCCTTACCTCTCCCTCTACCGCTCTCTCTCTCCCTCTACCGCTCTCTCTCTCCCTCTACCGCTCTCTCTCCCCCTCTACCGCTCTCTCTCTCCCTCTACCGCTCTCTCTCTCCCTCTACCGCTCTCTCTCTCCCTCTACCGCTCTCTCTCTCCCTCTACCGCTCTCTCTCTCCCTCTACCGCTCTCTCTCCCCCTCTACCGCTCTCTCTCTCCCTCTACCGCTCTCTCTCTCTCCCTCTACCGCTCTCTCTCTCTCCCTCTACCGCTCTCTCTCTCTCCCTCTACCGCTCTCTCTCTCTCCCTCTACCGCTCTCTCTCTCCCTCTACCGCTCTCTCTCTCCCTCTACCGCTCTCTCTCTCCCTCTACCGCTCTCTCTCTCCCTCTACCGCTCTCTCTCTCCCTCTACCGCTCTCTCTCCCTCTACCTCTCTCCCCCTCTACCTCTCTCTCTCCCTCTACCTCTCTCCCCCTCTACCTCTCTCCCCCTCTACCTCTCTCCCCCTCTACCTCTCTACACCTCTACACCTCTACACCCATCTACCGCTCTACACCTCTCTACCACTCTCTTTACCTCTCTCTACCTCTGTACCTCTCTACCTCCCTCTACCTCTCTCCCTCTACCTCTCTCCCTCTACCTCCCTCTACCTCTCTCCCTCTACCTCTCTCTCCCTCTACCTCTCTCTCCCTCTACCTCTCTCCCTCTACCTCTCTCCCTCTACCTCTCTCCCTCTACCTCTCTCCCTCTACCTCTCTCCCACTCTACCTCTCTCCCACTCTACCTCTCTCCCACTCTACCTCTCTACCTCTCTCCCACTCTACCTCTCTCCCACTCTACCTCTCTCCCACTCTACCTCTCTCCCACTCTACCTCTCTCCCACTCTACCTCTCTCCCACTCTACCTCTCTCCCACTCTACCTCTCTCCCACTCTACCTCTCTCCCACTCTACCTCTCTCCCACTCTACCTCTCTCTACCTCTCTCTCTACCTCTACCTACCAATCTACCTCTCTCTACCTCTCTCACTACCTCTCTTCCTCTCTCTCTCCACCTCTTCCTCTCTATACCTCTCTCCTCTCCACCTCTCCCTCTCTACACCTCTCTCTACACCTCTACCACTCTACCTCTACACCTCTCTACCCCTTACTACCTCTCTCCTCTATACTTCTCGACCTCCCTCTCTACACCTCTCTACACCCCTCTACCTCTCTACCTCTCTCTACCTCTCTCCTTACCTCCCTCTCTCCCTCTACCTCTCTCCCTCTACCTCTCCCCCTCTCCCTCTCTACCCCTCTCTTTACCTCTTTCTACCTCTGTACCTCTACCCCTCTCTCTCTCTTTACCTCTTTCTCTTTACCTCTCTCTACCTCCCTCCCTCTCCCTCCCTCTGTCTACCGCTCTCTCTCTCCCTCTCTACCTCTACTTCTCTCTACGCACCTCTCTACCACTCTCTCTCTATCTCTCTCTCTACCTCCCTCTACCCCTCTCTACCTCCCTCTACCCCTCTCTACCTCCCTCTACCCCTCTCTACCTCCCTCTACCCCTCTCTACCTCCCTCTACCTCTCTACTGCCCTCTACCTCTCTACTGCTCTCTACCTCTCTACTGCTCTCTACCTCTCTACTGCTCTCTACCTCTCTACTGCTCTCTACCTCTCTACTGCTCTCCCCCGCTCTCTACCTCTCTCCCCCTCTACCTCTCTCCCCCTCTACCTCTCTCCCCCTCTACCTCTCTCCCCCTCTACCTCTCTCCCCCTCTACCTCTCTCCCCCTCTACCTCTCTCCCCCTCTACCTCTCTACACCTCTACCTCTCTACACCTCTACCTCTCTACACCTCTACCTCTCTACACCTCTACACCCATCTACCGCTCTACACCTCTGTACCTCTCTACCTCTCTCTACCTCTGTACCTCTCTACCTCTCTCTACCTCTCTACCTCTCTACCTCTCTCTACCTCTGTACCTCTCTACCTCTCTCTACCTCTCTCTACCTCTCTCTACCTCTCTGTACCTCTCTACCTCTCTCTACCTCTCTCTACCTCTCTCTACCGCTCTCCCTCCCTCTACCTCTCTCCCCCTCTACCTCTCTCCCCCTCTACCTCTCTCCCCCTCTACCTCTCTACACCTCTACCTCTCTACCTCTCTACCTCTCTCTACCTCTCTCTACCTCTGTACCTCTCTACCTCTCTCTACCTCTCTCTACCTCTGTACCTCTCTACCTCTCTCTACCTCTCTCTACCTCTCTCTACCTCTCTCTACCTCGCTACCTCTACCTCTCTCTCTCTACTTCTCTCTCCCTCTACCTCTCTCCCTCTAACTCTCTCCCTCTAACTCTCTCCCTCTAACTCTCTCCCTCTAACTCTCTCCCTCTAACTCTCTCCCTCTAACTCTCTCCCTCTACCTCTCTCCCCCTCTACCTCTCTACACCTCTACCTCTCTACACCTCTACCTCTCTACACCTCTACCTCTCTACACCTCTACACCCATCTACCGCTCTACACCTCTGTACCTCTCTACCTCTCTCTACCTCTGTACCTCTCTACCTCTCTCTACCTCTCTACCTCTCTACCTCTCTCTACCTCTGTACCTCTCTACCTCTCTCTACCTCTCTCTACCTCTCTCTACCTCTCTGTACCTCTCTACCTCTCTCTACCTCTCTCTACCTCTCTCTACCGCTCTCCCTCCCTCTACCTCTCTCCCCCTC